>NW_028274810.1:142273199-143543913 GCF_037043125.1 Eumetopias jubatus
AGAGGTAGGTAAGATTAAACGAGGTCATAAGGTGGGCCATGATCCAATATGACTGGCATCCTTAGAAGAAGTGGGATAGGTACCAGGGGTTGTTGGGTACAGAGGAGAGGCCATGTGAGGACACAGAGGGAAGGTGGCCATCTGCAAGCCCAGGACAGAGGCTCCAGAAGAAACCAAACCTGCCAACACTTTGATCTTAGACTTCCAGCCCCCAGAGCTGTGGGAAAATAAATATAACGTCTGTCGTCTAAGCCACCCAGTCTGTGGGACTTTGTTACAGCGGCCCTGGCAAACTGATATACTGTGAGTCAGCAAAGCACAGTTTAGCTGGGTGCCTTAGGCTTAGGCTCTCTCCCAAGGCTGCAATCAAGATGTCGTTTCAGGCTGCGGTCATTTCAAGGCTTGACTGAGGGGATCCACTTCCAAGCTCACTTTCACGGCTGTTGACAGGCCTTGGGTCCTCACTGACTATTGGCCAGAGATGTCAGTTCTTTGCCAGGTGGGCCTCTTCATAGGGCAGCTCACAACACGGCCGCTGGCTTAACTCAGAATGAGCAAGGGAGCCCAACGGAGGCTGCAGTCTAATAACCTGATCTCATAATGACGTCCGTCACTTGTACAGTATTCTGTTTATTAGGAGTGAATCACTAGGCTTAGTCCACACTCAAGAGGAGGCAACTGCAGAAATGCAGGAATCCCAGGAGACGAGGCCCATGAAGAGTTATCTTAGGGGCTGCCTTCCACTGTAGACTAGTCCTCCACTTTAGGATTGAGGAGTACTTAGCGCCTATGGCATTGTTTTTTGTCCGTCTTCAATCAAAATGTGGACAACAAGGAAAGGACCATGTGACATCCTGTTACACTTGTGACAAGAGAGAAGGCAGAGAGTGTGGTTACATATCCCGGCGGATTTGGTGGTAGGAAGATAAGGAAAGATCGGAATGGTTCTATTTTCTTTCTTTCTTTTTTTTTTTTTTTTTTAAAGATTTTATTTATTTATTTGACAGAGAGAGACAGCGAGAGAGGGAACACAAGCAGGGGGAGCGGGAGAGGAAGAAGCAGGCTTCCCGCCGAGCAGGGAGCCCGATGCGGGGCTCGATCCCAGGACCCTGGGACCATGACCTGAGCCGAAGGCAGTCACTTAACGACTGAGCCACCCAGGCGCCCCCGGAATGATTCCATTTTCCAGAGAAGTAGGAAGTGTGGTTATTAGCTAGAACTGGGACTGTGGAAGGTGTGACAGCCTTGGCTACTTGTACGGCAAAGACTCAGGCTCCCTCACATTCCCCTTCCATATTATAGTGTTGCGCAGCTGGGAACTACATATCCCAGACTCCCCTACATCTAGAGGGGACTACGTGACTCGTTGCCAATCGATGATGAGTAGAAGAAGTTTGTGGCATTTCCTGGTGAAGGAACTTTTTTTTTTTTTAAAGATTTTTATTTATTCATGAAAGAGAGAGAGAAAGAGAGAGGCAGAGGGAGAAGCAGGCTCCCAAGGAGCAGGGAGCCCGATGCGGGACTCGATCCCAGGACGCTGGGATTATGACCTGAGCCGAAGGCAGACGCTCAACCATCTGAGCCACCCAGGCGCCCCCTGGTGAAGGAACTTATGTATTCCTCTGTTTTCTCTCTCATATATATGCACAAGCCATTGGGTGGGTCTGGAGAACTTTAAGGCTCTAGGAGAGAGGAGCCACCAAATGAAAGGCCCCTGGTTCCTGAAAGCCATCTGCCAACCAGAGAATTCCCGTCCCGGACTTTTATGTGAGCAAGAGATAAACTTATTTTCCAAGCTACTGAAAATTTGGAATTTAATAGTTGCATTACTCTCGGTAGCATTACTGTAATTCTGATGTGGTAGGTTTGAGCATTGGGAAGCAGTATGAAACACTGGTGTTGGTGAGCAGGATAGAGGCAACAGATGGTCTCAGTGGGACAGCCCACCACAGGCAGGACACCGGACATGGGTGACCCACTCAGATGCCTCTATCCTCAGAGATGGGCCGAGGCAAAGCTGCACAACAGAGGCTGCAGGCCAAAAGACTTCTCAACCCTCTGTGCCCCGGCCCCTAGTACAACCCTAAGAGGAGGGTGCCCTCAAAATGACTGAAAATGGACTTCCCACCACCCACATGAAAAAGAAGTATGAAAGTGCAATGACTCGTACTCCATAAATATGGGTGTGCCAGAGACAAAACACATTTTTACTTTGTTTGAATCAAATTCAGTTTCCAAGCCTCCACCCTGCCAAATTGGGTGGAAGGTCAATTCCAGGCATTATTGGTGCTCCAACCCTCTCCCTAATGTTGCATAGTATGCAGGAGGCCAACATGGCGCGCCAACAAGGCAAGGCCTATCGTCTTTGATTCAGGATGATCAGTGCTGATATTCTTAAAGGGAGCACCCAAGGTCCTCTGCAGCCCTGCTATATTCTCTGGGCAGTTGTAAGAATAGGACCAGGTCTATTAATACTTAGAAAGCCACCAATCTCCAGAATCTCACCATATCTCTTTCTCCTGCCCAGGACCCAGTCTTTTACCCCTGCCATCTTTCCCCTGGAGCAGCTCTATTACATGTCTTTGTCCTGTACCATCCATGGTCCTTGATCTTGTCATCACGAAAGACAAGCTGAGTGAAAGTTTCAGGCAAGTCCTAGAAAAAATTTAAATTCTTCCTGTTAGTTACTGCCCTCGCTAAATAAGAGGTGCCACCACTCCAAGAATGATGTCATTTCCATAGTCCAAGCATAGACATTAGGCTTAGTTCACAAACACTTGTGGACAAAACTGAGGATGCCAGTGGTGGCCACGAGAAGGCATCACTCATACTGCAGGGAGTGCAACTGACCAACAACCTCAGAGGCCAGCTCTGAAATCTTTCACGTGTTCACAGTAAGACCACGCCTCCCAAGGATGCTTCCAGCCAGTGAGGGAGCTGGCTCATCGCTAGGGGGCGTGGTCTCCTCTACTTGGCGCCTGGTTTGGGAACTCCCTCACAGGCATGCAATCCTTCCTTAGATTGCCAGGCAGTCTTAGTCAGTACCACCCCCGCCCCCCATGCCCTGCAGAGTGCCCTCCTTCCGTCTCTCCATCACTTACTGCCGGATCCACATTATGGTCTGAAGGCAGGCTTCCCCAGCCTCTTCCGGCTCCCTCTCGAGTTTCCTCTCACAGATGTTTCTCCTAATAACTTTCTCGCACCTTTCATCATCTCACATCTGCTTTGGGAGGACCCAGCCTAATCTGTTCTCCCCATTCGATACACTCACTTTGCTTTTTATAAGTATATCATGTATTTAGATAGCAAATATTAAATATCCTTCCTGTATTTCAACTGTGAAATGCTACGTACAAGGATAAATGTTTTAAGTATAACTGTTAAGACTTCTTCCTACCTTAAAGAGTTAACTCTTGTTTCAACTGCACTTTAACATTGATTTTTGCTAAATTTGGCAACTGCTACTATTCAGTCTGAGCTTTAAAATCTCAAGTGGCTGTTGAGTTCCCTCATGGCCCTTAACTCTCCCTAGAAACTCTGAACTACTTAGAAACAAAAAAGTCAATGGCATTGGAAATACATAAAAGCAATGTAACATCATTCAGAGTAGTATAGAGATACAGGAAGGGGATTTCCCATAATGCCATCATCCTAACACAAGAGCTGCCATTTTCTGGGTCCGTGTCTCCCCCACTACCTCCCCTTCTCTCCCGAGCCTCCTCCTCTCTAGATGGTTGTTCACAGAACTGCCTGTGTTCAGCAAGAGCCTCAGGTTCTCAGACCTGGAGGTACATCAGAATCATCTCTGGAGTTTTTAAAAATGACCAAGCCCTGGGGTGCCTGGGTGGCTCAGTTGGTTAAGCGGCTAACTCTTGGTTTCCGCTCAGGTCATGATCTCATGGGTTGTGGGGTTGAGCCCAGCTCTGGCTCCTCACGGAGTCTGCTGGGGATTCTCTCTCCCTCTCCCTCTCTCTCTACCCCTGCCACTCAGGCTCTCTCTCTCTTTCTCCCTCACTAAAACAAACAAGTAAATCTTAAAAAAAAAAAAAATGACCAAGCCCCAGGCCTGAGCTGGATCTCATTAATCTAAATCCTCTCTTCTCCTGGTTTGGAGCCCAGGTGCTGAACTGAATTGGTCAGACTCTGTCATGTGTACCATTTTACCAGCACCGGGTTATTCACAGAGCCTCGCTTTTTATTTCCTTTGACCTCTTGGTCACTGATCCCTACTCTCACGCCCCTCCCCAAGGGTACCCCATGGGCTTTATATATGTTCTTAAGTGTGCAGATACGCTTATAAATGTGTAATGTTCTTTAGGTCTTTGTGTTCTTAATGTAGATTCATAAATTTCATTGTTTCTCACCTTTCCCCCCTCGATACGATGTTTTAAGGTTCTGTCTTTATTGACATATGAATATCTATTCACGGCTTCTCCTTTCTGCACAGTATCCCTCACACTTTGCTTTTTATCTCCTAGAGATGGACACCTGTGTTGCCTTTAGCTGTCCTCCGGCCCCAGCAGTTCTGCAGTGAGCGTCCTCATGCATGTCTCCCCGTGAGCCTGGGTGAGACCCCCCCGCCCCCCGGAGAGGAGTGTTCTAAGTGTCCTCAGCTGATTCTGATCTGCTGCATAGCCAGGGTTGAGGATCACTGCCATCCTCAACAAACTTTATGATCTTTAAAGATTTTCTTCACACTTCTCTCCTATGGGACTGACTTCTCCCCAGCTGAAATCTGAGATACTTGGGGTACCTTTTTTTTAAGGTTTTATTTATTTATTTATTTATTTATTTATTTATGTATTTATTTATTTATTTATTTATTTATTTAAGAGGGAGAGAGTGCATGTGAGCGGGGGAGGAGCAGAGGGGGAAGGGGCAAGAGAGAATCTCCAGCAGACTCTGCACTAAGCGCAATGGGCTACTTTTTTTTTTTTACCCCATAAAAATCTCTCTTTAGGAACTCAAAATACTGAAGTAAAAGTGATGGATATCTTAACTGTGACCCTGTATTTATTTCCTCTTGTCGCTCTAACAAAGTACCACAATCTCAGTGGTTTAAAACAGCACAAATGTATGTGCTTACAATTCTGGAGATCAGAAATGACCACGAGTTCAAGACCTGAGCTGAGATCAAGAGTTGGATGCTTAACTGGCTGAGCCACCCAGGTACCCCTGTGACTTGATACTTTTAAAAATATATGTATCTATCACAGAATTATATCCTATTCTTTGGATGTACTACAGTTTGTTTATCCATTTGATGTCCGATTGAAGGACCTCTTAGCTGCTTCCAGTTTGGGGAGATTGTAAATAAAGCTGCTATGAGCATTCTTTTTTGTCCATTTTTGAGTTGCTTGTCTTGTGCTTTTCAAATTGTCTATTAAGGATATATACTTTGTCAATTTCAGCTATTTTTTTCCTAGCCTATTATTTTTCTATTGACTTTATGATCTTTGCCTCAATATTTAAAAATGTAATTGAATATATCTGTATTTTTTTGTTATGGCTTCTGGATACCCTGTCTTTTTTTCTTCTTTTTTTGAGGTATTATCAAATTATTTTAAAAAAATTTAAAAATAGAAGTACAGTTGACATACATATTAGTCTCAGGTTACAACATAGTGATTTGAGATTTTTATACATCATGAAATGTTCACCGTAAGTGTCGTCGCCATCTGCCGCCTTACAAAGTTATTACAAATTGTTGACTATATTCCCTATGCGGCACTTTCCCAACCCCGTGACTTACTTATTTTATAACTGGAAGTCTGTAGCTCTCAATCGCCTTCACCTGTTTTGCCCATTCTCCCCACCCCCACCTCTGGCGACTTCCAGTTTGTTCTCTGTATTTATGAGTCTGCTTCTGTTCTCTTTTGTTTGTTCATTTGTTTCTTAGAGTCTATGTATAAGTGAAATCATATGGAATCATTGTCTTTGTCTTTGACTTATTTCACTTAGCATAATGCTTTCTAGGCCCAACCATGCTGTAGCAAATGGCAGCATTTCCTTCTTTTTTGGCTGAATAATATTTCATTGTATATATACACCTCTTCTTTATCCGTTCATCTACCAGTGGACACTTGGGTTGCTTCCATATCTTGGCTATTGTGGATAATGCTGCAATAAACATAGGGGTACACATATCTTTCTGAATTAGTGTTTTCATTTTCTTTGGGTAAATACCCAGAAGTGGAGTTTCTAGGTTATAGTGTATTTCAATTTTTATTTTTTATGTTTTTTAAGTTTATTTATTTGTTTTTAGTAATCTCTACACCCAACGTGGGGCTCAAACCCATGATCCTGAGACCAAGAGTTGCACACTCCTCCAACTGAGCAAGGTAGGCACCCCTGTATTTTCAGTTTTTAATCTTTTGAGGAACCTCCATACTGTTTCTCACAGTGACTGCACCAATTATATTCCCACCAAGAGTGCACAAGGATTCCCTTTTCTGCATATCCTTGCCAACACTTATTTCTTATCTTTTTGACACTAGCCATCCTGATGGGTGTGAGGTGATATCTCATTGTGGTTTTGATTTGCATTTCCCTGATGATTAGTGATAGTGAGCATCTTTTCATTGTCTGTTGGCCATATGTGTGTTTTCTTTGGAAAAATGTCTGTTCAGGTCCTCTGCCCAGTTTTTATCAGATTGTCCGGTTTTTTTTCGTGTTGAGTTGTATAAGTTCTTTATATATTTTGGATATTAATTCTTTATTGCATATATCATTTGCAAATATCTTCTCTCATTCAGTAGGTTGCCTTGTCGCGCTTTGTTGATGGTCTCCTTCACTGTGCGCTGGCAACCCTATCTTGCTTTGTTTGTTTTCCACAATCCCAAGGTTAAAAAACATCCTCCTGAATTTCTTTTCTGTTACATATTAAGGAAGAGTGAGTAAGTTTAAGCAAAAGGGGTAGAAATGCTAAAGAATAACAGAGGACGTGGGGGATAGTGACTATGGGGCTGAGAAGCATTTTGCCTCTAAATTCCGAGTGGTCCATCATGTGGCCTTTCTAAGATCAGCTCTAAGTCAAAGTTTTCATGGGATCTCTTTAGACACTGTAATTCTAGGAGCAAGGAACTATGTGGCCAACTTTGGAGAATCAAAACCAGACCCTGGGTTTGTTTCCCTGAGCTCATCCATCCCATTCCTGTATCCCTTTATTTGTATGCTCCATATTTGTCTCCCTCCTAGACTATAAGCTCCATAAAATGAAGAGCCAGGTCTGACTTGTTGATTCCTGATTCCTCAATGCCTGGCATGATGCCCTGTGGGCAAGCTGGTAAGGCGGAAAGAAAAAAGAAGAGAGTGTTCGTTATTTTCCATTAATTCTAAAGTTTCACCTTAAGGTCTTCTCTATTTGGTCATAAGCCCTGGGTGGCTAACCTCACTGGACCACATCACCGGGCTCCCTTACCTTCTGGTCTCCCACTGTGGTTCGCCAATGGGATGCGCTGTCACGGAACTGGAAGTCGGGAGGACAGAGAGGTAAGTTTTTATTTCTCTCACACCCCACCTGCTGGACAGTCCTTTTGGCAGCAGCTGCACCCTTCTATAGCCCCTCGTCCAGGGCTCCAGATGTCATCTGGGCACCGGTGATCCCATTTCTTCCCTGCCTCTGCAGGTCAGGTTGAGAGCAGCTTCCCTCTGTTGGTAGTTAACAGTAGGCATCAACATTCCTTAGTCCTTAAGTCTTTAAAAAACCCCAGCTGATCTTCGGCTCAGTTTCCTGCCTGGACTCTGACAGGTCCGTAAAGGGCAGGAGATAGGGAAGGCAGCAAAAGGAGTTTGGAAGTATAAGGGTGCTCCTCAGAAGAACTCACACAAACCAAGGAGGAACAATTCTTAGTCCTCTCATTCATCCACTGAGGGGAAAAAGGACTTAGAAAGGGCTTGTGTGAGAGCCGCCGCCCAGTGGCTCACCTGAGTCACCCCAGCTACCCCGCAGCTAGTGGCTCTGTCCTCTGTGTGCCCCTCAGTGCTTGGTTCTGTCTCAGTAGGAATCCTTGATAAGGTGTAATTAAAACTTACCACTTTATGTGTCTCCCATGCTGGAATGAAAACTCCTCAAAGGCAAAGATTTGGCTGTGGACCATTTCTGCATCCTGCCTTGCTTCCCTTGGGCTGCTGGGCACAGAGCGTGTCCTTGTGTGGGTTCACACGAAGAAGGAACGAAGGCTGCTCCCACAGATGGACACTATGAGCCCACTCTTCCAGAACCGACCCCTTCCTAGGAGGTAGATCCACCTCAGAAACCCCTGACCAGGCCCTGAAGGCTAAAAATATTTGACCCTGATAATACTGGAAGGTGATTAAGCTGCTGACTCAGGAAAACCAACTTCCTCTTCCAAGACAGTTGCCTAATCTATCAAGTTGTTTTGACACATGCTGGTCTCGGGCATTCCCGCCACCTTTGAGTTTCTTCAAGGGCTGCCAGTTTGGTTCAAATACCTTTTTTTTTGCTGTTGTGCCCTTTCACTCTGTTGCTGTTACCTGAACGATCTGTCCCAGCCCCTTAACACCCCAATCAGGAGACCCTGACCACACACAGGCAAGACGCATGGCCCACACCCTTCCATCCCCAAACCGGGACATGGTCATTTGGAATCTGGGCTGTCCTGGAAAATCTGGGATACACCCTCATTATATTTATAGAAGCAACACTAAACCTTGATCCATTTTCAATTCAAATGGTTTTAATAACCACAAACATATGGGGGGGAAAACTAGCAAACAAAATTTGTGTTTGACTGTAGTTGTTTTCACAGGCATGGTGACCATATTCTTAGAATTTTCTAATGCAGTATTAATTTCAAGTGTTCCGTGAGTGGAAATATTTTTAATGCTAAATATTATGGTTGTTTAATATTGTTGCATTGCTTTCAATAAAAGCACTTGTTTACATGTATAATGATGACATTTTCTACACCATTGTAAGATTTTTTCATCTAAAATCACTGACCAGCTGACCAACCCTAGAGTCATCCCAGCCCAGGTACCAGATAGTGAGTGAAGCAGCCTCCAGAAGATTCTAGCCATGCCCTGTCTGAATTTCTTACTTATGAATTCATGAGTATAAAAAATAGACAAACCAGGGCACGACTCTTTCCAGACCATTTTCCTTAGTGTGTGCAAATGCAGTTATCACTGAAGTTGGAGTTGAACAGAGGGGTATCTTCCCCCAGAACCTTCCAGACTGGTAATTCCAGGTACTCCAGTGTTTAGTGGTCCCCATTCTACCTAAAGCAGAAGTTATTCCAACCATGCAGGTTTATGTTCATGCTTCTGGGGGAGCTCTCTACTGAGCAAAGAGAAAGATGGCCTACTGGAAGATGTTCTAACTGGTGGACCAGTTGCCTCCAGAACATGAATGCTGGATTTCGAACACCCTTTTGGCATCCTGGTTCTAGGACTCTTCCTGTGACAGACATGTTTTCTGAAGCACACCCAAGGCCTTGGAATCACGGGCTTCATCACCCGTCAAAAGCCAGGTTTATGAGCCTTCAAGGCGTAGTGCTACATCCGCCAAGGTTTTTGACCTCCATGTGACTAATACTGGTACCAGAACTAGGGAGTGGTTAGGGAGAAGAGTACTTACGTCTCATTGTCAAATTTTTAGACATCCAGAGGCCTAAGCAGTGATGTATTTCATTTTTGTTTTATAATTTGAGAGAGAGGAACCAATACTAAAAGTCCAGCTGCAGACTGGAAAGAAGTGCTTCTGGGTCAGCATGGAAAGCAGTTGCTCCCTGAGGGTAACTTCTGAGTTGATCTTCCTCCCATGATCACAAATCATGTGACTCATCTAAGAGTCTGTTGAGAACTTGCTATGATACATGCCAACAACCCTACACACTTTGCTTGAATTCACCTAGGTCACCCAGCAAGACCATCCCTCCCGCCCTCTGGTTACAAACCCACAGTTTCTTCTGGTTTCAGATCAATTTTACCTTAATTTTCAGCGTAATGTCTTCAGCCAAAAGGCTAAATTGGAGTGTCCCAACTTTTTCCAGTCTGTGACACTCATAGGTTTGTATGGGAGAGAGGGAGACAGAGAAAGAGAAACAGAGAGACAAAGACAGAGAAAGAGGACTTTTTGGGTAGGGAAGAGAAGTTGAGATCATTTAAAACTAATTGCACCAGTTCTGGGGACATGAACAATTTGTAAATAAGATTATTTTACAGCTAAAGAACAGTCAACTGAGGATCTTCGATGTCATTTTAGAGAACACTACATGAGTTCTATTTTTTTTTTAAAGATTTTATTTTATTTATGTGAGAGAGAGAGCACAAGAGGGGGTAGGGTCAGAGGGAGAAGCAGACCCCCCGCTGAGCAGCAAGCCCGATGCGGGACTCAATCCCAGAACTCCGGGATCATGAACACTACATGAGTTTTAAAAGAAAGCACTCAAACAGTACATGGTAGGCAGGGGGGATGGATTCCCCTCGATCCTGTACCTGAGAAACTTTTTAAGTATAATGCTATTAAGCAGCTCTTTGGCTCCAGACTGTACCCTGTGTTCACTAAGAAGTGTAACTACTATCTCCAACTTTAGTTCTCTAATATTTACCCAGCACGTGTATTAGAAGGTGGTATATTAATATGTCCTTTCATTGTAACATGCCGGACAGTGAAGCAGCTCAGAGGCTCCCTCATCTTTCAGTTACCCCCTGGGCCAATTTCTCACCTCTGCCCACTCAAGAGTCTCCCCGCCATTCCCATCGCCCAACCTGGTGGATGAAGGAGGGTGTTTCAGTTGTACTCAGAGCTGCAGAGCTGTCTGAGCCCCGGGGGTCCTTTTGGCCAGTGAAAGACAATTTTGAGAACAGCAAAAGTTTCTTCTCCCTCACATCCACTTTCTCCTCCTTCTCGGGAACCTGGTTAGTACATGGAATGAACCCTGCTTTCTGCCTTCCCTCCAGGATGCAGACAAGACCCACACCCAAGCTCTGCCTCCCCTGCCCTGGTCACCTCCCAGCCCTCCTCTGTGAACGGAAGGCACTTTGCGCCTACGCCATACAATTTAGTTCTTGATTCCACACTGTCAAGTGTGTTGGCAATTATATCACGGATGTTAGTCTTGCCTTGGCTAGGAGAAGCTCCTGGAGAGGCACTGCTCCTTGATAATAGCTCCTGGCATCATGTTTTGCTCATAGCAGGTACTCAGCTGATACACATTTGCCTTTATATCAAGTCTTTCCCTGTGAGGGTGATGAGCAGACTCGGACAACCAACCCACCACAGGCCAGCCTCTGAGCTGAGGGGTGGCCTCTGGCTTCCCTGAAGCATCTTGCAAGGCAGTGACATCAACAATGTCCCAAGCTCTGGAAGGCCCCTCTGGCCTCTCCTAGCCCTCGTAAATTCAGTTTCTTTGGCATTCCCTTCTTTCCCAATCCCTCCACTCTACCCCTCCTTCAATTTAATTTGAGGCATTTGTGAAAGGGATATTTTCTTCTCTCCATCCCTGCTGCAGAGCACAGTACCTGGCATTTAAAATCATAAAATCTGCGGGGCTCCCCACGTGTGAGGGCAGATGGGTCAGGAGATACCATGGACCCCGCCCCTGGGGAGGGGCCTGGCTGATGCCTCCTTAGCTGGAGCTTGGAATAGACTCACGGCCAGCAAAGTGAGTTCAATGGCTGAGGGGACATACTCTGCCCAGGGGACCTCATAACCCAATTCAGACTACTCTCCACCCCGCCCCCGTCCTCTTAAAAAAAAAAAAAATCAAGACTCACTGGGTGAATGAATGAGTTGCTGGGTTAACAGGAGGGTGAGTAGGTGAGTGGGGGAATGAAGGAGTGAAGAGCTGCCAGCAGCGCCCTAGAGTGGTGCCTTCCAGAGGACAGAGATTCCTGTTTGTCTAAGACCCACGTGGGATTCCGTTTGACTCCACAGGGTGAAATTTTTTCAAAATCATTTTCAAAAATTTGTAACTTAGAAACTAGAATATTTATAAATCAAGTTATGGCAAGACACTTCTAAGTGTAACTCTACAATTTAGTACCCACAGACATACTTATTTATACCTGGTTCCTAGGTAATAAATTTCTGAGATGTTCAGTGTTTTTTATTCACCACCTGTTTAGAGGGCCATTACTTCCCTCAATTGAAAGCAAAATATGTCTGCCATTACCATCAATATTCTTTAACCTTGAACTTGAAGGAAGCTTTTAAAGAAAAAAAGCTGGGAGAGCTTTAAGATCCCATGCAGAGTTTCTCAACCTTAGCTGCATGTTTCAATTACCTGGGGAGGCATTTAAAAGTCTTGATGCCCAGGCTGCACCTCAAATCTATACTACATTAGAAACTGGAAATGGGACCCAAGCATCAGTATTTTTTTTCTTTTCTAAAAAAGTCCTGTTTTTCCTTTTTATTTTTAAGTATTTTTCACTCTTTTCTTTTTTTCCTTTGGTTTGCCATCCATATTTTTAAAGCTCCCCCAAGTGATTCCCATGTGTGGTCGAGGCTGAGAATCACTGCTTTAATCCACATGTAGCGGAGACCGTTGAAAGAACACTGTGCAAACGTGAGGGTTTTACATTTCCTCCAGGAGTCAGCTCGAAAACTGGCCCGTGTCTCATTCTGATCCCTCCCAACAGGCCCTCCTTCCTTTACACTTACTTCTGTCTCAGCGATCATGGATGGCTCATGGGTATGTCCACGAGGATCCACCTTCAGGTGAACTAGGTTATCATTTCGTGATACTCTAGCATGTTGTGAAAGCTGTAGTTTTTCACTCATGAACTTTGAACTGAACTACTGTGCCTACAAGAAGTTTCAGGGCTTGAGAAAAGCAGACAGTTGAAATAAATCACAAGGAGGTTGCAAACCAGCCTGAACCAGAGCTTGCCATTCCCCCCCAAATCATAGAAATGTTGAGAAAGGAAAAGCTGTCTATGAACACCCCACCCTAAATCCGTGAACGTGCATCCCCCCACTCCCGTCCTTTTGCACTCGGACCTGTTGACCGAGTAAAACCCCCAGCCCATTTCCTGGGCAGAGCTTGCACCCCGGTGCTCCCCCACTGCTGTAGCTTTGCAAAGTGCTTGCTTTCAACCTCACTAGTCTTCCTGTCTGCTTTACCAGCTTGGTTTCTGAGCTAGGCCATCGCACTGGATCGCTTGGAAAAACAGTGTCTGGGGATGCCCACCCAGAGAGAATCTTTTCCCGGAAGCTGGCGCTCGCTGGTACAGGGAGCACACAGAGGGTTGAGCCAAAAGACTTTCACGCACACCACCGGTGGGTTGCAGTTATGTATTCAGTTTCCTAGGGACTTGAGTACCACGGGCCATTGGGAAGAGGAGGAGAAACACACTGGAAAAGCTGCCTGGCTGGAGTACGGGATTTCCACTAAGTCATGGGCTCCTACGCTTTACAAAATCATCTTTCTACAGGAAAATCGGCTCCCGCAGGGATAGCACGGGCTGCAGGGATCACAGGGGTTGCAGGGGCTGCAGGGGCTGCAGGGGCTGCAGGGGCCGCAGGGGCTGTAGGGGTTGCAAGGGTTGCAGGGAGACGTGCAGGGGTAGCATGGAGACTCGATCTTGACGCAGCTGCCCAGCCCGTAGGAGTACGTCACGTCCTTCTCATCCACGCACGGCGGCAGGCTGAACTCTTTGCAGATGTTCATGTAGCTGTACTTTTTCGACCCGAGGCAGTCGTACCTGTTCTCCCGCTCGGCCGTCACACACACCTTGCCGTCCTTCACCCGAACTTTGACTTGATCAGGCTCAAAGCCGCACACGTTTACTGATCCTAAAATGTTACTGCTACAGCAAGAGGAGGCCAGAATTCTATTTGTGGTTCTCCTCAGTCTGAAATTGAGAAAAAGGAGAGCGTCTCAGACACAGATCTCAGACACAGCTTGAGAAACAATATTTTGATCTCTATTTTTTTGTGACTATTATTTTTTAAGTAAGCCGTGGCCCGACTTGGGGCTTGAAACTCACGACCCCAAGATCAAGAGTCACATGCTCTAGCCAGCCAGGCGCCTGATCTCTATTTTTTTAAAATAGCAAACGTAAACACTAGTCATTGTGGAAAGTCAAACGCTACAGAATTGTATAAAGTAAAAAATGAGAGTTCTCCCATGTAAATCGCACTCTCCCACATATAAACCTCTGCCAACAGCAGTCGGCTGCTTGGCCTTCCAGATCTTTCTCTTGCATTTGAGTCCCAGCTCCTTCTCTTATTAATTGTGGAAACTTGCCTCAGTTTCCTCATCTGTAAAATGGAAATAATAACAGTACCTCCATCATAGGGCTTTTGGAAGATTAGCTGGGATTAGGAGTTTTGCTTAATGCCGTCCTCGACACATTATAAATCTTGCTTAGTTATTACTGTGATCATTATTACTACTATTAAATGTGGACTCAAGCCTTTTTTAAAGGGGATCCAATTGATATGCCATTTAAAATCTGCATGTTAAAGATGTCTGTCAGCCTCAGAACCCAGCCCTGCTACCCACAAGACTGGTGCCACCACTGGGCCATCCCACAGACCCGGCCTGAAAGCTTCATCAACGAATGCAAGGCCAAAGTGCCCCAACTCAGCTCTGCCCCCCAGGGGCCTGCCTCTTTCTGCTGCTGTGAGGCTGCTCCAGACTCGGGATGGCGGGCACCAGCAGGGACAGTCCCCTGGGAGGGGCCATGAGCTGGATCCGGGTCCTCCCAGCTTGCAAGGGCTGATGGTGCCCGTCACTAGCCACCTCCCATCCACTGACTTGCTGTTGATAGCTCGAAATCTATCATGGTGGGGTATTTACACTATGGAAATTGGCAAACACTACAAATCCGGGCTTTTTCCCTCCTCCTCTCTCCCCACCCCTGCATTGCTAGTCGGTAACTACCGCTGTCTGCAGCCCCTGGAGCGGTGAACACAGGTCCCCATGGTTCCTACAGCGCTGCCCTTGCTACTGCTCACAGTCCTGTGGGAACCTTCATAGTAAAAAAATAACAGCAGCGGCTCACACTGATTGAACACCTGCAATGTATTGGGAAGTAGGAAAGCCATGTACCTAAGAGCACAGGTTCCTGAGCCAGAGTTTTTAGGTTCAAATGGTGGCTCTGCCATATGGATAAGTTACTTAGCTTCTCTGTGCCTCAGTTTCCTCATCTGTAAAATTGGAACAATAAGAGTAGCCCACTTCTAGGATTGTGAGGTTTAAATTAATGAATGAAAAGTATTTATAGTAGTTCTTGGCACACAGGTTGGGCAGCCTGGCATTAGCCCTACATGCTTTGGCCTTCCTTAGGGTCCTTTTTTCTTTTTTCTATTTGTTGATCCTTCCAAAGACAACCTAATATTCTGAAATGATCTTTTCATCCCTTAACAGGAAAAAAAAATCTGTGTTCTAAGAGACAGTTCTGGCAAATCTTCTTGCATCTCTTGGCCTCCAAAGGAAGGTCTTGGGAGTGTGCAATTTCTAGAACCTCTTCCAGTTTGACAAATCTAAACTTTGCACCTGGATGATCGGTTTGAGATACCTTTTTAATTCTTTCCTTTTATGCTGAATTTTGTTTATACTCTTTGTTATATAAGTTATACGAGTTCATTGCAGAAAACTTCGAAAATATACAGATAAGCAAAAAGATGGAATATTTTGTAAAAAAACAACAACAACCCATAATCCTATATAGCATATAACATTTTGGTGTTAGATTTTCTTCTCTCTGTGTATTTTTTACATACAGATGTAGATTCTTACGTGTGTTCTTATGAAATCATGCTATACATACTGCTTTGAATCTGTATTTTTCACTTGATGACCCCTAACATGATTGGTTTAACAAGTGTGAGCCCTTATACTGAAGGTTACAAATCAAGGCCCTTAAGAGGCTAGTTGCAAATGATTAAATGGAATAATCTCCTAGAAGACACCGAGGCCAACAGAAACAACTGTGCAAGGCACCCAGAGGACTGTGACAGTCAGCCAGCTTCCTTTCCACATCCAGCCCCAAGGAACGTGGGCTGCCCGGGGCACAGATATCTCTCATGCCCGGAGTGTGCCAGGATACGTACACAGGCCATACTAAGGAGAAAGGAAGAGAACTGGACTTCTAAAAAAATACCTTTATATCTGTGGAACAAAACAAACAGGAGAAAACGCACTCTGTCTTCCCTGGATGGACCAAGAATAGCTCCCAAAAATGCCCCGTGTCCTCTCTGGATGGACCAGGGCCTGGAAGCCTGAGCAGCCAAAGCCGAGAGTGGAACAGAGAGCAGAATGGGTGCACCTGGATCTCTCAAGGACCTCCCACGGTGTGGACATGGGCTGAGAATGAAAGTCCTTCTGTTCAGCTCAGACCTTCCCATTGGCGATGAAAACCTCAAACCCTGCTGTAAAGGGGGCTGGGCCTCACAAAACAGGACCACGGAGCCCAAGCCGGATTGCTAGGACCCCTCACTACTGCCATCCTGATTCCGTCAAAGGCCTCCTGCCCTTCACAGGAGATGGATCTGGGAGCCAGTTCTACAAGCCAAAGCCAGCTTCCAGATCCTTCTCCTCCTGTCAGCAGTCTAAGTCTCCGTGTGCAATTGCGTGTGTTGTTGTTGTTGTGGCTCAGGTCCCCGTCTTCCTCTGGCCCTGTCCCTCGGGCCCCTTTGCCCCTGCAGCAGCTGAGCAGAAGTCTCACCAATGCGAGTCTTTGAGAAATTGCCTAAAAAGTCTTGGCCAAGTTAGGTGTCTTCTTCCTTTTGCTTCTCGGTCAGGGGTTATTGGTGGGGGATGTGTGGGTTTCAGAGAAATTGCAGAAGCCACATTTTACTCATCAGCTATAACTCTGAACTTGCAACTTGACTCCTGTCTGGCGATGTACCTATCACCCCGCAAGGGAATTTCCATGGCTCTGTGGTTTTCTGGGCAAAGGGAGATTGCCTCCTATAGTTGTTATCATGAGCGGGGAGCTGGAGCACAGTTAACGTAGGGAAATCAGCCCCTTGGTTCGTTGCAGAAGACTTCCAGAGAAGCTGAGGGAAAAGCAAGTGGCCCACAGTGTCTGGGTGTGCCAGCCCTCCTCCCTTCTGCAGCTGAAGTTCTCCGGGGTGTGCGACCAAGCTCCTGAAAGTGACACAACCTGCTCCCCTACCCGCCCCCCCCCCCACCGGCAACGATGAGCTATGTAGTCAGCCCCTTTCACAAAGATATGAATGAGGTCCAGCCTGGTGCTAAATAAAATAATGAAGATGTCAAAAAGGCCTATCTCTACCCAGGAGCCAAGGGAAGTGTGCCTTCCTGTAGCTGTCCTTGGAGTACTTTGCTTTTTCTCCTAAAGTACTCCCCTTCCAAAGACCCACTAAACTCCATTCCCCCTTTGCAACTCATCTTTCACTTTCTCTTCTTTTTTCTCCCTCTTCCCCTTCCCTGCCCTCCCTTCTGACTTCTGTTTGATACTGAGAGTAGCAAATGCAGGTGCATCAGAGGCCCCGGCGGTGCTTGTTAAAGCACAGGTGGCTTCGCCCCACCCCCAGAGTTTCCCATTTGGTGGGCCCACGGAGGAGCCAGGAATTTGCATTTCTAACAAGTTCCAGGTGATGCTGGTCCGAGCCCACTCTGTGAGAGCCACTGACCAGGTGGTTAAGCACATGGATTCCAGACTCAGGCCAACCTGGCTTCAAGTCCCGGCTCTCCCAACTCCTAGTGGTCAAGAACATTGCTCCTGAGTCTGTTTCGTCATCTCTAAGACAGCCAAGATGTTGCAAGGATCAAATGAAGATGGAATGTGGCACCTGCTGAATGAGAACTCAATAAAGGGTAAGTCTCTTTGTCAGGCTGGACCTGGCTCCACCATACGCAGATTTCCCTGAAGCCTAAGGCTTTAAGTCACCAAGCTCCAAGTCCTGTATCATTAACCAATAAGGTCAAACCAAATAATAGACATGCTTTTGGCTTAGATGGGCGGCCATTCCTACCCCTGCCCCGCTGGGGGGACTGGGCTCCTAACCTGGGGGTAGGAAAGGATTAGGAGGAGAAAGGAACAGGGGGCCACGCTCGCTTCCCCTCTTGCAGGGGTGCTGGGGGAGAGAGTGCTATGCCCTGCCCTGTGGGTCAGAGCTTGGAAGAGTGGGGAGACGTCCCGAGGGCTTAGGCCTGGGGAGGTAAGCCTAGATCCCCCTGAGGCTGATAGTCATCAGCCAGACCACGTAAGAGTGAGTCAGTGAAAACCTTGGTCTTAGAGCGTGAAAGAAAACAAGGAAGGAAAGGAGAGGGCAGATTTTTGAAGTTTGCCGAAGATGGTGCCCCTCCAGTGTGGGGATTTTCAAGGAAATTTCTCACTGTGATTCAGACCAACCATAGACAGTTGGGTGAGTGAAGGGAAGCGCAGTCTCAGTCTGAGTTTCCAGGTATTAATAAGTCAAGGGTGTGAGCTTGAGCCCAATGCGCAGCCCTGAGCCCTACAGCACAGCCCTAAATCAAGCATTTGTCTGCAAGGACTAGCGCCGCCGGGGATCAGAGTCAAAAAGGGGCATCCATTTATTAGAGAATCAACTCCTCAACACTGGGCAGAGGAGGGCCTGGCTTTGGTTTATGGCCCTTCTGTACCGAGGATCGGGAGGGCCATGAAGCATGGTGGTGAATCAGGTGCAAACTCAAGACAGGCTGGTGGCGTGGCTTCTTACAGAGGAAGCCAGACTCTGTTCCCGCAGTCCCTCCAAATCCAGAAGAAGAAGGTAGAGTCAGGGGAACCACTGGTGCTTGCGGTGAAAAGGGCAGTTTGGGGAGGAAAAGAGAATATTAAAGAATCTAAAAAACAGAAGTACTTACTTGAGTCTCAACTAAGGAAGTTACTGCCAAGATGTCTTTTGAAGCAGCAGCTAGGTACACAATGGAAATGGATTGGACCTACACCTAATCTAAAAACACACACGTACATCAGTCAGATAACATACACTCAGGAATGCTCAAGCCACTTAGGGGAGAAATGTCAGCCAAGCCTTCTTACCAGTTATTAAAAGAGCAGATTGACTCTCACACAGGAAAACAATTCCAATGGGGCCGTGGCAGCTATAGACCAGGGAATTTTCCCGCTGGACAAAGACCCTCAGGATAATACAGCCTGGCTTCTGAAAGGACATGTCCTACCTAACCAAACTGGTAGCATTCTTTAAAGGGGTAGAAGGTCATGTGAATATGATTTCTAAACTCACAAAGCCTTGGGCAAGGTTTCACACCAAAGGTTGTTTAAAAAAAATTGAATCAACATGCTATTTCTGGATCTCTTTAGTCATGGATTGGGAGCTAGGTGAGAGTTAAGGAAAAGGAGGCATTTCATTGGAAGAAAAATTACTAACAGTAGGAGTCTTCTGGGACTGGGGCTAGATCAGGGTTTAACATTTTCATCCGTGGTCAGGAAAACTGAATATTTAGGTTTGCAGGTGACACTAAGCCCTCCTGGATGGTGAAATGTCAAGCTGTCAGAAATCGAGCATAGGAGGATTTCACAAGATGGTATGAATGGGAAGAAAGTGGCTGGGAGGGGACATAAGAGGGTAAGCCCGAGGTCATTTCCAGAATGGACTCAGAGGTATCAGTTCAGAGATGGGGGAATTCGTGTAAAGACATCACCAACTTCGTATACTGCCTCGGGCAGAGGAAAAAAAAATCAGCAAAAACCCAGACATTGTCGAAAAAAATATCACAACCCATAGAAAGCATTATCTCTTGTATACACCACACTGCTGAGACTTCAGCTTGAGGTTGTGTCTACTGCATGCCAAGAAATGGGGACTCCTGGGGCTGGTGGAGGGTGCCCAGAGGGTGAAGAACAGAGAGGCATTCTTCTCGGAGAGTCTGGAGAGGAGAGACAGCCAGGAGACAAAGTCTGGAAGGACTTGGATCAAGGGTATTCAAGGATTCAGAGACACAGGGACAGTGGATACAGGCCTGCTCACAAGTAACCCTTCATGTAGACCAATTAAAAAAGGAATCTCTGACTCAGTGTGCAAAGCTTACCTAACCTGATACTCTGAGGAGCAAAAATAAAAACTGCTTCAAATTGAGTGTAGATGAGTTTATACGCAATAGGCCCCTCCCAAACCATTGAGAGGGGTTCATTCCTGACCTTTGGTGACTGATGACTTGGACAATAGTTGCCGTGTTGCCTTTTCTAGTGTAATATCCCAGTCACTGGTATCAAGAGTCTGTCTCTGTCTCCAACTCTCTCTTTTTCCATCCATCCACCTACTTATTTACCTACTTACATCCCTCCCTCCCTGTCTACCCATCTAATCTATTAATCTACCATGCGGATAGGAAGGATGTTGTTTAAGGATAGAAACTTGCAATGAGTAGTAAATAAGTCCCAGCGATCTAATGGACAGTATAGTGAATATAGACAACAATATTGTATTATAATCATCAGACTTGGTAAGGGGCTAGAATGTAATTATTCCAACCACTAAAAAGAAATGATCTTTATGGAACATGATAGAGGTGCTAATTATCACCACAATGGCAATCATCATAATATATAAATGTATCAAAAACACTACGCACCTTAAATTTACACAGTGGTATATGTCAAGTATATTTCGATCAAAAAAAAATCTATCAACCATTTGTGCCCATCTTGTTAAAAGCAGTAGCATATTAAGTAGTTTTTCTTGCCTCTTTCGTTCAATACATCGACGCGTAAAAGGCTTCATCATTCTGCTTTACATCTACCTAGTGTCCCAGTGTATGGTTTATTTGTTTATTATCATATAAATTTATTTAGCCAGAGGACAATGCTTTCAACCATTGTTTTCATCAATTGTACCAGACTGGCTGGCAAACAGTGGAAAGTTAGAAACGGAAAGCTTTCTCCAGGCCAGCAAAGGAAATGTGAATAAACAAAATTGTAAAAAGTGGCTTTAAAATTACCCAGTTCGATTAGAGCCCTCTCAACTCTGTTCTGAACGCTGTGACTCTCGGTTCCATAGTTCCTGTTCACCACCTTTGCTGCTGCTGGAGGGGGAGCCTGACATAACAGGGTCTACTCCAGATGGATTTTAAGGCTGCCTGGAGTTGGGGAACGGGAGAAGGGTTTTCCTACCAAACCCAGGGCATGCCTCTGTTGTTCAGTTTGCTCCCCTGCTCTTAAAGGCTCTGGCAAACATTAAGGAGTTGATCAATTGTTATTGCTTCTCTGTAGTCATTCCTGTAAGCCCGAAAATACTCAAATCACTTCACTCATAACCAGAAAAAAATGTTTAGTTTGCTTCTTCCAATAGCTTTTTAACGACACCCCCTATTTCTTCCCCTCATTAAAGCCCTGTTATTTATCAAGTTGGCACTCCGGCTCTAAACCACCCACCACCTTGCCAATTGACATCATTCCACGGGCTTTTGAGAATCTCACAATTCCCGTCATGGACCCATTTACCCTTCTTTTCTTGAAACCTGTGCTAAGTCACCCGAGTCATTATCTCCAGCCCCTTTCCATGTTTGTTCCAGTGTCTACTGTTCCGTCCCCCCGCCCCCTTCCACCACCCCACCCCCGGCGACTCCTAAGCCTTCGTACACTGACTCTAAAAATCGTAGGAAGTTCTTTTACTTGGCGAGCTCTCTCTTTTCATCCTCTATGGCTCTAATGGCTTTCCTCTCCAAACTTCTGAGCGATGGTCGCACACAGTAGAGCTTGACGTCACACAGGCAGCACGGGTAGAGGTCGCAGAGCCCACAGGAGCGTGCCCGCTTGGAGTAGCAGAGGCAGTAGGGGTAGGGGTGCAGGTCACAGCAGCAGTAGGGGTGCATGTACAGGTCGCACAGACACCGCGTGCACTCGTCAATGCATCGCAGCTGCCTCAGCTCTCGGTCCACCTTCTTTATGTCCCTTCTAACACTGTCCAGAAGACAACTCAGTGCAGCCATTACAGTTACACCTTATTGCTTTGTGAGTACCTTTGGGAAATGGCACTCAGTGGGAAAAAATTGTTCTAAGCTCTTCTCAGAAGTTTCTTTGAAAAATAAACGAGGCACACATGGTTCACTTACTTTAAAGCTTGGGTTCTGTGACCTCACCACCCTCCAAGTATGTCATAGTCTTCTGGTTACCGCGTGAACTGTACATAGTCATGGTCTCCAGAGACCCTCCTTAGATTTACAGAGCTGCTCTCAGATCCACACTAATGTTGAGATTTCATTCGCCCTGAGGTTGGGTGGGGCCTGCAAGCAATCCCAGCCCTTTGGGGTTCATGGCCATAAACGTCAATGTCCTCCGCTCGTGTATGTCCTTAGGACTGGCTAAGATCTCAGGGTGGCGGGTGGAAGGAGCTGCCTGGCTCCTTTCTCTCTGCCCTTCGGGCTCCAGCCTTGACTTGACACTTAGCCTTGCCCCTTATACTCTAGGAGTCATTCTGGCTCCTAGTCGATATGCAGAAAGCCTTCTTTCTTTGCAGAGCTTTTGTGTGTTCTTACCGAGTCATTCTCAAGGCAGCCTGAATCCTTGACCTTCTTAGCCCCAAGTCTTTGAGTCCTGCCCATTTTTTTTTTTAAAGATTTTATTTATTTGAGAGACAGATAGCAAGAGAAAGCACAAGCAGGGAGTGGGGAGCGGGGGAGAGGGAGAAGCAGACTCCCCGCTGAGAAGGGAGCCCAACATGGGACTCAATCCCAGGACCCTGGGGGCCATGACCTGAGCTAAAGGCAGACGCTTAATGGACTGAGCCACCCAGGCGCCTGTGTCCTGCCCATTCTTTGCTATCTGGCATCCTTGCTGCCCGGGAGCTTCAGCTCTCCAGTGCCCGGGGTCCTGCCCTTAAACTCTCATCTCCCAGTGCTCGGGCTCCTCTCGGTCACCACCTCCCAGCATTTCATCTCCGGTCTTTCGTCCAAGGCTCTAGAAACCTTGTCCCCACGTGCTTCTCAAGTATTGCTCCTTGATACTCTGACAGCCAACTGTCTGAAGTTGCTTGAAGCCAACTACCTGAAATCCTCACCTGGGCCAGTTTCCTGTGCTCCCAGTTAGATCAATATGCTGGACCTTGGGCTCAGACTCAACCTTGGCTCAGGTACTTCTACTGCTCTGGGCCAGTCCCTTCAGCCTGCTCTCCAGTTCTCAGATCCCCTTTTTATGGAGTAAGGCTTGGGTACTTGAGGACAAGCAGTTGAACGTGGCACCAGAGGAGACAAGAGCCAGGTTTGAAGGGACTGGTGGGCCAACTAAGGGGTTTGAACTTTATTTTGAGCACAGTGAAGAATCACCAGTTTTCTTTTCTGTTGAAAGAAGTTAAGGGCGCCTGGGTGGCTCAGATGGTTAAGCGTCTGCCTTCAGCTCAGGTCATGATCCCGGGGTCCTGGGATCGAGGCCCGCGTCGGGCTCCCTGCTCAGCAAAGAGCCTGCTTCTCCCTCTGCCTCTGCCTCTCTCTCTCTGACTCTCATGAATAAATAAATAAAACATCAAAAAAAAAAAGAAAAGAAAAGAAAGAAGTTGAAAGGTAAGTCTGATAGATATATATAGCCCCCAGCATTGTAAGGGGACAACAGTAGAGGTGACTTCTGCTGGAAAGAAAGGACAGTCAAAGTCTGGACTAGGGATCATGGCTGTAGGGATGGCGAGAAGGAACCAGTGGGGTCCCCTTCCCCTCAGGTCCCCTCAGACTCATCCAATCTATTCTCCACATTGCAGCCAGAGTGATTTTCATGTATAAATCTGCCACCCCCAACCCCACCCACCCTTCTCTGTCCTCTTAGAGAAAGGGCCCAAATCCTTATAAAGTACTGAACAATAGGGCCTCCGCCTCCCTCTCCCCCTCCTCCCCCATTATTATTCCTATAATTCATTATGCTTCAGCCACAGTGGCCTTTCTCAAAGTCTTACTTCACCTCATTCAGGACTGGCGTGCACACTGTTCCATCTGGTTAGAAATTGAGCTCCCCACCCCATGCCCTTGATCTAGTCGTAGTCAACTCCTGAGGCATTCTTTAGATCCCCTCTTAAATGTCCCTTCCCCGGAGAAGTCTTCCTGGTCTCCTCCACAAAGCATTTTAAGTACATATTCCTTTCATAACATCATTTGTCTGTTTCGCCAACTAGGCTGTAAGCTCTATGAAGAAGGGACCTTGTCTATTTTTGCTCACCATTAAATACCCGGTGCAATGCCTGGAACATAATAGGGGCTTAAAACTTATTCACTGAGTGAACAAACGAGTGAATTAAACCAAACTTAGTGAACAGAATGAGGATGAAGTAGGGAGGAATCCGGAATGACTCCTAGGTGTCTAGCTTGGCAGAATGGTTGCCATTAACTGAGGAAGAAGAGTGAGTTTGGGGGATATGCTAAATATGAGGTATTACTGACAATTGTAAGGTGGAAACATTGAATAGCCTGCAGATAAGTGGCTCTGGAACTCAAAAGAAAACTGGGCCAGAGATACAAATTCAGGAGCCACAAGTCCATACACAGTTGGAACCCTGGAGTGCACAAGATCCTTCAGGAGAAGGAACAGATTGAGAAAAGAAGAGGGCTCAGGTACAATCCCAAGGAATAATAACAAGAAATGGAGGAAGTGAAGGAGCTCACGATTACTCACTGAAGGAGTAATCAGAGAGGTGAGAGCCTCCTACACTAAAGTCTCTTGTGACTAGACCAAGCCTAGTATTTCCCAGTGTTCCCCAGCCGTGACCTAGGGGGTCCCTTTCTGTGCAGGTGAGGTGTCTTAGTAAAGAAGATGTTTCCCTGGAGCTATTAGAATGGGAGGCTGGCCCCTTACTCACATGGGATACGGTAAAGCGAAAGTGAATCTTCCTCCTCTATAGACAAATGCTTACGTCTCTCAAGAGTGATCCCACCCAATTCTGAAGAGTGAACTCGGTTAATAGGAATATGGCCCACTCTTTCCTGAGAGTTCACTGAAGGAATTATGCAGATTTCTTTAGCTCCAAGTGATAGACTTCTGAACTCTTATATCACAATGAATTCTATCCCTTAGCAAATGTCAGCAAAGGTTAAAACAAACAAGCTTTTGGTTTTAGATTCTTAAATACACAGGTTCAGGAATTTAAGTACACACATCTGTATATACACGGCACATTACAAAGATGGTTACAGCTTTATTTTAGCTAGGATTCTTCCATGATCCTATCCTCCTAGTGATTTTACTCTTCACCAAAAAGCACATTCTTGACATCGTTTCAAGTGACTTAAAGATAATATCTCCTTTAAAGATCAGATGGAAATGTGACCTATCTATGTCATAAGGAGATTGTAGAAATTCACCAGATTCTACAGAAACCCACAGGAATGATCTACAGTCACAGTCCCCTGATGCATACACACAAGGAGCTTCCATGGGCTCTAACATGGAGGTAGGGGCCCTTTTTTACAGAGGACTGTGTCTGTGGAGGCTCCCATTCCCCCTGGCTCATGTCCAGATAGAACCTCCTCTGGGATGGAAGGCAGGCCTTGGCAATTTCCCAGGCTGGGCAAAGTGGATGCTTGGTCTTCAGTGTTGGTGGAACTATAAGCCAAAGAAGGTCCTTCTGCCTCTTCCACCAGCTGGACAGTTACAGGTCAAGTCCATTCAATGGGCCTATGTTACAAACATACTCCTCCACCAATCACTGGATCAATATGTGACATTGAATACGAAATCCTATACATGATGAGTTCTCAACTATGTTAACAAGAATCACAGAAGGTGAGAAACCCCTCAGAAATTAACTGTGGTTATCTCTGAGAAGTGGAATTATAGATGACTTTTTAAATTCTCTTTTCTAGACTTTTTTTTGGTGATTTTTTTGAGTGTCTTCAAAGAGGCTATTGCCAATTTTAGAATGAAACTTGTTGAGAGTGTACTATCCGTCACACTATTAGCTTTGCACTGAATTGCTAATCCCACCTCTGGCCTCTGCCTCTAAAACCCAAGTGGGCTTCAGAACCACTCCTCTGAGGTTTGCTGTCCAGGAAGTCTTCCTATAATGGACATCCAATGTTTGACCTGCCCACTATCCAGGGCACCTTCTTTGGATAAAATAACTATCTCCCCTCCTACCCTGCCCTCTGCCGTTAGGTACTACCAGTAAAGTTGCCCAGTCAAGGCGAGGAAGGTCCGCAACCAGAGCCGGCCAGTCCGGCTCTCTTCTGGGAATCTGATCTTTCACAGGGAGACTATTGATGGCTGCAGCTGACAGTAGACCCTAAAGAGATAATATCTTAGTTACCTGCCCTATTCTGTTGTTTTCAAATTGGTTCTTTAGCTTTGCTTTGAGTCTGTGAACTCTCCATATTTTTCCAATAAACTCCTGTTTCTCTTAAGTTATTCTGTCAGTTTCAGTTACTTATAACTGAAGAACACAACTGATACGACAACCTGTCCCCCGGGACCTGTCCAAGGAGGACTGCTCCAAGCTGAACCTGTAGGTCAACTGTTGCTCCAGTGGATATGGTCCCATGCTAGCCCAGCTCCTTCCTCTTAACCCAGAACTAGCTGCATCAAGGTAGCCGCCATTACTGACTGCCCTAAGTAAGTGCACGATAGCACTTTAGACCACAGACAAATCAAAACCTGATGCTGCTAAGAAATGTTGATTCATAAAAAATAATTCTCTCTCTCTCATCTGGGAGGGAGGAAGCTAAGGAGGGGAGAGAGTGAGCATGGAAGGCTCCCGGAATCTGCTGTTTGTATGACCCCCAGTTGGAGCTTGGGAAAGAGACGAGCAAATGGACCAAACATGGTGATTCAAACTAGGGCAATGTCTAGAAACACCTGGGAAGGCCCACCCATGGACACTGTCTCTGGGGCAAGAGACATGTCACTGAGCTCAGAACCTCAGAACTTCAGCTTTGGAAAACTGGAGTCATCTAGACCTTCTTCCTACTGGGCCAGGAGTCTCTGCTCGAGCACCTCAGGCAGATAAGCGGAAGAACTGGGGGTCATATACGGAATGGGGTGTCCCCTTAATGGTTTAGGATGACCAGGACTCCTATGACCAACCATATTGACTAGTATAATTTTATCCCTCTTCCCTTCCCCCTGGTCCTACAAGGTCTTTAACAAATATCTTCCTGCTAAATAAGGTGAGGAGGGGTGAGAAGGAAGAGGGTGCTGGTCAATAATTTTCCAGCTGTGCCCAACGGAGTGAATTTGGGGAGGAGAGTTTGCTCTTCGCTGGCAGGGTCTGAATAAGCATCTCAGCCGTTCCTGTTTTTTCTTTCAGCAAATAAGATCATTCAGGCGTTATTAGAAAAGAGGCATGGGAATTTAGGCCAAGTATATACATGAGTAAATTTCCTCCTTAAGATTTGAGGAGTGGACGTGGTACTTTGCCTGGGAATGAATGCTTTCCTGGATGTGGGACTTTAATATCAAAACTGGGGTGGGGGATGCAGGCAGGAGAAGAAGGTGGGAGTACAAAGTCCCTCGTGTGGTCCATCCACAATGCGCCCAGTTTAAATGATGGGGCTGGCCTCCGTGGGGTGCAGACCTGTGCTTCTGCTTTAAAGGCTAGTAAGGAGCCCCATTCTGAGCACTGGGTTCTCTGTGACAGCCAGGGGCTCTCACTCCTCTTTCCCCTGCCCTCTCACATACCCACATGTCCCTTCTCCTCCCCCTCCCAAGAAAAATCGTTAGCTCCAATCTGGGCTGTTCCTGATGAGGACAGAGACCAAAACACTTCCTTGAACTTCACCCTGGAATCATTCACACATAAGAATGCATTTCCTTGTCCGCCTGCCAGAAACAGAAGGGCTTGCCTCTGCTGCAGACGGGTGTCCCGATTAGCTCGAGGGGGTCGAGAAGGTTTATTCTCCAGCCACCACCCCATGACCACCTAACTCCTAACACATGCTTATTTGAACAGTAATGATAGTTTACATTTAATGAGTGTTTGAGCCTGTGTCAGGCTAATCTTCACAATGACCCTGCGAAGGAGAGACTATTTATCCCCATTTAACAGATGAGACTGAGGCACAGAGTTCACACAACAAGTGACAGAGCTGGGGTTCCACCAGGTAGTCAGCCTCCAGTGTCTTCATCTTCAAAGATCAGTCCCTTAAGACAATGTCTCTTGGGGCGCCTGGGTGGCTCAGTGGGTTAAGCATCTGCCTTTGGCTCGGGTCATGATCTCAGGGTCCTGTGGCAGGCAGGGAGTCTGCTTCTCCCTCTACCCCTCCCTCCTGCTCGTGATAGCTCTCTCTCTCTCTCTCTCTCATTCTCTCATATAAATAAAATCTTAAAAAAAAAAAAAAAGACGATGTCTCTTCCCTTTCACCTTAAAGGTGAAAGAGGAATTCAGTTGGAACATTAGGACTTTTGGGTTTCCTGCTTCTGTCAGTATCCACACACCTGTGGCTTGATTGCTGCACACTCTGCTGTTCGAACGGAGTAATGTGCTTTTCTGCACTGCTGCACCCCTGGGGCCCCCCTGCGGTCACCTTGCCGTGGGTGAGGCTGCTTCCCCAGTGCCTCTCCAGGGACTCAGATGCTCCCTACTGTCAACAACAGTTTGCCTCTCTCCCCAAAGAACACCTCTTCCCAAGAATTTCTTCCCTCACACAGCATGGAGGGCTTATTTTGTAGAGAAGCAAGAACTCTGTCAGCTCATCCAGAGCAAGATGCATTCAGAACAAGTAATTCCCACAGAGGAGATGCCGAACCTTTCTGTCAGGATTCTCTGCACGGCAGTGGGTTTGCTACCTCTCGCTGGGGAGGCTTTTAACCGAAGAACGTGAAATGCAAAACCCTCTTTTTACCTCCTGTTCATCTGACTCAGCTTTCCAGGGAAAGTGCCCAGGAGCTGAAGTACATTCAGGTTCCCGACTCTTTCTCAACTCCCTGCAGAAGCCCAGCAGAGAGAGAACAAGGTGGGACCCTGGGGGCCGGAGCTGGAGAGAGGCCAAGACCCAGGGTTCCTTTGAGCCCAAGGAGGAGGAAATGGTTATGTGGGTCTTATTTATCAATATGTACCGTGTTAGAAATTAAAACTGAGAAGTTTACAGACTACACAATCATTTAAAAATAATCCTAGGGCGGGCACCTGGGTGGCTCAGATGGTTAAGCGTCTGCCTTCTGCTCAGGTCATGATCCCAGGGTCCTGGGATCGAGTCCCGCATCGGACTCCCTGCTCCTTGGGAGCCTGCTTCTCCCTCTGCCTCTTTCTCTCTCTCTCTCTCTGTCTCTCATGAATAAATAAATAAAATCTTTAAAAAAAATAATCCTAGGGCGCCTGGGTGGCTCAGTCAGTTAAGTGTCCAACTCTTGGTTTCAGCTCAGGTCATGATCTCAAGGTCGTGAGATGGAGCCCCACTTCAGGCTCCGCACTCAGCGGGCCGTCTGCTTGTCCCTCCCCACCCCACCCCACCCCACTTGCGTGCTCTCTCTCTCAAATAAATACATAAAATCTTTTTTTTTTTTTTTTTAAGTAGCAATAGGGGGCGCCTGGGCGGTTCAGTTGGTTGGGCATCTATCTGCCTTTGGCTCAGGTCATGATTCTGGGGTCCTGCGATCGAGCTCCACGTCGGGCTCCCTGCTCAATGGGGAGCCTGCTTCTCCCTCTCCTCCCTGCTCATGCTCTCTGTCACTATCTCTTTCTCTCTGTCTCAAATAACTAAAATCTTAAAAAAAAAAAAAGTAGCAACAGTAAACCGATTGCATGTTAATATAGGTAACAATTTTTTATGGGAACTCTGTTTCCAAAACAGAAAAAATGAAAATGACGGGGCATGATTTTACATTTTTACAAATCTTTCTAATGTCTGGCTTTATAGAGGACAGCTGAAATATCTCCTTCTGCCTTCCAGTTTGTTGAGATACGTCATCTTTTGTGACAGTATGTTGGCCTTAAGTATAAAAGAGAATCCAGCTTTACACAAATGTGTAGTTAAAAAAGGAAGAACATCTCATTTCCCTGAAAGGGTCTTGGGGATCACATGCTGTGAATCACTGCTTTACTTATAGTTCTGAAAGTTAGACAGCACCCTGGCACCTCAAAGCCACAATAACTAAGCTTTCCCTAAAACATTTAATTCAGCCTCACTTTGTAGAACGTTGTAGAGCTTCTGGGGCATCTGCTTACCTGTTGATCCCTTTCTCTAAGAACTGTACCCCACTCCCACCCAACAGGGGGAAGATTTGGGGGGATCCTGGCAATAATCCTTCTAAGACCCCTCCTGCTTCCCACCCTAGGTATAAATTTCTGCCCCAAGGGAGGTCCCCAACCACAGCAAGTCAGCCAGGCTCTTTCTTCTGGGACTTGGGAATTTGGGGATGTGGACTAGGGGAGTTTGAACTCAGAAATCGAGGCTGCCATTGTAGATCAACCTCCTTGGTTCTTCATGGCTTCTAGATCCTGCTTTAAATCTCTCCAAAGTTGAGGCTCCTGTTTTAATACCTTGCTCATTTATTATCCCATTTATTTGTTCTTCTAGCAAACATTCCAAGGTCAATAGCAGCTGTGGATCTCAAAAGAGTAGAAAGAGTTAAAAGTTCAAAATTCAGTGGTGAATATGTGTGTGCACAACCATGGGTGTGTAAAAGAAAGAGAAGTTCATTGGTTATAAGTGAAATTTTTAAAATGTATGTAGCAGGATCCTGGCTGCAGCCAAGTTATGACCCCTTTAGGGATTTGGTTGGGTCTGATTCATGGACCAGAATGGTAGGTTCAGCTAGTGTCCATTTGCTTCTTGAAAAGGAACCCACCTAAAGGAAGAGGGAGCATAAAGCTCAGATTGGAAGGAGTCCTGGACTCAGAGTAGCGTGGAGTCCGTGGTCCGATTCTATTCTCAGCCCTGTGCTAGGTCCATCCCCTCCCCTGCACAGATTCATGTTGCAATCTCAAGTACAGCGACATAGCCAGGGCTCATGAGAGAAAAAAACAAAAAAGAGGCTTTTTTTGTTAGCTATTCTGTAAGATAAGTGTTCTAAGCAGCAGTGATGGCTACACATCCCAGGCAACATTCGAGGTGCTGGTCACGTGTTTGGGCATTCGGTCCTCACCGCCAACCCTTTGAGGTGGGTGCTGCTCTTATCACCATTTCACAGGTGAGGGATCTGCAGCACAGGGCAGGATTCCCCCCCTGACAAGTCCCCTAGGAAAAGAGTGTGCGTGGTGACATCCCTGTGGCTCTAGGTGTAACCCCCTTGGCGTTGCCCCCCTAACATTTTCAGTGGGGAAGTGGTATTCTTGGAAGCTGGCACAAGGATTTCCCTTAGGGGAAAAACTCTCTCTATTCAAGAAGGGGAGGTGGAAAGGGGGTCAGGGGAGTGAACCCTGAGGGGTCAGGAGGCAGGGCAGAGAGACAGCTCACTTCCTGTGCCTTAGAAACCAGCAAACAGGGGCGCCTGGGCGGCTCAGTTGGTTAAGCGTCTGACTCTTGATTTCGGCTCAGGTCATGATCTCAAGGTCGTGAGTTCAAACGCTGTGTCAGGCTCCATGCTCAGTGGGGAGTCTGCTGGAGATTCTCTCTCTCCCCCGTCCCTCCCCTTGCACGCACATGTGCGCACGCACTCTCTCTCAAATAAATCTCAAAAAAAAACAAAAAAAGAAAGAACAGGATCTGCAGGTTCCAAGACATGAGTGGGAAGGGAGAGGAGAAGGAGGAAGATGAGATGCAGGCCAACGTGGCCAATAGAAAATCCCTCGGTGGCAGGAGGGCTTTATTGAACATCCGTTTTACTGAAGAATAACATACATCTTGAAAGTGACAAGTCATGAGCATCCAGCCTGGTGAATTCTCACAAAGTGAACATACCCACAATAACCCATACTTACCTCAAGAGAAAGGACATTCTGAGCGTGCCAGAAGTCCCAGCCAGGGCTCTTTCCCGCCATTAGCCAACCCCCCGACCCCAGCCGGCTCCCTGGTGCCAAAAACTCATTTTGCCTGGCTTTGAACTTTCTGTAAATGGGAAAATACAGAAACCTACCTTCCGTGTCTCACTTGTGCCAGTCAACGGCCTGGCTATGAGTCTCATCTGTCTTGGTGCCTGCGCCTGTGTCCACCTTCTTTTCACCGCTGTGTGGTAATCCAGTGAACCACAGCCTACTTGTGCTTTCCACATGGATGAACATTCCGGGATGGACATTTAGGCATTCTCCATTTGGGGCTGTTGTTGGGACTAAGGCCATATGGTCTTCCTCACACACATCTTGGCGAACGTTCATAGCATTTTGGTGGAGTAGAATTGCTGGGTCAGGATGTAGGGTAGGCATGTGTGCAAACTCTACGAGACATTGCTGGCCAGTTTTGTGTGTGAACCCATATACAACTGGTGGTGGGTTCTTTTTAAGACTAAGGAATGTCCAATCTCTTTATGAATTTGGGCCCCTGGAATAGAAACTTCCATCCCTTCCTCAATGTTCAGTAATATCTATCACATCTCACAGACCACTTATATGAATGGAGGGTTTTGGGGTGGTTTTTTTTTTTTTTGACAAAAATCGGAGAATAAGCTGAGGTTCATGGCAGGACCACACTGATATAAAGCACAAAATAGCATGTGGGCGCTGGTGAGGGACACCTGAGCTGGGGGCGACACCAGAAGCTCAAGCCTGGAGGTGTCTGGGAGACTGCCAGCCTCCTACAGTGACCTTGGAGAGCATCTTGGGGCATGCACAGAGGGGTCCAGCCTCTAAGTAGCCAGGGCCAGAGGGACCCCAGCTGACTTTTGGGTCACACACACAAGAAGGGGGGAAATAGTCTCCTTATTTTGACATGTAGCAGGAGTTGGCTTTCTTGCATCAAAGGCTCCAGAACACAGAGCAGAGCTCTGTGCCTTCCACCCTTCACTAGCAATTGCCCTCGATGTTTCCAGAGCTGATCTAGAGGAGGTCCCAGCAGTGCAGACAGAGGCATCCAGGAGCAATGAGGTTCCAGAAAATGGCTAGAGGCAGCAATTTGGAGTCCCAGGAGATGGCACCCTTGGCTAGGATGTCAGAGTCCTCAAGCTAGAACTGCCCCAGGAAAGGTAACAAGACATCTGCAGGTGACTTCTAGGCTAGAGAACCAGGAACTCCACAGAGAGAGCGGGAGATGAGCCGAGTGGTAGACTCCAAGTGGGGCCAGAGAGGGCCACTTGTGAGCTTCTGGAAACACTTGTGCAGAGCTCCCAGAAATAACTAGGAAAGACTCAGCAGAAGGCTGGAGGTGCTCAACCATGGGTGGGTTTGTTACTGTTTAAGTTACCAAAGAAATGTGGTTTGTTACTGTTTAAGTTACCCTTCCAGCGGTCCCTCTGGGTGGCCAGAGAACCAGGATACAGTCAGAGTACTCATAATACCTGAGTTTATATTTCTCTTTTTAAATTTCATTTACTCCTACTTTTGGAAACAAATGTTTATCTATTACATAAATAAAGCTGGAGTGTTGTTTTCCTGATGTTTCTCCAAGGTCTGTCCCCAAACCCCAGCTTTCACTGCGATCCTAGTTACACTACCCGCCCCCCCCCACCCCCCCCATACACACAACAGTGCAGTCCACCACCCGAAGCAGGGAAATGGGGGAGCAGGGTCCGGGGGCCATGGAAGCCTCCCTTACAACCTCCCCGTGCTCTCCCAGGGCCATGGCGATGGCTGGAGGGTCTGTGGTCTCAGACATGGTCTTTACATCCAGCAATCCTACCCTCTCTGTCTCCCCCGCTAACTCCTGCCAACTGCCAGGCTCGTATCTCTCTGGGTTCTTAGTGTCTTGACCTGTTTGCTTCCCATTACCTCCACCTCACCTCTGGCCCAGCCCCAGCCCCGGTCCCTCCAGCTTCGGTCATCCAGGGTTGCTTCACCTCTCTCATCTTTGTTCCAGAAGCTCTAGTTTCTGAACACAACCTCTTAGTCTCCAACCTTCTTGTTTTGTTTTGTTTTTTAATAATATACTGAGGGTTGTTTTTTTTTTTAAACTTATGGAGGACGTCAGTCCCTGACCAATCCCACCAGCCGCCCCCTTCCAGCCTCCCCTAGCCTCTGAGCTCTTCCTTGCCTCTCGCCACCTCCCTACCAGGCCAGGACTCAGTGGCTCATCTGAGCTGGGTGAGGGGTGGCAGGAGAAGTTCCCAGAGTGAAGGGGAGCACTGATTGCAGACAGCAACGTGTCATCCCCCCTTCGTAGCTAACCCTGCTCATGCTTCAGCTCTCAGCTCAAACACAACTTCCCAGGGTCAGCCGCCTCTGTCCTCCTGTGCCAGGCTCTGTCTCAAGCACACATCCCGGGGTGACGGTGGGCTTACCTGTCCAGACACTCAGCCTGCCTCGTGCACCTCTGTGTGCACAGCGCCCAGCACGGTGCCTGTCACCAGCAGACACGGAAAGGATTGTTTGGGGGTGAAGGGACTGCCAGAGAACACGCCAGGGGCTGTAGCTGATGGCGGTGAAGCAGAGCCCACCCGGGCAGGGGCATCTGTCAGGGTCAGGAGAACGACTCGTGCCCCCGGGCCCCCCAGCCAGAGGCACCTCAGGCGATCCCCTCAGGTACGGAAGCACGTCACGGTCCCCTGGGCCCGTCTCCTCCCCTTTGGCTGTGGATGCCCTCTGGCCCGGAGCTGTCAAAGCTCTGCCACAGAATGAGATCGGCCTCTCCCGACACCCCTTCCTGACTCAGCCAGGACATATCCTTGTGGGAGTTTCTAAGGTCCCCACACTGCTGGTACCTTCAGGGGGACAGCTGAAGAGGGCTTCCTCTGGTTCTATTGCCATAGCCCCGGTCCCACAGGACTTGTCCTGCTCCTCCCACTGTTCCACCCTCTCTACCATAAGCACATGGGCACCATTAGTTGGTTGAAACGGGGACAGCGATTTGGATGGATGTGTGATAACGTCACTGAAACACTGAACTGGCCATAGAGGTTACATGAACTGCCTCCCACCCCTCTCACACAGAACGCTCTGGTGTTACCACGCCTAAGAAGATTATTTTTACTGTAACAGAAAACACAGTGAAAGGGAAAATGGGCCTAGACAATAAAAGGGACTTGTTAACCTCCGTGAGGAACATGTATAATCTGCCTGTGTGTCCAGCAGAGCTGCAGGCATGGTTTGATCAAGACTCTTTCTCTGAGCTTCTTCCCTTGGTGCCCTCCTCAGTGTGTTGGCTTCATCCTCGGGCTCGCTACCCTTGTGCTCCCAGGATGGCTAATAACAATAACCAAGGTTACATGCTTCCTGAGTTATACCTGGGTGAGGAACAGAGTCTACTCTACAGCTCTCAACAAGAGTCCCAGGCTTTGTTCTGATGGCACCAACTGATGCCACGTGCCTACTCCTTATTGCTGTAAAAAGTCATTACTATTAGGGTAGTGCTCAGCATGTCCTGTGTAAATACTTGGATTGGAAATTTCCAAGTCTGTGTTTCTCTATGATTCCATCTTTAAGAACAAGGTGGATAGCCACTACTTTTTTCCTCTATCCTATTTCACAAAGTTGTAAATGATGCCAGATCTGGTGCCAAGGTCCCCCAGGGCTCCGTGGGAGAAGATGAGTATTTCCTAACACTTACCTCGCTAGCAGTACCACTGCCAAATTGAAGGCTCCTTTATTCCACAGAATTATGACGCCCCCCTTCCCATGGTCTACCATGCCGGCAGGCTTGGAATCCCTACGCCTACACTGCCCTGAAAGTAAAGTGCATCCTCCCCCAAGTGCCTGTCAGATAGTGTAATGGACTGAATTTTGTCACCCTGAAATTCCTATGTCAAAGCCCTCACTCCCAATGTGATTGTATTTGAAGATAGACCCTTTAAGGAGGTAATTAAGGTCAAATGAGGTCATACGAGGGGACCCAAATCAGTATTACTGGTCTCCTTCTCAGGGGAGGAAGGGACATGAGGGATGTGCACAGAGGAGAGGCCTGGGGGAGTCCAGACGGAAGGTGGGCCTCCGCAAGCCCAGGACTGAGGCCTGAAGAAACCAACGCTGCCCATCCCTTGATCTTAGACTTCCAGCCCTCCAGAACTGTGAAAACAGAAATTTCTGTTGTTTCAGCCCCCTGGTCTGTGGCATGTTGTGGTGGTGGCCTGAGCAGACTCATGACATACATACATGGTTAGGACCCCTCCTCTTAGTAGGATCGCTTGCCAGCAGCAGTGTGGCAGCAGGCCCGTAACCCCTGGTGCCCAGGGACAATCTGCCTGACGTGCAGGATTTGCCAGTTACCATGGTGTAAATGTTCCCACTAGGGCCTATTTTAAGCTCTCAGGGGAACGTCACTGAGGATGTATCAAGTCGAGAAGATGTACACCATGGGCTCTCACCAGCCAGTGGCTCCAGCATTCGTCAGCCAATCCTAGGAGCAAATGTTTAGAGTAGCTCATTGTATGGCAGGATCTCATTTGCTTGTTTTTTTTTTTTTTTTTAATGCTATATTACTATCTTTCCCTTATTCCCACCCCAGACACACCACTCGAGGCTCAGATTCTCGGAAGAGGAAGTGGCTTAAAAATAAAGCGATCCATCTATTCTTTTTTTTTTTTTTTTAAGATTTTATCTATTTGACAGAGAGAGAGAGACAGCGAGAGAGGGAACACAAGCAGGGGGAGTGGGAGAGGGAGAAGCAGGCTTCCCGCGGAGCAGGGAGCCCGATGCGGGGCTTGATTCCAGGACCCCGGGATCATGACCTGAGCCGAAGGCAGACGCTTAACGACTGAGCCACCCAGGCGCCCCAAGCGATCCATCTATTCTGCTGTCCCTCAACTCCTTATCTTTTACTCCAAATCTGTTCGACACTTTAACAGAACATAGGAACAGAGCAGAATTGTACACAGTTAGCTGGCTTTTTGGGTTTTTTGGCTGGCTTTTTTTTCAGAGCCAACCAATTCTCCTTGAGGGCCAAGAGCAGGAAAGGTATTTCCCATCCAGCTCAGGATCTGCACTTTTGTCTCTTCACTGTTTCTTCACTGTTTCTTCCCTCAGGCAAAGGAGGTAATTCCCAGAGACCTCTGCTTTCTTTCCCACTATTCACCCAACACATGTTAGCCTACTTGGGAAAATATGTGCTAATTTTATATCCATCCTTGGTTTCACATCTCTCCCCAGAGCAGTTCTTTAAAGTACTTGAAATTCATAACTGAGCATCATGGTTACTGAGACACAAATTTGAATGATTAATTGGATATCTTCCATTCCACTTCAATTCAGGTTGTGCAGAATGTATTCTACCGAGCTCTCCCACCTCCATCTGTGGCTGTGGCTAGGGTTGAAGGATCTGCTTATGCACGTACCAGGGCTACCGGCAGCACCCCCATTTCCTACACTGCGAACTCTGAGTCTTTATTGAGTGATTAGTAGCAGGGCTCCAAAAGAACCCCTCCCCTTTTCCCCACCTGAAATTCTGAGTTCCTGTTTCTTCTGCATGTCCCCACTTCACTAGGACACTGGGCTCTGCCTTAGGCAGGCCACTGACTTTTTGCTCAGGGAGTGCGTGCATATGAGCATCAGGCATCAGCTCCTGGGGCGGGGGGCACCTGCTGGGCTCAGTCCGTTTGCCCTCAGGCCCAGGTACCCCGCCTGTTCCTGTCCCAGGTGGATTCCACTAGAGCACACTTTGGTGATGGCGCTGCAGATACTGCTGGATGTTTTCTGGGAAGACCTCCTATGAATTTGGGAAATACCCTGAGGTGTGCCAAAGCAGGCGTGTGCCAGGGGAAAGACCTGATTGTGTGCATCTCCTCTCAACTTTGCGCTCAGTGATAGCACGGTGGTAGCTTAAAATTGGCCACGGAGGGAGTATTTACCCCAGGGAAACCAGCAAACATTACAAATCAAGACTAATTCTTTTTTCCCCCAGAGCACCCCCTTACAGCACACCACTGGAAATACCCCTTTAAAAGAAATCTCTCCGAGGGACCAGGAGCCTGTGCAATTAGAATCTTCTCCGTGCCACTCCCCACCTCTCTGGAAGCGCCAGTGCTAGGTGGGAGAAAACAAACGTGAATTACACAACCTCTCTGGAAGGACCCATTTTCTTTGCAATCCTCAGCGAATGCCGTCCCCTCATTTGGACATCTGGTAGACGCCACTGACTGCAGAATTACAGTTGCCCTGCCATGTGGTATCTCCTTTCTTTACACTGACCTCTCTGGGGATTTCTCTCTAATAACCCCATGAGCCAACAAGCAGTGCTGTCTGTTCACAGAGGTTCCAGAACCCTAGGGAGGATTGCAATGAACACAGATTTCAGGGCCCAGCCTCCAAGGCAGTCTGTCAGTGGCTCTGGGTTGGGGCCCAGGAATCTGTATTTTTAATTACCCCCACCCCCTCCCGCCGCCCCGGGTGGCTCTGGTATAGCCAGCAGAGGTCCAGAACCCTGGGTTGGGCTGACATTTAGAAACCATTGCATAAACATCTGCGGATATGCTGGGCTCCTCCTCGGCAGCTTCTGACTTGGGAGCCAGCTGGGGCGAGGCTGCAGGACTCACTCAGCCTGTTCTGTTTTCCGCGTTGACAGGCAGCATCTGAGAGCTTCTGCTCTGTCATCCTTCAGCCCACAAGACACGGGGAATCTCGGTGACTTTCCTGATTACCCAGGGACACAAAGGCTGCCTCTGAGGGTACAGGAGGGGGTAAATGATTACCTGCCCCTTGAAAAGCTTAATTGCACATCATTTTCTAATTTGTCATTTCCAAATGAAGCACAGAGGCTGCCAGGGGAGCTCAGCTGCACCCAATCAAAGGTCAGGCACATCACTCCCCTGACTCATGGTTACACCCCAATTTTGCACTGATGATGAGTGGGTGCCCCCCCTCCAGTGACTCCCAAATTTCAGGATGCTAATGAATCACCCAAGGAGCTTGTTAAAAAGCCTGATTCCCAGGCGCCTGACCGGGTTCCTGTTTCAATAGGTCCAGGCTGGATCCGGGAATTCCCTTGTTCGACAAGCTCACTGGGTGAATTTATTTGATATAGCTAGTTTTATTGAAAGCAAAAAGTTTTACATGTAATGTCTAGTCTGTAGGGTATTATCTTCCCTTCAGGAATTCCTCTAGAGTAACAATGAATCAGCTTTTTCCATAGCTCTTTTTAAAAATAAATACTGAGTTTCAGAAATCCAGCCATGCATTCCAGCAGAGGAAAGTGAGTAACGTTGGGGGCCATCTGCCCAGCGACACGTCCGCTCAGAAAACTGGTATATGGTGAGTGACAAGAGAACACCCCCAAGCAGGTGGGCTGTTCCTTCAAGCAAGCCTGGGCTGTAACAGCTGGATGTGATGTTCCCCCACCAGGGTTAATTCAAGTGGTTTCTTTTTGTGAGGGTAATCACCAAATTAAATGTTTTAATTACCGAAATTATATATGCATTTCTTCTGAGAAAAGAGCATCCTCGGAACACAGTATCCACTCCCCAGAGGGTAAAGCTGCTTTGCTTGCTGGGAAGGGGCTATCTGGAGGAGTCCATTTTAATTTCATTATAAAACCAGCTTGAGAAATAAAGGCATAGATTGACACGTATTCCCAGCCAGCTGTGATTTAATGAGCACAATTCAAAGCTTGGAACCTGCCAGCCGCATCCATATTAATATGTCTCTGGAAACAACAACAACAACAACAACAACAGAGAAAGTGACAAACTGCTATTTCTAGTATTTGAAATGAATTTTAAATTATTGTTAAAATGGCTAACGCGGGTGAGCATCACTTCGAGGCGGCCCAGCTGTCGGCCTGCCGGCCGGTCGCTAATACCACTCACCACAGCGGCAGACAGGGTCGTGGAAGGGAGAGACTGTTTTCACACAGAGCGGCCAGCCCCGAGTCCCGGGGACAGGTCAGCGGGTTTAGCAGCTGAAGCGTGGCTGCTGGGCTCCCGGTTCTGAGCCAGATCCATGCCCCCCGCGCGCTGGCGCCACGCAGCGCCCCCCCCCCCGACGCCCCGCCCCGTGTTTTCCTCTTTGGCGTTGTTTGCTGCCTGACCGTCCAAGTCATCACGATCATTAAAAGTATTTGTGATTCCGATTTCCCTAGTCATGAGCACAGGAAAATAATACAAATGTCTTGTTCCAACATTTTGAGATCCTAAAAATAAAAGGTGCTGGGTAAGCCTGCGGTGTTAATAAGTACAAAGTGATAGGGTGGGTGGGGAGACAAAGGAAATGCAGCGTGAAGAGAAACCTCAGTCTGTGCATTTCGACATTGCACGAGACAGAACCACCTGCTCCAGCAGAGGGGGAGAGGGTCCCCTGGGTGAGCCGTTCTTATAGTACTGTGTGGGTGGGGGTAAGGCCCCGCTCGAGGTTCTGGAGAGCAGGGCATAAACACTCTCAAGGTGAAGATATTTGCATCTCCCCAAACTTGAGCTCTGCTGAGTGTTTGTTGGTGGTGGTGATAGGAGTGTGTGTGTGTGTGTGTGTGCGCGCACTGTGTAACTGGGGGGCAGTCATGATTCAGATCATGGACTATCAAATCAGACAAATCCTGACTCTTCCTACTTACAAGAGATTCAATTAGACCGTGGGCCTCCATTTTTTCATCTGGAAACGGGGCTAGAACACCAATCTCATTGGGCATTTTCTGTGAGTTAAGTGAGAAAACATAAGTGCACGCTTAGACTTGGGGCCTGGCACGGGGTCGTGATTCTTGGTACTGTCTCCAACACAGGTCCGAGTGGCATGGAATTTCCGGTTATTCTCCAATTAAAAACATCTTCCAGCACATGCTGGGCCACCAAAAGTCAGCATTTCAATTCAGGGCCTGGTCATAAAACTCTGAGAGTTGGGGCACCTTTGAGAAAAAGAGCAAAATGTTTCACTTCTTCTTTCATATGCTGCTCATGGTTAAATCCAGATAAAGGATGTGACTCAGTGAGTCATGTCTAAAACGAAGAGAGCGGGGACTGTCTCCAAAATCACTGACTAGATTCTAAACCCACCTGCAGTCCAGGAATGGAAGTGACATAGTCAAGAGCACAGACAGCAAACCCCACTCTCTCTGGTAGACCACAAAAAGAATCCCAAATTGATCAAGTCCTAGTCTATAGACCTCACCAGGCCTCAGTTTCCTCATCTATAAAATGGTCACGCCAACACCTACATCACAAGGGGAGAGTGTGCAGTTTACAGGTGATGTTGGGAGCATGCTTACTACAGCGCTGTGCACATAGCAACATTCAACACATGCTAGGTCCCTTTTCCAACTAGGGGCAGACTCAAACCCTTCTGTGTGTCTGAGGCCTGGTCAGTCCGTCGGGGACACCTACGGCACTTAGCTGTCATCCTCCAAAGCTTAGCAGCTTGGACCGTCTTCACTGCCATCTGTTATGGCTTGAATCATGTCTCCCCTAAAAAAGATACGTTGAAGTCCTACCCCCAGTACTTCCGAATGTAACCTTATTTGCTGATAGGCTCTCTACAGAGGTAATCAAGTTAAAATGAAATCATTAGGGTGGGCCATAAGCCAGTCTGACTGGTGACCTTCTAAAGGGGAACTGTGGACCCAGAAGACAACGTGAAGACACACAGGGGAACACCGCGTGAAGACTGAGCCCTGGAGAGTCGTGTCTACAAACCACGGAAGGACGGGGAGGGCTGGCAAACCCCCAGAAGCTGGAAGAGGCACAGAAGGATTTCCCCTACAGGTTTCAGAGGGAGCAGAGCCCTGAAAAAACCTTGATTGCAGACTTCCAGTTTCCAGAACTGTGAAAGAATACATTTTTGTTGTTTTAAGCCATCCAATTTGTGCCAATTTGTTAGGGCAGCCCTAGGAAACTATTACACCATCCTTCTTACAGAGGAAATTTGGTTATGCATAGGATAGAAATGAAGATTTGGGACTTAGGTCAAAGCAGAGTTGTGGGAATGCACCAGAGAGTACCTCTGGGATAAACTGAGTAACCGAACTGAAAGGAGGAGATCATTTTACTTTGAGACGCACACACACTCATTTTCACCTTGAACTCCTATTTTTCAAGCTCTATTCCCTGAAATCTTCAGGTTCCTTGGAGAATTTTATAAACATTTTCTTTCAGGGCGCCTGGCTAGTTCTGTCAGTAGAGCGTGCAGCTCTTGATCTCAGTGTCGTAAGTTTGAGCCCCTACGCTGGGTGTAGAGATTACTTTAAAAAAATTTTTTTTTAATTTGCTTTCAATTTCCATTTCTTTAGTATATTTTAATTATTTTACTGGCTTTAAATAGGAAGGTTTTATTAAGTTCTTTGCATGAGTAGCTCGTTTAATCCTTACAACTACCCTACGAATTGGGTGCTGTTATTACGCTCATTCTACAGATGAGAAAACTAAGGCATAAAAAGAAGCTAAGCAATTTTCCCAAGGCCATGTAACTGGTAAGTGGTGGAGCCAGGATTCGAACCTGGGGAATCTGACTCCAGAGCCTTTGTTTGTAACTACTTCACTAGAGTGTCTCTAAAAGCTCCAACACACACACACACACACACACACACACACACACACACATACAAACATTCCATATCAGATTTCAACATGGCGGACACTACCCTCGCACGGACTTGTGCTGCCGGACTAAGCCTTCTGTAGAGAAAATCTCATTCATTTATTCATTCTGTTAACACATGTTTATTGACTGTGTATTAGATGCTTCTGTGACCTTCCTGTAACTACACTGATTAGGAAGATCATAGTTTTATCTTCATTTCTGAAGAATATTCAGATCCGTGCATATCCATGCACTTACAACCGAACCCAGCATCATAGTGAATTGTGCAATAATTGGCACTTCAGCAGGCAAACACACCATATTAATCATCTTAATGTTTATTGTAGTTTTGGATGATATCCGATTGCCTTTTATACCCATGATAAGAAGTATTAGCACTCAGAAGAGAATACTAGAGATCAGTGTTTGAGAAAAAAAGTTTCTACTACTCTTCTTTCAAGCTTTTAGATCAGTTTAATTGGAGACTATCCCAAGCTTGCAAAGCGGGCAGTTAAAAGCTGTTACCACTTGCAAAAACACACATGTGGAAATCAGGGTTTTTTTTTATTCCATGCAACAGAAACATAATACAAACATAATCTAAATCTAATTTCAAGTTTAATTTTTAACCAAACAGCCCATTTCCCTTATTGCTTGATTTCTATAAATGGTAAATACTGCCATTTGAAATTATAAAATATGGGCACCTGGGTGGCTCAGTTGGTTAAGCGTCTGCCTTCCACTCAGGTCATGGTCCCAGGGTCATGGGATCAAGCCCCATGTCCTGGTCCCTGCTCAGTGGGGAGCCTGCTTCTCCCTCTCTCTCTCTCTCTGCCCCTCCCCCTACTTGTGTTCTCTCTCTCTCTGTCAAATAAATAAAATCTTTAAAAAAAAACTGGATTTATATATATTGGAATTCAGTGTAAAGTTTCTTTTGAAAACAGATAAAAGGTTTGCCAGACCACCATCCATCCAGATGGCTACTGGGCAAAACAGATAGGGTTCATTTTTCATCTCTTTTCAGCTGCCTGGATCTCCTCTCCCCTGTGATCATGGATCCAGTCTTGGGATAGTTACTTCCAATCAAATGTGCAGTCTGCTCTAGAGCATTCTCAAGTGGCAGAATGTCAGACACTGTGGCTGGAGGTCACCCCAGAGGCCGCTCATTCTGCCTGTCCCCACAAGGCAGAGCGAGGCTTCTGAAAAGTCTGACTCAACCTTGTGGAAGATGAGAGTGTCCTCCTGGAAATTCTCTGCTCCGATGTGGTTCGGAGCAAAACACAAGGGCTTCTCTTCGTGGAAAGTCTTCAATGTCAAAGCTGTTTTGTGCTCCTAATGAGAAAGAATGAATTCCATAAAAGTAAGCCTCCTTCCCAAGCAAGAACGGAACAGAGTACTTCCACCAATGATGTATTTATCAACTCGATTGGAGGAATAGTTTCTCATTATAGAACTGATTTCATAAATAGCTTATTTTCTTTGTTACATAGTTAATACATGTTCATTGCCAATAAAATGAGAACATACAAATAGCAAGAGTAAAAAATAAATTAAAATATTCATAATCTAAATACTCAGGAAAACCCACTGTTAACATTTTGGTATACATCCTCTAGATCCAAAGAGCAAATTTTTCTTTTGAGGACTGGGTAGGAAATATTGTAGGCTTTATAGGCCAAGAGCTAAAATTGAGGATATTATGTAGGTACTTAAACAATAAGAGAGAATACAAATTGCCATAAAATTCTTACTGACAAAATTCAAAATATAACAATAACAACAATAACAGAGGCACCTGGGTGGCTCAGTTGGTTAGGCATCTGACGATTTCAGCTCAGGTCATGATCTCAGGGTCTTGAGAATGAGCCCCACACAGGGCTCTGCACTCAACAGGGAGTCTGCTTCTCTCTCTCTCTCACTCTCTCCCCTTCTTCCTCTGCCCCTCCCCCTGATCCTGCTCTCTCTCTCTCTCTCTCTCTCTCTCTGAAATAAATAAATAAATCTTTTTAAAAAACAATAATAATAACAATGCAAATAATAGCCAATAACAATTACATAATTTTCAGTAATGTAGGTCTACTAATGGTAAGAATGGAATTCTCCTTTTTTTTGAAACCAACATTTTGCTCAATTGTGGTTCAAAGTTAGTGTTCCCACTAGCATTCATCAAAATCTGTTCTAAGTGTTCATCTCTTAATACTGACCTATAATGAGATTTCATGTATTTCATCTTTGAAAATATCTTTTCACACAGCTAGGTACTACCAAGTGCCACTATCAATCCACAAACATATAATGAATTTTGAGCGCATTACTAGAAATCTGTTAGATTCTCTTCTTACTGGCCTGTTCACATATCATTACAATGCAATAATCACCTCCAATTGAAGGTTATGCGGGAGTTCCTCGATTGCAGTCAATTGGATTTTAATATGGAAATTCCTCTTATACTTTCATGGAGGTTCAAAAAATTCTGCTGCAACTATCATTTGAGCTCTGAAAATATTTCCCCTGAAAATCTATGTGGGATTGGAGAGCTCTCTTCTCATTTTAACTTGTGAAAGCATGCCAAGTATATAAAGCAACTTGACACTACTTGTGATTCAAGCAACATTAGGTATCTCCAAATGACTTTATTGCAGTATGTAAGTTTGGTACATATACAGTTTAGTCTTTTAATTTTAGACTGAATTCCTTAAGAAGCATTATCAAGCCTGCAGCCAAAGTTAATTTTCAAAGCCATTCAGTGTTCAATAATAGTGATTGCTCAATAAATAAAGAAATAAATAAAAATTAAAAATTAAAAAAAATTTTTCAGAAAAATGTGAATCTCAGGCCCAAGTTCAAAAATTGCTATAAATCTTTACCAGTGAAAAGTCCCAGAACTGTAGTGTAGTAGTGAAAGTCGGGGTATTTAGCTTCTATTTGTGACAAAAATCCGCAGAACTGACAATGGTTCAGTCCACAGCAAACGACACTGTTCAATCCCACATGATAGACTGAAGTATTTTCTGCCAAGTACCAGCAGATGAATAATGCAATGAATAACCACAGATTTTAATACCTTACATTTCCACAAGCTTTGTAAAATTTTCCAACTAATACTTTCTGCTCCACACCTATTTTTTTATCACCATCAGTTCTGACACATCTTAGCAGATTCCACTTCAGTTTATACTGAATGAATTAACTTCTTCGAAAATATTCTCAGCTCTAGTTGTTCCATGCAGACTCTTCATAGAGGCTCATTCCTCAGCCACTTCAAACTTGGCATTGACTTCTCAAACAACGGACCAGTATCAGTAACATCTATCATCTCAGCAAGGGCCACAGAAAACCACTCAAAATTATTTGCTTTGTTTTTTAATTGACTATTTACGTTGCCCCCAAAGTCCTCAATTCTTTAAGTAATTGAAGAAAATCGAATAAACACGTTTATTTTCTCTGGACCTATTTCTTCGGCTGGTATGATCAAATGTGATTTAATTAATGTATGATCGATAGTTGGCTTTCCTTGTTTGGCTAAGAATAGGCCACTCAAAAGTGAGCCGCTTTGGTTGCAGCTTCATTCTCATTTTTTGTGTTTGTGAAGGAATTCTACTATCATGAGATATGCCATTTTAAATTTCCTAACTTTCTGATTGTTGCTTTGCTAGGAGTTGGGAGCACTGTGAAGAGTACTTAATCTAGTACTGCTGACCTGTACTGTGTTCTCTTAGAATAGCTATGGTGTGATCACACGCTTGGCCATCAGATTCAACGATAACCCACATTCCACTGTACCCTAAAAAATATGACATTCCAAGTCCACTTTTCTCTTTTTTGGTTTATTTGGACAGGACTGGAATACACATATTTACACATATTGTGTATGTATAAAATAAGAAAATACATTTAATGCCACCATATTGTGGTGTGATCTGACCCTGAACATACTGTTGGGTTGTAACTGCACCACTGCAATTTGCCGTGCACTGTTGCCATTAAATTCTGGCTCCAACTCCCTGGAGGTGGATCAGATTGCGCAGATTAAGGGCACAGTTCTCGGCAAGATTCCCCTCACTTTGGACACCAGTCTCGGGCTCTGGGGTTTCCAGGTCATCCACACTTCTGACCAGCTGGCTATAAATTTAGAAGCCCCCCGCCGGCCCCCTCAGTTTTAAGAATGCACTAGAATAACTCACAGAACTCAGGAAAGTGCTATACTTATGATGCCTGTTTTACCAGGAAGAGTACAAACGAGGACCAGCCAAATGCAGACATGCAGAGGGGGAGTTGGAGGATCCCCAAAGGGAAATTTTCTATGTTCTCAAGATGCGCCCCTCCCCCACCATCTTGATGTGTTTCAACAACCAGGGAAGCTCATCCAAGGTTTGTGTCTAGAGTTTTAATTGGAGTTTCATTACATAGACATGATTGAATCAGTGGCCAAGCAAATGAACTCAATCTCCAGCCTCCCTGCCTTCCCCAGAGGTCAGACTGATATCATGTGGCTCAAATGGCCTTTCTGATGCGGCCAGTCCCCAATCTGTACCATCTCATCAGCATAAACTATCCAGGGACCCACCCGAGAGTCACCTCATTAGCATAAACTATCAGGCCCCACCATGAATAATAAAAACACTTCTTACACTTGAGAAATTCCAAGAATTTAGAGGGTAACTTCCAGGGACCAGGAACAAAGACCTGCCCATCTTTAGTACACAATAGCCTCTGAGCTACGTGCAGATCAGTGAGGGTGTCACTTAACAGTCTCTGTTGCATCCATTCAACTCTGCCTTTGCCCCCTGAGCGCAGCCATGGCTGACGCATAAACAAACAAGTGTGTTCCAATAAAACTTTATTTATGGACACTGAAATTTGAATTCCCTACAATTTCATGTGTCATAAAATAATCTTCTTCTTTTCGTTTTCCACCCATTTAAAAAGCATCCTTAGCTCACAAGTTACAAAAACAGGCCGCAGGCAAGATTTGGCCTGTGGGCCATAGTTGGCTGACTAATCTCTCATTTAGCTTAAGGACCGACCAGCTACTGCTGGTCAAATCCTGCACACTGCCTGTTTTTGTAAAGTCCGCTTTTATAGGTACAGCCATGCTCACTCACTTATGTAACATCTGTGACTGGGGGCGGCGACAACAGAGTTGCATAGTTCCAACACAGACTGTGGGCTACAAAACCTAAAATATTTACAGTTTGGTCCTTTGTAGGAAAGTGGGCTGACCTCTGCTAGATCCATGAAGAGGGGGAGTCCAGGTACTGCGTCAAACACATCGACGTCATTGTCTCAATCTAACCCTGTTAGCACAGGTAGGTAGGAGATACTATCATCACCTTACAAACAGGTGACTAAAGCTTAGCGAGGTGAAGGATCTTGTCCAAGGTCACACAGCTTATGGTGTTGAAGCTGCAGTCAAACGCAAACTTCTGGTAGATGTTGGCATTTCTTGGCTTGTAGCTACATGAGTCCATTCTCTGCTCTGTGTCATGTTGCCTTCTCCTGGGTCAAATGTCCCTCTGACTCTGTGTTATAAGGAGACTTTGTGATTGCATGTAATACCCACTTGGATCCTTAATCACATCTGCAAAGATCTTTCTTCAGTATATGGTAACACTTCGAGGGTCCAGGGATTTGGACCTGATTGTTGAGAACCATTACACAGCTTCCTAAAAGTGGTAATGCCCAGTATCTATACAGGTATTATAAAGAAATAGGTGCTCTTTCACACTGCAATTGGGTGTGAAATCGTTATCATCTTTCTTTATGGCACACTGACCTCAGTTTGCCTCTCCAGATCCACTCTACTACCCTTTTCCATCTTTCTGTGCCTCTGGGGGCTGACCAATGTGACCCTGGGCTCTGGCCTCTGGCTGAGCCCTGCTAAGGAGAGTCATGGGAAGGACCTGGGAAGATGGGAAGAGGGTGAGGGTACTGTTTCCCTGGCTTCCTCCACGGCCTAGGTTGTCTGCATCTCTGCACCAAAGGGAATAGCTCCTATCAGGAGACCCTTCCCATAAGTTACCCTCTCCTGCTTCTGGTAAGTGCTCCCTCTCTACCCCGTCCAGTCTAGGGGAGGTAATCTCCCTGGGTACTATACCATCCCTAGCTGGTTTCACACCTTTTTTGTATATCATCCTTTTATTAGACATCCCTCAATTACCCAGTTTTAGTGTGCCACCTGTTTCCCGTCAGGCCCTGACTTGTGCCGGCTGTATGGTCAAATCAAAGATCTACTCATAAGAAAGTTCATTAGCAGAACTATTTATAATAACAGAAACTCAAAACAGCCCAAATAACCAAAACAGGAGATGGTTAAGCAAATTATGGTCCCTCCACACAGAACATAAAAATATATTAACAATCAGGGACAGAACATAAAAATATATTAACAATCAGGGCACCTGAGTGGCTCCGTCAGTTATGAACCATGAGAGACTATGGACTCTGAGAAACAAACTGAGGGTTCTAGAGGGGAGGGGGGTGGGGGGATGGGTTAGCCTGATGATGGGTATTAAAGAGGGCACGTACTGAATGGAGCACTGGGTGTTATATGCAAACCATGAATCATGGAACACTACATCAAAAACTAATGATGTAATGTATGGTGATTAACATAACATAATAAAAGAAAATTTTGAAAAAGTAAAAAATAAATAAAAGTGTCCAACTCTTGATTTCTGCTCAGGTCAAGATCTCAGAGTCATGGGATCGAGCCTTGCATCCAGCCTTGCCTCTGGCTCTGTGCTCAGCAGGGAGACTGCTTCTCTCTCCCTCTTCCTCTGCCCCTCCCCCTGCTCGTGCACACTCTCTCTAAAATAAATAAATCTTTAAAACTATATGTATTAACAATCATATTGTAAAACAATATTACCAAAAGTATATTCCTAAGTAAAAACCCCACGAAATTGTATATATAATAACGTCCTATTTTTATAAAGAAAAAATTAATTGGGAAGAAAATTAAAACCATATATATTACATTTTAATAAAAATGTATCAATATGTGCTTGTATATCTTATACATAAAATGTGCATATTTTGTTGTGTATGTATGTTATATAACATACTCTATGTTATATGTTATGTAATGTAATCATGTATTTATATAATTATACTGTATCTTAGATTTATTATATTGTATATGATGTCACTTTTGTAAAGAATGATCTACTTATCTACTTGTACATGTATTGTCATGTGTGTTATATATAAAATAACATGTAATATACATGTGATAGAAACCATGCATATATATGCAGGTATGAATGTGTATCTCTTCCAGATGTGGGCTGAGATCATTCAGCCCTCTGGGCTTGAAATAGTAAAGGTTGTATCCTCTAATCCATGTTTGTGTTAAAATCCACGTACGGTGTCCTACTCAAGATTCATCCAGATTCCCAGGGGCTCACTGCTGTCTCCAGAATCTCAGCCCACCGAGGCTTCTCTTCCCCCTTCACTGCCCCAGCTCAGACGTGGGATTCAGCCACCTTCTCTGAAATTGGAGAAATCTGGGATTTCTCCAAAACCACCTGCACAAGGCAAATGTGTGCGTGGTGGACCTTTCCTTAAGGGTCAGAGCATTATGCGGCTACCTTTCCTGCTGTCAGCATCTCAGGAGCCCTCGCCTCTCAGGCTCTGCCCAGAGTGGGGGCGGGCTTGGCTGTAGGGGTGGTGGGCGTGGGTGTGGCCGTGGGAAGCCGTGGGTGGGTGTGGTCACGGACCCAGCCCTAGGCTGGACGCCGAGGCTCTCTCTCTAGGCTCTCATCGGGCCGGTTTCTCCACCCCCTCTTTGTCTCGTGCTCTCCACCACAAGATTACAAACGAAGATTCCTTGATGACCCTGGTGGAGGTCACTCTGGGACAGAAGCGACCAACCAGGGGAACCTAAACCGTGAGTCCCTCCCCTACGCTAGTCTCTAAAGAGAAGCGGCTGAGCACTTGCTTCTCTCCTAGACTGGAGCAAATCCTGGCTCGCCACTTGCCGGCAATATGATGTGGGGCACGTTCTTCACGTGCCTCAGTTTCCCTATCTACAAAACAGGGATGGCACTCACAAATAAAGGGGTACTGAGAACTAAATGAATTAAATACAGATGAGATCTTTGGATTGGGTGGTAGGCAAAAGTTTCTTAGAGTTAATATGTATGAAGTGTTCAGGATGTTTGGCTCAAAGTAAATACTATTTAATTTTTTTCTCCACAAATATGCTTTATGTCTCACCCTAGCCCTCCCAGGAACATGCAGGAGTGGTAACTACAGTTTCGTTTTGAATTATTTGTATGTAGCTATATCTAAAATATCAGAGGAAAATATTTCAGTACGTGGGAGGTGGGATTATGGTGTTTACTTTTTCCTTTGCACTTTTTCAAGTTTTCCTAGTTTCGTACATTGAGCATTTGTTATTTTTGCAACTATGGAAAATGCAAATTTTTTTCCAAAGAAAGGCAAGTGACGCCTCTTGGGATGATGTGGTGTAAATTAGGAGAAATCTTTCCCTTGTATAAGTAGATTAAACCCTCAAGACTAGGCACGGCTTCTTGGCTCCTTGGGAAATGGGTAGACCTTTAAAATTAATGATTCCCCACTGTTTGAATTTCATAAGAAATCTGTGATTATTTACTGCTCTTCAGACTTGCCGTTTCAGCATCTTAAAAAAGAAACCAAAGAGAAATTAAAGTGCCAGACTCGATTGTTTCCTACAAACCAAATTGTTCTGAAAATTTCCCCTTCGATTCCTAGATTTTAAGAGGCTTAGCCTGCTTCCTGCCCCCTAATTGCTCTATTAATTTAATCTGTTCAAAGTCTCCCTGGAGTCTAAATCATCGTTCCTCAGGGCTGGTTCGGGCTGGTTCTAGCTGGTCTGGTCTCTTCCACAGAGTTGTGCTGAGCTGTTTTACATGTTACCCTGAGTTCTATTTTGCTAGCTTTTTCCTTCCAAGAGGGTTTCTCCTGGCCTAATTAAGTGAGCTCTGGTATTTACACGAAGTTGCACATTAAGTGAAATGATGTGCACTCATTTTCCTTTTCTACAGTAGACACCTGGAGCTACGCATTTGTCCTAATTTTCCTGTTTTGGTTCCTGATCATTTCTCTTATGGGCACTCGGTAGTTTTATGTTTATGCAGCATAAATCGGTTCTTTGCATAAAAACAGACCCCAAACAAGTTAGTTCACTTTCATTTCCTTACCTATAAATGAGGATAAAAACATATGTATTGGTTTCCTAGGGCTCCTGTAACAAATGACCACAAACACGGTGGCTTAAAATAATAGAAATTGATTCTTTTCATAATTTTAGAGACAGGAGGTTCAGAATGGAGGTGTCAGCAAAGTCATATCCACAAAAGGCTCTGGAGGAGAGTCCATCCAGCTCCGGTCTTCCTTGGTTTGTGGCAATATAACTCCCACCGTCTGCCTCCAGCTTCACATGGCCTTTCCTGTGTCTCCTATCTCAGGTCTTCCGTTCTTTCCTAAGGTCACCAAGGCATCCAATTTAGGGCCTCCTCTAAATCCAGGATGATCTCATCCCTAGATCCTTAACTTAATTATATCGGCACAGACCCTGTTTCCAAATAAGATCCCATTCACATGGACTTGGGATTATGATTTGGACATATCTTTTGAGGGCACACTATGCCACCACTACAGCCTATCAACCTTGTAGAGTTGCTGTGTGAGTATTAAAAATGATATGATAATATAGGTAATGCCGCTCCCGCAGAGCCTGACACACAGTAGGTGCTCAACCGGTGATGACAGTTATTATCACTGAGTGAGTACTTTCACCGGGCCGGGCCTGACACCAAGCCTATCTCTGCCTCAACCCACTCACTCCCAACAGCATCTCCCTGAAAGAGATAATGCCCTGTGGTATGGATGAGCAAACTGCAGTTTCAGAAACTTAGAGGGGATGGTAGTAAGAAGTGGAGCTGGCCCTCAGACCGAGGTTTTTGTGGTCCAGAGCCTGTGCCCTTCTCCATTGCACTCGATCACCTCAGTGTTGCTTACCTTTCTGCTCCTCTGCTGTGACCCAGCACCTTCCCTCACCCCTGCTTTATGCACTCCGACCCAGAACTCTGGTGGGAATAATTAACGATGGAGAAAGAAAAGCCAAAAGTTTCTCTGGGTTTCCACACCTGCTTGAGTGTCCTGGCGACGTGGCAGCTGGCTTGCCCCAGGGTGAGTGACCTGAGAGAGGAAAGTCAGAGTGCCATTTATGTGCTCACCTGGGAAGTCACACACATCACTTCTGCCACATGAGTTTGTTGGAAGTGAGTCACTAAATTCAGCCCATACTAACGGGGAGGCAGATTTGGTATCACCCTTTGAAAGACCTGTCAGAGACATGTTTAAATCTTGGAAAGATGGATCTGTGGACATGTTTAAAACTACCACACTCCATGAGAGGAAGATGGCTTTCACTGACGAACTTCATCTGGCTATTTAAACCCAGTTAGCTGTGCAAAGGTTTAGGAGAAGGAGCTGAGGAGAGCTAAATTGTTCCACATAAACAAAGGGGGAGAATTTGAACATTAGGTCAAAAGAAGGGAAGAAGGAAAGAAAGGAAGTGAGGAGAGGGTGCATGAGCCTGGCAAAGACTTGTAAGAACAGGTCTCGCTAATATGTTTGATGTTGACCAAACGAATAAACTTTTCTACACACACACACACACACACACACACACACACACACACACCATCTTTTTTTTTTTTTTGAGATTTTATTTATTTGTCAGAGAGAGAGAGAGCATGCACAAGCAGGAGGAGCAGCAGGCAGAGGGAGAGGGAGAAACAGGCTCTCTGCTGAGCGAGGAGCCCAATGCAGGGCTCGATCCTAGGACCCCGGGATCATGACCTGAGTCAAAGGCAGATGCCTAACCAACTGAGCCACCCAGGCACCCCCCCCAACACACACACACACCATCTGTGTTAGAGGCTTTTTTTTTTTTATTATTGGTTTTTTAAAGATTTTATTTAACATTTATTAGAGAGAGAGAAGGGGTGGAGGGGCAGAGGGAGAGGGAGAGAGAATCTCAAGCAGACTCAGCACTTAGGTCGGAGCCTGATGTGGAACTCGATCTCACAACCCTGAGATCATGACCTGAGCCAAAACCAAGAGTGGACGCTTAACCGACTGAGCCACCCAGGCGCCCCGTGAGCAGCTTTTAATGGTGATTATGGAATGGCAGTTTCAGAGTCTAAGCAGGGACCACACTTGAGGACAGTAGGCTGATTTGTGAGTTTATGCTATGTTACAGAAGCAGATGCTAGAAGCCAGAAGGCCCCTGGGAATTCTTAGAAATCTTGAGAAAAGCAGTGACATTTCCATGAGCTTGGAAAAAAGCAATAGGTGGACCCTGCTCTGGGGTTGTCACTAAGCATGGTGCACCGAGAAGGCTTCACCTGGGAGGGGCAGAGCCCATCCTAATTTCCAAAAGCAGCCTTCAGGCAAGAGGATGGGTACTAGGTCCTTGGGGTTAATTTCACTATTAACTGTCTTGGGAGGATTCAGGATTTCTGACAAAATCCTAAGTTTTGCAGTTTTTCCTCATTATTTCAAGTCATCTGCTCCCCTCTTCTATAATGATTGGAGATGGGGTATTTCGGGGGCTTCAGGCTTAATTAAACCTGAAAAATAAATTCAATATCACTCCACTTCAGGCATGATGTCAACATTATCATGCCCATCATTCTGTTTCCTGTAGTTACCGGATTTGTACATCTCCTTTCTTCTGAGAAACATAAAACCCTATTGAAAAATCTCTTGAAGAACATCCCTCATATTTTAATATTTAACAAAAACCCTTTGACAAGGAAAGGCACCAAAGGAAAGAGGATTAATTGGAGGAAAGAACATTATGAAGCTCAAATGTTGAACCTTTCTCCAGGACTGTATTTGGCTGAGTCATTACACATTTAAAAGTCATGCCTGGCTTCTTTTTGTAAGTCACTGTACCCATCAAGGGAGGGTCCTGGTTCTCCCTGGAACCCCCGTGCTCGACATGGTCTATGTGCTATAAATATTTGTTGACGCAGGCATTCCTAAGAGATTGTTAACACTGAGAGATTAATTAGGATCTAGCTCCAGAGAATCCCCAAAGGTAAAAATACTTTGGAATAATGAAGCCCCTGATCAAAATGTCCTGAATTTCCTTGTTCTATACTAAGTCTGATCAAGATTCAGGAAGGCAGAGGGGGCAGTTCCCTGGATGGGATTTGCAGGGGAGATGGCAGAGGGCTGGTGCATTTGTCCATGCTATATACACACATTTAGGTTAGTGCTTTTAGACATCCTTTGGCCTGTTTTCCAAAAACTTCACTACCAAAGGTCATTCAAAATAACTGAATGATGAATAGACTTTGAAAGAGGTCCATCACTCACAGAATTAGATACTGTGTTTATTATTCTCCCTTACTTTTACCCCTACATTTTCAGTCCCTGAAGAGATGTTGAATTTCATGACAATAGGGCTGTATGTTTCCCATCTCAGGCCCCTATAGCAGCCTTCTCTGGCCCTACCCTCCCTCCATTACTGGCCCTTCTCCAAGTTCACCAATACCTTCTGCCTTCAGGATCAGTACACTTGCCCAGTTCCATAAATAATGGATGCGTCAGCTGGAGCCTTCTTACCCCTTAAGACACAGAGAGGATTGTCTCAAGCACCCCATTCCATAGACTTTGGAAAGCCTGCTGCCTTCTCTAAGCCTTTTGCACGTTCCCGGGGGGAAGGGGGCAGAGGGAGACCTACATTCTGGGTTACCTCTCGTTCTGACCTTCTGTTCCTATGAATTAGTTCACCTTAGGGCTTGTGTCTTGCTGTTTTGTATCACCCAAATGTGAGACTTGGCCATTTCCTTATTTTCTGTAAATTCCCATGGACATACCTTTGAATGTATGGCAGACTTTATTTTTACTAAAAATTCAGGAAGATGGAAAGCTATGTATCACAGAAAGTCAGATAAGTTACTTTACTCATTCTTTATAACCTCCTTGGTCATGTTCTTAAAAACATCCTTCTGGGGGCACCTGGGTGGCTCAGTCAGTTGAGCCTCCGACTCTTGATCTCGGCTCAGGTCATGATCTCAGGGTTGTGAGATCGAGCCCCACATTGGGCTCTGTGCTGGGCATGGAGCCTGCCTGGGATTCTCTCCCTCTCCCTCTGTCCCTCCCTATCCTCAGCCCCCACCCCCACCCCAGCTTGCTCTCTCTCTCTCTCTCTCCTCAAAAACAAAACAAAACAAGAAAAAGCCAAAGTCAAAACAAACCAAAACAAAACCAAAAAACATCCTTCTGCCATTTCTTCTGCCTTCTGCCAGGTTATGTAATCCTCCTCTCCATCTTCTCTCTCCTTCTTTTCCTTTGTCTTAGGACAAAACAAAACTACATGACCCCTCCCCCATGCTTCCTGTTTTCTGAGCCTCCCATACATAGTCAAGGACCACACTAAAGTTTTCAAATTACCACCCCCAAGGACAAGCTCTTCTTAAATTCAAAAACAAATCAATTCCCATCCTAGTTTTTGTCTGGATATTAATTAGTAGGAGAATACGGTGAAGGTTTAGTCTCCTAGTGACTCTGATTCCTGGTTTCCCCATCTATGAAATGGGAATATGATTGCCCCTGCTTCATAGAAGAGAGGTGAGGGTGAGTAAGTTAATGTGGAAAGTCCTTAGCGCAGTGCTTCGTACGTGACCCACCTTACCCTTACTTGTTCCCACTCTTCCTGCTTTTGGAGGTCCTGTTCAGAAATTTTGGCCCAAATCAAGTGCCGGCATCCCCAGAGGAATTTTGTGAGCTCTCCCAGCCAGAGCTAATCGGTCCTTCCAGTCGATCCCTCCTCCATGCATTCCTGTGGCACTGGATTTACACTTCCCTTCAGTGCATAGATGCGTATGGCAAGCCCCTAAATGAACTTACAGTCTGAAGGGAAAGACAGACATGGGCATATAGGAATGACCCAAGGAACTTAGGGGTGGGTGGAGGAAGGATGAGCAAAGAGGCACATTTGCTAGTGTCAAGGTCTTAAGTTCAAAGTCAGCGAGGTGATCGTGTTGCCAATGTTGTCAGCCCTGAATACCATTGCACAGTTCTTCTCTTGGGTTTTCATCTGTCGCAGATTTTGCCACGGTGTCTTTTTAGGGCTTGCCAATGTCACACTGTGTTGATTATTTCAACATGTGTGTATCAGGCAGGGCTTGATCAGGGAAGCAGAACTACTATGAGTTATGGAGTAAGGAATGTATTACAGGAAATGGACCTTACATAATTTTGGGAAGAGGTAGGGAAGAAAAGGTCTGGAAAGAGGAGTTGAAGATTCTGAGAAAAGTCACTAACCAGACCTGGCTTACGGGGAAATGTGGAAGCCAGGCAAATCCAGCTGCTGGAGTAGAAATCTACAGGGGATTGTTGGCTCTTTATGATGGCTTCCTCTGTACGTTCCCAGCACAGCATCTGTTGGCAGGCCCGGGGTTGCTGCTGGCAGAGCAGACAGACAGGAACGAGGGCTGGATGCAGAATGGGGAAGGATGAAGGCAAACTGGAAAGTGCTAGCATGTCTATCCATCTCGCCACCTCTTACCAATGACCACCATTAGACTGTAACGTTACCTGCCTCATTTCTGCTTTCTCAGTCTCATACCACTTCACTTTTGGCCAGCTCAACCCAGAGCCACACAGAGAAAGGAATTCTAGGAACAATCCAGCAAAACATTCATTATGAATCTCAGTATTCACTGCAAATTGGAAAAATTGCTGATTGCTAATATCTATTTCTTGGAACAAAGAATAAAGAACAAAGAGGGAAAAGTTATAGAATCTGGGTAAATGGCACAGATTTTTAGAACAGACAGCCCATAATCAGATTCACATGTATACAGATACATAATATATGATAGAGATGGTTCTGTAGAAAGGACAATCTTTTCAGATAAATGGTGCTGGGCCAAATGGGTGTTCAAATGGAATAAATATTAATCTTGACATCCTATCTCACAGCATATATAAATATCAATTCTAAGCACATTATAGATCTAAATGTGGAAGACAGAACAGTAAATCTGCTAAAAGATAAAATAGGAGACTGTTGGGACACCTGACTGGCTCAGTTGGTAGAGCACATGACTCTTGGTCGCAGAGTTGTGAGTTCAAGCCCCACAGTGGGCATGGAGCCTACTTAAAAAAAATAATAAAAATTGAAATATGGGCGTGCCTGGGTGGCTCAGTCAGTTAAGCATCTGCCTTGATCCCAGGGTCTTGGGATCAAGCCCCGAGTCAGCCTCCCTGCTCAGCGGGGAGTCAGCTTCTCCCTCTGCTCCTCCCCCTGCTCATGCTATCTCTCTGTCTCTCTCTCTCTAGATAGATAGATATAGATATGCACGTTGGTATATATATCAATTAAATAAAATCTTTTTAAAAAATTAAATGTAAAAAAATTTTTTTAAGAAGGAGACTATCTCCATGACAGGTTACCCAAGTTGGGTAAGATTTCCTAAATAGAACCCAAAAAGCACTAATCTCTTTTGAAAAAATACAGAATAAATTGTAAAGTACAATTGTTGGATGGGGTATAAATTAATTCAACCACTTTGGAAAGCTGGCTGATGGTGTCTACTAAAGTTGAATATATTCACACCCTATACTCCAGCAATTTCACTTTTAGATATAAATGTATATGTAGGTTTATCAAAGTATTTAAGAATGTTCATAGCCGCCTTATTAGTAGCCAAAACCAGGAAGCAAGCTAAATGTCCATTAACAAAAGAGCAGATGGGGGGCCTGGGTGACTTGGTCGGTGACCTTCAGCTCAACTCATCATCCCGGGGTCCTGGGATTGAGCCCTGCGTCGGGTGCCCTGCTCAGCTGGAAGTCTGCTTCTCCCTCTCCCTCTGCCCCTCCCTGCTGCTCGTGCTCTCACTTGCACATGCTCTTTCTCTCTCAAATGAATAAATAAAATATCTTAAAAAAAACTTTTTTTTAGAAGACCAGAAAAAAATGAATGCGGGCACATGTATGGAACACTATACAGCAACGAAAATGAACATCTACTGTTCCAGGCAAAAACACAGATGAGTTTCACAAACATGATTTTGAACAAAAGAAGCCAGACACAACTGAATATACAGGTTGTGACTCTCTATAAAGCTCAAAGTGGATAAAACTAACCTATCATGCCGGAAGTCAAGATAGTGGTGTCCTTTAGGTAGTGGGGGTTAATGACGGGGAGGAGGTAAGAGAGGGAGCTTTGGATGAGCTGGGAATATTCAGTTTTTTACCTGGAAGGTGGTTATGATCTCTGATAATTCATTGTTATACATGTATGATGTATGCCTTCTGTATGTATGTTTTACTTCAGACTTTTTAAATAGCTTATTTTTAGGAAAACTTTTAAAATGTCTTGTGTTATCCATCACCAACTTCATATCTAGTAGTCTTTTTCTTACTTTTTACCTCTTTTATCCCTCCTACATTATTTTGTACCCTCTGGCTCTAAAAATGTGTTTCCTTTCATAATTCTTCTTGCACCTTGGACCCCTGACTTTATTGCTCAATAAATATTTCTTAAGTATCTACAATAAGCCAAGCACTGAGCCAGGCCTAGAGTTGGTGACTAAGCTAGCAAAGGCTTTGACCTCACAGAGCCCCAGCTTCCAAAGGAAAGAGGCTTCTAAACAGGTGATTGCACCACAACTGACTCTTCTCTCCCGCTCTCAAAATTCAGGCCTTCCCCAAAGTTCTAGATTAAAGCCAGCTTCTCAAAATCCACTGTTTGTGCCCATTAATGACCCCATTTTCCGCCACATGATCGCTGTGTAAGACCTCAGCACTAACTGTGACAGTTTCCTTCATCCCACATCCCAAATTTTGCTTCATGTTGCACATTTCCACCTCTGAAATGTACGCACCCACTCCTGCTTTCCAGCCCTGTTGCTTCCAACCAAGTTGAAATCCTAACTCCTTCTGTTGCCCCCTCATTGAGGGTTGATTTGTAGAACTAGAAGCCACTCAAGCTGGTTTGATCAGCGCTCAGGTTTAGGTAGCTAACAAATTGTTGAAAAATCTGGAGAAGGCATTTGAAACAGAGCTTCCCCAACCCTTGGAATCCTACTACCCCTGTGAACAATTGGAAAGTGAGTCCTGTCTCTATAGAAGTCCTCGAATTAGGAAGCAAGTGACCCCAGCACCTTGTTCCCTCTGTGTCACCGATGTCCACAAAATGGATCTTTGTCGAGAAGTCCAGCTCCAAAGAGGGGTATGCATTACAGTTTCCAGCTTTCCAACCTCAGCGGCACAGGTTAGAATGGACGTCGAGCATGCCAGACCTCACTGTCTCCCTCACCTCCTAGCTAGACTTCCGGCTTCCCTGCGCTTGCCCACGATTTCCATTCTATTCATTGCTTCTGGCTCTGATTATTATCACTCCACAGCTCAGAAGCCTCCTGTGACTCATCCTCTCCGCTGAAGTAGGTTAAAATGCCCTCACCTGTCATTCAAGGCCCTGTGTGATCCGATCCCAACTGGTTTTTCTGTTTTATATCTTCCTCCACTCCTACAATTTCCTTTACACAGTCTGCTCTTTCCCACCTCGTGCCTTTGTGCAATCTCCACCCCTTCCTGCCATCATTTCCCATTAAAATACATAATGTATTTAGACATTGTGTCTGAAGACAGAGATGTGGGCTGGAATCTTAGCTCTGCCTGGGAAAACGAGATCATCTTGAACTCAAAGCCTCAGTTTCTTGCCTTGTAAAATGGGGATAATAATAGTACCTACTTTACAGGCATGTTGGAAGGGCTGGTGGAGATAAGAACCTGAGCTGCTAGATCACACCCTACAATAGGATGTATTGTCCTCTTGATGTTAGCACCCCCTGACTCAGGTGCTCGGGAAATACTTGTGTAAGGAATGGACCAGCCAAACCAAGCAGCAACATGGGCCTTGGCTAACCTAAGGTCAAACCAAGGTGATACTTGGTCCCTTCCTGGTCAGTATCGGGGCCCTGGGTGGGGTCAAGTATGGGTGGATGAAATTTCCACTTATTTTATCAAGTTAGGAGAAATAAAAGCTAAGAATCTTAACAATTAGGCTGGGACACAACCCCTTGGTGTAGGCCACAGGAAGTTACCCGTGCCTCATGGATTGAAAGCAGTTGGGCCAAGATTCCCTTCCCAAGCCTTTATTTGGATGGCTGTCATCTCTGTGCTTGGAGAAATAGGTATCTGAACACAGAAAGTGGAAGGAGGCAGGAGGTCTCAGATCAGGTACATTCCCATCTGAGCCCCAGTGGAAAATATTCATGCAATCTCAGATGCTGCTGGAGGAGTAAAAATTGATATGCTCCACTTTGGAGATCCATTTGGCAGTATTTATTAAATATGAAGATGCACATACCCTATGACCCAGCAGTTCTGCTTCTAGGTCTCTGCCCTAGGAAGACACTCTCACAAGGAGACTCGCTCAAGGAGACATTTATAAGGTCCAGGAATTAAAACAACCTAAGTATCCATTAATGATGAATAAATAAAATGTGCATTTAAACATTAAAATACAAAATAGCAAATGGGAGGGCATGAACTATATTTTTGTATATCAGTATGGATAGATTCCAAAAGTATAATTTTGAGTGAAGAAAACAAGTTGCAGAGCAATGCACTCAGAATGTTAAATATATACGATTGTTCAGGGATACATATCTGTACCAGCTTTAAACAATGGGCTAGAGGGATACAAGCTGAATTCATCATTGTTACTTCTGGAAGGAGGAATTAGACCAGGAATCAAGAGGACTTAAATTTTGTCTATAATATTTTTTTCTCTTTTAATTAAAAAACAAAATCTTAAAGGGCAAATATTAACAACTGAATTTAGAATGATGTTTGGAGTATAAGAACTCTATTCTAAGTGAGAATATTCCTTTCTCCTCAGAAAACAAAGATATGGCTATGAGTCTGATTTGGGGTCTATGTCTGTGTGTTGTGTCATGCCATGTTGGGTGAGGAGGTCCTGGTGAATAACTTTCATTGCTGTCCGTGAGGAATGTCCACTTGCAGACAACAGAAATTAATCATTGCCATGGCGTTTAAATTTTAACAACTTAAATACCTATGGGCCTTTTTGACTCTCTGATGAAGGCTATGTCCTCTTACTTCTAGGGGTAAAAATATTCATGCGCACAATTTGGCATATCATGTTGTGGGGTCTGTAGGCCTTAGGCTGAATCCTCACCACTGCGGGATATCCAGAGGTTGGCTTCTCTTGACCTCCAGAACAGCTATTAGAAATGCATGGCAAGGAGACCAGAGAGACTTGTTAAAATAATATGGATTTTAAAGAATTCCTTGCCTGTAGACAAGCTATGATTCCCCGGGGCCTCCCCTGGAACCTCGTGTAGGAGGCTCTAGAAACCCATCTGGGAAGTGCACACAGCCCTGGTACCAGCTCTCTGGGGGAAATATTTCTTCCCAATAAACACGCACCTGGAAGTTTTGGGATCCAGATGGCGGTTGTGTGTGCCTCTACCCCAGAGAGAAAATCCTGAGTGCCCCTACTGCACTTGGTGCCTTCTTTTTGCTTCCAGAAGCAAATATGTTAAAATAATATATAAATACAGAGAGAGAGAGAGAGAGAGAGAGAGAGTGTGTGTGTGTGTGTGTGTGTGTGTGTGTGTGTATAAAAGCTGCTGGAACCCTAAAAAAATAAGCACAGCTTCTCAAGAGCTCTTAGTTTGCATCCTGAAGTGTAATGCCAGTGTAAATGCTAGCATCCCAGCATCCCAGGCGTTGGAATTTGCTTCTCTCAGCCTGGAGCAGGACGATTAGAGAGACCCATTTGGTCTCAGTGATGTCTGTTCTTCCCGTGGGGACCACACAGTGTCCAGCTTGCCGCACGGCCAACCTCTGTTGCCCCTTGCTGGAAGACCTCAGGCTTTCACCCACCATCCCTTGTGAGATGGAGCCTTCCCATGAAGGGTGCACGCAACCCCCTTTTGCCCCCTGACCTCAGGCGGGGACTAAGATGGCTTTTGAAACTGAGCATTTTTTTAAAGAATCATTTTGGGATTTGGAGTTTCTGAATTTGACTTCTAACAAAGGAATTAAAATAGAGGAATGTAGGGCGCCTGGGTGGCTCAGTTGGTTGAGCAACTGCCTTTGGCTCAGGTCATGATCCTGGAGTCCCTGGATCGAGTCCCGCATCGGGCTCCCTGCTCAGCGGAGAGTCTGCTTCTCCCTCTGACCCTCTTCCCTCTTGTGCACTCTATCTCTCATTCTCTCTCTCTCAAATGAATAAATAAAATCTTTTAAAAAATCTAAAAAAATAGAGGAATGTAACTGAGAAATAAATTCAAATGTTTAGGTCTGCTGCATCTTTTCCAGTTGATACGAAGGTCTGTTGAGCGGAGGGTGACAAGCTGCCAGACCCCCCCCCCCGCCCCCGCCCCGGGCAGCTTCCCGACAGTCATGTTCCCAGTCGCAGCACTGTGGCCAAAACACTAGAGAATGCATTAGACATTTAGAGGAAACTTAATCTCTTCCAAAGACCCAAAGTCAGATGTAGCCTTAAATATTTTATAGGAAAATATTTGCGAAAAATGTGACTTGGCAATAAATCACAAGATGGTACTCATTAAGGTTACTTGCTGACAGAGACAACTGGAATAATGATCCAGGCCCAGAATTATTTTGGAGCCATGAAAAATCTATCAAGATATATACATAAAATCTTGTTCTTTCATTTTGCCAAGGCGGACTTCTCTTGGGTTGGGTGAATAAAGCCCAGTTTGCTCCGCTCTGAAATCCAGAGGAGCAGCGTGACCTGAGGAAGCTCACGCAGAGCCCTCACTCTGCTTTGGTTGAAGCAGAAGAATTGGCGTCGCCATCCCTACTGCAACCGACTCTCCCTCAGAATCCCACCTCGGCAGGTGGGGGTGGATTTTAAAGAATTCCTTGCCTGTAGACAAGCTATGATTTCCCGGGGCCTCCCCTGGAACCTCGTGTAGGAGGCTCTAGAAACCCATCTGGGAAGTGCACACAGCCCTGGTACCAGCTCTCTGGGGGAAATATTTCTTCCCAATAAACACGCACCTGGAAGTTTTGGGATCCAGATGGCGGTTGTGTGTGCCTCTACCCCAGAGAGAAAATCCTGAGTGCCCCTACTGCACTTGGTGCCTTCTTTTTGCTTCCAGGCTCCATTCTGCTAACTTGGATGGCAAGGTGGATGTCAGCGGCTCCTGTCAAGAGCAGTGGTTCTTAAACATTAGCTTCGGAATCACCTGGAGGGCTTATTAGACTGAAGGCTATTAGGCCGTATCCCCTGGGTTTTTGATTCAGTAAGTCTGGGATGGGGTCCCCAAATTTGCATTTCTAATAAATTCCCAGTTGATATTGATTCTGCTGGTCCTAGGATGCTCTCTGAGAACCACTGGTCTGTGCTTTTCATCTGAGGTGCCCCTAATTCCTCAGCTTGGGTCTGGTCCCAGAATGTAGCCCTCAACAAACAGCCCTCCTCTACACAAACATCTTGGAAGGAAGGGCAATGCAGATGTAGTTAGCCAGACACAGAATCCAAAGTTATGTCTAAAACAGCCGTTTCATTTTATGTTCAGCAGAACATTCTAATCCATTCTGGAGACCACAGAGGGAGTCTGGAGTGGTCCCTCTGCTCACTCCCACCAGCTTGCCCTTCTTGGGGCTCTGTAACTAAAGAGGGGCCTCATTATGACCCTCGGGCACCCAGGTGGCAGCTCCCTCCCTTTGGAGGAAAAGCCTTTTCTTCTAGACATCCTGTCTTGTCCCCCCTCCCCACATGGCCCCTCATTTGGTTCATTTCTTCTGCTGGGCTGTACATTGTTCATTTCCCTCTTGAAATCACAAGGCTTTGGACCTGGGGAATGCAAGGTGGAAGAGGGGAGAAAAGGCATCTCATCATTTCTGCCCTCAGGATGTGTTGTATACAAGATAATCAGAACTTTCATGCTGCCTGATTAACAATGCTATGGCTATGTCCTGTGGTATTATGGTAAAAGAGTCTCTGTTATCTTAGACTTACTGTATCCAATCCTAGGGACAGTCCCAGGAGGGGGTAGGGGCAGTCTGCTGTCCCACAGTAATGGGTCAGTGTGCTGTTGATCTCCCTGGTAATTGCTGCCTTACCCCTCAAAGGGTGGATTTAATGCTGGGAATCCCTACTCTCAGTAGCTGAGATGGTTTTGCACAGAGATTTTTGTTACCCTTAGACCACACCAAGTAGGCATCAGCTACCTTTTGTATGACATATTCACCCTAATTAATATATAATTCCCCAGTCATGGTTCCAACCCGGCTGTCCTCAGAATTACCCAGAAAACTACAATAGTATGTATTCTGAAAAAATACCTACAACACAGAAAGTAAGGATATACTTGTTTTCTTAATATAGAAAGAGTTCTTACAAATCAATAAGAAAAATACTAATAACTCGATAGAAAAAAAGGACAAAGGTATGATCAGGGAGATCATACACATACAAAAATTCTAATATTAACATGAAAATCAATTGATATCACTCATAATTAAAGGATGAACATTGAGTTACCATTTTTCACATATCAGACTGGCAAAGATAAAAATGTTTAACAGTATTAACAATTTATTGCCAAGAATGTCAAGAAAACACATCCTCATACAGTGTTGCTGGGAGTACATGTTATAACCTTTTTGGATGGCAGTTTGTCAATCTAGGAAAGTATGTCAGGCATATACCCTCTGGCCCAGCATTTCACTGCTACTAGTTCGGTATAGTGATGTCTTAACACATGAATGAAAGTGTACATACGGGACATTCATAGCAGCATTGCTTGTGATGGCAGAATGCAGAGGCAATCTAAATGTTTATCAGTAAACAGTGGGTTAAATAAAGTATGCCATGGCCATTCACCAAAGTTCTCTGCCACTATAGAAAAGGATGATGTTGATCTGTGATCATGTAACAATCTTCAAGATGTTTTGTTAGGTGAAAACAGCAAGATGCATTAATGTGTTATAGCATACTGCCATTTCTGTAAAAATATGGGTGGTTTGTGTGTGTGTGTGTGTGTGTGTGTGTGTATATATGCATATTCACAAATATGTGTAGATTATTTCTGAAAAGATTTATAAGAAACTGGCAATAGTTGCCTTTGGGTAAGAAGACTGATAGACTCTCACTATATATATACATACATACATATATACATATACACACACACACAAATTGATTTTTACTGTGAGCATGTTCTGTTTCATTTAATTAAAAAATAAATAAATATTCTTGAGCTCCCTCCCTAGACCAACTGGATTTTAGTTTCTGAGGTTGGGAGGCAGGAATTTATATTTTGAAAAGGAACTCTAGGGGTGCTGGGTGTCTCAGTCAGTTAAGCATCTGCCTTCAGCTCAGGTCGTGATCCCAGAGTCCTAGGATCGAGTCCTGCATTGGGCTCCCTGCTCAGTGGGGAGTCTGCTTGTCCCTCTCCTGCTGCTGCTCTCCCTGCTTGTGTTTTCTGTCTGTCAAATAAATAAAATCTTGCAAAAAAGAAAAAAGAAAAGGAACTCTACTGGGAGAAATAGCTGATTCTAGAGTTGGGGTAGGGAATACACAAGATGAGCTTGGAGCATCTTGTTAAGATGCTCGAAAAGCCAAAGGGTGGGGTGTGTCAAAGGGACACAGAACTCAGACTGAAAGATTCCAATGACCAAAGCTGGAAAACTTGAGCATAAAATGCATAACATACTATTGGACTATAACCTAGAATGTAAAATAAATATCCATGAGCCCATCCTGGTATACATAAATTATTAAATAAATAATAAGTAAATAAATGGGGAAGAAGATACATCTCCCTTACAAAAGAATTTCAAGAATTCCAAATAATTTATGTAGATAACTCTCCATTTTGGCAAGTGAAGCTGAATTCCTACTTCCCCTTGGTTGTGGGTTGTGCTTTGTGACTCCAAAGAGAATAGTGTTGGAGTAGAGGAGTACTTACAGTGGAGAAACATAGCAACCACTACATTGGCCCGGTGATCAAGGTTAATGTTAACAGTGATAAGTCTTTTTTTTTTTTTTTAAGATTTTATTTATTTATTTTGAAAGAGAGAGAAAGAGAGAGCACATGAGAGGGAGGAGGGTCAGAGGGAGAAGCAGACTCCCTGCTGAGCAGGGAGCCCGATGTGGGACTTGATCCCGGGACTCCAGGATCATGACCTGAGCTGAAGGCAGTCGCTTAACCAACTGAGCCACCCAGGCGCCCCAACAGTGATAAGTCTTATTGAGAGTAGTACCTTTGATATGATATGGTAAGAAGGATACTTCCTCTGTGGTGTTTTTCCCTCAATCCATAACCTGGTAGAACTATGGGAAAAACATCAGACAAACCCAAACTGAGGGGCATTCTACAAGATACCTGGCCAGGACTCTTCAAAGCCATCAAGGTCATGAAAAAACAAGGAAACCCTAAGAATCTATCACAGACCAGAGGAGACTGTAAAACACGATGACAAAATGTAATGTGGTCTCCTGGATAGGATCCCGGAACAGGAAAAGGATATTGGTGGAAAAACTAGTGAAATCCGCATCAAGTATAGAATTAAGTTAATAATTAAAAACAAAAATAAATCTCCAGCCAGTTCTTCTTTAGCTAGCTTGGCTCCAGGCTGCCATGAAGCACTTTAGGATCACATCAATAGAGTGGAAGTTCTCAAACTTTGGTGTGCAGTAGAATCGCCCCGGGAGTTTGTTAGCTCTATAGATCCCACCGTAAAAATTCTAAGTGGGTTCATAGTGGGCTTGAGATAGACTTTTTTTTTTAAACAAGTGCCAAGTTTATTTGTTCAGTTTTTGCATTTGAAGTATTCTTTGTGACATCCTTGAGATTCTTTGCTACCTTTGTGCTTTACCATACAACTGCAACCAACAACTCTTTAGGGTTTCCCCTCTCTGTCAGTTTCACAAAGGCCTGCTCAACCCCCCGGTTTCTTATTGTCATGAACCTTAATAAGGTTAATTTGTTGTTCACCACAAAGGGCCTCCACCAACTTGACATACATAGACTCATCACAGTTGGATGTAAGCGCACAAAGATGGGCTCAGTGTCAAGACATGGGCAGCTTCACAAATTGCATGTGCCAGACCCTGGTGGAAGAAGGCAGTCTTCAGCAGCTCTTATAAAGCAGTACTACTGTCCATTACTCCTCCAGTAGCAATGCCATGGTGGTGATTTATGGGTGAAGCCAAATCTTGAATGGACCTTAGCCTCCGCCTCAGTTTGTTGATGGTAGGGAAAGAGGGAATATGCATTTTTAAAAAGCACTCTAAAGGCTTCTGAAATGCCACATTTTAGACACACTGCACTGGAAATCAAATCTGATGTTCTACTCATAATTACTATGTCCATCAATAAGATGTGAGTTCAATTGGAACAAAAACCTTCTGAAGATAAAAAGATCATGAACTTCCATTCATTATGTAACATCTCTAGTCTATTTGAGGCATTCAATGAGTTTCTTAATAGAATTTTTACCACCATTTGACATGTGATAAGTGTGAAATGAACAAATACTGAAAACGAAGAATTACTAGGAAATCTCCTGACACATCCTTTCTGATCATCCTGACCTGGTATAACCAGGAGAGTTTATTTCCTATGGCACTTAATTCACATTTAGGTTGTACTCTTATTTTTCAATACAGGCACAATGTCAACCATGAATTTGTTTGCAGAATTAGAGTCTGATGAGTATGTGTTCTTTCAAAGGTATCCTATGCCCTCTCTCTCTCTTCAGGTTCTCCCTGCCCACAGCCCCTCTCCCTGGGATTGTTTTACCAAACCAATCCATAGCACCCCTACCCTCCCAAACACATATTCCTACTCAAGTCTTAGCTTGAAGATCATTTTCTAATCCAGACTCTCACATTGGTAAGGGCCCCTCCAACATGGTCCCAGGGCACTTAGTCATTCCTGCAATACTATCATGACTCAAAAGAAACCTAGAATTCCTTTCTTTGTGTTTTGTTGTTTTTTTAAATCTGTTACTTGTGTTCCAATACTCTCTAGTAGAACTTTCTGTGATAGCAGAACTGTTCTTTATCTGTGCTCAGGTTTCAGTCCAAGAAATCTGTTGCCTGAGCCTGTGCCCTAAACCACTATGGAAAACTGCCTCCCAACACCAAATAATTAATTACTTCATTTATAATTTACCTTTTCTGTTATGTGTTTCTTCCTATATTCATTCATTTGGCTGAGGGGACAGGAAAGATTAGAGGAAACTCTCACACAAGAGGTGACATTGGAGAATGTTGAGAGCAGTGAAGAGGTATTTCCTTGCAGAACAGAGAAAGGTCCTGCAGGCAGATGAAACACCATGGACAAAGGTTCAGAGCTTGAAACAGCAAAACAAAGTACAGGAAGTCTCACAGAGACACTTAATGTCTAAGGAAGACATAATGGAACCCAACATAAAAATTTCATATAAGATAGGGGAAAATTTTATTAGAATTTGATATTGTAAAGTGAAAAGAAAAATTATAAATATAATCTATATTGTTATATATATATTTAACAGAAGTTAGGTAATGGCTGTGAGTCTGTCTTAATTTTCAGAATAAACAAAATTAGTTGATTTAGAGCTTGGGAATTTAGTTAAAAAAAAAAGTGTCTAGTAGCACATTTGATGACTACGTTGAAGTCCTTCATTTTTCTCAGCTGCCTCCCTTAATCTATGATCTTCAAATGCTTCTTTTTTGATGATCCTATTATGTCCATTTTTCCCCCTTTAATTATAAACTGGTCTAACCCTGCAAGCCTCTTATTTATCAGTGTTTGCCAGATTCTAGCGTTTCTCCAACATCACTTCCATCAATTTCCTGAAACCCTGAATCAGGGTTATTCCTATTATGATGATTTTGTGTCCCAAACTAACCAGAGACATTTGGATAATGATTACCAGCCTAGAAATTGCCTACAGTTCAGCATGGCTGGAGTGTTGGGTGTGAGGTAGGGAGCAGTGGGAAAACCTTGACATTTATAAGCTGGAGGTATTCAGCAAGTAACTGACTTTTTGACCCTCAGATTTCTCTTCTACTTTGAGGAAGCCATTTTCAAGAAAAACCACAAAAATGAAAGCATGTGCCAGGAAGATAATGGTCCCTTAGCAAACACTCATGTTTTTCCTCTACAATGTTTTGGCTATCCTGCATTTGATAGCCACATTTGATTGGATTGATTGATTTGTTCATGATGGGATTTTTTATCTTGTTACTCTGTCAAATAAGCACAAAACCTGATAGATGAATTTGTATGCTGCAAAGGGACAAAATAAGGAAACATTTGTCAATCTTTAAGACAGGGGTTCCTAAGAAGCTAGTTTCGCATTGAATATAAGAGAGAAAAGCAGAACAGGAATGCAAGATATGACATATGCTGAGGATGATATCACTGAGACTAAACAGAGCTGGCATCTGTAAGACATGCAAAGATTATTTTATTCCAGGGCCAAGGGATTCTGGAATCCAGCCCTTCCTGCATGTCATTCATTCTAGAGAAATAAGTTAATTAGACAGTGAAAGAAGAGGATGAGCATGCCTCACTGCAGTCTTAAAATTGAATTTATAAATAAAAATAAGAAAATGGAGCTCATCCTGAGCTCTTCTGAGGACTTATTGATAAATGTGGGACTCACTGACATCTAATCTGAAATGCAATTTTTCTGTGTATTGTTTTCTAAAATCATTTTTGAATTCATATTTTAACATATTTGTTTTTGGAATGTTTTATTTCCCTCAAGAACAAAAGAATTCTTGGAAAAGAATTGTATGTGAAAATTAGCTGAGTGGTTTGCAACCATTTACAAATGGTTGTAATTTCTGTGCAGTGGCAGTAGTCTAGAATGTAACATTTACCTTATCATACAATTCCCATTACTTCAAAGATAGCTCAGAGACTAAATCTTAGCAAGGTCCTGGTTTTCTAATGAGAAACTGGAAATAATAATGAGGTTTGTTATGAGATTAGAATCGTGAAATCATGGACAGAGGAAGGAACAAATTTGAGATTTTAATCTTTGTGTTCTGTGTTCCAACCACATAGTAATAGTATCTTGAAAGAAATTTCTTGTAATTTCCGTGAGGTGATATTTGGAACTATTTTCCTGTGTGTGGGTTAATTTCTTGGAAATAAGTCCCAAGAGTGAATGATCATGGCTAAAGGAGAGAAATGCTAATAGGCTGTATCTTAATCATATACATCCTCCTTGGGAAAATTTTAACCAAGAAGTGAGCATGTAAACATTGAAAGAATATTTAAAGAAACTAATGATTTGGGAAAAACTGTTTTGGAAGAGCAAGACCAGATACTAACAGGGCACAGTGAAAAATCTAATCTTCCTAACACAAATGTTGGAAAAATTCTACTCCTCCTCTGTTACTTGCCACTTCCAGTTTCCCCTTACAAGACCGTTTTTTTAGGTTAATTTTATTAATATATAAATAAACTTTTCTAAATTAATAAGAGCTCAACAATTCAACAGGGGACATGAACATGCAGTTCACAGAGAAAGGAACAAATGGCTTTTAAATAGGAAAAATGCTTTAAGTCGGCAATTATTAACTCAAAGAAAAAATAGAATGTTGTAAAAAGAAATGCAATCTTACTTCACAAGTTGGCTCAGCAACAAATAATATTTATATAGAAATAATAACCTAAATGCTGAACTTAATACACCTGTAAGTATCTTATTGAACAAGATGGACTTGGAGGGCTCCTCTGCCATCTTATTTTTTCAGCCCCATGGATGGAATATCAGACAATTTCTATTACTTTTCTAAGTACTTTTGGGTTATTAATGAATAGTCTCAATTTTTTTTCAGGTTGTCCAAAGTCCAACGTAATCTGATATCAGAACACCAAGCTCTTAGCCAGTTTATACTTCTCTCCCACAGCTTGGGCCTGATGCAACCTTGAGATTTGCAGTGGGCAAGAAGTATGGGTAGGGCTGCCAAATAAAACACAAAACGCCCAGCTCAATGTGAATTCCAGAATGCAACAAATACTTTTAGGAAAATTATGTCCCAAATATTGTATAGGATGTACAGTATAAAAAAGCATTCACTGTTTCTCTAAAAGTCAAATTTAACTGGGCATCCTGTACTTGTATTTGCTAAATCTGGCCACCCTAGGTAGAGGGCTGACATGACTTTCTTCTGTCTTGCTCACTCTGCTGCCTGTGGTTTCTCTATGGTTTGATGTAGACATGGAAGGGGCAGAAGGGGGGCCGGGGGGAAGGAAAGCTCTTGACTGCAGGATTGTCATCCGTGATGGGTATCCTCCTCATATATCTTAAGTCCAAGGCAGACCCATGGGAGCACCTCCATCCCTGGGGGTGTTTTAGCTGGGAAGTGCCTCATTTGGCTGACCATTGACAACCGTCCAGTTGGTACCTAGCTCTCAGTTGTCTACTCTTTGTTGGAGTCATTTTTTTTATCCTTCCATATGGTACTATTGGGTGGGAAACTTTTGAAAGCCACCTATAGGCAGCTCTCCTCCACAGAATCCCGTGAGGCCTGCAGAAAACCACATCCTTGCTCCCCCGATCCTCAGAAATGCTGGCCAGCCTTGACACTTGGACGTGCTATCGGGAAGGCTGCTCCAGCCAGCTTCTGGCCTGCCGACTTTTTTTCAAGTGTCAGTCACCAAGTATGTGCCTACCCCCTCAAACTTCAGGGAACCCCTATCATTCTCTCTGAGGATCCTCTTGAAATCCCCTTTACAAAGTTTAGGATGAGCGGGAGGAGTCCTCCCATCCTGCCTTGGGGATGTGGTGGAAAACAGCGTTGCTAACTCTATCCGGAGCAACCTTCAACATGGGCCACTTCAACCCCCTAGTTAATTCTTTTTTTTTTTTTAAGATTTTATTTTTAAGTAATCTCTACACCCAACACGGGGCTCGAACTCATGACCCCAAGTTCAAGATTTACAATCCCGACCGACTGAGCCAGCCAGGCGCCCCCCCCCCCCCCCGCCCTTAGTTAATTCTTGAGAGTGCAGGTAGTAGTGGCTAAGACTGGAAGAATCACTTTGGGGCCACCCGACTTGCAAGCCTTGCATGGATTGTGTAGAATCTCTATTTAGACTGTGGGGGCTCTTTGTACCTATTGTTCTCATCTTTAGAGTCTCTGTTCAGTCTCAGAGACTTAGAAAATCTATTTTAACCATCTATTACATAACTAAAAATGGTTATATAATCAAATTGTGAAGATAACGAGAGGGTGTGTGTGTGTGTGTTTGTGTGTGTGTGTATAGGGATAGGGGTTGTCATAAATTAAAATCCTCATTTATCATAACAGGAAGGCAGAAGAAAGAGTCTCAAACTGATAAATCAGGAGTTAACAGTACAAGCACATTACTTAGAAATACAGAGATAAATACCAGAAGGAAGATCCGAGTGACTCTAAAATGTTTGCCTTTGGGGAGTGAGACTGGGGGTTTGAAGATGAGTAAAGAAAGGTACTATTATTTTTCATTTTAAGTCTTTAAGTACTAATTTTTTAAACAATACTATGGGCTTGATAATAAATATTTAAGTGATAAATTTTACCAAAACCACAGGAAAAAATATGCAGTCATTAAAAAGCATGAGGCTGATCTATACGCTAATGACAGCTAACACTTATGTACTATTTGATGAGTATCAGGCATAGTCGCAATTCTGGGCATATATTAACTCATTTAATCGCTGTGAGCTTCTTTGCTAGGGCCGCTGTAACAAAGTACAACAAACTGGGTGGCTGGAACAACGGCAATTTATTTTCTCACAATTCTGCAGGATCGAGGTCGGAAATCAAGGTGTCAGCAGGGCCCTGCTCCCTCTGGAACCTGTAGGGTAGGGTCCTTCCTGTTCTCGTCCAGCCTCTGGTGGCCCCAGATGTTCCTTGGCTTGTGGCACCATCACTATCATCTTCACGTGGCTTTGTCTCTGTGTGCATGTCTGTGTCAGGCCTTTTAGATGAGGGCCCACCCTCATGACTTCATTTTAACTTGATTATCTCTCAAAATACCCTCGTTCCAAATAAGGTCACATTCTGAGGTACTAAGAATTAGGACTTCAAGACGTATCCTTTTTGGGGGGGAGGCATAGTTCAACCCATACACCATGCAGAAACCCAATGAGGTAGGTACTGTTATTAGTATTGTTTTGCCCAAGAGGAAATGGGAGCACAGAGTGGTTAGGTAATTTGGTCAGGAACATGTAGAGTCTGCTTGTCCCTCTCCCTCTGCCCCTCCCCCACCCCCCTCCCCTGCTCCCCACTGGTGTGCCATGCTCTCGCTCTCTCTCAAATAAATAAAATTTTTGAAAAATTGGGACGGCTATTACATACATGCTTGCATGTGCACAGTACATCTTTGGAAGAGTGCCCGAGAGGCTGACAGCAATGTCACATCTGGGGAGGAGAATTTGGGATGGAAACTGGAACTTTTCTCTAATATATATATTTTTTAACATTCTGAAGTTTGTTGGGAGTTGTTTGTTTACTATATATATATATATATATATGAATTGCATAGGAATTTAAAATTTTTATTTTTATTTATTTTTAAAAGATTTTATTTTAGAAAGAGTACATGCATGTGGGGGGAGGGGCAGAGGGAGAGGGAGAGAGAGAGAAAGAGAGAGAGAAGCAGATTCCCTGCTGAGTGTGGACCCTGATACACAACACTACCTCAGGAGCAGAGATCACCACCAGAGATCACGACCTGAGCCAAATTCAAGTTGGGCACTCAACTGACTGAGCCACCCAGGCACCGCTAATTTAAAATATTTAAATTAAAAATGAAAGCAAGAGGAATGTCCTTTCATTAATGCCATCCTCCCAGACTACAGAGCCACTTGGATTAATATTGTATGCAAGTGTGTAAGGAAATCTGGGGAGAAATTATCTAAGTAAGCATTGGTTCCCAGACAACCACTTTAAGAAAGACCATTGCTTTAAAGGACTGTTTTGGTGGCTATAGAACTTTGGATAGAACTTCAGATAATGGAATATTGTGTAGCCATTACACTTTATATTTATGTAACATTTTTTAAATGATAATGAGAAATATACTTATAAAATATTAAGTGAACCTGTATGGACAGATATTTGTATCTCTTTAGAAACAGTGCTAAATAGAATAAAAGAAAACCAAAACCAAACCAACCAACCAATGCTGAGTAGAAAAAGCTGGAAGGAAATAGACCTAAATATTAACCATGGTTATTTTGGAGGCGGGTGAAAAAATCATGGACGATGTTTATTCTCTTTTTTGCACCTTTTCTTGTTTCCTTTAAGTCTGAGGATAGAATTTAAAGTATTTCTTAAAATGTGCTAGAATTGCCTCTGGTGAGCTGGGATCATTCCTACATCAACCGACACCAACTGCCCTGAAGAGATCATAATGACAAGATGAGTGTGTCTGCCTCACAGGTTTCTCTCCTTCAAAAGTCAGCCTAGAAATCTATTTCCCCATGTAGGCGCGTCCACTCAAACTACCTCTTTCCTAGCTTGATTCCTCAACAAGATATTTTTAAAAGGGGAGCCAGAGGTGTGAGGGTGTTCTGTAGGGCATCAGTCATGACACTTGGAACTCTATTAGGATTAGTTTCTTTCAACTGGCCACAGGATATAACTCTGTCCCACAGGCCCAGCTCCAGCGGACCAGGAGTGGGGCCGTCCCTTAAAGCAGTAGTACCGCACAACTCAAGCTTTTGTCCATGTAGACTGATGAGAATAGTGTGTCCTAACGTGGTGCCTGGGAGCAGCCCTCATCATAAAATTTACATGGTTTTCTGGAGAGATTCGGACTTCTTCCCTCACTAGCCCATCCCATGTCACCGTACTGCTGAAATAACATAACCCACGACCACTCTCAGCTTAGCTTCACCACCAATGGTATGTGTGTGCATGGTGGGATCCCTGGTGCCCCTGGGCCCATGACTCAGATGGCATTACACCATCCTCAGCCCAGAGCCCACCTAATTCTCCCGAGAGCTGGTCAGGCTTTCAGGTCTGAGTCGCTGGCCAGCAGGATCTGGTCTTGCATTCTAGAAAGGAGTTTTGTGGTGTGCTCAAGGATGGCTATATTAAACATCAGACTAAAATAAAATCTGCTATGAAGTAAGGCAAGAGTCCTTCAGGGACTGGAAACACTCTGATCTGGAGTCCTCCCTTCTGATCAGGCGGGGAAGCTCCCATCAGCATTAATCATTCTAATACCCATAGGACTGTACCTAACATTGTGAAGTCTATAAAGGGCTGCTGACATCCAGGTCATGTGATAGAGCTGAAAAAGTAAAATACAGAAAAAATATTGTGTGCTTGATCCTATGTATGCCATGATAACCGTAAATCGATATGGTCCTGAATATATAAATATATGAAGAAATATTTGGAGTAAGTTCACTTAAATATTATCAGTGGTTGTCTCTGGGTGGTAGAATTTGGTGCATTTTTTTTTTTTTTTTTTTTACTTTTAAAAAGTGTAATTCTCAGTCTTATAAGAACTTTTTTAAGAAACCATAAGCAGGGGTGCGTGGGTGGTGCAGTCAGTTAAGCGTCTGACTCTCGGTTTCCGCTTAGGTCATGATCTCAGGGTTGTGATCCGAGGGCTGTGAAATCGAGCCCCGAGGCGGGCTCCGCACCCAGCACAGAGTCGGCTTCAGATTCTTTCTCCCTTTCCCACTGCCCCTCCTGCTTGTGCTCTCTGTCTCTCTCTCCCTCTCTCAAATAAATAAAAAAAAAAGATTTTATTTGTTTGACAGAGAGAGAGACACAGCGAGAGAGGGAACACAAGCAGGGGGAGTGGGAGAGGGAGAAGCAGGCTTCCCGCTGAGCAGGGAGCCCGATGCGGGGCTTGATTCCAGGACCCCGGGATCATGACCTGAGCCGAAGGCAGACACTTAACGACTGAGCCACCCAGGTGCCCCAATAAATCTTTTTTTAAAACCCATAAGCATGTGGGCGCATCGGGCTCCCTGCTCAGCGAGGGGCCTGCTTCTCCCTCTAACCCTCCCCCCCTCTCATGTACTCTCTCTCTCTCTCTCATTCTCACTCTCTCAAAATAAATAAATAAATCTTTAAAAAAAAATAAAACCCATAAGCATGCATCTTCTTTATAGACTAAGAACAAGAACATTATTTTTCTAAAGAACAAATACACACATCTCTTTTGACGTGTATAACCTTAGGCAAGTTAGCTAACCTCCCTATGCCTCAGTTTCCTCCATTATAAAATGGAAATAATAAGTTTCTACTTCATGAGATTGTGAGGATGAAATATGTTAATATATGTAAAGTACCTAGAACAGTGCTGAAAACACAAGCACTCAATGCTCTTATTATTTTGGTGGTAATGGTGGTTGGTGTTAGTTTTATTGTTATAACCCCACATTATGCAACGATGTCCACAGGACAGGAATTACCTAGAACAGAAAAACCAAGTTATGTTTGCAAGGCCATGAGATAGATTAGTGATAGTTGAAAAGAAAAACGTAAGTATGTGGATACGTACGTTTCCATGGAGAGCCAAGCAGTCTAATATATTAGCATAACTGACGATTAGTTTGCTAGTAAAACTAAATGTCAGGGGTTGGACAAGCTTCAGTCAGGCAAGTTGCTAAGCATAACTTTCCAGGAAAAATATAGTGATTTTTAGATTGATGAACTTTAAAGAAGTGTGTGACAGTCATAATGAGATGAAAACTTGTATGTGAATGTCTTTACAGCACAGACCACCTCACCTACTCAGTCTGTTTCATCAACACAGACCTCTTAAGAATCCAGGAGGGATGGTGGGCCAGGGTTGGGTATAGTAACTCCTTAAGTTTTTATTTGCAGTGGGGGTCTCTGCCAGGCATGCTTATGTTGTGAAAGGCCCAGCAAGTTAACGGTTTGTTAATGTGCACAGTTCAGGGCACCAGGCTCTCCACGTGGTTGAGCCCTTGGAGCCTAACCCTGAAATACTTTGAAGCTCTCCCTAATTCAGTTCCTGGCTCAGATGCCTCTGGATTCAGCTTTCTGGTGGTGAGGGCCCCTAGACTTGAATCCCTGGTCCAGGTTCTTTTATCTGATGACAGCTGATGGAGGATGTGGCAGCAAAGGTATGTCATCATTCAAGCTGATTTGAACCAGAGACCCAGGTGAAGAAACCAGTGTGTGTCTTTATCGCTGCCAATGATAAACTCCTGAACAAAGCCACCTGCCCATTAAGGGTGTACAACAACAAAGATCCATTATCATTCCACTTAGAGGAATTCTGTGCTGAAAATTCCACAGTAAATGTAAGCACTTTTCACTAGCAGTGTCATGGCTGAAAGGAATTACTGTCAGCAGCATAAATAGATAATGTTTATGAACCCAGCCACAAGAAGGGCTTCCTTCTGGGAGATGAATTGCTTTGTCACCCAATGTCACCCCATGACAAAAGTAAGATATCAGAACCACTGGTGGAAAACAGACAAATGCAGACTCTTTACAAGGAGGAATAAAAAACTGTTTTCACGTACCTATATCAGTTCTTATAAAATAAAGACTATGGATATTTTGAAGTAATATTTAGCTTACTGACCTACATGTTGTAGGTTCAATGTTACCTTATTTTGTTTGCTTACACCCTACTGAGGGTGGAAGGGATGACTTAGAAAATTATCTGGAGCCTGGTCTAATATAGACCATGGGAAAAAGCCTCAAGCCTCCACCCCATAGAGCTACGGAAATCATTTTGACCTTGAAGGGTTTTAGAGAAGTTATACCAATGACCACCTGGGTCAATAAGAGAAAAATCTTTATTGATCTGAGCCACACAACTTCTTGGGGTGGTTTCCAAGATAAAGTACAAAATATTTGTTGTCAGTATTTGTCGGCTACTGAGCTGCATCCCAAGAGTCTGGAATAAGACGGTCCTCTGAGAGCTAAACTATAAAATCAAATCACAGTAGATTGAAGTGGAAATCTTCACTGGAAGAGAATGCTACCCAGGTGGGGCTTGGCATGGAGGGAAATACAAGCATTACCCAGCCATGGGGCACTGTGTATGGCACTAAGAAATCTTAGTCAACAGCTTTTGATCTTGACTCTTTTTTTTTTTTGGCTGGAAAGGCCATTCCCCGTGTTGGGGTAGAAGCAGGAGATTGTCACCAGGTGGCCGCAAATGTTCAGATTCCTAGACAAGAACCTCCCTAACGTGAGCTGGATGGATCATGCTGGGTGTGCCTGATACCATTAAACATTCAATTAATCCCACTTCTCTTGTTCTCATTCCATGTTTATGAGCAGTGTCTTGATTACTCTGGCTTCCCATGTCAGTGGCCCTACAGAGGAATTTTGTATAGAGAATATGGGCACGATGTATTCCCATCATAACGATTATCTTTGATGTGGTAAATGAATTTAATTGTTACTCAGTTTAAGATTTGGCTTCCCATTCAACTTGATTACAGAGAGAAAATGGGCTGCTCGTGCCCACTTAGGTATTCAAGTCTGTAGTCTCCATTACGTTTTGATTTTGTAGCCCTAAGTCTCAGTGGACACACCTTTTTTTCCTGGTTCTTAGAGAATACCCTCTTTGTAGCCTCAAAGCATTGATGAAAGCACATAAGCAACATGCCTTTCGGTACATCAGTGCATTGGTGTTTGGGTTTTCTATCTAACCTCACATGTCTGGTGAAGGGGAGCATAACAAAACTAGGTTTCTAAGCCCATAAGACCAAGGACCCCCCAGCAGACCATGGAAAATTGCCAAAGGTAACAGGTGTCACCTGAGGCCTCCTGAGAATCAGTCTGACAGCCTTCCCTGGAAAAGCACACTCTCTCGTTTCTAAGTGGGCAGATCATGTCCCTCTTCCTTTTCTACATAAATCTCTGATCATAGATGAGCTTACTGGTCTTATGGGATTATTTGAGACAAACTAGTAAAATGTTGAGGAAAAGCTACTCAAAACAGTGAATTTGGCTTTGAATAATTGACCTGAAGCTGTTCTTTTTGTCAATAATTAGCCATTAGGACCAAATACCTGTTAAGACCACCCTTAGATCAAAATAAATCCATATGTGTAGTCTGCATACAAGAGAACGTTTGTGTTTCCATTCTCCGTAACAGGAAGTTAGGCATCCAGCTGACCCAAAAGTTGTAAAACTATTATTGTGATCTAGATTAAGTCTAAGGCTAAATAAAGGAGGGGAGGCCAAAAAAATCCAGTTTTATCCCACTAGTGATTATTAACTGATCTATCAAGAGACCTTTCCTAGTCTGACTTTCAAGGTGGCTTATAGTGTAGGTTCTTATGAGCATCACTGGTCAGGGGTCATGCAACTTAGCCTGGACCCATTTGAAATCCATAAAGTCACAGCCCAAGGAAAAGCCTGTTAGGAACCACCATTTGTGTTGTTGTGGACAGATTTCTTTTCAAGGTAGCAAAGAATCTACTAGTGGCTTATAGTGTAACAGTTATACCTAAAACCCCTGGCTCATATTAAGGATTGGCCTGCAAACCCAGACTTACGTTTTATAACATAAAAACTGGCCACCTTTTGCCTGGAACACCTAATAAGTTAATAAATCTGTAATGAGGCAAAAGAAAGAGTTTTCCATTTTTTTTTCAATAAAACTTTTTGTTTGCAAGATAGCTGTAGATTCATTTGCAATGATAAGAGATAATGTAGAGAGATTCTGTGTCCCTTTACCCAGGTTCCCCCAGTGATAACATGCTATAAATTGTAGAACAAGATCACAACCTGGATCTGACATTGATACAGTCAAGATATAAAACATTTCCATCACCCCAAGGATTATCATGAAACCTTTCCATAGCCACACCTACTTCCTTAGCCACACCCACTTCCATAGCCACACCCACTTCCTTAGCCACACCCACTTCCCTCCCACTCTCATTGCTCCTTGACCCCTGGCACCCACTAACTTATTCTCCATTTCTATAATTATGTCATTTTGAGAGTGTTATATAAGTGGAATCATGGCTTTTTTCACTCAGCATAATCTTCTGGAGATTCATCTAGGTTTTTGCATCTATGAATAGTTGGTTCCTTTTTATGGCTGAGAAGTTTTCCATGGTATGGATGTACCACAATTTGTTTGACTATTCATCCATTAAAGGACAAATGGGTTGTTTCCAGTGTTTGGCTGTTCTGAGTAAAGCTGTTATAAATATTTGTGTACAGGATTTTGTATGAACATAATTTTCATTTATCTGGGGTAAATGCCCAGGAGTGCAATTGCTGGGTCATACAGTAGTTCCATGTTTCATTTTTTTAAATAAACTGCCAACATGTTTTCTAGAGTGACTGTAGCTTTTTGCATTCCTACCAGCAATATGTGAGTGACCCAGTTTCCCCACATCCTTGCCAGCATTTGGTATGGTCACTATTTTTTATTAGACATTTTGATAGGTATTAGTGATAACTCATTGTGGGTTTTTTTTAAAGATTTTATTTATTTATTTGAGAGAAAGAGAGAGCATGAGTAGGTGGGAGGCAGAGGAAGAGGAAGAAGCAGACTCCCAGCTGAGCAGGGAGCCTGATACAGGGCTCGATCTCTGGACCCTGGGATCATGACCTGAGCTGAAGGCAGATGCTTAACAACTGAGCTCCTCATTGTGGTTTTAACTTGGATTTCTCTAAAGCATAATGATGTTGAACATCTTTGCAGGTATTTATTTGCCTTTGTATATCTTCTTTAGTGAAATGTCTCTTTGTACCTTTAGCTCATTTTCTAATTAGATTGTTTGGTTTTCTTTACTGTTGAGTTTTGAATTCTTTATATATTCTGGATACTAGTGCTTTGTCAAATATGTGGCTTGTAAATATTTTCTCCTGGTCTGCAGCTTGTCTTTTCATCCTCTTAACAGGATCTTTCATAGAGTAAAGTGTCTAATTTTGATGTCCAATTTTTTTATTTATTTAGTTTTAGAGAGAGAGAACATGCACGTGTGATGGGGGACGGGGGCGGCGGTTTGAGGGCCAGACGGAGAGGGAGGGAATCTTAAGCAGCCTGGGTGCTGAGCATGGAGCCCAACTGGAAATGGATCTGTTGACCCTGAGGTCATGATCTGATCTGAAATCAAGAGTGGAATGCTTAACCAACTGAGCCACGCAGGCACTCCTTGATGTCCAATTTATTAATTTTTCTTTGTATGGATCTTGGTTTTGGAGTCAGGACTAACTACTCTTATCTAGTTTTAGACTCTGAAGATTTTCTCCTGTTTTTATTCTGAAAGTTTTATAGTTCTACATTTAAGTCTGTGATCAGTTTTGAGTAATTTTTTTGTATAAGGTGTGATACTTAGATTGAGGCTTTTTATTTTTTTTGCTTATGATATCCAGTCACTCTAGCACCATTTCTTAAAAATATATCTTTCTTCCATTGAATTTTTTCCCCACCTTCATTACAATAAGTTGGACATATCTGTCTGGCTCTATTTTTCTTTTCTTTTTCAAAGATTTTATTTATTTGTCAGAGAGAGAGAGAGCACAAACAGGGGGAGCGGCAAGTAGAGGGAGAAGAGAAGCAGACTCCCTGTTGAGCAGGGAACCCGATGTGGGGCTCGATCTCGGGACCCTAGGATCATGACCTGAGCCAAAGGCAGATGCTTAACTGACTGAGCCACCCAGGCGTCCCTGGCTCTATTTTTCGGTTCTCTGGTCTGTTCTGTTGATCTAAGTCTATTCCTCTGCAATGCCTCACAGTTTTGATTACTGCTGTTATACAGTTAAGTCTTGAAATTGGGTAGACTGATTTTTCCCACTTTATTCTTCTTTATATGGTTTTAGCTGGGGCGCCTGGGTGGCTCAGTCGTTAAGCGTCTGCCTTTGGCTCAGGTCATGATCCCAGGGTCCTTGGATCAAGCCCCGCATTGGGCTCTCTGCTAAGTGGGAAGTCTGCTTCTCCCTCTCCCACTCCCCCTGCTTGTGTTCCCTCTCTCGCTGTCTGTCTCTGTCAAATAAATAAATAAAATCTTTAAAAAAAATGGTTTTAGCTATTTTAGTTCCACTATCTTTCCATAAAAATGTTATAATAATCTAGTAATGTCTACAAAATCTTTTTGGAATTTTTATGGGAATTGCATTAAGCCTATATATCAATTTGTTGAGAATTGATAATGTTAATAAGTTGAGTCTTCCAATCCATGAATACAATATGTTTCCACTTATTAGATCTTCTTTGATTTTTTTATTAACATTTTAAAAAAATATTTATTTCATTTGAGAGAGAGCACATAAGCAGGGGGAGAGGCAGAGGGAGAGGGAGAAGCAGACTCCCCACTGAGCCAGCGGGAGCCCGATGTGGGGCTCAATCCCAGGATCTGGAAATCATGACCTGAGCCTAAGGCAGACACCCAACCATCTGAGCCATGCAGGCGCCCTTTATTAGCATTTTTTAGTTTTTAGCTTTCAAGTTCTATATGTGGGGTTTTTTTTTTTAAAGATTTTATTTATTTATTTGCAATAGAGACAGAGCATGAGCCAGGGCGGGGGTGGGTGATGGGCAGAGGGAGAGGGAGAAGCAGACTCCCCTGCTGAGTAGGGAGCCCGACTCGGGGCTTGATTCTAGGACGCTGGGATCATGACCTGAGCCAAAGGCAGACACTTAACCTACTGAGCCACCCAGGTGCCCCATATGTGTTTTGTTAGATTGATAGTCTAAGAATTTCATCTTTTGAGTGACTTTAAATGGCATCGTATTTTTAGATTTTGGTGCTTACAAGTTCATTACTCGTATATAGAAATACAATTGATGGGGCGCCTGGGTGGCTCAGTTGGTTAAGTGACTGCCTTCAGCTCAGGTCATGATCCCAGGGTCCTGGGATCGAGCCCTGCATAGGGCTCCCTGCTCTGCCAGAAGCCTGCTTCTCCCTCTCCCACTCACCCTGCTTGTGTTCCCTCTCACACTGTCTCTCTCTCTCTCTCTCTCTCTCTGTCAATTAAATAAATAAATAAAATCTTTACAAAAAATAAAAAAAGAAAGAAATACAATTGATTTTTATACATTTATCTTGCATCTGGCAACTTCAGTGGACTCACTTATTATTTCTAGGGGTTTTTTGGGGTGGCAAGGATAATTTCTCAGGAATTTCAATATAGACAATCATGTTACCTACAAATAGGGACAGTTTTATTTCTTCCTTTTCAATCTATATGTCTTTTTCCTTTTCTTATTATCCTGGCTAAAACTTCCAGCATTATGTTGGATAAAAGTGGTGAAAGCAGAAGTCCTTGCCTTGTTTTCCATCTTAGAGTAAAAGCACTCAGTCTTTCACTATCAAGTATAATGTTAACTGTAAGTATTTTGTTGATGTTCTTCATCAGTTTGAGAAAGATCCCCTCTATTCTTGTTTCTCTTTTTTTTTTCCTAAGTGCTTTTATCATGGATGGGTGTTGAACTTTGTCAAATTTTTTTTCATGAATTGATATGATCATGTTGTTTTTCTTCTTCAACCCATTGATATGGCAGATTACATTGATTGATTTTTGAATATTGAACCAACTTTGCATTCCTAGTATAACCCCGTTTGACCATGGTAGTATAATTCTTTTTATATAAAGCTGCATTCTCTTTGCTAATATTTTATTAAGGACTTTTGTGACTCTATTTATGAAGAATATCAAACTGAAGTGTTTTTTTCCTTTTTTTTTTGTACTGTCTTTGTCTAGTTTTGTACAGTCCCCAACTTAATGATGGTTCAATTTCTGATTTTTTTGGTTTTACAATGGTGCAAAAGTGATAAATATCCAGTAGAAACTGTACTTTGAATTTTGAATTTTATTCTTTTCCTGGGCTAGCAACGTATGGTACAATACTCTCTTGTGGCGCAGGGCTGCCCAGCAAGCCCCAGCTCCCAGTTAGTCTTGTGATCATAAGGGTAAACAACCAATACACTTAAAACCATTCAGTACCCATACAACCGTTCTGTTTTTCACTTTCTGTAGAGTATTCAATAAATTTCATGAGATATCTAACTCTTTATCTCTGTATTAGATAATTTTTCAAACACATTTAAGGTAGGTTAGGCTAAGCTATGATGTTTTGTAGGTTAGGTGTATTAAATACATTTTCCACTTATGATATTTTCAACTTACAATGGTTTTTTTTTAAGGTTTTATTATTTATTTATTGAAAGATTTTATTTATTTATTTGATGGAGAGAGAGAGCATAAGCAGGGGGAGCGGCAGGCAGAGGGAGAGGGAGAAGCAGGCTCCCCACTGACCAGGGAGCCCGATGCGGGGCTCGATCCCAGGACACTGGGATCATGACCTGAGCCGAAGGCAGATGCCTCAGACTGAGCCATACAGGCACCCCTACAATGGGTTTATTGAGACTACAACCCCATGGAAGATGTATACTGTTATATAAATGAGTCAAAGATGGCCTCTAAGTATGGGTCCCTAGGTTGTTTATTTCTTCACTGCAGACTAAGACCCATTAGCTCACTGGCTCTCAAATTTTTATACATCCAACATCCAATTATTTAACAATAGTATCAATAAGCAGATGTTTAGCCATTTAGGGTTTGCCTGCTCTGCACATCCCACAAAACCCAATCCAGCATCTCCTGGTCTTTGATAAGATAGAGCCTTGTGGTTATAGGATACCAAGCTGCTGCCTTTCAGAATTCTCTGACTCAGAGACTCCCCACCATGCTGCTGAGAGCCATTAGCTAGGCTTACATGTCTAGGGATGTGTAACTCTTCTGGGAGTTCCCCCACCCACCTCCCCTTCTGGATTGTGGCCCTTTTGCCATAAGTTTCTGGATGCTCTCATACTGTGAGGGACTTCCCTTCACATACAATGCTGTCTAAACCCAGCCCAGTAAAGTTTGCAGGTTATTTCCTTTGTTGTCATATCTTTTTTTTCCTTGAATCATCCCTTAAATCCTTCAAATCCCCTGTAGATATCAGGGTAATATTAGCTTCATAAAATGAATTGGGAAGTGTTCTCTTTTCTGAAAAAGATTGTGTACAATTGATGTGAATTTTTCCTGAAATGTTCGGTAGCATTCTCCTGTGAAAGTCCATCTGGGCCTGGAGGTCTCTTTTTGGGATCTTGTAATTAAAAATTCGATTTCCATAATAGTTACAAGGCTATTCAAGTGATCTGTTTCATTCTAGGTATAGTTAGGTTATTTTTGTTATTCAAGAAATCCAGCATGTTTTCATTACTATCCTCTTCTTCTCCTTCCAGGAATCTGATGATAGAAATGTTAGGTCATTTGTTGTCGTCCCAACAGGTCCCTGAGGCTCTGTTCTTCTACTTCCCCCCTTCTCCTCCTCCCCCTCCTTGTTCTTTTCCTCCTTCTTCTTCTTTCCTAGTCTATTTTCCCTCTGTTGTTCCGATTGGGCAATTTCTATTGCTCTATCTTCAACTTCACTGGTTTGTTCCTCTGCCTCCTCTGTTCTGCTGTTGAGCCCATTCACTAAGTTTTTCATTTCTGTTACTGTATTTTTCAGTTCTAAAGTTTCTACTTGGTTCTTCTTTCTATCTTCTGTTTCTGTGCTGAGATTTTTCTATTTCTTTGCTGAGTCTATTTTGTTTTGTTTCAAGCCTAATCTTAATTGCTCACTGAAGCCTTTTTATGATGGCTGCTTTAAAATCTTCCTTAGATGATTCTGACGTCTCTGTCGTCTTGATGTTGGCATCTCTTGATTGTCTTTCTCATTCAGTTTGTGCTCTTTGTAGATTTGGGTGGGATGAGTGAGTTTTTATTTAAACCTGAAATTTGGGGTATTATGAGAATTTGGATCTTATCAAAACCTGTTTTAGCTGGTTTTCTCTGACATTGTTCTTTCAGGGGAAAGAGGGTGCTGCCTCATTACTGCCAAGTAGGGGTTGAAATCCAGATTTCTCACTCAGCTCTGTTGACACCTGATGGGGGGGGCGTGCTCCTCATTACTGCTTGGAGGGGATGGGGGAGCTTCCCACTGGGCCTGCACTGATACTTCTCTGGCGGGGAGAGTTAGGGGTGCCTTGTTATTGCTCTGCATGTGGCCTCAGCCAACACCACAGCATGGGCTGTGGCCTTGTTCCAGCTGAGCAGTGGTTAAAGTCCTGACTCCCCACTAAGCCTCTCCTGTTAGCACTCCAGTGAGAAGGAAGGAGGTGCCACATCACTGTAGGCAGAGGTGTAAGTCTAGGCTCTGCCTGGGGTCTGGTTACTGCCCATTGCTGATGAAATTCCTGGCCCTCTATTCTACCCTCTCTCACACCACCCTGGCTGTGAGTTTTACATTTTACATTTTACGTTCACAATTTACATTACACCCTCATGAGGGTGGACATCTAGGCTCCCCACTCAACCTTTGCTAGCATTGGTGTGGGTGGGCACAGTTTTTTCTGTGGTGTGTGGCCACCGTAGAGCAGTTTCTAACTAAAAGTTTTCTGTTCTTGCTAGGCTGCCCTTTTTCTGCTCCTTTGCCTGGAGAGAGCAGGCTTTTGTTGGGGCTTTTCTTTTTTTTTTTTTTCTTACTTTGTTGGCATTTCTAAGTTGCTGGCTTTTTTAGCTCCAAATCTGAGATATACAAGGCAAACAGAGAACTCAGAGAACTCACAATTGTGCTGTTCCTCAGGTCTCAGTGTTTCTAGCTGCTCTGCCTTCTCCCCACCTCTCAGTCTTCTTATGTTTATTTTATATATAATGTTTAAGGGGTTGTGTTGTGCTTAGTGGGAAGAAGTATATCTATATCTATGCCATCTTCCCAGCAGCAGAAGCTCCTAGATGGCTATTTTGAAAAATAGACAAAACCTACACTCTGGGTCATACCAGAGAGCAGCATGCCCATGGGATTCATGAAGGTGGCCTGGTTAATAATCACCTGAGCCAACTGTTCCAGGCGGTCCTCCAAGTAACTTTGGGGGCTGGAAGTTTCCTCCAAGCATTTATTCAGCTTGAAGTTTTTTTGTTTTTTTTTTTTAAGATTTCATTTATTCACTTGAGACACAGAGATACAGAGAGGGAGAGAGAGCATGAGCAGGGAGAGAGGCAGAGGGAGAGGGAGAAGCAGGCTCCCCGCCGAGCCAGGAGCCCGATGCGGGGCTCGATCCCAGGACCCCGGGATCATGACCTGAGCCGAAGGCAGACGCCCAACGACTGAGCCACCCAGGCACCCTCAGCTTGAAGTTTTTGATCAGCTATTTAAAACGAGGTGCAATGACCAGGTTCTGGTCAGAGAAGGATCTGAGCAGTGACTTTGTTTTGTAAGTCAGGGGTTGTCATCCACATCTCAGGCAGGGTCTTTGGCCCCACGACCTCTATCATCCAGCCTGTGTCTTTGCTGACTATCCTCCGACTCCGTACTCCTCACTGTGTCTGACAACCAGACTCACATCCTCCCACTGGGATTTATAATTTCTCTTTTTTTAAGTGATGAGAAACTTACAATAAGCTTCAAATCTGATGATATTTTAATCACATGTGTACCATCAATCTTCGTCAGCACAGGTATTTGGAGAGTATCTACCACATTTACCAAGACACTCTGCACGTAGAACTGATTTTTGGTTATCAATGATTCATTAGTAAGTGGCCTCAAAGACAGAGTTTTAAGTAGATCTCAGCCAGTAATAGGTCCCCAGTTGCACTGAAAGGTCTTGGCTCTAACCTCCCCATTCCAATCTTGTGTGCAGGTAGACTCTGCATTAGAAAGAAAGAGAAAAGAGCACCTTCTGCCTCATCCAGAATATTCATTCTAAAGATGGGAACTTTATCAGGATTCAGCCCAGCTGCAAATGACACAAAAGTCACAGAGACGGTGGTTTTAACAAGATAGTAATTTATTTCTCTTTTACATAGAAGTCAGAAAGGGCAGTTCAGAGCTGGTATGGCGGCACTGTGCTAAAGGGACTCATGCACCTTTCATCTTCTTGCTCAACATATGGCTTTCAGGTCGTAGTTCAGAGAGAAGTAGGACACACCCTTTCCTGTAATAAGACTTCCTCAAAGTCAGGACTGCCCCTTCCCACTGGCCTGATCTGGGTTACAGGCTTATAGTTAGTGGCAGGGGAGGCTGGGTAAGGTTGTACCTATTCTGAGGAGCTAAGTACCCACATAACCCTCCATTCTATTAGTGAGAAGGAAAGGGAGAACGAATACTGGGGGCAAATAACAATTTCTGTCACTGAGACTGCCAATAATAAAAGTCTATAATGCTAACTATGGGTGACCACTCAACCCCTGACTTGCCTTCACATGCTATTACTCCTAAGTCTTTGAGGATTTTTCCATTTGCGACTACATGTCTTTAAGTGTAGGGCCCATAAGGGAGCAACCCTCCTCTTCTCCAGCAGCTCCAAATGAGTGTGATATGACTCACCAGCAGGTTTAATGTTCAGGTTCCAAGAATGATTAATTCTGCCATGGAGCCTGTGGAATAGTACAGAATAAATATTATGGCATAGAGATCAGAAGTCCAAGCAAATAGCATGCCCTTGGCAGGGGCAATACAAATGTTAAAGGCAAATCACATCCAGTTGGCCAGAGAGCCAGATTAAAATTGTAGGAAGCTCCAATCTCTCTGAAACTAGTAGAGATTTTAGTGACCAATTCAGCTTTCTCTTAATTCCATACCCCTCTCAAATTTGTAGAGACACATCCACAAATATGAGGAGATTCATTCTAAGTCTGGCTCAATTTCAGGCATATGATGGGAAAACCCACCTGCAAAACCAGTGTTAAAGGTTTATAATTTGGGACGCCTGGGTGGCTCAGTCGTTAAGCGTCTGCCTTTGGCTCAGGTCATGATCCCAGGGTCCTTGGATGGAGTCCCACATCAGGGAGCCTGCTTTTCCCTCTGCCTGCTCTGCCTGCCACTCCCCCTGCTTGTGCTCTCTCTCTCTGACAAATAAATAAATAAAATCTTAAAAAAAAAAAAAGGTTTATAATTTTAGGGTACCAGCTTGCTGTGGCACCCAGGGACTCAGTACTAAAGAACTGTATCTGAAATTTACCGAAATGAAAAATTGCCTGCCGATAACATCTCGACTTTAAGATGAAAATTTTACCTGTTTACAACCTCTCACTTCTCTAGAGCTCAGCAATCTGCAACCTCTCAGGAACATAGGTGAGAAACACATATCAATGAGAAAATAAAATTGATGTTATAAGAACTCGTGTGTTTTTTTCCCTAAGGAAGTCAAGACTGTCCACTGGGTCCTGACACACACTCTATGTAGTCTTGTACTACATACAATTCGAATAGGCATGTTACCTGGCTTCCAACTCCCAAGCACATTGAAGCTATAGAAGCAAAAATAGGGCTGTGCAAAATGGCATACGGACAGCAATCGGAAGTGGTGCTTATCAGCCTGCCAGCAGGAGAAGAGACAGAAATCTACAAAAGATAGAAAGGAACTCCAATAAATCCGGTTTCCGTAGACATGTAATGGAAGGACAAAGAAACATGCACCTTAGCAAGCGCTGGTTAAAGTACCATGTCTTCACTCAACAAACATTCATGGAATACTTACCCTGTTACCCTTGCATTAGGACGCGGGAGTGAATTCTGGCCAATGGACGTAGACAAAAGTGCTGGGTGCTGTATGTGAGTATGATTTTAAAAAATATCTTGTAAGATACTTCAAACTCTCTCTCTTATGTGTCCCCAAATGCAGAGGATACGGGGATGGAGTCCGAAGCCCTAAATAATATTAGAGCCCCAGATAAAAGGAGCCTGGTTCCTGAAGGACTGCATGGTGTAAAGTACCTCTACTGACCCACACTGGACTGTGATGCCAGCTAGAAATATTTCCTTGGGTCAGGTCACTGAGTTATGGGGTTGTTCGTTTGTTACAACAACCAGAATTTCTCATCCTTACTAATACAGAAATTAGTACTGAAAAATGCTGTTAAAAACAACAATCCCAAAACTCATGGTAGGCAGCAAGAAAACAGATATAGCAGGCTGATGGCTGGAAGTGCATGTAATACAGTGGCAAAAATGTGGTACAATTGTCACCTGTGATATTTTGGATGCAGACCATATACCTATTAGCTCTGTGGGAAGAAATTAGAAAACAACACATTAGTAGTGTATGTTGGTTGTTATTGGCTGGCAGGCTATTAAAAGAAAGAGACGAGCAGGAAAAAAAAATAGCCAATTTGCAAGCAAAAGTGAAAGGAAATAGAGAAAGTCCAGAAAATTGGAATCCCACAGAGTTGGAAAATCCAACTTTTGTTCGGCTTCAGACTGAAAGGTAGAAGAACAAATAGGCCTTTGGGCAACAAAGTCTGAAGAAAAAAATTCTCAGTTGAACAAATTGGCTGAGCCTTGCATCAAAGATCAGATTGAGGGTGTGGCCTCTATCCCAGGTCTGATAGTTTGAAGGCAGCCACCATTAATTGAAGAGGCATGCGTGAAGAGGGTGGGCTGGGAATAAAGAATAAGGGAGGCTCAAAAACTATAGGAAGCATTTTGGATGAGGCTACTGGGCCCTGGAACTTTCTGGAAGTAAAGGGATGAGGAGCCTATGAAGATTCTGAAGCTGGGAATCCAGACGAAAAACTTTTGACTCATCAAACTTTGAGCCCCTAATCTTACTTCCAAGGAAGGCATCCTCCCCAAAACACACTTCAGTTGTAGCCAAAGAAAATCATGCACAACAAAGACCATGCCAGAGGATGGCTCTAGGAGCCACAGAAAACAATGGAAAGTTCCTCCTAGAGAATAGAATTAGGGCCTAATCAAGGGTAAGAATGCCTAGAGGATTTCAGGTTTTTATTGACCAATGACTGTGGTGTGTGTTTCATTTTGCCTTCCAAATGTGAGTGATTTATGTGGCAATTCTGTGTTCCACCATTTTATATTGATATGTGAAGAAGGCAGGGCCAGGACCAGTGTGAGGCAAGTGAGTTGCCTAGAGGGCAAATTTAAGATAAGCGCTTTCAGGGGGTGCAGGTGCTGACTTTGCACACACAGAACCATATCCATACTGGGTAGGACTGCACATGAACACATTATCTGCAGATCCTGTTTCTTGAGCTGAATGTAGTAACTGACTGAGACATTGGATTATTCCTCTTTGCAGGATGAAGGGGCAGTGTTCTGTGTGTGGAAGAAGGAATGAAACAGACATTTGGTTACCAGAAGCGTGGACACTGGCAAAGACTGGCAAGGCATTCCCCAGTGCCTATGCTCTCTCTTTCTTGGCACACTGGTAGGCCACATTTTCTTGTCCCTTTGCATCTGGGGTGGGGGTGAGGGACATATGACTGTGTTTTGCCCAAAAGAATGTGTGCTGCTCAAAAGAATAGTATGCAACTTTAGGGCTGGACCCTAAAACCTCTGGTGCAATTATTACCTGTCACCTGATGCAAACAATTCAGTGAAGAGCTCTCAGGCTCTAGAACGCAGCAGAACCTCAAGATGGAAAGAGCCCTAAAACCTACCTTGGCAGCAGAACACACGTTTTTCTCAAGCTCACATGGAACATTCACCAAGAGAGACCACATTGTGGGCCACAAAACACATCTTAACAAATATAAGACAATAGAAATCATACAATGTCTGCTTTCAGACCACAATGGGATTAAAGTAAAAATCAGTAACAGGAAGATAACTGGAAAATCCTTAAACATGTGAAGATTAAATAACACGCTGCTAAGTAACACATGAATCGAACAAGAAATCGTAAAGGAAATTAAAATATATTTTGAACAAAATGAAAATGAAAACACAGCTTATAAAAATGTGTGGGATGCTGTAAAAGCAGTGCTTAGAGGGAAATTCATAGCACTGGATGCATAGATGTAGAAAAGAAGAAAGCTCTAAAACCAATAATCTAAGTTTCCACCATAGGAAACTAGAAAAGAAGAGCAGTTTAAATCCAAAGTAAACAGAAGAAAAGAGATAATTAGAGCAGAATTTTGTATCATATTATAGTGATAGATATATGTCATCATTCCGTTATCCAAATCCATAGACTGTACAACACCCAGAGTGAACCCTAAGGTAAGCTAAGGACTTTGGGTGATTATGATGTGTCCCTGTAGGCTCATTCTTGGTAATAAACGTAGCCTCTGGTGAGTCATGTTGATAAGGGGGAGGCTGTGCCTTGTGTGGGAAGACAGTGTATGGGAAACTTCTGTACCTTCCCCTTAATTTTGTTTGGACCATAAACTGCTCTGGAAAAAAAAAATGAAATCTTTAAAAAAAAATCTTCATTACTGGAAGTGATACATTTGTGAAAGGTAATATTGGAAAGAGTGATTTCTTGGATGTGCTGCTGGAGACAGAGCTAAGAAAAATAGAATCTTAACATTGTCACAAATAGTAGTTTCTTCTTTTCTTTTCTTTTCCTTTCCTTTCTGTTCTGTTCTTTTCTCCCCCCCCCCCCCAACAAATAGTAGTTTCTAATTTGTTCTCCCAGTTGGGCAGGGCTATGGTGCTATGGTCATGGAAGAAATCTTCATGTGGGCCATTTGGTTTTCTAGTCCCAAGCCATGGATAAACCCTGCCTGTGCAGATCACGGACTGATAGCTGTTGGTACATCAGCACTAAAGGGTCTCTCCTACTATTAAAAGAATACCTCAAAGCACATAAGCTATTGATGGTATGCGGGTAGCAGTGCCTTCCTGTAGGAATGACTGTTTTGCATAATATAGTTTTTTTCAGTGAATGGTGGATGAATTGAAGTAATTTTTTATTGAGCCTACTTAAATAATATCTAAGTCAGAAGTGTTTGGTCATTTCCAAATAAAAACATAAAACTTAAAGTACTTTTCATAAGTACAAAGTTGTAGTCTCTCTGTCCATCACTCCTCAACTAAAAATGCATCAGAAAATAAATAGAGGTGGACATAGTATATGTATCTTGCTTTCATCTAAAAGTTGTCCTTAATGCTACTCACCCCTTTAAAAAAAAAAAAAAAAAGATGAAAGAAACCTGAGATCATCTAAACAAAATTGACCTAAGTTCCCCAACCACTGATAAATCCCAAAACCAAGTATATATTTTTTAATAGATTTTATTTATTTGACAGAGAGACACAGCGAGAGAGGGAACACAAGCAGGGGGAGTGGGAGAGGGAGAAGCAGGCTTCCCACGGAGCAGGGAGCCCAATGGGGGGCCCGATCCCAGGACCCGATCCCAGGACCCTGGGATCATGACCCGAGCCAAAGGCAGACGCTTAACAACTGAGTCACCCAGGCGCCCCAGCCAAAACCAAGTATATTAAAATCCAGTTGCTAGGAGGGGTAATTGAGTGAGGTTTGAAGTTGGGGAAAGCAAAGATGAATGGGTGCATATGTGTTTCCACTTAAAGAGTTCAAAAAAAAATCAATCTTGATTTTTACTTAGATTTCAAGAACTGGGATTTCTAGTTATGTCTATGGTTTCAAACATTTTTTGAATCATGGATCACTCTGGGAATCTAATGAGAGCCATGGACTTCACTCCGAGAAAAATGCAGATATACACATACATAAAACTTTGCATGTGATTAATTATATTGCCTTAGAAATTTTTTTTCCTTTTCTTAGAGGATCACAGAAATGTTACTTTTTTTTCCTTTTTTTTTTTTTAAGATTTTATTTATTTGACAGAGAGAGACACAGCGAGAGAGGGAACACAAGCAGGGGGAGTGGGAGAGGGAGAAGCAGACTCCCGGCTGAGCAGGGAGCCTGATGTGGGGCTCAATCCCAGGACCCTGGGATCATGACCTGAGCCGAAGGCAGATGCTTAACAACTGAGCCACCGAGGCACCCCTGCTTTTTTCAAGCAAAAACTCATGACCATTTCTTGAAAAAAATTTCAATAAGTATAAGTGCACATAAAACAAAAATATGTTAATTCTGCTTGAAAGTAATTTTAAGGAAAAAGATGCTGTTCCTTTGGTTTATTTTGTCTATTTTGTTCTTTTGGGACAAAGCATCTCATTATTTCAGGGTTTCTGTTGGTCAGAAGTTAGAGCAGAGTAAAGCTAAGAACCCTGCAGTTGTCATCGGAAACTTAGGGTACCCTTCAAGGCCCATTCAGATTGTTAGCAGAATTCTAATTATAAAGTTGAGATCCCTGTATTCTTGCTAGCTGTTGACTGGGGACCACTCTCAGCGCCTGCATGCTGCCCTAAGTTCCTTACCATGTGGCCTCCCTAGGCATTTCCTGGCATGGTTGTTTGCTTGCTTCCAGGCCAGCAGGAGCATGTGTCTCTGCCTTCTAAAGGACTCAGTCCCTTTTAAAGACTCACCTGATTAGGTCTGGCCCCGCCGGATCATCTCCCTTTGGATGAACTCAAAGACAGCTGATTAGAAACCTAATCAGAGGAGAGATAGCTTGTCATATTCACAGGTTCTGCCTGCATTCAGGGGAGGAGATGATACAAACTGTGTATACTGGGGTGGGAGGGAGTTGGGGGTCGGGGGTGGGTGGCAGCTGGGATCAATGGGGGCCATCTTAGAATTCTGCCTACCACAGCTACTTTCCCACAGCTTCCTCCAGGGAGGCTCCTTTGGTTTAATATGAAGTCGTGTAGTTTTTAAAAAGGTAAGACAAACATCATTATTACACAATTGCCTTTAACTTTTGCTTTGGTGGAAAGGGTGTTGCTGCCCTGGCTCCCTAAGGTCTGTGTAGCCAATGGAATCAGTGACCAGTTAAGGATGGATTTGGATCTAGAACACCAGACTCCATAATTCTTCAAGTTGAATTCATGTAACTTCATTTCTTTTGTTCTCAAGTCCATGAAGTCATCCTTGGCAAGGTCTGCCTCACTGCTGCTATCCATGTCAACAAGGAAAGCATTACAGATTCACTTTCCACTTGAAGATTGAGCAGAAGGAACATTCAGAAGTATTCTGAGGGCTTTCAGGTTGTTATAGTTTATTTTTTTTATTTTTAAAGTTTATTTATTTATTTATTTATTTATTTGAGAGAGAGAGAGAGAATGAGAGATAGCACAAGAGGGAAGAGGGTCAGAGGGAGAAGCAGACTCCCTGCCGAGCAGGGAGCCCGATGTGAGACTCGATCCCGGGACTCCAGGATCATGACCTGAGCCGAAGGCAGTCGCTTAACGAACTGAGCCACCCAGGCACCCCTGTTATAGTTTATTGACTGCAGAGAAATCACGAATGCTTCATCGTCACTCTCAATTCCAGCCTGTAGAAGGATTTGCTTCAGTGGTAGAAAGTTTGAAGCTTCATCCCTCCAAGTTATTCTTCCAAGTATATAGGCTTAGCCAAAAGAGCCTGTAGTTTTGTGTTATTTTTCTCAGCAGAACTGCACTGCTGACTCCAGGACCTTGAACTGAAGGGTTTACCTCATTCAGCATGACCAAAATGATCTGCCTAATAATCTAGGCTTGGTGCAGACTCCTCCCAGTAGCATCGCTTGGAGAACTGGTTTCCTTTTCTTTTTGTCTTAAGCACCTGCACAAACTTCTGCTTCAAGTTCAATAAGCACTTCGTGACCTGCCTTATTCTGTGTGGTTGATAATATCCTGTTACTAGTATTTGACGAAATCTCTTTAAAAAGCTGGTGATTCAAGGCCCTGGCTTGGAGGAAGATGAAGATGCCCACTGCTTAGACAAAGCTGTCCGTAGGGTTTTTGGCACCATGCCTGCTGAGAAACATTCAGAGAGCTGCTTTCTTCTAGAAGACAGTGTGACCGGGTTAGTGGCTGAGCTTCCGAGGGTGCCTCCTTTCTTCTAGAAGACAGTGTGACCGGGTGGGTGGCTGAGCTTCCGAGGGTGCCTCCTAGAGCCTGAGCTGGGAGTTTTCTTTCCATCAAAGGTTGCTTGGCAAAGACTTTTCACAGTTTTGTTTTGTTTTGTTTTTTTTAGATTATTTATTTTAGTGAGAGAGATAAAAAGAGAGAGAAAGTGCAGGGGGTGGGGCAGAGGGAGAGAGAAACTCAAGCAGACTCCTCACTGCATGGATCCTGATGCAGGGCTCGATTTCATGACCCTGAGATCATAACCTGAGCTGAAACCAAGAGCTTAACTACTGTGCCACCCAGGAGCCCCCTTTTCACAGTTTTAAAGAAGTTAGTGGTATGTATGTTTTCAAAAATGGGCTCAGAAAGCATGGGTGTTTTTCTCCGATGGCATTGGTCATTATGCTAATAGTGAATGAAACCCAGAAGGCCACAGAGGAATGTTTATAGTTTCCTTCTTTTCCATGACAAAAAGAAACACTCACTATCACTTCCAGTTATTTGAAGATCTGCTTCAAAATATGAGAAAGGAATATCACATATTTTGGAGTGGATGGCATCAACTGTAATATTCCACCTCAGCTTCAAGCCCCCAGATAGTCCAAGTTCTGGGTATGTGACTTTGCCAAGGTCTCTCCAATCACTTGGAGATTCTTTGGCTTGGCAGTAGGATGAACAAAATCTTGTGGGATGCTTCAAAATAAGGTTCTTGATTTTAGATGAATGCATGTGATAAAATTCTGGTATTTCCAAAACAGGATTCTTCTTATGAATCCACACTGTCCGAAATTGATTTTAGGGTATAGAAGTGTTAGGTCTTCCTTTGGCTTTGTTGGTCTCAGGTTTCCACTGGCAGAATCCTACCCCATCCAAGGCACCAGGACTTGGTATCTGATTGCATTCAGCAATGAAAGTAGACCAAAAAGCACAAAAGTTTTGTCATGCTTTGCTTTCTTTCCTTCAACATTTCCAATTTAAGCTAGACCTAATAAAAGCAAAGGCAGATATTTGTATTCAAAATGACAGAGTATATTTTATTTAACTCTCATCAATGGTAAACTATTTTAGAAATCCTAAAATGGCAACAGTGACAACTGTATGTTACCCAGCCACGCACTTAACTAAGCATGTGATAAACACAATTTCAGCAAGCAGAAAGTCAAATTTGGAAATTTATACCAGCTAATTGTTCCACTCACTACCTGTGTAATTAAAGAGCCAATTGCAAAAGCTTTTTGAATCTTTCAAAAATCTCTGGAAGTTCTTTACTGCTGATAAGGAACTATGATGTCCACTTCTGTAGGCTTAAGAAGAATCGCAGAGCTTCCAGTGTGTTACAGTTTCAACCGCATTTATAAATGTTTTTATATTGCCGATATGTTCAGAGATGCACGAGCAGTAGAAAACAAAGACTTGACAGTATTGAGAGAACTGTGATGTTCGTTCACTTCCCTACAGACCTCATATGACTAGTGTGGAGGACGAGCCTGACATGGGCACCTCAGGAAATAGTCTTGGCTTTTCTTATGCTTCATGGAAACTCTTTACTAACTTGCCATTCATGTTAGCAGCACGAAAGTAGACATAGTCTTATTTTATTCATGTTGACTCTGATTTACTACAAATAATCTTATAACTGTGGAGAGCTAGTGTTGGCCCTGCCTTTATCATAAGTGAAAGTTCCTTTGAGTGTAGAATTTGATGTTTCCTGTGATCACCTTGCATAAATCAATAGTTGTGCTTTTTCTTTGCACTATTAGTCTTTTGTAAAATAGTACTGAATAGGCTGAGGAACAGGATCCATTTATCACATCCTGCAACTATCCTGTCTTTATCATTCCAATGATTGTGAATTTGTACATTTATAGAAATCAGCTTGTGAATGCTAAAAAATCATTTTATATGGAGATGAAATAAACCGGTAAAAGTAAATGATATTTTCAAGGAAAAACAAAATATTTTCACCTAAGAATGTCGGGTATATTTTACTCTTTCAACTTGTCTTGAATGAGCGAAGGTGTAATCTGTTATCAATGGTTTTACCACCAAAATCAATATTCACTCTCAAGTTGCAGTATGTCCAAATGTAGAACTTTTTCATGCTCTCTGAAAATTTTCAGTGCTTCCTAAAAAGTCTCAAAGCTATTTTCCATCAGAGATTCTTAATGACTCGCTTTTTTAAGTGGGGGAGACCAATAGGTATAAGTAATAGAATATTGCATTCTTTGTAATACCATATTCCAACCATGGAAACAGTTTTCTTAAAGCTTTGCAGTTTGCCCAGGATGTTTTGTAATCTTCAGGTAAATTTGTATTGCTGCTTCCTAACATGTAATTTCATGAACTTCAAACTGTATGCAGAACCCCAAGTAGAAGCTGAGTCACAGTCTCCCTGGTAGATGAACTCTGATCAATTACTGGTGATGATAAAGCCCTCCATTGCTGGTTACCATCATTGGCGTCATTCTTCAATTTACAGGGGAATATTAGTACATTTTATAAAAGATAAAAATAGACTTTTGTTTTGACAATGTTTTAAAATAACTACAGTTCTAGCAGCACCTGGGTGGTGCAGTTGGTTAAGCATCTGACTCTTGATTTGGGCTCAGGTCATGATCTCAGGGTCATGAGATCAAGCCCCATGTTGACTCCACACTCTGTGTGGAGTCTGCTTGCGAGTCTCTCTCCCTCTCCCTCTGCCCCTTCCACTCATGCTCTCTCTATCTAAATAGATAAATCTTTTTTAAAAAATAAAAAAATAACTACAGTTCCAAAACAAACAAAATTCACACAGGTATACATACCTGACTGCAGTTGAAATGTCACACTTCTAAAGAAGAGCAACAGTGGGGGCACTTGGGTGGCTCAGTCGGTTAAGCATCTGCCTTCAGCTCAGGTCATGATCCCAGGGTCCTGGGATTGAGTCCTGCATTGAGCTCTGTGCTCAGTGGGGAGCCTACTTCTCCCTCTGCCTGCCGCTCCCCCTGCTTGTGCTTGCTCTCTCTCTCTGACAAATAAATAAAATCTTAAAAAACAACAACAACAAAACCTACATATCAATACTTTTCCTTGCAAAACTGTGCAGTTGTTAACAGGAAAAAGCAAGTCCATATGAGGAGAGAGGCAAAACATCCATTGCACAACAATGCCAGGTCTCACCATCATTTCCAGTAGGATGCTCCATAGTGTCCTTAGTGTGTTTAGGCTGCTATAACAAAAACACCACAGACTAGATGTCCTTATAAACAACAGAAATTCTGAAGGCTGCAAAGTCCAAGATCAAGGTGCTGTTAGATTCAGTGAGAACACACTTCCAGCTGATGTCTTGTTGTCTCTACATGGCAGAGAGCTGAGGAGGGAAACCAGCTGTCTCATGACTCTTATGAGGGCACTAACCCCATTCATGAGGTCTCCACCCTCATGACCCCGTCTAATCTTTACTACCTCCCAAAGCCCCCCACCTCCTAACACCATTACATTGGGAGGTAGAGTTTCAACATGTGAATTTTGGGTGCACAGAAACCTTCAGTCCATGACATATCCTTAGTTTTTCTTTGTTTTTATTTTTTGTCTACATGAAAAATTTGGATGATTTTACATTTTCACAAGGCAAACAGAACCATGACTTACATTTTATCATTTCATGTTCCCTCTGGACTCTTGGGTAGGCCCATGCCCCCCGTATCCCCATCACCATCCTCACCCTCCCTTGCCATTCTATTTATGCAGCTCTTCCAGAAACCAAATAATACCCACTTAGGCACAAGCCTGTTTTTTAGTATATGATACTTTTTATAAAAGCTTAAGTACTTTATTATTTCATAGTTGAGAAACGGAGGCTGTGGTATTGTCCTTTGAGGTCATTAATCAGTAAGATTTTAAAGTATCCTTTCAAGTGCGTTTGATAATGATTTCAGAGAAGAAATGACAGGGTTATAAAAGGAGCTAGAAAGGAAGCAAAGGAAGCAAAGCTTAGTAGCGAAATATCAAGTGTCCTTATTTGTCACAGATCTGCAAAGTAAGTGGCAGGGATATCACAGGGGTCCAGAGAATGGTTTCACAAGCAACTAAGTACTTCTTGCAGAGTTGAGAACTTTCAAAGACGACCTTAAGACAGCATGAACAATTTCACATGCAAATCAAGGGCTCAAAGCCAAGGAAACTGATAGAGCTTTACCCCTCACAGAAAAACTGAAAAATGACGACATGACCAGCTTAGTGGGCTACTGCTGTCCGCCAGTGACACCTCTTTGTAAGTGAGGCCTGGGAACACTGCAGCACCCACTAGGGCTTCAGTCCCAGGTTCGGAGAAAGAGCTCCATGCCAAGTGGTATTCCTTGCTTCATAAAGTCTCAGTGACCTTTCGGACCTGGGCATCCATTTCTTGCACAAGGGTTGTAAGTTTCACCAATAACTAATGTACATAGTCACCAAAATGAAGAGCAGAGATCTCAAATACGGACTGGGAATTCATGTTGGAAAATGAGGATAAAAAAGATGCAAAATAGGGGCACCTTGCTGGCCCAGTTGGTGGAGTGTGCAACACTTGGTCTCAGCGTTGTGAGTTCCAGCCCCACGTTGGGTGTAGAGATTACTTAAAAATAAAATCTTAAAAAAAAAAAAGATGCAGGGGCGCCTGAGTGGCTCAGTCGTTAAGCATCTGCCTTTAGCTCAGGTCATGATCCCAAGGTCCTGGGACAGAGCTTCATCGGGCTCCCTGCTCAGTGGGAAGCCTGCTTCTCCCTCTGCCTCTTCCCCTGCTTGTGTTCCCTCTCTTACTGTCTCTCTCTCTCTGTCAAATAAATAAATAAAATCTTAAAAAAAAAAGATGCAAAATAGAAAAAGAAGCAAGGTATTCTGTGAAATAAAAGCAATAAAAACATAATTAAAATACAATTTTAAATAAATTTTAAATGTTTATTGATTGTGATGGTTGTTTTTTGTTTATTGCTGTGGTGTTTAGAAAAATCACAAACAGGGGCACCTGGATGGCTCAGTCTTTAAGTGGCTGCCTTCGGCTCAGGTCATGATCCCAGGGTTCTGGGATCGAGCCCCACATCGGGCTCCCTGCTCTGCGGGAAGCCTGCTTCTCCCTCTCCCACTCCCCCTGCTTGTGTTCCTGCTCTCGCTGTCTCTCTCTTGGTCAAATAAATAAAATCTTAAAAAAAAAAGAAAAGTAAAGAAAAATCACAAACATACAAAACAAAGAAAATTACAGACATTCAAATCATATTTAGAACTTTGCCAAATAAAGTTCTTTACCTCAAAAGTACACCCTGTGAAATCAGAATAGTGGTACCCTTAAGGATGGCAGTACCTGGAAAGGATAAGAGAGGTCGTCTGGGCTACTGGTAAAGTCTGTTGTACCTGGAACTAGTTGCACGGGTATGTTCCAGTGGTATGCTGGAGTCTCTGCAAACAGGCTACGAGAACTGATTATTTTAGTTTTCAGGAATTTGTGAGTCAGTTGCTAAATATAGGCATCATTAAAAATTAAATATTATAGGGGCATCTGGGTGGCTCAGTCACTTGAGCAACCAACACTTGATTTCAGCTTAGGTCATTTCTCAGGGTCATGAGATGGAGCCCCACATCAGGCTCTGCACTCAGTGGGGAGTCAGCTTGAGATTCTCGCCCTCTGCCCCTCCCCCTGCTCATGTGTGCACACTCTGTCTCTTTCAAATAAATAAATCTTTTAAAAAAATTAAATGATGTAAATTTACAATTAAATAAATATACTAAAAAGGGTCCTCAAAACTTCCCAAGAATTTTACTACAGTTTATTATGACACGTGCTCTTGAGGTTATTTATGTTCATTGTATCTCTATGAGGGAGTATATAAGATATATAGATACATGTGTTACTGCACATCTCTTCCCAACTCTGCCTTCCATGATGTCACATTGCTAGTTTAAAATGGACCATGGTGGCCAATTTGATTTGCACCCCAGAAACTGACAAATGCCAAATCAGGGCTTGAGTTTTGTTTATTTTCTAAAGTTAGGAAAGTAATGACAAAAACTTTTAATGATGCAGACTAAACTTAAATGTACATCACATCTGTAGCAATTACATTGTAAATAGCCAGAAAAACGAAGAAATATTCTTCCAATATTTGAAAACTATTATGCAATTCAGTCAAGTTGCTCACAGAAGTTCAGACATACCTCTTCATTCTTTCACTTTTGTCTTACTCTTTAATGTAAAGAAAAATATTAATCAAGATTCATGTTGGAATTACATTCATTGTCAGTTGCAAATTTAGATTGTCTCCAGGTACAAGAACTCAGCAAAAATCCATTTTTTCCCCATGATTTCTTTATATCCACCCCTTTTTTTCTGTTCTTTTTCTGTAATTCTAATTAATGAGATATAGACCTCAATACTTGTGTATTTTCCACCTTTCTGTTATTCTTTTTTTTTAAAAGATTTTTATTTATTTATTTGACAGAGAGAGACACAGTGAGAGATGGAACACAAGCAGGGGCAGAGGGAGAGGGAGAAGCAGGGTTCCTGCTGAGCAGGGAGCCCAATGCAGGGCTCAATGAGGGGCTCGATGAGGGGCTTGATGCAGGGCTCGGTCCCAGGACCCTGGGATCATGACCTGAGCCAAAGGCAGATGCTTAACGACTGAGCCACCCAGGCACCCCTGTTATTCTACTTTCTGAGAGATTTCTTCAACTTTATCTTCCAAGTCTTCTATCAAATCTTTTAAATTTGGCGATCATTTTAAATTTCCAAGATTTCTTTCTCGTTCTTGAGTTCTACTATTTTTACAGCACCCTTTTCTTGTTTTAAAAGTACAATTCGTATTTCTCAGTTATTTCTGAATATACAGAAAGGTTTTTTGTTTGTTTGTTATCCACTATTCTCAGAATCTCTTGTTTCTTCTTGGATCAGTTTCTCCTTCTTTTTCTTGTTGCAGCCATTTCTCCCCAGTCTTGTGATCCTTGGTTGCTCATTTATATTTAAAAATGAAGCAATAGAAAAGCTCATTGATTGGGAGCTTGGCTTTGTGGATGGGCTCGTTGAATGGCAGGCTTTGTTTTCAGGTGAGACCAACCAATTTGCTTGGGGACTCCAAAATGCCAAAATGCAGAGGTCTTGCACTGTTATCTAGTTGTCTCCAGGCAGGTGATCAATTTCCTTAGATGAGTGCCTTCCTGTTTATGTTAAGCTTGGGAGCAGCCTGGTATTCTATGACAGGGACAGGAAAGGGACTGTTCCATAGGCCGGCTCCTGTGTTTTGCCACACTTGACTTCTGCCTTCTGTTGTACCCGCCATTTTTGAGTCTTTGTGTTTTTTGAACCTGAGTTTCTATAAGCAAATCAGCTTCCCTCTTGGTGGCAGGCCACCTCTTAGGTAATCCAAGAGAGTGCCCTACACCCTGCTTTATCAGTTAACACTCCATTTTCTGCTTTCTGTCTCCAGAATTGTGTGGAAATTCTTGGTAGTTGATGGCCTCCCCCATCAGTTCACCATCTTGAAACAGGAGGCTCAACTCATTTCTGACCCCATTTGAGACCTATGCTTCACAAACTAGAGACTTTCCTTTGTGGGGGACAGGGGATAAGAAAGAGTTATGGGTAGGGGGGTGTTACTGTCACTGTTTTTTAAGGCCTGAGCTAATATTTCTGTAATTAACAGTTCATGCAAGGCCTCTCTCGTTTTTTTAAATGTATTTATCCCCTTTCCTCACTCGTCTCTCCCGTTCCACTACGCGATCATTTTACTATGTGCAATAAATATCCTTCTACTTGTAGGTACATCAGTAAAATATGTATCATTATTCTTTGTGAACTTATTTTTAATCCACGCAATGGACATTGTACTAAAGATCTCATTCTCCTTTTTACTTTTTCCAGTGAGCTCAAACCTCTTAACTTTTCAGAAATTCCCTCATCTCTATTGTTTTTTATCGGCTTGATCTGTCAGTTAAAAATCTCCAACTGTAAGTTTTGATTTATCAAAAGTTGTTGTTTATTATATATTTGAGACTGTTTAAGTGCTTATATGTAAATGATGGCTATATCATCTTGTATTTATTACTAAGCTTGCTAACTTTTATGCTGTTTTTTACTTGGATTTTATTTTATCAGATGTTAAGATTGCTACCTCAGCTTTCTTTTAATTTCTTATTTTTGCCTGGTGTATTTATTTCTGTTCTTCTATCTCTGTTTCTGTGTCTTCCTATTTTAATTGTGTATTTTACATATAACATCTTTCCCTTATTCCAACATGGACATCTGTTTTTTAATCAGTAACTGTGATGGTTAATTTTATGTGTCAACTTGACTAGGCCACAAGGTGCCCAAATATTTAGTCAAACATTGTTCTGGGTATGTCTGCGAGGGCACTTTTAGAGGAGATTAATATTTGACTCTGTAGACTGAATTAAAGATTGTGCTCCCCAATGTGAGTGGGCCTCGACAAGATGAAGGCCTAAATACAATAAAAAGACTGATCCTCAAGCGTGTGGGAGGGAATTTCTTCCTGTGTGACTGTTTTGAGCTGGGATGTTGGTCTTTTCCTGCCATTGGGCTTGAACTGAAACTCTTCCTGGGTCTCAAGCCTACCAGCATTCAGACTAAAAATACATCACTGGCATTCCTGGGTCTCCAGCTTGCTGACTGCTGACCTTGGTATTTGTCAGCCTCCATAATCACATGGGCCAATTTTATATATTTATATGTAATTATGTATATGATTATTTTTTTTTAATATTTTTTCACCTATTTCACCTATTCCCCCACCCACCTCCCCTCTGGTACCCACCAGTTTATTCTCTATATTTAAGAGTCTCTTTTGTTGTTTGTTTCTTTTTTTTTTGTTCATTTGTTTTGTTTCTTAAATTCTACCTATGAGTGAAATCACATATTTGTCTTTGTCTGACTGAGTTATTTCACTTAGCACACCTAGGATCCCTTAGATCCATCCATGTTGTTGCAAATGGCAAGATCTCATTATTCTTATGGTTGAGTAATATTCCATTGTATATATATGTATAGATACCAACATCTTCTTTATCCATTCATCTATGGAGGGACACTTGGGCTCCTTCCATAATTTGGCTATTGTAAATAATGCTGCAAGAAACATAGGGGGGCATATATCTTTTTGAATTAGTGTTTTTGTATTCTTTGAGTAAATACCCAGTAGTGGAATTCCTGGATCATATGGTAATTCTACTTTTAATTTTTTGAGGAACTTCTACACTGTTTTTTGCAGTGGCTCCACCAGTTTGCCTTCCCACCAGCAGTGCACGAGCGTTCCTTTTTCTCTGTATCCTCACCAACACTTGTTTCTTGTGTTTTTGATTTTAGCTATCCTAACAGGTGTGAAGTGATAACTCATTGTGGTTTTGATTTGCAGTTCCCTGATCATGAGTGATAGCATTTTTTCATGTGTCCGTTGGCCATCTGGATGTCTTCTTTGGAAAAATGCCTATTCATGTCTTTTGCCCATCTTTTTAAATTGCATTTTTAATATAATAAAACCATTATGTTTTATTAATTAAAATATATTACATTTATACATAGCTTAAGTGATGCATTTCAAATCTACTATGATCCTTGTTCAAAATACAGAATATAGTCATTCAACCAGCATTCTTATGCTGATATAATGATCTGGGAGTGGTGATTTCCATAATTTTCAGGCCTGCGGTAATTACTAAGAAATGTGGATGTACAATTATGTGCCCTATTAAGGAAGAGTTAGCTATCCTCTGATATCTGTGAAGATTTCTTCATTTGAACCACATAAACTATTATTTTCTACTTCCAATTATTGCTATTATGAAGATAATGTCAGTTTTTTACTGGCCTACCACCTCTTTTTCTTAAAGACCAATTGGTAAAACATTTTATCTATCCAATTCAGAACATTCCTCAGTCTTACTAACACAGAGTAATGATGCCCCAACACCTATTTCATGGTAACTTACATCAATGCATCAATGTTGTGAGTCAACCACAAACATCATCTCCAGTTAGATTTTCTTCATATGTTGTATATTATATTTTGTTTTTAATTAATTTAATTAAAACTATGTTTTAAATACATACTTTAGAAAATACCAGAGGGTGCCTGGGTGGCTCAGTTGATTAAGCGACTGCCTTCGGCTCAGGTCATGATCCCAGGGTCCTGGGATCGAGCTCCGCATCCTGTCCAGCTTCCTGCTCAGTGGGGAGTCTGCTTCTCCCTCTGACCCTCCGCCCCTCATGCTCTCTCTATCTCATTCTCTCTCTCAAATAAATAACTAAAATCTTTAAAAAAAAATATACCAAAGAGTGCATAAAGGAAAGTAACTTGAAGATATAAAAATATAGGAAAGTAGTTAAATGAAAATCAAATGTAAATAAATATCACAGAATTCACAGTAGAAAGCAGTAAGTCAATAACTCTTTTCAGGCATTTTTTTAAATCAGAGTATTTGTTATAGGGACTAATCCAAAGTTAAACCCTTAGATAAAGTATTTGCTAATATGCTATAAAAGATTAAGGGAATGGATTTTTGAACAGGTATAATTAATTTCAGCATAGGCTTTTTTATATTGACCCTATTTGAGATTTGTGACCAGCACATATTAATGTATTCTACTCTCAAATCCCTCCATGAAATACCTTTATTCCTAGTGGGCGTGTGAAATCATGTGGTTGATTATTGCTGCATCAAAGATATGAGATGTCCTTTTTCATTAGGTGGGATTCATGCATATCTAGTTTTTCATGGAAGATTAAGGACCATATAATATACAATATATGAAGAAGAAAAAAAAATATATATCATTGGTTCTGTTTCTCTGGAGAGCCCTAATGTCATAGCTTTACCATTTATTTTAATCAATATTTTATTGGGATTTATTTCTTATTTGACATTTCTACTTTTATTTTTTCTCCTTTCCTGCTTTCCTTTTCTTTTCATGAAGAAAGTATATACTACAGAATGCCTCTCTAGTCAATGTTTTATCAATAAAATGCTTCTTAATTTTTCATATCCAAATGAGTGCATAAGTATATCACAATATAAGATTTTTGGGGGTTGATGTTTATAAAGCAAAAACATTTGTTTACATTCCCCCCAGCTCAGTACAATATTTTTAAAACAATATGATGTGAAGGAAGTCTCAAGTTATAGTTACATTCCCAATAAAAGTAGTAAAATGTCCAAATCATGTGTGGACATTTTGAAAAATGCACTGTGTGCCAAGCAAGGGGACACATGTTTCAGATGTTTTAGAAACAGAAACAGAGGAAACAAAAATTTTAAAGCTGTAAAGTGTATGGCTGTGTGGTAGGACTGAGTGGGGAGGAGAGCAAAAGCCTAGATAATTCAAGCAAGAAACTCAACATGAACCGGCAGAAATCAAGCATTTGGCAGCATCAGGTCATTCTGAACACAGGGAAGAAGTACAGTCTGAAAACAATGGCAGAATAAATTTTAAAGTCTACATTCTGAACCACTGGCCCCATTCCCAAGCTCGGCTCTCATAACACTAGAGGTTGGGCTTATCCCTATCACCAGCCCCACCACAGATTGAGTTCTAGAGGATTACCCTCCAGAGAAAATGATCAGCCAACAAAGAAGAAATCTCAGACACTTTCATCTGGGAGGGTTGCCAAAAAGAGGCTGGGACCCCATCCAATACCCTTTAGAAAATGCCATCAGAACAATCCCCAACCACTCAGGGCTTTCCAATCAGCATCTATCAAGGTGATCACATGACTTTTCTCCTTTCATCTGTTACACTAGAATTCTGTCAACCAACTTACATTTAACTGATCAATACTCACCATCTCTTGGGAAGATGCACTGACAAATGTTTATGCCGTATTGCATGCTCACAGCTAGTAGGCTAATCTCTCGTATAATTACATACTTCTGTTCCTCCAAATTGAGTTATTCAGTTGTTGTTTGTGCCCAAATTGCTTTTGCCACTTGTAATTGTTATTTTAAATATTTAATTAAATCAAATATTTCATAATTTGTGAACTATGAGTATCAAGCAAAAGAGCTGTTGATTCTACTTAGCATAGGCAGAATTGTAAAGATTTTCCCAAAGATTCCTGTCCCCTGGTTATTCAAACTCTAGGTGCTGATCTAAAGGATGGAATTAAGATTATTCATCAACTGACCTTAAAATAAGGAGATTATGGGGCACCTGGGTGGCTCAGTCATTAAGCGTCTGCCTTCGGCTCAGGTCATGATCCCAGGGTACTGGGATCGAGCCCCGCATCGGGCTCCCTGCTCCACGGGAAGCCTGCTTCTCCCTCTCCCACTCCCCCTGCTTGTGTTCCCTCTCTCCCTGTCTCTCTCTCTGTCAAATAAATAAATAAAATCTTTAAAGAAAAAACAACTAAGGAGATTATCCTGGATTTTCTGGAAAGGTTCAAAGTAATCATGTAAAAGCAGAAGAGGGAGGCAGGAGAGAGGAGGCAGAAGGAAAGATCAGAAAGATTAGAAGTGTGAGTACTAACCCCACTATTGCTGGCTTTGAGATTGAGAAAGGACACCAAGAGCCAGGGAATGTGGGTAGCCTCCAGAACATGAGAATGATCCCTGGCCAACAGCCCACCAGGAAACAGGGACCTCAGTCCTACAACCTCATAGAACTAAATTCTGCCAACATCCCAAATGATTCTGGAAGCGATTCTTCCCTAAGAGCCTCTAGTAAGGACTGAAGCTCTATCGACACCTCTATTTCAGCCCTGTGGGACCCTAAGCAGAGGCCACTGAACTTCTGGCCTACAGACCTATGAGATAGTAAACGGGTATTGTTTTGAGCAGCTGAAGTTGTGGCAATTTGTTACAGGAGCAATAGGAAAGTAATACACTCTTGAAAACTGAATTTATTACCTCAAAAAGCTTGGATGAGTTGCTGAAAAAGCTGCTTTTGAATTCAATGTGAACACCACAATTGTAAAAGACTGGAAAGAAGATTGGAAAGATCTTGCAGAAAAATGTGTTCCATTTGCTTCACAAATGCCCTTAAGATTTTGCTCTGCTTTAATAGGACCCAAACTGGAAATTGAGGGCAATACATAAGAGTGTGTAGGAAAGACATATGCAGGAAAGACAACTCAGAGTTCCATTGATCCATTCTACAAGAAAGGAACTTCGCTCTACGTTTAAAGACTGGTGTTTATATTTTTTAAGTTAAAATAAAATATATAAGGTATCTATTGTCTTTTTTTTTTTTAAGACTCTATGCTCTAAGTGAGTTGATGAACAAACTGTCCTGATTGCCTCTGAAAAGAGCACCTCAACTGCTTTCCTAAAGTTCTACGCCCCTGTCTTTCACTATAAGCTTTCTGCAAAATGGTGCCTGTTGCCCTGGGGAGGCCTCTCCTTTCTGGGCTGAACTGTGGCACCCTCCCTCTGCAGCTGCCTATGTTGTAAATGTGAGAATAGTTTCCTTGGTCGTCATTAACTTTCATAGGAATTTTCAGTTCCAAGTTGGGTAGCACCTGAAGCAGCCTCCCCACTGCACAGGAGTCCTTGGATTGCTGAGGTGACACATTCCTGGCTTCAGCATTTCAGGTTTTTACTGTCTCAGGGGCTGCAAACTGAAATGCTTTCGGGGTGAGACAGGTAACCCGAATGAGAAAAGCAGGAGAAAGGGAGTGATGAGAGCTGGTGTAAGCAACAGGAAGTGGTTAAGTCCAGCCACTAACAAGAATGCCTTCCAAAAAAAAGAACAGAGTGCCCGTTAGTGACCACTGATACTAATTTCATGCCCACCGCCAGCTGCATTTTAGATCTTTTTTTAACTCTCACTTTTTCTCTTTTTTAAGATTTTATTATGTATTTGAGAGAGAACGAAAAAGAGAACACAGAGGGAGAGGGAGAAGCAGACCCCCTACTGAGCAGGGAGCCCGATGCAGGGCTTGATCCCAGGACCCTGGGATCATGACCTGAGCCAAAGGCAGATGCTTAACCTACTGAGCCACCCAGGTGCCCCTTAACTTTCACTTTTAATGGCCACTTTATTGACCAAAAAAAATGCATGATTTTATGAATAACTAGAAGGTATATTAATTATAAGTAGTTGCCTAAAGTTGTGTTTTGTAATATAGCACAATATCTCCTCCCCACACTTCAACGAATAACTGATACACTATTTTGTCATTGTATTTTATTGTCATATGATGAAAAGGAACCAGAAGGTATGGGAGGAACAGTATTCTGTTTGTGGAGAGAAAGCTGAGAAAATATAAGTTGAAGGAAGAAATGAAAAGAACGAACAAAATAAGAATTCTGGGAGGCACTAGGTAAAGACCTTTGAAATTTTTATTTTATTTTTTTTAAAGATTTTATTTATTTATTTGACAGAGAGAGAGAAAGCAAGAGCAGGAACACAAGCAGGGGGAGTGGGAGAGGGAGAAGCAGGCTTCCCGCTGAGCAGGGAGCCCAATGTGGGACTTGATCCCAGGGCCCTGGGATCATGACCTGAGCCGAAGGCAGACGCTTAATGACTGAGCCACCCAGGCACCGGCCTTTGAAATGTTTAATCACTAACTTGAAAAATACAGTTTTCTAGATTGAAGGCACATAGGGTGCTCAAAAGTAAGTTCAATTATATACCATGACTTTTTAAATACTGCTTTATACCCTGCAGAGGGTCATAAAGCACACATATTTCTGTGTGCTTCTGAGGAAATCTTGAGAGGTTCTTCTCTGATCATTGGTGAGAAATTAATTTTAAACGACTTCTGAATCCCTTCGAGAAAAAGTTGTGTCTATTCCTTTCCACAGTTTAATTGCATTAGAACATTAGCACAGAGATTTTTGGCAGAACAAAAATCTAGGGTATTTTCACTATCTAAGTGTTAAAAGTTTTAGGGCAAGGTTTCGTTTAGTCTGCCAAACTCTGGCTAAAACAAAGCAAATAGGCCAGCAGTATAAATTTAGGCACCAGTTACACGTCTTTTTTCATGAAATCCGTTGCAAGTAGATAACTGTATAAGAAAATTATGGGGGCACCTGGATGGTTCAGTCGGTTAAGCGTCTGCCTTCAGCTCAGGTCATGATTCTAGGGTCCTGGGAAAGAGCCCCACATTGGGCTCCCTGCTCAATGGGGAGTCTGCTCCTGCCCCTCCCCTGGCTTGTGCTCGCTCTCCCTCGCTCACTCTCTCTCTCAAATAAATAAATAAATAAAATATTTTTTAAAAAATTACGAAGTTGTAGTAGTGAAAAGACATTAAAAACTTTCTGAAATGCGTCAGACCCAAAGGCTCAGAAAGAGCTCTGCTTCTTGGTTCAAGCAAATGATAACCAAAAGGTATAGAACTTAATTCCCTTATTACATTATATTTTGAAGAGCTATTGAAGTTGCTGAAGATTAAGGATATTGAAACAATTAGAATTTCAGAGGCTGTCTTGTGATCTTATGTGGTTTGAAGCAGGATGTGATTAGGAGGTAATTTTTCACTTAAAGGAAATAGGCAGTCATGTCTAGAAAGAAAATTTAGGATAATTGCGAATTGACAATTTGTATAATTCATGGATTAATTATTAATATTGAGGGTAAAAATACTTGATAGTGAAACCTGAATAACTAGATGAAAATGAAATTTACCCATAGTAGGGGACTTTCGTTTTTGACATTTTATCTCTTGCGTGCACTTAAATAAGAGTTTTACATTAAGTATTGAGTTTTTGAGGAATCATGTTAGGGAGTAAGCGGGGATAGGAATAAAAGGTTAAAGCAGTGCCAAAATCAAATGCCTACATAGTAGGCATAGTAGTGGACATAGTAATGAGGGTGGCCCAGAGTGAGAACAAGGCGGACAGTGGAAATGGGGACCAACTGGGAGGATGCATTCCATCTGAAGGGGGCAACCATTGACATGTGGGAATCTGGATGAGGGGGCTCTTCAAGAATTTTTAAGTGATTTTGGATATCTGGATTTTATGTGACATTTCTTGGTATTTAATTCAATAAACATTACAATTTTAAAAAATCCTCTGAGTCAAATAAAAATCATGTACTGTCTGGATTTAGCTTGCAGACCATCCCTAGATTTCCAGAATATGGTTGACAATGATATTACTTGAGCACCTATTTCATGCCAGTTAATAGACATAAGTTTATTTATATCTCAAGTAACACAGTGCATTAGATACAATCAACTCCATAACACAATGAAGAAATTGAGGCTTATAGAGATTAGCATATTATTTTTTTATGATTTTATTTATATTTATTGAGAGAGAGAGAGTGTGTGTGTGCATGTGTGTGTGTGAGAGAGAGAGAGAGAATGAGCAGAAGGGAGGGGTAGAGGAATAGGAAGAAGTAGACTCCCCGCTCAGCAGGGAGCCCAACTCAGAGCTCCATCCCAGGACCCTGGGATCATGACCTGAGCAGAAGGCTGTGATCCTGACCTGAGCAGAAGGCAGATGCTTAACCGACTGAGCCACCCAGGTGCCCAAGACTACCATATTATTGATAATCACCTCCCTGGGTAGCAAAATGTTTAATAAGAAACAAACAAATCAAGTGATAAACAGACCACAAATGACCTAGCATAGAACAGTTGTTTAACAATGATGGGGGAAATCAAGGATGAGACTGGTATATTTCACAAAACACACTTATGACTGTATGAATAAGATAATGTTTTTGTTTAGCCTTCCTTAGGCAATTTAAACTTGGAAAGGGCTCTCTACATTTGTGGGCTCGATTTCCATCTCAGAATACTCAGTTTTACTGAGACGGCTCCATGCTCTTTCTCTGTTTATAACCCTGTTTTCTGCATTTCCACTCACAGTAGAAGAGAGGGGAGTGGAACCCCTGAAATAATGTGTAGTTATGAGAGGAATCTCTTCTCTCAGGGCATTTGAATACAAAGTTCCAGAAGAAGAGGTTTTCAGGACCTATGGCTGAGTTGGTGCAACAGTAGAAATACAGTAGACGTGCTCTAACCCTATCATTGCTTTAAGGATTCGAATTCTTTGTACTCTCTGATTTTAATTTAAAAATTTTTTTTCTTTTTTTTGTACTCTCTGAATTTTGAACATATTTTAAAATCAGAAATAAATGTTATTTTTTTATGTTTAATTGATACAGAAAACAGCATACAGCACATGTGAACACCATAAAGAAACAACTTTCCTGGACAACTTGGCCACTAAATATTCATTTATCCCCACTTTAACCCCTGAGCTCCAATGTCTGCGTCTATATTTAGGTCTTTCAGCCTCCCTGGAATTCCATGACCTTGGGCTCTTTGAAGACCCACTCTGGATGCATTGTTTCTTCTCATCTTGGGCCTGGACTTGTCCATGATCACTGGCCAGTGTGGGTAGGGGATTCCTTCCAGATCTGCCCTGGTGCAATTGCCTTTCTCCTCTCTGGGAACACTGTCCATTTTCTTCTCTCCTGGTTTAGGAGTCATTCATTCAATTTCTTTTTTTTTTTTTAAGATTTTATTTATTTTAGAGTGAGAGAGGAAGAGCACAAGCTGGGGGGAGGGCCGGGGGGAGAGGGAGAAAGAGAGAATCTCAAGCAGACTCTGCACTGAGGGCAGAGCCCCACGCGGGGCTTCATCTCACAACCCTGAGATCACGACCTGAACTGAAACCAAGAGTCCCATGCTTAACCGACTGAGCCACCCAGGCGCCCCCGTTCAATTTCTATTATTATCCTGGTTACCCTTAAGTCTTTAGTTAAGCATGTGTAATTTGACAAAGTTTAAGTTAATCTACATTGCCACATCTGTACCCTCTCTCAAACCAGACTAGGACTGTAGAGTGACTTTGCCCTTCTAAACATACTTTTTTGTAGTCCCTTCCATAAGGTCCTCTTGGTGGGGAGCTCTCTCTTATGCCTGAAAATGTCTCTATTTCATTGTTTCTCTACCATGGTAGGTTGGCAGTTATTTTCTCTTGGTGCTTTGAAAATATTATTCCATGAGTTTCTAGTTTCTCCTGTTGCTTTTGCTGTCAGCCTAAGTGTTGCTCTTATGTGGGTAACCTGTTCTCTCGCTCTCACTCTCTCTGGTGTTGTGATGTTGTGAAATTTCCTGCGACGAGTCAAGGTGTGAATGTAATTGTTATTTATTCTGCTTGGGACTCGGTGTGAATATTGAATTTTCTATTGTAATGTCACCTTCAGGCTTTTACCAGGAGAGCCCCTGTGCAACGCGGGCTGAAGACATGCTTTTCAGAGGTTATGTGCGGGAGTGAGTGTGTGTGTGTGTTTGCTTCTGCTAGAGGGCTAGGAGAATCATTGGCCTAGAACCACATTATGTGTTAATATCTTAGCCTGAAGATTTGTAAATCACAAAAGTAGAATACAGTGGAGCCCTGAACTCGTGTGAGGATTAAGCCATGGAGACAAATAACCAGCTCTGACTCTTTTTTATTTCCACCGGGAGCCTGGACTGAAACAGACATGCTTCCTTGTGGTCTCCCTAGGAAGGTGGGTGGATAATTTCTAGTTCTTCCCCTCCTCAAGGACTTAACGCTTCAAGGGGTGTAGCTGCAGGCCCGGCTCTCAGTTCCAACTCTCTGCCCACTCTACTGTCCCCTTGTGGCCAGAAAACCCCGAGTGCCCTGATGACCTGTATAGGGGCAGACACCGCCATCCAAACTGCTGTGGTTGCAACCCTGGCCCTCATCTCGCCAGTTTTCAGTCCCGTCTTTCATTTGGACCTTTGGATTTCGCTTGCTTTCTTAGCAAGTTGCTTTCTCAACTACACATTTAAAGGGATGTTTGTTGTGTTTTATCTAGGATTTAAAGGAGTTTGTGGGGGTGACTGGGTGGCTCAGTCTGTTAAGTGTCTACCTTAGGCTTGGGTCATGATCCAGGGGTCCTGGGATCCAGCCCCACATCAGGGAGGGGCCTGCTTCTCCCTCTCCCCGACCCCTGCTTGTGCTCTCTGTCAATTAAAAAGGAAGGAAGGAAGGAAGGAGTTTGTGGAGGGAAGGGTTTTATGCTCTGACCCCCTGAAAGTTGTGGAAATGGAAGTTCACGTGGTTCCTCTACACTCTCTTTCTTTTTTTTTTTCTCTTCCTCCATTGGAGCTCTCAGACCAGACAAAGACTCCTGCATCCAGAATGTGGACAAGGAGTTCCAGACTTGGTGTATCATTCTTCTTACACAATAAATCCCACCCCAGTCTCTGGGATTAAATATTTTATTGCGACAGTTCATTAGAGAGCACAGGAAGCTACCCAGGAGAGAAGCTTCCATGGAAAGACCCCAGGTCTTCTCTTTTTATTCTGATTTTTGCAGATTCATTGAGAATGGGGAAAAAAATCTTTTTTTCTAAATTCAAATGATGCCCATTAAGGTAACATCTCATCCACATCTTTGAGATTCCCAGCAGCTGGGGAGGCAAACCCCTTTAATCGGTGGTGTGCTAAAATGAATGGGAGGGCCTAGTTCACCAAGCAACTCTGATTCACTTTCCATTTATTTGGAATGAAATTTCACTGTAACAGCCCGATAGTCTTGTTTGTTAGAGAGGTTTTTTTTGTTTTTGTTTTTGGTTCAGGTCAAGAAACAGTGCCTTAGGGTCTGTTCCTTTCATGTAGATTGATTGGAATGATGCAGATGAACAGTAAAGGAATGGGAGGGGGTGGGGGGAGATTAGGAGCTTTGAATTTGTAAAGTGAGAATCAGAGTTAAGGAAGAGGGAAATGCTGGAGACTTTCTGTGAAGGGGATGGAAAGGAGACAGGTTGAAACCTTAGGAGGAGCAAGCTTTCAGCTGGTGTACTGGTTAGAGGTCTGCCTGAAGTCAGATGGCCCTCTCCAAAGAGGCGATTTAATAAAATGTAATGAAGGGACTATGTAGAAAAACCAACAAGTGTTGGTGAAGCACCTGGGGGAGAGCAGCCCCAGGTTCTCAGCCCCAGTCCGAAGAGGAAAGGAAAGGGAACAGTGACTGAAACCTGGGGAGAGCTGTAGGAGACAGCTGAGCCTGTCAGTCAGGAATGCGCATTCCTCTGAAACCTTGACCTTATAGGGAGGGAGCTGGGGGTGGGGAGATAAATATGGATCATTCTCCATCCTCCAACGCTTTGATCGCCCCTAGCGCCACCACTGACTTAAGACAAATAGAGGCCAGAGGGCAAGGGAGCCCCATTGATGCATCAACAGAAGTCAGCCTCTGAGGATCAGAGCGCTGTGGAGGGTGTGGAGGATCCGGAGACGCAGACAGACCAGGACAAACACAGAAAGCAATAGCACCCTCTGACTGCCTTCCTTTCATTTTTTCTAATCTTGCTTTTTCACAGCTTCTAATGGCTTTTCATGTCAAAATAGTACCTAAATAATTGTGAAAAGTTACCACTTTTGGAGACCCCCTCTTCAGGGGGTAGAAAGGCTGTTTTCCTGTTCCCCACTTGCCCTTCTGAGCTACGCTTGTTCAGGGAAAGGTGACAAAAATCAAGCCCATCCATTAAGGCGGGCACGTGATGTGATGAGCACTGGGTGTTCTACACAACTAATGAATCATTGAACACAACATCAAAAACTAATGATGTACTATATGTTGGCTAACTGAATTAAAAAAAAAAAAAAATCAAGCCCACCCCCTGGCAGGTTTCCAGGATCTCCTAGCAGTCAGAATGGCACAGAACAAAGGCAGCGGGGGTGAGTTACCCTCCTGTGGAGGAAAATATCAGGGCAAATCTACAACTCCACCAACCTTGTTATTTCCCCAGTGGAAATGACAGTCTCCCCAGTCTCCCCTGGCTACCAGGTCTGGTCTACCCTCTCCAGTTTAGCCTCTTCTGTCTTCATTGGGTAGCTATAGAAAAAGCGTAAAAAGAGGAGAAGGAAGAAGTGAAGAAAAGATAGCACGTGGCCTTGGCCCTCTTCCTCTCTTAAGTCATTGAAATGAGACACCGCTGATTTTCCTAATGCATGGGGCCGTGAGCACTTGAACCCGGTCAAGGGAGGGCTCCAGAGCCAACCTTGAATCATTTGTTGATTCAATAACCATGGCCTCTAATATTATTCTCAGCATCTGATGATGACATTACTCATAATGATTGCTATCTTTGTGTGCGAACAGGGCTTGTAGACCAAAGCTAGGCTCATGTTTCTTTTTAGGCTGCGCATACAAAATCTATTTTCTAGTCTGTAGGAACAGCCACTAATTGAAGCATCTGGTGCCATTTGCGAGCCTGCTTTTTTTGCCCTATGGCAGGTGACTTCCCTTCTGTAAAACTAGTCACCCCGTCTCTGTTGACAAAATACGAGGTTGGTCTTTCTGCCCCTGTCACTTCTCAGCTAATCATAAATATGATGTCCCAGTTCTGGTAACAGGGCAAACTACGTAAGCCCTGCCCACAGTAACCAGCGCAGCGTCTTACACATAGGTGCTCAAAAACATCTGTTGAATGAATAAATGAATGTTCTTGAGAACTGCTTTTATGACTCCAAGGTGAAAGGGTATAATAATAATACAGCTGGGAATTTAAAAGCAATATTGGGATAATTAATAACAGTGTCTACCTACAGGGGTTGTTGAAGATTAAATGAATATATGTGAAAATAAAACTTTAAAGCCCTTAACACATGTTAAGTATTGCCATTATATATATTGTCGATAACTAGTCTCTCTAGAAGAAAATAAGATTGACACTCAGAAGATACTCCCCCCACCCTTCACAGTCCTCAATTGCGTGACCTTGGAAAGTTGCTCACAGTTGCTCTCTGAGACTTGTTGTGTCATCTGTAAAGTGGGGATATTAATATTGTTTTTTTCCTTCCATATGAAACTCGGAGGATTGTTGGGAAATGCTTTGGAAGCTGTAAAGCCCAATGTAAACATTGATTTTTGTTTGTCTGGGTGATTAGTACACTGTGATCTAGTGGACAGAATGTCGATGGGATACACATATTACTCCAGAATGACAATAAATGTGAAAATGTACACAGCTCGAAAAGTGTATCTGTCTGGGGCCAAGACCATATGGTTGTTGAAGCGGTGGGCCGCGGGACATCTGGGTGGCTCAGTTGTCAAGCGTCTGCCTTCGGCTCAGGTCATGATCTCAGGGTCCTGGGATCGAGCCCCACATTGGGCTCCCTGCTCAGCGGGGAGCCTGCTTCTCCCTCTGCTTGTGCCTCTCCCTATTTGTGCTCTCTCTCTCTTTCTCTGACAAATAAATAAATAAAATCTTTAAAAGAAAGAAAGAAACTGTGGGCTGCTCAAGCAAGGGTGGACGCCACAGCCTCACTGCCAAAGTGGATGTGCCAGCCAGCCAGACTGCCGGAATTCAACCTGTGGGAAACTCTTCCTCATGGTATCAGGAAACCACTCTCCCATCCAGCTCTTTCCATGACTTCTAATGGATAGCAAAGTGAGAAATTTGCATTCCCTGATGGTTTAAGGGTAACGACACTGGACAGAGAATCAGAAGCTGGGTTCAAGACCCAATTGTACTTTCTGGCTGTGTGATCACAGACAAGTCATTTATCATTGCTTAGCTGGAAAAGGAGAATAATGAAATCTATTGCATAGGACTGTTAGGAGGCTAAAATAAGTTTGTATGTGTAATGTCATTGTGTAGACTGCAAAGCACTGAACAAATGGAAGTATTAGTATTCTTCCCAGACACCGAGGAAGATGTTACTGAGCAGTAAAATTTTCTCACACGTAAATAGCAGAAGTGGAGAGGAAAAAAAGCAAAAGGGCTGGATAATTCACAAACTGGAATAACCAGCTCCTGAATCATATGGACTTGGCTAGGCTGGGTCCAATATAGAGCCCTGGTAGCAACTTCAGTGGTGGGAACATGGGGCTTATGAGGAAAAGCCAAAGAGATGAGACAGATTGGAGGGAACCTGATGATTTCCAAGTACAGGCAAAGCAGGCAGCTGGGCCCCATTCCACAGAAAACAGGGCTTATGGGCAGCGGGGATGAGGACCTGTTGGGTCAGTTGTTGGGAGTTTTCCGTACGTGCAATGGAACGATGGTGCAGGCCAAAGCCAGCACCACAGCTGTTGTGACCAGGATATGTACTCGGCCAGACTGCCCCTTCCAGACCTAAACTGTACTTTAATCCCTACATTGGTTACGTGGGACAACTGACTACAGACTTTCATAACCTTAAATAGAAAACAAAATTTGGAGATAGTCGTCATTCATTCACGCACACACCCATGCATTAATTTTTTTTTTTTTTTAACCCATTGAGCCAATACTGGTGACAGTTACTCACGGGCAGAAAACCCAAGTGAACACGAAAGAGTCATTTCCATGAGGGAGTGCCCTCGCTGCCTACAGAAGGGAGTTAAGGCCACAAATAACAGGGACAGTACATGGTGGGAGGAGAAGTGTGAAGAGTGAATCCTGGAGGTTCAGGGGAGGGAGCAATCCCACCTTCCCATCTGGGAAGAAGTGGCCTTTGGGACTTCGGACTGGGGCTGAGAATGCGGGGGCTGCTCTCCCCCAGGTGCTTCACCAACACTTGTTGGTTTTTCTACATAGTCCCTTCATTACATTTTATTAAATCACCTCTTTTGAGAGGGCCATCTGACTTCAGGCAGACCTCTAACCAGTAAACCAACTGTTCCCTTTCCTTGGCCAGGGACTGAGGATGGGCCACTTTGGGCAGGATATTTGTGGCAGTGGCTACAGCATGAATTTTTGAGTGGAAGTGAGGACTTGATTTTTTTACTCATGGGTTTTATAGACTGTGTGTTTACTCAAAGCATAAATAACTTTGTTAAGACTGGTGATTGTACGTTACACCTCGTTTACAACTATGCTGCTTCTACTCAGTGCTTCGTACATATCCAGAACTCATGTCCCTTCTTTCCACAGTTTCTCCTTGGAGACTCCTCTAACAAGACCCTTCCCCGAGGCTTTTATCTGTCATTCTTGTGTTCAAATCATATCCACTTTGTGAGACCACCTCCCCCCTTTTTTTTCCTGGGGAGAAAGGACTCAGCTGCTTTCTAACACCTGTTTATAAAGCTGAACCACATGCAACTGTTGTTTCTGTAGGTCAAAAATGGTCAAATACTGACAATTTTATATGGTTCAACCTAATGTATTCTCTTGCACTGAATTGGCACTCACTTGGTCCCACTTTATAGTACTTCCCATTATTAGAGTTTAAGTTACCTTGTTTCTTTCTTTCTTGGCTTTCCCTGTGTCTCCCACCCCTACTCCTACCAAATATAAGTACTAAGAGAGTAAGAAAGATACTGTCTTACCTTCACTGTATCCATAGCTCCCAGCAACTGTAGGTTCTTGATATTTGTTTAATGACAAATACCCCAGGGTTTGGGTATTAAACAGATTTTTTTTTTAAGATTTTATTTATTTATTTGTCAGAGAGAGAGAGAGAAAGAGGGGGGGAGAGAGGCAGGCACAGGGAGATGCTGGCTACCCGCTGAGCAGGGAACCAGACATGGGGCTCAATCCCAGGACCCTGGGATCATGACCTCAGGTGAAGGCAGACACTTAACCGGCTGAGCCACCCAGGTACCCCAGGCATTAAACAGATTTTATCTGGCTGTGGGATTGGGTGAGTCTTTCCAGGTCTCACTGAGCTCCAAAAGCTAAGTTGTGGATTATACTAGGTCAGCGGTTCCCAAAGCTGGCTGCTCACCAGAGTGGCCTTGGGAGAGTGTTAAAAATACAGATTCCAAGGCCCACTCCAGACCAAGGGAATCACAATAGTGGGGAGGGGCCCAGAAACCTCAGGTATCTTTGCCTCCCAAGATGACTCTTACATAGCCCCTGAACAGCTGTCTGCCTGCACTTGGGTACTGCCAGACCCCACAGAGTCACGGAGAGAGGTCTGCATCTGCCTTGCTCACTGCCCGGTTCCCAGCACATCGCACAACGTCTAACGCGTGGCAGACTGCAACAATCAATTGTTGAAGGCATGTTGGAGGACTTTTCCATTTCTGAGGGGCATCTTAAGCTGCCAAGGCCCATTAGGTTAGCTGAAAGAGGTCTTACGTGGAATGACCCTGAGAGTTTTTGAAGGTCTCCTTGGGCTCCCAAACTCAAGATGCTCGTATATTTGTGATATTTGTTTAACGACATGTAACACGCCACATGTCATTGGTGGGTCGCACCTCTCTGAGCCTTAGATTCCTCTGTGAAATAAGGGTATTGGGTTAAAAAAAAGACCACTAGGGTCCAATAGGACTTTACCTTGCTTTCCTTAATGACTCTCCTACTTACTAACTCTGTGACTTTGGGCAAGTGACTTACCTCTTGCTAAAGCATCTATAGCCCCATTCTCTCAGCCCTCACTGCAGGATTGTAAGCACCACCCCCTCACTACCCCCAACCCCCACCCCAGCAGAAACCTTGCCCATTCCATGGCAGCCATCCACAATACTTAGTGCTTGGCATGTACTCGTCACTCAGGATATCATTCTTTGGATGAATGATAGAGACTTTTAAAAAATGCAACAAGTAGGTAGAAGCTAGCTTACTTAGTTAGAAATTGTATATATCACCCTGAACTCAGGGCACTCCTAGTGGAATTAAGATATATTAAGATATAATCATTAAAGTGTAGTCAGTGGTTTTTAGTATTTCACAGAGTTGCACAACCATCACCACTATCTAATTCCAGAACATTTCCGCACACATCCCCCAATAACCCCATGTCCATTAGCTGTCATTTTCCCTTTACTCCCCCAGCCCCTGGCAAACACTAATCTACTTTCTGTCTTTATGGTTTGCCTCTTCTGGACGCATCGTATGAATAGAAATGTACTATATTTTTGGCCTTTTGTGTCTGGCTTCTTTCACTTACCATATGTTTTCAAGGTTCATTCATGCTGTGGCATGCATCAGTATTCCACCCCTTTTTATGGTAAATAATATTCCATTGTATTGATATACCACATTGAATGTATCCATTTATCAGTTGAGAGACATTTGGGTTGTTTCCACTTTTTCTCAATTAGGAATAATGGTACTATGACCATTCGTGTACAAGTTTTTATGGGGACCTAAGTTTTCAGTTCTCTTGGGTATACACCTAGGAGTAGTCTTATGACTACCACTCTGGCTTTTTGAGTAACTGTCAAAACTGTCAAAAAACTGTTTTCCAAAGTAGCTGCTCCATTTTGGAATCCCATCAACGGTGTCTGAGGGTTTCAGTTTCTCCCCATCCTCTCGGATGTTCCCCCGTTGTCACTCTCAAAATCTTATTTTCACTGTCCAAGTAGATGAGAAGTGCTATCTCTTTGCGGGTTTGATTTGCATTTCTCTAATGACAAAAGATGTTGAGCATCTTTTCATGTGCTTATTGGCCATTTGTATATTTTCTTTGGAGAAATGTTACTTAAATCCTTGGCCTATTTTTTTTCCTCAAGATTTTAAAACTTTGATTTGGCAGTGTGGTGTATGGTTTATCTGGCTCTGGAGGCTTGACTTCATTTAAGACAACTCAGTGCTCTCGGATAGTCTTTTTCCACTAATCTGAGATTTAATTGTTCACCTTCAAAATCTTTATTTTCCTATATAGGCCAGACTGCGCTCTTTGATGGAGCAATCAGGAGTAAAACACTCTGCCTTTTGTCGGCTGCTTGTTAACATTTCTACACCTTCACAAACCAGTGCTTTACCTTTTCTTATTCATCTTCTTTCATAAACGTTAGCTCATCATCAGCCTTTTCTGCCCCCCCTTCACCTATTTCTAAATTGGATTTTTGTCTTTTGATTGTTGGGTTGTAAGAGTTTTTCATATAATCTAGATGCTGGCCTCATATCAGATACATGATTTGCAAACACTATTTCCCATTCCATGGATTGCCCTCCTACTTTTTTGCTTGGTGTCCTTTGAAGCATAAAAGTGTTAAATTTTGATGAAGTCCAGTTTACCTATTTTTAATAATTGTTTGTGTTTTTGTCCCTAAGGAACAATCGCCTTATCTGAGGTTATGAAGATTCACTCCTGTCTTTTCTTTTAAGACTCTTAAGTCTTTAGCTCTTCTATTTGGGTCTGTGATACATTTTGAGTTAGTGTATCTCTATGGTGGGGGCACCTGGCTGGCTCAGTCAGCAGAGCATGCCGCTCTTGATCTCAGGGTCATGAGTTCACTCTTGATCTCAGGGTCCTGAGGCCAAGTCCCACGTGGAGCATAGAGCTTACTTAAAAATAAATAAATAAATACGTAAGATTAAAACAAAATTTTTTTAAATTCTATATGGTATGAAATAGAGCCATCTTTTTTCTTCTAATTTTTTTGTTTTTATTTTTTATTTTTGCTGGGGGGACAGAGAGAGAGAAAGAGAGAGAGAAAGAATGGTGGGAAGGGGCAGAGGGAGAGGGAGAGAGGGAATCTTAGGCAGGCTCCATGCCCAGCGAGGAGCCTGATGTGGGGCTCGATCTCAGGACCCTGATATCATGACCTGAGCCAGAATCAAGAGTCAGACGCTTATCTGACTGAGCCATCCAGGCGCCCCGAGCCATCTTTCCTTTTATTTATTTACTTAAAGATTTTATTTATTTATTTGTCAGAGAGAGCACAAGCAGGGGGACAGGCAGGCAGGCAGAGGGAGAAGCAGGCTCCCTGCTGAACAAGGAGCCTGACGTGGGACTCCATCCCAGGACCCTGGGATCATGACTGAGCCGAAGGCAGACACTTAACCAACTGAGCCACCCAGGTGTCCCTCATCTTTCCTTTTACAAAATCTTTTTCTATAGTGAAATGTAGCACACATAGAAAAACACACAAAATAAAAATGTATAGCTAAATAGATTACCATAAAATGAACATACTGTAACCAATATCCAGGTCAGGAAATAGAACACTGTTAACATTCCAGAAGGTCCCCTTGTGCTGCTTCCCAATCAATATCCTCCCATCCCCATGAAGTACCTGCTGCCTGTTAAGGTAACCTCTTGTTTGCTTTTCTTAGTTTTACTACCCAAACGAACATCCCCAACCATGTAGCCCACTTTGCTGATTTTTGAAGTTCATATCAGCAGAACTGTACCATCTCTGGCTTTTACTCAACATTATTTTTTTGAGATTCATTCAAGTTTTGCAAGTAACTGTAGCTCATTCATGTTTATTGCTGTACTGTGTTACTTTGTGTGAACAAACCATAATGTTTTATTTTTGATGGTCATTGGAATTGTTAACAGTTTGGAGCTTTTATAAAGTGTGATATTATGAACATTATTTTTCTTGTCTCTTGGCGCACTGTGCATGCACATGTATTGGGTATATACCTTGGAGTGGAATTATTAGACACGTGTATATTTCACCCATGCAGAGAATGACAAACCTTTTTCCAAGGTGATTGTCAGTTTCAGCTCTCACCAGCTGTAAAAAAGAGACCTTGTTCCAAGCTTCCCCCTCACCAATACTTTTTATTGTCAGTTTGTTTGATTATAGCCATCTTGGGGGGTGTTTAGTAGTATCTCATTGTGGTTTTAATTTGCTTTCCCCTGATGACTAATGAGGTTGAGCACCTTTTCATATGTTTATTGCTCATTTGTGTATTTCTTTGGAGGAGTGCCTATTCTAGTGTTTTGCCCATTGAAAAAAATTTCGTTCTCTTTTACTTTACTATGTAATTTCTAAGAATTTTAAAATATATTCTGGATGTGAGTCCTCTGTCAATAATATGTATTGCAAATATCTTCTTTCATTCTGTGGCTTATTTTTTTCAATCTCTTAATGTTGTCTTTTTGATAAACAGAAATTCTTATTTATAATATAATCTAACATAATGATCTTTTCTCTTTTTGATCAGAGCTTATATGTCTAGTTTAGGAAGTCTTCCCCTATCCTAAGGTCATATACATATCCTTTTATATTCTTAGAGATGTTATTATTTGCCATTTATTTATTTTTATTTATTTCTTTTTTTAAGTAGGCTCCACACCCAGCATGAAGCCCAATGCAGAGCCCAGTGCAGGCTTGAACCCACGACCCTGAGATCAAGAACTAAGGGAGATCAAGAGTTGGATGCTTGGGGTGCCTTGGTGGCTCAGTTGTTGGTCAGCTCAGGTCATGATCCCGGGGTCCTGGGATCCAGCCCTGCGTTGGACTCCCTCCTCAGCGGGGAGTCTGCTTCTCCCTCTTCCTCTGTCCCTACCCCTGCTCCTGCTCTGTCAAATAAACAAATAAAATCTTAAAAAAAAAAAAAAGAGTTGGATGCTTTACTGACTGAACCATCCAGGCGCCCCTATTATTTGCCTGATACATTCAGATCTACAATCTACCTGGATTTTTGTGTATGATGTGGGTAAGGGTTAAGTTTAATTTCTTAAAATAATGATATCCAATCATCCTGGCACGACTTATTGCAAACACCTTTCTTTCCCAACTGCCCTGAAGTGCCTATGGTGTTAAAGTTGTGTGTTTATTAACCTTTGGTCTGTGTCTGAGCTGTTTATTATTTCATTGATCTCTTTGTCTCTCCTATACATTTCTGCTTGGGTGGAGGAGCAGTGTCAGAATTTTGATTGAGATGATGCTAAATATATAGATTAGGCAGAATTTACAACTTCACCATATTAGTTGTACTAGCCCATGAGCATGCTACATTCCTCCATTTATTTAGATCATCTTTGACTTCTCTCAAAAATATTTTAAGTTTTCTGTGTAGGGGCATCTGGGTAGCTCAGTCAGTTAAGCATTAGACTCTTGATTTTGGCTCAGGTCAGGATCTTGGGGTTGTGAGATTGAGCCCCACATTGGGCTCTGCACTCAGGGTGGAGTCTGCTTGGGATTCTCTCTCTCCCTCTGCCCCTCCCCCTGCTTGCTCTCTCTAAAAATAAATAAAATCTTTAAAAAAATAAAGTTTTCTGTGTAGAGGTTTTATACATATTTTATTGAATTTGCTCTTAGATATTAGATATTTTTAGTTTTTATATTAAGTGGTATTTTAAATATTTCATTTTCTAATTCTTTTCGGTTTATAAAAAAAGTTGATTTTTGGTGGACATTAACCCTATTTCTGGTTATTTTGCTAAACTTGCTTACTAATTCTAATTTTGTAGACATATTAAAATATGTCTTATGAAAATAATGATGCTTTTATATCTTATTTTCTAAAACCTATTCATATCTTTTTTTTTTCTTAAAGATTTTATTTATTTGTCAGAGAGCACAGAAGCAGGCTCCCCACTGAGCAAGGAGCCTGATGTGGAACTCAATTCCAGGACCCTGGGATCATGACCTGAGCTGAAGGCGGATGCTTAACTGACTGAGCCACCCAGGTGTCCCATAAAACCTACATATCTTTTGAGGGATGAACAATTTTTATTTGGTTCAGATCAGGGGTCTATGAGTCTTGAAGACCTCTGTTCATTTGTTGGTTTTCTTCTCCGTGTTCTCCTTGGCTTGTTGGAGCAACTCCTCCATGTAGTGAATCTTGGTCCCATTCTACTTTTTGTCCTCCAGGGTGGCTGTCAACATCTGGTACTTCTGGCCAGCCTCATAAGTCAGGTGCCTCAAGTAGACAAACTTATGTGTGGGCTTCAGACACACAAATTTGAGGAGAAATAATCACTTGCTCTTTCTTGTTAAATATCTTGAGGTGCTCTAAAGTGGCCTAGCAATGCTTGATCTTGCAGGGTAGCATGCATCACACATTCTACCTGAAGATGTGCTTGGAGACCCAGAAATGGTAGGGACCATGGGATGAGTTGGTGTCTGTGTGCTTGTGGAAGAAGTCCAAAGCTTGGTACCTCTAATTAATTCTGTAGAAGTTGGCAGAAATGTTGTTATCCTTATAGTACATGACCACCACTTTCCACTACCTGCCTGGTCACTCTGGCCTCCAGGTGCCCCTATAGATGGTATTAACCATTGATTACCAGGACTATCCCTCTGCTAACTTTGGCAGCTGCTTTGGAAAATTAACCCATATGCTTTAAAATTGTTTTTCTTGTCTTATTGCACTAGCTAGAACCCTAGTGCAATATTGAAAAGTTGTGGTGAGAACAGACATTTCTTGTTTCCAGTGTTAGGGGGAAATCTGTCAACATTTTGCCATTGCAAAAGATGTTTTCTGTAGGGTTTTCAGAAATACCTTTTATCAAATTAAAGAAGTCTCCTTCTATTCATAGTTTACTAAGGAATTTTCTTCATGAATAGTTATACGATTTTATAACATTCTTTTTCTTACTCCTTTGGAATGATTTATGTCCTTCTTTCTGGTAATATGGTGAATTACATTTGTTGATTTCCATGTTAAATTACCCAACTTATTTATGATCTACTATTCTTGCTATATCCTGTTGAATTTGTTTTGCTAATATTTTTTAATAGACTTTATTTTTTAGAGCAGTTTTAGGTTCACAGAAAAATTGAGAGGATGGTACAGAATTTCTCATATACTCGCTGCCTCCACCCATGTATAGTCTTGTCCATTATCAACATCCCTTACCAGAGTAGTCTGTTTGTTAAAACTTATGAATGTACACTGACACATCATTATCACCCAGGATTCATAGAGTACATTAGGATTCACTCTAGGTGTTGTAAATTCTGTGGGGTTAGACAAATTTATAATGAAATGTGTCCATCATTAGAGCATCATACAGAGTAGTTTTACTACCTTAAAAATTTTTTGTGCTTTGCCTGTCCATCCCTCTCTCTACTAATCTCTGGCAAACACTGATCTTTTTACTGTCTCCACAGTTTTGCCTTTTCCAAAATGTCATATAGTTGGAATCATAGAGTATGTAGCCTTTCAGATTGGCTTCTTTCACTTAGTAATATGCATTTAACATTCCTCCATATCTTTTCATGCTTGGTAGCTCATTTCTTTTTAGTGCTGAGTAATATCCCATTGTGCAGATATATAACAGTTTACTTATGCATTCACCTACTAAAGGATATCTTGGTTGCTTAAAAGTTTTGGCAACTATGAATAAAGCTTCTATAACACCCGTGTGCAGATTTTTGTGTGGACATAAATTTTCAAGTCCTTTGGGTAAATATCAAGAAGTATGATTACTGGATCATATGTTAAGAGTTGAGAAACCATCAAACTGTCTTCTAAGAGGGGCCATACCATTTTACATTCCCATTCCTGTCGCTGTACGTTTTTGCCAGCATTTGGTGTCCGTGTTTTGGATTTTTAAGCCTCATTGTTTTATGCAGTCAACTTTTACATACCTACATATTTTCTTCCCTTTTCATTCTTCTTCATACCTTTATGCCTCTCTGAGCTTATACTGGGGCATCATTTTCCTTCTGCTTAAAGAATACCCTTTAATATGGGTTGACTGTCAAAAAACTCTCCATTTCTTTTTCTTTCTCTTTCCTTCTTTTGGGAATGTCTTTTATTTCATTCTTTGGCCTTAGGAGTATGCTTTACCCACAAGTGGGGAAAGTGTAAAGTGTCAGAGAACTAACCCAGGAACAATCCTCAACCACTGAGGGATGGAGTTGATGGAATAGATACCTCCAGCTTCCTCCCCACTCATTGAGATAATTCTGAGGTGTGTCCCCCCCCCAGTCTGTCAGATGGGCCCCAGTGGGATTGCATTCCAATTGCCCACAGTGTTAAAACATGCATCAGCCCATCTTTCATTAAGCTTCTTCCCATTCCTGTCTCATTTCTCCATTCATTTGTTTTCAAAGGGAGAATGAGTTCACATTATTAGAAGAGAACCCTCCGTCCTCCAGTCTTCTTTTCTAGGCTTGTATTGTACTTTGATACTTCAAAGAGGTTCTGCTTGAACACTGCTTATCTCCATTCTTTATCTGTATTCCCTCCTCCCCTGTCTTTGTGATGGGCTTGCACAACTCCATGCCTTTATTCTTGTTTTTCTCTGTGTAAAGTGTGACCCACCAAAGTGTTGGGGATCTAGAAGAGGAAAATTCTCCCTAACAAGTCAGCCTGGGACAACAAAAAGGTTGCAATTCCAAAATGGTCATCAAAGACCAGATGTTTAGTTTGAATGGGCTGCCTAGAGTGAGAAGACTGGCCTTCAACCAGGGGAGAAAGTCTCAGAACTTGGAAACTAGGAGTGGATAAGTCAAGGGAACAGGGTGGAAGCACAATGAAAAGATGAAGAAAAACAGATTTGGAAGAAAGAAGCAATGGATGGGTGTGGTGTGGAGTTTGTTTGGGGGCAAATATAAAATAAATAAGTTTAAGCTAGATATTCTATTTGCCCTGAACATTCTTTTTTTTTTTTTTAAAGATTTTATTTATTTATTTGACAGAAAGAGACACAGTGAGAGAGGAAACACAAGCAGGGGGAGTGGGAGAGGGAGAAGCAGGCTTCGGAGCGGGTAGCCTGATGCGGGGCTCGATCCCAGGACCCTGGGATCATGACTTGAGCCGAAGGCAGACGCTTAACAACTGAGCCACCCAGGCACCCCTGCCCTGGACATTCTTGAAAGCTCAGTTTAAATGACTTTTCTTAATTGTCTTGGCTTGAATCACTTCCTCTGTTAACTTCCATAGCACTCTTACTGCATCTGTCATATCACATTTTTCCTATGGCTTTGAATAAACTGTTCCTTTTAAATTATTAACTAGATGGCAGCTGTGGTATAGTGGAAAGAGCAGTGTAATCAGAATTAGATGACCTGGGTTTCAGTCTCAGCTTCAACACCTACCTAAAGTGCTTGAGCCTCAGTGTTCTCATCTATATAATGGGGATTATATTAATTACCCCAGAGGATGATTTGGGTATCAAAAGACATAGGTATATCAAGTGGTTCGTAGTGAGCACTGTTGAGCCTTACCTTTTACATTTACATTTACATTTACGTTACCTTACATTTGCTGAGCCTACCGAGTGTTATGAAATGCTCCAGGTGCTTGACAAACATTATCTTATTTAGACTTCACCATAACCCTATGTAGATCTGCAATTACGGAATATTTTACAAATGAGAAAAAAGACATTGTGATAGGCTAAATAATTTAATCAAGGTCACATAGTTAAGTAGCAGAAACAGGACAGAAATCCAGTTCTGTCTGGTTCTACAACCAGCAGTGTCTGTTGGTCTACCCTGCCTCCCTATGGCTTTGGAGGACTAAATACCAGCCTTGAAATCACTTTTTAGTCTAAACTAATCTGGGCCAATTTTGGAGCTGGTGACCTACAAAACTGTTCCATTATCTGTCTCAAGGGGGTACCTACTCCATCCTGATTTATAAATAAATGTTCATCTATTTTGCTCAGAAGAACTTCCTAAGCAAAAGTGTTTACATATGTAATGCATTAACAGAAGAAAAGAGATATTTAACATTAAGAACGTTTCCCAGGACCCCTGATTTAACAAACATCCACACAAACTGGAGAAGCAGCTTAGTTTTCACTCTTTGCCTTGAAAGGGGTACTTAGTTTTTTTGAAGGAGCCATGGAAGGCTTTGAGAAGAAAGCTATGAACTGCTTCCCTAGAAAAAAGTTCCTTAGAAAAAAGATCCATTCAAAAATTTGCCGTTTTGATCCCACTGATCATGAGTTGAAGAACGCCTTTGTAGAAGAGATATATCATCTTTCATTTAAAAGTAGTTAAAAAACCCCATGAATCATTTAAATCAGGAAATTAGTGGAAATTTCCACACTTGGTCTTTGTGCGGGTATATGATGGTGTTGCTGGAGACATGGGGGAGAGTAGGGTGATTAAAGAAGTTGCTGCAAAGTCAGCTCTTTGATCCTACTATAGGACCTTCTGGAAAGGTCCTTACATAACTACCTTACTTCTCCAATAAAAAGCTGTGTATTTCTCGCCCCTTAACTGATTTTGCACTTCCACTTTAAATATAACTGCGGATGAAGGGCAAGAAACAGCAACAAAAACCCCCTAAAGATCCGCAGAATAATTAGGGCTGCCCCAGGGAAATCAGAGCGAGAAGCGCAGGAGCCCCTCTTCCTTCCCACCTCCCCGGGGACACACACTTAGCCTCCCTCCCAGACTTCTTCCCCGCCCCAGCGGGCTCCCCTCCACCTCCTCCTTCCCTAACACGTGCTCTCCGGAACACTCACTCGGGAGCTATCCCACCCCCCGGGGGGGCTGGGCTCGGGGCCGAACGGACCAATCCGCACGCGCCTTACAGCGCCGTGGCCCGACAACGTTGAGCCGCCCAATCGAAAGGGCCTTACCGCCCGTTTCCCGGAGCCCCGCCCCCTCGCAGTCGTGCCCCCGCCCGCCGGTCTCCTCCCTCCTTCTCCTCCTCCCGTTCGCCCCTCCCCCGCCGCTCGGGAGCGGAGCCTGCGAGACGGAGAAACTGGGGCAGAAGTGAAGATGGCGGCGGCGGTGCTGGCGGCGGCGGCGGCTTCTCGCCAGTGACGCGCGGTGCGGGCTCATCTCCCTTCCCACCTCCCTAGTCCGGACCCCGTCCGCCGCCGGGACCACACCGTCCCCGCAGCCCGCCCCTCTCCTCCCTCCCCAGTCGCCCCCTCTCCCGACGCCCGGCCGCCGCTGGCGGCGGCGCGCCCCGGGTCCCGGCCTCGCACTCCTGCGCGCTGTCGCCGGGGGGAGCGGGTGGCGTGTTGATCCGCCTCTGCCCGCCCCGCCGGACCGCGGACACACGCCCGGCAGGGAGGCGGCGGCGGCCCCTGCGCATTTGCTTCCCTCCATTTGGGGACTGGGAGGCGGCGGCGGCGGCGGCAGCGGGTTTTGGGGAGGGGAAGGGGATTCGGGGGGGGTGGGCGAGAGCGGGAGGGGGCCGTCCTCGGGAGGAGGACGAGAAGGAAGCACCATGACGTCCATCCATTTCGTGGTTCACCCGCTGCCGGGCACCGAGGACCAGCTCAATGACAGGTAATAGGGCCGGCGGGCGGGCGGGCGGGGGGAGGGGCGCCTCCCCTCCCCCACGGGGCCGCGCCGGGGCGGGCGCCCGTGTTTACGCGTCGGCCGGCAGGCCAGCGAGGGGGGGGCGTCCTCACTGCCCCCGGCTAGGCCCCTTCCGGGGCAAACTTCTGGTCCCGGGGGTCCGGGGCTGCGGGGGGAGCGCGGTGTAGACGGTGTCCGTGGTGTAGACGGGAAAGCGCGCTGCAACCTCTTTCCTCCCCCCCCCCCACCCGTCTCCCTCCGAGGAGCCGCGTTGAACTCGGCGGAGATGGGGGGGGAATCCGGCTCCCGGGGGGGGGGGGCGGGCTGTAATTACCACCCGGCCCAGGCCCGAGGAATCCATATTAGTCAAAGTTGAATTGAGACAGACAATGCGGATGGGGGATGGTGGAGGTAAAAAGAGAGGGAAGAGGAGAAGCGGGGAGAGGGGCCCCGGGGTAGACCGGGCTCGCCCGGGCCCCCGGGAGCTTGTCCGGTGGGGTGGTCTGGACCTGCCAAGCCTGGAGATCCCAGGGGAGGGGGAGGCTGATTCCCGGCAGATCGTGTTGGGGGGGGGGAAGCGCCATGATTATTGTTATTATTATTAAATTTGAGCTCCTGCAGTGAGGTTTGCCTGCCCGGGAGGGGATGAATTCAGGCGGGGGTGGGGAAGTGGATTGGATTCCCTTTGCTCTCCTTCCGAAACGGGGCTGGTAAGCTCCTTCTCCCAGCCCCTATGGTGGGAGCTTTTTTTGTTTCCTTTTTTATTCTAATGATAGTGTTTTCCTGAGTTGTAATTTGACAGCTGAAAACCGTGCGTAGAGTCAAAGGAAAACTCTTACGTTTGCAGTTCGCAATGCTGCTTTCTTAACAAGCTGTAAATTTCTGGGATGGGTTTGCTATGGGCGGAGGAGGAATTATGATTTTTTTTTTGTCTTTAATAAGAAGGCTATTTTGGCTGTGGATTCCTCCCTTTGCCTCCTCCACCGTTCCCTGCCAGTTTAGGATATTGAATTGCAGGGCCGCATGCTCTCAGGGAACTAAGATAAAGCAGGAAAAGTTCCTTCACTGTTGCAAAACAGACTCGGAGAAGGTTGAGGGAGGCCTCCATTAAAGTAAGTCTTAGAATTTAGGACTCCGATCTACTAATGATGGGCTAAATATTTACAGGGCCAGAAAGTGGGGCATTTTCAGCCTCCCTCTCCCCCAATGATATAGTTGCTTTCTATTTCTTTTGATTATAAATGGCCATCAGGACCCAAGTTTGGAAGTTAGATACGATTTTTGCTAAGTGACCGGGTGACATAAGTTGCATGACGCCGTTTGTCATGCGCTTCCCGGAGGGAGGAAGAGGCCTAACTTGCTGCTAAGATATTGGCCTCGGTCTCCGAGTATCTTAACCGCCTCAGGTGGTGCGGACAGCTGCTCAATGCGAAAGCTGTCCGCTTAGTTTGTGGCAGTGAGTTCAGATTTGTCTAATCTTTGCTTTAGCTGTATTGTATTTAACATGTTCGTGAAACTTTTGAAATACTTTCTGAAAATACTGAAATAAGTTTTGTCATTTTAACATTTTGTTAGGTGATCCTTACTCTGATTTTTATTTCATTAGAGATAGAGATCTCTGAGACTTTAACATAAGGTGTTTTTTTTTTTTTTTGTAAATTTTGGAACTAGGCTCTTGGTGAGGATAACTCTACCCATTCATAGAACCAAGTTAGTAGTGCTTGTCGTGTAACTTAGAACTTAAGAAAATTGCACCAGGCAGGAGAGAGGTGGCCATGTTTTCTATATTAGTCCTACTTTATATATACCAAGAATCCTGACTAGCTTACTCAATTGACTGTGGATGCCAAAACCTATTTTGCCAGTTGTCTTGAGCGCTTTGATTCATTTTTGAACATTCCTTTTACTTCAACTAGTCCTGGGAATTTACAAGAAATGTATCCTTTTTTAAGCTACCTTTTTTCATTCCTAATGTAAACAAGTAATCAGTTTTGGTTTTGATTCTTGTAGTGTCAGTGCACAATATTAAGGATATTTAAACCGTCTTGAGTTTTTATGAAACAGAAGTGGATCTGATTCATATTATAAAATGTGTGTATCGAGGTGGCAGATATTTGAGAAAATAGAAATACTGTAGGTAAAATTTTTGGGACAGAGTTAAGCTGGTAGCAGTAAAGAATGGTCTGTTGAAATTTGTGAGGACAGCATTTGAGACAGCCATGCACCCTGTTTTGATGTAGCTGACTTATGGTGGAGCTGTTCTGTGTCTCCCCTTCAAAGGGAAAGATCCTTTTTGCATACCTCATTGCAGAGTTACAGGATCAACCTATTGCTGCATTGCTTGACAAAAATCTGTGTATAAAACAGACTGACTTTCTGGAGCCTTTTAAATGGAACAAGAAGCCTGGAATATTTTCATCTTCAGATAAAAACTTTACCAAGATTTAGTAAGTTTTGGTAATCGAAAAGGGTTGCCCCTATAGCTTGACTTTTATATGAGAAATGTGTCCGTGCCAGGAATGAAATGATAAATGATACTTTTGGATGAAAAGTGGTGTAAATAAGTAGACTTTATTCTTTACATGAAAAGCAGTAAGATTGGACAGGCAGTATGGTATTGCAAATAAATTGCTGAGTTAAAACATAGGGGGCCTCAAAACATCAATATTTTCTTCTCCAAATAAGTTTTCTTTTTAAAATAGCCACATCCTGTTAAAAGTCAGATATTTTGTTGAGTGTAATGGTGTGATGTCTCAAATATCTAAAATATACTCAGTATGAAAAGTTTGTGTTTTTTTTCCTTTGTGCTTTCAGAGTTGCTAATTCCGTAATAATCTTTGTATATTGGGTTAAAATCTTTAATCATTGCCCTGGGAGACCAAATAATGAATGCAGTTGATGAATATAGGTGGGGGTGGTGGCCAGGGCAGAGGAGAGGAATTCAGAGAGCCTAGGATGTTGGTTGTGGCTTCCCAGAGTGATTAAAAGGTCCTTAGTGCTGAGTGGCTGGCCCTGTGCAAATATTCACTGTGTTGAATTGAAACTATCCCTGCTCAGATACTTTTGTGACGTTTTGATTTTCTTTCTAGTGAATTTCTTGAGTTAGTATTCTGTTCCTGCTTGAATCATTGTCTCAGAGAAACAGCAAAAGGATATCAAGAACATGGGAAGAGCTGGAAGTGCCTGCTCACTAAGATCTGGAAAGTGCCAAAGAAGTCCTGTAGACCAGTCTTTTCACTAATGAGTTGAAAAAAACAGGCCTGGAGCTTTGTGGAATTTATCCAGGGGTACACAGTGAGCTACTGACAGATGAGGTCCACATGATGGGTCCCCCCCCGCCTCTCCCCCCCGGCCCCCCGGTCCAGGTCTCTTTCCACTGTTCCACATGGCCTGTGTTCAGAGATATCCTTGCCTTTTGAGGCATGGCAGCCTTAGAGCAGCCACCTGTCTTAGAGTTTTGATTTCTTCTTCCCCTCACCTCCTCCTTCCACTTAGGCCTTTTGTCAGGGGCCTGACCCTCTTAACCCTTTCCTAGAACTGGCCTAGGAGAGGCCTTTTTAAGGTGATGTGGGTATGCCGTGACTTGTCCCTGGCCTGAATTATTCCTCACGGTGCAGGTTGGTTACAGCAGGAACCAGGTCTCACTGTTTGTCTATATGTGGAATTTTCCCATGAGCTTTGCTTTTTGGCATTGTAATGTGTTGTGCAGTCAAACAGTCTGGGTTGAGATTGTCATATCAAAAGGTTTTTTCTCTAAGGAGCTTCCCCTTTAGGTACTGTAAGGCTCCCAGGTAAGATAATATGGAGAGGAGTTAGAAATTTGGGATATCTAAGTCTGGGTTTGTCTCAGTCCTGCTACTTACTATGTGCTGGTAGGCAAGTCACTTAACCACTTAGAGCCTTACTCCCTTGTCTCCCCCCTGCTCCCCCTCCCCATCTCTAAATCGGGCATAGTACCCATCTCAAGGTTGGTAGGGAACAACTGAGATAGTGGGTAGGAAAACACAAATAATATAATGTGGGTAATGTGGAAAATATGAAGAGATGGTTACTTTTGACTGCTTTTATGTGTTGTCTGATTTTCAAATCAAAAAGCAGGAAATCAAAGAGATTGCTCTAGACTATCCTTACCATTGAGTGCAGAATCCAGACAGTCTTAGATCAGTGGTTCTCAACTGGGTGCAGTTTTGTGTCGTGTGTGTGTCCCCCACCCTGGGTATATTTGGCAGTGTTTGGAGATACTTTTTTGATTGTCACAGCGGGAGCATTGCTACTGGCCTCTAGTGGATAGAGGCCAGGGAAGCTGCTAAACATCCTACAACGCATAGTACAGCTCCCACATGAAAAGAATTATCCTGTCCAAAATTCTAGTTGTGCTGGGGTTGAGAAACTCTGTCCTAGCTTATCTTGAATATATACAGATGTAAAAATAAATGTAAGTGACTTTTGTGAAGAAAAATTCCAGCAATATAAGTTGTTAGTTTCATAATGTGACTATTTAACATTAAAATTATAAAGTCCGTTCCTTGGCAACACTAGCCACATTTCAAGTGCTCTGTAGCCCCATATAGCTAGTGGCCACCATATAGGACAGTGCAGATAACATGTCAGTGTCGTCACTGAAAGTGCTGTTGGACAACAATGATGTAGAAAGTGCTTTTTTGCACAGGGCATGGCATTCAGTAAGTGGTCCTGATTTTTATTAGGAACTGTTGGGTTTTAAAGACTCAGGGATGATATCCTTGCCCTCTCAGTAGGCGCCTGAACACATGCCAGGGATTACATGGAACTGAACCAAGGTTGTGGTGGGTAGATGTTATAATAGTGGAAAGCTGCCTGAAATTTCAGTATGCTACACCAAAAAACACAAGTATTAGTCTGTGTGGGATAGAGCATCACATCACCAAGCCAGAGGGAAATCTCACTGATGATTGAGATTGTTACCCGAGCACAGTAATACTAGAGGACTGTACTGGAAAGGTACAGGCAAGTTTAACTGAAATGACTAAATGAAGCTGATTAAGGAAAGTCAGCTTAAAGACAGGGTATGAAATAGCCAAACAAAAAATTGAAAATCAAAACAAAGCATATCAGTTTTATAAATCAAGAAATCAGGGACTAAATTGTAGGCTTAGGAGTGAACACTTGTGAAGGAAGTTACGCTGTATACGGAAGTGCAACTAGGAATAATGGGGTGAATTTGAAGAAAAATAAGGATTTTTCCCTAGCAGTTAGGTTATTTAGGAACTGGTCTTTAAAGGAAAGTGGAATCACTGAAGGCTGCATCAAATTGCACTGCAGTAGGGGCGCCTGGCTGGCTCAGTCGGTGGAGCATGGGACAGTTGATCTCTGGATTAGAAGTTTGAGCCTCATGTTGGGTATAAGTGTACTTAAAAAAATAAAATCTTTAAAAAATAATTACACTTCAGTAGCTCCTATGGGGTGTAGGAGTGGCTTTGTTTCTTGTCCAGAAGTAATTTGAACTAGTCCATTTATTGCTCTGTATCATCATCTGCATATAGAAACCCTACATTGTCTTTAAAAGAAGCACCAATCAAGTGATTTTTCTTAAATTGTGTGCATATTTAGTTTAAAAGTTCAATCTTGTAGCATGCTTGTATTTCTAGTGGTGTTTAACCTGGTCTTCATCTATCAGAAATCCCTTGTTGTTTTCCTTAAGTGGTGATTGTGTTTTTCTTCTTACCAGGTGTTCTGATTATTGTATGTAGATGGAGAATAATTGAGGGGGAGTGAGTACTTTGATGCTGTGGACAGTGTGCTCTCCCCTTTCTGTGGTTGCTCTTCTGGGGGAGGTATAGGAACTACTTTTTCTCTGCCTCCTGCAGTTTCCGGCAAGGGATGAAGCCAAATTACTGCCACATGTTCCTCCTGATTCCCTGTTAGGTTTCTGTCACTTCTGAAGGGATCCAGAACCAGGACCGGGTATCTTCCATTGGGCAGCTTGGCAGCTCATGATCTGTAGGGCAGAGAGGACATGTGGGCTGATTTTGCTGGCAGCAGCTGCTCATCTTTCTGCCACTTCGGAGAGCTGGAAGCTACTGAAGAATGTGCACAACACCTGCATCCAGAGACAGGAGTCATATGTGGTTAGCAGCCACCCCATACCATTCCAGAACGTTTTTGGTTTCACAAAACTCTTCTTGAGTGGAGGGGCTAGGGCAGTTGGTCTTTTTCTTTTCTTCTCTAGGGCCTCTTGATTCCTCAAAAGACTTTGTAAAAAGCTTTTTCAGCTTTCATGAAGATTTGATCATTTGGTGAATTCTAGGACATTCTTGAGGGGTGATAGCATTGGTTTTTGGGCGTGGTATGTTTAAACCATTTGTTTTTTCTTTGGAATGGAGTTTTTCTGACAACACTGAATTTATAAGAGTAACATAACCTAACCAAATTGTAGTAAAAACATTTACTGTGGCTTTTCTGATTAAGAGGTTCTTTGATTTAAAGTAGTACTTCTTATAGTGTCTAAATGGACCACCATCATCAGGCGCACAAAAGCTTAAGGATTACTGTATAAAAGGTTCTTGTTCACATTCCTTTTATTACAATTAAAATAATTGATGACAGCAGATAGAGCTGTGCTTGCCAGGGCCTCACTGGCCCCAGACTTCCTCTCCCCCTTAGACTACAGGTTCTGTATAGGCTGTTGGCTTGAGAATAGAGTATTTTCCTGCTCCTCGAAGCTAGAGTAATTTTTGTTTTTTCTACAAATGAGATTTTAAAAGTTTGAGTAAAGTTCCATAAATATTAGGTCCTCCCTAGAACTCTTAAGACACTGAGAGGGTAGCTTTTTAATAACACACGTCAGTACTCATAGGGTTACAGTCCAGCTGGGGGAGTGAAGCTGATCCAGACCACTAGCAAACTTTGAAAGACTGGTGCAAGAGGTAGTGGAGTTTAGCCTGTACAAATATTTGCCATGTGTTGCCAGCACAGAGTTGGAAAACTGTGTTAGATTCGTTTTCCTTATTCAGTAAACGTTTGTGTGCTTCTCACCCGCAAACATTGTGCTAACCCAGCAGTGGGTTTCACTTGTTGCACTAACTGTGATTCACCTGTTGCACCAACCCTTTCTGGAACTTTGGGTTGAGAGGCAGTTGGAACATTTTCTGCCTCGTTGGGCAAGTTTGGAGAATAGTGAGGTGATAGATTAGTGGGCCCAGGGAGCGGCATCAGGTGGGTGTGCCATGTATTTTTTTTAACTTTTTTTTTAAAGGATTTTTTAAATTTATTTGCGAGAGAGAGAATGAGAGATAGAGAGCATGAGAGGGAGGAGGATCAGAGGGAGAAGCAGACTCCCCGCCGAGCTGGGAGCCTGATGTGGGACTTGATCCTGGGACTCCAGGACCATGACCTGAGCTGAAGGCAGTTGCTTAACCAAGTGAGCCACCCAGGCGCCCTTTTTTTTAACTGTTTACTTTGAAATGATTATAGACTCACAAGTAGTTGCAAAAATAGTGCAGAGGGCCTGTGTCCCCATAATCTGGCTTACCCTAATGGTAACATCTTGATTTTACCAAGTATTTTTGATATCCTTGCAAAGTGCTAGAGATTTAAAGGAGCATTTCCCCATATGCATTTTTTGAAAATTGCTTATTTCTCTGCTAAGATAACATAGATTAGAAGACACAGATTTAGAGAAGACTTGGTATTCTTAGACGAGTTTGAATTGATGAGATATATTCTAGGTAGTGAGTAAGTTTTTAGTCATTCGGTCTTTGACATGATGGTGAGTGGAATCTAAATTGGGGGCAGTCAGTGGTCAGGGATTTGTTTTTTTTTGTATCTGACGCTAATTGGCTATGTGACCATGAGTCAGTGGTACAACTATTATTTGTAAGTGAACGAATTGGGCCGGATCATGTAGGTTTTCTCTGTTCAGTTTCTATGCTCTTGGGATTGTGCTAAGGAAAGGATTTTTGTATTGTAGAATGGTTCAGCGGGAGAAGGAACTGCATCTACGGTTGTCTATGATTTCTTTCACTTAAATTTCATCGTTGAATGGAAAATGAACAAAAAGTGGGAGAATAAATTTTTACTTTTACTCAACTCAGTAACTATTTTGCCAACTAAATTATATACATTGGGATACAAAGATGATGGCCTCTGCCCTCATGGGGCATTCATTTTACAGGAGAGGCAAACAGGTAACAGGGAATTAAGTGCTACTAGGTAGTATAAATGACAGGGAAACGGAGCTGATAATTAAACCTGGTGCTTATGAAGGGCTTTGAAGACAGGGTTTTGCAGGGTGTGGAGACTGGTTGGTTCATTCTCTTATTTCTGTTCTCTTGAGCGTGACGAATTTTCTTTTAGAGGCGTGGAAGATACTGTCAGCAATCAGGGCTTCACCAGGGGGTGCTGTTGATAATCAGAGTTCTGTGATAATGTGTTGTGTGAGAGCAGTGTGTGAGAGCAGTTTACATATGGACAGTGGGTTTGTTGTTGTTGTTGTTTGTTTTTGTTCCTTTGCTTTTTGTTTGCGAAAGGTACTGTCCAGGCATAAGACAAGAAGGTAGGTCTCAGCGGGGTGTGAAAACAGGTTGCTTCTTCCTAATGCTTAGACTGGCTTATTGTTGGAGTTGGCAAGGAAGGGAGAGGGGATACTTGAAGAGCTTAGGGGGGGTGTCTGTGCTCCTTTCTGCTCACTCGTGTTGCGCAGGCTGGGATTGACCCTGTGACCACCTTGAATACTACCAGGAAAGAGACCCTTAAATGTGCGGCTGTGTGTCCTGATTCCTTCATTGTTATTGTCTTCATTTAAAATACTTAATTTCAGGGGCACCTGGGTGGTTAAGCATCCTACTCTTGATCTCGGCTCAGGTCCTGATCTCAGGGTTGTGAAATCGAGCCCCACTCTGCATCCAGCCCTGAGCTGGGTGTGCAGCCTTCTTGAGATTCTCTTTCCCTCTGTTCCTCCCCCCCTTAATAGATAAAATAAGATATTTAATTTTATATAGTACTCTGCCAGAAATATTTCAAGATTATTTGTGGTTATAGGTATTCATGGGATAGAACTGTTTTAATGGACATGGAATTTCACATCAGATTTAAGAGCCGAAGGTGAGATGAAATAGTCAAAAATATGTGGGGGCACCTGGCTGGTTCAGTCTATAGAACATCCAACTTTTTTTTTTTTTTGAGCATTCAACTTTTGATCCCGGGGTCATGAGTTCGAGCTCCAGTTTGGGTTTAGAGATTACTTAAATACATGTCTGAATTTAGATGTATCTGCTTAATCCTTTAAGTTTTGCACTAAGTTTTCATCTGTCTTCAGGTTTATGATACTGACATTCAATATCAAGTATTAAAATTCCTACAGAATTTGAGCGTGTTACTGTATATCTGTAGGATTTTATGTACCATAGATGGGTCCTGATGGGAAGAGCTGTGAGAACTAAAAAGCTACCAGACTCGGTGTCAGGAGACTTGGTCCTTTTGCTAACTAGTTGTGTAGTCTTGGGCAAGTCATTGCCCTGCAGTGAGTCTTAGTTTATTCATTTATAAGATGGGGGGATGTGTTTGATGTCTGAAAGTTCATTTCAGCTTGGAGTCTCTGTGAACTGTAGGGATGTACCTACTCTTTTATGAGCCGTAGTTGATGTATGTTCCTCAGCTTTGCCACTTTAAGATTTAATTTTTATTTCCTGCCTTAGACCTGCTCTTCTTCCTTCTTGGACTCATTCTAATAGGTATGTAAAAGCAGTGGACATTCTAAATTCTTACCACCTTGTTGGGTTAAGTGGAGGGGAGCTCTTAAAAACCATCTCAACTCTTCTATATCTTTTTAAAATATTTTAAACTGTCAGAGCCAATGTATTTAACTTGACATGAATGAATTCATTGCAGTTATATTATTTTTTAATTATATTTTCCATGTAAACCTAATGGGGAAGTTTCCGTGTGGCAAAAGTTTATTTGAAGTAAGGGGTGATAGCAAAAGCACATTGACAGTGTAACGTCTCCTGGGATTGGGAGTTTTTGTTCCCCTTTGGTTTCCAGTGAGTTGAGACTGTTTTTTTTGGAAGACTATTTAGTAGGTCCCAGTACTGTCAGGTGCTCATCAGGAATTTGTTCAATTTTTCAGGATACCTATTATCATTCTGTATATTAGTCTGTAATAGTTGACGTTAGTTTTTAACTTGAGTAGCCTGCAAGTCTACTTGACATTGACTGCTGAGTCATTTTTGAGATGTTCAGAATTTTACACCACAAGGGGGATTTTAGGGTTTTTCATATTTTACAGCTGATGAAATTGAGGGCGGGGGGGGGGGCCCAAGTGATTAGTTAAGTGGCAAAGACTAGACTCTGCGTAAGTCAGCTTTTTTTTTTTTTATTTTATTTATTTGAGAGAGAGAGACACAGAGAGGGAACACAAGCAGGGGGAGTGGGAGAGGGAAAAGCAGGCTTCCCGCTGAGCAGGGAGCCCGATGCAGGGCTCGATCCCAGGACCCTGGGATCATGACCTGAGCCGAAGGCAGACGCTTAACGACTGAGCCACCCAGGCGTCCCTTTTTTTTCTTTTTAAAGATTTTATTTATTTGAGAGCGTGAGAGAGAGAGAGAGCGCGCACAAGCAGGAGGGAGCAGCAGAGGGAGAGGGAGAAGCATACCTTCCCACTGAGCAGGGAGCCTGTCGCAGGGTTCAAGCCAGGGACCTCGGGATCATGACCTGAGCTGAACGCAGACGCTTAACGAATTGAGCCACCCAGGTGCCCCTGCACTAACTCAGCTTTATTTCTTTTCCTTTTCTTTCTGGAATGGGCGTGGGAAATTACTTGTTTTTCTAATGCATATTTATTACTATATATAAATGCAATTAAATATTGATATATACACTTTGTGTACACACATGCCATTAAAGGAGCAAATTTGGGGGGCTTCTGCTACATTATCAGTTCTAGTCTTGGGTGCACGGTGGTGGAGCTTAGTTGGTGGTACGGTGAAAGAAATTTTGGATTCTTCCCCAGAGGCACATAGCCTGGTCTTGTGAAGAAGGGAAGCTTTCCAGAAGAGTCAAACGGAGGATCGGGATTCTGAGTAGGAGGTAGGCTGAGAGGACCCTGGTCGCCAGAGGTGTGGTGCAGGGCAGGGCGTTGGGGACTGGAAGAGCTTTGTAGGCAGAAGGAACTGCATGTGTGAAGACCCTACGGTGAGAGAGGGCAGTACATTTGAGGAACTGTACGAAGCCCAGAGTGCTTAGAGCAATGAGTACATAGGGTTTCCAATCAGTTGAATAGCTCTTGTAGAAAGGAATACAGTGTTAACTGTCTTCAAAAATGAGCTCGGTATTATCATGAAAAATAAATTTGACGTGCTAGGTTATGTATTGGCTGTAGCTGATTAATTTAGTGGGTTAGACTTAGCAACTGAACCAGCGCAGTAAAGAGTGTGAATTCCATCCCAGTTTAGGACAGTTGCTTGATTTCATGGCTACAAATAGCATCCTTTACCTCCATCCAGCCTAGTTGTTGGAATTTGCTACTGTTAATGAAGATGAACCAGCTTGGATGGGTGGTTCAGTTCGGATGCTTCATTGCTGTTGGGAAAACACTGCAGATGCTACAGATGAGCTAGTAATGTCACTGAGATGAAGAATAATGCATTTTTCTAAGAGAGAAAATAGTCTGTGATCTTAACCATGTTAAGGACAAAAGTTTCATAAGAAGTGCTTGAGGAAAATGACAGTGCACTTGTCTGGGTTATGGATGAATTACTTTTGATGTCTCTGTTTTAGCATTTTATATGCTTCTGTGTGAGTATGTGTTTTTTAAATAATAGAAACAATAAATCCCTAACAAAGTGTTTTAGTTTAGTTAGCTATTCACATGTACTATCACAGATGTACTAACTATGATACCTCAGGTACTAGGAATGCAAAGACCACACACAATAAGCTTGTCTTCAAAGAGGCAACCTCTCAGCATTCCCATGAAACATGAAAAGCATTGAATAAAGAACACTTAATTTCATTAAAAAATTTTTTTTCTCTAAAAACCTCTTAAATGAAATATAATTCTTTGTGTAAAACTGAGGGGTGATTCTATAAATAAATTTATTATTTAAAAATTTTTATTTTGAGCTTTGATATTGAACAGAGTTCTAAATTAGGATTAGATATTTGAGCATAATTTTTTATTTGAGCTTATGGAAATTTGTTCACAGCCTGCCCCCAAAGGAATGGTGTGTAATGAAAGCCTGTTGGATTTTGGACAAGAACTTACCATTTCCATTTTACATTCATAGTTCACCCAGGGAGAAGATAGCTTGTAAAAAACATTGCGGTAAAATTTAAGCACTTATTTTTTTCTAGTAAACTGACAGAATTTTTATCATAACAAATATAAATGAACACTATGAGAAAGCATTTTTAAAAAATGCGACCTAAAGTTTGTCTGATTCATTCATTCATTGTTAGTCAACAAATATTTATTGAGGGCTTGTTTTGGGCCAGACTCTTGAGCTACAACAATGAATATAGGAGGCACAAATTCCTTCCCTTGTGGAGCTTACATTGTAGTGACATGCTTTTTGTGTGTTAATTATTAGGAAACACTTCTTTTAAATGTGAGTTGTTTAATTTCCATGTTACATCTATTTGAAATGTATTCTTATTAAAAATTGTATTCAGGGGCACCTGGGTGGCTCAGTCATTGAGCGTCTGCCTTCGGCTCAGGTCATGATCCCAGCTGGGATGAGTCCCGCATCATGCTCCCTGCTCAGCGGGAGACCTGCTTCTCCCTCTCCCACTCTTCCTGCTTGTGTTCCTGCTCTCGCTGTGTCTCTCTCTGTCAAATAAATAAATAAAATCTTTAAAAAAAAAATTGTATTCAGGGGCACCTGGGTGGCTCAGTCGTTAAGTGTGTCTGCCTTTGGCTCAGGTCAGGATCACAGGGTCCTGGGATGGAGCCCCGCATTGGGCTCCCTTCTCCGTGGGAAGCCTGCCTCTCCCTCTCCCACTCCCCCTACTTGTGTTCCCTCTCTCTCTGTGTCTCTCTCTGTCAAATAAATAAGTAGAATCTTAAAAAAAAAAAAATAGTATTCAGTTAGAAATGATGGGAAAGCCCACTGAATTTAAGTGTTCTTTGTAATATCCCTAAGTGGTTTATTAAACATTTTCATCACTATGCAGGGCCATTCTTTAGACTTGATTTTCTTTTACTTTGAGCCTGTGAATGCCATCTGGGAATGCTGAGATGTGGCCTCTTTGAAGACAGGCTTATTGTGCGTGGTCTTTGCATTCATAGTACCTGAGGTATCATAGTTAGTACATATTTTTATTAGATTAATTTGAACTTCAAAAAACAAAATATTTTAATAAAAATTGAATCTTAAAACTGTATTTTGATCTTTAGAATAAGGAATGAATTAAGTGTATGGATTTTTTTTTTTGCATGTACTATTCCAATAATATTGAAAGATACCATGGTTTAACTTCACTGCCCCCTCCCATATTTCTTTTTTTATTTTTTTAAAAGATTTTATTTATTTATTTTACAGAGAGAGACACAGCGAGAGGAACACAAGCGGGGGGAGTGGGAGAGGGAGAAGCAGGCTTCCCACTGAGCAGGGAGCCCGATGTGCGACTCAATCCTAGGTCCCTGGGATCATGACCTGAGCTGAAGGCAGACGCTTAACGACTGAGTCACCCAGGTGCCTGCCTTCCTTAAATCCTTACATCCTTGACTGTGTGTGCATGTGTGTGTTTTTGGTTAGGTTGATTTCCCCCTCAACATTCTATTATAAACATTTTCAAACTGCAGAAAAATTGAAAGAATAAACAATAAATTACTTGGGGGGCGCCTGGGTGGCTCAGTCGTTAAGCATCTGCCTTTGGCTCAGGTCATGATCACAGGGTCCTGGGATGGAGCCCTGCATCGGGCTCCCTGCTCAGCGGGAAGCCTGCTTCTCCCTCTCCCCTGCTTTGTGTTCCCTCTCGCGCTGTGTCTCTCTCTGTCAAGTAAATAAAATAAATCTTTAAAAAAAGAACAATAAATTACTTGGTTATACTTCTTCTAGATTCAGTAATTGTTACCATTTTGCCAAATTTGCAAAGTGTGTTTGTGTGTGTGTGTGTATATATATATACACACACACAAGATAAATATAAAAACTTTGGACTGTTTGGAAGTTGCAGTCCTCATGATGCTTTATCTTTTAAATACATGTATCTCCTAAAAACCTGGACTTTCTTCTGTACAACCACCATACCATTATCACACCTTAGAAAATGAACAGGAATTCCTTAATACCATCCAATAGCTGGTATATATTCAAGTTTTCCCAACTTGTCTTTTTTTTTTTTTTTAAGAAATCTTACAAAAGATTTTTGACAGAGAGAGACACAGTGAGAGAGGGAACACAAATGGGGGGAGTGGGAGAGGGAGAAGCAGGCTTCCCACTGAGCAGGGAGTTCGATGTGGGGCTCGATCCCAGGACCCTGGGATCATGACCTGAGCCGAAGGCAGACGCTTAACGGCTGAGCCACCCAGGTGCCCCCAACTTGTCTTTAAAATATCTATATATGGGGCGCCTGGGTGGCGCAGTCAGTTGGGCTTCTGCCTTCAGCTCAGGTCATGATCCCAGAGTCCTGGGATTGAGTCCCACATCAGGCTCCTTGCTCAGTGGGAAGCCTGCTGCTCCCCCTGCTTGTGCTCTCAATCTCTCTCTCTCTCTGATAAATAAATAAAATCTTAAAAAAAACTATAATAATTGGGTTTATCAAATCAGAATTCAGTCAAGGTTCACACATTGCATTTGGTTTCATTTGAATTTTGTCTTGGAGTCATTTTTACAAAAATGTTTGCAATTTTTACAAGGGTCACCCTTAGTGATTGAAATATGGAAATCATTCTATTTGAAAGTGCAATTGTTGTTTTTAATTTCATGAACGTTTCATTGGTCTGTATATACAGTTTTCATTTGTCAGTCGTGTATGGGTATTTTGATGAATTTTCTAGTGTTTCTTTTCCTAGACCTCATGAAATCTTGCATCTCTTGGAAGATTTGCAATTTCACTTTGGGTTGGATTTGCATTGGATTACATTGTATTGTCAGATAATATCCCATAATCAGCAACAGCTTGACTCCAAAAGATGTGGAAATGATAGCCAGGTTGTGCAGGGTTGTTTGAGACCATTTTAATAAGAGATAAGTGGTTGGTGAACGTTTTGGTCTTGTCGGTTTTTGTTTCCTTATGCAGTCTCCTGACTGCAGGGCTGAGGAAACGAGAACAGTCTATTGGTATATATTTCATGGTGTGATTGACAGGAGAGCTGGCTTGTCAGTGTTCTGTTAGTTACTAGGGAATATAGAAGTGAGGGGTTTTGTTGATGTTACATAAAAATTGGTTTTTATTTTGAGCAAAGATTTGCTCTTCAGATAAGTCTATGGTTAAATAGATTTGTTAAATAAGCGACTTGTTAAGGAAGTTCGAGGGTGTAGATAACACAAAGTTTTGTTTTTAAACTTAGCACAGTTAAAGGAAACTGGTAAGAAAGGTATCAAAGATGAAGTATAAATGAGGCTTTATTCATAGACCATTGGAACTAGTACCAAAGAAAATGGTGAGGTTGTCTTTGATCTTCTGTTTTTTTATTGCTGTGTCAGAAACCACTCCAAGTTGAATGGTGTAAAGCAACAGTCATTTATTATTTCTGGAGATTGACAGTACTGGGCTGGGGGGTTCTTACTGTAGGTTTCTTATGCAGTGGCAGTCAGGTGGTAGCTGGGAAGACTCAAACGGCTGGGACCTGGAATTGGGCAGGTCCTCCAGCATCTCCAGCTTGGGTAGTCTCTCTGTGTGGTCTCTGCAGCATGGAGGCTTCCACATTGTTAGACTCCTTAGGTGGCATCTCAGAGTTTCAAAAGCATGTGTCCCTGTCCTAAGAGAGAGTGCCAAGCTGGACTGCCTTTTTATACCATGGCTTTAGAAAGTCCTGCAGAGTCACTTTTGCCTCATGCCCTTCTCAAGAAGTAAGTCATAAGGCCTGTATTAAAGGGGAGGGTAATTAGAGTCCATATTTTGGTGGGAGGAGTGTCAAAGGATTTATAGATTTTTTTTTTTTTTTTTAAATCCACCTTGACCATTAAAAAAGATGATAAACAGGGGCACCTGGGTGGCTCAGTCGGTTAAGCATCTGCCTTAGGCTCGGGTCCTGGGATTGAGCCCCATGTTGGGCTCCCTGCTCAGCTTGGAGTCTGCTTCTCCCTCTCCCTCTGTTCTTCCCCCCCCCCCCGCTTGTGCGTTCACTCTCAAATAAATAAAATCATTAAAAAAGATGATAAACTAATACTTATCAGAAGGAGATTTGGATGCCATGAAAGTTTTAGAAAAGATTGATACCATGTATTTGAAAATAGAAAAAATGCAGACTTGAAATTTATGGCACTGGACATAATGCATTTTGTGGTAGTAGTAACAATTAATATAATATTTCCAGACAGAAGTACTGAACTTGACAGTTCAACAGTTTAACATTGCAAAGGCCCCACCCCCACCCCCCTAAAGCATCCAGGTCCGAATCACAAGGAAATCAGTATAATGTGTTCTTTTGACATCACTGGTATTACTCATACAGTCAGGTGGTTGATTGGGTGCCTTATTTAGGAAATAATGAAACATTTGATATGTTCTGAGACTTAAAAGTTTGCCACGTGGGCTAGTGGTTATTAGTTCTTTACTATAACTGTACTCAGGTGCAGGATGTATTTCCTGTGAACCAGAATTTTCTTTGGACAGGAGCTTCTCAGCTTCATCATCCATTTGATTAGTCAGCTTTAGGACTGAATGTTTCCTATTTGCAGAGACCCATCTGCCCTGAAATGACTAGGTTTTGATGATGAGTCTGTTTATTTTAATACTCACTTGTATGCCTACTATGTGCCATCCATTGTACTAGCTATGGTTATGCAGTGGCATTCAAAATAAACCTTAAAACCAGTTCCAGAAGGAGAGTTGCAAACATTTTTGGGGCAGGGTCGTTATGATTGAAATAAAGGCGTTGCTTAACAGTATGATTAATAGGAAGATGATGTCTTTTCGCACGGGAAGTTTGTTAGAAGTGGGCCTTCATATTATTTCATAGCTTTGCCTGAGGTGGTATTTTGATATTATTTGTGGTCAATTTTAAAGGGACGTTAAGTCATGTGTTGTTTTTCTTGGTGTTTTTGCAGTTTTTGTTAGAGTATGTGATGAAATTGCAGCATCTTTTGTGTCAGTGTGAAAAAGAACTCTATTTATTTTGTACATTCAGTACCTTCTGTCATTTTGTCTCTTTCTAATCAAAAGAGGCCTTACTGTTGTCATTAGAAAATGAGGATGCGGGACCGGACGGTTACTAAGGGCCTTCCCAGGTCTAACATTCAAAGCTGGGGAAGAGAGTAGAAGTTCTGGTTGGTAAAGAGGGTGGGAGGTGTCAGCAAAGTGTCTGTTGAGGTTGATTCATATTTTAGACTTCCTAGAAGCAGAGACAAAAAAGCAATGGCTGAAAAATAACATTGCTTATTATGTTATAGCAGAGTGAAACTTTTTCTTAATCATGCTCTGAGAAATTCCCAGTGAATCTTTTTTTTTTTTTAAGATTTTATTTATTTGACAGAGACACAGCGAGAGAGGGAACACAAGCAGTGGGAGTGGGAGAGGGAGAAGCAGGCTCCCCATCGAGCAGGGAGCCCCACGCGGGGCTCGATCCCAAGACCCTGAGATCATGACCTGAGCCGAAGGCAGACGCTTAATGACTGAGCCACCCAGGTGCCCCCCAGTGAATCTTTTTTACGTTTAGAGACATTAAAAAGCCCAGTGGACACCGGGGTTTATATTTGCCATGCAAGTTTTCTTTATGTGATTATATTAGGCACCGGTAAAAACTGAAGTTATAATAAGTCCTTGTTTTGTTGAGGCCCTTCTTTAAGGATTGAAGAGTGTAACTTTCTGGGTTAGAATTCAAATGTTTAGAAGCTGATCCTGTACATCATGAGGTTTGCGTATTTTATTTTATTTTAGGATTTTATTTATTTGAAAGAGAGAGAGCAGGAGCAGGGAGGAGGGGCAGAGGCAGAGGGAGAGGGAGAAGCCGACTCCCCACTGAGCAGGAGCCCGCCCCTGATGCCAGCGGCTGGGGACTCTGAGATCAAGACCTGAGCCAAAGGCACGTGGTTCACTGACTGAGCCACCCAGGTGCCCCTGAGGTTTGCTCATTTTAAACATTCTTTTTAGCGTTGTTATTTCTTACTATGTACAAAGCACTATGGTTTCCAGACATCTCGTTTAGCACTCCGGCAGCACTGTGAAGAAAGTTGAGTTGCCGGAGGTTAAGCATGCTTCCCAGGCTGCACAGCAGGGGAGTGTTAGGTGGGTCTCCAAGCCCAGGACCTTAGTTATTAGTTACTAAGTTGGATCAACAGGCTCTGTGGCTCAGGCTCATGGGTAGTTTTTATGTGAGCTGAAGTTTTAAACGTTCGCAGATAAAAACAAATGTCATGGTAAAGACCTGTGCTGTAGCCTTCAAAAAGCAGTACATTAGCAATTATCTTGTGCCTACAGGAATACATTTTTTTATTGCTTTAAAATGTTGATCTGTTTGTGGAGGACAGGACAGGGTCATCATTGTGTGTCTTTTCTTCCTTCTTGCCTGGGGCTTGTTGGAGGAGAGGGGACCACCGTATGAAGTGATGCATAGTCTCGGTGTTCAGTTGAATGTTGAAACTAGCACCATGGTTCATTCCTGAAGCCAGTATGCCAGTACCTATTCATTAAGCTCTTGCTGCGTCTGTCCTGACATGCTAGTGTGTGGGAGGGTGGGCTTGGGGCCTGCAGTAGCGTCATTGAAGTAGTGACACCGAATTGTTCCTATCCCTTTTGTGGTGTTTGGGTGAGAAAGGTTGTGAACAGTTGGTCTCTGGTTTTGTATAACAGTTTAGTATTTTTAATCTCTGCAGTACCTACAGTGTACTAAATACACAGATGTGCAAAAGTAATCATAGGTCATATCCTTAAGGAGTTTACCTGTATAGTTGGGAAAATAAAATAGATCTGTAAAAAGTAGGATGGCAGTATCGGAGAGAACAGTTCAAAGCAGTAAATGACTAATTGCAAAATTGAATAAATTGATGAGAAATTCTGGAGGAGGTCAAAAGAGGAAGTGCCCACTGGACCATAGTATCTTAATTATACTTTTTTTTTAAAAGATTTTATTTATTTGTCAGAAAGAGAGAGAGAGAAAATGGGTGGAGGGGGGCAGAGGGAGAAGCAGACTCCCTGCAGGACCCTGGGATCATGACCTGAGCCAAAGGCAGACGCTTAACCAAATGAGCCACCCAGGCGCCTTTAATTATACTTTTTGTAGATATTTCATATGTAACTTGGGTAAGATAGAAGTAATTTCAAATGTAATTTGGAGAAGTTGAGATAACCAGGATTTTAACAGATGCCATAGCATCACATGTGTACATACATATGAACTGAGAAGTCCAGTTTTCTCCATGAGCTTCAGTTATGTCTAGTTGGTATTGTTATCCGTCAGGAGATCTTCGGATGTCTTTCAGTGCTTTTTTAAAAAGGGTATGACAGTAGATATTTGGAGTTGCTCTTTGCTGGCTTCATCCAAAGTAGCTGCCCATCAGTTAATAGAGTTCTCCCCAATTTCCTTTTTTACCAGTTCCCATTTAGCAGTTTTTTTTTTTTTTTAATTTGGTCAGAAGTGGTAATGACTGTAATAAGCAGGAGCAGCTAACATTTTGTACCCGACTGTGTACTAAGCATATTGTGTGCTACAATACCCTGTTGGTTCAAATGTGTAAGTAAAATTTGCCATGATAGGAGTAAATTTGTGGTCTAAATTATTTGTTGAGTGTGTCGAGGAACTCAACAGCCCTTTGTGGGTATTTCAGATCCAAAGCTTGATTAAGTTTAAAGGTCAGGCTTTTAAGTCCTGATTGTTGTGGTTAGAGTTTTTCTGGCTTGTCTGCTTTATAGACTGGTCAAGCCAATAACTCACTAAGAGAGTTTAAAAATAAAGAAGTGTAGGGGTCAAGGTGCTCTCTAGACTTGCTAATTTCAGGGAACATTTGCAAGGAACTTCTCTAGTTTTGTAAAGAGACCTTTGTCCCTAGGGTTTGTTTGGTTTGTTTGGCTCTGTTCCTTGCTCTTGTCCCTTACCCCAGGCTCTTGGCTTTGGTGATATTCAGTCGTCTTGAGAGTATTTTTGAGAGTATTTTAAGGCTGTCGAAAAGTTGCACATATACATTTAAACACAAATAGTACCTTTACTTTTCTATCACTTTTGTAGATGAGACCACAATCACTGCTGTGAGGTTGGTTGAACAAGTGAATCTATTTAATTTCTGTGTCTAAAAAGGGAGGAGGATGGAAGTTTTTTTGTTTCTCACTTAGCTGTTTGGGTGACATTTTAAGGAATTTTGGATCTAGTTTTGATAGTTTTAAAGAGGTTTTGTTTTAAAGCTCGTACGTATTCTGTTATTGTGCCATTTTGTTACTTTAGGTGAAAACAAATCAATTTTTGTCTGTATACTGTTCTTGACTAAGTATATAATTTCTGGTTGGGAATAATTTTTCCTGAAAATTTGAAGGCATTCCATCATTGTCACATAGCTTACAGTATTTCTTTTGAGGAGTTCAGTGCCATTTTGACAATCCTTTCTACACACCCCCAAAGCTTTTAGGGTCTTCCCTCGATCTCTGTTGCTGAGAAGTTTCATGCTTGATGTAGGTCTTTTCCCCATTCGCTGTATTTTGGGCCCCAAACAATTGGTAGGTCTCTTTATTCTGGAAGCTTGTATCTGAGCTTCAGTTCCTGGAAATTTTGTTATATTATTTCTTTAATATCTTTTTTCCCCATTTTCTCATTTTTCTTTTTTCCGGGGGCGGGGGGAGAGAACTCCTAGTATTTAGATGTTTGACACCTCCTTTGCTTCTCTGATTTACTTATCTTTTCTCCCCTAATTTCCATTGCTTTGATTTTTTTTGCTTTACATTATGTTGAAGCTTTTTTTCTTCTCTTGGGCCAGTTTCTGCACAGAGGAATCCTGGAAGGTAAGTGTGTGGCTGCAAGCATCTGGGATGGGGGCTGGCTTACTCCTCATTTCCATAAATAGTTTTCACTTCTTCCAGTATGCCCATACCTGCCCAGCTAGATATCCCCAGGCCATTGTTCTGGTTGAATTTCTGTAGTGGGAACAGTTCTGGCAGAGTCTGGAAGGGACAGTCTCCTCATAGGGTGAGGATTTTTATTGCTCCTTATGCAAACTCACAACAGCCTTCCTGTTTGGGTACTCCCAGACTTCATAAGTTCTTGGTGCCTCCAATTAAAATTGCAGAGTTGGTCTGTTCGTTTTGGATCCCCCCCCTCGCCCCCTCCCCACCCCGCAGGCTTTAGGTTTCTGTTTTTGTTTTTTTTTAAGATTTTATTTATTTATTCATAAGAGACAGAGAGGGAGGCAGAGGGAGAAGCAGGCTCCCCGCTGAGCAGGGAACCCCATGCAGGACTCCGTCCCAGGACCCTGGGATCATGACCTGAGCCTAAGGCAGACGCTTCACCGACTGAGCCACCCAGGTGTCCCGTGTCAGTTTTCTCTTATCTGCTGGGTCCTTTGCCACTTCCCTGTCTGCTTTCCAGCTTCCAGAATTTTGTTGGCGTCTCTTGCTGGAATGCACTAGCCTTTTCTTTCTCTTTGTCCTTGTAACTTTAAAATTCATTTGTTGTCCTTTTAGAGGATTCCAGGAGGTAGTGGAAAGAAACAAGTTTAATTAGAAGTCCTATACAAGAAAATGATTCCTCTTTACTCTTAAGTACACTAACTCTCCATACCCAGTGTCTTAGTCTGCTGGTGCCGCTGTAAGGCAATACCCTAGACTGGGGGCCTTAAACAACAACATTGATTACTCACGGCTCTGGAGGCTGGAAGTCTGAGATGAAGGTGTGGTGGTGGTCCAGTTTTGGTCAAGGCCTGCTTCTTGGCTTGTGGACGACTGCCTTTGCATTGTATCCCCACATCGCCAGAGAGCACAGAGTGAGAAGCCCCTCTCTCCTGTCTTCTTATAAGAGCACTAATCCTATCATGAGGATGCACCCTCATGACCTAATTACTACCCAATGGCTCCATCTCCACCTGCCCTCACTTGGGCATTAGAGTTTTACCATATGAATCTGGGGTGGGGGAGGGCACTAATATTCCCTCCATAGCAGCCGGTGTGATTGTTTTAGGGCACTCTCTCTTCAGCTTGTACACATTCCTGTAACCTCTGCTTACACGTCTGTGGTTCTTGGCCGTGGCCCTCTTCGCTCTCAGGAGTGGCTTGAGGTGTGCTGTTGGCTTCCCTGCAACCCTTTGTTCGCCTCCTGGAAATGAATATCCCAGGGTGTGCGGGCTTAATAATTTTTCAAAATGTACTCAAGCCTGACTCTATTTAATTTTGGGAGGCCTCTGTTGGTCTTTGCAGATGTGAAAAAGGTCCTTCAAAATATATTGTAATCAGGGCTTGTTTTCTCTTTTACTACCTTCTTTTGAAATGTTTTCTTATTCTTCATCCGGTGAGGAGCAGGAAGAATGATTTTCTTTTACTATGTCTTCTTTTATTAAGGTTCTCTTCAGACCACTCAACGTTGTTCTATATAGCCTTCATTTTGTGTGATTTCACATCCACACCAGGTAGCCAAGTGCAAGGAGTCTTGTATTTGTGCCCTTTGTATGGGCTGTGTGAACGGTGCCCGCATCTGTGCGGTACATTCATCTTTCTTATTTGTGTTTCCGTCCTGTCAGCTGCCTTCAAGTAGTCTGTTTTGATATTTATTCAGTTTTATTCAGAGAGATTTTGATTCCTAAAAGAGTAATTATTTGAACACAGGAAGGTTGTATATAGTTTGCCTTTGATTCTTGTAGTGGTATGTTGAGTAGCAGATTGCTCTAGCACTATCCACTGTTTAGATGACTTGTAAGAAAAATGAAGTTAAGTCAGATCTTAAAATTCTCTTCTTGGCTTCCTGAAGTGTTTTGGAGAACTTTAATTTTTTTTTAGTTGTGTAAGAGCCAAACAGTTTTTGTTGTTGTTTAATAGATAAATCATCATAAATGTTTTCACTTGAATATGTCCCTTTTGTGATGAATCCCAGCACCCTTTATGGCCTATTTCAAAATCCTGATGCCCCTGAAAGCCCTGGGCGCTGCTTCATGAAATCTTCTCCCCTTCCCCCCTTTTAAAACTAATCTCTACACCCAACATGGGGCTTGAACTCGACCCCAAGATCAAGAGTCACATGCTCTACTAAGCCAGCCTGGAGTTCCCCTCACGAAATCTAACCCCAGATGAATCCTAGTAAATTCTTCTCTTAGTGATTCATGCTTAGAGCACTCCTCTCAGCACCTGGTTATTTTTTATTTGTCTTTCTGTGTGTATAGCTTGTTTTTACAAGTAGATCATAAACTACTTAAGATGTGTGGATTGAATCAGTGGGTTTTCAGTGTTCCTTTTTTCCTCAGGGTTCCCAAGTGGTAGATCTGTTTTCTGTGGCTGTGGTTCCTGGTTAGGGGCAGTACCCCCAAGCATGGAGAAAGCTCCCTCAGGGGGATTGGTTTGGCTCCTGTCCCTCCCTAGGGTATTCTCTAGTGCAGTTTATTTCCTGTACTACTTCACACCAGGCCTTAGACTCTGGGTGTTCAGGAAGCATTGTTGATTGAACGGGACCCTTGGCAGAAGTGTTACGATGGCAGGAATAGAGGCCTGGACAGGTTTTGTCTCACACTCTCCCTCCCATCTGTAAATTGACAATTACAGGTAAATTGATCTCTACAGTCTGCTGTTTTCTCAAATGGAAAATACGGACATTATCACATCAAGGACTTGATATTAAATACAAAAATCTGTATGTGTTTGTTTTCCTGAAATCAAATTAAGTACAATTATGTGCTGGTGCAGTTTCTAAGAAAATTTTCATTCAGAGTCCATGACAATTTAACCAGTCCATGGTTAGAAAGAAATACGTAGATTGTTTTTACTACTTCTTAAATTTTAAATTAACCTTTTTATGAAGTATTGGTAATAGTGGCTTTTCCCCTGAATCTTACTTGGCAGAGTGAAAAGTTGGCAACCTTATCTTTGTCTTTATAATTTTTTTTTTAAGATTTTATTTATGTATTTGTCCAGAGAGAGAGAGAGAGAGCACAAGCAGGGGGAGCAGCAGGCAGAGGCAGAGGGAGAGGGAGAGGGAGAAGCAGGCTTCCCGCTGAGCAGGGAGCCCAATGCGGGACTCGATCCCAGGACTCTGGGATTATGACCTGAGGCCGAAGGCAGCCGCTTAACCGACTGAGCCACCCAGGCGTCCCTGACTTTATAACTTGAAGAAAGTTTTATTTATCTGTTAAATCCAGAAGTCAGAGATAACATATGCTTTATACCTTAAAAAGAAAATCTGTGACACCCCTTTGGGGACAATTTTCTATATATTTATTTGTTAGCTCAAGCTTGTTAATGTATCTTTTCAAAGTTTCTGGCTTTACTAGTATTTTATCTGCTTGAACTATCAGCTTCTGATAGAGGTATGTTAAATTTCTCATGGCAGTTGACCATTTCTCAAACGGTCAGTTTTTACTGGGTATATTTTTGAGGTTATGGTATTAGGAGCATTCGATTTTATGAATGTTAAATGTTCTTGGTGGATTATTCCTTTGATTGTTATATAGTATGTCTCTTCATTCCTGTTTAATACTTTCTTTCCTTTACTCTGATAATTTTTGACTTAATTGTGAAATGAACAATTTGATTAAGTAGATTTATTTCTCCTGCTTGAATTTCATATCTTCTGAGCCTTTTTTCTGCTGCTTTTTTCCCCTTCTGTTAGAGTCCTAGTTTTCTGCATTCCCTTCCCTCTTTCCTCCCTCTTGGTTTGGAAGCCATAGATTGTATTTCTGTTCTTTTAGTGGTTACCATTAAAATTTTCAAGTGCAACATTTTCGAACGAAACAGACAGCCCAGTTCCAGCTTCCACGAGGAATCTGGCTGTGGTACCCGTTCTCTCACTGGGGAGTACTTTTAGCTTTCTTTCCCTCCGGAGAAGATGTTGATCTTGTGTGTGGTCTCCGCTGAGTCTTTCGGTTTCCTCTTTTCTGCAGTTGTCTTTCATGGCTGTATATTTAGAGGAGGGGAGGTTTTTCCCGGAGTGAACTCACTGTATGTACCAGCTCTGCCCTACTCATTTTCCTCCCCTCTGGTCTGCGTACCTGTACATCATAGTCACCAGATACTTGTTACACGTTGTGTTATACTTTGTTTGTTTTGGTTTTAGCTACTTTCCTTTTTTCAGCTTCAGATGGAAAGGAGAGAAGGAACAGGACCACCCAAATCAGTGGAAGGCCTTCTCACTGACTGTCCACCTCAGGCTGGGTGGAGCGCTCAGTGTTAGGAGGAGGGAGGTCTAGAGAACTTAGTCCAGGACAGAGCAACTGTGTAGGGTCCGAGTGTGAAGTGTTCATCTTTCCGAACTGTATTCTCCTTGTAGGCTGGCTCCATTTTGTTAAGCTTGTTAGCTGTTTTGCTCTGTCAGCATTCAAGTAGTATAAAGATGCCCCTTACATTTGTGGGAAACAGGAAGGTTGTACTACATGTTGTAGCTGTGATGATGGCCACTGAGTTTTGCAGGCTTCCCTGCTCTAGCCCAGTGCTTGCTAGGGCAGGTCTGCAACGAGATGGGAGTGACTCTGAAGAGCGCCAGGCTGGAGGGGGGTTTTGTGTCCAGATATACTCACTCGTCACTCCGCCATCTTCTCCTGTCGTGGGATCGACGCTCAGTATGCAGAGAGGAGGTAGCTGATTAAACCAGTCAGCCTGCTAGGGCCTGGTGCTGCAAGATTGAGAACTTAGTTCTCTGTCTGGTATACAATTTTCAGGCATTAAACAAAAGCACGGGGAAAGAGTTTAGCAGTTTGGGGATGAATTTACCGTTTGCGGATGATAATTAGGGCTTGGTAGGAGGAGGCTGATGTCCTTCATAATCTTCCCCGGGGTTAGCCCTTTTCAAGTATCATTATCCACACACTGTCTAAAAGCACTAAGTGTGCATGTGTGTGTGTGTGTGTGCGCGTGTGCGTGCGTGCGCGTGCGTGCGTGTGTTGAGAGGTGAACAGAGTCGGGACTGAGATGGGATGCAGACCTCTCTGTCAGTGATGTCAGTCTGGAAATTGGAGACTGCCTGTTGGGTCAACTTACATTAGTTGGAGTGTTTATTGTAAGACAAAGAATGGGAAGCATTTACTGGTGGATTTCTGAAGGCCAGACTTGGGAGCTAGGCCTTCGCGGTGGTGGCTGTGTTGCCAGAGAGAACTTTGTATTCATTTGTGCTCCGTAGTGAGAAAACAAAAGGGATCTGGTAGAGCTCTTTAATGTGACCCTGCGGGGTTTTGTAGTTTTGACATTTGTGTGACTCTTTCGGTTTAGCTCTCCGACTTATACCTAAAGAAAGGCTTTCTTGATGAGAGGTCCAGTGTTAAGAACCCTTAGTAGGTGCAGATTTCAAAGAAGCCGTTTGATACAGCTTTCGGACCTCCTCTGGGTACACTGATGAACACGCTCTTGTTAATAAGTGGGGTTGTTGGGCAGTTTGATTGTAAAGCTTACTTGATAAGTCTGGCTTCCCCAGCAATGTCTGCTTATATTGTAAAAGGAAAATGATACTGAAATCTATTACTGTCTCTTAAAAGTAGAGAATTTCGAATCATAGAGATCTTTTGTTTTTCCACTTTTAAGGAATAAAAGTGCCTATTGCCATATTATTTGGATTTAAAAATGATCTGCTGGGGGCGCCTGGGTGGGTCAGTCGTTGAGCGTCTGCCTTTGGCTCAAGTTGTGATCCCAGGTCCTGGGATCCAGCCCCGCATCGGGCTCCCTGCTCCCCGGGAAGCCTGCTTCTCCCTCTCCCGCTCTCCCTGCTTGTGTTCCTTCTCTTGCTCTCTCTCTCTCTGTCAAAATAAATAAATAAAATCTTAAAAAAAAAATGATCTGCTGTAGGTAGTTGTATTTTTTAACAATATAATTTTAGGCAGAGTAGGATTGTTTATGCTATTTACTTTTTTTTTAATCCTTGAAGCTGATTAAACAGTAAGAAAATTGGGACATAGTTTTGGTTTAGGTAAAGAGAAAAGACAGTAAAGACAGCCTGTCACAGGCTTTTCGTGTGCTAGGTACTCTCTGGGGTTCTGGGGTAGAGACATGGCCTTTGCCTCAGGGAACTTGGATCTTAAACCAGTGTCTTCTGGTTCCGCAAGATCTTACTAGAAAAAATGACCTGATCATGTTCAATTTCAATGTGGGAAGCACAAGATTAAGCATAGTTAAATGGGTTTCTTTATTGTAGGACTTAGAAAACTCTAATAGACTTACGTGAATTGTGAATTTCTGAGAGGGAGCTATCCTAAGCAACATTTCAAGTTTCTAATACTTGAAATAGTAGGGTTATTAATGTCTCCCTAAATGGACTACTGATCTTATGACTATTTTAAGCAATCCTTACTTACAATGTATTTAAGAGTAGTGTTTTTCAAAGTTAGTTAATCACCAGAATCACTTTGGGTACTTAGAAATTAAAAAAAAAAACCCAAAAACATTTGAATTGATAATACGTTTATGTGGTTTAAGATTCAAAAGTGTACATTGGCACACAGTGAAAAGTTCCCTCTCTGCTCTGTTCCCTAGCTGCCTACTTCCTTTTCTCATAGGTGACTAATGTTAGGCCTTTCTGAACTGTTTCATATGTGTGCCATAACTTACTTAGCCAGAATATCAATCACTGAGCCTTGTATCTGGAGAGCTCCGATTTAGTAGGTTTGGGTGGGGACTGAGAATATGTCTTTAAAAATGTTTCCTAGAGATTGTGATGATTAGCTAGATTTAGACACTATTATTTAAGATGGTACACATTACTTTTACATGTGGCGTATTATCCGATTCTTAAAACTTTGAAACTGATAGGGTGATGACCATTTTTAGCAGAGGTGGAAACACGAGAGCAAATGTTAAATGACCTACTCAAGGTCATGCTCTTTTAATGGTGGAGCTGACTCAAAACCCAGGGCTGTTTGCTGGTATCTAGGTAGGACTGGGCTGACACTAAGTTTAACTTCATGGCTACGATGCTGGTGATTGGCTAAATAAACAACAAAACCAGACAAAACATTAATATGGGCATTTATATCTGATTCTTCCTATTTTGATACCACATTACATGTTAGGATATTTTATTGGATTACTTGCCAATAGATGTCCAGTGACCAGACTTTCTCTGGTTTGCATTTCAAGGCCCTTAGCCTGTTAGACTCATGTTATCAGTTTCAGGCACCTAAACAGGAGGCTGCACACAGACTTTTATCTGTAATGTTGCTTCCTGATGAGCTCTCTTTCTCTCTTCCCTTTGCTTCCAACTTCCTTTGGGCCCCTTCAGCCCTTTTCCCTAACACCAACCCAGATGAAACCACAGAGGAGGGAAGGAGGAAAAAAAGAGACCCTCCTCTAGGTGGAGGGTACTGAGAGTATACCAGGCTGTGAAGTATTGCAAGGTTTTCCTCACTGGTAAACTCTTTCTGTAGAATGAATGAATCCTGAAGAAAGAGTTTTACAAGTTTCTTATGGTATTGCAGGAGCATTTGAATTAGGGCAGAGCCTCCAGGGGGTTATTTTGTAGGACAACATTCCTTTGGTGTATTTTAAAAAACCTAGCCTCAATATTGGTCACATAAGAGAACATCTAAAAATCTTTAAAAATAGCTATGAATCCATCATTTTGAGGCAGTGTAGGACTTAGAGCCAAGACACATGAATGTCCATTCATTTGGTCAGCCACCCGTCCATCGGCACATGGGTAGGAAGGATTTACTGTGTGCCAGGTCGTAGGGATTTAGAAGTAAGTAAAACATGTTTCTTGCCTTCTTAGAATTTGTCAGGCGGTGAAAGAGACAAGTATTTCATCAAACGAATAGTCACATCATATGAAGTGCTCTGGAGGAAGTGTGCCCCAGGTCTAAAGTGGGATTCAGAGAAAGGCCTAGGTTAGCCTAGAGTGAACGGTGTTTAAGGTTTCCCACAGGTTGTTTCAGCCTAGCTTTGAGGGCCTAGTAGCTAGATGTGTAGAAGGCAGTGGGGTATAATTACTCTAGGCTGAGGGAATAGATATGTTCAAAAAAAAATAAAGAGTAGTTTATGAGTATAATCTAGTTAAGGAATTGTGAGAGTATAGTGATGTTTGGAGTATAGAATGCTCTGGAAGAGTGAAGAGACAGATTGGAGAGGTAGGGGCAAGAAGAGGAATCTCTCCTGCTTTGTGAAATAAGAACCTGTACACAAGAAACAAAGGAAGTACTGTGCATATACATACAGATTTCTAATACCAGGAATTCCCAGACTTAGCTCTCATTCCCTGGATCCCATTCCCTGGATCCTCAGGTTCCTACCCCAGGATTTGAATTGGGCCCTGTTTAGTTTGGCAACCAGTTAAGCCAGAACTTGGTGGATTTGAGCAGCAAAATATAGCAAGCCTTCCAAGGATGAAGAATATAAATACAGTTCAGTGATGTTCATGGCTGCCATTTATTGAGCATTTAAGTGCTTGGCTCTTTCCAAGGTACATCACAAAATTACCTTTAATCCTTACAGCAACACTACCAGACAAGGGGTTTTATCCCCATTTTAACAGACCAAGAGACCTTCCAAGTTCTGGGAGGTTTGAGTACGCTTGCCCAAGGTTCCAGAGCCAGTTAATGGCAGGGATGGAATCAAACCCAGGTTGGTTTGTCTGACACCACCGCTCACTCTTTCCCGGGCCCGCGCCCCTCACAAGACTGCAGCTGTGGTTCCTAGGGCAGATGGAATGGCGGCTCAGGAATGTCAAATGACCATTTCAAAAGCAGTAAAACTGCAATTTCATCTTTGATGTTAATGTTATCAAGATCCCTTGGTTAGGAATATAACCTAATTGTCTTGTTTCTGTGGGAAAGTTAGATTTCATTACAGGTGTTTTACTTCAGTTTACAATTCTATCTCAAGGATCGTGTAACTTGCCAAATGGCAGTAGTTCTACTAGGACGAGTATCTGTTATCTCATGACAAGTTCAGTTTCTTTGTAGACTTGAAGTTGGGATTATAATGATTTGAATACATTACCTGCATCTGGCAGATACTTTTAATGAGTGATGTTGCAGATATTCAGAATGTAGATATGGCCTAAGGGTGAAGAAAACCAAGAATTTTCTCTTGAATTTTTGGCTGGGTGCTAGCAACACTTTTTGGATGGTAGCTCAAAAGGAGTCTCATCCTGTTAGCATACTTTGATTCTTGTCTGTGTGTATAGTCTTACTGTTACCAAGATAGAATTAGACAGAAGGACTAAAGAAATTGTTGAGAAAAATTAATGTATAAAGGCCATATCTTGTATCTTTTTCTACCAAATTTCTTGTCCATTTGGCATGTGTATTTCCCTTTTCCTGTTTTGAATGGAGCTGAAAATAACGTGGTATTTTGGCCTTAAAGGAAAATGACTCATTTTGTTGTGTTCGGCATTTAGTTTCTCAGACGTGTTTGGCTTTTCAAATGGCACAGGAGTTTGGAATTTTGGTCTCCTTTTCATTTTATTAGGAAAAATGTTATTTATGACACTACATAGGAGTTTGTAAGCAGGATATTTTCCAGGTTAGGGGAAGAAATTATTTGTGAGTGGGATGCCATTTTTTTTTTTCCCCGTGCTAATTTACAGAGCATTTCTGTAAAATGAATTTCCTTATTTTAATTTTATAGAACTCTTAATGGTTTTAACTGAAAACCATTTTAGGGGAAATAGTTTAAAGAATTTCCCATTTAAAAAATGTGTATCATTTCATGAATTTATAGTATTTATTTAGAAACTTCTTTTCTTTTTGGTCTTGAGTGCATCTTGAAGGTGAATGTCCTGTATCATTTACTTAAAGTGAATACATTAGCGTTTGTCGTCTCCATAAGCATGAGATACATATATATATATAAGTCCTATCTATAATTGTCATTCAGGAAGCTGACAGGTGGATTTTCCCTCGATAAAAGCCATCATTTGTGTGATTTGGGGTCTTTTAATAGTAAAGTCAGATGTTTGCTGCTAGGCTTAGTTCTCTTTGGGTAGGCAAAAAGTGAGAAAAGTCAGACCACTATTTTAGAAATTGCAAAGTCAATTTAAAGAAATAAAATGTGCTTATGACTTATGGCTGAGCAAAGATATATTAGGGATCACTGTACATGCTGAGATTTGAATTATAAAACTGAGCAGATTCCTCTTCACCAAGCAGATACCTTTTTCAGGGGTTGGGAGGAGTAATCCTTCCGTATCACTGGCCTCAAACCCAGATGCCTACAGGTGCTTGGTACCTCTAGGTAAGGGTACCTCTAGTCACCATACGGGGAAGGTAAGTGCAGTTGCTCGATCTCCTCTTTCAAAAGAAGCTAAAAACCTGAAATTCTGTGCAAAATTCTCCCCAAGTTTCAATGTTGGCCAAGACTCGTTAAAAATCTTTAAAAAATTTAAAATGCTGTGTGATTCAATATCATGTGTACATCTGTAGGCTGGCAGTTTGTGACATCTTGGGGCTCCTCCTGCCCCCTTCTAGTAATTAACTGTAGCTTTTGCATTCAAATCTTAAAGAGATTCTTCTGTATACTTGCCCCCACTGCCTTCTCTTCCTGTGTTGAAAACCACTGGTAAGGGGGGCACCGGGGTGGCTTAGTCCGTTAAGCGTCTGCCTTCGGCCCAAGTCATGATACCACTGGGATGGAGCCCCGCATTGGATTCCCTGCTCAGCAGGGGTCTGCTCCCTCTCCCTCTGCCCTTCCTCCCTGCTTGTTTTCTCTCTCTCTCAAATAAGTAAATAGAAAACCGCTGCTAAGTCAATTACAGTCACTTAAATGTCTTTCATGGGATTTTAATAAGGGAGGCACTATTAAAAATGTTAATATGCTTTATGCTACTTCATGCTACTTTATGGTGCCATTTTATTTTATTTTATTTTTTAAGCTTTTATTTATTTGAGAGAGAGAGAGCACATGCGAGCACAAGCAGGGGGAATGGCAGGCAGAGGGAGAAGCAGGCTTCCTGCTGAGCAAGGAGCCTTATGGGGGACTCCATCCCAGGACCCTGGGATCATGACCTGAGCCAAAGGCTACAGTGCCATTTTGTATCTAAACAGAATCATGCATGAGTAAATCAGAGTACAAGACAAACCAGTGGGTTTTAGTATAACAGTATGGGAAGTTCATTGATAGGGTTTCAGATTCCATATTGCAACCAACCTTTAAGAAACTATCACTTGCTAAGTTTTGGTGTAGTATCAAAGAATAGCTATAATTTTAAAACTATTTTAAAAGTATATAATTATTTGGTTATTATTTGGTTGACATAGTGGCTGTGTTAGTGAGACGAATGAAGTTATTTTTTCCGACATTGATTTCGTATTGGCTACTTTAATGGCACTGTGCATTTTTTATTACTTTTATATTTTTATAGCATATTTTATAGTATATTTATTACTGTTTATATTTTAGAGGAGAGTACTGCCATTCTCAGAGTGTGGTCTGCAGACTCTGGATCTCTAAGACCTTCTCATGGGCTCTGACGTCAAAACTGTCTTCATAATAAGGGTGCCTGGGTGGCTCAGTGGGTTAAGCATCTGCCTTCAGCTCAGGTCATGATCCCAGAGTCCTGGGATTGAGCCCCATTTTGGCTCCCTGCTCAGAGGGGCGCCTGCCTCTCCCTCTCCATTTGTCCCTCCCCCCCTGCCTTGTGCACTTGCTCTCTCTTTCTCAGATAAATAAATAAAATCTTCAAGAAAAAACTATCTTCATAATAATACTGAGACTTTGTCTTTTTCACTGTTTGGAAATTTGTGCTATTGTTCAAAAGCAATGGCAGGTAAAATACTGGCTTCGTAGCACAAATCAAAGTAGTGGCACAAAACTGTATTGAAAATTATTGTATTCACTTTTTTGCACTTGTAGGAACAGCCAGTTTTCATTCAAGGGTGTCTTTGATGAAGTGGTAAAAATTACTAAATTTTCTTAAATCTTAACCTTTGAGTGTATATTACTTTAATATGCACTGTGACAAAATGAAAAGGACATTGGTTGTCTGGAAGAAAAACACTTCTGCAGTTGTTTTAGATGAAAGCTGAACTAGCTGCTTTCTTCAGGAACACTTATTTTGCTTAAAAGACTTGGGTTATTTCACAGAGATTTCCTCAAAAATGACCATAGTGAGCCTGTCACTTCAAGGGAAACAACTGAAGCTGTTTGTTGCTAGTGATAAAATTAAACTTTCAAGCAAAAATTAGAATTTTGGGAAATTTGTATCCATCATTGTGAGTTTAACAGACATGATTTTGTAAGCCGGCAAACCATTATTTTCCATATGAGCAGCGCATGCTGTTATAGACTTGCAGGTGGGCAAAAGATTTGATAGGTTTCAGCAGGTTTCACATTGCTCCCAACCTTTAAGGAACGATCACTTGTCAAGTTTTGGTGTAATATCACAGAATATCCACAGTGATCTGTAAGGGGTATTAAAATATCGCTCCCTTTTCCAACAACTGATTTATATAAGGGCCAGCTCTTCTTCACATACTTCAACCAAAACAATGTACTGTGACGTACAGAATGCAGAAGCAGATCTGAGAATTTGGCTCTCTCATATTAAGACCAATAATAAAGAGGTCTGCAAAAATGTAAAACAGTCCCCCATCACAAATAGTTTTGGGAAAATAGTTACTTTTCATAAGGTAATTTTTGTCTATGTAATGAGTTTATTATTTTTTAAATAAATATTAAAAAGTTTTCTTGGTACTTAATATTATAAATATCAGTGTTTGTGGGGTCCTCAGTTTTTTTAAAGATTTTATTTAAGAGAGAACACAAGTGGGGGGGCAGAGAGAGAGAGGGAGAAGCACGCTCCCCACTGAGCAGAGAGCCTGGTGCAGGGCTGGATCCCAGGACCCTAGGATCATGACCTGAGCCGAAGGAAGCCGCTTAACTGAGCCATCCAGGCGCCCCTGGGGTCCTCAATTTTTAAGAGTGTGAAGTGGTTCTGAGATAAAATTTAAAATTTTAAAATATATTTTGAGGGGTTGAGAAGAGAGGCTGTTGGGAAGACTCTTAAGGAATATTTGGGGAGGTAAAAAATATGCATCTAGAGATTCTGATTTACTTTTAGAGAAAGTCCTTTTATAGGAGATACAAAGAAATAAACTTAATGGTCTCAGTGTTCTTGAGGCCTAAAATCTTTTGTTTCTGGTAAATTTTTAGTCTCTCTTTGGCCTTTACCATAATCTTATTCCTTGGTTACTTAGTGCTAAACTTTGAAGTTTTCTCTGGTCAGCTGTGACATGAGAAAAATTAAGGACAAAATAGTTTTTAATATAGCTAAATTTATTTAGTTTATATTGAATCTAAAATTATGGCCTCCTTACATTTTTGCTGTGAAAATGAGGTGTAGTGAATTTTTTTTTTTTTTTTTAAATGTGTGTGTTGTCCAAATAGCTACCTTGCTTCTCATTATTCATCCAGCCCCACTCCCATTTACTGTTCTGGAAATCCCAAAGCTGGGGAACCCATGATCAGGGTTAAATTCAGATAGAGGCAGTACAAAATGGATTTCAAAAAATGTATCTGAAAGTTGAATGTCTCGAAGTCAAATTTCAGACATACAATGAGTCTTTCATAATCACACAAAGATGGAGAAAACTATCCCTAATGTGTTGGTGCTTCTTGCTTGTCAAGACAGCCCTAATCTTTTCAGGTTCTTCCCAGTCATCCTCAGTCCCATGGGTCAAGGTAGCTCTTAATATTTAAGTCATAACACAGAGTTGGGTGGGTAGCAAGAAAGGTTTTATCCCCTTCATAGAAAAACAGATCTCCCGTGTAGCATGAGAAGACTCAGTTGACCCCTTCCATTTTATACCCAAGACCTCCTAAAGAGGATTCCCTGTAAACATGCCTCAGATGGTTTGCTGTTGGCTTGCTCCAGGACTGTGTGAAAAGGGGTTTTGGGTTGGATGCTCTCCGGACTAGATTGAATAAGGCAGCACCAGATTTTCATTTATCTGCCGGGGCTGGGAATGTGCCTACTAGATGCTGGCACAAGTAAATGACCATTTCAAAACATACCCTCTGCAGCTTTGCCCAAAAGCAAGGCCTCTTCTTCTCCCAGTGACAATGGCTGGCAGGTGGGACCACCACATGATAACTTGAATTTATTGATGTCAGTGATAATGTTGAAGATGACATGCAAAGAGACAGTTCAGTGGTGGCAGTGTAGATGGTATGGTGTGACGACACTCGTACTAAAGAACAACGTGAAAGTTAAGGACTGAGAGCCTGTACTTAGGAAAGTGCAGGGTGATAGAGCAGAAAAGACTGGAAGCTTGACTCCTACCTCGGCCATCTATCTAGCAACATAGTTGCTCAAAAAAAAAAAAAAGTAATTTCATTGCTTCTTGAGTTTTAGGCTTTAAGATTTAGAATTTTCTTTGGGGGAAATGCCAGAAATATTCTTACAGTATTTCTTTCTCTAAAAGAAAATAATCTGGGCACAGATTTTTAATGTATGATTTAGTGTTTTAGGTAAGCTTTACTGTTGGCTGCCGTTTCTTTATATGGATTATTAAGCTCTTTGTTAAAAAGTAAAGTGATACGGATATGTAAAAGTTTTATTCCGTGGATGGATAGGTAGAGGTTGGAGTGAGGTCATTTTAAAGGCAGGCCGCTAATACTATTGGGTAAGTGGTGAGTTACTAAATGTTCTCCTTATGGTAACTGTTCTGTTTATGAGAGCTAATATGGGCAACTATCCTAAAAGAAACCTGTATGTTCGTACTTTCCTTGCCTGTTTTAAACTTTAGTTTGAGGTGGAAGACCTGGGGAGTTAATTTTGTTGAGATTAGATCAGGAACCTTTTCTTCCTCTGAAATGGATTGTATACAAGTATTATCCTACATTTGTCACTGTTGGAACTGTATCTAAAGACGTGGAAGAATGGGGAAAGACTTGGTTTTCTTACTGTCTCTGAAGCCAGTTCAGATGGAAACAAATGAACGCAAAGTAGACACGAAGGTCCTCTAGGAGGGAGAAGCTGTCCACTTCAGTAGGAAGAAAAGTAGGGTTATCAGGACAAATTCATGGAGGATGTAACACTTGAGCTGGGCCTGAAATAAGTAGGAATGAGACTGGAAGAAATGTACTTGTGGCAGATTGTCACTTTTCCACCATTAGGGTGATTGTTACAAACATGAAACATGGGCAGGTGTACCTGGTCCTACACTTCCGGATACATGAAGACTGTCATCTTGTAGAAGGTGGGGTGTCAGGAATATCTTTCTGTCCTGGAGAATTGAAACCTTTTCAGGATCTAAATAATAACCTAAATTTTTTTTCATTTTAGAAATACAGCTAGAGATCCATCAGGTTTCATTCAGTTTAGGGGTATGTATGTATGAACATGCAGTTGTGGTACGTGACGGGTAGACAGAGAATTCGAAAACCGACGGACCTGCACTGATGCTATTCCCATTTGAGGATCAGTGAGAAGATGAATTATATTTGAAATTATAATGTTAAGTTTGGGGAAAAGGAGACTGAACTTACAGGGGATTTTCAGAGCAGCAGTGAAGTACGTTAGATTCCAGCAGGTTATACTTTGATTTCTTGTCTCTTTTTAAACATCAGTTTGCTGTTACCCTACCTTGGTGCTTTAAGAAAAAGAAAATCCAGCATCTGAATCTGTAAAATGCCTATAAATTTAAAGGAATGAAATAGGTTATTGAATTGGAATATAGAATAAATCTTTGGTGTAGGAGTACTAAGGATTGTCAGAAGCTTATTGTTAACCTATGTGTTACAGCCACCTCACAAAGACTTTCGTACCTGTCCCTGAATGAGATTGAATGCTGAGTTATGAGGTTATTTTGTAATGTTATGCTGTACTCTTCACATTGTTTTCCATCACAGCCACATGTAAAGATTTATTCTGAAACGGAATTTGGTGAGTTCTAGGGTACTTTTCCTTTTATTTTAAAAACAAGGGAGACTTGTTCATGTTGCTCCTAGAGGAAATATAGTTAATGACTTTAAGCATTGTGAGCTTTTGGAGAAAGATCCTTTAAAGTAGATGAGTGCCTAATAATTATGTAGAGATTTTCAGTAACTTAGTAATTGAATGTGATCTTTGGTCTGCAGCGATTCTGTGATTTCCGTGTCTGCTAAGGACTCTATAATGTAAAAGGAGGAACTCAATACTCTTTTTATTTTATAGTTTTTTGTCTGTTTGTAGGTTTTTTGTCATTATGGTCTGGGATTCATGCTTAGGGTGCCAATTTAGCCCTGATAACTGTTTTGAGATTTGCGAGCATGATATATTTTGTGTAAATTTTGGGGACTGGATTTAAGAAATTTAAAAAATTTGGTATTTGGGGAAACATCCTAAATGACCGTGTAAAATCAGTTTGTATGTGAAAGTTTCAGATGGGTTAGATGAAATGGAATATGACAGTAAGTGCTAGTCCCATATAAACATTATATATGTATCCCCACTGATAATATTTGCTTTTCAAACATTCATAAGAATTCCAGGACTAAAAAGAACAAGAGATGACTATTAGTTTTCCCTTACATAGATGAGAACCTGAGACTTAATGGGCTCAAATGAGCCCAGTTAGTAGTAGATGAGCTGGGAGTAAGCTCCAGATTTGTTACCCAGTGGGCATTGTTTCCAGTACAAATGGGTGTACATTTCAGATGTGGTTAGGAGTCCACCATGATTTTTGAGATTAGAAAATTGAATTGATGGCAGTGACCATTTCCTCTGTCCCCGTGGCCTGAAATTTGCTGTCGAGTTCTTGACTTCATACCTTTAGCATTTTTATGTTTTCAAAGCTTATTTTGGTGTTAAAAATATTGTGTACGTGGAATGGTATTTGAAACCATGAGAGCAGCATTTAATATTTAATCAACATTATTTCCTGGTTTTGAAAAGGCTTTGACAAATTTTATCTGCCCCCAGCTCCCTCCCCTCCCTGTAACTTTATACTTTGTGAAAGCTCTCAAGACCTTTTTGGGCTAAGAGAAAGGAATGGGAATGAAGGGGTGTAGTTGTCTGCAGGAGAAATGTACCTTCTTGGAGTAGTACTGTGGTTTTGGGGAAGTAAACCTTTCTTAGCCTTTTCCCTCCAGCTCTACTCCTGCGTCTGCTCCAGGATTCTAAAGGCCATTGTTTGGAGCCTCCCAGTTTATTTTATCCCCATTTTCTAGTCGGTCTTCTCTCAGAGCTTATGAATCCCACACATCATGGTCGGTCAGGTGCTCTTCTTTGGGAGTCAGAATAAAGTCACTAGTGGGTGGGAGAGAAATTAAGTATGGCATCATTTGAAAGTTATTGCTTAGGAGTAAGATTCAGAATTGGCAAAAAAACCCTGTATATGTGTTAGTGTTTGAAAGATGCTCCTCAGCATTAAACAAAGGATAGAATTTGTAGGATAAAATAAAAGTTGAGAGACAGTTGGGTCCTCCTAGAATCTCTTACTGAAATAATTAGGTCATTTGCCCATTTATATAATAAATGATTTATGGTCTTTGAATCCTAAACTGGCTTTAAGCTGTGATTTATTTTTGGAGTATGTATATCACTTTCATCTGTTAGTACAAATGATTGAAATTTGATTTTATGTATTTTTGTCACTTTTTAGAAAGCAAAATTCATGGAATTTCCTGTTTAAGAAAATGTTTTTTTAAAGATTTTATTTATTTGACAGAGCATGCACGCACACAAGCAGGGGGAGCTGCAGGCAGAGGGAGAGGGAGAAGCAGGCTCCCCGCTGAGCAGGGAGCCCGCCCTGGGGCTCCATCCCAGTACCCTGGGACCATGACCTGAGCTGAAGACAGACGCTTAACTGACCGAGCCACCCAGGCACCCCCATGGAATTTCCTATTGATTGAATGTCTTAATTTTTTTCTATTGCTTTCTAAAATTCTGTTTATTTTTAAGAGAATCATCTATGAAAAAATTTTGAAAGATTAGGCAGTTGTTTTGGTAACTTGATAGACTCAAACTCTTAAAATCTCTGCATTTGATTACATCTTTACATTATAAAATGAGTTCCTTAAGTTGACCGAAGGGTCTAGTTTCAATGAGTATTACAATATTTTGTATTAATTCAAGACTGTTTTCTTGAGATAAGCAGCAAAGTCATAATAGATAATGAGTTAATATCTTTTAGTTATGCAGCCTCTTGATTTTTTGAAGCATATTTGATACTCTTTTAGAAATGGGGGGGAGGTGTTATCCTTGTTTTGTAGACACGGACATAGAGGTCTTCATTTGTATAGTTTTGTGTCAGAAAGCCCTTCAGGAACTGAGACTGTGTTATGTCAGTTAAGCTTTCAGGCTTTTTCTGCTGCATTTTGTTAAATTCTTAGTAGATTTATGCTACCCTAATATCTTCATTTTATGATATACTTGTACATTATGTACATTTAAGAATCTCTTTTGGCATATATAGCACAGTGTTTAAAAAAAAAGTGGCTTCCATTGGTGTTGGTTCAAGTACCAGCTCTGTTGCCACTTTGTGTATTACAAATACTAGAAGCCTCAGTTTCCTCATCTGTAAAATGGGATTAATATTATTATCAAAGTCGCTAATGGGGTGGTGAGGGAAGGGAATTGTAGAGTTGACCAGGGATCGCTTTTGGGACAAAAATCAAAGATAATATAAAAAACATTCTTGCCTTAGCAGATTTTTTGTATACTACTGTTAGGAATCACCAAATAATGATACAAGTACCTATCAGAACTATTTTGTTTAAAAAGAATTTGTACACGTGGTTTATTCATATTTCATTTTGTTTTTAAAGGTTACGGGAAGTTTCAGAAAAACTGAACAAATACAATTTAAACAGGTAAGAGTTTTAAGATCTTATAAATTTTCTGAAAAGAGCATTTTTTTCTTTATTAGGAAAAATAACTCCTATTTAGGCAGAAGCAACCGGGAATATTTTAATCTGTCAACTGTTTATGACTTGGATTCGTTTGAATAATAGGTTCTGTTCATACTGATTTTTGAAAAATCTGGCATACCAAGGACATGTAATAACTATAAAGGATATCATAATTATTGTTTTCAATTACTCCTTATAATATGTAAATATTAATTTTTAAAAACAGGTTTTTCCACCCATTTTTTCCTTTGGTTACTCAGATAAAAAACAAACATACCAACCCTAGAATGTATTTGCCATTTTAAAAAATAATTTGACTTTTTTTATTCCTTAGCCACCCCCCTTTGAATGTATTGGAACAGGCTACTATCAAACAGTGTGTGGTAGGACCAAATCATGCTGCCTTTCTTCTTGAGGTAAATTCTTTACTGTAAGATATAGAAATGAAAAGGAACTTAAATTAAAATACAATCGTGCATTATCATGTATCTTCCTTTTTAACTAGGCAAAATAGAAGTTTTTTGCTAGAGATCACCCACTTCCATTTCCTTGTGTGAAACAGTCTCTGGCTCAGAGAAAGGTTAAGTGATTTACTACAGCTTGAAACCATAGTAATGGAGGAGTTCCTGATACCCATCCCAGTCATTTCCTTACTCTGAATTCTGTTAAAGATACGTCAAATTATTTTTACTGCTATGCTGATAATGTAATATAAAACATACTTCCCCACGTCAGCTGTGAGTGCCTTCTGAAAAGGAACTTATTTGTTGTTTTCTGAATTGACAGTGATGGGGACATAATCTGTTTATTGAATAAATTCATATTTTAATACACATTTTTACTTTGGCGATTTCTTCTATTTTCTTGGCTTTTAGGATGGTAGAGTTTGCAGGATCGGTTTCTCAGTACAGCCAGACAGATTGGAGTTGGGCAAACCTGATAACAACGATGGGTAAGACATTAATGCCGTTTCTACTTAATAAGTATTTAGCTCTTCAAAGGTATTATATTAAACCTGTGTTTTGATTTTGATAGCCTTCAAGTTTAACAAAAAAAAAAAGCATTGTAGAAAATGAGGCACTTAAAATAGTGGAGTGGTTATCTTGTAGTTTAATTTTCATTTTTCTGCAAGTAGTGATTTATGGCTAAAATATTAGTATTGAAAATAGCAGAGAAGTTGGTCACTTCACAGAAATTGGTTATCAGAGGAGTGATTTATGTATGTGGTAGGTCCCAGGTCAGATCTGTTCTTTGATTGAAATGACTTTTTAGATCTTCCCCCCCCCCCCAAGATTTTATTTTTAAGTAATCTCTATACCCAGTGTGGGGCTTGAACTCCCAACCCTGAGATCAAGGGTCACATGCTCTACCAACTGAGCCAGCCAGGCCCCCTTCCCCGCCCTTTTTAAAGTAATATCTATACCCAGTGTGGATCTCGAACTCAGAATCCCCCAGATTGAGTCTCATGCTCTACCGACTGAGCCAGCTAGGCCCCTCATGTTCTTTCCTTTTTAATATTTCCAAATCAAGTAACTCGGTTTGAAATTGACAAGGGTCTTTAAAATTGTGGTCTTTATAAATGATTACATATAAAAAGCACTGCTAGATAATGTATGATGAATTTCAGTTGCCTGCCTCTAAGGAAAGCATGATTACTTTAAAAAGTCTAAAGAATAATTCATTTGCAGTTAAACCATGCAGACACTTTGAACCAGGAGGGAGTGCTGGATTGCTGGGAGGCTGTAGGTTGTGAGGCTTGCTCATTGACAGGAAGGACACATTCCAGGAGGGGCAGTCACAGAAGAGCGAGGCTGGTGTTTCACCACAGTCACTCCCAGAATAGTGAGGCCGGGAGTCCCAGGCTTGTGCTTAGCGAGTTTGGGACTGTTCTGTGACTGTTGCACCTCCTGTTTTTTTCCCAGGTCAAAGTTGAACAGCAGCTCGGGGGCAGGGAGGACATCGAGGCCCGGGAGGACAAGTGACTCCCCGTGGTTTCTCTCCGGTTCTGAGACTCTGGGCAGGCTGGCAGGCAACACTCTGGGGTAAGTTGTGGCCAGGTGATGGCTTCCACTGGTCCGGGCCCGCGCTCTGTGTGTGCTCTCACTCTGAGAAATTGCCTTCTGTGTTACCCAGCGGAGCAGGGAGGAAACTACTGAACTCTGGGCAGGTGCTCTGGTTGCTCACGGCGAGGCACCATGATAAAAATAACCCATGCAGGCTAATTACAATTAACCCAGGCTCTTGACCTCTTAAAAGTATCTAATGTTGAGATGTGTTTAATATATCACTTACCAGGTCGCTTATGTTACTTCAGTTTTTTAGTGGTGTTGACTTTGGTCTTATTTATGCTAATTCTTGGGTAAAAAAATAGAACATTTATTTCTTTCTAGGTTCCAAATTTGGTAGTTCTTTCTGAATTAATTTAGTGAGGTTTGAAAATCATGTAACTAAACTTGACAGCCTTTAATTATTTTTATTTTATTTTTTAATATTTTATTTATTTATTTATTTATTTGAAAGAGAGACAGCAGGAACGACAGAGGGAACACAAGCAGGGGGAGTGGGAGAGGGAGAAGCAGGCTTCCCGCTGAGCAGGGAGCCCAGTGTGGGGCTCGATCCCAGGACCCTGGGATCACGATCTGAGCCGAAGGCAGACGCTTAACGACTGAGCCACCCAGGCGCCCCAAGTTATTTTTATTTTTAAAGATGTATTTATTTCTAGAGAGAGTGCAAGCGGTGGGTTGAGGGGGGGGCGGGAGGGGCAGAGAAAGGGGGAGACAAGCAGACTCCCTTCACTGAGCAGGGAGCCCCATGTGGGTCCGATCCTAGGACTCTGAGATCATGACTGAGCCAAAACCGCGAGTCCGAAGCTCAACTGACTGAACCACCCAGGCGCCCTAAGTTTTTTTTTTTTATCAAGATACAGTTGACGTATAACATTATATTAGTTTCAGATGTACAGCATGATTTGCTATTTATGTATTGTGAAATGATCACCACAGTAAGTCTACTTAACATCCATCACCATACAGTTTTTTTTTTTTTTTTTTTAAGATTTTACTTATTTATTTGACAGAGAGCACACGTAGGCAGACCGGTAGGCAGAGGCAGAGGCAGAGGGAGAGGGAGAAGCAGGCTGCCTGCTGAGCAGGGAGCCTGAGACAGGGCTTGATCCCAGGACCCTGGGATCAGGACCTGAGCCAAAGGCAGACACTTAACTGACTGAGCCACCCAGGCGCCCCCTTCATTACCATACATAGTTACGATATATTTTTTTTTCTTGTGATGAGCACTTTTAAGATCTACTTTTTTAGCAACTTTCAAATATGCAGTGTTGTACATTACATCCTCATGACTTATTTTATAACTGGAAGTTTGTACCTTCTTTTTACTTTTAAATTATTTATAACATGTATACCTCTTAAACTAGATAATCAACTTTCATTTTATCTAAAGTTGATAAGCTGTTAAATTAACGAAATCATATACAAATTATAAGCCAGATGATTTTACTCATTTTATACCTTGATCTTGAAAACCTAGATTTTCTGAAATTACCTGATGAATGATTAGATAATGCCAAATCAGTCAAGTCAGCAAATGTGTTCAAAGGCTGATCAGAGAAATATAACTAGAAGCAATTTTTAAATTGTTTCAAAATACGGTAAGAGGAGGAGGAAGGTTTTAAACATTTTAAAAATATTTTGACACTGAATTTCTAGGTAAGATTATATTTGAAAATTGAGAGCCCCAAATGCTTATTGTTTCTTTGCCTTTTTGTTTTTATGCTGAACTACGTTTATTTTGAGGTCAGAGGAAGGTCATTTAGTGGAGTACCTTCTTTAGCTGATTCTGTGCTAGAACTGTTAATGGGAAACATAGCTCTGGTCAAAATATTAAGTACCTCCTTTTCCTGGTCCTGTGCACACAACTAACATAACAACAGTATATGATAAAGAATTCTGAAAATGATGTAATAACAAATGCAATTGTCATTTCGTTTAATAAACCTAGAAAAAGTTTGATTATATTTACTTAAAAAAGAATAACTATTATGTGTTACACCATGTCAAACTATACCTTCTTTAAAAAATTTGTTTAATTGCAGGGTCAGCAAACCACAGCCTATGGGCTAAATCCATTCTTTCTTGTTTTTATTGAAACACAGGCATGCTTGATACTTAGTTACGTCTGTGGCTGCTTTGTGCTAAGATGGGAGAGATGAGTAGTCTTGACAAAGACTTTAGCTCACAAGGCCTAAATAAACTATTTACTTGTCTGCTCTTTACAGAAAAGTTTGCTGATCCTTGTTTTAGTTTATCCGTTTATGTGGTGGCATTTGTTAACTAATTTGTACTCTGTATGTATTTTTAAATTAAAATTTTTATTTTGAAATAATCTGACTTCCTTTTGTTCTTCAAGTACATCACTGAAGTAATTTGCCTTTTAAAAAGTTGTAAAAACTTTCACCTGGTTCCCCCAAATGTTAACATTTTACATAACCATAGAACAGTGATCAAAACCAGGAAATTAATAGTGATCAGTGCTTAATCTACAGAGTTTACTCACATTCCACTAATTGTCCCACTAACACCCTTTTCTCTGGTCCAGGAGTCAATCCAGGATCCCAAATTGCATTTAGTTGTCATGCTTCCGTAGGTTCCTCTAGCCTGGGGCAGTTTCTCAATCTCCTTACTTTCTGGACCCTGATGAGTTTGAAAAATGTCTGATTATTTTGTAGAATGTTTGAATTTGTCTATTTCCTCATGATTAAACCCAGGTGATGCTTTTTTTTTTTTTTAAGTCTTTTTTAGAGTGGTTTTCAGGTTCACAGCAAAAATGGAAGAAAGATACAGAGATTTCCTGTATACTCCATCTCTACACATGTATGGTCTCATACTATCAGCAGTCCATTTGTTCAAATTGATGAAACTGCATTGATACATACATTATCACCCAGAGTCCATGGTTCTCATTATGGTTTACCCTAGATGTTGTACATTCTGTATATAAATGTATAATGACATGTATCCTCCATTATAGTATCAAACAGAGTAGTTTAATTTCCTTAAAAATCATCTGCACTCTGCCTATTTATCCCTCTCTCCCCTCTAATCCCTGGCAATGACTGATGTTGTTGCTGTCTCCATAGTTTTGTCTTTTCCAGAATTTTGTATAGTTGGAATCATGTCTGGATGTACTACAGGTTATTTATGCATTCACCTACTGGAGGACATCTTGGTTGCTTCCAAGTTTTGGCAATTATGATTAAAACTGTTAATAAACATTGTGTTCAGGTTTTTTTGTGGATATAAGTTTTCAACTCCAATACCAGGGAGCACATTGCTGGAACATATGTTAGGAGTATGTTTAGTTTTCTAAGAACCTGGCTACTGTTTTCCAAAGTGGCTGTACCATTTTGTTTTCCCACCAGCAGTGAGTGAGAGTTCTTATTGGTCACATGCTCCCCAGCAAAATTGGTGTTGTCAGTGTTTTGGATTTTGCCTGTTCTCATTGTTTTAGGTTGCATTTCTGTAGTTATATATGATGTGGAATGTCTTTCTATATGCTACTTGCTATCTGTATATCTTCTCTGGTGAAGTGTCTTTTAAGGTCTTTGGCCCATTGTTTGACTGTTCTCCTTCCTTCCTTCCCTCCCTCCCTCAGGGTGAGTGTGCGTACGCACAAGCAGGGGGAGCTGCAGGCAGAGGGAGAGGGAGAAGCAGGCTTCCTGCTGAGCATGGAGCCCGATGTGGGGCTCCATCCCAGGACCCTGGGATCATGACCCAAGCTGAAGGCAGGCACTTTTAACCGACTGAGCCACCCAGGCGCCACTCCATATAAACTTTAGAATCAGTTTATTGGTACCCACAAAATAATTTGCTAGATTTTTGATTGGGATTGCAGGTGGTGCATTTTTGTCAAGAACACAGCAGAGGTGGTGATGTTCTCTTCTCAGTGCATCATATCAGGAGGCACATGATGTGGATACGTCTCATCTGGCGATGAGATTACCCCTGATTAGTTAGGTAAGGTGGTGGTTGCTAGGTTTTGCAACTATAAAGTTACTATTTCCTCCTTTGTAATTAACATGTATTCTGTGGGGAGATTCTTTGACTTATGTAAATATATTTTTATGCTTGATTTTAGCATCCATTGATGATATTTTGCCTTAAGTATTTCTGTGGTGTTGGCCAAATAGTTATTTTTTAAAATTTCTGTCATTCCTTTTATACTTTTATTAGTTGGAATTCAAGCATAAGGAAGAATTTTTCTCCTTATACATTTATTTCTTGTTTATGCCATTCTGTTGCTCTTAAGTTATTTATATCATTATAGTTTCATGGATATTTTATTCTATAGTTTATAATTCATCACTATTATGTTGCTCAAACTGTCTTAGATTTAAGTTCTCTTTATACATAAAATTTGGATATAACCAGTTATAATAGAATGACAAATAGAGCTGGAATTCTCTGATTTTGCTAATAAAATATGTAACAAATAACAATAATGAACTGTAGTACATTTGATCTTGACTAAAACCTCTGTAGATCTACTCCAAAGAAGATTAGGGCTAATCTTAAGGCTTTAAAATGCAGAGAGAAGCAATTTTTGAGTCCCCTTACGCATCCTTGCCCACTGCCTTTCTGTCCCTCACTCTCTTATCCACACACACACCCCGGAATTAACTCAGCGTGAGCTTTCTTTGGCATTTGATTCATGAGTTGCAGTATTGAGAAATGTCACAAATGTCACAGTGTCCACTGACTTAAGTCATTGCTAGTCTTTTGTTTACTTTTATTTGGTCTTGCAGATGTCCACAAAGTATAAGCACTTGAGGACTGATTGTTTCTCTTGGCCTCAATGAAAATTTTGTTTGTTGATGGTGAAATTGTGATCAAGTTATTTTGTAAATTAAGCAATTTTATAGAGTCAAAAATATTTTTCTTCATGATACATTTTTTCCCCCCATGAGTTGCATAGTGGGTGTTTATTCCTCTTTCTGTGTTGATTACAGGGAACTTTAAAGAAGTTTGCTTTATAGCATGTAATAGAGAATCTAGAACAAGCAGATCTTGAGACCCCAGAGGGGATTCTTAGCCACAAATTTACCAAATGCGGTCAAATATGAAAAAGCCCATCCCCATAGACTGTGGTCCCCTACCCCCTTCCTTCAGACTCCAGGCTTGCTCCCTTTGGGTTGTGAATCAGCAAGTGGTCTCTGTATTTGAGAGCTGCATTTGAAAGATTTTGGAATAATTGGTTTTTCTTTCCCGTCAGCATAGATAATTGATCATTTATTTTGACTCATCATTCTTAGGAATGCATAGCAGACAAAATTTATGGGACTTTTAATATTTTTCCCTTTGGCCTTCTCACTGTTCAGCAGGTGTTGTGCTAAAGATTTCTGGTTGCTCCTGTTTCCTCCCTTTCATAATTACTCATATTTATCCTGGGAGATATTTTAGAAATCTCCTAGGTATTTTGGTTAAACTCATTTCAGACCAGGTTAAGGGTAAAACCACCGAATTTACTTGGGGAAGAGAGTTAATTGTGCTCAATAGTAAGTTTAAAATGGAGATAATATCTAAAGTCTCTTTATTCTGTTTGTTGTCACTGGATATAATTGATGATAGATACAAGCTGCTTTTCCTTCATTTGAGCTACCATATTTCCTTTGGAGTCTCATCTGAGCTAATAATTAGCCCTGGATTTGGAATCTTTTGTAAAAGCCAAGCAGGTCACTGTAATTGTAAACAGTTGAAGCTGGCAAGGTGGGTAAGGTGGTAGGTAGTAGGGCTGTGACAAACTAAGTGGATGCCCCTTTTTCAAGGAGGCAGCTGATCAGCTGATTATTACCATAGGAGACTACAGGGCTATTGTTGCCAAATACAAACTTCCATGCCTCAACTCCACTTTTTTTTTTTTTTTTTTTTAAGTGAGCTCTCTGCCTGATGTGGGGCTTAAACTCACGACCCTGAGATCGAGAGTCACGTGCTCTACTGACTGAACCAGCCAGGTGTACCTCACCCCATCCCCTTTTTTGTCCCCAAGAAGCTGTAATTTTGGATCTTCATGTGAATATCTTGACTTATATGTTGGAACTGGGAAATAAATAGATACACCGGGCCGCATACCAATCTCATATGCACACACACACACACACACACACAGTGTGTGTGTGTGTGTGTGTGTGTGCATGCTCTTTTGAAGAAATTGTTTATTTGTTTTAAATAAAGATTTTATTTTTTTTGACAGAGAGAGACACAGCGAGAGAGGGAACACAAGCAGGGGGAGTAGGAGAGGGAGAAGCAGGCCTCCCGCGGAGCAGGGAGCCCGATGCGGGGCTTGATCCCAGGACCCTGGGATCATGATCTGAGCTGAAGGCAGACGCTCAACAACTGAGCCACCCAGGCGCCCAAGAAACTTTTTATTTTAAAACAGTTTTAGATTGACAGAAAAATTGCAAAGATAGTACTGAGAGTTCTCCTATATCCTGTGCCCATTTTCTACTGTTATTAATATCTAACATTGGTATGGTAAATTTTTTATAGTTAATGTATATTGATAGATTTTTATTCACTGAAGGCTGAAGGTTATTCATATTTCCTTAGTTTTCTCCTATTGTCTTTTTTTCTGTTCCAGGATCCCATCCAGGATATCACATTACATTCAGTCATCTCCTTTGGCTCCTCTTGATTGTGATAGTTTCTCAGATTTGCCTTATTTTTGATGATGATGTTTTTTTTTTTTAAACCAACCAACTGGGTTTATGGGCAAGATTTGGTCCATGGGCTTTAAGTTTGGAAGCTGTGGACTAATTCCTATGGTGTGATTTCCTCAGTTGATTTTGAATCATTCTGTTACTTTGAGTGTACTGTGTAATGGGATTAAAATTGTAGGATTAATTTTGATTAACAAAGTACAGTTAGGAGAAACTGGTTTTCCTAGTACTTTTGAGTTTAATATTAAAAATTACATAGCTCACTAAAATTATAGATTAAAGGAATCACCCATTCCCATACTGTATTTTTTGACCACTACTAAATCTCTATTAGTGTGTGCTTGGTTCAATATCTTATTCTCTCTAGATAGCAAGTTGCTTAGAGGAAGGAATGTTGGGGAGCACTTGAAGCAGAGAGACTGGTAGTTGTTTGGATTGTGATAGAAGAAACACACTGCACAGTGGGTCTAAGTGGGAAAACATGGTATGTTCCTTGGCAACAGGTTAATGGGCAAACCAGAGCTATTTTGACATACGTCTTTCAACTAACCTCTGTTGGGGGTTTGTATAGCAGAGATTGTGAATTGGCAGCCATTGGTGTTTTGATGGAAGAATCCAGCAGTGAATTTGGGTATTTTGGGTAGGCTGATACTCTCTAGTCTTCCCTGTTATCTTAACTTCACTTACTTGTGTAATATATGCACTCCTCATGGAGATTTGAGTTTATGATACCTGTAAGGTCTAGGTATTCAAGATCAAGGTATAAAATGAGTAAAATCATCTGGCTTACAATTTGTATATGATTTCGTTAATTTAACCCTCTCCTTAACCCCTGGCAGCTGCCATTCTACTTTCTGTGTCTATGAATTTGACTACTTTATAGATACCTCATATAACTGGAATCACATGGTATTTCTCTTTTTGTGACTGGGTTCATTCACTAGCATAGTGTCTTCAGGGTTCATCCATGTTGTAACCTGTGACAGGACTTTCTTTTTAAGGCTGAATAATATTCCAATGTATGTATATGCCACATTTTGTTTATCCATTCATCCTTTAGACATTTGGTTGCTTCCACCTCTTGGCTTCTATGAATAATGTTGCTATGAATAATGTTGCTGTGAATAATGTATACAGATATCTCTTGAGATGGTTTTCAGTTTTTTTGCACGTATATCCAGAAGTGGCTTGCCTGGGTCATATGATAGTTCTATTTTTAATTTTTAATTTTTGATGCACCTCCATACTGTTTTCCATAGCATTCCATCACTTTACATTCCCACCAACAGTGCATGAGTGTTCCAGTTTCTACACATCTTTGCTGCTAACACTTGTAATTTTCTAGTTTGTTTTGTTTTTGTTTTTATTTCAGTAATAGCCATTCTAATGGGTGTAAAGGGATATCTTACTTGGTTCTGATGATTAGTGATATGGAACATCTTTTCATATGCTTGTTGGCCATTTGTGTATCATCTTCGGAGAAATGTTTATTCACATCTTTCACCCAGTTTTTAATTGGGCTACTTTTTGTTGTTGAATGTAGGAGCTCTTTATATATTCTGGATCCTAACCTATTATCAGATATATGATTTGCAGATATTTTCTCCCATTTTAGGTTGCCTTTTCACTCTGTTGATTATGTCCTTTGAGGCACAAAGTTTTTAGGTTTGATATAGTTCATTTTGTCTATTTTTGCTTTTAGTGCGTGTGCTTTTGGTGTCATATCTTAAGATCATTGCCAGGTCTTACATGGAGCTTTTCCGCTATGTTTTCTTCTTAGGAATTTTAAATTTTTTGGTCTTATGTTTAGGTCTTTAATTATTTTAAATTAATTGCTGCCTATGGTATAACATAAGGGTCCAGTTTTATTCTTTTGCATAGAGATATCTAATTTTCCCAGCATCATTTGTTGAAGACACTCTCCTTTCCCCATTGAGTGGTTTTGGCACCCTTGTCAAAGGTCATTTGACCATACATGCAAGATTTTATTTCTGGGCTCTCTATTCTGTTCCACTGGATTATTTGTCCTTATGCCAGACCACAGTGTTTTAATTACAGTAGTTTTTTTTTTTTTTTAAAGATTTTATTTATTTGGGAGAGAGAGAATGAGAGATAGAGAGCATGAGAGGGAAGAGGGTCAGAGGGAGAAGCAAACTCCCTGCCGAGCAGGGAGCCCGACGTGGGATTTGATCCCAGGACTCCAGGATCATGACCTTGAGCCAAAGGCAGTCAGTCGCTTAACCAGCTGAGCCACCCAGGCGCCCCTTAATTATAGTAGTTCTGTAATGATGTTTCAAAATCACAAAGTATTCTCTAGAATTTTATTTTTCTTCTTTTTCAAAATTGTGTTGGCCCTTGAGGGTCTCTCAAGACTCCACATGAATTTTAGGATGAACTTTTCTATTTTTGTAAAAAATGCCATTTGGGATTTTGATAGGGATTGTGATGAATCTGTTGCTTTGAGTAATATGGGCATCTTGATAATATTAAGTCTTCCAGTTCATGAACATGAGATTTGTTTCCTTTTAATTGTGCCTTTTTTAAATTTTCTAAGCTGTGTTTGGTAGCTTTCAGTATATAAGTCTCACCTCCTTGGTTAGGTATATCCTTAGGTATTGTTTTTTGTGTGTTTTTTTTTTATTATAAATGGAATTGTTTTATTTTCCTTTTTGTTAATGTAATATACTTTTAATGCTCCTTTGTTTTTCTTTTGGTCTGTAAATGGTTCATTACCACTACATTTATGAAATCTGGTGCACAGCTGAGATGAAGCGATGGTTCATACCGTAGCTCTGAGAATGCAAAATATTGTTTTTCTCTAAAATTATCTTGGGCGGTTCTTAGGCTATAGATACAGAAACACAGACACAATTGATAGAGTGCAATCAACAAGGGTAGAAAGCCATCAAAAAGGGTGACACCAGGTTTTCTGGAGATTTTTTTTCCCCCATTTTACTGCGGAAACTATTTTAAAAGTTTTGTTGTTTAGACAAGAGATTGGGCTTTCCAGTTAAGTGAGAAGATCAAGTAGTTGTATGTTCATTTGAGAATTGTTATGATTAATATAGTCAAACATTTTTAAGGGGAAAAAAAGGCTTGGAAAATCAAATTTAAACTAAATCTGTTCTCAATGGGAGGTTGAAGGTTTCAGTTTTAGGTGAGTGCAATGAAGAGTAGTTGAGAGTAAAGTAGCTTTCTCTAGATTGAATGATCTCTAAGTATTAGATTCATTTTAAAGAGGCATCAACTATACTAAAAAAAATTTTTAAAGAAAAGAGACTGGCACTGTCATGATTTCTAAGGCTAATGTGATTTGGGGGAACATTTTCTTTAAGATCCAGTTGAATGCAGAAAAGCAATTGTTTATGGTTATCTAGCTTAGTTGATTTGAAAATCCTTAATGCTCATGTTGGGGGCAGAAAGTGAAGATGGAAATGTCATGCTAAGTTTTCTCATACTTAAGAAAAAATTAATGATTATTTTAAAATAGTAGCTTCTTTTTGGTCTAGGTAGTTAATAGAACTAAATATTAATGGACAGATATCTTTGCAAATGAATATTTCATTTCATGCAAAGCAGTTTTTGAGTCCTAAACTCTGAATTACACTTTTTGTGTAACACATTGTTGGTAGTTATGTCCGATGAGTCTTTCATGTAGAGGCAAGGTGTATCCTATAACTCATTCTAGAATTGTGACTGGAAATACTTGGTATGTGGAGCTTTAAAACATGATTTTAAAAGATGCAAAAGTGTGATATGTATCTTTCTAAAGAGTGAATTTATTTGTAAGCATTTAAAAAATGGCAACCGTTTTATTTTAAGGCTCAGTTATATTACCTTGTTCTATTAAAATACTGTAAAATATATGTCAGTTAGACAAAATAGCTTTGTCTTCACAGTTAAGAGAATGAATGTGAGACACAAGTTGATCTTTTATTGTTTAAAATGCTAATTCTCAAAATTGTCTACTCTTTAGAAGTCGGTGGAGTTCCGGAGTCGGTGGAAGTGGAGGAGGCTCCTCTGGTAGGTCATCAGCCGGAGCTCGAGATTCCCGCCGACAGACCCGAGTTATTCGGACAGGCCGGGACCGAGGATCTGGGCTTTTGGGCAGTCAGCCACAGCCAGTTATCCCTGCATCCGTCATCCCGGAGGAGCTGATCTCACAGGTAGAGTCTGGGAGAACACTTCACATAAGGCAGCAGAGCAAGAGGAAGTTTAACTGAATGGCCTGGGCTGTAGTCATGACTCACAGCATGGATTGTGAAATACTGCTTTTCTGGAGCTGTCCTGGAAAGCTGATTTTGATAAAAGTGTGTAAGCAAAAGAGATTTAGCATAGCACTCTTCTTTATTTTCTATTTCAGGCCCAAGTTGTTTTACAAGGCAAATCCAGAAGTGTCATTATTCGGGAACTTCAACGAACAAATCTTGATGTAAACCTTGCTGTAAATAATTTACTTAGCCGGGATGATGAAGATGGAGATGATGGGGATGATACAGCCAGTGAATCTTATTTGCCTGGAGGTTGGTGGATCACCATCATGGTTTTCTCATCTCTAGAGGGAGAGACTTTTTTGACTAGGGAATAGAATTTTAAAGTACAATGGATTTTCTGATGGTTCTTTCCAAAGTGGTAGATATTTCTCACTGGAGTGTTTAATTTGATTGTAAAATACTTCCCCCCCCCCCAAAAGACTTTATTTATTTATATGACAGAAAGAGACAGAGTGAGAAAGGGAACACAAGCAGGGGGAGTGGGAGAGGGAGGAGCAGGCTTCCCATGGAGCAGGGAGCCCGATGCGGGACTCGATCCCAGGACCCTGGGATCATGACCTGAGCCGAAGGCAGATGCTTAACAACTGAGCCACCCAGGCGCCCCTGTAAAATACTTTTAAGGGAAAATGGGAAATGTTTTTGCTCAGTAGACTTGTGTTTGGTTCCAGTAAAGACATGGATGTATGTGCGTGTCTTTGTCACTGTCTGACAAGATGACTCTGGAATGTTGTTTTTTGATGCCCTTATTACCAAATATGTAAAAACCCTATTTAGATTTTGACTGCATTATCTCTGTGATGTTACAAATATGTTAAATAGAGATCTTTTTTTCTTGTGATTATTTAGTAGGTAGCCCAAGTGGCAGTCATGTCTTTCCTGTTCCTTAAAATCTTTGTTAATAATATTATTTCCTGGGTAGTTATTACTTTTTTTCTCAGGGTCTATCAGTGGTTAGTGTCTCATTTTTATCTGATTTAATTTTCAGAGACCTTTCAGTGGTCTACAGATATTTTCGGTGTCTGCTTTATTTATATATGTTTCTGTTTATAGAGGATCTTATGTCTCTTCTTGATGCTGACATTCATTCTGCCCACCCAAGTGTCATTATTGATGCGGATGCCATGTTTTCTGAGGACATTAGCTATTTTGGTTACCCTTCTTTTCGTCGTTCATCACTTTCCAGGCTAGGCTCATCTCGAGGTAATTTTGCATTTATTTCTTTGTGATCATTGGCTGGCTGTATGGAGAGAGAGTGGTACAATTCATTGTGTTTGAACTTTTAATATTACAGTAATTAATATAATAATACAATACAATAATAAATTATTACTTATTAGTGTTTTTGAATGCTTTGGTATTAAACTAGTTATTTTTGATCTTGACGAGCCACAAATAGTACTTTACTTTAGAGATTGTCTTATCAACATTGTGGAATACTTATCAAGGGTTACGACTTACCTACCTGTATCTTTAATTAGGAATATGGATTCTGAACTAAAAGCAGAATTCTACTTTACAGTGACATGCAGCATTCAGAAAACAAGTCTCTTTAGTTTATTTGATTAAAGTGATTATTCTGTTCATTTTAAATCTTGGTTAGACGGAAGAGTGAAATGTGAAAAAACCTAATAGAATGGGATTGGCCAATAATAAATATATAGAAACGATTATCTTATTAAAATGTTATTTTCAAAAGTTTGAAATCCTTCAAAGGTATAGTACATAATAGAGGTTAGAAGATTTTGAAATCATACAAATGTAAGACTTTCTCTTTGTATGTTGGTATAGATTTAGCTTGCATTTTAACCTTACTAAGTCAGTATTTTTACTCCAGAATGTAAAACTGCTTGAGTCAAATAATGTACAAGAATCGGTTATATATTATTTACTGATCATTAGTACTGGAAAAGATGCCATGTTATATTAGAACCTTGCTGCAAATATCTAGTACTTAAAAGCAAAGTTTAAAAATAACAAATCTATAATGATCTTGTAATATACTGAACCTATTATGTAATAGCTTTAAACATTTTTAAATTAAGTCCACACTGTATTGCCTTAAATATATCAAGTATTGCATTTTCAAATATTCAATATCGAGCACAAATAACTCCTCCTAAATTTCTCTCTTTTCCTTTTCCGTAGGTCATTCTGTGTAGGCATTACTTTTTATCTGAACCATATGAAATTGCTGGTGCTTGACCATTCTTGACCTGCATGGATGGCAATTTCATATGCTTCAGTTTAATATTGTTTCTAGTCCTTATCCAAGTCCTGGAAAGTATATTTTGATTACCTATTTAAAAAAAGAATAATGTATGAGCAAACAAAAAAGCAAAACCAAAAAACAAACCCAAAACAACAAAACTGGTTTTAGAGAGTTTGTAGGCCAATTGCAGGGGAAGAATTTTTGTAAGGGAATCTTTCTGTAAAGATGATTAAAAGAAAAAAAGAAGCTTGTCTGGTTTCTCAGAAATGTGTAAACGAGGCTGATATGAAGATCCAGACTGTAAAATTACTCTAAAAAAGGCTTGAATTACAAACATTTTTTTGGTTAATGGATTTGTATTTTAGCTTTTTCAAGTTTTTCCCCTGTATGTGTAGGGTTTTGTTTTTGTTTTGTTTTTTAACAACTGAAGACATTCTAACAAATACTCTTTTTTGGTTTACATATGTATCTAATATGTTGAAATTCTAATTTATGCACATTTTCTAATAAAGTTATGGTAAGCGTTTTAAATGAAAGCCAAAAATTTTAAAATCCATTTTAAAAATCCAATTACAATAAAGTAATTCTGCTCTAAAAACATGTAGTTGGAATTCAAAAAAGTCTGCCTCTACATAGTTCTTAAAAATACTAGTTTATAATTTTCATACCTTCACTTGAAAGAGTTGATGTTTTGAATGTTGCATGTCAGACTTATTAGATATACATTTACATTAAATTTTTGTTGAGTAGATAAACTGCTGTTAGTTGCATCCTGAAGGGTCTTTACTAGAGAGTGGCTTACTTTTATCCCACTGGTGTGACCCAATTGCATACCAGTTCTCCTTCTTCCCTTAGAGAGAGACTCTGAGCTGTTGCGTGAACGTGAATCTGTTTTACGTTTACGTGAACGAAGGTGGCTTGATGGAGCCTCATTTGATAATGAAAGGGGCTCCACCAGCAAGGAAGGAGAGCCAAACCTGGATAAGAAGAATACACCCGTTCAAAGTCCAGTGTCTTTAGGAGAAGATTTGCAGTGGTGGCCTGATAAGGTATTTGGAAAAATTTCCACCCTTTCCATTTAAATGGATTCCTGGCAAACCCCACCCCCTCAAAAAGGTTTCTGTTTTACTTCAGATATTTGTATTATCATTAAACACACAGCACGCACAGACTTGAAGTGATATTTTTGTTTTGTTCTAAAATATACATAGAATATCTTTATTTGGCACTAGATGAGTCATCTTAGTGAGATATGCTCATTGGTGCTATTTTTTGTTTTTCCTACTTGATAAAGTAAATCAGAGAAATCAGAGAAACAGTAGTTCCAGATAACCCATCAGCATTCTGTTTCAGGACTTCTTTTCTGGTGATAATTTTGCCAGTAACTGATGGCCCTTTGTAGAAATTTGTTTTGTAATGTCACGTGGACCCCAGTTACTGTGGGGTAAGTTCATGGTCATTGATAAAAGCATGCACATCAGGGCAAGGTTAGGGATCTGTGTTTCTTTGATTAGTTAGCTGTCCTGTTTTATGGCAATGAATTCCAACAGATCCTTTGCTCTAAATGCTGTGGGAGACAAAGCATTCTGAACAGGAATGGACTAGGGGAGTTCTGCTCTGCATCCTGAGGGAGAAGTACAATGACTGGCTTCTAGAAAGCATCCAGGATTTGTTAAGTTGATTTGAATCTTTAAAAATACATTACTGCTAAAAAAAAAAAATTAAAAAAGAATACATTACTGCTGTATATGAAGCAGAGTGTCTACATCCTATTGATGCTGTCTAGGTCTCACTCTTGTAAGTCCTTGGTAATGGCTCTTGTAGGAAGCCATGTTTTCTATCTCTCTTTTGACGTGCCTTTTTCTTATTTCCAGAGCCAGTGGGTAGGAAATTTTCTTAAGGAGAATTAAAGTAAAAGAACATAAGAACTTTGAGGTTAATCTCTAGCAGATAAGGAGATTCTGATAGGGATTTCTTTTCTTTCTTTGAGGTTGAATTTGAATTTGGGATATTAAAGGAAAATATTGTTTAGCTTTCTGGATTTGTTTATTTTTCATAGTAATTGTGAATCTCGATGTAGTTCATTTATTTTCCTCAGTATTCAGCTCATGTGGAAAGCTTGAATGCAAGAAGGAACATGAATTTTAATCAGTCTCTTTGTAAGCAAAAGGTTATTCTGTTTTCTTTGGCAGCTGACAAACTTTCCCTGAATTGGCATTCTCTTACTTATTTCCATAAAACTAGACATGTCCTAAGTTCTGCTTTCATTCCATATGGTAGAAGGTGATTTAAGCCTAGGCCTCCCCCTCTTTTTCCCCTTTTTTCCGTACATTGTTCTGTGTTTCCTATTTCTCTTGCCTGGATCATATTAGGCTGTGTCTACTTTGTGTTGGCAGGAAGTAATAGAGGATTCATGAATCTTGTTTTAATAGTGCCATCACATATATATTAGTCTGGGCTGCTGTTTTTTTTTTTTTTAATTTTATTTATTTATTTGACAGAGACACAGTGGGAGCAGGAACACAAGCAGGGGGAGTGGGAGAAGGAGAAACAGGCTTCCCGCCGAGCAGGGAGCCCTATACGGGGCTCGATCCCAGGGCCCTGGGATCATGACCTGAGCCGAAGGCAGATGTGTAACGATTGAGCCACCCAGGCACTCCTAGTCTGGGCTTCTTTATCATGTATTATTTTTGATGAATGATAGTGTTTTAAACAGTACAAATTTAGCAAGCTTCTTCCCTGGCCAGTGTATGCTCTGATAGATTTAGCCAGTCTTTATTGGTCTTTACTGATGGGCATGTTTTTAGTACATCTTGTTTTCAGAGACAGTTTAATAAGTACCTCATGAAACACACTTAGTGTGTTATTTCTTTGATGTTTAGATATTGAATGAAGGAGGAATAGGAGTGTGTGAAACAAAGTATATTCTACCTATAGCTTTTTTTTCCTATTAAACACCTAATTTAAAATATTGTCACTGAAATAGAGGATCATAGGGGAAGAGAGGGAAAAATAAAACAAGATGAAATCAGAGAGGGAGACAAACCATAAGAGACTCTTAATTACAGAAAACAAACGGAGGGTTGCTGGAGGGGTGGAGGGTGGGGATGGGGTAACTGGGTGATGGACATGAAGGCGGGCACATGATGTGATGAGCACTGGGTATTATATAAGGCTGATGAATCACTGAACTCTACCTCTGAAACCAATAATACATCACATGTTAATGAATTGAATTTAAATAAGAAAAAAATAAAATATTGTCACTGGAAAAGATCCACTTTTTATTAGCTTATGAATGAAATTTAGACATCAAAAATTTCAAGTTAGGGAAAGAAAATAGCTTAAGCCTAATCAAACTCTTAAGCACTGTCACAGTTTTCAACAAATACCAGTAAGTGATGTGAGGCTGACTGCTACCCTCAGAGAATGCAGAGAGCTAACTAACTATTAAAGGGGAAAAGACCTGGCCTGCAGATAACTTTCAGACAACACGCAGAACTATCATGAAGGCACATAGGATCAATGTTACACTCAGAAATAGGTAATATGTAGGACCATATTGGTCCCCCCAAATTGGGGGTAGTGATCCCTGGGAAGTACAAGGGTTTTGGGGGAAAGCTTGATAGGTGATCGAGAATCAGGTGGTGAGTGCAGGGAGATGGAGCATTGTCAGCACACACTACTTAAAAGTAGTGTTTTTTCTTTCTTTTTCGGGGGAGTGAGGGTCAAAGAATGCCTCCCAGCGTTAATTTCAGAAATGACCCAATCCAGTATTTTTAAATTGTAAGTTTGGGTAGTAACCATAGTATTTTCACTCTTCGTTTTGTTAGGGTTCATGAGAAATTACATTGGTAAATTATCTGGATTAGTACTGACTTCCTACCACCTATTTAGAGAAACAGCAACTTCTTCAAAATTTTGCCATTTTGTAGGCTAATAAATTAGTTCCTTTAATAGTGGAATGAGTGTTCTCGTTTCTTTAAGCCTTTTGCAGTATGATCTTGAACTGAAAATACTTTAGGTGACCTTAAGTTTAAATATTTTCTTGAGTTATTCTTTGAGCTAAATGTCAAAGCTAGTATATATGTAAGAGCATACTTGGGAACTCTTAGGCACTGTTGGTGGGAATGCAAACTGGTGCAGCCACTATGGAAAATGGTATGGAGGTTCCTTAAAATATTAAAAATAGAACTACCATATTATCCAGCAGTTCCACTTCTGGGTGTTTATACAAAGAAAATGAAAACACCCATAAAGATACATGCACCCCCTTGTTCATTGCAGCATTATGTACAATAGCCAATATATGGAAATAACCTTAAATATCCATCAATGGGTCATGGATAAAGAAGATGTTCATACATAAATATACTCAAATATACACCTGAATATTATTCCGCCATAAAAAAGAAGGAAGTCTTGTCATTTTTGACAACATGGATGGTACCTCAAGGGCATTATGCTGGGTGAAATAAGTCAGAGAAAGACGAATACTGTATGGTCACTCTTATATCTGGAATCATCAAAATGAAACAAAACAAAACACCAAATTCATAGATACATAGAACAGATTGGTGGGTACTAGAGGCAGGGCATCAAAAGGGAAAAAGAAAAAAATTTTAAAAATTGTTTAAAAAAATAGGCATAAAAGTTTTTTTCCCTTACTAATTTTTCAACATCTTAAAAAATACAAAAATTGGAAATTATCATAGGGATGTTGAAAGCTCCATGAAGACAGAAGTGAGGGTCATTCAGTCAGTGTTAATTAATTAATTTATTTTTTAAAGATTTATTTATTTGTGTATTTATTTGTCAGAGAGAGAGAGAGTGAGAGAGGCAGTGAGAGAGGGAACACAAGCAGGGGAAGTGGGAGAGGGAGATGCAGGCCTCCCGTGGAGCAGGGAGCCTGATGTGGGACTCCATCCTAGGACCCTGGGATCATGACCTGAGCCGAAGGCAGACGCTTAATGACTGAGCCACCCAGACACCCCAGTCAGTGTTAATTTAGTAATCTTGATTCAATGTGTACTTTCTTTTAGGCCTTTTGCTCAGATGTTAAGGTAAGGGTTTTGTAGAAGGCAGAACAATTATGTTAATGCTTTGGAGTAAGAACCATTATAGAATTAGGTATAAGAGGCTCTGGGGTATCATAGGAGGCCAGAGCAGTTGCTAAGAGTGTGGACTCTATAGCTAGACTACTGGAGTGTTCGTATCCTGGCCCTGCCACTTAACAGCTGTGTGGCCTTGGTCAAGTCCTTTAACCTCCCTGGGCCTTTGTTTCTCAACTGTAAGATGGGGAGAATAATGGTTTTTACCTTGCGAGATTGTCATGAGAACTAAATAACTTGGTATATGTAAAGTGTAAAGAGCAAGGAAAAGCAGGATCCTATGCCACAAAGAGAACAGGCAGTTTCTGTAGGTCATAGAAGGGTAAGAAGAGCCCAGTGGGTTTGGGTATTCCAAGTGGGACCATGTGGCAGTAGTATTTTGTGTGCCAGATTCTCTGCTGGTACAGAGTTGGGCACAAGCTGAAAGAGATAACGGACTATGTCCTTAGTCTGGCCTATAAAATGCAAGAAATGAAAACATTTCATTACAATAATAATATAGCATAATAGGAAATTTACGGGTAGTCTGTATCTACCTAAGGGAGAAATGGAGGGAGGGCCTTTAAGTCCAAGATCCTGATCACAGTTGAACTAGCCAAGTTCGTACTAGTTTCTGAATAGTTTTACCTGAGAATGTCAACATTCTTATTAGGCTGCCCTGTCTCTTCATTTGTCATTCCTCCCTCCCTCCCTCCCCAACACTCAGCTGTCCCCCATTTCTGTCCCTCCTCCCCTTTGTTTTTTATACTTTATATTTCTGGAAGTAGCTGTGATACTTCAGTTACTTTGGTAAGAAGATGCAATCTTCCCATTAGGTGATTATCTCACATGGCTTCATTTCACTTCTCAGTCAGTTCTGAAATTTACTTTTCTCAGACTGGAAATTTAGTTTTATGTTGCTGAATGTCTACATGCAAAATGTAACTATATATATATTTATGCAGCTACAGTCACGAAAGACTGTTACCAAGAGAATGCCTGGATAAGAGTGAAGTAAGGGACGTGGGAGGGAGAGGAAGGAGTAAAGTTACACAGAAATCTGAGCTGAGTAAATCTGCTGAAACTGAACATAAAAATAAAAACTTCGCTTTGTGCCCCATAACAGACGCTTTCAGTTAAAAGCACGCACATATCCTTTATTTTCAGCAAGTTGTGAGAGAAGAGGGTGGTGAGAGTTGTGTGGTGGGCGATGAAGGAAAAGGCTGATGGGCCAAGTCTGTGCTGTTAATTTGCAGCCCCATCCCTTACCATCGTGCACTCATTTTCTTACGGTCTAAGGGAAATAAGGAAATTACATTCACACTGGTCTTTTGAATTGTAGAGTTGCATGTGATTCTCAGTTTCTTTGAATGGTATTAAGAGCAAATAGCCCCATGACATTTGGCTCCTTACTTAAGCTATTAAGCCTCACTTTTGGAACCAGTTGATCCAACTTGTTGATCATACTACTTTACCTTCAGGCTTCTAGAAGGGCAAGTTGAGTGGGGAGAGGTCTTTGTTGTTGTTTTATTGACACTTGGAAACTTCCAGGTAGTACCTGTTAAGAATTAGCTAGATGTGTCACAGATGAAATGGTCATAAAAAGGAAAAGAAGGCAGGTATAAGGAGACTAGGGAAAAGTAGATAGGCAAGGAGAAATGAAGTGTGGATAAATAGAGTTGACCAAAGTCCACAGAGTGACCTGTGGTTCTAGTCCATCCACTTCAAGCATAATACACAGTATGTTGCTCTTGGTGCTGGTACTTACTGGGAAAGCTAGTGTTGGCTGATGGTAGGCAAATTAAAAAAAAAAAAAAAGATGAAAATCCAAGTTTTATGGGAGAAGTTTAGGAATGGAAAGACCAACTGTTTTAAAATAGAAGTCATTAAATGTAGATGTGGTCAGCAGGAATTCATGCTGCTGGACTTAACACGCTTTTCAAGTTTTGGCCCGTAGGTAATTTCTTTCATATTTTTGACAGTTCCCATCTCCTTTTGGGGAGGGATTTCTAGTTTGATTGATGACCTCAGTTCAGTTATTTATTTAGTGTCCTTCAGACAGTTGGAAATTTATTGAGTATTTCAACCACTAATGACTTGATTTTTGTAAAAAAAAAAAAAGGGGGGCTGCAAACTACTATCTTTAAGGAAACATGCACATCTACTTTTTCCAGTTGGGTTGAAGCAGGCCCCAACTTGCTCAGAGGCAGCCATTATTATTTCATTAAAATAATAAAAACAATTCAGTGACATTATGAAATGAGTTATCTAAAATACTGTTCTTTTGTGTTGTGTTTGTTTTTTTCTTTAAATTTTTTTATTGTTAATCACCATACATTACATCATTAGTTTTTGATGTAGTGTTCCATGATTCATTGTTTCTGCATAACACCCAGTGCTCCACGCAGAACGTGCCCTCTTTAATACCCATCACCAGGCTCACCCATCCCCCCTTCCCCCTCCCCTCTAGAACCCCCTCCCCTCTAGAACCCTCAGTTTGTGTTTCAGAGTCCATTGTCTCTCATGATTCGTCTCCCCCTCCGATTTACTCCCCTTCATTCTTCCCCTCCTGCTATCATCTTCTTTTTTTTCTTTTCTTAACATATATTGCATTATTTGTTTCAGAGGTACAGGTCTGTGATTCAACAGTCTTGCACAATTCACAGCGCTCACCATAGCACACACCCTCCCCAATGCCTGTCACCCAGCCACCCCATTCCTCCCACCCCCCACCACTCCAGCAACCCTCAGTTTGTCTCCTGAGATTAAGAATTCCTCATATCAGTGAGGTCATATGATACATGTCTTTCTCTGATTGACTTATTTCGCTCAGCATAACACCCTCCAGTTCCATCCATGTCGTTGCAAATGGCAAGATCTCATTCCTTTTGATGGCTGCGTAATATTCCATTGTGTATATATACCACATCTTCTTTATCCATTCATCTGTCGATGGACATCTTGGCTCTTTCCACAGTGTGGCTATTGTGGACCATGTTTGATTGTTTTATATTTCTTTACATAACGAATCTAAATAAGGCCAGAAGCAATAGGTTATTATTCCATCATCTTCCTATGGTTGGACACACAAATTTTCCACATTTGTCCATTATGGATTTTCAGGGCCTTTCGGGTTCAGTTAGCTCGTTCAGGACTTACCTGGGGAACATTGGCCTATCTTGGGAGGATATAGGTAAGTCACTTCTAAGGGGCCTCGTGCACCATGCTGTTTGCTATAGGGATGATTTGTTCAGGATTGTACTGCTCTGGCAAGGCATTTTAGTTAAAATTCATTTGTTCATTCATTTATCAGGGTGCTCCTGTTGTGTGCCGAGTGCCAAGCTGGCCTGTGGCAATATAGAGGTGAATACAATATGGACCCCCGCCCCCGCCGGGGATTCTGTGGGGAAGACAGACATTCACATACAATATAATGTGTTCACAGTATGTGATCAGTGACAGACTTGATGGTGTGACTGCAGTGCGTAGGGGTTCATGGTGGGGAATGACTAATACTACCTGAGAGATTTGGCAGAGACTTCACAGAGGAGATGATATCTGAGCAGCATTTTTAGGGAAGGTTAAGTAGGCATTGACCAAGATGCAGAGGCATTCCAAACATACCAAGCATGAGCCTCGAGTCATGAAAGGGCACGGTGTATTTGTGGAACAATGAGAAATTCAGACTTGCTGCATGTAGTAGGGAGTAGGAGAAGAGCAAGATGGAGCAAGACTGTGAGTGCCCCAGGCAACTTGCCACACGGTTAAGATGTTTTGTAGTCTCTAGGAAGCAAACAGTTCTTAGAGAGGTGACATGATGAGATTTGTGGGGTCCTGTTCTATTTTTTTTACGAGGTGAGCATTGTTGGTGTTGTGGGAGAAAGATAGGAATAGGAAAAATCTGGAGTCGGTTCAGAGACTGGTAGAATCGGGGAAAGGAATTGTGAGCATTTCAATCAGAGTAATGGCAGCAGGGACAGAGGAAGGGAAGAATCTGAGGAATGTGAGGCGAAGGCAGCACTGGTTTACTAGTCACTACCTTGTTGAGAAAAGGAGGAGGCCACAGGAGTGCCCAGGTTTTCACGTCTCTCCTGTTACAGGGTGGGTGATGGATGTCATTCATGGAGAGGGACTGCAAGGGGCGTGTGGCTTTGGAGGATATGATAAATTCACTTTATAGATGTTAGGGTGCTTTAAGACATCCAGGTAGGTAACTCTTGCAGGTTAGTGTGGCAGTAGATTTACATGTTTAAAATAAAGCATTGCGCCCCAGTGGCTGCAGTCCATTAGGCTGAGGGTGGAGTGTAATTTGAATAAGGGACAAGGGCAGAATCTGGGGCAGGGAGTGCATGATGGTAGGAGGGAGATGGAAAAAGCCGTGAAAATAGGAAGAAGACTACTAGGGAGTAGTGACCTGTGAACGAGAGACAGGAGAGGTTCCAGAGCAGATGAACAGGGTCAGACGGTTCAAAGAGTTTAAAGAGAAGATGGATTAATTAAATGCGTGGGGCTGATATGGTGCAATTCTGGCTCTGAGTGAAAGCTGGTAAAGTGAAGCATATGCCAAGCAATTCACTTTACCATGAGTAGGATTGAGAGAAAGATTAGTTTGGATGGTTGTTGGGGTTATGAGAGAGGCTTACAGCCCGTGTGTGGAGGTTACCTTTAAATAAGAGAAGCATACTTCTTTTTCTGAGATGAAGGTGAGGAGAAGAGGAGAATGGTGTTTTTTTGTTAAATAAATCAAAAATAGGAATATTCAGCAAGCTTGTGCTTTTCTGGGTGAGTAGGAGGTGAAGTTGGGGCAGAGTAATCATAGTTGAATTTGATTGAGCCCTTATTGGCACTGGGCTCTGTGCTTGTGTACTTTATAAACGTTAATGGTCTTTGGTTTTTCATCTTCTACCCCTCAGAGATGAAAGGGGCTTCAGGGAAATTATAAAACTTACCCAGAGTCACATACTTGTTAAGTGTTGGATCCTAGTTTGGGGGCTCACTTGGTCTGATTCCATCATCCTTTAACCAAAGGAAGGAGAAGGGAGTGTGAGAGAGAGATGTTAGGATTTGATGCAGCAGGCAGCCTTGGAGAGAGTAGATGAGGGTTTCCAGACACCTATGGAGAAGGGAAGAGAGGAATTGCTAACTTGCAGAATTTCAAATTTGGTCTCCCATCCCTCTATGGAATGACTTGAAAATAGGGCTGGCTGATACTGGTAAAATAGATTAAAATGCATGTTCTTTCATATACCTCTGCAGCATAATCTGTTGTTAAATTTTAAATTGTGGCAGACCTTATAGGCTTTAGCTGAGCACTATAACCCATTGACCAAATAAGATTGGAATTTGACAGAAAAGCAAAATGACACCATTAGTTTAGCATACTTCAGAGCCAGAATTCCAAAGAGAAGCAGTATGTAGACCAATAGCAAAAGTACAACCAAAAATCTCTTACCTGGCAAGTTTTGCTGTGTGATTTCTGGGTAGCTTCACGACTCCGATCATATTAACATATTATGTTAAAAATTAGTATTGATACTCATTTACATTTATTGTCCCAAGATTATTGGAATTTAATTGCATTGAACTTCTGGCATTTGCATCACCTTAAAACTAAATAAACTTCTGCCTTAAAAATAACAAAACAGTGTAGACCTTTTTTTCAGCAGCTTGGAAGAGCTTAGAGGGAAGCAGTCATCTGTCTTGACACTTGACTTTCCTAGCTTCAGCTTCTTTTTTCTTCATTTATGTGGCAATTTATTGAGCGCCTACTCTGTGCACTGTTCTGTGAAGTGGGGATATGGTGGTGGACAAGACAAAGCTTATAGTCAAGTGAATGGACTATCCATGAGTAATATATTGTATGTCAAGTTGTGAAATGCAGTCACCTAAAAAGTCGAGTAAGGAGATGGAATATGAGAGTGGTGGTTTTGTAGGTAGTGTGGCCAGATGTCTCATTTGAGCAGGCTTGATTAGGGAGAGAGATTAAGTCACCCAAGAAACAAGGCAAGAGAGTACCCAGGGACATGGCAGGATCCTACGGGCGTGGTCCAAGAGCTGAAAGAAGGCTGATGTGCTTGGGGGCCAGGGAGTGAGTTCAGGAAGGAGCCAAGGCTGCTGTACAGAGGGCCTTGCAGGCTGTCCTGAAGACTTTGCATATAGCTGTGATTTATATGTTCACAGAACTAATGCAGGTTTGATGAAGTGATTAAAACCATTAGGTTTGGCAATTGTTATATTTATACTCTTGTGTTATTTTTTACTTTATAGGATGGAACAAAATTCATCTGTATTGGGGCTCTATATTCTGAGCTTTTGGCTGTCAGCAGTAAAGGGGAACTTTATCAGTGGAAGTGGAGTGAATCTGAGCCTTACAGAAATGCACAGGTATGTTCTGTTAAACTCGCACTGAATAGCTGTACATATTGACACACAAAATGGTAATCGTGTTTCTTATGCTTTTAAAGAATCCTTCACTGCATCATCCACGAGCAACATTTTTGGGGCTAACCAATGAAAAGATAGTCCTGCTGTCTGCAAATAGCATAAGAGCGACTGTAGCTACAGAAAATAACAAGGTACAGAATACTGTGCATTGATTGAGAAACATTTCATGCCTAAATTCTTGGTTTTCTTCCTCTCCCTGCCCCTTTTCCATCTTTTCACTTTCTGTCTTTCTAACTAGATCCACAAACACAAAGCATCTCAAACCTAAGAGAGTAATCCAGTGTATAATCTTTTTGTTGCTGGTTTATCCCTGTATTATAATCCAGCTTTTAGAGGGGGCTTTTTCCTTTAAGGGAAGGAAACAGTATTCAAGATAAGGGCTGACAAAAGAGGAGCTATTGAAGAGCCGGAAGAGATGGACTGGGAAAGTATGGGGTATTATACCTCGGGTTATCAGTTTGGCTTTTGAGTGACTAAATTGTTTGGAAAATTGTTGAAGCAGATGTTTAATTTTGGATTAATTTCTTACAGATGGCTTTAGACATTCATTTCAACCATAACTGCTACTTTGTGTGAAGAAAATATTTTAGGTTCTAGTCTTAATTAAGAATCTTTTTTTTTTTAAAGATTTTATTTGTTTCGCAGAGAGAGACAACAGCGAGAGAGGGAACACAAGCAGGGGGAGCGGGAGAGGGAGAAGCAGGCTTCCTGCTGAGCAGGGAGCCCGATGTGGGGCTTGATCCCAGGACCCTGGGATCATGACCTGAGCCGAAGGCAGACGTTTATCCACCCAGGTGCCCCAAGAATCTTTCCTAAATTACTTATTTTTCTGACATTTAACTCAAAGCATTTTAGAATTCCAGTCCATAGAGTATGTATGCCTTTTCCTAGTTTTGGCCATAATCCTTTTAAAAGATTACTTGTATTTTATTTATTTAAGCCCTTACTATTTTACTCTTTAGGTTGCCACATGGGTGGATGAAACTTTAAGTTCTGTGGCTTCTAAATTAGAGCACACTGCACAGACTTACTCAGAACTTCAAGGTGAACGGATTGTGTCTTTACATTGCTGTGCCCTTTACACCTGTGCCCAGCTAGAGAACAGTTTATATTGGTGGTGAGTATCACAGGGAGGGGCAATTCCTTATCAGTGAATACTTTTAGGTGCATAGATAGGTTATTTCAACATGAGAAGGTTGGTTAAAGGATAATGCTTTAAAGGGAGGGAAATTTCACTTTGGAGTAAAGTAATATTAAAAAAAAAAAAAACCTTAAAAGAAAGAAAGCCTTATACGAGTAATGCATACTTAGTAGTGACTACAATTGTGGAATTTTACAGAAGTATAAAGTAGAAACAGACATCACCTACCGTCCTACAACCTAAAGATAACTGCTGTTAGCATTTGGGAGTATTTAAATCTTATTTTCCTATACGTAAATGTGTACTTTGCTTTTACATAATTGGAAGCATAGGCTATAGGGTATTTTTTCATACTTTTTTTCATTCAACAGTATTGCTTAAAATACAATTTTAAAGGTATTTCATTGGATGAATATTCTGTGCCTTCCTTAATCTTTTACTGTTAGGGATTTTAAATGTATTTTCTATTGTGTTTTAAGGAGTTATTAGTAAATTTGCATTGGCAGAAATATAGGGGAATCTACTAATGAGATATAATTATTTGGAAGAGAATTTTAGGTGATCAATTTTCTGTAAATTTTAATCCCTAAAGGCTTAATAAAAACGGATCCAGTTATGTATTAAACCTATGATCAAGTTATGATTAAGAAGTTGTACATGTTAATACTATTCTGAAGCAAAAATACTATAATGTGTGTAATTTCAGATTACTTTAATAGACTTCTTTGCTGCTTGCTTGACCAATTTATACTTTTTCTTTTCAGGGGTGTAGTCCCTTTTAGTCAAAGGAAAAAAATGTTAGAGAAAGCTAGAGCAAAAAATAAAAAGCCCAAATCTAGTGCTGGTATTTCTTCAATGCCGAACATCACTGTTGGTACCCAGGTAAGTGATTAGAATGAAACCTGTCCTAAGGGCCATTGTTTCTCTTCAAAATCGCTTTCTTCCCCTGTAAGCAGTTTTACAAATGAATGTCATTCGGAGGATCAGGTTCCAGTAGCATGTATGTCCTCTTTATTTAGTAGTTGAGTAACAGAGATTTCTGCCCCAGTGTCAGTAGGTTTCCCTATGGGGCAAGGTTTCCAAATTTTCCTAATTTTAAGAATCACTTGGTACTTAAATGCAGAACCTGGAGCTCCTTACCTGAAACGTTCCTTCAGTTTGTCTGGGGTTATGGCCCAAGCATCATAGTGTTTAAGACACACTGCAGGTGAGAAACAGCCAGGCAGTTTGAAAGATACTGCTCTTGGGGATGCTGTCAGCATAAGGCAGGAGGCTTCATCAGATCCCTGTTTCTACCAGTTTCTGTTTTTTTGACTCTGAGATGGTTTTATGCTCCTATCTTATAAATAGGTAATTTTTCTGATACCTCAGTGGATCAAAGTGTGGTCCGAGGACTTCTGCTGGCTTCTCCACTCTTTCATGGAGTTTGCAGAGTCCTGTCTCTTCTTGCAGTTTACGTATGTGTGTGAGGCTGGATTGTTTTCTACACTTAAGTCAAAGTAATGTATCACAACAGATGGAATGCAGAAGCAGACATGGGAATGTCTTCTGTTAAATCAGACATTAAGAGGTTTGCAAAAATGTAAATAATGCCACTTTTCTTGCTATTTTTGAAAATGTCATATTTCATAAAATTGTTTATATTAACTTGGGGTTTATTACTGTTAAATATTTAAAAATTTCTCAGTTTTAATTAATAATACATTAAATACCAACTAGATAGGATCCAAATAAACAAAAGATTTTTGGGTCCTCAGTAATATTTAATAGGGAAAAAGGGTTCTGAGACCAAAAGAGTTTGAGAACTGTTGTTCTACTTCTCATTCATTAGACTCTCTAGAAGTTCATCTTCAGGACAAAACTTGATGCATGTATTATTACAGCAAATGCTGCAATAAATGTTTAAGGGCTTTAAAAGCCCTGTCACTTAGACAGTTATTATTTTTTTACACAATTTTTATTACACAATGTGCTAATTTTGTCATCTTGCACTTCAGTTGTTTTTTTCTCATCACAAGGTGGTATTACTTATATTCCCTGTGTCTTAAAAAATAGTCATCATTTTTGCTGTTACTTTTCTACAAAGCCCAGCTTAAATGTACCCGTTTTTGTTCTTGTTCGTGGCTCTTTTTTTTTTTTTTTTTCTTTTTTTGCGGGGGGCAGGTGGTCATATTCATGGTTGTCTTGTTCGGACTCCTTTCTTGGCCTCCTAGCTAGGAAGTTTTTAATGATTACCCACTATTTTGAATATTATTGTTCAGCCTTTATTATTTATGTCAGTTGCTTTGGACAGATCTGTCTCTTCAGGGAGCTCTCCTTTTCCTGTTTAGTCCAAATTCTGATTTCTGATGTTCTCAAAGTTCCTTGTTCACTGGACTCACATAATAGCAGGATATCCTAGCATTTGCCTTATTAGCTTGTAGGATGACGTTACTATAGACAGGGAGGGTAGAAAAAATACTTCAAAGGTGCAATGATAAAAAGTTTTAAACAAAACAGCTTCACACTAAATTGCTGAGAGGTAGTGGTGTATTAAAATATTTTGGTTGTAGAGCTAAGATTTTGTTTTAAAGCTGTAAAAAACTAGAGATTAAAGACAGTGACAGCCACAGAATAAAGAAAGTATTCATATGTTAACTGTTGATCGCTTAGAGTTTTCAGCTACACTTGCACTCTCGGATCATAATTATTGAGAGGGATGTATTTAGCAGTTACTCATTGGCATGTCTTGTTATATGCTGGATCCTGAATACACACCTTGTTGTTTTTAAGGTGCATTTATTTTTTTTTATAAGAAGGCATTAATAACTAACCTATCTTCTAATATAACGTCTTATCACTGTCTTATCACATTTCTCTTTAAAATACAGACTTTTTTTTTTTAAGGTTTTATCTATTTATTTGATAGAGAGAGCGCCCGAGCACAAGCAGGGGGAGTGGCAGGCAGAGGGAGAGGGAGAAGCAGGCTCCCAGTTGAGCAGGGAGCCCGATGCGGGGTTCAGTCCCAGGATCTTGGGATCATAACCCGAGCCAAAGGCAGTTGCTTAACCGACTGAGCCACCCAGGCACCCCCAAAATACAGACTTTCTTATTAAAGATTTTTATTTATTTTTTTGAGAGTGAGTGATGAGAGAGAGAGCGCGCGCACACGAGCGGGGAGGGGGGCAAAGGGAGAGGGAGAAGCAGATTCCCCACTGAGCTGGGAGCCCAACGTGGGACTCGATCCCAGGACCCTGGGATCATGACCTGAGCCGAAGGCAGACGCTTAACCGACTGAGCCACCCATTGCCCTGTGTCACCTTGTTTTATGTCACTTACAGTTAATTATAAACCACCAAACACATGATCTTCACATATGCCACTGTCAAGTACAACATAATCATTAGTTACTAGATGACTGAACAGAATGTCAGTAAGACTGAGCTATTGGAAAAATAAGAGATTTCCAGAAATAATGTTTATCTCTCATTTGGAACTATTGTTGTTGTGTTTGACAGTGCCACCTTGCAGGTTATTAGTTTCAGAGTATGACCTGAGGGTGCTCCCTGACAGAAGTTTTAGGTTATTCAGTCCTGGACTCAGTTAACTTCTAACACTGATGTTAGCATATTCCTTTTTAATGTAAGAAAAAACATTATCCAGTGAAGCTTCTGGTTTGTAGAAAACTGCAGTCTTCTGGGGGAAAGAAATACCCGTAGAGATGAAATTATAGAGCCTGTATACTGTATAGCATCATGAATTAGGAAAGTAATTTCGAATTAAACTGACAAAAAGTGTAATTTTTTTCATGCCAACCTTTAAAAAAGGTTTCTTCTCTATTTCTGTTCTATTTCCTTAGAGCAGAATGGTCAGGATATTTGTTGCATGATATATTAAAGTTATTTTTTAGCAGATGTGCTAAAATTATTAGTGCTCCATAATTTTGGGAACAAATTCTTGATGGAGGAGACCTTTAAGACAATGCTTCATCAGCATTATTGTTGGTGTAAGACTGTTTTTGGGAAACCTAGGAAACAGTACTTTTATATATTGTACTTTCATACATTTGAAGCAACTCTTATAGTTTTAAAGTTACGTCATTTTGATGGTGATTTTTCTTCTGTATGATAGGTATGCTTAAGAAATAATCCTCTTTATCATGCTGGAGCAGTTGCATTTTCAATTAGTGCTGGGATTCCTAAAGTTGGTGTCTTAATGGAGTCAGTTTGGAATATGAACGATAGCTGTAGATTTCAACTTCGATCTCCTGAGAGCTTGAAAAGCATGGACAAAGCTAGCAAAACTGCTGAAGCTAAGTAAGTACTATACTCTGACTGATCATGGTTTTATACCAGTTTCTAGTTTGCTCTGTATATGAGTCAAGGCTGACTTAGAGGTGCACAGTGACATAGAAAGGTGCTCCCGTGGTGGGTCTCAGGAGGATGCCTAAGAGTTTTGAAAGGAATTGGTCAAATTTAAAACTATTAGCAGCTTGGTTAATATTTGTATGTTATAGTTCTTGATGTTTAGCCGCTGGAGTGACCATGTAGAGATCTCTTTTTGTGTCTTTGTTTTGTCTTTAGAGTGTGTCCTTTGCCATGGTTGTGTGGCAGTAATAATGTGTTCAGCCTTACCTGTATCAGGCCAAAACTTTGCCCTTCTCTATCCCTGTGTTATCATCTTAATTTCTACCTAATGTCTTACCTGCATCTTGATCCTTGGAAGGGTTTTACAAGTTAACGTGCTGGGAAATTCTATTAAGGATTTGTAGATTTTTGGATGGGAGGGATATTGCAAACAGAGATACCAGGGAATTGTGTGGAGCCCACACACAGAGTCTGGCTTATTGTTTGGGAGCCGGATACAAGATCTTACTTAACACTTGTACTTTTAGAAGCATCTACTTCTCTCTAAAAATACTGATGTGTGATGTAATTTGGTTGTTTGTTATATGAACTTAAGAAACTTTAATAAAGTTTATAAATAACCTTTTTTCTTAATCTTATAAAAATGTGTGACCATTATAGACACATGGATGAGTAATGTTACATTTCAGAAATATAATTTTAAATGTTTTTATGTATTTCCTTTTTTAAAAAATGTATACAGGCATTGAAAAGAATTGCTGGGGATTGTACTATACATACAGATTTTAAAAGTGCTGGAATTTTTTCGTTTGCTCAAACGCACGTAATGAATGTAAATTTGCTGTTTTTATTGCTGCTCTTCCTCTTAATGCAAATTGAAGTTCAGAAAACACAAGGATTACTGTTAAATAAGTTAAAAAATAATCTTTAATAAACCAAAGCTATTGTAACTTATGCCAAATTAAGACTTCTTGCTTTGTTGTAGTGCTCTCTCTTTCTCTCTCTCCCCCTGCCTTGTTTTACAAGATAGATTTGTAGACTTCCTCTCTAATTACAGTGATTTTTATCCTAAAAATAAAAGTGACAAAACACATTTTCATTATTTATGAAATTTTGTAAAGGATGGTTAAAATAGTTTTGGTGTGCACAAGTATAAATGAGTTTGAAATAGAATATGCTATTGAGATTGTGTAATTTATGAAGTTTTTCATGTCTTCCTTGAAATTTGCCATCTTTATTAATAAACTTAGTAGAAGAGCTTAGTGAAATGAAACGTTAAGAACATAGTCGTTTTCACGTGAACAGACTCTTCTTTGCTAAGTCCTTGAAATGCATTCACTTTAAAGGCATGCTAGTGATTAGTCAGCATCAGCCCGTCTCCACCATCACAAGCTTTGCGGAGTGGCCATGAGTGAGTGTTCATGTGTGCTTGTGCTGAGCACTTTGCCAAGGTGCTGGTGAAAATAATACTGGTTTTCTGTGGACTTTTTCTAAACTCGGGTGAAATTCCTGGTGGAGGTAATAGGAGACAAGGGGGTTAAGATGATGGCCTTGATTATAAAATATACCAGGTTGATCTGTATATAAGAAATTTCTTAGTAATAGGTGACTTTTCTGACTAAAAATTGACTTCTGCCTTTTAATGCCTAAAAATATTTGTTTTTACTACCTGTAGAATATCGTGTTGTTGTTGACTGCAGTTACCGTCTTAGGTATAGTTAATGAAATAACTCAGTGCAGAGGAATAGCTTATTAATTCTGTAATTTCTCATTTCGGTTATAACAGATGATGGTTCATCAGCAGATGGTTCAAGAATAAATTTTTGTAAACCATTGTGAGTAGAGTTCCTTCTTTGAACTCTAAGGAACTAAAGATCTAGTTGGCATTTTATTTATTTTCCTTTACCATTTTCTCAGTTAAATTGCTATGTCCAAGTCAGGGTTCACTGAAGTGTGAAACTTGTTTGCTCAAGAGGCTTAGGCTAAATTGAGTATAGTTTTTATTGTTATTCCTAGGTAAGGCTTATCTGAATCATTGTTTCATGTTGTTGATAGCTTTATATGGTGTATTTTTCTTTCCTTTCTTTTAAAACATTACTGAGAATTTGAAGTATGCACTGTGTACCTTTTTCAGTATCTTGAGTCCTAGAAATAGACCACTTTGTATAAGTTTTTATTATTTCATTCCCTTACAAGAATAAACTTGAGTCTTAAAAATCATCTGACAAGTTCCTAATATTTCATTTTCCTAATAACGAGGAGAATCTTATTTCTAATCTCAGGCCTGAAAGTAAGCAGGAACCAGTGAAAACGGAAATGGGTCCCCCCCCCTCTCCAGCCTCCACATGCAGTGATGCGTCCTCAATTGCCAGCAGTGCATCAATGCCGTATAGTAAGTTTTATGTGTAGTGTGTGTGCATTGGTCAAAATCAGGCCCCAGGCGGACAGCTGTGTTCAGTCTGTGTATGATTTGAGGCAGCTCATACACCATTTTTAATATCTTTTCGTATAAATTGTATTTCTACCAGTTTCATTTGTGTGTGTGTGTGTGTGCAGCTTTATTTAAGTGAAAAAAAATGGTATTTACAGTGTTGCTATTTCTTTTGTTTTTGAGAGTTACAGTGTTTTATAATTTGTAAAATGCTTCACAGTAATAGTGGGAAATAACTGCCACTAATTAGACTATCTGCCCACCTTTTTTGAGACTGTTTTTATTGTAAATTGGTTATGGCTCGGTCACAGTTTTTGCTCAGAATTTGTAGAATTTAGGAACCTAGACTCACTATTGCACCTTGGATTTAAAGAGTTTTTTGAAAGGTCCTCAAAATAAATTTATTTTATAATATATTTACTTTGTACCTGAGGAAACCGAAAGTTAGACTTTCAATAGTTAATGTGATAGTTTTAAGAATAGCCTAACATCTTTTATTTTAAACCTTGGTCAGATAAATCTAATTTTAAGGGTTCAAAATAAGTTTTTTATTTCTTCTCTGTGGTGTTTGCAGTAGTGTTAGTCTCGGTAGGCATTTACAGATACGGTTATTTTTCACTATGAAGTCATTTGAAGTGGAAATTGGTTATAAAACATCATAAAGCAGTAGTTCACAGAATTGTTATTTAGATATCTCAGTTATGTATCCCTTTACAGATGATTTTTTTTTCATATATTTAGATGAAATCTATAAAGTCTCTTTTACATTTTCTTTTTGGTACTTACCATTTTGTTGTTGTCTAAGAACGACGACGGTCCACCCCTGCCCCGAAAGAGGAGGAAAAGGTGAACGAAGAGCAGTGGTCTCTTCGGGAGGTCGTTTTTGTGGAAGATGTTAAGAATGTTCCCGTTGGCAAGGTTTGTTTAAGATGTCTAAGAATGATTTACTACAAGAATTAGAACACTATTGGTTGTCCAAGAATTTATGGTTGGTGAGTGAGCGTTCAGCCCTTTCTCAGAGCCGCTCCGTCTGTCACTTTCGGTGAGCCCTTAGCCTGCTGCAGATAGCTTCTCCATCATCTCTGTCCCTGAAGATGAACAGATGACTGGGGGCCCCTTCAGCATTTATGGTGATAGATTGCTTTTCTTTAAAGAAAGGTGTTAATTTTGGAATAATTTTAGATTTGCTGAAAAGTTGCAAAGAGATTATATATGTATTTTTTGAGATTATATTACTCCATTCTTTGGAACTATTAGACAGTTCTGAAGGAGGGATCATCTTCCATAACATTTAAAAATCTTTATTGTCTTCAAGTCCCCTTCTAGTTTCTTTTCCCTGCTTTCTGGAGAGGGTCTCGCTTTCTTAGAAAACAAGTGGGTAGAGCCCATCAGCTGGAATGCCATTAATTTCACCTTTCCCTCCACACGTACTGAAAAACAAAATGGCTCTCTAGCTGCAGAATATCTGCAAAGTAAAGGTTTTTCTGACCGCTCATTTGTTTCTGAAAGTGATGGTCTTTCATTTGTACTTATGGGGAAGAGTAGGTATGCCATCCCTTGTAGTTTACAAAGGCCTTTTCCACACGCTATTCCATTTGATTCTCAAAGTAGAACTGTAGGTTCTGGGCAGGCGTTTCCTCGAAGAAGATGATCACACTGGCTCACAGTCAGAAACAGCAAGTAGCAGAGGTAGGACTCAGTATTCTGGTCTCAAGTCCGGTGCTTATCTTTCTGTATATTGCTGACTCTCTACCTGTGTTGTCCAAAATGGTAGCCACTAACTACATATGTGACCAGTTAAGTTTATTAAAATTAAATAACATAAAAAAGCTCTTTAGTCACATTAGCTCCATTTCAGGTGCTCAGTAGCCACTTCTGGCTATCATACCTACCATATTAGGCTGTGCACATATAGAACATTACCGTCATCACGAAAGTTCTTTCACACAGCAGGACTCTGAACTAATAAAGAGGAAGGATGGGAGAATTTCAAGGGTTATACTTCATGTTTTCAGCCAATTGCTAAACATCTACTGACAGTAAGCACTGTCAGTTCTCTAGTAAGCCTCAAATATAGACATCAACAACAAAGCTTTGGTGAGTCTGTTTAGGTTAATTTTTTTCCCCAAGTTCAGGTTAATTTTATAACTTGATGATTATTAAAGAAATAAAAGAAATTAAATGCCTTCAATGTTAAGTTAGTTCAATGGATATAATTTGCATATTAATTTCATACAAGTTGGTGTTAATATCCAGCATATTTGCCTATACTTCTAGGTGCTAAAAGTGGATGGTGCCTATGTTGCTGTAAAATTTCCAGGAACGTCCAGTAATACAAACTGTCAGAGCAGCTCTGGTTCAGATGCTGACCCTTCTTCTCTCCTGCAGGATTGTAGGTTACTTAGAATTGATGAACTTCAGGTAGGTGTAGAGGGATCACTCAGCAGGTAAATGTGGGGACTGACTACTTGAGTGTATTACGGAGTTTGAGAGCAAGTTTCCTTTTCTGTCATGTAGGTTGTCAAAACTGGTGGAACACCAAAAGTTCCTGACTGTTTCCAAAGGACTCCTAAAAAGCTTTGTATACCTGAAAAAACAGAAATATTAGCAGTGAATGTGGATTCCAAAGGTAAAGATTTTGTAACTTTTTCAACTGGCATACTTTATATCCTATTAATACTTGTGTAGTAAATGGGTATAGGATAAAGTGGTTTGAGGTGTTTGGCAGTTTTTGTCCCTTGAATGTAATGTTATAGAATAAAATGAATCTACATTTCAAATGTGACCAGAGGTGTTAAAATTTGGTAGTAGGCACTAATTAGAGATTACTAAAGAGGTATAACATTTTTTCTTACATTTATGTTTTCTGAAGGTGTGCATGCTGTTTTGAAGACTGGAAATTGGGTACGGTACTGTATCTTTGATCTTGCTACAGGAAAAGCAGAACAGGAGAATAATTTCCCTACGAGCAGCATTGCTTTCCTTGGTCAAAATGAGAGGAATGTAGCCATTTTCACTGCTGGACAGGTATAGAGCTTATTTTTGCTTTTAAAATTTGGTAGGACAACATTGACATTTTTTGTAAAGCCTAGGGCTGGGCTCTGATTTGCTTATTATTAAACTATTGAAGAATTTAGAATATCAAGCACAATTAATACTGCGTTTCTTATTTGGTCAATATAAACTAATCTGATTTGAAAATAAATATACCTCTTGTAAAAGGCAAAGATGCATTTTTGATTGGGAGCCAAATTTTATTATTTTCCTTCTTTTGTAGGAGTCTCCTATTATTCTTCGAGATGGAAATGGTACTATCTACCCAATGGCCAAAGATTGCATGGGAGGAATAAGGGATCCTGATTGGCTTGATCTTCCACCTATTAGTAGTCTTGGAATGGGTGTACATTCTTTAATAAATCTTCCTGCCAATTCAACAATCAAAAAGAAAGCTGCTATTATCATCATGGCTGTAGAGGTAACTTGACTTTTGAAACTATGTGGCATTTTAATCACAGGATACTGCTAGAATCTAGGGAAAACAGTCTTGAATAGATTATTTGTTAACCCTCTATATAGGTGGTAGTAGTCTGTGAGGACAAGAGAGATGAGTGAACCAAAGATGACAGTGTAAGTGTTTAAGGCATGCACAGTGTTGTAGGAGCATGGGGGGCGGGTGCATATAAATCAAACTGTGACTGGAGAGAAGCCTTCTCTGAGGAGGTGATGCCTGAATACAGCTTTGAATTGTCAGACAGGAGTCTCCTAGACTGAAGGTGGGAGGTGTTATCCCTAGCACCAAGAACAGCCTTTATGAATCTCAGTGTGTTGGGAGACCGTGTACATTCTGTTGATATAACCAGAAGATAGGGCGCATATGGGTCAGTAAGTAACAAGTGCAAAGTCTGGAGAAAGGCATTAGGGTGCCTTGTGTGTTAACCTAAGGGGTGTGAGCTTTCCCCTGACAGCTAGGAGGAGAAGGATTTTAAACTGGCTGTAGAGACCAGATAAAAAGGCTCACGAAGTTGTCCAGGTTAGAAACAAAATAAGCTTGAACTCTTGGAAATGAGGAAGAGGGGATGGATTCAAAGAGATCTTCAGGAAGTAGAAGCTCTAAAGCTTGGTGCTGGTCATCAGCAGTAAATGGCAGGAAGGAATTACAAAGCTCTTGATTTTGGTGTGGTTGGTGGGGAGAGGAAAAAATAGGAGGAGGAACAAAGGGGATGACGGAAGAGGCTGAGTTTAGTTTTGGACGTGTTACAGATGAGGTGTGTGTTAGATGAAAATGCCTCCCCCTCCTCCTGCACCTCTCCGCGGTGTCTCTCCGCAGCTGTCTGGAGGTTGGGGCTGGGCGCTGGCCGGCAGAACACTCCCTGTTAGCTGAAGAGAGTTCACCGACGGACATAGGTCGGGACAGGTCGTCTTTCTTTCCTGAATTCCAAAATGCCATCCAAACGTCTTGGTCGGGTAGGAAAGCTAATAGAGCTGCAGTTTACAAATCAAAACCAGAACTTATTGGAGCGATTTGAGCAGAGTTTGACCTGATTTGACTTGAATTTTCAAAGGATCGGAAGTCGGGAGGCCTGTGAAGGGGGGCTGTTCAAATGGTCCAGGTGGGAGGGGATGGTGGCTTGGCCCAGGAGGTGGAGTTGTGAGGGAGAAGGGATTTGATTCTAGGTATACTAGGTATGGCTGATGGTAGAGCCAACAGGATTTGCTTATGGCTCAATATAGGTGTCAAATAGAGGAAGCAAGAGGGCCAAAGGTTTTGGAGGAATGAAGTTGGCATTTATAGAGATGGAGACTAGGGCTGGAGCAGGTTTGGGAGGGGGGGCAGACAGCAGGAGTTTGGTTTTAGACATGCAGAGTTTGAGTTGCCTATCAGATATCCAAGAGGAGGTGGTGAATGGCAAGTTAGATCTGTTAAGTCTGAGGACCTGGAGCAAGATGGAGAATTAGACTCAGGAGCTGGCAGTACATCTCTGATATGAGAGGAATTACACCAAATGAGATTATCGAGGTCATGGAGAAGAAAAGAGGCCTAAGGACCGAGCCATGAGATTAGTATCAGCATTTAAATGTCCAGGGAGATAAAAAGGAACCGCATAAGAGACTGAGAAGGAGCAGCATCCACAGGGGTTGGAGGAAAACTAGAATGAGTGTTGTGTTGGAAGCCAGGTGACAAGTGTGTGTCAAGCAGGATGCAGCGATCAACCACGTCCAGTGATACTGTAGGCCAGGCAAGGCGAGTACTGAACGTGATGGGATTTGGCTCCATCTGGGTCATTCTTGACAGCAGGGATGAAAGCCTGATTAGAGTAGGCCAAGGAGAAAATAGACAACTCTTGTGAGGAGATTTTCTATAAGGAATGGAAATAGAACTTGGTATGGGGCTTACCCTCCATTAGGTTGGAGGTGAAAGCAAACTTGTTAGAATTGCATCTAAAATAGTCTGAATCCAGGTACTCCTGAGAGCTACCTGTAAGCTTGTTTAGAGACGTGGTATTCATATTCTTGGTTTAGTTTTGATTGTAACCTGTTAGACTAGAGGTTCCAAACTGGTAGGGGTGTGGTTAAGGAGGTGGCTGTGGCCTGAACTTGACCCCTAGAAATAACCTTCGTGTCATTTTAAAATTCTTGATTGGCTGCCAACATTAAAAAATCACTGGATTTTTCTTTAAAATCCAGATTTTCAGTTGTTCTTAAAAAATGGGAAGATCTGGAAACATTGGGCCATCAAAAAGCCATTAGCATGCCCCCGTTAGAGGCTGTATGTGGTCTCTCCAACTTATTGCAGATCCCCATACTTAATTGCTCTGAATGTTGCCCTTTATTTATGATACAGTTTGTGTTATCTCTTTACCCCCAGCCTCCTCCATTCATTTGTATTACTTCGGATACTTATGCCGGCATTTGATTCTGTGACCCCTGCACTCTGTCAGCATCTCAGGGGTAAAGATAAAATGTGTCATCATCCCATGGGTAGGGATAAAGTGTACCATCATTTATCTTTGTACCTCAGTGAGCTGGGCTTGGTGCACAGTAGACCTGCAAGAAACGTTTCACTGAATTCACTCTGCCCTTTGCTATAAATAACGAATACAACATATAGTGATGCCAAGTAAACTCTTGCTTGTAACACAATAAGTGTGGTATTGATAACTCTCAGAGTGAGAGCCCGTGTAGAGCAGGTTGGAGATGAGAGTTCCCTGTAGCTGCTTCCAACCAGCTGACTGGCTGATTGCTTGAAAACCTTTTATGTCACAGAGTACGCAGCAGAATATCTTGACTTTACTTTCAATAGTAATGTGCTTTTTATTCTTTGGAGAGCCTTTGACATATTCTCTCAACATACTAATGTCATTGGACTTTGGAAAGTTTAATCTTACGTGTTTTACCTCGTACGCTTGAACTGGAGCTTAAAATGTAAGGGCTCACCTCAGTGTCTTAGTGCCACAGTCAAAATGGCCTGTCTCACATGTGGCAGGTACTGAAGATGGTTTTTTAACTGTATTTTTTTGTCCTTCCTCCCCTGCCAACCCTCACTTTTACCTTTCCTCCTCTCCATACGATTGGGGGGAAGGAATAGGTTATTTAAGTAGTTTCGGGGAGAGGTGGTAAGTTGTTCAAATACATCTTTCTTCTTCCCTTTGTATTCCACATACTCTTTTCCCAGTTCTTAATTCTAGTTAAAATGAACAAATTTACTTGTTTTCCAAAACTAATGCATTATATTTAGTCCATAAAAATCCCTTAACTACAGTTTTACATTCTGAAAGAACTGCATTTGAACTCCTTGATTTATTCATGCTGTGTATTTGTTCAAGTTGCTATATATTACACTGGCTTATAAACAACAGAAATTTCTTAGAGTTCTGGAGGCTGGAAGCCCAAGATCAAGGTGTGGGCAGATGTGGTGTCTGGTGAGGGCCCACTACTGTTGCATAGAGAGCCATGTATTCTCATGTGGTGGGACGGGAGAAGTCTTATCTCTTTTCTCAAAGGTCTCACCTCCAAATCCCATTACACTGGAGATTAGCTTTCAACATACGAATTTTGGGGGCCATAGATCTTCAGTCTCTTGCAGGCTGTTTCTCAGGTAGTTAATGAAATGTTCTGTAAATTATTAATATTACCATGTCTTTGACAGTGAAGTACATTAGTTGTCACCTCTGAGGGATTGCATCTGTCATGATTTCTGGGGGAGGTGAAGGTTTTGGTTTTCATGTACCACATGTGTTATAACTTTCATGACCATAAGAGGGTATGAGTAAGCCTATATAAACTATATAGAATGTATACCCTTTGCTTAATTGATTAACAATACTAATAGGATTCTAATTCAATAGTTACATAAGATCTAATATAAACCAGGAGTTGGCAAACTGAACTGTAGGCCAGATCCAGTCACTGTCATTCATTTGTATATTGTATATGGTGGCTTTCCTGCCACAGCCAGAGTTGAGTTAGTTGCAAAAGCTGAAAATACTTACTGGTTCTTTACAGAAAATCTATCCACCCTTTTCTGTTCCTGTCAGTTGTATACTGTGCTTAAAGGGTACCCTTAATTTTAACTCCTTTGACAGGCTACCTTGTCTCTACTTACTTTCAGAACTGATTATATTATTGTGTGAAATTATAAAATGAGGAATTTTTGACACGTGTAATATGCTATTCCCAAATTCATCGAAGTTTTTTCCCTAATTTGTCTGAGCACAGAAACAAACCTTAATGCAGCACATTCTACGCTGTGACTATGAGGCCTGTCGACAATATCTCATGAATCTTGAGCAAGCGGTTGTTTTAGAGCAGAATCTACAGATGCTACAGACATTCATCAGCCACAGATGTGATGGAAACCGAAATATTTTGCATGCTTGTGTATCAGTTTGTTTTCCAACCAGCAATAAGGAAACTAAAGAAGAAGAGGGTGAGAATAAGAACTATAACAAGGTCTTTAAAAGGAATTTTAGGCAGTTTTGAAAATGTAGCAGCTATTAAAGGAAAGAAAAGGAAATCACTATGAAGAATTTGTGTGTACTTTTTCTTTGTTTTGTAAAACCTAGGAGTTTCAACATTCTTAGAAGGTAAAGATGTCTGTCCTCTTGTTAGGATGAGTATGTAACATAAGCAGATACCTTTGTAATCGGTGTGTTGTCTTGAGTTATATTATCTGATACATATGAACCATATGTCTAATACTTAATGAGATTTACTGATTTTATAATAGCAGATGACTTTTATTACCATGAGAATTATTTAGCTAGTTAAGGCAAGTTATACTGAAGCAACTTTTATCCCAATTTTCAGAATGTAGAGGGAAAAACAACCTAGTGAGTTATGAGATGTTTTTGGAAAAAATGCTTTTTTGCCCTAAAGGTTTTAATTGGTTAAATGAAGGGGAAATCTGCAAGCCTAAAGTGCAGTTGTGTGGTTCATAATGTTTTTCCTGATTCTAAATTCCGCTGATGATACTCTGGTAGCTACATTTTTGAGTAGTAGTGGTTTTGCAGGTTTTTCTTTCTTTCTTTCTTTCTTTCTTTCTTTCTTTCTTTTTTGGTACGCAAGTTTCTAACCTTTATTTCCTTGTCGTTAAAGGAGGATGAGTAGTATATAAGCCACGACTGAGGAACTGAATTGTGGGTCTTTTTCTTTCTTGGTAGTGAAAGCTAGATTTCAGTCTGCTTATGAATAATTTTATTTTTTAAACTTTAGGGGTTGAAAAGTAAGGCAGAATAAGGAAATAATTCACATATTAAAGGTCATAGTTAAATCTAAGTGTCTTATTTCTCCAAGGAGGAAAAAATTAAGCTATTCATTATCTCTAGTATGTAAATTAAAGTACTAAAATACATAGCAGTTAGTATTTAAATTGATCCTAATTTCTTCTCTTATGTTTCAGAAGCAGAGCGCTCTGAAAGAAATACATTTGCAGAAAGGCTTTCTGCTGTTGAGGCCATAGCAAATGCAATATCTGTTGTTTCAAGTAATGGCCCAGGTAATCGGGCTGGATCATCAAGTAGTCGAAGGTAATGTGATTTTTACCAGGAAAGTTTAATTGGCGGAAACAGAATCCAAGTACAGAAAAATGTATCTCTTACCTATCATATGCATGAATTGTTGGGTCCTTTTGCTTTGTTTTTGTTCCTTCCAATATCACCCTGGGCAAAAGATCTGATAATATCTAATTAGATTTTAAGTGTAAGACAGAAGGATCTAGGAGCTTCAAAAATTTGAGATAATTTAGATAAGTAGTTCAACCTTGGTTCTTTGAATGTGTTTTAAGTTTATCATTCTTATTTCCTAGGAAGTTATTTTCTTTAATTGGAGAACAAGTAATAATAATCGAAAGAACTTCAATCTTTTATTTTCAGATTACTTATTTAGGTCAATTTCTCAGATGTATTAATGATATGGGAAGAAATGAAAGGCTGGTGTGTATTATAAATGCTGCTATTTTAAATTTTCAGGCTCTCTGGGTTGTGGGATGGACAAACCTTAATAACACATAAAAAATTACTAGGTGTTTGAGTAGATGAAGAATACAAAGAATTCAGGATATAGTTGTTTTGTTTTTTGTTTTTTGTTTTCCTGAAGGAAATATTAGACACGAGAGCCAGAGTTCTTGGACACTTGACAGAGCATTGACGGAAGCGCACTGCTCACTGCTAATGTGATAGCTTGTAAAGTCTGCTTAAAATGAAGACTCTCTTTGCCTATTTTCTGTTCCATATCCAGCTTTCCCTTTAAAAATGATGCTCCTAAAATTGATAGCTTCCCAGGTTCAAAAATGTCCTGAAGTGAGATTTATCAGTAACTATTTATGGGTGACCAAATTATAATTTAAAAAACAGTACAAAGACCTTATGTAGACTATACAAAACGGAAATTACCACCAGCTATTTGTTTAGGACTACACTAGGCAGACAAAGCGTTTGGTCTAAAATGGAATACAACTTAAATTCTTCATGAAGAAATTAGTTTCTGAATTATTTCAGGTATTTCATTTCCTCAGGGAAAATACGGGTGCAGATCAAGTTGGACTCTGATATGGTTGGTCCAATGCCAGTGCTGCCATCTTTTTTTCATGTAAGGATTATTTTGAAGGCAAAGACTAAAAGGAGCTTCAAGAGTGGGTGATGTGTTGCTCACAGAAATAATTTGCAGAGTAAGCTCCTTTGAGGCATTTGCCGAAGATTTCACTGCAGTGCTCTTAACCAGTTCAAACTCAGGGCTGCCGGTTGAACAGATGAAAGCACAGGAGTCTTATTATCCACGCCGGGCAGTAGGAAGTCCACAGACTCTGCTTCATTGAAGTGAAACCCTCCTCTAGCCTACAATGGATTTTCTAGGCGATGCCCCTTGATGAGTATGCAGGCTGGGATTCATGAGCTGTAAGCTCAAAACTGATGCAATTTCAATATTGAATGGAGTACTGTTAAATGTCTTCAGATGGTGATTTGACTCAGAAGTTTTGTTATGTGACTCATAGTTCCTGAGTACAAAGGGCAGATTTAGTGGAAAGCTTGATTGATGCATCTGATTGCAGGTGTATGTACTCTAGAGATTGTTAATCTGGAAGACACATGACCTTCGCTTTTTTGTCACAGTGGTATGTTTGAACATGACTGGATTCTAAGGCTTCTGTAGCATGGATATAACGTGCTTACAAAGAGGAAATTACATCATCCTTGAATTCTTCCATATTGTCAGAAAATACGATGACTCCAGGCAAGCCTATACGAAGAAATGTCAAAACTCTGAATCTTAGCAGCCAAGGTGGTATCTCCTCAGTATTGTCCTCAGCCACTGAGGATACAGGTGAATCTTCATGAATTGTGTACAACATCTTGAAGAATAATTTTCTTTTTTTTTGTTTTTGTTTTTTGTTTTTAAAGAATCTATATGAGGAGCTGGGCATTGTACTTAAAAATGTTCCCAACACCTAATGAAGAAAAGTGGTTAAGGACAATTTTTTAAAATGACAAAGGAATGACCCCCTCATTTAATATTGAATTGACTACATCACAGCAACAGAGTTGGGAGTTTGCAAGTTCAAGATGAGACTATGGTCTCAATTTATCTTCATTTTATTCTTAGTCTCCTCTAAGCTAGAGGTTGGAGAATAGCCCACATACGTTTTCTTTGGCCTGTGCACTGTTAAAATTTTTTTTCTTTAAAATTTGAATGCCTTTAGATAAGCATGTATGCCTCTAGTTTGCCATTACTCCCTACTTCTTAGACCCGACTGCCCTTTCCTCAGTTGATACTGCCTTCTGGGCCCAGTAGGCATTGAGTTTGTGACCCTGATGTAAGCATTCTTCTTAATAGGCCCCGAACATGCATTTATTTTCAGGTTATTTGCAGTGCCTCCCACTAAACTGCTGACTCTCTCTCTCTCTCTCTCTCTCTCTCTCTGTTTTGAGTGAGATACACTAGGATACCAAGTGTCTGTGTTGAGCTTAATTAAGATTATTTAGGAACATCACAGTGTGAACAGTCACCCTGGTGTGTGCTGTTACCTGGTAAGGAGCCTGCCTTTCTCTCTGGGTGAGGTCTTCGGACAGAGAAGTGACCTCGACTGAAAGAATCCCTGTGCCCTGCTCCCCTCCATATTCTAAAAACTCTTAAGCTCAGATTTCTAAATTGGGAGAGGGAAGACATCGATACCATAAAAAAAATTAACTGTAGGTAATTTTTGATAGTGAATACTGTAATAACTAATATATTATTTGAGACATTAAAATTTACTTTGCAGAATCTTCCAAAGAATGTTTCTGTTCCTAGAGGTACATCATCATACATAAGCTTTATAAAATAGATGTGTTCCTGAAAGTAGCCTCTAAAAGAAATTTTTGTAAAAGCTTTTAAAAGAATTCCTTATAAGTGGAAAGCGTATCGATAAGGAAAACCACATTTACCCTCGGATTATACAACAATTATAATTAGAAGATTCAAACATTAATAAAAATCTTTCTAAATTACTTATTTGTAGATATATAATGCTCACCTGGTAAGGTGGTAGGTCTTTCACATCAGAGAAATGTCATGTCTTTGGGACTAAATCTGCATGGGAGAATGAAGTCCCTTATGTGGTACCTGGCCCTTATAATTGAATTTTTAGTCTTTATTCATATAGAGACTCTAAAATTGTGGCTGGTGGAAGGGATTTGCCTTATGTGCTCTCTCTTAATTGCTGTTAGTTTGTAACGTTAATTTTGTAGGTTTTGTAAGCTTTTGTTCAGAGGTATAGATTTTATACAGGGGGTCACCAGTTCCCCTAACAAGGCCTGTGTTTATGATTATTTCCTTTTCTTTTTAGTGATGTGCACACCTGTGCAGTATTTTTTTTTTTTCTTGTGTAGCAGGAGAAAAAAAAATCACGCCCAGACATTAATCTAACAACACATTTTACAAGCTCCAGTTTCTTTAATTTCCTTGGGATGCAAGTTGTACTGTTAAAAAAAAATTTTTTTTTGATACTAAAAAAATAAATCTAAATTGGTCTTTGTTTTAAAATTACTCATTGTGTGGACATTACTTCAATTGCTTTTGAGATCACAGCAAAGGGATTTTATTTAGTGAGTTAACAATATTGGTTTTGTGCTAATCAGTATGTTTGCTGATGTCTATTATTAAACTTAATTCTTACTGATTATAAACAGGGGACAGATTTATTTTGTCTTAATGTTCAGCTGTTCATTTACCTTAACTGTATGAAAGATTATTTTCTAATCTTTACTGCAAGTTTTGTTCCCTGTGCTTAAGTTTGTGTGGGAGCTTAATATAGTGGTTTTAGTGCTGAACTGGGTGCCCCCAGTTTCATTTCTATCCCTCACTGACTTTACTCTGTGATTCCAGAATTGGCATTTGTACTTCACTTCCCTTGCCTGGAGTATTTGCTTATAGAACAAACTTTGATCTCTGATGAGAAGTTCTGTACACCTTTTCATCACATTTAGCCATGGTAGTGAGCTCTAATTTTGTCCATGTTCTTCTAGTTTGAGATTACGGGAAATGATGAGACGTTCGTTGAGAGCGGCTGGTTTGGGTAGACATGAAGCTGGGGCTTCATCCAGTGACCACCAGGATCCAGTTTCACCCCCCATAGCCCCCCCTAGTTGGGTTCCTGACCCTCCTGCGATGGACCCTGGTAAGATCTGTTATTTTATTTAGTGTTTAACAAAAAAAACAAGGCCCTAAAAGAAAGGAAATTGAACATTTTAATGGGTTATTTAGAAATCTGAAGTATTTAAAAGTAACATAAGGAGCAAACTGTAACTAATTTAGTTGTAGAGATTTGGTTTAGGGGGGTATATAACTTAAAAATTAAAAGTCTAGAAGCTCTTTCATTGACATAGATATTTCCATACTGGCAAGAAGCTAATTATTAATACACCACAAGAAATCAGTAATTGGTCTAGTGGATTCCTTCTCTTATAGTTTGGGAAACAAATTTCCACTTAAATCTCTGTCCAGTTTGATGTTTGGCTTGCAGAGAAAAGCCTTAAGGCCAGTTAAGAGAACATGTTAGGGATATGTTGCCTGTAATGATGTACATCCTGCTGTTCTGTTTACTGAAAGATGGTGACATTGATTTTATCCTGGCCCCTGCTGTGGGATCTCTTACCACAGCCGCGACTGGCACTGGTCAAGGACCAAGCACCTCCACCATTCCAGGTGAGAATCTGTACTATTTTATCTGCCTAGGCATTTGGGTTTCTGCAGATCCACACTTCTCTCAAGGAGACTTCCTTGCCTTGAAAAACATCTAATTCTCTGAATTAGATCTTCCATTATGTCAGTGAGATTGTGATATGTATGAACATACATTTCCTCAATTGGGAGTTGTAAAATGTGTTAATGTGTTTAAATTCTCTATAATGAAGTTATTAATTTATTACTGATAGTAGAATATTTTTTCGGTGCTTATTTAATAGATACTTGGTATGTTACTCCAGAATATTCTTTTACTCTGTCTTGTTTACTCTTGTCACCAAATGGATCTGCTTAATTACAGGTCCTTCCACAGAGCCATCTGTAGTAGAATCCAAGGATCGAAAGGCCAATGCTCATTTTATATTAAAATTGTTATGCGACAGTGTTGTATTGCAGCCCTATTTACGAGAACTCCTCTCTGCCAAGTAAGAAGTTTAATATACTTTTGATACAAAGATTTAGCTTAGCTCCTTTTACTATTTAAGTTGATCTTGCAATGTATGGACAACAGTTACCTAATGTGAATTTAAAATAATTGATCAGGATCTAGCATTGTATTCCCTCTGTAATTAACCAAGCTCTCTTCAATGAAAGGCCTTTCTTAGTATAATTCAATGTACACTAAATGAATACAAACCAATTTTATGGAGCTTGATTAGGAGAGAGATATATATATATATGTTTAAAAGATCACAGTATAGTTATTCTCAAATGTGAATTCATAAATTCTATCACTGTCACCTGGAGAACTTTAAAAATGACACAGATTCATCCCCAAGCTTTGCACTAGAAGTATGACTGAGTAGGTCTTGAGGGGGGGGCCTGGAATCTGTATTCTAAAACTCTGTGGATGATTCTGATGGTTTCTTTGGACATCTTTTTTGGCTTGCAAAATAATAATGAGATTATGCAGAGTTTTTGGTAAGTGTTGTGTGGCAAATGCTCATTAGCCATGGACAGATTATAGCTCTGCTTTCAGCCTGATTGTTTATGTTCCTTTACAAACTCATAATAATAAGCATTTTTATAAAAGTTAGCTCTTACCTGTGCCAAACTCTACTTGTATTAACTCTTCTACTTCTAGCAATAGCAGCGTGGAGTAGGTAATATTAGTTCCATTTTCTATTTGAAGTAATGGTCTCAGAGGTTAATTAACCTGCCCAGGGTCACGAAGCTAGTGTGTGGCACTGCTGGAATTTCCGCTGTAGTCTGTCTCTTGATTCCAGAACTGAGACTCACAGCCACCACTCTTATGCTACCTCTTCCTGTTTAAGAACAGGAAGGTGTTTTGAGTTTTTTATTATTGAGGGCAAGGGAATTTTTGTTTTAAGGCTTATTGGCCTTAGGCCATAATGATCCAATGTATGAACTTTTGATTACTTTAATGAAGGCTGCCCCACTAGTAAAATAAGTCACTGAATTGGAAATAAATTATTACTCCAGAAGCAGCTTACTAATTTATTAGTGGTTTGAGGCATAGATAAAAATGATATATATAAAAATACAGTTTTTTCTCTTTTTATTTTCTCACCAGTTTTAGTTTCTGTTGTGTTTTTAAGGATATTATTTTGTATCATTTCCTGTCATTTGGTGTTATCTAAAAATTTATTGTATGTTTTCTTTCCTTCCTTCCTTCCTTTTATTCTTTCCTTTTCTTTCTTTTTCTTTCTTTCTCTTTTCTTCTCTTTGTTTTGTTTTGTTTTCTTTTCTTTTATTAGAGGGACGCCTAGGTGGCTTAGTCGGTTAAGTGTCTGCCTTCAGCTCAGGTCATGATCCCAGGGTCCTGGGATCAAGCCCCGCATCGGGCTCCCTGCTCAGCGGGGAGTCTGCTTCTCCCTCTCCCTCTGCCTCCCACCCTTCGTGTATTCTCTCTCTCTCTCTCTCTGACAAATAAATACACTGTCTTAAAAGTTTTTTTTAATTAGAGTGAGTGTGCACGAATTGGGGGGGGGCGCAGGGGGAGAGGTAAAGGGGCAAGCAGGGTCCCCCGCACTGAGCACGGAGCCCTACACGGGGCTTGATCCCAGAACTCCGAGATCATGACCTGAGCCGAAGTCAGATGCTTAACCCACTGAGCCACCCAGGCCCCCCGCCTTGCTCTTTTTAACCCATTTTGCATTTCTACAGTGCCTTTCTAGTTCGCTAGTCCTTTTTAGTGCCCTCAACAGCAGTTGCTCTCCCCCAGCCCTTTATCTGAGAAAATACATAAACTATCTGGGAAAACAGTCAATATGCTGTTCTATTAATAAGCTTGTATTATTGATGACAGCTTTGAAACAAATTAGAGGAAAGGCAAAGTTCTTTTTCGTTTTAGGTGGTAAGTGTAGGAATTCTCACACTGGTCCTTTGTTTCCTTTTTATATTTCTAATATAGGAGAATTAATTGATTATTTCCAATTTAAGGATCCCCCCCCCCCCCACCTCCCTCCAGTCCCAGGTTTGGGTGGTTGGATTTTGCTTTCATAATGTAAGCTAAAGAAAGTAAATTTTGGTAAAATTATCCTGGTTAGTAAAGATGCAGAGGATTTCATTCTCAACCAGCTCATTTTTATCTGAGCAGAGAGGTATACCGTATGAAGCTTGGGGAATAGGTAGGGAGAAGAGTGAGCAACAACATAGAAATGGAGAGGTATAAATACTGGAGGAAACCGTGATGCACCTGGTTAAAAGCGGAAGATACAAGAGGAGAGCAGTAGCCAGTGAATGTGAAAAACTAGGTTAAAGCCACCACTTTGTTCTCTATTCTTTGGGCTTGAACCCTCACAATAATGGCTTTGGTTAGACTAATACTATCAAAGTGGGTTTATAAGAATAATAATGTGATGGTTGCATAAAAAACGATTAAATAGGCAAGGGTAGAGACGAGTTGAGGCTTTGGTTTTCACGTCCACCTATTGTATGTGTGTTACAATAAACCGAGCTGGAAAATGGAAAAGAAGGATTAGGTGCAAGAGCAAAAAATTGATTTAGAAGGGAAGACTTCATGAAGAATCCAAATTTTTTATCTTAGTTCCTAGAAACAGTGATGCTGTTGGCTGATGTAAGCCAGGTAGAGAGCAGGTTTGGGGAGAAAGGGGATTTTAGTTGTTAGACATGTTGACTGTGAGGTATCACCGGGAAATCCTACGTAGACTTACCAAGTAAGCAAGTGCAGGTGTTGGTAACTGTGTTAGCGTCATAGAAGGGGTACTTGCTTTGGTGGATCAGAGAGGGAAGCACAGGTGGTTGAGGACTAAATTTTGGGAAATGTGGGATCCAGGAGGGAATAGAAATTCAGGGAAGAATATTGAAAGTACATTTTTAAGAGAAAATACATCATAATAACAAGTAACATTTATTGAATACATTTTATTTGCTAAGCATTGTGTTAAAAGCTTTTAAGTAATAAGTGATTTAATCCTCATCATAGTTGTATGAGATAGAGGCTATTACTATCCCCACATCTAGAAAATATTAGTTTGACTCTAGAGCCCTTGATGACCTATTCTTTAGTGTCACTAAGGCCAAGAAAGGAGAGCATGGTTGAGAGAGACAAGGATTCTTAGAGAGGTGGCTTTCTTTCTTAAATGAGATAGTAGGAAACTAGAAAATACCACCAGTGATTTTCTTTGACTGGTAGGACATTATTATTTAATACAGCAGAACTACTATTTTGTTTCATCATGAACATCCATTTCTTTTATCAAGGAGGAAAATAATTTTTTTTTTCAAGATTTTATTTATTTGAGAGAGAGTGATTGAGAGAGAGAACACAAGCAGGGGGAGCAGCAGAGGGAGAGGGAGAAGCAGGCTCCCCGCTGAGCAGGGAGCCCGATGTGGGGCTCGATCCCAGGACCCTGGGATCATGACCTTAGCCGAAGGCAGATGCTTAACCAATTGAGCCACCTAGGCGCCCCTGATTAATATTTTTATGCATAATTTTTCTCATTTTAGGGATGCAAGAGGGATGACCCCATTTATGTCAGCTGTAAGTGGCCGAGCTTATCCTGCTGCAATTACCATCTTAGAAACAGCCCAGAAAATTGCAAAAGGTAATTTATTTCAGGTCCTAAAAGAGTTGCTTATTTTTTAATTTGAATAGATTCTCTTCTACATATATAATATTATTCAAACCTTATTTCTGTGTCTTGAAATGATATAATTGAGTAGAAACTATCAATTTATTCTTTTGTGCATGTGTGTGTGTAAAATTCATGTTTGCATTTTTTCCAAGTATTGTGTCTTCTAGCTTTCCACCAAAAAAGCTGGTATAATTTTTTAAATTAAAAAAAAAAATTGCATAGTGGATAATGTAGTGACTAATATTTTGAAAATAAAGATGGATTACTGATAGAACCTGTCAGTGGTTAATTGGTGGTAGTGATAAAATTTTATAGAAATAATAGGCCACGTGCCTTACTGTTCTTCCTTCTGACTTGTAATTCCTGCTTAATAGAATGCAGTAAGGAATATCATTTCCTGCTGTCCAGCCTTTAAAAAACTAAACATGGTTAAAATCAATCAATCAGTCAGTGAAAGACTAACATAGTTTACAATACTGGCTATAAAGTTTTTGTGATTATAATTTGCTAAATAGAGCTAATACTTTAATAACAGAGCTATGTATTCAGCTGATATGTGGTGTATTATTGTCATGTGGTTATATAATTACACTTTGCTTTTTCTTTGTACGGGAATTGACTGAAATTCTTGCACATTGACTTGTATATCAATTTTTAAAATTAATATATAGTAGTTTTTTATTTATACTGTGTAAATGTCAGAGCTTTTGCATTTGAGTAAAGTAGTAGATGGCTGTGATTAAGGCCTTTCGTGATACCTGAACTACTGTGCTCTTAATCTTTTTAGCTGAAGTATCCTCAAGTGAAAAAGAGGAAGATGTATTTATGGGAATGGTTTGCCCATCAGGTACCAACCCTGACGACTCACCCTTATATGTGTTATGTTGTAATGACACCTGCAGTTTTACATGGACTGGGGCAGAGCACATTAACCAGGTAAGCTGTTTTTTACTGCCCTGTGTTTATGCTGTCTTCAGGTGTTCTTTTCCTTTTCTCCTTTCACCATCACTGCATTATAGTTCTTAGCCCTGGAGTTCTAACTCTAGTATTTCCTTTTATTCTAAGTTATAAAATTCTCTAAAGAAAATTAATTTTTATTTAATTCCTAAATAAGTGAGGCAAAGGAAGTGATCGTTAAATTAGGAGATACCTCAAAAATTAGAAATCTTTAGTATAACCTGATCCATGGCTCTTGATATAGACTTTATAACTATAATACCTTTTTGGGGGGATGATGAGTTATTTTTGCCCTACCGGTAATATTTGATGTCCACTTATAATATTATAAAATGCGTATTCACTGTACCCGTTTATTACTCTTTGTTTACAGAGCACATTAGTTTTGCTCTGTTTTCGTTGTGATTGACTTGTTTCAGAAAATACCAGAAATGATTATGATGATATGTACATATATTCTTCTTTAAAAAAATAAATCCTTCAAATTTTAGGATATTTTTGAGTGTCGAACTTGTGGCTTGCTGGAGTCACTCTGTTGTTGTACAGAATGTGCAAGGGTTTGTCATAAAGGTCATGATTGCAAGTGAGTACAATTCTAGTTTTCTTTAATATTACAAATTGCTTAGACTCATACTGCTGTATTAAAATAATCTTTAACAATATAATGTTCTGTTTCTTAATTAAGGAAGCATGAGGTTTTGTCAAGTTGTTCTCTTTAAGCTACTTTATGTATTAAAATAGGGTTGTTGATTTAGAATGTACTTTGAAATGTTTTTCATTTGCTTTTGTCTGTATCCTCCAGCCAAAGTCTCAGGCCCCTGTAGTAGGGTTTGCTAGCAGGAGATCACTGCAGGTATTAAGTGAATCATGGTGTATGTTTATTTACTCCTTAAAGTGAATGTAATAACCTTTCATCCAGCAGTAGAGTTACCACGGCTAGTTTGTTAATTTTCACAGACTTAGGAAGCAGTGAAATTCTCCAGCATGAACATCTGCAGCGCCTGAGTCTCAGCAGGGACACCAGCTATAACTGTGCTACAGATGTGTAGATGTTATGGTTAACAGAGAATTGGTTTGTAAAAAAACCATCTTTTTTGCTTTGAAATAAATTATATAGGACAAGTAGAAAATGTTTATAGATATTGCATTGGTACTTATTTATGATTTTTATTAAAAGAACTTGGGCTAATATGTTTGTTTTCCTTATTTTAAACTGTTTATTGTGCTAAAAAGTGATAATCTGTTTATTCATTGATTGCTTACTAGGTGCTTTCACACACTAGATGCTCGGGTAGTGGTGGACAAGAGAGTCTTTGTCCTAACAGGGTCCTTTGAGAGGACACAAGCAAGAAACACCTGCCCCTAAGGGTTTTAGGGTTTATTAGATGCCCATAGAAGGACCACCTACACTGAATGGGGGCTATGGGGAATTAAGGAAGACATTCCAAAGGGGGTGACTATACCCAAGTCATTACAAGATCCCTCTTCTCATGAGAGTTGCTTTATCCACTTCATGCCACTAGGTAATCCTTCTAATTAAGTATGCTTTAAGAATTACACTTTGCACTTAAAAACTAACAAGGGTTCTGTCTGGTGTCACTAAGTTATACTTCTGTAATTTCAATAGAGATCTTTGTGTTTTTTTTTTTTAAATTTCAGTTTTTATACTTGTGTATGAATTCTTTCTAGACTCAAACGGACGTCACCAACAGCCTATTGTGATTGTTGGGAAAAATGTAAATGTAAAACTCTAATTGCTGGACAGAAATCTGCTCGTCTTGATCTCCTTTATCGCCTGCTCACTGCTACTAATCTGGTCACTCTGCCGAACAGCAGGCAAGTGGGATTTTTTTAGGACATAAATTGAAATAGCACAGCCCATCTAAGTAGCCCTCCACATCTCCCTGCTCACGACGATGTTCCATTTTGCAGGGGAGAGCACCTCTTACTGTTTTTAGTGCAGACAGTTGCAAGGCAGACGGTAGAGCACTGCCAGTACAGACCTCCTCGGATCAGGGAGGATCGTAACCGAAAAACAGCCAATCCTGAAGGTGGGTGAGTCTGACAATTAAGACGCATACGAAAAGCATTATATTTATTTCTTACTCACTAGTTCTCTTTCTTTTTAGATTCAGATATGCCTGATCATGATTTAGAGCCCCCAAGGTTTGCCCAGCTTGCATTGGAGCGTGTTCTACAGGATTGGAATGCTTTGAAATCTATGATTATGTTTGGGTCACAGGAGAATAAAGACCCGTATGTATTCGTTAAAAATGTTTTAAATTTATGTATTTCCCGTGTTAATATAGGTGACTACAGTGCATTGTCTTTCCTTCCCCCTCAAGTCTCAGTGCCAGCAGTAGGATAGGCCATCTTTTGCCAGAAGAGCAAGTTTACCTCAATCAGCAAAGTGGCACCATTCGGCTGGACTGTTTCACTCATTGCCTTATAGTCAAGTGTACAGCAGATATTTTGGTAAGTTCTTTCGATGTTTATATACAAGTACATGAAAAGAATGTTTTCTGACTTAGTTTCCCATAATTTTATTGACCCAAACTCCTAAGTACTGATGAGCTTTAATTAAACAGTACACTAAGGGGCATGGAATTTTGGGGGTGATTTAAATGACTCCGTTAACAACAGAAACTTCTTTCATTCTAAACAAAAATTCAGAAATGTGGTAAAAAGACAATAGTATACAAATATATGGAACAGTGTTCAAAATTAATAGTAATGCAGTGCAAATTTTTTTTAAGTACTCCTTTTTGCTGTGAAATGAGAAAAGAATATAAACCATAAAACCTAGTGCTGGTGAGGTTATGGTAAAAAGAACAACTTCAGACACTGATGGGGTGGCATTGCATTTGGTATTCTTTTAGAAAACAACTTGTCAGTAATATCACGAGCCATAAAAATATCAGTGCCCTCAGAACTTAACGTAAATAAATTTTGATATGAGAAAGAAAAAATCATGTCACAGAATAATAAATTAAAAGATGAAATACTTGATGGATCCACTAGTAGTGGATTATTGAATCAAGTTACAACCCAGCCACTTGTTGAAATGTAGTGTAGCCATTTAGAAATAAAGGTTATTTTAAGGAACACTAAAAAAAAAAAAAAACCCAAATAACGTGAAATTGGGTGTTCTCTGTAATTAATATGTATATGATAGACCATGCATAGAAATGAGACGAGAAAGTAACGAGAGGGATGGGATTTTGAATTTATTAATATAAATATTTGAATCTACTTTGCTTTTTCAGTATGTACCCTATAGTGAGTTAAATATATTCTTTCTTTGATTTTATTTTTCTTCTAAATATTGATATACATAGAACTATAAGACTAAAAAGGGAAATCAAACATTTGAGACCCAGTGTAGGTCAAAGACATGGTAAGCATGTGGCATAAATTAGTCACTGACATTAGAAATATTTTGGTTAAATTTGAGATTCTTATGAAATGTTAATATTGAACAAGTGTTAGAACTTTTTACTTTATAAATATTTATCTAAACATCTTAAGAGCTGTCTCAACATTAATAGAGTGATTACCATTTTTTTAAAGCTTTTAGATACTCTACTAGGTACACTAGTGAAAGAACTCCAAAACAAATACACACCTGGACGTAGAGAAGAAGCTATTGCTGTAACAATGAGGTTTTTGCGTTCAGTGGCAAGAGTTTTTGTCATTCTTAGTGTGGAAATGGCTTCATCCAAAAAGAAAAAGTAAGATCTCCTTCTTGATTTGGGCTTTTGTATCCTTTTACACACATTTTTTTGTGATAATGATAACATTGTATATATGAAAAAATACATAAAAGATTCCTGGGTTTTCCTTTTGCTCTAGCAACTTTATCCCACAGCCAATTGGAAAATGCAAGCGTGTATTCCAAGCACTACTACCTTATGCTGTAGAAGAATTATGCAATGTAGCAGAGTCGCTGATTGTTCCTGTCAGAATGGGGATCGCTCGCCCTACTGCACCTTTTACTTTGGCTAGTACTAGCATAGATGCCATGCAGGGCAGTGAAGAATTGTTTTCCGTGGAACCACTGCCACCACGACCTTCATCTGATCAGTCTAGCAGGTAAATTTCTACCTGGTAACAGATTCTGATTAATTCTTTCTCTGGAAATACCATGTTTGGCTTACTAAACCTTTGCATAAGCACTCAGGTGGTGTCCATGATCATTTATGCAATAAGTGGTAGAGATTTTATTGTGTTTGGAACCTGTGAGAGCACTTTAAAAATTATACATTGTGTCTACACATCTAAGATAAGAGATACATAGTTGTGGGTTTTATTTTTGGTTTGGAAAAACGCTGCTTTTATTATGCCAGTAAAGTAATCTGGTAAGAAAGTTCAGACTTCTGTAGGCATCATTACTTCCTGTCTTTTCTTACTTTAAATAAAGCCTGCTATAAGGCCAACTTAAGGAATGAAAAGACCTATAACTTTCTCTGTGTCCAAAGGCTCGGGCTAGGGGGCAGCTTGTTCTTGTACAGTATAAATAACCAGAATGCTGGAATTTAAAAATATTCTCTACAACAACCATATATCTAAGATAGGCCTAAAACAACTCAGTAACTAACTGGTTCTAGGTATAAGATTATTCTTAAATCTCATTCATCTTTTCCATTTGTAACTAGACTGTAAGCTTGTTGAGTCAGAATGTTTAGAAACTAAAATGTTCTGGTGTCGTTTAGCACAGTGCTTCTCAAAATTAAATATGCATGCAAATCACTTGGTGGTCTTATTAAAATGCAGAGGCTGATTTTGAAGGTGTGGGTGGGCCTTGAGGTTCTGATTCCTTACAAACTCTCAGGTTGTTCCAGTGGTGTTGGTTTAGGGGCCACACTTGAGTTGCAGGGCTATAGTGATCTTTAGCAAGTATTTGTATCTTTGGTTTTCTCAAGTCTGATTTTGTCACTGTGTGTAAGTATAATGATGTTTGATAAAGATCTTTGGGATTTAAAGACCCTCTTCTTTTCCTGGAAAACATCACTGTGTTAGTAAGGAAGTCCTGCATTAGTATTTGACACAGTTCCCAAGACTTTCATCTCTGGGTTTCATGTGGGTTACCACGTTGAGTATCTGCTCTCTCACTGTGTTCTCCCCGTATCCCATGTGCTGGTGTGTGTCCCAGCTTTCCCTTTATTGTTAGGTCTCCTAGGATACCCTGGAATCTAAATCCAGGTTTGTCTGCCAAAGCCTTCCTGCAGTAGCCTTGTCACTGATATACTTCCAGGATTTGCTGAAAATGGTTACACATCAAACTATGTATTTTCAGACTCGCTAAATATACTTCATTATCCAGTGATTCTGTTAGCAAAATCTACTTGGGCTCCATATGATGCTCCTGATCCTGATAACCCTGTGAGGAGCCCTCTAGTTACTTAAGTGGTATTATTTCGTGAATTCTTTGTACCCTCTCCTTGGTTTTGTTCCAGAACATAAATGTTTTTTTTATCTGCTGAACAGACTTTGGAGTGATCTCATCTTTAAACAGTGCCGATGAGCCTGTTCTTACTAAGTATCAAGACTTTGTGTCCCCTTGCCAACTGCTTCTTAGGCTCTTTTTTTTATTGTGCACTCTTCAGCTCTCCTCTTCACTCCATTCGCCTTGATTGATTGTTGAGTCGAAAGTCTTGCCAGAAGGAGATCTGATTTGATAATCGAGAGAGATAATAGTGTAATGTTTTCTACAACTGTTGATATAATGTAGAAATCTTTCATTATAATACAGTACAATCACTCCTTCTTGTAAGGGTGTATTTTGATCAGTGTTCCAAGCATGTCTTAAATAAAAAGTATACACTTGACTAGTCTCTGTGATTTCCCTTGTGTTTGGATGGGGTAGATGGCATATATCACTCCACTGAGCATAAAGTTTTAAGTTTAGTATTTTTGCTTTTTCTGTTGCTGCCCTTCACCTCTTTAAAACTCTTAATGTCCTTATTAATAAACCTTTTCCTCTATCTCCATGCCTCGTACAAAAACCGTTAGCTGAAATTTTATTACGAACTAGGAACTTTAAGCATTGTAAATGTATTACCTGTCTTAAGCTACCCAATAACTCTCATAACCACAATCATCCTAATTTTAAAAAATGAGAAATCTGAGGCTCAGAGAGGTTAGGTAACTTGTCCAAAGTTTAGTAACTATTAAAGTTTAGATACTTAAAGATAATTCTGGACAGATTTTTTTTCCTTCTTCCTATACTCCTGAATATTAGATGGCAGAGTAGGGAGGAGATACTCCTTTTTGGTGCCTTTTTTAAAGATTTTATTTATTTGAGAGAGAGAGAGAGAGCATGAGCAGGGGGAGTGGGAGAGGGAGAAGCAGACTACCCACTGAGCAGGGAGCCCACCTCAGGGCTCCGTCCTAGGACCCTGGGATCATGACCTGAGCTGAAGGTAGACACTTAACTGACTGAGCCACTTAGGCACCCCTGTTTGGTGCTTATTGATAGTGTTGAGGCACTGGATGAATCATCACTGAAGCCCACCCTACCTCACAGCACAAATTGTAGTCTGAAACTGTCATGAGTGCAGGTTTGTAATTAGAAGTTCTTTGAAAAGACGTTTTTCCTGTCCCCATCCAGCCATGGCTGGTTATAGGCAGGTCACTTGAAATCAGTCTGATTTATGTTTGGCTTTATGTATGTGAGGGGGACAGAAGAGGGAATTTCTATGATATAACTTCCTATTTTGCTTACATTGTAGACTGTCTCCTGTGAAATCTGTGGCTCCTTGAAACCCTTCTAGCCTAAGAGACATGAACAGATGCCTTTGGTGTAAATGGTGGCACCACTGCTCTTAAGCTTAATGATAGGATTGTTTCCCTTTATCACCAGGATAGTTGTGCTTTGTTTTTTTTTTACTATTTTATCTAGCATATTTAGGTAATCTACTCCAAGAGGGATTTCTCTGCAGTTTGGCAAATTGCCGGAACTAGAAGTTCCCAAAACTTAGAAGTATTTTAACGCCTCCTGTTAGACTGGGTTTCAGGACTGTGGTTGTACCATGAAGTCTAGTGGGAAAAAAGTTGAATCGTGGTATGAAGAAAACAGAAGCTCCATTTCTGATTGGGGAGTTGTAATGTATTTTGGGAATTAGTATCATACATACTTAGTGCATGACTCCTCTGAGGGGATGATAGATCTTATGGATGTTCCAGGATTTTTTTTTTTTTTAAAGAAATACTAAGTACTTGTGGCTTCACCAATGTTGACTTTTTTAATATTGGAAATGTTGAAATCTTAGGTTGGAAATACCCTTTTCATCTTTTCAAGATTTTCTTTTAGCATTCTCAGATGCTTTGTAATTTACTATCTCTGTGAAGAACGAGTTACTGAAATTTCTAGTACTAAACACCATATTGAGGCTGCTTGTGTGTTGGAAGGCAGAGTGTCTCAGTTGACTCTTCATGTGTAACTGGTTTCTCATTTCTAAGAGCCGCTGAGGTGAGGAAAGAACACTACCATGTAAACACGTTTAAAGGTCCTTTAACTTTAACCTCTCTTAGACTGTGTTTCTTAATCTGTAAATAAAGGATAATAGTAGGTCACAGGGTTGTTTTAACAACCGTCTTTTGATCTCTGACCTGCATTTTAAGCTGCATTCTCCCATTCTCCCCTTCCTTTTATAAGGGACGCACCTGTCCTTTCTTGGCTGTTTGCAAGGCAGATTTTTAGGGAAGTGGAACTATTTGGCCATCCACCTTTTCTGTTAGGATTCTGTTTTCAAATTAATACTTTCGAACTGACGTTTTTCCTCTACACACAAGTCAGTGGTTAATAAGCTGATACAAAGTACGTCATGTCAGGTCTCTTAAAAGAGTAGATCACTTGTAATAAGCACACTTACTGCCATGCTTTGTTGATGGAGGGATGCCGAAGGTGGAAGCTTTGCAAGTTGAGGACCGTTCGCATTGAAAGCAGCGGAGAGGGAGAAATACTTCCCGTAGAGCATTTCAATGGGAAGGACTCATAAAAGGATGTGCATTAACAAATTTTTTCACTAATGACTTACTGAAAAGTAAAAACAGTTCTGAGATTTCTAAGTTAAATAAGTGTCTGTGGTAAAATTAATTTCTTTGGGCTTTGTATTTTCTGATACACTATAGATTAATTATTGTTGGTTTCCAAGAAGTTTTAGGTCAGATTTAAAATAGCATCCTAGCAAGTGGGTCACACTGAGTGACACTGAGAAACCTAAAAAGTGTGCTGTGTGGCAGAGGCGTGGCAGCAGCGCCCTCAGAAGCTCCTGTTTCTCCGCAGCTCCAGTCAGTCTCAGTCGTCCTACATCATCCGGAACCCCCAGCAGAGGCGCATCAGCCAGTCGCAGCCTGTTCGGGGCAGAGATGAAGAACAGGATGACATTGTTTCAGCGGACGTGGAGGAGGTGGTTGTAATCGTCTTCATTGTGGTAGACGAGAGGCTCTTCTGGGAGGGAAGGAGTTTTAGTAGTCGTAGCTTACTGCCATTATATATATTTGCTTCCAGGTTTTAGACTTTTGTTACATCTTCTTATTTGTGGTTGTACCTGTTAAAAATACTTTAATAATCCTCGATTTAGTGGATAATACAAAACTGAAACATAAGCTTGTTTTTACTCAGGGTTAATGGAGAAGATAGCCTCAGTGTTTAAAAAAAAAGTTTTAGTAGTTTTGGGCAATGTATTTGAAGGCAGAGAGGATACTGCGTCTTCATTAGGTAAATTTTATAACGAAGTTTAAAAAACAGTCTCTACACAATTGTTATACTTCTAATTTTAAGGTTCTGTATATGGATAATAGCTACAAACTTTAAGATATGTTGATATAATTTTTGAGAGCAAGTTGTCACTAGCCAGTGATTCAAACTCCTTAGTGTTAAAATTCTCTGTAGTTAGGGATCTTTGTATTGTAGTTACTGACTGCTGCGGAGGGATACTGGTAGAGATACGGGTTTATTGTGTACTTTGATTGTCTACAAATAAGATTCTGGATTTAGGTTGAGGTGGTGGAGGGTGTGGCTGGAGAAGAGGATCATCATGATGAACAGGAAGAACATGGGGAAGAAAATGCTGAGGCAGAGGGACAACACGATGAGCATGATGAAGACGGTATGCAGGTTATTTGAGAAATTATTCAGTATGAATAAATCAGGTATCTTTAAGGATATTAATATAATACAGAGAAAAGCCCCATTTGATGTATAGTGAACATAATGTTCAGCATGTTTTCAGCCTAGGGATTCTGTAGCATCTGTTTAAAAATTTTAGGAAGCAGCTGTACACATAGACACATACAAATATACACGTATATGCTTATATATATTTATATATATAAAATAATCTATCTTCTTCCTCCTTTACCTTTTGGTTTTGACATAAAGGTTTTTGGCTTTTTCTTTTCCTAAAAGCCTTTTTAGAAGGTAAACTAATCATAACCACATTAGGAAACATTTACAAATTAGAGAAAAGGAAAAAAAAAATGACCCATAATCCCACCCAGACGCTAATAGTTTGCATTTTTACTTTCAGTCCTCCCCTGTGTTGCCCCATTCCCATACATGTCTTACATATTATATGTGTAATTTTTGTGCCTTTTTTCACTAACAATCATTTTGGCCTTTTTGCTACCTAGTCATCGTAACTGTTCTTACTAGTAGCATCAGATAGACTTTCTGGAGGTCACCTTTATTGAGGTATAACTGACATACAATAAACTGCACATTTAAAATTTACAGTTTTACATGTTTTGACATGTATATACTGTGAAATTCTAGATAAATCTTTTTAGCTTTCGTCCCCTTTTGGAATCCCTGTATGTAAAACATGAGAATAGGGCAGTGGACCTAGCCCAGAGCTCTGCCCACTGGTGGAGGTTCCCCTGCCCAACCCTTTTTACCTCAGGCTGTGCAGAACGAATTTTGAATTGGAGTCTAATAGTCTGCTGAGTACCATAATGTGCCTAGTCATTTTTCTCCTACGAAGCAGGCAGTTATGCTTATTGTAGTAGTAATCCCTCCTTTCTGCCCTTTCTGCCCTCCTGTTACCTTATGATATTCTGGCTTATTGCACCCTTTGTTCCACAATGAGTTTGTACTCCCCCCCCCCCCCTTATTTAAATGTATTTCCTAGGGAGTGACATGGAGCTAGACTTGTTAGCAGCAGCTGAAACAGAAAGTGACAGTGAAAGTAACCATAGCAACCAGGATAATGCCAGTGGGCGTAGAAGTGTTGTCACTGCAGCAACTGCCGGCTCAGAAGCAGGTATGTTACCTTACTTGGATCCGGCTTTCTTGCTTATGCTAAGGCTAAGTGTATATTCAGCATGAATTGGTTAAACTGTACTCGTTACGATTTGCACAAGAGTGGCTAAGTCTTTTTTTTTTTTTTTTTAATAATTTAATCCTTTTTCCCTGTGGATATTAGGAAGATATTTTAATGGCTTTTTTTCTTTTCTGCTTTTTAAATAATGGATAAATTTTAAGGTTCATTTAGAAGAGCTGTTTTGTAATTAAACTATTTTAATGATGGGTTTTGTGGACTATTGACTATAGCCTGGCTTTCTGTTTAATATATGTTTATTTTCCTGAATGAGGGAGTACACCGTAGTTTTAAATATCAACCAACTGACAATGGTTTCGGTTTTAAAAACAAAAAATTTAGGTGCGAGCAGTGTTCCTGCCTTCTTTTCTGAAGATGATTCGCAGTCAAATGACTCAAGTGATTCTGATAGCAGCAGTAGTCAGAGTGACGACATAGAACAGGAGACCTTTATGCTTGATGAACCATTAGAGAGAACCACAAACAGCTCCCATGCCAATGGTGCTGCGCAAGCTCCCCGGTCCATGCAGTGGGCCGTCCGCAACACCCAGCATCAGCGGGCAGCCAGCACAGCCCCGTCCAGCACATCCACACCAGCAGGCAAGTCTGAAAGCTTTGTAGTCTTAAAAGACTTCAATAGGTTTTTAAAATTATGTATGTTCATCTAGACCAGTTAAGTAGTTTCATAATCGTTCTTCAGTGTTTTGCTCCGTTCACATACAAAAAATATTTACATATGCCTATATCGAGGTTTCTCAGTCTCTGTACGATTGCTGCTTTGGGCTGAATAATCCTTTATTTGTGATTGTGCATTGTAGGATGTTTAGCAGCATCCTTGACTTCTATGTACCAGATGCCAGCAGCAGCACCACCCCCCACACCCCCTTGTGACAACCAAAAATGTCTGTAGACATTGTCAAACGTCCCCTATTTGGGGCGGGGGCAATAGCAAAATTGCCTCTAGTTGAGAACGTTACAGTAATTCTTGTCCCCCTCCCCTCATCATCACCCTCCTTAATTTAGTGTGGTTTAAGAAAAAGTTTTTTGTTCAGTTGCCGCATTTGCCAGTGCAATTGATCTTTTAGCTTGTTTAAATATGTACAGTGCTAGAGAAACACAATTAGCATCTGACAACTTGTTGTGGTTGTCCTTTTTTCTTTATAGCAAGTTCAGCGGGTTTGATTTATATTGATCCTTCAAATTTGCGCCGGAGTGGTACCATCAGCACGAGTGCTGCAGCTGCGGCAGCTGCTTTGGAAGCTAGCAATGCCAGCAGCTACTTAACATCTGCAAGCAGTTTAGCCAGGGCTTACAGCATTGTTATCAGACAAATCTCGGACTTGATGGGCCTTATTCCTAAGTATAATCACCTAGTGTACTCTCAGATTCCAGCAGCTGTGAAATTGACTTACCAAGATGCAGTAAACTTACAGGTATGGAAACATTGAAAAGTTACTCATTCAAATAAATTTATGAGAATTCCAGTATATGGGAATTAATGTTACAAATATTTAAATGTTTACATACTACTTCTACATCAAATTTAACTTTATTTGGATAGTTTTAACTATTTTAGTTTGGTCTTCATAGAACTATGTAGAAGAAAAGCTTATTCCCACTTGGAACTGGATGGTCAGTATTATGGATTCTACTGAAGCTCAATTACGTTATGGTTCTGCATTAGCATCTGCTGGTGATCCGGGACATCCAAATCATCCTCTTCACGCTTCTCAGAATTCAGCTCGAAGAGAGAGGATGACTGCACGAGAAGAGGCTAGCTTACGAACCCTGGAAGGCAGACGGTATGAAATTCTTCATGTAGGCTTCTATGTTCAGACAGAACCCTTAGGTCCTAGAACATTCGAGCTTTTAGATTGCTGCTACATAAGACCTCACTCTGTTTTGAAGGATGGAGGTACCTTGTGTTACTTCTTTTTAAATTATTGTATAGTTGAAGCAAAAAAGTTATAATCCAAGCTGTTTTTTAAAAATTCATTCGTATTGTAGGAATCTGATGCTAAATATTCTCATTTTTGAAGCAGTTGATCTCCATCCTTGTGCCCTTATCCCCCAGGCTTCCCCGCCTCCCCCTTGAAAGACACGTGTTCACGGGAAGACTGACTTTGACCGTGGTTAAACAGGAATGCGCGGTGCACTTGGGAAGGGTGGAGTGTGTGCAGCTACCGAAGCTGCTCTCTGATTCCCTCAAATCAAATTTCATTTTCTACTTCTCCCGGTCTGTTGAATTGTGTTTAAAGTATATTTCTGTGTGTGTGTGTTTAAGATTTTACTCATTTTTAGAGAGAGTGAGCACATGCAAGAGAGTGAGTGGGGTGCAGAGGGAGAGGCTCTTCAGACTCCCTGCTGAGCACAGAGTCTGACACAGGGCTCGATCTCATGACCCAGATATCATAACCTGAGCCAAAAGGCAAGAGTCAGACGTTTAGCTGACTGAGCCACCCAGGCACCCCTGTATTTGTTTTCTTTCTGTTCAGTTATAAAATGACCTTTTTCAGGATGAGGAATTAGCCCAAAACTGTACACTAGAGCAGTGAGGCAGTGCCACACAGTGAAAGCGCCCCATACCTGAAGTCACAGTCCTAGGATCTGGTTCTAGTTTTGGCTTAGGTGAAACAGCCTTGCTACTTTGGGAGGAAGACAAGGGGCTTGGGAGACTGCTTAGGAGCCTTAACAAGAGTATGGTTGGAGTCTACCATTGACAAGTAATAGTTATTAAGTAGGGCAAGTGAAGACCAGGAATGTGGAGAGAGAGAAGCACTGAAATCATATAAACAGAATTGAGGGCTTTGTTGAAGGATGGAGCAGGAGGAGGCAGAATTTACACCGAGACTTTGATTCTGAATAAACTAGTAGGAAAATTGAGAGGAAAATCTAGAGGAGTATAGAATGGACATACGTGCTTTTGAAAATACTGAGAACTGGGAGAGGATTTGGTGGAAATGTCTAGAATACAAAATTAAATGTTTGGCAGAGAGATGTGGACTTGGGAGGCCTCTGCTCTCTTGTCCTAGGTGGGAAGCCTGCTCCACAAAAAGACACATTGTCTTTGTTAGGCTTAGTCACTCCCTGAAGAACAGCGTTCTGATAATAGATCTAGATTGGTTACAGGGTTCTCCCTTTATCTCACTGTAGCTCTCACTCTAATAGAATAGCCTTATTGAGATATAATTCACATACTATACAATTCACCCATATAAATGTACAGTTCCATACTTTTGAGTATATTCAGAGCTATGCAACCATCACAGTTAATTTTGGAATATTTTTATCATTCCACGAGAATATCTGTTAGTCACGTTCTATTTTCCTCTACCTTCCCACCCTAAGTACCCACTGATCTACACTCTTTCTTTGTAGTTTTGCCTATTCTGGACATTAGATACAGATGGAATCATACAATATGTGGTATTCTAGCTTCTTTTACCTAGCATAATTTTTTTAAGGTTCATCCAGGTTTAGCATTATCAATCAGTATATTACTTCCTAGTAATATTTCTTTGTATGGATGTGCCACATTTTTTTTTTATCCATTCATAAGTTGGGTTTTTCAACCTTTTTGGCTCTTGCAAATAATGCAGCTGTTAATATTTGTGTTCAGGTTTTTGTATAGACGTGGGTAAACACGTAACTGTGGAATTGCTCGATCATATGATGATTCTCTCTTGTTAACCTTTTGAGGAGCTGCCAGACTTTTCCAGAGTGTTGCACTATTTTACATGCCCAGTAGCAGTGGATGAGGCTTCCTTGATTTCTCTGTGTCCTTGCTAACTCTCGTTCCTAACTTTGTTACTGTAGCCATCCTAGCGGACGTGAAGTGGGATCTCATTGTGGTTTCGATTTGCGTTTCCCTAATGGCTAAATGATGAGCATTGTGTCATGGACTTATTGGTCATTTGTGTATCTTCTTTGGGGAAATGTCTGTTTAGATTCTTCGCCCATTTTTTAATTGTCTTTTTGTTATTGAGTTGTATGAGTTACTTACATTTTCTGAATATAAGTTCCTTAATCAGATACATGACTTGCAGAAATTTTGTCCCATCCTGTGTGTGTTTTCTTTTCATTTTTTTTTTTTTTTTGATGGTGTCCTTTGAAGGACTTAAGTTTTTAATTTTGATAAAGTCTAATGCTGTGTGTGTTTTCTTGTTGCCTGGGTTTTGGTGTCATGTTAGGCAGTAGTTCTCAGCATGTAATACCCCAGAATAGCAGCGTCAACATCACCTAGGAACTTGTTAGAAATAGAAAACTGGGGGCCCTACTCCAGACCTACTAAAACTTAGGGAGATGGGGCCACAATCTGTCTCAACAAGGCCTCCAGGAGATTTTACTAAGACACTGAAGTTTGAGAACCATTGTCTTGAGGGAAGAAGTTCCTTTTCCCATTCCAAAGGACCCTGGAAATCCTTTCCCAAATGGAAAGCACAGGACAGCGGGGTGCCTGAGTGGCTCAGTCACTAAGTGACTCTTAATTTTGGCTCAGGTCATGATCTTTGGGTCATGAGAGTCCCGCATTGGGCTCTGAGCTCAGCGGGGAGTCTGCTTGGATTTCTCTCTCTCCCTCTGCTCACCAGCCGCCCCCCTCAAATAAATAAATCTTAAAAAGTACAGGACCACACGGTTAATGAGTTTTGACTTATGGGTACTCTCAGTTCCTAATTTTGCATATTTATGATAGTGGTAAGTTTCACATCTGTGTCCTTTTAAAAAAGCATTTTCATTTCTTTTTCTTCCTACAGACGTGCCACATTGCTTAGCGCCCGTCAAGGAATGATGTCTGCCCGAGGGGACTTCCTAAATTACGCTCTGTCTTTAATGCGGTCTCATAATGATGAGCATTCTGATGTTCTTCCAGTTTTGGATGTTTGCTCACTGAAGCATGTGGCGTATGTTTTTCAAGCCCTTATATATTGGATTAAAGCAATGAATCAGCAGACAACATTGGATACACCTCAACTGGAACGCAAAAGGTATCCATACTTGCCATGAGGTTGGTTTAGGAAATATTTAATTGCTCAATATGGTCTCTATTAGTATATCGTCCGATTTTTGGAGCGAGAAGAGCGTTGCAAAAGAGAAATAGTACAGGAACATTTCATGTGGGAAAGAGGGCTTGAGTCTCCATAGCTACTCAAAACAGGAAACCTGAGAATCCACTTAAGTTTTATGTTTGATGTAGTCTGTCATGTTTTCTATTAGAGTTTGTGTAAGTACTCACTATTTCTTAATGTGATTATCCTTTTGCTTCTTTGGAGCCTATTTTGTAATTGTAGTACATTTGGCTTGGTCATTCTACCATTCCCAGAGTCTAAAACTTGATCACAATGTTTGCAATTGCCTAGATACTTAACTGACTTTTTCACTTATAGTTCCCATCACCTTTGCTCCATACTTCATGTAAAATGACTCACTTGTCTTTTTGAAGGACACGAGAACTCTTGGAACTGGGTATTGATAATGAAGATTCAGAACATGAAAATGATGATGACACCAATCAAAGTTAGTGTACAGAAAATCTGCTAATCTACTTCAAGAAATGGCTGCCTCAGTATTTCCCCTTCAAGCTTTTTAACTTCATTATTTTCTGTCTGGGTGGGAATTTCTCTTTTCTTCTCTATGTCCCATTTCTTGCATTTTCTGTCCATTTTTCCTTATATATCCTTGAGTTATTTGCTTCATAAATAAGGATGAATTAAAAAATGTTATAAACTTTTTAACAGTTGGTATTTTTTCTATTTTATCTTTGTATCCTTTGGTTTACCTTTATTTTTAAGTGTGTAACTACAACATTTTTAAAAGTCTTAGTAGAACCTTTATTAATGCTGATGCAAAATTGGTTTAGTCAAGAAAATGAGAAATACCAATTATAACTCCCAAATATCAAAACTCTTAAGAGTTAATGCAATAAAAAGAAAATATTCCAAACTCAAGAAATTTTGGGATCTTCTGCAGTCTCCTTGTAGTTTTTAGCTATTATTTCAAGTGGAATTTAAAAATTTTTTTAAAGTGGGGTCAAATAGCCCATCCTCTTGCCTATTTCTTAACAGCTGGTACTTTTATTCAGCCCAGGGAAAGACAACTGACCTAACTGCTGTTGTTTGAAAACCCAGCCGTAGCTCACTATTTTCAGAGCATACTGTACACTGCCCAAAGTTTTATTCCCCATGAAGGGGACATGGTGTTCTTGTGCTGACTTACTATTGAGATGAATGAGATGCCCAGACATTTTTGTCTTGTAGAGAAAGCAGAACTTCAAAGTAAGCAAATGCTCAAATCTCAGCTCCTGACCATCTCCTCCTTTTAGAGTCATCAGTGAGCCATGTCCTGAATATGCTTAGGAAGCTAGCTATATTCAGGTCTGAATCCCTAAAGAGAGAAAGAGAAAGATATGGGAAATGTTTGTCCAATACAAAAATGGAACAGTATTTGATACTGCTAATACTTTTTTTTCCAAGCTTTTATTGTTGTGTTTAAATACACATCATAGAATTTACCATTGTAACCATTTTAAATTGCTAATATTTTGAATCATCACCTAAAATAGTATCAAATTTTGGACAATAAACTTGTTTTTGGGTGACATTGAAATTGCATAAAGAGGTTACAGGAATTTTGGATTGAGCAGATTAAGATTCTTTTACCCTTCCCCAGTAATTAATATTTTCTAAAAAACAAACACTTTATCTCTTTATGTTTAGGTGCTACTTTGAATGATAAGGATGATGACTCTCTTCCTGCAGAAACTGGTCAAAACCATCCATTTTTCCGACGCTCAGACTCCATGACGTTCCTTGGATGTATACCCCCGAATCCATTTGAAGTGCCTCTGGCTGAAGCCATCCCCTTGGCTGATCAGCCACATCTGTTGCAGGTGATTTAGATAAAACTAGTTTTACAAGGTTTCTTTTTAAGTGACTTCATTTTTTTTTTTAAGTGTTCAGTGTAACTAGAATATTTCTGTTAAAATTCCAGCCAAACGCTAGAAAGGAGGATCTTTTTGGCCGACCAAGTCAGGGTCTTTATTCTTCATCTGCCAGTAGTGGGAAATGCTTAATGGAGGTTACAGTGGATAGAAACTGCCTTGAGGTAAGAGAGTAAAAATCTTCACAATATAATATTTGTGAATGAGAACTTGTACCAGTATCTAGAGTTTTAGAAATGCATTAATCTAGAATATTGTATTGCCTCAAATGATGGAAGTATCAGAAATTCCTGCCTTGTGACATAATTCCATATAATTTCTTAATTCCATCAGTGTCACTAACCTGCTTTGAGACTATAACTTGTTTTATGTCAGGTGACTTCATCTATGAAATGGCAGTTTCATTATGTGTTTTGCCTATTTCAGAGTTGAATGCTGTAATGCTTCTGGAAATTAAATCTTTATATGTATAATGCATATATACCTATCATATATATGAGCATATATAGTATTGGCTTAACTTTTCTTTTTGACTGTAGAATGTGAATAATAAGGTAGAATTATCCAACAAGTCATTATTAATATTATCTACTAGGCACAGTCTCAATCTTTATAACCACATTGAATAGAAAGCATTTTTTATCCTGATTTTATGGGTAAAAAGTTGAGGCTTGCAGAGATTACATAAATTTCTTGTGGGAATGTCTGTTGTTATACAACTAGTTAAGTAGTAGATCTAGTTTTTAGATAAAAGTCTGATGTGAGCGCCTAAAATTCTATAGTCCGTACCGTTCCTCCAATGAAAACGTAATAAACATGTTTAAGAGCAGAATTTTCTTTATTATCTAAGTGATAAAAGAGAATGCAGTCTTTGAAATATTGAAAATAAAAGGACATTATAGTAACCACAGATACTATAAAGAATCCTTTAAAAGTTCTGTGAGGCTCCTGTGGTAAATGCACATTGGTGCAGTTTCGTTGGTAGTCAGCAAGGGGAAATCAGAGAAAAGAAACAGGCTGCATCTTTGTAGTTGAAGCGCTAGAAAGGAATTACTTAACTTCCATGTGATTTCTGTGGAATATTAGTAAGTTGAAAAGGAAATCTAGTCAGTTTTTTTTTTAATGTATAACTTTTATGTGTAAAAATTCATAGGTTCTCCCAACTAAAATGTCTTATGCTGCCAATTTAAAAAATGTAATGAACATGCAAAATCGACAAAAAAAGGAAGGGGAAGAACAGAATGTGGTGCCAGAAGAAGCTGAAAGTTCAAAACCAGGGCCATCTGCTCATGATCTTGCTGCACAGTTGAAAAGCAGTTTACTAGCAGAAATAGGACTGACTGAAAGTGAAGGGCCACCTCTTACATCTTTCAGGTATTTGCTAAGTGGAGATAGTTTTTCTGTTCCATTACTTTATGGGTATTATAATTCTAAGAATTTTTATTTAGGAATTTTATAATTTTATTTCATTTGTATGTAAATAATAGAATTAAATGTTTGAGTTTTCTGGATTTTGGGGTGACTATATAGTCACTGATTGGCATTCTGATTTTTCTCCTTACTTCATTGAGGAAATTTTAAGCCTCTGTTTTTTAATGTTCAGTACTGAGTTAAAGTATGTCCATGTCAGGTTGCCAATTATAGACGTGTTACCAGCAGCTCAGCAAAGGAAAATATGTGAATGACTAGAAAGAGCTTTCTAGACTTGTGACTCTCACACTTGCTTGGGCTCCTTTGCCAGGTTCACAGTTTATTATTATCTTATAAGAAAGAGTAGGTTCTTTGCTTTCCCAGTAAGAATTTGCTAGTGTACACGGTGGCTCAGTATGGCTAATCATCAATTGATTCGTTGAGTACAAATGGTTTACAGAATGTCAATTATTTTTGCTTAGGAAACTATATACATTTTATATATATATATATAGTCCAACAACCATAAAAGGCAAGGAAGAATTGTGGACTGGGGGGGGCCCAAGCTTTTCAGAGACAATATGGCTTGAGCTGAGATGGTTAGAATGTGTAGAAGCAAACGTTGAAGGAGAGAAGAATTGGAGGTAGAGAGACAAGTTAGAAAGCTGTTAACTAGTCCAGGCTAGTGGTAGAAAGAGAGAAACTCATGAAGGACTTAATCACTCTGGAGGAACAGGGAAAAGAGACATTAAAATTTGTTTCAGGTTTGTGCAATAGGGAAATAGATGGTACTACTGAAAGAAAGCAAGAGGCAGCGTCATTGAAGTGAAGAAGCTGTATTCAGTTTTCCTATGTTGAACTGGACTTGTGTGTCACTGACATGGATATATTTAACACAGTGGAAATTCTGGTCTGTTGTGAAAATTTGAACTGGAGAGGGATCTAGGAGTCACCCAAACGGAGAGGGATGATGGACTTTAAGGAGAAGAGGTAAAAATGAAGATGAAGGTAGGCAGCCAGGAGACGTATCCTTATATAAAGGATGGAAGGAATAATGGAATAAAAATGAGAAGTTCTATGAGGAATGAGTAGTTCTAGAAAAATTCTGTTACGAGAGGATGTGGTTTGAAGTACTTCAGAACCAAGAAAATTACTGTCATTGACCAAAAATCAGGGAATTTTTATAGTTGGCTAAATTGCTTCCCACTCTCCCCTTAAATCTCTTGCAGGCCACAGTGTAGCTTCATGGGAATGGTTATTTCCCACGATATGCTGTTAGGACGTTGGCGCCTTTCTTTGGAACTATTTGGCAGGGTGTTCATGGAAGATGTTGGAGCAGAACCTGGATCAGTATGTATTTTGAGCACTTTTAATTCTGTTCTGCCTGATAAGTACTTAAGTCAGAGAATAATTATGTTTTGGATTTTTTTTTTTTTTTAAAGATCCTAACTGAATTGGGTGGTTTTGAGGTAAAAGAATCAAAATTCCGTAGAGAAATGGAAAAACTGAGGAACCAGCAGTCAAGAGATTTATCACTAGAGGTAAAGGTATTTAGATTTTCTTATACTATACATATAGTGTGCCATTTATATTAAGTTTAAAAACGAAAAATAACAGTCTTGTTAAGGGATGTTTTGAGTAACTAAAACTTTAATAAATGGTAATCACCATATTTAGAGTAGTGGTTATCTCTGGCAACTGGTTTCCTAACATCTTCTCATGATCAGTGAATATTTTCAGGTGTTTTTTTTTTTTTATGTTTTTGATGTCCTTTATTCCATTAAGGTTATTATATCCCACTGATGCTCAGATCGTCTCTTTGGCTAGTGGGAGGCCTGAGTCCTCTTCGGCTCTTCAGTCCTTTTGACAGGACTCTCAACAATCTTTGATAACTTCTTTACTTTTTGGTCTGTCTCATCTTGTATATTTCCTGTCACAGACCTTAAATCAACCATTTCTTCAAGAAGCCTTGGTTCCTTTTAAGAAAAGTATTTCAAGATTATAATCTGGGCTATAGGGTTGCTCCCTGCCTACTAGGTTGGTCATGGTTTCTAGGTCTTTTCAATGGATAGAGCTGGGAAATTTTCCTTTAAAAAACAAAAGATATTTAAGTGCGTACTTGATATTTCCAATTCAAATTCGAGACTTAGGATCACGTAATTGTTTTATTTCCACCCCTTAGTCTTTATCTCCTTTCTTCCAAACCAAAAATCCAACTTTCCAACACCACTAAGAAAATTACTCATTTGTTTTTATCTTACAGCATATATACATGGCAGTTGTAGAATCACAACGTCCACATGACCACCCAAAACAATGATCGAAAATAGCTTAAGATATATTTGCAGTTTTTTGCCCTTAGAACTTATCCAATTAGAGATACCGTCAAATTGCTTCAAGTCACTTGAAATAATTTTTCTTTGTGTGGTTTTGCTACTAATCTGCATACAGTCAGAGCCTTTAGTTTCATTTTACTTGCAGTTTCTAGGGATTGCTTTCTCTCCTTTTTTGGCTTGGCTTTGTCATTAATGTAAAATATCTATAATAGTGCAAGGCCAACTCTACAGAAGAAGTTATATTTAGGGAAATCTAGTTTCTATTTCTGTCTCTTTTACCATGCCCCCACTTTTCCCCTTCAGGTTTTTTTTTTTTTTTTGTCTTCCTTCCTTTAAAAAAAAAAATGTAATCGTGCCTGTGTGTATATGTATTCATTAGCCATCTCCTCTCCCCTATTCCTGACACTGGGTGTGCTATGCATTTTACTCCATCTTGCTTTTCCCAGTTAACAGTATATCCCAGAGGTAAAGCCATTGCTGCATAGAGCAGTGTTCTGCCTTCCTTTTACAGCTGCTTTGTCTTAGTACTGCATTTTATGGTTGTATCACAGTTTTGTTTTTGTGTGGTTTTTTTTTTTTTAGTTAAACATTTTTTTTTTTTTTATATTTATTTGAGAGAGAGAGAGACAGAGATAGTGACAGAGAGCACAGGTGGGGAGGAGAGGGAGAAGCGGGCTCCCCGCTGAGCAGGGCACCCGACGTGGTGCTTGATGCTAGGACCCTGGGATTATGACCTGAGCCGAATGCACACACTTGACTGGCTGAGCCACCCAGGCACCCCCACCAATCTCCTATTGGTAGATATTGGGGTTTATTTCTAATCTTTTGCTGTTACAAATAGTGGTGTGTGTTTTTCTTTTTTGGCTAGTGGTGTATGTCTTTGAGATAGATTCTTAGACATAGAACCTAGACATAGGTCAAAGGGCATATGCACATGTAATTTTGGCAAATACTGGAAAATACTTATGCATGATGATTATGTATTTTTGCACTTGCAACATTAATCTGAGATGCCTCTATAGTCCTGCCAGCAGTTTGTCAAATGTTTAGATTTTTCCCAATGTGATAGGTAAGAAATGGCATCTTGTGTAGTTTTAATTTGCATTTCTCTTATGAGCCAAGTTAAACATTGTTTCATATATTTAAGTATTTTAGTTTTTTCTGTGAACCGTTTGGTATATCTTGCCCATTTTTTTCTGTTGTTTTTTTCCTCAATTTTTTAGAAGCACATTATCTTACAGTGCTGTGTATACTATTCATAAATATATATCTTTGTAACAGAACGCACTCACCATTGTCCCAGCTTATCATTTTTCTTTTACTTCACTTGTGGTTTTCTGTCACCAAAGGAATATCCTGTGTTTTCTAGTATTTGCTCGCAGTTTTTTTGGTTTGTGTTTGTTTGGTTTTAAAGCACACTTTTGATTTATTTGGAATTATCCTGGTATATTCCAAAATTGAACAAATTGTTGTTTTCCAACAGACTTAAGAAAATATTAGATTGAGTTAAATTCCATTATCCTGATTTGATGTGCAAGACATTTTTATATCCTTCAGAATGTGTTTTATTTGGGGCCGGGGGTGGCGACTTAAGTGTCCGAATCTTGATTTTGGCTCGGGTCATGATCTTAGGGTCGTGATATTGAACCCAGTGCAGAGCCTGCTTAAGATTTTTCTCTCTCCCTCTGTGCCCGCCCACACCCCCATGCTCACTTTCTCTCTTTCAAAAAAAAAAAGAAACTTTTTAATTTGGAATATATAAGCTCCCAAGAACTCAGATTACTTTGTAGTTAAACCCCTGAGAAACTAATATTACAGTTTCATATTTTATGGAGAAAAATTTCAAAGTGGTTTCTAACACTGAACTTTATTACTTTTTGGTGCATTTTAATAGGTTGATCGGGATCGAGATCTTCTTATTCAGCAGACCATGAGGCAGCTTAACAATCACTTTGGTCGAAGATGTGCTACTACGCCAATGGCTGTACACAGAGTGAAAGTTACGTTTAAGGATGAGCCAGGAGAGGGCAGTGGTGTAGCACGAAGTTTTTATACAGCCATTGCACAGGCATTTTTGTCAAATGAAAAACTGCCAAATTTAGATTGTATCCAAAATGCCAACAAAGGCACTCATACAAGTAAGTACTCTACAGATAAAAAGCATCACAAAAATCATTTGGATGGATGAAATTGGTAAAGGGGATTAAGAGGAGAAAAATTCTTGTTTCAATTCTCGTTTCATCAAAACAATTAAAATTACAGTTACAAGTATTTATAGTGGGAGAACTTTAGTGTACATTCACATTTTTATACAATTTTATTCTAGGTTAATCTTTAATCTAATTTAATTCTAGGATTTAATCTTGTTTAAACTACTCTAATCAACAGTTTAGCACTTTGCTCTTTTACCGACCCATTTATTTTCATAAATGTGACTGTGGTAGTGAGTTTCTCATCTCAGTTGTTACGTGTTTGGGGAGTGGGAAGTTTTAAGCTCTACAGTAATAGAAAAATTCAGTGAGCACATTACAGTATTTCTACCACCTTTGTATTTAATTAGCACAGATACTTAAGAAAATACTATTCTCTAGAGCAGTGCTATTCAGAGTACAGTTTGCAGAGTTGCTGCCGGTCCCCAATGAGATGAGGAGCTTGCAACCAAATATAGATTGGTTGACCGTATTATTAACCTCACTGTATAATTTAGGCAAGACTTTGTTTTTTTGGTAATAAGATGTGTTTTAACATCCTGGCTCAAGCTTTACGTCCTTGAGGACCAGCACTTAAGGATTAGGATTCTTATGTAATTTTCAAATTAAAAAAAAAAAATCTGTGAAAATTACAAATGCTTTAAGTAGCTTATAATTGGGGATTCATGTAAAGTGGGGGCAGAAATTGTCATATTGTAGGTGGATAATTCAGGGGGAGGGAATTACTAGGAAAATCCTGTATTTCATCTAGGCCGTAGTGGTACTGTATTGGGGTTCTGTAAACTGCCACCATAGAGGCTGAATGAGCTCCAAGAAGGATTGAGGATGAAAAGATGGTGTAGAGTACTCCAGCCTTTCATCATTAGTTTTACCATTTGACTTTCTGTAGTCTTAATAATAAAAAGAAATTGGTAAATGTGAATGAGGGAACCTGGGAAGTCATAACATTGCAGAAGTAACTTTTCTGCACTCTCTTTAGGAAACCATACTTTGGCTTATTATGCAGGTTTTGAAAATAATAGCTAATGTTTTAGGTATCCTATAATGCTTAATGCCCAAAACTAAGAATAAAGAAAATAGATGGGGCTCTAATCACATAAGAAATCTTAGCATTATTTATGGTGAAAATAGCAGCCCCAGTTGCTACATATTATTTCACGATTGTGACATAATTCATTACTGAGTGAACATCTATTATGCCAGGTGCATTCTATACAATTACCCCCAACCTTCAAAACAGAGGGAGAATCAGAGAAAGGCACTGACACAAATGCTAAGAGAGAGAACCTTCACCTGTCATGTTCTTCTATTTGTCTCAAGTCCTCACATCGACTTTCAAAGTTAAAGTAGTTGCATTTACATGTATCTAAACAAAGTGTGTTTCATGTTTTCTTCCAGGTTTAATGCAGAGATTAAGGAACAGAGGAGAGAGGGATCGGGAAAGGGAGAGAGAAAGGGAAATGAGAAGGAGTAGTGGCTTGCGAGCAGGTTCTCGGAGAGATCGAGATAGGTGAGATCCTTTTGTATCTTTTACTGAATACCACCTTTTTGAATGAAACTGAAGGTAGACCTGTAATGGGAGGGTCTCAATTATGGACTATTTTTTAGAAAAAGTTTTAATATTTGGGTAAATGAATAGTAACTGTACTGTTATTAAAATGTTCTGCTTTAAAAAATCCTGGGGCAGTTGAAATTACATAATATTCTTTCCCAAATTTGTCTTAAAATTTTAATTGCGGAAATTGCGTTATATTTAAGCCTCTTTAATTTTTCTCCTATTAGGGTGGGTGGCATTTTACTTTGGACTAAAATTTCCAGGAAATGTGGGTGGATTTTTGATTTCTGGTATTTGATGGTCCTGCTCTCTTAGAATCAAATTGAACTATGCATTGCAAATTTATAGATTTTTAAGTAACAACATCTAGAAAATCTTTTTTTTTTAAGATTTTATTTATTTATTTTTATTTATCCATGAGAGACAGAGCAGGAGAGAGAGAGAGAGAGAAGCAGAGGGAGAAGCAGGCTCCTTGATGCGGGACTCGATCCCAGGACCCTGGGATCATGACCTGAGCCGAAGGCAGACGCTTAACCATCTGAGCCACCCAGGCGCCCCTAGAAAATCTTTATTTCCCAACCATCATCTATTAGGCATTCCACCGCCTTTCACATAACTGGAGCTACCTATGTGCTCTGGTTTTTCATCTTTGTTAGCAGTTGTGCTGATGTTTTTTGCAGACAAGGGAAATAAGTTACAATAGCTTTGTTCTTCTTACAGAGACTTTAGAAGACAGCTTTCCATTGACACTAGGCCCTTCAGACCAGCCTCTGAAGGGAATCCTAGTGATGATCCTGATCCTCTGCCAGCACATCGTCAGGCTCTTGGAGAGAGACTTTATCCCCGTGTACAAGCAATGCAGCCAGTATGTATGGTGCACTTAGCTTCCTCTTAACTGACTGTGCCATTTTTGTTTTTGAATTAAAGTTGGCATTGTAAAAATGTTAGCTACTGGCAAGTTATGTGGTTGAGGACTGTAGTAAAAAGGAAGCTTAAGAGGGAAAGCAACAAAATTTGCTGGAGGATATCTTGAGAGGGAGGTTTGTTTTTTCTACCTATGCTAAGTTGGCATTCTACCTAGTAAGTTCCTTGTGTGCTAAAGTAATTATCTGTGCATTTAATTTGTACCTTTATTTGTACAAATTGTTACTTTTTGAAGCAGACTTTTTAATCTGTTAAGTGTTGCCAGAAGATTTTTATATTGAATGTTCTGTCAAAGGTTTCTTTCATACAATATGAAACATATAAACTAGTTGTTTGTTTTCCTTTATATATGACTTAAATATATGTGTTATAGCAAGAGAAAATAAAACAAAACCAGTTATAGTTCTTTCAGTAAATCCTTAGCCTTAATTATAGGCATCTTTCTTCTCCCTCTTTCACTTCTTCTCTCCCTTTCTTCTACCCTACATGAAAGAAATGTTTTGGCTCTCTGAGGGGGAAAATGGAAACTGAGTATTTGTATGTTTACTCATGGATAGCAAAAATCTTAAAAGGCTTGCCATACAAATTTTAAACTAGCTTTAACAAGACTACCAAAGTTCTCTATAATTAAGCTTCCAGTTTAATAAAATACCTTACTAGTTCAGAAATTTTTTTGTTATCCAAGTGTCTATATTTTCTTCATTTTTTTTTTTGGATAAAAGATTGTTGATTTAGACAAGAGGTTTCAGAGAGTAGGGGCAACTAACTTTGTTCATTGTTTACAGGCGTTTGCAAGTAAAATCACTGGCATGCTGTTGGAATTATCCCCAGCTCAGCTGCTGCTGCTTCTAGCAAGTGAAGATTCTCTGAGAGCAAGAGTGGATGAAGCCATGGAACTCATTATAGCACATGGACGGTAATGTGTATAATTGGGAAGGCATTTCAGTTTAAACATCAACTACTTTATTTTTAGGATGTAGGTGCTACCATATCTTAAAATTTATACTATAAAGTACACAACATCAAATGGTTTTATAAGAGATGGCTTATAAAATCCATGAGTGAGACAGTTGAGTTTCACATGTATTAGAAAGTTAGAATTTTAGCAGTGACTTAAGTTCTAAAAATCTTTTATATACCCGATACTTAGACATTACTTGTAAAAAGTACATCTCAAATTCTCTACCAGAATACCCCTAATGGCAGAGGCCAGCTATTTCAAGGAATTACGGTATAGTTCCTGAGTTCTTACCATAAGCATGAAGCTTCTTTTAGATACACTGATTTATCTTAAAAATCCATGCAAGTTTTTGCTTTCTGTTGTGTAATATATTTGTTTTAATATAAAACTTAAAAAATACCTAATAGTTAAATTATTCTTTTCCCAAGGTGACAAGTAAAAGTGACATCAGGAAGATAAGCCAAACTTACCCTGTGCCTTCTATCCTGAGGCTACTCTAATACCCAGTTTGAGGCTTTTTAGATGCAAATTTCTCTCTTTTCTTCCTAGTCTTGATTTTGCATGAGGAACTTAGATCGTATATCCTCCCAGAAATGGATAAGTGGGTAGGCTAAGCACTGAAATGTAACACCACTTGCCTGTTTCATAGCCTTTGAATGATGCAAGCCAAAAGACTATTGCTGGGGGGCGGGGGGGGGGAGGCGAGGAGACTATTGCTAGAAGTTTATTTTCTTTCCTGGTTATTACTATTTTTCTTCTATGGACTTTTATGTACTGTTTCTTCATTCCTTTTTCCTATCTCTCGAGGTAATCAGCACCCCAAAAGAGCTCAGTCCATTATAGAAAAGGTTATGAGGAATGTGCATTTTGATAAAAAGGTTTTGATATGTAAGGATTGCTAATTTAGTAATATTTTCTATTGAATGCAAGTAATGTATTATATATTGATTCCTTTCAGCTGGCTATATAAAGTGAATAGTGGGGCACCTGGGTGGCTCAGATGGTTAAGCATCTGCCTTCGGCTCAGGTCACGATCCCGGGGTCCTGGGATCGAGTCCCGCATCGGGCTCCCTGCTCCTCGGGAGCCTGTTTCTCCCTCTGCATCCCCCCCCCCCCCCCTCTCTCATGAATAAATAAAATCTTAAAAAAATATATTTAAAAAAAATAGTGAATTAGTATTCTAAAATAATTAAACACACTAAAGAATTTGATTCCTATTGTGTTTGCCTTCTGAACATTCTCTGTTCTTTTACAATGCTCCCTGTGAGCTTGAACTTCGGTACCCCTATGAAGACTGCATTATTTTGTCTTAAATCGGTAGCCCTTAGCTCATTATCTTGAATCACACATGTAGCATCTAATGTTTTTTTTTGTGTATATAATATTGACTTCTCTGTTTCCTATAATTGCACTGACTTACAGAGTCCTGGATATTTTTTAAAATCTTTAATAAATGTATTTATAAGTCTTTATAAATTCAAATGCATGTTTCTCTACACTAAATTCTAGAAGTCTCAATTATCTGGAATGTGAAAGGCTTTTGGTTTGTTTTAGGGAAAATGGAGCTGATAGTATCCTGGATCTTGGATTATTAGACTCCTCAGAAAAGGTACAGGTAAGAGATGTTTTGTACATATGCTAATAAGCACTTGGAACTCCAATTTAGCACAGCCTGAATTAAGCTTTAACTTAGAGATGTCATGAATTTCTTGGGGCTTGTTCCTCAAGGAAGAAGTGAGTGCCAAAGATGCAGAGAAAATGAGACATGTGGAGGAGCAGTGAGGAAGGCTTTTTTAGTTCCCCGAGAGCTTCAGTGCCAGCCATGGTGGAGCAAACCCAGCATAATCTTATCTCTTGCACTGATTACAACTAAAAACTGAAAAAAAAAACGTGAAAAGGAGGAACTGCCTGGGGATTCTGAAAGGTAGACAGTAGCACCCAGATTATACAGGGAGGTCAAATCGATAAAACAGCTGGTATGGCATTGTTTCAGGTGGAGAGTAAAGCTGATCTCTTTTACTCCCATCTTAGTTGGAAGATAGAAAAGGCTTTGAGAACTAAACTGTAGTATTAAACCATTGCCCAGGTCCCAGACTATCCATGGTGCATATATGCAGGGCAGACCCAAAATATATAATAAAAGGCTTTGAAAATTTGTTATCGGAACCATTGCACACAGGTGGTGATATTTCCAATCTGAATCTAACCAGGTTGTCTACTAAACCCCCAAAACATCAACATTCTCCCTATCATTTTAACAGGACCCAGAGTTTCACAACTTAATATTCAGAAGGCCAGGATATACTCCAAAATTACTCAACATACAAAGAACCAGAAAAGACCCACCAGTTCTCCTGGCAAAAGAACCAGTAGATGCTAACTTCAAGATGACCTACTTGTTGTAATTATCAAAGACTTCATCTCCTATTCTATGAGATGGGGGTATCTTTATCTGATAGAATATGAGATAAAGTTAGGCACTAGTGAACTGAAAGAGGTTCACAGCAGAGAAATATAAACTTTAAAATTAAAAGTGCAACGTCTAGGGATGCCTAGGTGGCTCATTCAGGTAAGCATCGGCCTTTGGCTCAGGTCATGATGCCAGAGTCCTGGGGTCAAGTCCCACATTGGGTTCCCTGCTCAGCGGGGAGCCTGCTTCTCCCTCTCCCCGCCCCCCTGCTTGTCCTCTCTCTCAAATAAAATAAAATCTTAAAAAAGTACATCTAAAAAAAATTCAGTAGATAGGTCAATAGCAGAATGAAGATGATAGGAAAGTGTCAGTTTGAAGATAGAAATTATCTACTCTGAAGAACAGAAGATTTTGAACAAAAGAACAATTTCAGGAATCTGTGGGACCATAATGAAAGATCAAACATCCATGTCATTGAAGTATCCGGAAGAAAAGGAGAGACTACTACATGAAAATACTTGAAGAAATAGCAGCTGAGAGCCTTCCAAATTTGGTACAAGACCTAGATTTAAAGATTCAGTGAGCCCTAAATAGGATAAAGGGAAAGAAAACTATGTCTATATATATTATAATTGAATTGCTGTAAAACTAAGCAGCAAAGAATAGTGCCTTACATATAGAGAAACAGTGATTTGAAAGACAGTGGATTTCTCATCAGAAAGGTACAGCCCAGAAGATAGTATCTAGTAAAAACATCTTTAAGGAGTTAGGGTGAAAGAAGCTACCAGTTTCATTAGTGATTTTAAATGGAGAAAGATTTAATAGGCATGAGCTTTATTTTTTTTCTCAGATTTTATTTTTTATTTGATACAGAGGGAGAGAGCACAAGCAGGGGGAGCAGCAGAGGGAGAGGGATCCCCACAGAGCAGGGAGCCCAATAATGGGGCTCGATCCCAGGACCCTGGGATCAAGACCTTAGCTGAAGATAGTTGCTCAACCAACTGAACCACCCAGGCACGCTGGCATGAGCTTTGTAGTATCACAGTTCTAAAAGGATGAGTTAGAGTTTATTTAACATTTAAATATAAATGTTGCTTTACCTACCTGACTTCACGTTGAGTGATTTTAGACAACTAGTTCATATGTTTTGTTTTTAAAATCAGTCTTGGGGCACACCTGGGTGGCTTGGTCAGGAAAGTGTCCAACTCTTGATTTAGGCTCAGGTCATGGTCTCAGGGTCCTGAGATTGAGCCCAGCATCGGGCTCCACGCTCAGTGCAGAGTCTGCTTGTTCCTGACCCTCCCTACTCCCCTGGCATGCACGCGTGCTCTCTCTCAAATAAATAAAAGCTTAAAAAAAATAAAATCAATCTTGGGACTTAATCTGATATTCTATTACTAGGAAAACCGAAAGCGTCATGGCTCTAGTCGAAGTGTTGTAGATATGGATTTAGATGATACAGACGATGGTGATGATAATGCCCCTTTGTTTTACCAACCTGGAAAAAGAGGATTTTATACTCCAAGGCCTGGCAAAAACACAGAAGCAAGGTTGAATTGTTTCAGAAACATTGGCAGGTAAAATAACGCTAATCTTATATTTGAATTTTTAAAAAAAATTCAGTTTGAGACTTCTAAAGCATTAGTTTTTAAAATGTGTATGTTCTTCATACGGATTAGAAATGAGGCTGTAGAAAATTTCTCAAGAGACTGTGTGTATATTATGTATGTATGTGTGGGGTTATATGTGTTTTAGAATTATTTTCAAATTTAAATATATTTCCCTGTTTTTATTTTTAGGATTCTTGGACTATGTCTGTTACAGAATGAACTATGTCCTATTACATTGAATAGACATGTAATTAAAGTGTTGCTTGGTAGGAAAGTAAGTGATTTTAATGAACCTAACTGCTTTTACAATTGCAAAAATTTCCTTTTATAGCCGTTATAAATCATTTTCAGACATTTAATGACATGGGAAAAAAAAAATCTCAATACATGGAGGAGATAGCCTGGCAGAGTGGGTGACACTGGTGGGTTTGGGGGTGTCTGACAGACCTGGATCTTGATGCAGACAAATCCCCTCACACCTATGGCATATTTTCCCATTTGCAAAATGGTAACACTGTAGTGCCTGGTAAGTGCTTAATAGATTTTAACTATTATTATTTGTTCAAACAGGTGGTAGTGGAAGTAGAAGTAGTATTTTATTGAAGAGTGTTGTTGGCTTCAAAAATATATGTAAGATGTACAGGAGGGAGAGGGGACAAAAGAATGTGAGAAAATACAGCATAGCATGCTTGATATTTTTCTCTGGGTGATAGAATTAGTTTAATTTCTTTATGCACTTTGATAGTCTGACTGCCTGCCCATTCTTTTTATATGGGGGGGGACCACATCCTTTAAAATTAATGTATAATACTAATTATGCAGCTTTTGATTTAAAACACAACTGCCAGTGTTCCTAAAGGTATTATAACGAAATTACTTGACACAATGAAATATTTTAGTCTTTTCCAGCAATGTATAAATGTGTGTGTGTACATATGTATGCATGTACACATATAATGATGTAAACTCTGACCCTATTGAATTCCTAAAGTATTCCAGCTAAAATGTTCTTGTGCAAAGAAGAACTGGATTTAAAGCATAGCAACAGCTCAGAAATGTTGAGGCATTGCCTTTTTAACAAGGCTTATGGGAAAGATGGAATCAAATAGACTCAAGTTTAATCCAATGATACGACCTTCACTAAGTTACTGAATTTCTTCGAGCAGATTCATCATCTAGAATAATCTATATTTTATGATTATAATCAAGACTAAATAGGATATATACTAAGGACCGGCTGCTCAGCATAATCACTGTTTAATAATTAGGTTTTTGCAAATAAATTATTTTGTAACTTAAACTCCTCCTCTTATTGGCTTTAAATTTTTTTCAAAATATATATTACACTTACTATATTTTGAAAGTTAAATAATTATCAGAGCCAAAGATTAACATTTTACCTCTTTAAACCAATTATATTTAGTGGAATATTATTCTTTATATCTTCAAATTAGATAAAATTCAGTAAAGATGTTTCATATGATTACTTTCTTAGGTCAATTGGCATGATTTTGCTTTTTTTGACCCTGTGATGTATGAGAGTTTACGGCAACTTATCCTCGCTTCTCAGAGTTCAGATGCTGATGCTGTTTTCTCTGCAATGGATTTGGCATTTGCAATTGACTTGTGTAAAGAAGAGGGTGGAGGACAGGTAAAGCAAATATGTAATTTTCTGATTCTGGCAAGAGAATTTAGTCTGTTTTGCTTGTCTTATATAGAAATAATTTAGATGGGGAACAAGAGAGACAAACATACGGAAAAAACAGTAGATATCTGGACAGGCACAGAGAGAGATGGAGAGTTAATGAGACAGACTGAAAGGTAGAAGAGTTTTTTGTACTTATTTTTTTTCATTTTAGAGACAGTGAGGGGTGGGCAGAGGGAGAAACTCTAAGTAGACTCTGCGTATTTAGCGCAGAGCCCGACACACAGCTCGATCTCACTACCCTGAGATCATGACCTGAGCTGAAACCAAAAGGTGGACGCGTAACCAACTGTACCAGCCAGAGGCCCCCAGAATTGTCTTTAGATTTTAGAATTTTAGGAAATTGTTTTATGAACTGTGGACTTATTACTGCTTTGACAAAATTGCTTTTAAATTGCAAGGCTAAATTTTTTTACAGGTTGAACTTATTCCTAATGGTGTAAATATACCAGTGACTCCCCAAAATGTGTATGAGTATGTGCGGAAATACGCAGAACACAGAATGTTGGTAGTTGCAGAGCAGCCATTACACGTGAGTACTTTCTCGAAAGTGTTCTTTGATCTGATGAGGCTCTTTGTGTCATGTGTGGTAAACTAGTTCAGAGTATATTCAGCTTGCCTATCAAAGGTTAAAACTTTTAAACCAAATTAAATTACATACAGTGTAAATTATACCTGATTCCAGTCCAAGCACTCTCTCTTCAGTAAAACTATTTGGAAAAACTATGTAATCATCAGAAAGTCAATTTGGTGAGTAAAAGTTGGGAAAGGATTCTTGTGGAACTGAAATGACTACTGTTTTGGGGTCCTACCACCACCCACGTCTAGGTGACTGACTAGAAGGGACTCCAAAGCAATTATAGTCATGGTTTATTATAGCAAAAGGACTCAGCAAGGGAGAAATTTCTCAGTAAGCTTCTAGATTTCAGATTTGTGGGGTTTTGTCATTATGATACCTTTCATAGGATGTGACAGGATAGCATGTTTGACACATTGAAGCATTTTTAATGACTAGTCTGTTAACATAATTAAATTTTCAGTTAAATCCTGCTGTATAACAATACTATTTCACTTTAGAACCTGTAGCCTATTCCTGATGCCTTCCCCCCCCTTTTGAATCTGTTCAATTCAAAATACAGAACTTAATTTCTTTCTTTCTGGTTTAAAATGAGAACTACTATTCTTAGTCTGCTAAAATTAGATATTGGGCTTTAACAATAATGCTACATGGAAAATAAAGTACTGAGACTAATAAAAAGGTAATTTTTAAAATATTCTGTAGGCAATGAGGAAAGGTCTACTGGATGTGCTTCCAAAAAATTCATTAGAGGATTTAACAGCAGAAGATTTTAGGCTTTTGGTAAACGGCTGTGGTGAAGTTAATGTGCAGATGTTGATCAGTTTCACCTCTTTCAATGATGAATCAGGTATGAAATTTTTTGAATGTTTATGGAATAAACTAGATAGATATATTTACGGGGCTTAGAAATGCTGTGTTACTCAGATGTTTAAAAAGTTTTTTGTCTACATTTTTAAGATGATTGAACTATGATGACTTAGCATTAGGTTATTCTTAATTCTTTAATTTTTCTAGGTTTTAAAGAATATATGGTTTAGTATAAATACAAGTAAAAATTCTTCGTGGTGAGCAACTACATAAAAGGATTTTTATATACTAAGAAAAAATAATCCACGTAACAGTTCTATTGGCCTTTCCCAATTTGTTTCTCTTAGACTGTCTAATTGAAGAATTTGACTGTATGGTGTTTGCTTTGTAGAACTGGACCCAAGCTCACTTACAGAGGTGTAACAGCACACAAACACATGGAGAATCTAGAAAGAATAACAAGAGGTAGTAACAGTCCTCCTAGAATAACATATACCCTCAGGGCTTGATTTGCAGCAACTCTGTTTTCAAAGCCCCATAAGCCTAAGAATAGGATTTTTGCTGTGGCTGTATAATAAAACACTGGAGGCGCCAAGAAATGATTCCATGTGTAGTTCAAAATTACTGTGTACATGAAGGTACCAGTTTCTTCCCCTTTTTTACATTTTGCAAACAGGTATTTGGATAAATTTTCTTGTTTCTCTTCTTTGTGCTCGGCAACATATAGATTCATTGTATAATAGTTTTCAAAACTTGTGAGGTAAGAATTTATCTCATTTCCAAACCAAAAACGTAAGAGGGGAAAATAAATACCTAAAAGCCCCTCCAAATATGATCCTCAGATAAGCCGCATCAGCATCATCTAGAAGTTTTTTAGGAATGCAGAATCTCCGTTCCTTTCCTCCCTCCCCTCAGACCTAGTAAATGAGAATCTGCATTTTAAAAAGATCCCCCAAGTGATTTGTAAACTCAGTAAAATTTGTGAAGCACTGGTTTAAGTTCATGAGAAGAATCATGAATTTTAGATGGCATTAAAGTCATGTGATTATCATTTTTGAGGCTGGTGGTTCATTTTTCTTGGTCATCTAAAGTCAGGATTGACTAATGAACTATATAGGTTTTACACTATGCAAATGGTCCTAATTTCCTGACCTCTGATCCTAAAATTTCGATTTTAACCTGTTTTTATAAGAAGCAGTATTTTAAAATAACTAACATAGTATACTGGATTTATATACTTCATTCTTAGGAGAAAATGCCGAGAAGCTCTTGCAGTTCAAGCGTTGGTTCTGGTCAATAGTAGAGAAGATGAGCATGACAGAACGACAAGATCTTGTAAGTTAAAAATTTCACGGAATTTCTAGAAGAAGATACGAAATTTTAAAACACTGTATGATAGCCTTTTAAGTTTGTAAACAGTGGTTGGTCATTTTAATTTTGGCTAAGGAATTATAGAAAGGTCAGAAATACAAGGCAGTTTTAGTTTTTCTACTCTAGAACTAAAAACCGGAAGTATTAATAAAGCCTGTAAGCAAGAGTAAAATGCATTTAGCTATTGATATGCTGTCCTTAGTCCCAGAAGATAATACCAGTTAATTGTTGAGACAGGTTTCTTTCTCCCTATAGTAGTGCTTAAATATGCTGGCTGCTCCTTTTATATATCCTTAATCCTTTTGACCAGTGGCAAGTCTTGGCAAAATTTTTGAATAGTACCTTGATGCTATCTGTATACTAGGAATAGAATAGCTTGTGATATGTGGGTATCAAGTCTATGATTTTATCTTACCTACTTACTAGAATCATAAACTAGATAATAAAAACTTTAGTCATAGTGAAAAGCCTACCAACTCAGTGGAATCCATGTCTAGCCTTGAGTATATAACCAAATCAACCTGCTGTCCATTAATCTTGAAAGGGAATTGTCACCAGACTTTTAGAAATTTGAGGGAAAATCCTAGAGGTCCTTTTTACTCATATTCCTCCTGTCGAGCCAGCCTTGGTTCTCAGTAACTAAAACCAGACTCCTTGTGGAATATATAAAAATGATCCAATTTCTAGAAATATCCTCCAATTTTGAGAGGGAAAATGCAGTGTCCCCTTTACCTTCACTTGAGTCAGTAACTTATTTTTGGGAGGGGGTTATGCATTTAGGACTCCTTAATTTTTACACGGTTCCAGGAGCCTTCCAATATTTCTTTCTGTGCTACAGTGAGACAGGTTTTTCGGTAGTCCTAGCTGTCAGCTGGTTCTATTCTTGGTTTTAGCCACTCTGGGAATTTCTACTTAGGTTGTTCCCTAGGTATTTCCAGGAATTTTGCTTGGTTCCATGTAATTCAGCTTTCCCAATCTTGTGGATCCTAAAGTCTCTGCCAGTGCTAATACCACATCTGTCCTTTTTGGTTTTCATTGTTAGAGTTCTACCACCTATATAGTCAGTTTTTTGACTCAGGTACCTTGTTTCCTTAAGAAAGGGGCCATATCAGTTCTGTAAGACATACCAGAAACAGAAATGATTGGCGATCTGGTGTAAATTCTAAGGTTTTAATGGACTATTTTTTTATCCCCTAGTTTTAATGTTCTGTTTTTAAACCAATAAATCCTCAGTTCTCGCAGTCCAGTTAAATTTCACTGCAGTTTCTGCCTTCTACTGGAAGATAAATTTGCTAACTATTCAGTTTTTTTAAAATGAAAGAAAGAAGATCTCCCTTTATAAAGGGCCTCAGAATTTCCTATAAACAGCTTTAATTTGTGAGCGTCACTCCTCTATTTGTAGGGCTTAAGCAGTATGTCAAGGGGTAACTCTCCTCTTTTGGGAAGAATGCTTCACAGTTGTTGGTTTTATCCTGAGGTGTCTGAGAAGAGCTGAAGAACATAACAGACTATTCAGAGCAAACTGTTCTCCCTTGAATTATTAGTCCTGCAAATTACAGGGTATTTTGCGCTACTGGGTAAGACTACATAGTTTATTCCCCTCTTAGTCACAGTTCACTAGTAAAAGTTCTGAAAAGTCTTGTAGTATATTTCTCTTCTTCCAACTTTTGGGATGTCCAGCAATGGTAGCTATCTACCCTGGCTAACCATATCCATCTTTGGAGAAACACTTTAAGTTTGTTCTTCACTTGGAAAATGAGTGGATTGGACCAGCTTTAATCTCTAGACATCTTTATAAAGTTCTTTGAAGAGACACTTAGCAGGGATTCTTTTTCTGCCCCCTTCTGTAGAAGTTAGAGGAGATTTCTCATAAAGTCCTTCTTTAGTTTTCTGCCCCCTTCTGTAGAAGTTAGAGGAGATTTCTCATAAAGTCCTTCTTTAGGGAAGCAGATTACAGTTGACCCTTGAACGGTGTGGGGGTTAAGGGCACCAACCAACCCACTATGCAGTTGAAAATCTGAGTATGACTTTTGACTCGCCCCAAAACTTTACTAATAGTCTGCTATTGACCAGAAGCCTACCAATAACAGTCCATTACACGTATTTTGTATGTTATATGTATTACATAACTGTATTTTTAAGCTAAAGAAAATGTTAAAATCATAAGGAAAATACATTTATAGTACTGTATGTGGTATATTTATAAAAAAATTTGCATGTGGTAGAGTATGCAACTCTTGATCTTGGGATTTTGAATTTGAGCCCCATATTGGGTGTAGAGATGACTTTAAAAAAAAAAAATCCACATGTAAGTGGACTCAGTGTAGTTCAAACCCATGTTGTTCAAGGGTCACCTGTAGTTCATTTAGGTTTTCTAGTCACTCTGGGATATTGGATATATTTGTCTTTTTAGTTGTGCATTTTGGAATGCATTAGATTTAAAAAGCCTTACCTTTAAGAAATAGGAACTGGGCACTGTAAGAATGTAATGTGTATCATTCCTCATTGATCTGTACAAAGTACAGAAGTTAACATTTATTTATACGGTGTCACACAAAATAGATGTGTAGTGAAATTCAGCGTTAATATGGCTTATTGCATGGATTTTTTGTACGTAGATACTCCCCAACACTTTAATTATTCCTGTATCACAATATAGCACTGAAACTAATTATTTTGCTGGTTAGATAAAATGCAAAACAACTTTTTTGATAGCCTGTGTGAATTTTAAAAACTTTTTTGGAGACCTTGTGCCCTATTTCCACTAAAAAACACTTTGTAGAGAAACTGAGGCCCTTGAAACCGTCACTTTTCTACATATTTGACACTTTTTTCTTTTCAGTACAAGAAATAAATTTAAACCCCAGTTCAAAATAATATCCCTCTGTAGGTTTTAACATAAGAATGGGCTTCTCTGTATATATTGCCAGAATTAATGTTAATCTGTTAAAAGCCAAAACTGTAATTATTTTATTCCTGTCCCAGTTCAAAATAATATCCCTCTGTAGGTTTTAACATAAGAATGGGCTTCTCTGTATATATTGCCAGAATTAATGTTAATCTGTTAAAAGCCAAAATTGTAATTATTTTATTCCTGTTTAGGTTTACTTTTGGACATCAAGCCCATCTTTACCAGCGAGTGAAGAAGGATTCCAGCCTATGCCCTCAATCACAATAAGACCACCAGATGACCAACATCTTCCTACTGCAAACACTTGTATTTCTCGACTTTACGTCCCACTCTATTCCTCTAAACAGATTCTCAAACAGAAGTTGCTACTCGCCATTAAGACCAAGAATTTTGGTTTTGTGTAGAGTATAAAAAGTGTGTATTGCTGTGTAATATTACTAGCTAATTTTGTAGATTTTTTTCCATTTGTCTATAAAAGTTTATGGAAGTTAATGCTGTCACACCCCCTGGTGGTACCTTCAAGAGATTAAATGCAAACAAACATTCCTTGCTGAGTTTGTAGCTTAAAGGCCTGAGGAGCACTAGCAACATTTGACTAATGGTTTGCTAGTCGACAACTTCTGGGTCTAACCCCAGCCAAAGATGACAGCAGAACAACATAATTTACACTGTGATTTATCTTTTTGCTGAGGGGAAAAATGTAAAATGTTCTGAAAATTCACTGCTGCCTTTGTGGAAAGTGTTTCAGCAAAGGTTCTTGTATAGAAGGAATAGGGAATTTCAAAATAAAAAATTAAGTATGTTCTGTGTTTTCATTTTAACTTTTTTTTATGGTGTTTAATTTGTGGTTGGCTGCAATTGTGTATCATGTATATGGAACTTGTAAAAAGTTCTGGACATTCAGATCTTAGAGATGAAATCACTTTTACCTATGAAAACCACTTTTATTGCGGTTTATTTTAGCTGCATTGAGCTCTAGGATATTAAATGATATCACTAATATTTTGCATGTAATTTGTTCATTTGAGTAAGGGCACTTTTTTGTACATATGATGGGGCCAATGCACAGTACTTTATCACAATCAACTTTTTTTTCTTTGTATCCCTATTTCAATGAGCAGTCAGTCAGGAGGTTACTGCACTTCAGTTCTAATTAGACATTTGTACTAAGGTATTTCAGTTATGTAAACTCAGCCTGGGCACTTTCTGATAACTGTAAAATGTTTTATAAGATCATGATTATTGAAGATACATTTTGGAAAATTTTAAATGTTCGTGAGCAGCTTAACTACTTTTGTATCTAGCCTTTTTTAAGTATCTTGTTACATTTACTTTTTTAAATAAATTACAGAAGAAATGTCAAGTAATATTGAAGAAACAATAGTTTTTATTTATGTAGTTGTACATTTTTAAACTAAGGGTAATACACCAACATGGTTATGTGCATAAAAATTTTTGATTTAAAGAACTGAAAGTTTATATACACATGGACTATAAGAAAGAGAAGAAAATCAGTCCACATTTTACAGTTAGCAGAGACTCCTGAATGGCACTGGCCAGGCCACCTTTTCTTTTTACAAATGAGGGAAGTGAAGTGTGACCCTTACTTGGCATAGGAAGTTAATTCACTTATACTTAGTAACTAAGTGACAGGTTCTTTTTTGATGACCCATTAATTATGTAGCCTAGGACCAGTATCTCTAAATTCTTGTGGTTTTAGTAGCTTTATTCAATGGCATAAGGAACACTGTTTTCTCACTAAGTCTTCAAAAAGTGACTTAAACTAGTCACTTTACATATTGAAAATGAGAGAAATTCTCTGAAATCTCCTCTACCTTTCAATTCCTTTAAGAGGACTCCTGGCCTTTGGGATGTTTTTCATATTCAAAGGCACTATGCTTTTATTATATAACTTCCTGCAGAAGACTGAACCATGTGATATTCTCAGCCCTGCTGACACAATAAATATTAAAAACTAAAATGATAGTAGTGAAACTCATTGTATTACTTAAAAGTTATACAACATGCTGTATTAGATTTGTGTAAATTAACCAAAGGTTATTTTACAAAGTGAGATATTGGTTTTTATGTCTAAATGCTATTTCTGAATAAATGAAATAGTAGTTAGATTAAGAGCTAATTATCATCAATGTGTCTGGAAGAGATAAAATTTATATATCACCTTAACTTCTGTATGCACATGATGGGATTGATAAAATATTAAATGAAAACAAACTAGATATGATTAGGACATTTGAAACCCTAATTGTGAACTTATTTTTAATAGTTACTGAAAGAATGAAAATATTTAAAATAATGCACAATGTCTTAAGTCTTCCTAAATCAAGATTTTGGTTAAAATGCTTTTAGGACTATTAAAAGCAGAGTGAGTTTTTTTTTTTTTTTTTTTTTTAAGTAAAGCATAAAATGGTTCTAAATGGAAAATAAAGTCATGTAAAATAAAGTTCTCTTTTGGTCTTGTTTAGTGATTAAATCTAATAGAATTGAAAACAAATTTAGGAAGAGAAGACCAAGAATGAACTTTACTGGGGGGTTTTCAAAGTTTTGCTACTTTTACCCTTTCCCCCTACCTAAACCATCTGTATCTTGACTATCCAGTACAGACTTGAGGTTTTTAATAGTATGATATCACTATTTAATACTTGCCCCTGAATATTTCTCTTCTAAAGATGATTGTTTTAACGGTAGCCAGTGATTTCTAGGTATGAACTCAAACCAGATCTTCCCATGAGGTAGTAGTTCTTATGCTACTCTATGCATAAGATTCCCTGGTAGAGCTTGTTAGTGCACATTTCCTAATCTTTGCCCATTCTTTCAATCCCATTCTGATTCAGTAAGTCTTCAGTGGAGTACGGAAATCTTTATTCTTAAAACAGCATCCCAGGTGATTCTGAAACAGTGCCCAAAGAACATTCTTTTTCATGAATGTAAATCCCCCTGTGTCCTTAGAGCCAAACTTTTCCTATCTAAAGCCTATGGAAAATTATTTGTCAATCATCTAGTCCTGATTAGGTTCTTTCTCCTAATAAAGGACTTACTGGAAGTGTCTTCAATAGGCTGGTTGAAAATATTTTCAGTGTTTACATTAACCTAAGCAGGTAAGGCATGGACAGAGATTAATTCTTCTCTAAACATCATTTGATTAATGTAGAGATGTATTTAAAATGTGACTTGTTTATTCATCTCAAGATACTTTATAAGCAAATTATCTTGTTACCTCCCTTCAAATTAAAAATCACTGCATTGCTATGACTGTGCAACATGAAGTTTCTCTTACTTTTATTCAGTACTTACTATGTGCCAGGCACTTTGTCAAGTGCTTTACAATATAGTGTCTCCTTTTATCCTATGAGATGGGGGCTGTTGCCATCCTCACAGACAGGAAACTAGACATAGGTTAAACAACTTGCTCAAGTTTACACAGTTAATAAGTCTTGAAGTGAGATATGATACTAGGCATTCTGGAGCTTGCATTCCTAAATGTTGGGCTATACTATTTTGTGGAAGGTATGATTATAACCAAGTTGAGTTAGTCATTAAGGGTTCGCGGGGTGGGTGGGTGTGTGTTTGTGATTTCCTCCATACCATCAAGCAATGCACCAATACTAGCACAATTTAACTCATTCTGACACTATCTACCTGGAAATAGCATCTGATTCTACAGGTCAAGGGCTCAGTGCCACAAAGACTGCCCTTCACTTCAGATATCAACTGCAAGCCCAGGTTGTTACCGATACTTCTGACTGACAAGCTGTAAATCAGAGGTTCCTGTGAACCCCGCCCTTGGGTTTGAATGATTTGCTAGAGTGGATCACCAAATTCAGAGGAACATTTTGCTTACTAGATCACTAGTTTATCATAAAACAATCTAACTCTGGAACAACCAGATCAAAGATAAGCATAGGACAAAACATGATTAAAGGGTGTGGCGCTTCCATGCCCTCTCTAAGCATACGATTTTTCCTGCATCTCTACATGTTCACCAACCCAGAAGCTCGCTGAACCCTGTCCTTTGTGTTTTTATGGAAGCTTCATTACATAGATTAAAAATCATTGGCCTTGATGATTGACTTCAACCTCCCACCACCTTTCCCCTCTCCCGACGTGTGTGTGCACACACATACACGGTGTGTATGGGACTGAAAGTTCAAACCCTGTCATTACATGGGATTCCCCCTGGCAACCAGCTTCCACTTTGAGGTGTAGTCCAGAAGTTACCTCATTAATATAACAAAAGACAACTTTACCACTTTCATCATTTAAATTCCAAGGGTTTTAGGAGCTCTTTGCCAGAAAGGAGGACAGAGACCAAATACATATTTCTCACTATAAATCAATACCACAGTCCACTCTTGGGTCTTCAAACATGGATACTTTTATAGCAAAACAAAAAGGTCAGAAGATATCAGCATATTAGCCAGAATCCCATTCAGTCATTAATAACTCTACAGTCTATCATCCTATCATATGAAAAATGTCTCCCAGGCGAGGCCATTCATGGTCTGCAAGCTTACATTGTATCTTGTCAGGTTCCAAGAGCAGGAGTGGTGTCAAATATATGCCGTCACCATTTCAGGCAGCTGGTGTCATCAAGCTATGAGACAATACAGTCTCTTGCTCTGAGCCTCTTTCTAGGTGTTAATGTAATATTGGATTTCCCTCATTACATAACCCATTTATTCATTCTTTTACCCATAGCTACTGTTTTTCCTTTTCTCCATTTATACCAAACTTTTCCACCTTTGGAAGGGACATTAGGTTTGGCCACCGTGCTTGTCTAGATTGCAGGCACCAGGACTAGTCTAGCAAGTCTCTCCCCTTCAAGTCCACTTCTGTTCAGATAAAGTAAGGTTACACAGGTGTAAAGTTAATGGACTATTTTTACTATCAGGCAATACAGCTGAATTTGGTTACCTGGAATTTGGCAGATGGGGTGAAGGTAAATCCTGCCTCATCAGGCCCTTAGAAACTGTGACAAAGGTTAAAAACAGTCACAGTTTCTTGCTTAAGAATCACCCCTGCTTCCAGCCCTTGCAGTTTCAATAGCCTGGATCTATGACCAATGCATCAAGTAGGAGGGGACAAAAAAATGGAAGTGATGTGGGGAAGAAAGAATATTCACACCTTCCCCCAGCCTCTCTTCCCCAGATTCAACAAAAAATAACAAATCTATCTAGTAGGGACACTTCTTTACCCCCACTCGTGTTAATGTTGAGCATCAGCACACACTCATAAAGGCATAAAAGCCAGCCCTTCATCCCTTTATATCCCCATTTTAGACAACCAATGTTTGTTTGGTTTTTTGTTTTTTTTTTTTTAAGATTTTATTTATTTATTTGACAGAGAGAGAGAGCACAAGCACGGGGAGCTGCAGGCAGAGGGAGAGGGAGAAGCAGGCTCCAGGGAGCTCAACATGGCACTCCATCCCAGGACCCTGAGATCATGAGCTGAGCCGAAGGCAGACACTTAACCAACTGAGCCACCCAGGTGCCCCCATTCCTCAAATTTCCACAGGACTATACTCCATATGAGCATCTCTTTAATGGGCCAGTGGTCATTGGCCACTGCCAGGAAGTCAGTAAAAACCCAAACATATGGACTTTTTACCACTGTTCAATTCTTCTATCACTGCACAACCAGACTGATCTATTTTTACTTTCTTTAATCAGAGCGGTGGCTTCCAAACAATGTCATCCATTCACCTTGGAACTGCCATCCACAGACCAAGCAGCTCTTTTTTGATCAGTCAAAAGGTGTTTATAGGGCACTATCCAAGTGACAATAACATTCAGCAGCTTCTCACATAGTTCGAGTCAGTCCTATGGGGTAAGAGCCTCCTTCCTTGTAAGTATCTCCTCCTTGCATTCCCCAGACAGCCTAATCCCGCATACACCATTTCCATTTTGTTATGGAATCCTTCTGGCCACTGTCATCTCCCATCAGAGAATTTCCTGGACATCACCCAAGACATGTGGGTATTTCAGATTTTAATATCATGTTATGTCCTTCAGTCATAGGAACAGTTTCAATAAATGTCAGATAGCAAGGTGGTAAATGCTCCTCAAATGGAAATTCTCTTGTCCAAAATCCCAGTGGTCATCTCTAGGAGGCACTCATGGGCTCTTGCCATAAGCCCCAGTCTACACTCCACATAGGGCTATTGCACAGATAATTTGACCCTACCAGCACTATAGCTTTCATTCCACACTCTGTGGGCTCAGGCAATCTTACTGATTCCCACTTTAGCATTGCTTGAAGGGTGGATTTACAGGTCTTCCATTTTATAGTACTAGGTAGGGAGAGCATTCTCATTGAGATACACTGTCCATCTCCACATACAATCAAGTAAAAGAGATGCAACCACTTCTCCTAAAGCCTGTTCAAACATACAAATTCTACAAACTTTTACTGTAATTCCATCAACTCCTATATTCCTAACTATAGTCTCCATTAGGATTTCATTGACAGGTTTTGTTTTTACAATACTAGATGGAAGAAGTGTTCCCCAGTTGGACATAATATCCATTCCCATAAAACATCCAGGTAAGGGAGACACAACTTCTTTACAAGTAGTCCCCAACTTAACAACAGTTTGACTTACAGTTTTTCAACTTTATGATGGTGCAAGAACGCTATGCTTAAAGTAGAAACTGTACTTTGAATTTTGAATTTGGATCTTTTCCTGGGCTAGTGGTATATGGTAATGATACTCCCTTGTGATGGTGGGTAGTGGCAGCGAGCGCGGCTTCCAGTCAGCCATGTGATCACAAGGGTAAATAACCAATACGCTTACAGTCATTCTGTACCCATATAACCATTCTGTTTTTCATTTTCAGTACGGTATTCATTAAATTGCATGAGATAATCAACAGTATTATAAAATAATAGATGATTTTGCCCAACTGTAGGCTAATATAAGTGTTCTAAGCATATTTAGGGCAGGCTAGGTTGAGCTATGATATTTGGTAGGTTAGACCTATTAAATGCATTTTTACTTATGACATTTTCAACTTAGGACAGCTTAATCAGGACACAACCCCACTGTAAGTTGTAAGTTAAGAAAGATCTGTACCTGCCTAAACATTCCAACTTTCATAATCCTATCAACCAAGAGTCAGGGCTCCACCAATGGGTTTTCGTATCACAGTTCGAGGAGTCCCAGAAACTCTTCATCTCCTGACCAAATTACTCACTCTTGTACAAAAGATACTGGATCTCTACTGAGGTATGAAGCTAAGGAACCCTGGCCCTTTTGTCAGTCTTTAACTTAATTAACCTCCCTAATCCCTGCCTCAAGCGATTCCTGATCAGGTTTCCCCATAGTAATCTGTACCTTCCAGTTTTTAAAATTTCTCTGAACAGGGATAAATAGATTAGACTTCTTTGGGGCCCTTTAATTTGGGGGCACCAATAGGAGCTCCCTTTGGCCCACCCAACCCTGGGTAGTGCTGTATTAAAAGCTTTGTTTTAACCCCATCAATGTCTGTTTTATTCATTCTATTTTTTAAGAAACATTTGAAGATTCCCCTTGACTCCTCTTTGTTTTGCCCCTATTGATACTTGCTTTATTCACTTTATTTTTTAATAATCATTTAAGAATTTCCACCTAGTTGGGAAGAGTCTTTTGATGTTCTCTTGGGCTTTTTGCCATTCTCTTGTTAATTAATCTAATATTTTTTAAAAAATATTTTATTTATTTTATTTTAAAAGAGCAAGTGAGCGGGGTGAGAGGCAGAGGGAGAGGGAGAAAATCTCAAGCAGGCTCTGCAGCAAGCACAGAGTCCGATGCAGGGCTTGATCCCACAACCCTGAGATCACGACCTGAGCCAAAACCAAGAGTTGGACGCTAAACCGACTGAGCCACCCAGGCGCTCCTTAACCTAGTGTTTTTATTAGCATCTGTAAAACCCATGAGGGGAAGCTGGGACAGTAAATTTGATAAGGCTTCCTTAACTGTTTTTTGGTTTTGTAGCAATAGGGTTATATGGGGTGCCCAGTGAAAGGATCCTTTTGAACCACAGCATTAACCATGACCTGGGTAACAGGCATATTTAGTAGGTAAATATCCCAGGCATCATAAAGCCAGTCCCACATGGCTTGCATATGAAGCATATTAGCTGCTTCATCTGGGGTGTTCCACTTGGCAATCTTAGGGGGAGAAGGACAGTCCCCCTTCTCAAGGTAAAGGGACCTTACAGTGGCTTTCATCCAGTTCACCAGGCTGGCTATTCTTTCAGGAATAACCCCTGTGTATCTGGTGCATATATGGCCATCTGTGATTGTTCCATAGTGAGCTGTGGGTCCTGTATCAACCCAAACATGCTCTTCCATTCTGCAGCATTCAAAACCAAAGATGCAGCCCCCAAATTAGTTACTCTTACAATCCATTTCAATAAAGATCCCTTAGGAAACCAATGATAACAATTCACAAAGTGAAACAACTCCTTTACACTATACTCCCTGGTTTTAAGACTTCTTGGTTTTGCCTTCCTGAAACTGACACATTAAGTTAACAAATGCTTGGCAATTCTACCGTAAGGAAACTCTGGCTAACTTGATCGATGTATGAACCTGTTTTGCAGATGCTGACTGATGAGACTAGCTAACACTGGAGCAAATGAATTTTTAAAAAAATTTTTTTAAAGATTTTCTTTATTTATTTGACAGAGAGAGACACAGCGAGAGAGGGAACACAAGCAGGGGGAGTGGGAGAGGGAGAAACAGGCTTCCCGCGGAGCAGGGAGCCCGATGCGGGGCTCGGTCCCAGGACCCTGGGATCATGACCTGAGCCGAAGGCAGATGCTTAACGACTGAGCCACCCAGGCGCCCCACAAATGAAGAATTCTTGAGCTACAAAGACGGGACCAAGGGTGAATGAAAGGAACCTCTGTGATGACACATCCCAAGATCTCCACTCTGTTTGCTATGCTTATGCTGCCATTTTTGAACCTATGTCCCACCAAGAGACATGATTCCTGAATGCACATGCTCAGAAAGGAGGATACCTTCCATTTTTCCCTCTATCCAATCAGCATATTCCACATCCTGACCTCGTATCCTTGAATACTCCAAAAGCCCTTTGAGGGGGTTGGACTTGAGGCTTGCTCTCCTGTCACGTTTGTCTGCCTCCCGAATAAACTTTCCTTGCTGTGTACTCAATGTCTCAGTGATTGGCTTTGCTGAACATCAAGTAGACAAACTTAGGTTTGGTTACACTACCCCCTACACCGACTACCTTCTTGGTGACCACAGTCTTAGAGGTACTTTCTGTTGCCTCTGAATAGTTTTTTCTTCTCTCAGTGGCTCTGAGTTGAGTGGCAAAGCACAGAGCCAAATCTGAGCTTGGTTGACCACCCGATGCTCTACTCAATACTTGGTTAATTTCATTTTAGCTATCATAGATAACAATAACCAAAAGATTATATAGGCTAAAAACAAAACACAACGAAGTCCAAAAACAAGTCACTTGTGCTAAGCCCACATCACCAAACGAAGGCTTAATACCTAATCTACTTGTAGTTTCAACCTTCTCTAGGAATGTAACACTCAGTATAGAATTTTTTTGTCAGTACCAATGAGGTAATCTGACACATAAACCCTCAAAAGAAGAGGAGGTAATCTGATCTTTCTTTATCCCTTCCCCCTTCCACCTATAAAAGCCTTCTACCTAGTACAGCTCCTTGGAGCTCCTTTCGATTTGCTAGATGGTATACTGCCCAATTAATAAATCATTGAATAAAGCCAATTAGATCTTCAAATTTACTCAGCTGGATTTTTGTTATTTTACAGATATGGTGGCAGTGACAATTTCTGAGGCAAACTGCTGATAGCATTCAGGAAAATAAGAAACACAGGTGTGGTACTTGTGAACTCCTTTTAGAGTTCTCTTTCTCGGTGTTTCTGAGGGCCATGGGTAAGTTCTTCTAGGTTCTGAGCTCCTCTCTCTGCACTGAGCTCCTGATCTAATTGGCTTCCCAGTGCTGGGCAAGTCAACTTAAGATGGCAGATGGTTCTGCCTGAAGGTAAACCTCTAGCCTTTTAGACCACAATTTCCAGGTTTTTTAAGGGGAGAACTTCCAGCCCTAATTCTGTCCTGAGATCCATGTGGGAACTGTTAATGATGGCGTGTAGTTCCCCATCCATGAAGAGCCCCTAGTTCAAAGTGCCCAGTTGTTGAGGTCTGCTGGTTCAATCTTTTCCCTAATCCCAAGATTCCACACAGGGAACTGTTGGTAGTTACTGGCTAGAGCTGGACTGGGTCCAACTTAAAAACCAGACTGAATTCAGAATTAGACTGGGTCTGATTTAAGCCGGACTGGATCCAGTGTGAGGCTGCAAGAGAATATAATTTTATTTTATGTAAAGGCTTTGCTAATGAGAATCTCAGAAGTAAACAAAACTCACAAAACTGGTGAGCACAGGTCAAGCATTTAAAAACTGTTAAGAGTAATTGCCACCTAACCCAAAGACTTCATGGAATGGGTTAGACTGACACTAGGTCAACTGCCGACTTCAAGAAAATTTCTGTGAAATGAAGTACACGGTAAAATCACACAATTCCCAACCCAGCAGCACATCCCTTTCAGATATTAGTTTGACTCCAACTGACCCAACTTAGCTAAACAAATAAATAAATAATAAAAATGGGATTCTTAAAATCCAAAGAGTCAAGTGTGCCACCTTCTGACAACCTGATTATTTTATGTCTAAGAATTGGTCCTGGAAGTTGTAAACATCTACAAAAATGGCAAAATCTTACAAAGCTTGTTGTGTGTTCTAAGAACTTGGCTTGGTAACCATCAGGTTGAGGTCCCAAAATATTGCTGTACAGAAATGTGGGTTATATCCTATTTGCAACTAGATATGGCTGGACAGAAAATATAGGTTAAACTCTATTTGTAGGTGGGGTCCTACCAAAATGCTGCCAACCCTCAAGGGAATTACAACCTAGAATTACAATGGCCATTATGGGGAACATTCCAAGTAGACAAGAACGTTTAGAAGTGCACTTGAAAGTAAGGGTTCCCAAATCAAACAGAATGAAAACCTATTTTAATTGGCACACAGAAGACTCCAAAAGGTTTCAAAATTCCAAAAGAGCTTCATTGAAAGAATCATTGCAAAAGGCTAATGAAAAATTAAAGATTAGTTATTATTTTAAAAAATTAAAGAGGTACCTAAAACAAAAAGACTCTAAGATTGATGAACTTCTACTGCTCCCCCACTTCCTCCTTTACTTGAGTACTCATTCTAGTAATCCTCTGTCTGAACTATCCTTACATTTTGTAAAGACTACATGAGCATAAACAAAAAACTGAGACGGGGAAAAAAAGCTGTTTTTTCCTTCGCTCCTTTTCCTGCTAGGACCTACACCCCTGCCTTGCATGTGCCTTATTGTATTTCCTCCTTGTAAAGGTCAAGAAGTTACTGATTCTTTGGAGTCTTTCGGCACAATAGATAATGTCAAAGGAGTGACCTGGTGAAGGTCATCATGTACTTCCAAGGCCACTGACTCTAGACACCTTCACACCAAGATCCCTGGCTCCAGGGCATAAATGACTTATGGAGGACACCTGAGTACTCCACCTTGTTCAACCAGTTCCTGGATGCCTGCGAGGACACATAACACTAGACCACTGTCCTCCATAAAAACCCCAGACCCCAAGCAAAGACAAGACCCATTCTCTTTTTCCTGAGTCTGCCAAACACTCTGTCTATATATGCTCTCTCTGTATCTTCAATAAACTAGTCTTACCTTCTGCTGGCTCACGTTTGATTCCCATCCTGCATGAAGCCAAGGACCCTGCTGGCTCATCCTACAGGACCCTCTTCTGGTCCTCAACCCAGCCTGTCTGCATCAAAACCACCTAGTTAATGGCCCATATCTACCTTCAAAGGAGCGCCCCCCCTCACCACCACACAGTTGATGGGACTCTAGGGGAATAATGTAGCAGTTTATCAGAAAAATCCCTCCAACAGCCTAAGTAAAACTAAAATTAAAAATTAATGAAAACTGCCAAATTCTGATAAATACGGAAGCTATCCACTTTAAAGTCCACTCAGAACCTACAAATGGGATCCTGGGAAAACTAGCAGAAGCTGGCTAAGGGTAAGAATTCTTACCAGAGTCAGCTCTCCCAATTCTCTGGCTATAGTATAAGGTAGAGAAAGGAAAAGAAAATATCTTCTACACCCTCTTTGGGGATGCCTCTTAAGTCCAAGGAGTTGTCAATACTACTAGAAATATCATTTGTCCTGACTGAAAACTGGTAAGATACCTAAAAGAAATTTTTAAGTAGCTCTACAATCAAAAACTGGGTAAACTGGAAAGTGATATTCAGAGCCTGATATGAGTTTTTTTTTTTTTTTTTTTTTAGGCCTTCTCCTAAGCTAATTGAAGATAAAGTAGTTAGACGGGTGGATCAACCTATAAGTTTCAACCCAATTCTTTGAAGAATTATAAGCAACTATATTTATCCTATAATCCTTGCAAAACTAGAAATGCAGCTCTAGAGGCAGTTCAAAGTTCACCTATTCCTTTTTTTTTTAACCAACCCCCAATTCTCCCCTATTTATCTTATAGGGCTTGTAACTTGCATTCTTCCCTGTGCCTTTGAGATGCAAATGTTCAAGTACAAACTTCAGGGAGGTAATTCTGATTTTTATTTTTTAGGGAGGTAATTTTTTAAAAAATATTTTTTATTTATTTGAGAGAGAGCAAGCACAAGCAGGGGGCAGGAACAGAGGGAGAGGGAGAAGCAGACTCCCCACTGAGCAGAGAGCCTGATTCAGAGCTTGATCCCAGGACCCTGAGATCATGACCTGAGCTGAAGGCAGAGGCATAGCTGACTGAGCCACCCAGGCACCCCTTTAGGGAGGTAATTCTTATCAGAAGAACAACAAAAGAAGGAAAGGCCATTTGGAACTTGGGCTAATAGAAAATCTCAAGTGTACAGAAGCTATAAGGTCTCTGTGTCTGACTATATTTGCATGTATCCATATATACGTTACGGATGTGGTATTTTCTACCTCTGGATGATATTGCCAAAATTAATTGGCTTAAAGAAAATCAAGTGCTTATATGAATTAAGTACTCATAAAAATTCTCAAAAATATAACAGGAAGTCCCCAACAATTTTTCAGGTTCACGTGATCTGGGGTAATCTTTGGCAAATAAAAGCTGGTTTAAGTTTGGTTTAATTAAAATAGGCATGTCTTCAGAGTTACCAGCATTAAATGTAATGCAGACATACAACTTCTATTCTAACTGGGTTTACTGGTCAAATACATTCTTGTTATCTCTCATGAAATTTGTCAGCAAGAAAAATAGCTTAGGGGGTGCCTGGGTGGCACAGTTGGTCATGTCCCACTCTTGATATTAGCTGAGTTCTTGATCTCAGAGTCATGCAAGCCCCACGTTGAGCTCCATGCTGGGTGTGGAGCCTACTTAAATTAAAAAAAAAAAGAAAAAGAAGAAAAATAGCTTGGGAACATGGCTGACTTCGTGTAATGTCTCATCAAGTTTTAGTGGATAACCTAAATATAATTATTAAGAACAAGTAAAGTAAGTAGGACCAAAAGGTTGTAGGTGTAAGTAGTTGTAAGTAGTTTTCCCAAATCTTTTGGGTAAACTGAAAACAAAATTTTGCTAACTTAAATTCATTAAATGTCCAGATCTTTTCCAAATAAAATACTGAAAAGTATGTTTTCAAAAACTAAAGAGTATTTATATATTTGCCAAGCCACAAAATGCTAAAAGTTCACAAGTGATTACTTCTTTATTTTCACTAAAATTAAGGATTTTTAGGGTGAAAATTCTCATGTAATTAAAACTACTAGAAATAATAAAGAAAAGAAATTATATGTGTGGTCAGGACTGGCTACAACTGAAATGAATTTAATTAAGTGAATGAGTTTCAATATCAAAAGTAAGCTGGTACAAAATTTGGTTTTTCTCGCTCTTAAAAAGACAAAGTCTTCTTGGACTATTGGTCTGCTCTTGATAAGAGATTGTAAAGGTTGGGCGCCTGGGTGGCTCAGTCGTTAAGCATCTGCCTTCAGCTCAGGTCATGATCCCAGGGTCCTGGGATCGAGCCCTGCATCAAGTCCTGCATCGAGCTCCCTGTTCAGCGGAGAGCCAGCTTCTCCCTCTCCCACTCCCCCTGCTTGTGTTCCCTCTCTCACTGTGTCTCTCTCTGTCAAATAAATAAATAAAATCTTTAAAAAAAAAAAAGATTGTAAAGGCTTTTATTTTTTTAAGTAATCTGCCTAGAAAGTAAAAATTTTGTGTTTTAGCAAAATCATCTCCCATGCTTCATGTTATTTTTATTATCAGGTCTTTGATTATTTAACAAAGTTGTATCTACACTATTAAAAGAGCTAAGGGTTTTTGTGTTTTTTTTTTTAACAACTATTTAACTTTCTATATTTGCCTGTGAAATCTTTGTCACTACCATTAAATGGATAACTAAGTATTGTTTCACAGTGACCTATGCTATTTGACCAAGTATCCTAAAATCCTTTGATATATCTGACAAACTTCCCCGCATCAAATTTTAAGTAGTTTTTTTGACCTCAAACTAATTTTGGAATTTCCAAAGAGTACTGAAACATCTCATTAGATTTGTTCACTCTCCTTACAAAAAAAAGAGATGTTAAACTAATTAGGCTTGCGATGTTAGGTTACATGGGAAGCATTGTCAAATAAGTAATGTCAAACCTTCCTAGATGATATTTGTGTAGGTGTTCTAAAATTATGTGAAATTCCTAGAAATCTGACATGTCCTGGTATAATGATTATTAGACATAATTCTACTTTTTATCTTAAAATGCTTTCTGTTACAGAAATAACCAAATTTCCTTGTTGATTCCATTATAATGAACTCTCATTAGATCTTTAACAATGGGCATTTTTATCATTTTTGTCATTTACAGTTATTTTTCTCTGATGCTTTGTAAAAGCGTTCTTGTAAAAGTACTTTATCTTCAAGAAGAAGGACAGGATTTTTGACAAGTACATGTTTCTGATAACGTCGAGATTATAAACCTAAATGGGGTAAGAATTTCCAGAACTAACTGAAAAAGTGGATTCAAGAATAAGAATTACCTGGGCCTGAAATAACTTGAGGGTAATTACAATTTTTATGACTTTTTGTCTGAAAGGCTGCCAGTTCTTTAAAGTGCTCCTTCCAGAAAAAGAAAACTTTTTCTGTTAAGCTATTAATGACATGCAACAATTTGGTAAAAACATACCTTTGTAAACAAAGATGAAACATTCACGTTTACTACCTCCCTGATCCTTCTGGAATTTGGAAAACCTTGAGTGTTCTTTTCCTGGCAAAACAGTTATGTAAGTTCAATAAGAATCTGCTCTTGTAACAGGACACAATCGGAAACACTGGTTTTGTTACCAAGGCTTTAACTGGAATGTCATATGTGAGAGAGATGGGTATAGACTCAGACATGACCAATTTTGGGGAACTAAGGTTGACTTAATGGAGCCAATAAAGCCTGCTGGAAAATATACCTGTGTACCTTGCTTAGAGGTTCCAGCAAAGCAGTGTTAGAAAGAGCTTATATGGTCAATCACTATTCCTACTGTACTTCTATAAACAATCAGGCCAAGGTTAATGCAAACAAGTTAGTTTTATGATGATTATCTTTGGTAAAAAAACAAAAACAGGGGCAACAGCAGAGACAAAAATTTTATTTGCATCTTTGTCTATATTAGATTATGAGCCTGTTAATTGTCTTTGACCTTCTGTTACATACCTGTAAATTGAACTGGATCCTGAATTCTAGCGTCCTCAAATATCTGGCTACCAAGACTCACCAAACTTATGTTTCCAATTTTCCTTTCACCTTCCTGATTTGCAATTGCTAAGAACAAAGACTGCCCTTGAATCTTCTCGGAAGGGACATACCAGGTCCTTCTCACTACCCAGATGACAATAAAACTTAAGGCACTTGAACCCTGGATACACATCTCATCTGGATATCTGGTCCTGTGCAAAAGCTGGAGATCTCCAAATCAAATTGACTTGGAAGAGAAGTAGCTGACAGGGAGGTAGACTGCTTCCTCCTGAGACACCAGATCAAGACTTCATATTTTTTTTTTTTAAATCAAGAGTTGGATGCTTAAACAACTGAGCCACCCAGGCACCCCAAGACTTCATACTTTAACTAAACATATGTTCCTTCCTTTACTCTGGTACTGACCTGAAAAGATATCTCTTATCATTGTCTATATCTCCTAGGCCATTGCTAAGGGGGGTAACCTCTGGAATTTAGAACTTTTTAAAATATTTTTTATTTTATTTTATTATGTCATGTTAATCACCATGCTAGAACTTTTTTTTTTTTTTAAAGACTTATTTGTCATAGAGAGAGAAATAGGGAGGGAGAGAGCGTGCATAAGGAGGGGAGTGGCAAGCAGAGGGAGAAACAGGCTCCCTGCTGAGCAAGGAGCCCGATGCAGAACTTGATCCCAGGACCCCAGGATCACGACCTGAGCCGAAGGCACACGCTTAACCGACTGAGCTACCCAGGCATCCCTAGAACAACTTTTTATTTCTAGTAGAAAACCTAACTGATCCCTGGTTTGAATGGGCAAATGCAACAATCCTTGTGAATGAATCCATTAACAGTGCCACCTTGGTGGAAGTGGTTTGCCCAACAGAATTTCTTTGTAGTGGTTATCATTCTCCTTGGGTCTATGAATACCTAGATGGCTGTTGCATAACAAGACAATGCCTCTTAGGTTATTCAATTATGCCCCTGTTACACCTCATTGGTCAACTCCCCTGAATTTACACTGTCAAATTAGAAAGGAAGTACCAGGTTGGCTGGGAAGATGGCAGAATAGGACCCTAAGCTCACCTCTTCCCACAGATACAACTAGATGACACCCATATCAGTATAAATAACTCAGGAAACAATGCAAAAATTAGCAGAACAAACTCCACAACTAAAAGGCAGGGAAGAGGCCATATTGAAGAAGATAGGAAGGGTGAAGATGCAGTCTGGGAACAAAGTGGATCATGGCCATCTACAGTAGGGAGGGAGCTAGTGGCATGGAGAAGGGCAGAAAATAGACTTCCACACCAGGGAGCCCACGGAGGGGGAAGATGACTCTCCGTAGTATAGAACTTTGAAAGTGAGAGGTGCTGAATTTCATGAGTTTTCAAAAACAAGTGGGACTTAAAGCCTGGAATTTTAAAAATCAGCAGGCTCAGCTCTGGGAGAGCCTGGAAGGCATTAGGAAGCCAAGTCCCTGCCCTTAAAGGCAAATAGCCCATGTAGATAGAGCATAGAACCAGCAGTTTGAAAAATGCCAGGGGCAGATGGGAGGAAGAATGATTTGTTCATCTCAGAGTATGGCCAGAGAGAGAGATCACAAAGACCCCCTCCAGGAAGAAAGAAGTTGGCAGGTGCCATTTCCCTTCCCTATCACCCAGCATAAACATCCACCTGTGGAAACCAGTGCAGTGCCAACACTGGTTACCTAACTTGCTTGTACGAAGCCCCTGCCTTCCACTGCTTCCTTGGAATCATTCTTCCCAGTCACACTTGCCTGAGTCCCAGCACTGTGGGCTCCTCCTCCAGAAGACCAGGGTAAACCCTGCCAGCACCACATCTCCTGACCTGACAGATTTGAGGGACCTCACTTCTGGCAATGGTGGGGACAGTTCTCATTTTGCAGGCAGACCACCACACACCTTGCTGCCCACAACAGGCAAAGAAAACCTCTGTAGACAACTGAAGAGAAAAAGAGGCCAAGACAACAGCAGAGCACATACAACACATAGGAGACACCCACTGAAGTGCCAGGCCCTGGGGAACAGGGCCATTGCACTGCAGGGCACTACAGGACCTCTTCTTTATAAAGATATTATTGTTAAGAACAAGAGAAGTGGCTGACTTTCCCAACACAGAGAAACAGATGCAGAAAGCCAGGCAAAATGAGACGGAGAAACATCTCCCAAATGAAAGAATAGGACCAAATCACAACAAGAGACCAAGGTGAAACAGATATAAGTAATATGCCTGATAGAGAATTTAAAGTAATGACCATAAAAATGCTCACTGGACTGTAGAAGAGAGTGGAGGACATCAGTGGGACTCTTAACACAGAGGAAAAAAAGAACCAATTGGAGATCAAGAACACAATAAGTGAAATTAAAAAATACACTTGATGGAATGAACAGCAAGACAGAAGAAGCAAAGAAACGAATTAATGACCTGGAAGACACAGTAATGGAAAGCAACCAAGCAGAGCAAAGGAGAGGAAAGAAAATTATGCAAAATAAGACTAGTCTTAGGGAACTCAGAGCCTCCATCAGGCATAGTAACATCTGCATTGCAGGGATCTCAACAGAAGAAGACAGGGATAAAGGGGCAGGAAATTTATTTGAAAAAATAATAGCCAAAAACGTCCCTAATCTGGGGAAGGGAACAGATCCAGATCCAGGAGGCAAAGAGATCCCCCCAAAAGAGCTCCAAACCAAGACAGAGAGTAATTAAAATAGCAAAAAGTAGCAACAAAAAATTTTTAAAGCACCAAGAAAAAAGAAGACAGTTACATACCAGGGAAACCCCATCAGTGGATTTTTCAGCAAAAACTGTAGGCCAGAAGGGAGTGGCATGATATATTGAAAGTGCTGAAAGGGAAAAACCTGCAGCCAAGAATAGTTTCATTCAGGATAGAAAGAGAGATGAGTTTCTCAGACAAACAGAAACTAAAGGAGTTCATGACCACTAAACTAGCCCTGCAAGAAATATTAAAGGGGACTCTCAGTGGAAAGGAAAGACTGTAAGTGAAAATATGAAAAAACATAAAAGCAATAAAAATGAATATTTCTGTTAAAAAATCAGTAAAAGAACTCATAAAATAAAAGGATGTAAACTACAACACCATATATCTAAAACATGAGAGGGAGAAGAGTAAAGAATGGGTTCAAACTTAAGTGACCATTAAGTTAATATAGACTGCTATATGCAGATGTTATATACAAGCCTAATGGTAACCATAAATCAAAAGCCAATAATATATACATAAAGAATAGAGAGATGGGGATCCAAGTATATCACTAAAGAAAGCCAACAAAGCATGAAAGTGAACAAGAAAGGATCAGGAAAAAAATCTTTAGAAACAACCACAAAACAAGTAACAAAATGGCAATAAATACATATCAATCAATAAATACTGTGAGTGGTAAAAAGACATAGGGTGACAACATGGGGGATGTCTTAAAAAAAAAGACTCCTCTATATGCTGCTTGCAAGAGACTCATTTTATTTTATTTTTAGAAAGAGAGATGGAGGGGCACCTGGGTGGCTCAGTCGTTAAACATCTGCCTTCAGCTCAGGTCATGATCCCAGGGTCCTGGGATCAAGCCCCACATCAGGCTCCCTGCTCCATGGGAAGCCTGCTTCTCCCTCTCCCACTCCCCCTGCTTGTGTTCCCTTTCTTGCTGTGTCTCTCTCTGTCAAACAAATAAATAAAATCTTAAAAAAAAAAAAAAAAGACAGAGGGATGGGTGGGGAGGGAGAGAATCTTAGGAAGGCTCCATACCTAGAGTGGAGCCTGACGCAGGGCTTGATCTCACGACCCTGAGATTATGAGCTGAGCTGAAATCAAGAGTCGGATGCTTAACCAACTCAGCAACCTAGGCGCTCATTTTAGACTGAAAGACACCTGCAGATGGAAAGTGAGGGAATGAAGAAACATTTATCATGCAAATGGATGCCAAAAGAAAGTCAAGGTAGCAATACTTATATTGGACAAAACAGACTTTAAAACAAAGACTGTAACAAGACACAAAGAAGGACAGTATATAATAATAAAGGGGACAGAGAAGATGGTGGCTGCAAGGACCACCCCAGGCTCACCTCATCCCATGAATACAACTAGATAACTATCAAATCATCCTAAATACCCCAGAAATAATTTGAAGACTGGCAGAACAAACTCCACAACTAAAGTTAAAGAGGCCACATCGAAGAAGGCAGAAGGTGGGGATGTGGTCTGGGAAAGAAACAGATTGTGGCTGCTGCAGTGGGGAGAGATCCGCAGTCACAGAGAAGGGTGAGAGACAGACTCACACACAGGGGAGAACACGGGGAAAATGAATCCCCATAGCAACTGGCTTAGAAAATGAGAGGGCCTGAATTTTGTGAGTTCTTGAAACCAGCAAGCCTTAAAGCCTGGAGTTTTAAAGGTCAGCATGCTTTAAAGGTCTGGGAGAGCTTGGAGGACATTGGGGTTCCTCTTGGAGAAGAGGCAGGGCAAAGAGCCTGCAGACACACAGCATGGAAACAGCAATCTGAAGAGCGCCTGGGGCACACAGTGGGGAGGTTATCTGCTCATCTCAGAGTGTGTCCCAAAGAAGCAGCATTCACAGAAAGACCCCTCCTGGAACAAAGGAACAGGCAGATGCCATTTCCTCCCCCACCCCTCAGCGTAAGAACAGAGCCACCTGTGGAAACCAGCAGAGCGTGGACACTTGCCACCTAATTTGCTTGCACCAAGCCCCTCCCCCCATGCTGTAGTGGAGCTGCCCTTCCTAGTCATGCTTGCCTCAGTCCCAGCTTGGCAGGTCCCCTACCACAGAAGACCAATCCAAACCCCTACTAATATTGGGTCTCCCAACTTGGGAGTTTTTCGAGGCCTTGGTTCTGGTGGCAGTGACAGGTCTCATTTCACAAGCAGACCAGAGCACATCTAGTTAATATGTACCACATTCAGACCAGAAACCAAATGCCCTCAACAGGCAGAGAGCCTCTGCAGATGACTGGCCTGAAGGATAAAGCAGCCAGTGCAGCACACACTGGAGACACTCCAGGAAGTGCCAGTCCCTGGGGAACAGGGGACACTTCACTGCAGGGCACTATAGGCCCTCTTCTTCATAAAGCCTTTATCCTCAAGAATTGGAGATGGAGCTTTCCTAACACAGAGAAACAGGCACAAACTTAGACAAAATGAGAAGACAGAGGAGTTTGTCCCAAATGAAAGAACAAGACAAGGCCACAGCCAGAGATATAAGTGAAACAGATGTAAGTAACATGCCTGATGGAGAATTTATTTACTTATTTTTTTAAAGATTTGAGAGAGAGAGAGAGAGGGCACACGAGTGTGCAAGCATGCTTGTGGGAGAGGGGCAGGAGAGGGAAAAGTAGAGAATCTCAAGACTCCCCACTGAGTGGGGAGCCTGACATGGGGCTCAATCTCATGACCCCAAGATCATGACCTGAGCCAAAACCAAGAGTTGGACGCTCAGCTGACTGAGCCACCCAGGCGCCACTTCTAATGGAGAATTTAAAGCAATGATCGTTAAGGATACTCAATGGACTTGAGAAAAGAGTGGAAGACATTAGTGAGACCATTGCATAGAAATAAGGAATAACATAGCAGAGATAAAGGGCTCAATAAACAAAATGAGAAACACGCTTGATGAAATGAATAGCAGGCTGGAAGAAGAAATAAATTAATGACCTAGAAGAAAGAGTAATGGAAAATAATCAAGCTGAACAAAGGAGAGAAAAAGAATTAGGCACAACAAGAATAAACTTAGGGAGCTCAGTGACTCCATCAAACATAATAACATTTGTTTTATAGGAGTCCCAGAAGAGGGAGAAAAGGAGGCAGAGAATTTATCTGAAGAAATAATAGCTGAAAACTTCCTTAATCGGGGGAAGGAAACAAATATCCAGACACAGGAGGCACACAGAACCCCCAACAAAATCAAGAGAAGCAGACCCACACCAAAACATATTGTAATTAAAATAGCAAAATATAGTGATAAAGAAAAAATATTAAAAGCATCAAGACAGACTCTTAACTATAGAGAACAAATTGAAGGTTGCTGGAGGGAAGGAGGGCAGAGGGAATGGGCTAAATGGGTGATGGGTATTAAGGAGGGCACCTGCTGTGATGAGCACTGGGTGTTACTTAGCGATGAATCTCAAATTCAGCCCTTGAAACTAATATTACACTACGTGTTAACTAACTAGAATTTAAATAAAACTTTAAACAAACAAAAAGCAGCAAGACAAAAGAAGACAGTTACATACAAAGGAAATATCATAAGGCTATCGGCAGAAACTTTCCAAGCCAGAAAGGAGTGGCTTGATATATTCAAAATGCTGAAAGGGAAAAACCTGCAGCCAAGAATACTCTATCCAGCAAGGCTTTCATTCAGAATAGAAGAAGAGATAGAGTTTTTCAGACAAACAAAAACTAAAGGACTTCATGACCACTAAACCAGCCTTGCAAGAAATATTAAAGGGGACTCTTCAAGTGGAACAGAAAGACCAAAAAGAAAAAGAAAAAAAAAAAAGATAGTATGAAGGTAGGAAAAACAAAAGCAGTAAAAATGACTATTTCTGTTAAAAAAAAATCAGTCAAGGAACTCGTAAAAAAAAAAAAAGGGATATGAAATATGACAGCATATACCTAAAACAAGTATGGGGAGGAGAGGAGTAAAGAATGAGTTTAAACTTAAACACCATCAACTTAATATAGACTGCTGCATGCAGAATATGTTATATGCAAACCTAATAGTAACCACAAATCAAAAACCATTAATAAATATGCAAGGAATAAATAGAAATCCAAATATATCAATAAAGAAAACCAGCAAACCATGAAAGAGTGAAAGACAATAAAGGATCAGAGTAAGTCTTCAGAAACAACAAAACAAGCAATAAATAAATAGCAATAAATACATATCTGTCAATAATTTTAGTTCAAATGTAAATATACTAAATACTCCACTCAAAAGACATAAGGTGATAGAATGGATAAAAAAACAAGACCCATCTATATGTTGCCTATAAGAGACTCATTTTAGACCGAAAGACACCTGCAGACTGAAAGTGAAGGGATGAAGAAACATTTATTACACAAATGGATGTCAAAAGAAAGCCAGAGTAACAATACTTATATCAAACAAAATAGACTAAAACAAAGACCGTAAATTGGAGCACCAGGGTGGCTCAGTCAGTTAAGCGTCTGACTCTTGATTTCAGCTCAGGTCATGATCTTAGGGTTGTGGAATTGAGCCCTGCATTGGGCTCTGTGCTAGGCATAGAGCCTGATTGAGATTCTCTCTCCCTCTCCTGTTCTAAAAACAAAAAAACAAAAATAAAATAAAACAAAACAAAACCCAAACACTGTAACAAGAGACAAAGAAGGACATTATATAATAAAGGGGACAATCCAACAAGAAGATATAACAATTGTAAATATTTATGCACCCCACATGGGAGCACCCAAATACATAAAAACAGCTAATAACAAACATAAAGGAACTAATTGATAATAATACAATAGTAGTAGGGGACTTAACACCTCACTTACATCAATGGACAAATCACCTAAGCAGAAAATCAACAAGGAAACAATGGCTGTGAATGATACACTGGACTAGATGGATTTAACAGATATATTCAGAACATTCCATCCTACAACAGAATATACATTCTTTTCAAGTGCACATGAAACATTCTCCAGAACAGATTACATATTAGGCCACAAAAGCAGCCTCAAAAAATTCAAGAAGGTCGAAGTCATACGATGCATCTTTTCTGACCATAACACTATGAAACTAGAAGTCAACCACAAGAAAAAAATCTGGAAGACCACAAATAAATGGAGGTTAAACAGCATGTTACAATGAATGGGTCAATTGGAAAATAAAAGAAAAAAATACATGGAAATGAATGAAAATGAAAACAATGGTTCAAAACCTTTGACACACAATGAAAGTGGTTCTAAAAGGGAAGTCCATAGCAACACAGGCCTACCTCAAGAAGCAAAAAAAAAAAAAAAAAAAAAAAAAAATCTCAAACAACCTAACCATACACCTAAAGAAGCTACAAGAACAACAAACAAAACCCAAACTGAGCAAAAGTAAGGAAATACTAAAGACTGGAGCAAAAATTAAACAAAAAACAACAGAACACTGATCAATGAAACCAGGAGCTGTTCTTTGAACAGGCCAATAAAATTAATAAACCTATAGCAAGACTCATAAAGAAAAAAAAAAGGACTGAAATAAACAAAATTACTAATGAAAGAGGAGAAATAACAATCAACACCATAGAAATACAGTTAGAATATTATGAAAACCTACATGCCAACTGGACAACTTAGAAGAAATGGATGAATTCCCAGAAAAATACAACCTACCAAAACTAAAGCAGTAAGAAATAGAAAATTTGAACAGACCAATCACCAGCAATGAAATTAGATCAGTAATCAAAAAACTCCCCAAAAACAAAAGTCCAGGACCAGAAGCTTCACAGGCAAATGCTACCAAACATTTAAAAAAGAGTTTATACCCATTTTTCTTAATCTACTCCAAAAAATACAAAAGGAAGGAGAACTTCAAAATTCATTGTATGAGGCCAGTATCACCCTGATACCAAAACCTGATAAAGACACCACAAAAAAGGAGGAGAACTATAGGCCAATATCTCTCATGAATAGATGCAAAAGTTTTCACAAAATATTAGCAAACCAAATCCAACAATATAATTAAAAAATCGGGGGTGGGGGCGCCTGGGTGGCTCAGTCAGTTAAGCATCTGCCTTAGGTTTGGGTCATGATCCCAGAATCTTGGGATTGAGCCCCATGTCAGGCTCCTTACTCAGCAGGGAGTCCGCTTCTCCCTCTCTCTTCTCCCCTCTTCTTGTTCTCTCTCTCTCTCAAGTAAATAAGTAAGATCTTTATAAAAAGAAAAAAAAATAAAGCTTTATATTTTTTAAACATTTTATTTATTTATTTGATAGAGAGACAGTGAGAGAGGGAGCACAAGCAGGGGGAGTAGCAGAGGGAGAGGGAGAAGCAGGCTTCCCGTTGAGCAGAGAGCCCGATGCGGAGCTCAATCCCAGGACCCTGAGATCAGGACCTGAGCCGAAGGCAGGCGCTTAACGACTGAGCCACGCAGGTGCCCCCCAAAAATAAAGCTTTAAAAAAAATTGGGGGCGCCTGGGTGGCTCAGTTGGTTAAGTGTTTCTTAACACTTCTCCCTCCCCCTGCTCTTGTGCAGAAGGTGAAATTAAGAAACCAATACCCCCACGAAAAAAGAAAACAATCCCATTTACACCAAAACAATATCTAGTAATAAACTTAACCAAAGAGGTGAAAGACCTGTACTCTAAAAACTATAAAACACTGATGAAAGAAATTCAAGATGATGCAAAGAAATGGAAAGAGATTCCATGCTCACGGACTGGAAGAACATTGTTAAAATGTCTACCACCCAAAGCAAGCTACACACTTGATGCAATACCTATCAAAATACCAAAGCATTTTTCACAGAACTAAAACAAACAATCCTAAAAGTTGTATGAAACCACAAAAGACCCCAAATAGCTAAAGCAATCTTGAAAAAGAAAAACAAAACTGGAGGTATCACAATTCCAGATTTCAAGTTATATTACAAAGCAGCAGTAATTCAAGCAGTATGTTACTGGCACAAAAAATAGAAACATAGATCCTTAGACTAGAACAGAAATTAACCCACAATTATATGGTTAATTAATCTTTGACAAAGCAGGAAAGAATATCCAAAGGGAAAAACTCAGTCTCTTTAACAAATGGTGTTGGGAAAACTGGACAGCCACATGCAAAAGACTGAAACTGGACCACTCTCACCATACACAAAAATAAACTCAAAATGGATTAAAGACCTAAACGTGAGACCTGAAACCAGAAAAATCCTTGAAGAAAGCACAGGCAGCAATCTCTGACATTGGCCATAGCAACATTTTTCTAGATATGTCTCCTGAGGCAAGGGAAATAAAAGCAAAAGTAAACTCTTGGGACCACATCAAACTAAAAAGCTTCTGCACAGCAAAGTAAACAATCAACCTAAAAGGGAACCTATGGAATGGGAGAAGACATTTGCAAGTGACATATCTGATAAAGGGTTAGTATCCAAAATATATAAAGAACTCATACAACGGGGCACCTGGGTGGCTCAGTTGGTTAAGTGTCTGCCTTCGGCTCCAGTCATGATCCCAGGGTCCTGGGTTTGAGTCCCATGTCAGGTTCTCTGCTCAGCGGGAAGCCTGCTTCTCTCTCTCCCTCTGCCTGTTACTCCCCTTGCTTGTGCGCTCTCTCAAATAAATAAAATCTTAAAAAATAAAGAACTCCTACAACTCAATATGCAAAAAAACAACTAAAAAATGGGCAGAAGATATGAAGAGACATTTCTCCAAAGAAGCCAGATGGCTAACAGACTCACGAAAAGATGCTCAACATCACTCATCATCAGAGAAATATTAAAAACCAAAAAAAAACAAAAAACCCTATAATGAAATATTATCTTACACCTGTTAAAATGGCTAAAATCAAAAACACAGAAAGAATAAGTGTTGACAAATTTGTGGAGAAAGGGGAAACCTCTTGCACAGTTGGTGATAAGGCAAATTGGTACAGCCATTACGGAAAACAGTATGGAGATTACTCAAAAAGTTAAAAATAGAACTATCCTATGATCCAGTAATCACACTACTGGGTATTTATTCCCCTAAATACAAAAACACTAATTCAAATGGAGACATGCACCCCTGTTTATTGCATTATTTAATAGCCAAACTATGGAAGCAGCCCAGGTGTCCATCAATAGATGAATGGGTAAAGATGTGACACACACACACACACCATGGAATATTATTTAGCCATAAAAAGGATGAAATCTTGCCATCTGTAACAACATGGATAGAGCTAGAGAGTATAATGTGAAGTGAAATAAGTCAGAGAAAAACAAATATAATATGATGTCACCCATATGTGGAATTTAGGAAACAAAATGAGCAAAGGAAAAAAGAGACAAATCAAGAAACAGACTCTTAACTATAGAGAACAAACTGATGGTTACTAAAGGGAGGTGGGTGGGAGGATGGGGGAGACAGGGGATGAAGATTAAAAAGTACACTTATGATAAAACAAAATGATAAAAAATAAAAATGTAACAAAAAACAAAAGAAGAAAAGAAAGGAATTACCAGGAGCTTTCATGATTCAGAATTCACTTCCTTTAGCAAGGCCCTACTTCCATGGTTAGGAGTAAATGAGCCTATGATTAGAAACCTCTTTTTAACTCTAAGATATTGTAGAATCCACTGACAAGACAACAGATGCCCAACAAAAATCTTTAGACTCTCTGGCCAAAAGTTGTTCTTGGAGATAGGATAGTCTTTTTTTTTCCCCCCTAGTTTTTATTTTTTTGTCTTTTTTTTCATCTTTTTTTATTGTTATGTTAATCACCATACATTACATCATTAGTTTTTGATGGAGATAGGATAGTCTTAATATCTTTTAGTTGAACAAAGAAGTGTCTGTTCTGTGGCCAACATCACCTGCTGCACCTGCATTAACACTTCTGGGGAAGTTGAAACTCAGTTACAGAAGATCACTGAGCAAGAAGGCACTAGGGTGACTCCTCCATCAGTGTCTTTATTTTCGATTGGTTTGGGTCTTTGGTACCATGTTCCAAAGTGCACTCCAAACACTCGTTATTACCCTGCTTATTATAATTAAAATAACTCCCTTGTGCATTATATTCTCTCAAAAGAGTTAAATGCATGTTTACAGCTGCTAACGAAGAAAATGATCTCCCTAACACTGGGACATCAGAAAAGGGATGAAGAGAATGACCAATTTAAAGGCTGTGAATCTAAAGCCATCACCTATGCATCTCACAGGGATTAAGCAAAAATGCCATGACCTATGGACACCACACAAAGAACCAAGAAAAGCTGTAAGCAATAGCTAAGAGGGGTGCTAATGCCTTACATTTTGATCACATCTCTCAGTTAAACTGAGTCTTATCAAAAGGGGAAAACTATTAAAAAGAAACAAGAGGCCCAAAAAGGAGTCACTTGTACTAAGCCCACATTGCATAACCAAGGCTTAATGTCCAACCTAAGTGCAGTTTCAACTTTCTCCAGGAATGCAGTCTTAACCGTCAGTCTGGAATTTTCTGGTCAGCAACAATGAGGTAATCTGCCACATCCTTTTCCTGCTTATAAAAGCCTTCCATCTGGTACAGGTCCTTGGAGCTCCTATTTTCTAGAAATGGAATTCATGAGATACTGAATAATGCCAATTAGATCTTCAAATTTACTCAGTTGGACTTCTGTTATTTACTGGCTATTTCTCCTTTTTCTTATTAGCTTGCATTGCCTTATGCATCCAGTGAATCAACTCTGCAGGAGTGGGATCCACCTCTGGATTCCATTGGTAAATTTTACCCTTAGTCACTTAGTATAGTACAGTTACTACTCCATACTTTGTGTGACCACAGGGTCACCTGAGAAACAAAGGTTCTTCATGCCCTGTTTTTTTACCTTTTCTCTTTCCAAACATTTTCATGACCAGGACCAAGCTAGGAAATCCCACTTCTGACACCAATGAAGGGTTCTTATTGCCCAATTCCAGTGTGTGGGTGGGGGTATTCCCCCACATCACCAAACAATCCATGGACGCTGAGTGTCCTACAATTAAACTCAATTCTGATACTATCTATCTGGAGATAGGATCATATTCCACAGGTATAGGGCTCAGTCCCCCAAGACTGCTTTCACTTCAGATGCTGTTACCTGTATTTCTGACGCACCAGCTGTAAATCAGAGGTTTCTGCAAACCCCTGCTTGGGTTCAAATGATTTGCTAGAGTGGCTCACTAAACTCAGAGGAATATTTTGCTTACTAGATCACTGGTTTGTTATAAAAAGATAACTCAGGAACAGCCAGGTAGAAGATAAGCATAGGACAGAGTATGGGGAAAGGGTACAGAATTTTCAAGCCCTCTCCAAGCATGTGATTCTTCCTGCATCTCCACATGTTCACCAGCCTGGAAGCTCTCAGAACCCTGTCCTTTTGAGTTTCTATGGTGGATTCATTGGATAGGTATGGTTGATTAAATCATTGAACATTGGTGGTTGATTCAACCTTCCAGCCTTTCTCCCCCCCTAGGGGGTGGAAGTTGGAGAATGGGACTGAAATTTCCATTCCGCTAATCAGATGGTGTCCCTTGGCAACTGACCCATCCTCCTTAGGTGCAGTCCAAAGGTGACCACATTAACATAACAAAAGACATCTTGATCACTCTCATCACTTAGGGAATTCCAAGGGCTTTAGGAACTCTGTGCCAGAAACAGGACAAATATCAAATATATGTTTCTTTTTTTTCTCAAATATATATGTATTATAAATCACAGTAGCATAGTCATAGAATACTACAGTGTTCCAATGTGAGTCTTCTTCCACTTTTATGAAAAAACAGTGATTCATATGTTTTTTGCTTAAGACTTTAAGATTTTATTTATTTATTTGAGAGAGAGGGAGCGAGCAAGAGAGCACACAAGTGCAAGGCGGGGGGGGGGGGTAGGGGCTAGAGAGAGAGGGAGAGTAAGGGAGCCTGCTGAGCAAGAGCCCGATGCAGGGTTCGATCCCAGGACCCCGGGATCATGACCTAAGCTGAAAGCAGATGCTCAATCAACTGAGTCACCCAGGTGCCCCTGCTAAAGATTTCTAAAAAATATATTTGTCATTCAGTAACTTTCCCTAAGGATAATAATGATTCTGGAGATTGAGAATTTTCTAAAATCAACCTTGGCACCTACTTTTAAGTCTAAGTGTCTTAAAGTGAAAAACACTATACACAATGAAAAGCTAACTGTTTTTAAGTTTTCTCATAAATTATAGAGTTGCTTGCTTTTAAAGATCAAATATCTTTCATTAGTAAAATAACTGAATTTCCTGAATATATTTTCAGAATGTATCTTTGATTTCTAGTTGAACTAGATTGAGTCTTTGAATCAATAGTTTGCATTTTTACTTAGTAACTTTGATGCATGTAAAAACTCTTCAGGAAAAACATACCAGGCCATATATTTCTATTTAAAATGCTTTCTTCACGAGAGGATGAAATGTGGCTATTTATGAAGATTAAATGCACTATCATTCTGTTGCAAACTTATGGCATGGTTTTGTTTATATATGTTTTCAGTATTAGGAGTTAGGTCTAAGAAAGTAATTTGGTAAACAAAGTGCCTCAAGTTCTCAGAAAGCCAATTACACTTAAATATTTTGTTTGTGTAATGAAATCACAGGTACTGTCATGACCTATAGAAATGGAAAGCTTATGTGATGATCACTTTTGAGGCACTCCTTTAAGTAAAACCTAATTTTGTGTCATGTTTCCTTAAGAATTCTGCCCACATTAAAAACATAATAAACCTCTCAATTACCAAGAAATAGATTAGGGTGGGAGAGTGAAAAGCAGAAATAACAGGGACTGAAAAAACAGGTATCCAAGTCCAACTACAATAATGAAAGCAGAGGCTTTGATTCTTAGAGTGATCAAGTTCCTGCTTCATGACAGATTAGAAGTGGCAAATTAAAATCAAGGAAGAGATCAAACATTCAAAAACACAGCAGAATGGAATCATTTAATGTAGAAACATCTGGTAGTATTGGTGAAGGTCACTGAGAAGAACCTCAGTTGACCCGTGAGTGGGACCTGGGCACTGAGAGGCTTCTTACTCCCTCCCCTGTTAGAATGTGGGTTCCACTTGCTTTTCCCACCTCTAGACGATGTTCCAAGGACATAGCCTTGAGATAGTGCTGTGATGTTGAGAACACTTGCAGGTATATGTGACTGAACCTAGTTAAAGCCTCTATATAAACTTCTAAGATCTGGCAGGTGGGTGTGGGAATCCACTCTTCTTGCTGGGCGGCAGCCCAAGACAAGCTTTCTATGTAAGTTCCCTTTGCAGACTAAAACTGCCTCCTACTAACCTGGAGTGCCTTGCCTTTTTCTTTAGTCTCTCTCTGTCCTCAGTAGAGGGGTCGGTTTCAGATTTTACCTGGGAAGCTCCCAAGGTGGTTGCCAACCAACAGGTAATGCCAGGTCTACAAGTCTGAATACTGCAAACATCAATGTGTCTGCTACACAAGGATGACACGCTGGCAGCCCTACCAATTCAAAATCAGCCCTCAAGACTAATAATTATTTCAACTCATAATAATTATTCATTTTACTAAAAACTATGTATGTTGGAAGAAGCCAGAGAAGCATACATTTAAAAAGGTATATCCAAAGTTGATTAGGTTTAGGATATTAAAAAAAAATTCTGTAAGCTAAAATATAGGCCCTCAAACAAAGCACTCACATGTTTTGAATGAAAGAAATAATTTATTTCTTAAAGGTGTCGAATAGATAATTTATTGTAAATAATATAGTAGTTCCTTAAGTAGTAAAGTACAATAGAGAAAAACTTGTGGTCCTTGGCTTGGATAACTAATGTAAGTTTTCTTGATTATATGAAATTTTTGGAAGCACCCTAAAGATCGAAAAACACATTTATTTTCTCAAGTTTTAAATAAAATTTTAACAGAACTATCTTGGAACATTAAATAAGGGCAGAAAAAACTTGCCAATGTTATTTTTTAGGTAGTGCAGCTGAAAGTTGAAGTGATTTGAGGAAGTGAAAGAGGAGAATCAAGATTTTCATGCCTTTTTTTTTTTTTTTCTTGGGTCATTCTGCACTTTCCCCCACCACTATGCCTTAGACCTCTGGGAGCCCGTAAGAGTAACAAAGGACTAGCAGTTTCTGCCCCACAGCTATGACTTGAAAGTTTCAAAGTCATAGGCACAATTCCCACCACCCTTGGTCCAAGCACTACCTGAAACTAGTTCACTTGCTTATTGTTTTAACTTCTCCAGTGACCCTCAAGAGTAAACACTATCAGAAACTCTATTCTTGTTCACTTATTTTAAGCCCAGTACTTAGAATGATAGCTGGCTCAAAAATAATTTATAAATAAGTTATCTAGTTCCCAAGTCAGAAACATAGAATCATGCTTAATTTCTTCTTCTTTACCTCCACATTCAAATTAACCATCCAAACCCTATAGTTATTAAATCCATATTTCTTGACTTTGCCCACTTCCCTCCGGTCTACAGTTCTTATCTAATTTGCCTACATTACTAGCCTACATTACTTCAACTATCTGGTTTCTCTGTTCTTTTGCTCCCCTTCAATATGCAGAGATACAGCAATCTTTCTAAAATGCTTATCATGGGACGCCTGGGTGGCTCAGTTGGTTAAGCATCTGTCTTCGCTCAGGTCATGATCCCAGGGTCCTGGGATTGAGCCCCACGTTGGACTCCCTGCTCCACGAGGAGCCGGCTTCTCCCTCTCCTTTTGCCCCTCCCCCTGCTTGTGTTCTCTCTTGCTATCTCTGTCACTATCTGTCTCTATCAAATAAATAAAATCTTTAAAAAAAATAAAATGCTTATCATGTCACTCACCTGTTTAAAATATATTGACTTCCCATGGCCCTTAAGGTAAAGTCCAGACTCCTTAACACAACATACAAGTCTCTTCATGACTGGAATCCTGTTTTACAGCCTTATCTTTACTTGCTCCCTTATTATATTGAAAGATTTGCAGTCCCCTGATGGGCTATGTCCTCTGTCACCTTGGGGCCTGTCCACATACTGCTTGATGTTACTGCCTTTTCTTCATCTTAGAATGGTTAATTCCTAGTCATACTTCAGAATGTGATTTACCCACCTCCCCAAGCAGCTCTCCCTGACCTGCCCTCCACCTGCCCTCCTGACAAAGCTGGTTTAGATGCTCCTTTTACTCTCCCAGAACAATGTATTTGCTTGATTTCCCCCTCTAGCCTTTAAGTTCCTTAAGAGTAAGCACTGTGGCTCATTTACCTTTGCCTCTCCAGTGCCCAGTATGTTTATATTAAATGAATTAATAAATTTAATGACCAACTTCACTGCAATTTAGGCACATGTTGTCATCTCAGTGTTCATTTTTATCACCTAGAGTTCTGCACCTCTGAAATATTAAGTTTATTGTATCATCCTTTGACCAAAAACTACTATCCTTCCAGTGCTCTCACACTTATGAGTAAAAGAAAGTGGCTTTGCTTCCTTTATTCTGCATTCAGCCTAAACAGGTCAACAACTTACTCTTAAGTAGTTAAGGGCGGGGAATAATTTTTTATACCGCACTTAAAACTTAAACACACAGACACACACACACAAAACACTTGCCAATTCTTTTGAGACACATGCTTTATTTATGATGAATGTCAAATATGGCTAAGTATGGCTTTGAGGTTGGCAGAGCTAGATCAGATCTATGGGCTGAGCCTGTCACTTCTGGGCCACATTACTAGATACCTCCAGTTGGATTCGTCACAGGCACCATGGTCTCAACATGTCCAAAACTGATACGAAATTTTTTCTATTAAACCTGCATGGATCAAAGGCTTACTAACTGCCTCGTCTCTTGACCAGAAACTTGTAGTTATCCTAGAATCACCCCTCTACCATACACTCCATATCCAATGGCTGATCAAATCATCCTGAGTTTATCTATTTAACTCACATGTACATCTCCTTCTTGCATTCCCCACTGCCACAGTCATATTTCAGATTTGCATTATCCTGAACCTGGCCTATTCCAATTGCTCTAAACTGATAACCTCTGCCTCCAAATTTGCCTTTTCCCCCCACACTGAAGGACTTCTGCATGATAAACAAATGGCTCATTAAATATAGAACCATCTACTCTAGTGATTTTCAAGCTAAGGTTCAGGATCTGCCAATTTTGTGCACGCATTTTATTTTGATTTTTAATAAGTATCTTAGATTATCAGGATGACCATTTATGATGCCATTGATGTCAAGCAATATTCCTTTTAATGACTAAAGCTAGGTAGGCAAATTTAATATATAAATGATGCATTTGAGGGGCTCCTGGGTGGTACAGTTGGTTGAGCATCAGACTCGGTTTCTGCTCAGTTGTGGTCTTAGGGTCATGGGATTGAGCTCAGCATGGAGTTTGCTTGAGACTCTCTCTGCCCCTCTCCTCCACTCTCTCTCAAAAATAAATAAATCTTAGGGCGCCTGGGTGGCTCAGTTGGTTAAGCGACTGCCTTCGGCTCAGGTCATGATCCTGGAGTCCTGGGATCGAGTCCCACATCGGGCTCCCTGCTTGGCGAAGAGTCTGCTTCTCCCTCTGACCCTCCCCCCTCTCGTGTGCTCTCTCTCTCTCTCATTCTCTCGGTCTCAAATCAATAAATAAAATCTTTAAAAAAAAAAATAAATAAATAAAAAATAAATAAATCTTAAAAAATATAAATAAACGATGCATTTGCTCCTGGTGAAAGGCAAGTAATCTATAGAGCTGCTGTTGTGGGAAAATGGAGTCCTCTATCCCATGACTGGAATGCAAAAGACCACACTTCATTAATGGTTACTATAAAGTTCACTCTAATGCAACATAGTTTCTGCAAAACATCATCCAACTCTTAATGTCATAAATTTGAGTTCTACCATTCCTACAGTTTTGCTTGCATTTATTTTTACTTTTTAGTCATCTTAAAGCTCTAAGAATAGGAAGTTTATAACTGGTACTTAAGTATTTACAAACTTAAGACAACATATATAGCTTAAGTCAATACTGAATGGCTGTGAGAACTTTTTTCTTTAAAAGAGTTTGAGATATAAAGTTTGAGAAATGAAGATCTACTCATTGAAGGATACACAATAAGAATAGCTTGAAATTACACATTTTCTGTACCATAGGCTAAGTTGCCTTCTTAGGCCATTACCACACGAATCTTTGTGAGTGGAATGGAGGCTGTTCCAGTTACTATGGTTGCAAAACAAATTATCCCCAAATTTAGCAGCATAAAACAACCCTTTATTATGCCCATAAATTCTGTGGGGTAGGAATTTAGACACAACACAGTCATGACATCTTATCTCTGCTCCAAGATGTATGGGGTTTCAAGTAGAAGACTTGATGACTAGGGGCTAGAATCCTCTAACAGTTCCTTCATTCACACATCTAGAAGTTGATGCTACCTGGTGGTTGGGTGACTCAGGTCCTTCCCACATAGACATCTCCATGTCATCTCTCTTTGTGGGCTAGTTTTTGGCTTCCTTAGAATGTTACCTAAGTTCCAAGGGCAAGAGAGAGAGAAAGAACCAGGCAAACACTGTCTGTATTGTATACTTTATGAGCTAGACTTGGAAGTCATGTATTTGTTAAAAGTCGCTCAACTCCAATGGAACAGAGTGAAAAGACCAGAAATAAACTAATGCATATACAGTCAACTAATATTTGACAAGGGATCCAAGAATACTGAATGGAAAAAAAATAGCCTCTTGAATAAATGCTGCTGGGAAGATTGGATATTCACATGTAAAAAAAATTAAACTAGACTTCTATCTTACACCACTCACAAAAATTACCTTGAAACAGATTAAAGACTTAAATATAAGACTTGAAACCATAAAACTCCTAGAAGAAAATATAGGAAAAGAGTTCTTTGACATGAGTCTTGGCAATGATTTTTTTGATCGGACACCTAAGTACAAGCAACAAAATACAAAATAAACAGGTGGGGGGGCGCCTGGGTGGCTCAGTCGTTAAGCATCTGCCTTCAGCTCAGGTTATGATCCCAGGGTCCTGGGATTGAGCCCCGCATCTGGCTCCCTGCTCCGCGGGAAGCCTGCTTCTCCCTCTCCCACTCCCCCTGCTTGTGTTCCTTCTCTCGCTGTCTCTCTGTCAAATAAATAAATAAAATCTTTAAAAAATATATAAATAAATAAACAAGTCGGACTATATCAAACAAAAAAGCTTCTGCACAGCAAAAGGAACAATCAACAAAATGAAAAGACAACCTAGAGAATGGGGAAAAATATTTGCAAACCGAAAATCTGATACAAGGTTAATATCCCAAATACATAAAGAACTCATACAACTCAATAAGAAAGCAAATAATTCAATTTAAAAATGGTCAAAGGACCTGAATAGACATTTTTCTAAAGAAGATATAGGAATGGCCAACAGATGCTCAACATCACTAATCATCAGGGAAATGAAAATCAAAACCACAATAAGCCATTATGTGACACCATTTAAAACAGCTAGCATCAAAAGGACAAGAGATAACACTGGAAAGGATGTAGAAAAAATGGGAATCCTTGTGCCCTTTTGGTGCAACTGTAAATTGGTACAGTCATGGTGAAAAACACTATGGAGGTTCCTCAAAAAGTGAAAAATAGAATTACCATGTGATCCAGCAATTCCACTTCTGGGAATATATATATGAAGGAAGTGAAAACACTATGCCATGTCGAAGAGATATCTCCATCTCCATGTTCACAGAAGCATTGTTTACAACAACCAGGGAAGGCATGGAAACTTAAGTGTCCATTACCAGATGAATGGATAAAGTGTGATATATATATTATATACATATATAATGGAATATTATTCAGCCATAAAAAGGAGAAAATCTTGACATTTACAACAACATGAATGGACCCTGAGGCCATTATGTTAGGTGAAAGAAGTCAGACAGAGAAAGACAAATACAAAATGATCTCACTTATATGTGAAATCTTAAAACAAACTCATGGAAAAAGAGATCAGATTTCTGGTTACCAGAAGTGAAGGGTAGGAGGAGAAGGAATTGGATAAAGGTGGTCAAAAGGTACAAATTTTCAATTTGGAGATAAATAAATATTAGAGGTGTAACATACAACATGATGACTGTAGTTAATACTGCTGTATGATATATATAAAAGAGTATAAATCTGTTCTCAACTGAAGGAAAAATACTTTCTTTTTTGTATCAATAGAAGATGTTAACTAAACTTGAAGTAATAATTTCACAACTTACGCAAGCCAAATCATTATGTTATATACCTTAAACTCATACAGTGGTGTATGTCTATTATATCTTAATAAAACCAGGAAAAAAAAAAGAGTCACTAAGGACAGCTTACATTCAAAGGGAAGTATCTTAGTCTGTTATGGTTGCTATCACAAAATACCACAGATTGGGTGGCTTATAATCAACAAACAATAAACAACAAATATTTATTTCTCACTGTTCTGCAGTCTGGAAATCAGAGCAGCGGAGGCCAGTGTGAGGGAATGAGTGTGCCCACTTCTCACAGACTTCTCACTGTACCCTCACATGGCTGAAAGGGCCAGGGAGCTCTCTGGAGCCTCTTTCATAAGGAAACTAATACACCAAATTCTCCAACAAAAAGACACAGGATATCTGAATGGATTAAAAAAAAATAAGACCCATTTATATATTACTTACAACAAGTCAGATGTAAAGACATACACAGACTAAAAGTGAAAAGATGGAAAAAGATATTCCAAGCAAACTGAAACCAAAAGAAAGCTGGGGTAGATATACTTTTTTGTAAATTTTTTTTTAAGATTTTATTTATTTGTCAGAGAGAGAGAGAGAGCACAAGTGGGGTGGGGGGCAGCAGGCAGAGGGAGGAGCAGGCTTTGCAAATATTTTGCAAGTTTGCAAATATTTTTCCCCATTCTATAGGCTGTCTTTTCATTTTGTTGATTGGTCCTTTTGCTGATGCGGGACTTGATCCCAGGACCCTGGGATCATGACCTGAGCTGAAGGCAGATGCTTAACCGACTGAGCCACCCAGGTGTCCCTAGCTATACTTTTAATAGAAAAAATAGACTTTATTGAAGACTAATAAGACAAAGAAGGGCATTACATAATGAAAGCAGGGGTTAATCCAACAGGAGGATATAATATTTGTAAATATTTATGCACCCAATATAGCAGCACCTAAATATATAAAGCAAATATTAACATATCTAAAGGAAGACACAGCAATACAGTAATAGTAGGGGCCTTTAATACCCTGCTTATATCAATGGATAAATCATCCAGACAGAAAAATCAAGAAGGAAACATTGGCCTTAAATGACATGTTAGACCAGATGGACTTAACAGATATATACAGATTAGAACATGCAAAAGCAACAGACTACATGTTCTTCTCAAGTACACATGGAACGCTCCTCGGGACAGATCATATGTTAGGCCACCAAACACATCTTAAATTTATTTTTTTTAAAGATTTTTATTTATTTATTTGACAGAGAGAGACACAGCAAGAGAGGGAACACAACCAGGGGGAGTGGGAGAGGGAGAAGCAGGCTTCCTGCGGAGCAGGGAGCCCGATGCGGGGCTCGATCCCAAGACCCTGGGATCATGACCTGAGCCGAAGGCAGACGCTTAACGACTGAGCCACCCAGGCGCCCCACACATCTTAAATTTAAAAAGACTGAAGTCATATCAAGCATCTTTTCTGATGACAGTGGTATAAAACTAGAAATCAATTACAAGTAGAAAATGGAAAAATTCATAAATAAGTGGAGGTTAAACAACATGCCACTGAATAATCGATGGATCAAAGGAAAAAATCAAAAGAAATAAAAATACCTTGATTGTAGAGTGAAGGAAACCATCAACAAAATGAAAAAGCAACCTACTGAATGGGAGAAGAGATCTGCAAATGATATATCCAATAAAGTGTTAATTCAAAATATATTTCTGCATCCAACACCAAAAGAAACAAAACATGATTTAAAAATGGGCAGAGGATCTAAACAGACATTTTCCCAAAGAAGACATACAGATGGTCAAAATGAAAAGATGCTCAACATTACTAATCATCAGGGAGATGCAAGTCAAAACCACAATGAGCCAGCACCTCATACCTGTCTGAGTGGCTAGTGTCAAAAGACAAGAACAAGTGTTGGAAAGGAAGTGGAGAAAAGGGAAAAAGCGAACCCTCGTGCAATGTTGGTGGGATGTAAATTGGTATAGCCATTATGTAAAACAATATGGACTTTCCTCAAAAAATTAAAAATAAAAATGCCATACAATACAGCAGTTCCACTTCTGGGTATTTACCTAAAGAAAACAAAAACACTAATTTGAAAAGATATATGCACCCCTATGTTCACTACAGCATTATTTACAATAGCCAAGATATGGAAGCAGCCCAAGTGTCCATCAATAAATGAATGGATAAAGGTGTGGTATATATATACACGATGGAATAGTACTCGGCCATAAAAAAAGAATGACATCTTGCCATTTGTGACAACATGGGTGGACCTAGAGGGTATTATGCTAAGTGCAGTAAGTCAGACTGAGAAAGACAAATACCATATGATTTCACTTATATGTGGAATCCAAAAACAAAACAAAACAAAACAAAAAAACAAACAGACTCAAATACAGAGAATAAACTGGTGGTTGCTGGGGGATAGAGGGATGGGCGAAATAGGTAAAGGGGATTAAGAGGTACAAGTTTCCAGTTATAAGTCACAGGAATGTAAAATACACCATAGGGAATATAGTCAATAATAATGAATAACTTTGTATGGTGATAGATGGTAACTATATTTATTGTTCTGAGTGTTTCATAATGTTATATAAATGTTGAATCACTATGTTGTACACCTGAAACTAATATTGTATGTCAACTATATTTCAATTAAAAATAAATTAATTTAAAAATATCTTGAGACAAATGAAAATACAACATGAAAATTTATGGGAGGTAGGAAAAGCACTTTTTAAAAAAAGATTTTATTTATTTGAGAGAGAGAAAGACAGTATGCAACCAGAGGGAAGGAGAGAGACAAGCAGACTCCCCACTGAGCACAGAGCCTGACATGGGGCTCAATCTCACAACCCTGAAATCATGACCCGAGCCAAAATTCAAGAGCCAAAGTCAAGCGTAGGACACTTAACTGACTGACCCACCCAGGCAACCTAGCAAAAGCACTTCTAAGAGGTAAGTTCAATAGTGATAAATGCCTACATCAAGAAATGAATTATCTTAAATAAACGACTCACACCTAATAAGTTCACACCTCAAGGAACTAGAAAAAGAACAAAGTTGGCAGAAGGAAGGAAATAAGAAAAATTAGAGCAGAAATAAATGAAACAGAGACTAAGAAGACAATAGAGAAGATCAATGAAACTAAGAACTGGTCTTTGAAAAGTTAAATAAAATTGACTTTAGCTAGACTTCCCAAGCAAAAAAAGAGGACTCAAAATCAGAAATGAAAGAGATGTTATAACTGGTCTCACAGAAATACAAAAGATCTTAAGAGACTACTATGAACAATTGTATGCCAACAAATTTGACCATCTAGAAGAAATGAATAAATTCCTAGACACACCCTACCAAGCCTGAATCATGAACAAATATAAAATCTGAACAGACCAATCACTAGTAAGGAGGTTGGCTCAGTAATTAAAAACCTCCCAACAAACAAATGTCCTGGACTGCAGTTTCACTGGAGAATTCTACCAACATTCAAAGAAAAATTATACCAGTCCTTCTCAAACTCTACCAAAAAAGGGTCCTTCTCAAACTCTACCAAACTCATTTTATGAGACTAGCATTACCGGGACAATAAAATAAGACAGAGACACCACAAGAATATTACAGGCCAGTATCTCTGCTGAACATAAATGGAAAAATCCTCAACAAAATATTAGCAAACCAAATTCAACAATACATTAAAAAGAGCATACCCTAAGATCAAGTGGGATCTATTCCAGGGATGCAAGGGTGGCTCAACATCTGCAAATCAATGTGATACAACAAATTAACAAAATGAAATATAAAAAATCATGATCTCAGATAACACAGATGTAGAGAAAGCATTTGACAAAAAAACTCAACATCCACTTATGATAAAACTCTCAAAGTGAGTATAAAGGAAATATACCTCAATATAGTAAAGGCAATATATGACAAGCCCACAGCTAACATCATATCAACACTAAGAAGTTGAAAGCTTTCCTTCTAAGATCAGGAACAAAACAAGGATGCTTGCTCTTGCCACTTATTAAACATAGTACTGGAAGGCCTACCTGGAACAATTAATCAAGAAAAAAAATAAATGGCATCCATATTGGAAAGGAAGAAATAAAACTGTCACTATTTGCAGATGACATATTATATATAGAAAACACTAAAATCTCCACCAGAAAAGTATTAAAATAAACATTCAATGAAGTTACAGGATACAAAATATAAAGAAATCTGTTGTTTTTTTTTAAGATTTTATTATTTGACAGAAAGAGACAAAGCGAGAGAGGGAACACAAGTAGGGGGAGTGGGAGAGGGAGAAGCAGGCTTCCCACCGAGCCGGGAGCCCGATGCGGGGCTTGATCCCAGGACCCCGGGACCATGACCTAAGCTGAAGGCAGACGCTTAATGACTGAGCCACCCAGGTGCCCCAAGAAATCTGTTGATTTCTATACAATAATGAACTACAAGGGAAATTAGGAAATAGTCCCATTTACAATTGCATCAAAAAGAATAAAAACCTAGGAATAAATTTAACCAAGGGGGCGAAAGACCTGTACAATGAAAACTATAAGACATTAATAAAAGAAACTGAAAACACAAATAAGTGGAAAGATAGTCTGCCCTCGTGGGTTGGAAGAATATTGTTAAAATGTCCATACTACTCAGAGCAATCTATAGATTCTATGCAACCTGTACCAAAATTCCAATAGCACATTTTACAGAAATAGAACAAACAATCCTAAAATCTGTATAGAACTACAAAAGACCATGAATAGCCAAAGCAACCTTGAGAAAGAACTGGAGGCATCACACTCCCTGACTTCAAACTAAACTACAAAGGTGTAATAATCAAAAGAGTATGGTATTCTCATAAAACAGACACACAGATCAATGGAAAGAATAGAGTCCAGAAATAAAACCATGCATATATAGTTAATTAATTTACAACAAAAGATCCAAGAACATATAATGGGGAAAGGTCACTCCAATAAATGGTGTTGGAATACCTGGACAGCCACATGCAAATGAATGACACTGGCCCACTATCTTAACACCATACACAAAAATTACCTCTAAATGGATTAAAGATTAAAGACTGAAACCATAAAACTCTAGAACAAAACTTAAGTGGTAAGCTCCTAAACATCAGTCTTAGTGATGATTTTTTTACTGGATCTGATACTAAAAACAAAGGCAACAAACCCCAACATAAACAAGCTAAAAAGCTGCACAGCAAAAGAATCCAACAACTAGATGAAAAGGCAACCTATTGGATGAGAAAAAATATTTGCAATCATATCCTTTTTAATGGGTTAATATCCAAAATATACCAAAAAACTCCTATAACTCAATATCAAAAAAAAATCAAAAACACACAAACAAAAAAAAAACCATAACAATCTAGGGCACGAATTCCATTCATGAAGACTCAACTCTCGTGACTTAATTAATCACTTCCCAAAGGCCCTACCTCCTAAAACCATTACCTTGGGCATTACGTTTTCAACACACGGATTTTGGGAGACACAAACATGTAGACCACCAGTAGAAGAGGAATGAGACTCCACCTTCTTCTTCTTTTTTTTTTTTTAAGATTTTATTTATTTACTTCAGAGAGCACAAGCAAGCATGAACGGGGGGGGGGGTGCAGAGAGGGAGAAGCAGGCTCACCACTGAGCAGGGATCCAGATGAGGGGCTCGAACCCAGGACTCTGAGATCATGACCTGAGCGGAAAGCAGACGCTTAACTGACTGAGCCACCCAAGTGCCCCCCAAGACTCCACCTTTTGACGAGGGGGATATATCAAGTTTCTGGAACAGCACGTGGGATCAAAAGTGTTGAGGGTATTCTTGGAAAATATGCTACAGAGGCTATATGAAGATAGAGAATCTCTTACTCCCAGAGATCTTCCAGTTACACATTTTATATCTGCCCTATTAACTTTAAACATCTTGGAGGGAAACTAATACATACTACCTATTATGCACCAGGCACTGTTAAAAGCACTGTAATGTGTTTTTGCTATATTAAGATTATTCAATTCTGCTGTAAAAATTGAAAGAAACTAAGTGTGGGAGCAATTGGATTGTAAGACCTAAAGAGATTCATAAGATATGTTAAGTATAAATAGTAAATAAGTTATTAACCTCTGAGGCATGTTAAAGACAATAAATGGAACATTATGTTGAACATAGATGAAAATAATGGAATAAATGAATGTCACAGACAGAAATGGCTGGAAGGAATAAGTAGGTCTTAAATATTCATAAGGTAAAGATCATGTCACTTCCAGATTGACAACTATGTTATTCCTAACTCAGCCACCAACTGGTGACATCCATTTTGGCCCCACATCTGCTCTTCCCAGGAAACACAGATAAAACTCACAGCAGGTTAATTTATGGCAAGTTAACACCTGTGAGCAGGTCGCCTTGATTCTGCATCTCCAAAAGAGCCAGTTGGCTTCACCTTCTGTCTGTTGAGACCCCTTGCTAATCCTTAGCTGTTTTTTTTTTTTTTCTTAAGATTTTATTTGAGAGAGAGCACATGTGGGGGGTGGGCGCCAGGGAGAAGCAGACTCCCTGCTGAGTGCAGAGCCCTGTGAGGGACTCGATCCAAGGATCCTGAGATCATGACCCAAGCCGAAGTCAGACGCTTAACCGACTGAGCCACTCAGGCGCCCCTTAACTCTTAATAACTATACCACCGGTCAGGAAAGCTGACGCAGCAAGGGCAGCATATATGAATGTTGAGTAACATTGAGATTTGGAGTAGGGTCCTTCCTTCCAGTCCCTCCCCTCCCCATACCCTGTCTTAAATATGTTAGCTGCCCCAACTCTTTCCCTTGATGTAGGTTCTAAATTAACTTAGTAAACTGTGTAATTCAAGCAACTGAATTTGATCCGAACCTCCCTGTTCCATGACCTTTAGGATGGCCTGACTCGTAGCACAAGTGTACTTGGAAGCTACCATCGTAATTTCCCACCCCAGTAAGTGCTTTACAAGTAATCTATTATTAAATCTACACAATAATCTTTTTAGGAAGGCATTATTATGCTTATCCTACAGGTGAGGAAACTGAATCTTGCAGAGGCTAAGTAACTTGTCCACGGTAGCACAGCTAATAAATGGGGGAGCTGGAATTCATGCCCATGATGATATGGCTCCAGGATCCATGTTCTTTTTCACTAAATTCATTCATTTTTGTTTCTTCAATAGCAAATATGATGCCTGACATATAGTAGACATATTGTTTCATAACTTTAAATGACGTAATCCTTGCTCTTAGTTTATTTGCCATGTGGCCAATAAATTATCTAACTTCTTTAAGACTCAGTTTCCTCACAGAATTTAGCCATTACTTAAAGTCAATATATGTAAAACATTTCCCTCAGCACTTGACCCCTAGTAGTTGCCTTAAGAAAGATAACTCTCATCCCCCATTCGAGGGCAGGTTTTAGAAAGAGCTGTTGGGCATTTTCAAAGCTTAATTTTCGATCCTATTTTACCATACCTCACACGGCTAGCCACAGAACAGGTGCATGTTATTCGAGGCCTAACAAGGCTCTCCCAATATTTCAGCTTTTTCAGCTTCAAGCTACTGAATCTCTTTCACCTCATTTTTATTTGCTAAACTTTTTTTTTTCTTTCTGTTGTCGTTATCTTCAGATCAGTCCCCCCACCCCGAGAGATGGGTAGCAGTCATTCAATCACATTATTGTGACTCTCGGCACCGCCTCCTGCCATGACACGGGGGGAATCTCTCTGCTGCTCCCTAGTTAATCCTAGTGATTTATCCTCACACAGGTGTCCTGAAGATGAAACGCCTCGCTCCCACAGGCGCTCAGTAACTACTTCCAAAAACCTAGTTTGTCGAAACAATTTCACAGAGCTTCCACAACATCTTCCTGAATTTAGTCCTTTCTGCCTCTCCTCCTCACTCTGGGAGCCCCACCTACCCCATTCACACCCACACTTTGCCCTCAACCACTTCTTGTCGGGTACCGAAATACAAAACAAGGCAGCCTTTTCTCCTCATTAATTTTTTAACAGTGCGGTTTTCTTTTTTCACCAATCGTGTGGCTTTTCCCACCACCACTTCACACGCGAAGAGCGCTTTCTCCTCATCTCCTCCAGTGTCTCCTCCCCCCGGGGCAGTGTCTCAGGTCAGGCCGAGTGAGCGCGACATACCGTGTTCCTGAGGCACGGCGAGAGCTGGCTGGGGAATCTCGACTCGGAGAGGTGACCAGGCGTGGCCGGAGACCCCCGGACCAGTGAGTAGAGCCCGGAGCCAGCCAAGCGGGCGGGGCCGAAAGCCGCAGGTCGAATCTCTCACGCAGCAAGCGGGGAGGCGAGGCCCGCGGGTTCCGGGCGAGTTCTTCTGGGGGCCGGCGGGAGGCGGGGTCGGGGTCCGGGTAGCGGTAGCGGGGTGGGGCGGGGCCTCCCGGGGTGGGCGGGGTCCTGAGACCGGGGAGGCGGGGCCGGAAGGCGCGGGGAGTCCCTCACTGGGCAGGCGGGAGGCGGGGTCCGCACGACGGAGGGTGCGGGTTGGCGGAGGCCGAGAGACGTCCTCAGGCCGCAGGCGAGAGGCGGGGCCGGCCGGAGTAGGCGGGTCCCTGAGGCGGGGGAGGCGGGGCCAGGCCGGCGCAGGGGGAGTTGCTCAATCCGCTGGCGAGAAAGCCGGGCCGGCAGGAGTAGGAGGGGTCTGTGCAGCTGGAGGCGGGGCGGACTCAGTGGACTCGTGGGGCACCTGGGTCCTAGCATAGTTGGAGGTGGCCTGAGGCTTTCGGTTCCTTCAGTTCCCGTAGCTCTGGCGGAGTCTGCGCGATGGGTGACCCGGAAAGGCCAGAAGCGGCCAGGCCCGAGCTGGATGAGGTAAATATTGCTGCCGTTCCCTGTCCCGCCCCATAGTCACGCCTGGCCTTTAGGCTGCACGTTGCAGCCGGGACCTGGGAGTTGCAGGACTGCTGTAGGAAATTTTACCCGTTGTGGTCGGCAACCCAATGCAGGCCCAACCGCGAGCCCTCGCCGCAGCCTGGTTTCGTGGTTGTAGGTGCCCGGGAGGCCGTCCCTGGGGAAGGTTGACGAGGGAGCCGCGTTTCTGCTCCGTTGCTCTGCTCCGGGGCCAGCCGAGGGCGACGCTCTGAGGTTTCGGGCCGAGCGGAGAAGCAACCCCCCCCCCCGCATAGTCCGCCCCATACTCTCCTCCCGTCTTTGCGCGTTTGGAGCCCTGGCTCCTGACAGGTGGGTTTACTGGAGAAATGCATCCCATCTCTGAGATGGTTAAAAGGAGTTGGAGACCGTGTGTGGAAATTGACACAGGTGGATGGGGACGGGAAGTCCTCACAACAATGAAAAACATCAGGTTAGGAGGCCAGATTTGCTCAGACTGGGCCACTTATCTAGCTGTGACTCTGGGGTGTCACTTTCTTCATTTATACAGTGGAAGGGATACTTTTCTCAAAGAGGATTAAGTCAAAGCCTTTATGCAAAGTGCCACGGAAGTTGTGGCTGCCTCCTAAAACCCAAGTTAACATGTTTATCTTCCGCTTCTATAATAGAAGTACCTAATAACAGCAACTCAAATTATGAGACTGTTGTAGGGTAGTTCAAATTGTTGCTCTATAATTTTCATACCGTTATTTCACAAATACTTCTGAATCATTTGTGTACAAGAGAAATACTTTTTGTATTTATCTTGAATCTGTTGGCTGTGTGTGAGTATCTTTGTTTTAACAGTTTCAGCTTACAGAGACTCATACTTAGCGCTACATTTCTTTAGAAAGTTGTAGAGTCCAGATTTGGGGTTTTATATTATTTGATTTTGATTTTGTAAACATTTAGTAACTAATTAACAAGTCGTAAATATCCCTCAAACTTTTTCTCCCCTTTTGGAAACAAATACATTGAGGACCAATTTCCTCACTCAAAAAGGACAATTTGGATTTTTCTTTTTGTGCTACAACCATTCAGACTTAAGACCTAGAAGTTAACTTTTATTATCCCCTTCTCAATGACATAGGCCCACAAAGACAGAGGCAGAATTTTACTTTAGCTGTAGAATGAATTCTAGTGAGCATCTGGTCCAAAAGTTTTTAACTTGAGTTGCAAGGATGCTTCAAGCACTTTATCTAGATATGATGGTGCAGCATGGGCCACCTGCATTAGAATCACCTGGAGCTGTAAAAAAATGTAAATTACTGGGCCTACATTCCAGACACAGTAAGTCAAAATCTCTTGGGAGGGTCTGGGACTGCATTTTTAGCAAAGACTTCAGGTGATTCTGATTCACATATTTTAAGAAACACTGCCTGGAAGCGTTCATAGATGGGCTCGAAGGGTGTTCATGAATCTCCTGAAGTTTATAGATTTTGTATGTGCATATGTGAATCTCCTGAGAAAGGGGTCCTTAGCTTTCATCAGTTTCTTCAAGTTAACTATCATTAATCTAATTCACAGTCCCTATTTTCAAGGTTAGAAATTTTAGGCCAGAAAAGATAAAATGACATGCCCAGGACCACATGATTCAATAGCAGAGCTGGGCTTAAAATCAAGTTCTTGCTTGTGGACCAGTATTCTGTTTTATCATATTTGGTGGGAATGGAAAAATGAAAATGAAAGTGACACCTGGGCAAATACAAATAGTGTATGACTGTAGCAGCATCCAAATAGTCTTCTTCACCCAAGAGGCCAAGGCAAACAAATGAAAGTGGTGGAATTGGGGCTAGATTGAGAGGGACGTCCAGGCTGTAGCATGCCAGCCTAGCTAACCAGGGAATGGTGAGTGCTAGCTGGGGGATCTGCCCGGGCATATCATCTTGGGATGAGGCGACCAGAAACTAAGGCAGGCAGAACTAGAGGCACCATTCTGGAAGACACAGTGGAATGTTGGCAAAGAATGCTTGTGTGTTCTGAACTTTTTTTCAGAGTCTCATCACTTTACACCTGTGCAGCTACAACAACTTGTCTCTCTACCTCCAGTCTTACCCTCTGTTTAATCCTTTTTTACCATTCCTAAATTAATCCTTCACTAAACCAGTGCCTTTATGTCACTCCTCCCTAAAAACTCTTGAGATGGTCTCAGTTCCCACCAAAAATACCCAGTTCTGTAGGCTGGCAAAGCCCTCTTGAAGCAGCTTTTTCATGCTAACCACCACATCTTAATTCAGGCTGCCCTGACATTTTTCTAAAGAAGACATGCAGATGGCCAACAAACACATGAAAAGGTGCTCAGCATCACTCATCAGGGAAATACAAATCAAAACTACAATGAGATATCACCTCACACCTGTCAGAATGGCTAAAATCAACAACACAGGAAACAACAGATGTTGGAGAGGATGTGGAGAAAGGGGAACCGTCTTACACTATTGGTGAGATGCAAACTGGTGCAGGCACTCTGGAAAACAGTATGGAGGTTCCTCAAAAAAGTTAAAAATAGAACTACCCAATGACCCAGCAATTGCACTACTTGTTATTTACCCAAGGGATACAAAAATACTGATTCGAAGGGACACATGCACCCTGATATTTATAGCAGCATTATCAATCATAGCCAAATTATGGAAAGAGCCCAAATGTCCATCAACTAATGAATGGATAAAGAAGATGTGGTGTGTGTGTGTGTGTAGGTATGTATTTATACATAGTGTGTGTATACACACACTATATACACACATATAGAGGGGAATATTAGCCATCCAAAAGAATGAAATCTTGCCATTTGCAATGACATGAATGGAGCTAGAGTGTATTATGCTAAGTAAAATAAGTCAGAGAAAGACAAATACCGTATGATTTCACTCATATGTGGAATTTAAGAAATAAAACAACATAGGGGAAGGGGGAAATAAGAGGGGGAGGAAAAGCATAAGAGACTCAACTATACAGAACAAACTGAGGGTTGATGGAGGGGAGGTGGGCAGGGGATGGGCTAAATGGATAATGGGTATTAAGGAGGGTACTTGTGATGAACACTGGGTGCTGTAGGTAAGTGATGAATCACTAAGTTCTACTTCTGAAACCAATATTAAACTATATGTTAACTCACTAGAATTTTAAATAAAAACTTCAAAAAAACTAAGAAAATTCAGGCTGCCATTTGTACCTTTGAGATCAATACCATGGTTGCTACCAAAATCTAGGCTTTTTTCTTTTTCCAATTCATGCTGTATAGTTATGCAATGAATCCTCCTGACGCCACCCCTATTCCTATTACTTCATATTCAGAAACTCTCCATGACTATCCACAGGAATGATTTTCAAATTGCCCTACAGTGAATGCCAGTACCTCGGGGTTGAGGGCAAATGGTGAGAGTTGGAGTATGAGCCTCTCAATCCCCCAGATGTTTAAAAATCTTTGGCCCACAGAATTAATTCCTAACCTCTTACCCTGATTGATATCCAGAGTGTGGATCCTTTACAGAATTCTTCCTGTGTTTCATCTGTTGACAGATGGCTTTAGCCAAATCAGATCACTTCTGCCTTTACTTTTGATTGTCCTACATCCATTTCAGCCACTCTTATTTTTTTTTAAAGACTTTATTTATTTTAGAGAGAGCACAAGTCACAAGTAGGAGGAGCGGCAGAAGGAGAGGGAGAAGCAGGCTCCCCATTGAGTTAGGAGCCCAATACGGGGCTCAATCCCAGGACCCTGGGATCGGGGCCTGAGCCAAAGTCAGACACTTAACCAACTGAACCACCCAGGTGCCCCTATTTCAGCCACTTTTAATCCCAGCTGGCTCCTCTTCTTCCATCTGCCCTTCCAATGTCAGCATTTTGTCGGCTGCATCCTCAGCTGTGCTGCTTTTCTATATTTTCTCCCTGGATAACCCCTTTGGTGACTACTAACGGGACGGATCGCCACCACTTCTCTGCCTTAGTGTTATATTTTTAGCTACTTACTGGATATCTGAACAGATTACGTTTTTTATTGACCAAGTTGACTTTTTAAAGACTTTTGTGTTTTTCTAACTATTGTGGCTTGGGTTGGTGGGGGAGTTCATTCAGATTAAGCTTTTGTTAAACATCTAATGTGAGAAGCAAGAGATTTGTCTGATTTATCCAGTTATTCTCCCGATGCTGAGCACTTTATCTGTGTCTCTTATTTCTTGATATGATCATCCAGTTGCTGGACACCTCAAGGGCATCTTCAACTCTTATCCTGTTCTCCAAAATACAAGTTTTTAACAAGAATGATTAATTCCACTTCTGAATCTCTTAAAGCAGTCTTCTTTTGTGTTTCTACTGCTGGTACCCTAGTTCAGGTGAGATTTGGGTAGGGTAATGATTTTTTAATTGTTCTCTCCACCTGTAATCTCTCTTCTAATCTGACCATATTTCTGGATAAGTGATTTTTAAAAAGATATATTTATTTATTTGGGGGGAGTAGGCAAAGGGAAAGAATCTTCAAGCAGACTCCCCACTGAGTGTGAAGCCCCATGTGGGGCTCCATCCCACAACCCATGAGATCACTGACCTGAGCTGAAACCAAGAGTCTGATGCTCAACCAACTGAGCCACCCAGGTGCTCCTGGAAAAGGGATCTTAAAACAGATCTGGTTATATTTCTTCCCTAATTTAAAACTTTCAAAATCTCCCAGTAGTCCATGTGATAGAGGCCAGATGCTAAAGTGTTATATATCAAAACAGACCACTTTGACTTCTGAAATTTTTTTAAATATCACCATCTTAATATCTATTTAATACGCAAAATACAAAAAAAAAATACATATCCACCTTAACCTCAGATAAAGCTTAGAGATGGAGTATATATTTTAAAAGCTAAAAGTTAAAAATCTTTGCTTGTTTCATTTCATCAGAATGATGACATTGAGGTAAAAAAGTGTCAAAACAGTTGTATTGGAATGGCTACAGGAAAATAGCTGTGGCAAAATTCATATATATTTACACTGAAGGCCCTCCTCCCATGGTTTTAACACATGAACCTATTTTTCAAACCAACTTATAAGTGTAACACTAATTGATAAAACCCACCTTTGTTTTATTAGTATAATTTTACTTAATATAACATTCCTTATAAAATCAATTAATGGAATAGAGAGGCTGTTTTGATGAAACCATCATTTTGAATTGGGGTATGGATGATTAGTGAAGATTTATATCAAACTTAGGAAACAATTTCTTTGTATATTCGTCAGAAGTTTTCTTAATCAATTTACTACTAGCCAGGTCTGTGGATTTATCCTACCCTGTAAAATATGTAGATACCCATTGGCTTTAGAATGCATGGGTAGTAGGTTCTTCTCTGATGTACCCACATATTTCTGTTCCCACTGATTGAGTTATCCCTTACCAAATCAGTTGTCTTATTTCTAATCTTATTTATACCTATTGTATTTCTATTGTAATTATTGTAATTTAATTGTGTAAACCAATATATGAGAATGAGAAGAAAGTCATTTCTATAAAAATTTTAAGATTTTATTTATTTGATGGCCAACAGACACATGAAAAAGTGCTCAACATCACTCGGCATCAGGGAAATCCAAATCAAAACCCCAATGAGATACCACCTCACACCAGTCAGAATGGCTAAAATTAACAAGTCAGGAAATGACAGATGTTGGCGAGGATGCGGAGAAAGGGGAACCCTCCTACACTGTTGGTGGGAATGCAAGCTGGTGCAGCCACTCTGGAAAACAGTATGGAGGTTCCTCAAAAAGTTGAAATTAGAGCTACCATCCGATCCAGCAATTGCAGTACTGGGTATTTACCACAAAGATACAAATGTAGGGATCTGAAGGGGTACACGCACCCCAATGTTTATAGCAGCAATGTCCACAATAGCCAACTATGGAAAGAACCAATATGTCCATCAACAGATGAATAGATAAAGAAGATGTGGTATATATATACAATGGAATATTATGCAGCCATCAAAAAACACAAAATCTTGCCATTTGCAACGACATGGATGGAACTAGAGGGTATTATGCTAAGTGAAATAAGTCAATCAGAGAAAGACAAGTATCATATGATCTCACTGATATGAGGAATTTGAGAAACAAGACAGAGGATCACAGGGAAAGGGGGTGGGGAATGAAACAAGATGAAACCGGAAAGGGAGACAAACCATAAGAGACTCTTAACCTCAGGAAACAAACTGAGGGTTGCTGGAGTGGTGGGGGGTGGGAGGGATGGGGTGGCTGGGTGATGGACATTGGGGAGGGTATGTGCTATGGTGAGTGCTGTGAATTGTGTAAGACTGATGAATCACAGACCTGTACCCCTGAAACAAATCATACATTATATGTTAATTAAATATTTTTAAAAAGATTTTATTTATTTGAGAGAGAGAGCACATGAGTGGGGATGGGGGCAGAGAGAGAAGGAGAAGCAGACTCCCCGCTGAGCAGGGAGCTGGGATCATGACCTGAGCCGAAGGCAGACGCTTAACTGACTGAGCCACCCAGGCGCCCCTGTTTCTATAAAAACTTAAATTGAAAGCTTTGGAAAACTCAGTTAGATGAGTTGTTAAAAAATTCCGGGGCACCTGGGTGGCTCAGTCAGTTAAGCATCTGCCTTCAGCTCAGGTCATGATCTTGGGGTCCTGGGACTGAGCCCCACATAGGGCTCCCTGCTCAGCGGGGAGCCTGCTCCCTCTGCCCCTCCCTCTGCTCGTGTTCTCTCTCAAATAAATAAATAAATTCTAAAAAAAAATTCTGTATAATTAGGTGTAAGCAAGACAAGTATAATAAGATTGGGAGGGAATCCTACAAGAGATAAGGACTCTGCACTCAGACTGTTCTACCTTAAGTATGTTAAAACTAGAAACTAGAACGTGTAAGTGGTACATTATGTCGTGTTTATGTCCGAAAGACTTGAGACTTGAAAGTCCAATCAAATAAATAAAAAATTTTAAAAAGTCACATACCATCATGCCTTTTTTCACATTGTTTTCTCTTCTAAAATATGGGTTCTTAGCCCAGGTCCATAGAGGATATTCTAGAGATCCTAGAGCTTTGGGATGTATGACCCTCCTGACATTGTATTAAAATGTGTGTGGACTTTTTTAAACATCATGAAAATAAGCAATGTATCATCTTTGACTCAATTCAGAGGTTTATGTTGGTTAAGCCCTCCTTTCTTCATGTTGCAGACTCTTTCTTAATGCTCTTCTAATCCAGCTTCTTTTCTTAATAATGCACGTTATCAGAATGGAACAGGAAGAATATAGGTACAAAAGTGACTTTCATTCTAATTGAAAGGTGCTAGTCTTCAGCAGTTTTCATAGATCCTGACTTTGCTCAATTATTTAATCAACACTTAAAAACTCCCTCAGGGCCAGGGTGCTTGGTACCAAAGAGTTACTGCTTATGAAGGTTCACGTAGCAAATACTGCGAAGGTAAGGAATTCCAGCTCTGAATCCATATCTGTACCCCAGGGACAAAATATATAAAGGCAACACAAACAAAAAACTTGACAGCCTCCATTTTAAAAATTTGTTTGAATATTTGGGGAATGAACATCAACTAAATGCCTGGTACTATGCTGGGTTCTAGGGATTCCACAAAAGTAAAGTTAGTTTTTACTCTCAAGGAGCATAGTCTAGAGGGGACTATAGACGAATAACAAGGAATTAATTGCAGTGAGCTATGTGCTATGTTAGGGACCTAATCCAGGCCTTTAGGGTGATGGGGGAAAGAGAGATGTGGGAGCGCTCAGAAAAGGCTTGATTTGAGAGGTTATCAGGTCATCTCACTGATGTATTGTGGCCTTATTGTTAAATTAAATTCAAAAGGTGTCCAGTAACCCAATCATAAGATAAAGAGAAATTAGCGGCCCATTCACTTACTTAGCTAACATTTATTGGTGTTATGCTTGACACAGTACTCTGGGAGCTCCATAATAAATAAAAAGTGGTTTCTACTCTCCAGGGCTCAAGTGCTTTATCTGGGGAGGTCTACACCTTCAAATAAGACAGTCTCTACTACAATGCCGGTATGTGTGCAGTGTGCAAGCACTACCTGTATTTGCATAGCCTCATGCTTTGATTTTTAGTCTTTTTCTCATCTTGCCTTGCCTTAGTACACTTGCTTTAGAGAGATGTGGTTGGTGGCAGCAATGATAAGGATGAAGGAACATGATGGGCGGGGCACTGGAGAGAGAAGAGACAGTTTGAGTTAGGAGTCCAGAATTTAAATGTATCCCAGTAATCTTAATGTATACATTATAAGCTTAGCTTAACTGTATATACTTTGTATATATTCTCATGCAAAGTACAACTCTTCTGATGCTTTTGCTGACTATTAAAATATACGCTGTGAATTGTGCAAGACTGTTGAATCACAGATCTGTACCTCTGAAACAAATAATGCAATATATGTTAAGAAAAAAAAAGATAGCAGGAGGGGAAGAATGAAGGGGGGAAATTGGAGGGGGAGATGAACCATGAGAGATGATGGACTCTGAAAAACAAACTGAGGGTTCTAGAGGGGAGGGGGGGTGGGAGGATGGGTTAACCTGGTGATGGGTATTAAAGAGGGCACGTTCTGCGTGGAGCACTGGGCGTTATACGCAAACAATGAATCATGGATCACTACATCAAAAACTAATGATGTAATGTATGGTGATTAACATAATAAAAAATTAAAAAAAATAAAAAATATATATACCTGGCACTGTCCCTTGTTGGAATGCCATCATTTCCAAGTTGTAGGTATACAGGTATGTGCTTCTCACTTGATCCACAAGACTTTAAGCCAGCCCATAGTGAGACCATCTGTAGTAATGTTAACAAGTAAATAGTAATAACAAATTGGTATATGGGAAGGTTCAGATGAACGAAGGTTGATAAATTGTTGGTAAGGAGTTTTCAGGTAAGTATTATGATAGTTCAGCTTAGAAAAGAAAACATCAAAATAAGTAGGGAAAAAAAGTAGGGGCACCTGGGTGGCTCAATTGGTTGAGCATCAGCCTTCAGCTTAGATCATGATCCCAGGGTCCTGGGGTCGGGCACCCTGCTCAGTGGGGACTCTGCTTCTCCCTCTCCCTCTGACCTTTCCCTCCTGCTTGTGCTCTCGCATGTGCGCTCTCTCTCTGAAATGAATACATTTAAAAAATCTTTAAAACTAAAATAAGAAAGTAGTTTATAATAGTATCCTATTCATGCCAGCATCCTATCTCTGAGAAAGGCAGGGAAGGGACATTTAGTGCACAAACCTAGAAATTTGCACACCATGACATTTATGGATCAAGTTTTGCGCTTATTCTTAAAGTAGCAATAATGACAAATTTGTTGCATGCTTATTATGCAACAGGCTCTTTTGAAAGCCCTTTTAATCATCAAGATTAACCTACGAGGCGAGTGTTATTTTACTGATAAGGAAAAACCAAGGCTCAGCGAAGTTAAGCAGCTTTCCATGGTCACACAACTAACCAAACACTATTGACTAGGAACAGATAACGGTAAAGGATTCAACACAGGCAGACGGGCTCCTCAACCTGTGCTGTCTCTCTAACCTCCCCTAGTGTGTGTTTAGATATGACTAAAGAGGGAATGTCTACACAAAATGGGTGTTTGTACTTTATTTCCCAAAGAGATTATCTTCGGATACCAGCGAAAATGAAGTGAAGTCAGATGAAGAGCCACTCCTACGAAAGAGTTCTCGCCGATTTGTCATCTTTCCAATCCAATACCCTGATATTTGGAAAATGTATAAACAGGCACAGGCATCCTTCTGGACAGCCGAGGAGGTGAGTGGCATCACCTTTGCCAACAGGCACGTTCCGTAATGCAGTGTCACACCTGTCATGGGACATTCCCCAAAAATGTCAACTTCTTTTTTTTTCCTAAAGATTTTATTTATTTATTTGAGAGAGAGAATGAGAGATAGCACGAGAGGGAAGAGGGTCAGAGGGAGAAGCAGACTCCCCGCTGAGCAGGCAGCCCGATGTGGGACTCGATCCCAGGACTCCAGGATCATGACCTGAGCCGAAGGCAGTTGCTTAACCAACTGAGCCATCCAGGTGCCCCAAAAATGTCAACTTCTATTGTAAGATACATTGAATCAGATCAGTTGTATAGGGCGCCTGGGTGGCTCAGTCGTTAAGCGTCTGCCTTCGGCTCAGGTCATGATCCCAGGGTCCAGGGATCGAGTCCCACATCGGGCTCCCTGCTCAGCGGGAAGCCTGCTTCTCCCTCTCTCCTTCCCCCTGCTTGTGTTCCCTCTCTTGATGTGTCTCTCTCTGTCAAATAAATAAAATCTTTAAAAAAAAAAAGATCAGTTGTATAAGGCAATGTTGGAAACTACTGAAACTAAAGACAGTGTTCTCCAATGTTTTATGTTTAGACTGCTGTCTGTAAACATGTTTCCTGCTGCAAAAATGGCCTCTCCATCAGCCAGGTTTTTACTTCCAATATATTTTAGAACATTTTCAATTTTTAGATAGACTTTTGATTTGCTATGACCAAATAAGACTAGTCTTTACTTATGGCCAGCAGAATAAATAAAATTGCGGCATGGCCAAAAAAGGAGAGTGAACTCTTTAGGGATCCTGCTTTCCATTGAGAGACTTAGCTGCTCGTGCAGAAGGAGCTGGTGGCGAATTTCACGGCTCAGGCAGTGCATCTCACTGCAGGGCTGCCCTCAGAGCTCCTCCGAGGCCGGCCCCGCCCTCAGTCACATCACACCTGGCCCTGCTGCCCCAGCGGTCGGCACGGCTTTAGATGCTGTGTGTTAGCGTGGCATTTTCCTCCTAGCAAATGAGTCGATTAGAAAATACTTGCTGGTTTGGCAAGGACAGTTGGTCATGTAAGTGGTTGCTCTGTAGTCTACATGAACCCACAGATAGTCATTGTCTTCCTCTTTGAATGTGATGGATGATACCTGCATTGCATAGTTGTTCTGTGTGTATGTGTTTATTTATCTATCTAAATAGATAAGTGGATATATCTATTTAGATAGATATATTTGGACCTGTCTATTTTTCAGAAGATTGTTTTTATACACATAAACATGCACTGTTAAGAATGCAGGCTCTGGAGCCAGATTGCCTAGGTACATATTCTTTTTTTTTTTTTTTCAATTTTTTTCCTTTTTTTTTATTGTGTTAATCACCATACATTACATCATTAGTTTTTGATGTAGCGTTCCATGATTCATTGTTTACGTATAACACCCAGTGCTCCATGCAGAACGTGCCCTCTTTAATACCCATCACCAGGCTAACCCATCCCCCCACCCCCCTCCCCTTTAGAACCCTCAGTTTGTTTCTCAGAGTCCATAGTCTCTCATGGTTCGTCTCCCCCTCCAATTTCCCCCCCTTCATTCTTCCCCTCCTGCTATCTTCTTTTTTTTGACATATAATGTATTATTTGTTTCAGAGGTACAGGTCTGTGATTCATCAGTCTTACACAATTCACAGCGCTCACCATAGCATGTACCTTCCCCAATGTCTATCACCCAGCCACCCCATCCCTCCCACCCCCACCACTCCAGCAACCCTCAGTTTGTTTCCTGAGATTAAGAATTCCTCATATCGGTGAGATCATATGATACATGTCTTTCTCTGATTGACTTATTTCACTCAGCATAATACCCTCAAGTTCTATCCACGTCGTTGCAAGTGGCAAGATTTCATTCCTTTTGATGGCTGCATAATATTCCATTGTATATATATACACCACATCTTCTTTATCCATTCATCTGTCGATGGACATCTTGGCTCTTTCCACAGTTTGGCTATTGTGGACATTGCTGCTATAAACATTGGGGTGCATGTAACCCTTCAGATCCCTACATTTGTATCTTTGGGGTAAATACCCAATAGTGCAATTGCTGGATTGTATGGTGGCTCTATTTTCAATGTTTGGAGGAACCTCCATACTGTTTTCCAGAGTGGCTGCACCAGCTTGCATTCCCGCCTAGGTACATATTCTGACTCTCCCACTTACTAGCTATAACCTCTCTGTGCATCCTCATTGGAAAACTGAGCTAAGGGTACCTGGTTCATTGGGTTATCATAAGGATTAATGAGATGAGTCATGGATGAGATAAATGAGATGTTTAGAATGCCACATGGCACTTAGTAAGCCCTAAATAAATGTAAGCTATTTTATACAGAATGAGGGAGATTTACATTAGAAATTAGAACGCATCAATTGTTGAAGCTTTGATGACACTGATTTTACCCATTTATCCACCTGTGTTATATTGTTAAAAATCTTTGTTATACTGTAGTTAACATACAGAGCAAAAAACCCCCAAACAAAATAAAAACCCAGTATTATCTAATTGGGTCATACTGCTTGGCACACCTGACCGTTCTTAACTGTGGTTTTCTAGGATGTGTCTTTTAGATATAGTTAACAGAACAAATGGAGTACACAGGTGGCTTTTTCATTCATCATGTTAAAAAGCTACTGTGATACCTGGGTTTCTTAAAATTCATTTGAAAATTACTTGCATCTTTTAGCAAATGTAATACATGTTGTATTATGACTAAGAAACACTAATTAAAAAATTAAAATACACAGGCTGGTACATATTTTGTTTATTTAAATATACATTTTAAAAGAAAGTCAAACACATATAGTTCCACATGTTTTTCCTTTAAATAAATTATGTCAGCTTTAGACTCCATTGTTTTATCTGTGGTTTAGCTTTATTCCTAAATTTGCTGGTCATCAGAAAGCTTGATTCAGAAGAAAAAGTCTAGGGTTTTGGATTTTTCTTTTAAAGCTACCAGACAATTCTAATAACCAGCAGTTTGGAATCAATATTTAGGAAGTGAAATTGAGGATTTGTTCAAAGGAAGTAAAACTGGAAAGGAAGGTTTACGTTTTAAGAATGGGAGATGACCAATGTAGTATAAATGAAATTTATAAGACTTTTTGTTTGAAGTTGAGTGTTCGAAGAGGTAAGTTTAATATTTGAGTGAGCATATTATAATACAAAATTTAATATCAGGAGTATAACACATAAAAACTAGGAAGCTGTGCTTCAGTTAACCCTGAGTTGAGCTCTTAAGGGAATAGGACCTGATATTTAGCTTGCATGTTTTAAAAGATACATACATATACCCCCTAACCCCACTGTATCTCCAACACTTATTTTTTTTAAAGATTTATTTATTTATTTGAGAGAGGGAGAGTGGGGGATCGGTGGGTGACAGAGGGAGAGGGAGAATCTCAAGCATACTCCCCACTGAGAGCCCAATGTGGGGCTTGATCTCACCACCCTGAGATCATGACCTGAGCCAAAATCAAGAGTCGGACACTTAACCGGTTGAGCCACCCAGGTGCCTCTCCAACACTTATTACAGTGTCTGGCATGTAATAGGTACTCAGGAAACATTTAAAGAATAAAGAGGAAGAATAACAGGAAAAAGAATTTCAAAAAAGAACACAAATAAATATTAATCCTTTTTGGAATGGTTAAAGAGATTAAGGCTTTGTTAGAATAAATAAAAGGACAAAGGACAGCTATATATTTCAAATGTTTATGAAGTTATTGTGAAAAATACTTCAGAGATCTTCCTAAGACAATATGTATAAGGTACATTTAAATACTATTTTAAATTGTAGATTCCATCAAACTCTAGAGTGCCTTACTCTTTTAATTCCAAGGACTAGTTCTAAACTAGTTCTAAACATTTTTTTAAAGATTTTATTTATTTATTTGACAGAGACACAGCAAGAGAGGGAACACAAGCAGGGGGAGTGGGAGAGGGAGAAGCAGGCTTCCCGCGGAGCAGGGAGCCCGACGCGGGGCTTGATCCCAGGACCCCGGGATCATGGCCTGAGCTGAAGGCAGACGCTTAACGACTGAGCCACCCAGGCGCCCCCTAATAAACATTTTTAAAAATATTTCTTTTTTTTTTAAAGATTGTATTTATATGAGAGAGCACAAGCAGGGGGAGGGGTAAAGGAAGGGGGAGAATAGACTCCCCACTGAGTTTGGAGCCCACGTGGGGGCTCCATCCCAGGACCCTGGGATCATGACCTGAGCTGAAGTCAGATGCCCAACTGACTGAGCCACCCATAGGCTCCCCATTCTCAAAAATAATTTCTATTCCCAGAGGAAGCCATACCTGTAAAGTGCTTTAAAACCTAGTTTGTTGGGGCACCTGGGTGGCTCAGTCGTTAAGCATCTGCCTTCAGCTCAGGTCATGATCCCAGGGTCCTGGGATCGAGCCCCACATAGTGCTCCCTGCTCCGTGGGAGGCCTGCTTCTCCCTCTCCCACTCTCTCTGCTTGTGTTCCCTCTCTTGCTGTGTCTCTCTCTGTCAAATAAATAAAATCTTTAAAAAATAAAAATAAAACCTAGTTTGTTACATGCCTGATATTATTTTCTGGGTATAAAAGTAGATTAGCTGGCAGTAAAGTAGCAGCTACTATTGCTTAACAGGTAGCTAATCTAACACTACAGTAAGTATTATATGTCGTGTTAAAGCCATGGTTGCTGAAAGTCATTAGTTTATTCTGCCTCAGTTAGCCAGAATATAGAGTCCTTCAAAATGCTTTTATTTTATTGTGTTCCTTTGTATAGTCTTAGTCAGTTATAGGTTGCTACAATAACACCTTAGACTGGATGGCTTATAAACAACAGAATTTTATTTCTCACAGTTCTAGAGGCTGGGAATTCCAAGATCAAGTCTCTGGCAGATTTGGTATTGGGTGAGGTCCCTGTTCCTGGTTCAGAGATAGCTGTTTACTTTCTGTGTTTTCACATGGCAGAAGGGGTGAAGAAGCTCTCTGAGGACTCTTTTATAAGGGTACTAATCCCATTCATGAGGGCTCCACCCTCATCTAATCACCTTCCAAAGACTCCATCTACCTCCAAGTACCATCACATTAGGCATTAGTTTCGAATATATGAATTTGGTGGGGGTGGGGGCGGGACATGAACATTCAGTCTGTAGCAGTTATGTTAACATTTTCTCCTCTTTCACATTTTACTGCTAATGAGTTGTCCATCCCTAACTTTGAGATGGAAGTTAGTTTTCCAAACACTGAGAAGAATTAAACACCAAGTTAAAATTTTTGAAAATCTTTTTATTTCAGGTTGACTTATCAAAGGATCTCCCTCACTGGAACAAGCTTAAATCGGATGAGAAGTATTTTATCTCTCACATATTAGCCTTTTTTGCAGCCAGTGATGGAATTGTGAATGAAAATTTGGTAAGATTTTTGTTGTATTTCTGTTCCCTTTCAGCAGCTAAATGATGATAATGGCAGTAAGATGATTAGACTAAGCCTGAAAAATGACTTCTAGGAAATGAACTAGATATAGCTTAACTTTCAAAGATATTTTTCTGGTGAAGTGTCAGAGAAAAGGATACATTTCTCCCATTTGACCGGCAAAATATCATGAAATCAAGCATATTGTGCCAATCAAAATTACTTACAATGCAAAGACATGAGTTTGATTTTTACCCTTAGATAGATAGTAATCTTAATAGAATGCCTGCACCTTAATAACCCTTCTGGAGCTCTGTAATAAAGCACTGCATTCTGGCTCCCCATTTTTAAACTTGTATTATGGTTGGCCAGGAGGCATACTTTCTTGTTAAAGAGAGAAAGATACAAACTTTCATCATGAATTAGAAGGGGCTTCAATCGATCTGTCTGCTGGTAGGGAAAATAAAGACTTAAGGTCAATTTTACAAAGCAAAGGAATTTTTGATAGCCGTTCTGAAATTTACTTGGCTTTATAGGAAGTATCCCCACCTATTAGGTCAATTCATTTAATTGCCTAAGAATACATTATGTAACTAATTTATTGTGGAGGATTGATAGATAATACTGCTTAAAATAATCCATAAATTCTGTGTAACCTCTTTGTGGCATGACAGGTAATTTTTAAGTGATAATTCTGGTGTCCAGGTTCTGATTTGCAGTGTTTAATGAGAGTCCACAGAATTGGATATGTTTCCCTTATTTTTGTAGGTGGAGCGCTTTAGTCAGGAGGTACAGGTTCCGGAGGCTCGCTGTTTCTATGGCTTTCAAATCCTCATCGAGAATGTTCACTCAGAGATGTACAGTTTGCTAATAGACACTTACATCAGAGATCCCAAGAAAAGGTATTACCACTGGGATTTTATTTACAAAGGTTTATGCTATTGCTTATGTTAAGAGCAGAATTTACTCCAAAACCAAATGTTAGGGGAAAATTATTCAAATGTTTTCTATCGTCTAATAATGTGTTGGGTTAAAAAGGCTTGTATAGAACCAGTTCATCTTTGGATATTATAGTATAAAAACTTTTTTTTTTAAAGATTTTATTTATTTATTCATGAGAGACAGAGAGAGAGAGAGAGAGAGAGGCAGAGGGAGAAGCAGGCTCCCAAGGAGCAGGGAGCCCGATGTGGGACTCGATCCTAGGACCCTGGGATCATGACCTGAGCCGAAGGCAGACGCTTAACCATCTGAGCCACCCAGGCGCCCAGTATAAAAACTGTTTATTAGCACATTCTGTTTAGAAATTGAATACTGACTTTAGTCAATTTTGTATCAAACTAGATCCAAATCACTAATTTGAATTTTAGTTTTATTTCTATACTTTCTGGACATGCAAAAATACAGAAAAACAGCAGATCTGATAGCATATCATAGGGTTGCAATTATTACTGATGATTAAACTAATGAAAATTTATTCTGATTAAGAAAAACAAGTGAATAGCTTTGCCATTCTTTTGTTTTTACAGGGAATTTTTATTTAATGCAATTGAAACAATGCCATACGTTAAGAAAAAAGCAGACTGGGCCTTACGATGGATAGAAGATAGAAAATCTACTTTTGGTAAATAGCTTTAATTTAAAAATGATCAAATTTGCCTCAGTTGACATAACACTTTTTATGTGGTGTGACTGTCAGGTACTAATCAAAGTGCCAGAATGGAAAGGGAGTACAAATGTCTCCTCGTCCACCTTTAGTAGAATCATTATTCCTAAAATAATCTAAAGTTGTTATCTATTTTGTTTAATAAGTTGAAAGTTGAAAGGTTAAGATGTCAGTACATAATTATAGGTAAATAAAAGTCACTTAGAATCTGACAAGAATATTGTAGCAATCACAGTTTGTCTCTGCTTTCATGAATGTTTATTTAAGGGAGTTAAAGCAAGTCAAAGTCACATTTTTTCAGAGAACAAATATGTAATTTCTGAAAAATTATACATAGTAGTTGCTCAATAAATATTTAATTTAATTAAAATATTCAGATACTTCATTTGAATAGCTCTAAGTACCTGTCTCATACTTATCTATTTCATAATTAGTGGTCTTTACTTTCTGGTTTTATTCATTATGGGGGAAGCAAGTCTCAAAATTTTTGGTCTCAGGACTTCTTTGTACGCAAAAATTATTGAGGACTCTCCTATTGGTGTGGGTTATTGATATTTCCATATTAGAAATTAAAACAAACTTAAAAAATTATTTATTAATGCATTTAAAAGTATAGTAAAAACCCATTATATTTTATTATAAATAACACTATTTATGAAAAAGCACTACATCCCCCCCCCCCAAATTTTGCTTTTAAATGTCTGACTTAATAGAAGACAACTGGATTGTATCTGCTTCCACATTCAATTTATTGCAGAATATTGTTGTAGTTTCTTGTATAGTTATGAAGAAAATCCAGTCTTATTCAGATGTGTAGTTAGAAAAGGGAAGACTGTTTCACCAGGCTTCTCAGATTATTGTGGATATGTCATGTAGCCTCTGGAAATCACCACTGTACACTCATGTGAGAAATGTAGTAAAAAAAAATAAATAGTGCCTTAGCATTATTATGAAAATAGTTTTGACCCCATAGACCTCCTCAGTCTGTGGATTTGCAGGGACCCACTGGAGCACACGTTGAGAACCAGTGATGTAGAGTAAGGTATGGGGCAAGCCTGTTATATATCAGGGAAGAAATAGATATGTTTGCATTGCATTCAGTTCATTTCAAGAATGAGAAAAGTGATGGCTCTCAATACGCATAAAAATTATCTGGGAGTTGCAGAAAACCCCTGCAGAATCCTGGTCCTCACCAGAGAGTGATTTCGGAGGACCAGGTAGGACCGAGGAATCTGCATTTTATACCCAGCTGATTTTCTCACAAGTGGTGTGAGAAACACTGGCTTTAAGGAAAAAAGGAGAGAAATATAAAGGTGTTCAGTATGCATTGAAAATAGTATGGATAGGTACTGATGGAAAATGATCAATAGGCTTGCAGCTAGCATGTATTTTGTAACTACAAAAGAAAGCTAGAGAGAAAATAGAGGAGGGTGGCGGTCACCATGGGACAACAGCGGGGCTCCAGGTGAATTCTCCATATTGCTTGCTCTCAAGGGAAACCCATGCTGCAGATGCAGAAAAAGCATTGGACAAAATTCAGTATCCAATTATGATAAAAACTCTCAAAAAAGCAAGTATAGTGGAAATATACCTCAACATGATAAAGGCCATATATGACAAACTCACAGCTAATATTATACTCAATTATGAAAAGCTGAACGTCTTTCCTCAAGATCAGGAGCAAGACAAGGATGCCCACTCTCACCACTTTTATTCAACATAGTATTGGAAGTTAGCTGGAGCTATTAGGCAAAAAAAAAAAAAAAAAAAAAAAAAAAAGGCATCCAAATTGGAAAGGAAGAAGTAAAACTCACTATTTGCAGATGACATGATATATATAGAAAACCCTAAAGACTCCATAAAAAAAACTATTCAGTGAAGTTGCAGGATACAAAATTAGTATACAGAAACCTGTTGTGTTTCTATATAAGAATAATGATGAACTATCAGAAAGAGAAATTAACCAATCCCATTTACAATTGCATCAACAAGAATAAAATTCCTAGGAGTAAATTTAATCAAGGAGATGAAAGACCTGTATACTGGAAACTCTAAGACATTAATGAAAGAAATTGAAGACACAAATAAATGGAAAGATATTCCATGCTCATAGATGGAAAGAATCAATATTGCTAATACAGTGTAAAATATAGTAATCTATATGTTAAAATAAGGACAGACCTTCATCTTAAAAAATATAATCTAAAGAGCCATTTTTATTTTCAAGAATCAGCAGACCATAGTGATTTATTATATTTTGTATTTAGTATATAGTACACTAAAGATTCTTCTCTTAAGAATTCCTTCTACGCAGTATATACTCAATAAGTATTTATTTAATTTACATTTCTTCTGTTATTTTTTTCAATGTGACTTTTAAAATTGTGTCTGTAAAAAAATAAAATGCCACAGAAGTTTTCCTGATGTTTTGGGCTACTAATAAGCAAGAATTTAATATAATTGATCTGATTTGATTTATTTAAGATAATCAGGGAAAAGAGTGAGGACAAACCAGAGCACTATTTGGAGATTGCCAGAAATATTTAAGAAATATTTAAATTTAAGTCATCTTTCTTTTTGAAATTTAAATATAATTACCTTTGTTCTGGAAGTTATAAGTATTCTGGATCAGATTTTAGCAGTTTTCATAGAATGAATAGTAATGTCTTTTATCATCTAGTGCTTAGATATTTTTCATTGATTCAGTTCAGAACACATTTATTAGGCACCTGCTCTGTGTTTGGTCCTGAAACAGTACTGGGATACAAGCTATGATGTTATTGACGAAACAGGCCTGTAGTTGGTTCAAGCACTCAGCTGCCTTTATCCTGTAGTCTTGGAGACCAAACATTTCTCCCTAGACAGACATGTATATAAATATTTCTCTTGAGCATATGCAATGTGGTGACATTTGTTTGGGTTAGACTTACAATCAACCCCTAGAGACAGTGTTACAGATGTGGTTCCATTATAGACCTTTTAGGAGATGGGTTTCTGAAAAGTCCTTGCCTAACAGTGAGTAACCTTTGAAATTGGGCCTTATATATTTAGCAGAAGATAGTATTTTTGCTTATGTGATGGGATATTTTATCCAACAGATATTCTCTTTAGCTGGGGTCATATTTTTTTTAATTGCAGATGCATGGCAATGTTTTTTGAAATGTTTACTGCTAATCTGTAAGATATCTTAGGTTTCTAAAAATAAAAACCTCAGCAACTTCCCTTTCCACAACCATAAAGAGGGAGACATTTGTCATAAAATCTTATCTTCTACTCTCTATTCCAATACATGCACACACTTACGTGCACATACTACACTCATAGGCATGTGTGGTGTACAGATAAATCACTTTTTTTTTTTCTTTCTTTTTTGAGTAGGGAAAGATCTCCTTTGTCCAGATACCAAGACCAATAGGAGTCCAATGTCTGATATAAGATTTGAAGTAGACATACCTACATACCTAGTAGATAGAGGTGGCGTATTTCCTCCTCTGAAGACCCTTGGCCACGGCACTAATTTGTTGATTTTGTTTCTTGGTAAAATAGTTGTGACATTGGTATAAATATATATGTAAAAATATGTGTATTTTATAGATGAGTGTTTGAAAATGTCGACAGGGTGTGATATTTCAGGAAATAAAATTATTTTATGTCTCCCAGGGGAAAGAGTTGTGGCTTTTGCTGCTGTAGAAGGAATTTTCTTCTCAGGATCTTTTGCTGCTATATTCTGGCTAAAGAAAAGAGGTCTCATGCCCGGACTCACGTTTTCCAATGAACTCATCAGCAGAGATGAAGTAAGGAATGAAGTATTCTTCTAGTTATATTTGTATTCATATTTGGTGTTCATTTATTTTTCTTTCCCCTGGAAAATGCTGATGATGACACAGATATCCTGGTAATCAAAACAAAGTAGAAAGTAATTTCTTCCTCGGTTTTTAAGAATTGTGTTTTTCTCCTGACTCTTACTGTCCCTCCTCAGTCTCCCCTGCTCATCCTTAAATATCATCAAATCCTGGGTTCCCACCTTGGCCTCTTCCTCACTGTACATGACCTCCTGGCTGATCTTATCTATTTCCCTGGGATCAGCTACCATGTAGATGCTCGTAAACAACCCAAACCTGAGCGCAGACATTCTTTCCTGAGCTCCAAAGCCAGGTGTTCAAGTGCATGTTAGTTTCTCCTGAAAGGCTCCACAGGTATCTCAAACCTAATATTTTAAAAATCAAACTCATCATCTTTCTCCCCAAATTTGTTCTTCCGTTTTCCCTGTCTCATTCAGTGATGCTACCTTCTAACCAATCATCCAAATTTGAAATCTGGGTGTCATTTTAGATTGCTTTTTTCTTTCTCAGCCACATCCAGCCAGTAACTAAATCTTGTCTCCCTTTGCCTGCGATAATGTTTCCATCTTCCTGCCTTTTTTTTTTAATCTGTTGATCACCTTCTTAAAAGTGGCAACTCAAAACTTCCCTGACTCAATTAGATAGAATTGACCCCTCTTTCCTTTATGTATCCCTTTGAAACGGGAATCTGCCCCTGTCTGAGAGTCCATAACACGTACTGCACTTCTTAACCTCTCTCCTCTGCTGGACTCTAGGCTCCCTGTGTGCAGGCACCTTGTCTTATTTTTCTTCCTGTTCTCAGGGTTTAGGCCATCACAGCCTTCAGTTCACATGTATGGACTACACTAATCCTGGCCCCTCAGCTTATTTCTAAGTGACCTTGTCAAGTTATTAACTTCTTGGAGCCTCAGTTTCTTCAACTATAAATCTTGACAGGGTTTTGTTATAATAAAATGAACCGGTATGTGTGAAAATAGTTTATAAGTGCCATAAAATGCTTTGTATAATTTTGGTTGTTTCCTGACTTTCAGTTTCTAATAATTTTTATCATAAATGTCATATGTGGTGATAATAGAGAATTAAGAGAATAAAATCACTCAATCTTAACAGAGATAATCACTTTTAGTATTTCATTGTATTTCTTTTTAGACAGTTTTCTACATTTAAACCTATGTAGATATATATGAACATCGTAATTTTATAATTTGAAATATTCTGCTTTTTTCATATTTTTGTGAGCTGAGTTTTTTTAACAGAACATTGTGAGCATTTTTCTATGAAATCAAGCATTTTTTGGAAAGAGTAGTTTTAAAAAAGTGGTTTGTTAGATAATATTTTAATGAAACAATCTATCATTTGACTATTCTATACTTGAAAATTTAGTTTTTTTCCAGGTTTTTTGTTTATTCCTCTTGCTATAATGTAAAATGAGTATCTTTTGTGTATAAGCTTTATCCCAATTTCATATTATTTTCCTTAGCTAGATTGCCTAGAAGTAGAATTACTATGTTATTAGGTATGAACATTTTGAAGGTTATTCATACTAATTTGTAGATTTCTTCCCAGAAATTTGATAGAAAGCCCCACCCAGGAACATGTGAACATGTCTTTTCTTACCATAACCTTACCAGAATTTGGATTTATGTTTTAAATATTTGACAAAGTTGATATGGGTAAATGGTTTCTCATTGCTGGTTTTATTTGCATTTATTTGATTACTACTTAGAGTGAACTTTTTTCATAATGGCATTAGTCATTTGTATCTTTTTCTGTATTTACCTATTCTTGTCTCTTGCCTCTGTTTCTGTTGATATATATTCCTAGTGCATAGAGACTGATAGGGCTCTTTCAGTAAGTGTTTATTTATTGAATTTGTTATATTTATTGTATGAATATAATATAAAATATTTTTGTCATATTTTTGCAAATATTTTCCCAGTTTGTCCTTTGCGTTTTTTTTTTTTTTACTCTTATTTATTTATTTGACAGAGAGAGACACAACGAGAGAGGGAACACAAGCAGGGAGAGTGGGAGAGGGTGAAGCAGGCTTCCCATGGAGCAGGGAGCCCGAAGCGGGGCTCGATCCCAGGACCCTGGGATCATGCCCTGAGCCAAAGGCAGACACTTAATGACTGAACCATCCAGGCACCCCAGTCTTTTGCTTTTTAATTTTATTTTTTCTTGTAACATACAAAAATCTGAAGTTGATGTGATCCACTTTTAGAGATTAGTTAAGTAATCACACCTATTTTCCTCTTGACTTTATAACATCTAGCTCTGTAATACAATTGGACTTTGTTTAGTATAAGTATAGAATTTAATATAAATGTAGTATAGGATAAGTGAGAATTTAATTTTATTTCATACCCTCAGGAAATTTTTCTAGTTCTCTTTGTTAAGTAATCCATCCTTCTCCGTTGACTTGTGATGTCTTCTTTATTATTTATTAAGGTTTTTAAATGTACTAAAATCTGTTTTGGGGCTATTTTTTTCTTTTCATTAACCTATATGTCAAATTTAGTGCCAAACATTTTTTTTTAAGGAGGGGGAGGGGCAGAGGGAGAGGGAGAGAGAATCTCAAGCAGGCTCCATGCCTGGCACAGAGCCTGACACATGGCTTGATCTCACAACCCTGAGATTATGACTTGAGCCAAAATCAAGAGTGGGACGCTTAACCAACTGAGCCACCCAGGAGCCCCCAAACACTTTTAATTATTGTAGTTTTTTATGTTTTGATAACTAGTAGGATATATCTCATAACTTTCCTATTAAAACTGTTTTTACAAGATTCTGTCCATTTATACTTCCAGATTGATTTTTTAATTGAAATACATTTGACATAATATCATGCCAATTTAAGATATATAACATGTTAATTTTCTACATTTATATATTGTGATATGATTGTTGATTTTGTTTTATATTATAGCGATAATTGGCACCTCTATGACGTTACTTAATTATCCTATTATCCTTTCTTTTTAGTTGTTCAAATAATTAAGTTCTAGTCTCCGATTCTTTTAACTAAAAACAATCCTATTGAGATTTTGATTGGAATTGCTTTGAACCTCAAAATTAATTTTATTCACTTATTGATTTAACAATATGAGTGCCTACCTTTGATTTACTCATCTCTGTAATAGGTAGCTGGCTGTCAGTTCTAATCAACACTTTCTTTAACAGCTTTCATGGTTTATTTGAAATTCAGCCTTTGGTAATTTGAAGTATCCTCTTGAGTCCAGTCTGGGAAAAATGTTTGCCTACAAATCTACTAAAGATTAGCTGTTCAAAGAGGTTTTTCTCTGATGGTTTCTTCTGGGAATGATAACTAGGAAAATAATCCTCGGAATACAACCATTGATTTGAGTCTTATCTTTCATTTGGCTTTGGTTTTTGTTGATTTATTTAGAAAAACCCAAGCGTACACTGATTTGTAATCCTTTAAGTTGCACATTCCTTCATCCTCCTTATCCCTTGGTGGCTTACAAAATTATTTCTTTTTCTTTGTAGTTAGAAATGTTCATTGATTCTGCCTTGCTTAATTTTACAGTCTCTAGCTTAATTTTGTTTGGCATGGCATCATCTTTCTCTGTCTCTAGCCTCTTTTCTTTTTTTGTTTTGACTTTTTGCAATTACTTCTGTTGTTTTCAGCTTTATACCATCTGTTCTGTGTTTTGGAATCCTGATTAATGTAGGTTGGATCTCCTTGCTCTGTTCTGTATTTAACGCTCTATCCCATTTCTTGCATTTGCATAACCATTCTGTTCTCAAGGTGCTTCACAAGTTTATTTTCTTCTTTGGTTATCTGCAGTGTCATTTCTGCTGTGTACAGCTTCAGATAGCATTCTTAATTCTTCCCATTTTCATTGCACTGAATTTATTTTTATCTTGAGCCATTCTTATTTAATATAAATGTTGTCTTTTTTGAAATCTGAATTTCACCCTTTCTTTACACACTTACTGTTTTCAATCATTTCTTAATATTTTTAGACATTAGAAATGAAAGAATTTTCATTTCAGCCCTTGCCTTGTTTTCCTTTCCAAAATGATTTTGGTTGCAGATTTGTTAATAATTCATCTTTCATGTTGACAAATTAAGATTTGCTGGCACTGAAAAATTTTCATGATAGGTTATTATAACTGGCATTTTAATAAGATTTGAGGGAAAGTAGTTCCTGGTACTATGACTCCCTCTTCTAGCTTCCAGAAATTCTGTGTTGCATTCCTAGAGCCTACTTTCTATGATGCCTGACACATGACAGAGTAAAAATAGGTGATTAAACATTCTTTGACAATGGTATTTTTCTTCTCTTTTAGGGGCTTCACTGTGACTTTGCTTGCCTGATGTTTCAATACTTAGTAAATAAGCCTTCAGAAGAAAGGGTCAGGGAGATCATTGTTAATGCTGTTGAAATTGAGCAGGTAAGCAGGGAAGCTGGTATGATTAGCATATTCTCTTTTTTCTCTGATGTTTATACCATTATTGTATTGGGTTGACTCAAGAAATTGCCACTTATAGGGTCAAAGCAAATATCCACAATTATATAGTCAACCTGACAGTATCAACAGATGATGCATTTCAATTATTATGTCAGTTTATAATTTGGTTTGTAAGTAAATGTTATATGTTAAAATTTTATGTATACTAAAATCTATTTCAGGACTGTTTTTTTCTGTCTCGTTGATCTGTCACATTCTATGCCATAGCAAACTATTTGAATTACTTTAGCTTTAAATTTTTTTTTTAGATTTTCAGCTACTGAAGGGCAGTGATGGTTTCTTGTTTGTTTTGTATGTTCAAAACCGAGCAAGGTATCTAGCTTGAAGCGTGAACTAAATGTTTATAGAATTCGTAAATCAATGAATTAGCAAATAGTAAAACTTAATATATAGAATGTAAAATCTCTAACTACAAAGACCTAGATGTTCCACTTAGGATGTTTTTTTATCATTTGAAGGAACTAGTTCAAAAGTAAAATTTAAAAAAAAAATTTATTATGTTCAGTTAGCCAACATATAGTACATCATTAGTTTTTGATGTAGTGTTCAACAATTCATTAGTTGCTTATTAACACCCAGTGCTCATCACAACACATGCCCTCCTTAATGCCCATCACGCACTTACCCCATTCCCTACCCCCCTCCCTTCTGTAACCCTCAGTTTGTTTCCCGGAGTCCAGAGTCTCTCATGGTTTGTCTCCCTCTCTGATTTCTTCACAATTTTCCCTCCCTTCCCCTGTGGTCCTCCACTCTATTCCGTACGTTCCGCATATGAGTGAAACCATATGATAATTGTCTTTCTGCTTGACTTATTTAGTAAAAAATAAGTTTTCTAAACTCTTTTAAAAAATACTGTATAGTTCAATAGCTGTGGTTTTCATATTGGGAAGGAGAAAATGCATAAAATGCATTTTGGTATTTTTAATCATTTTGAGAATTAAATTCAAATGGTTAATGTTTTTATTTTAATTTTTTTTTATTTTTAAAAGTGGGGAAGAGGGGCAGAGGGAAAAGCAGTCTCCCCACTGAGCAGGGAGCCCGATGTGGGACTCGATTTGGGACTTAATCCCAGGATCCTGAGATCATGACCTGAGCTGAAGGCAGATGCTTAACCGACTGAGCCACCCAGGCACCCTAATGTTTTTATTTTTCTCCTATTAACACTTTACCAGTGTCTTTCAATATAGATGGAGTTCAATTTATCTCCCAACCCCCACATCCATTTTTATTTTTTTCTCATTTTCTTTGTTAAGTGTGTTTCTGTCTTTCCCAATTCCCTTCCATAATCATGTTCCCCACAGTGATCATCTTTGGTGAATCTTTTTCCAGATATTTCAGAACAAAGTATCTCACTTTTTTTTTGATGGAGAAAGCCTTAGGGTCCCATAATGCTACTGTGTAAAATACCAATAGTTTGATAGTTTCAATTTGCTTAGGCTATTTGGGAATGTGAAATACTGTGAATAGTAATACCGCAAACATTTTTAAACAAGTGGACATTGCCATGTTGAAAGAATTTACTTTTAGTATACTTTCCTCAGGGACTTAGAAGATTAAAAAACTAAAATCCTATTTTTATTTGGAAAATATGTATTTATTGTTCTATCTCTGTATTTTATTCTGTTTTTGTTCATATCTCAGGAGTTTTTAACAGAAGCCTTGCCAGTTGGCCTCATTGGAATGAACTGTGTTTTGATGAAACAGTATATTGAGTTTGTAGCTGACAGATTACTTGTGGAACTTGGATTCTCAAAGGTAAGGTATTTAAAAATGTATTACTACTAGCTAAAATGTTATGGCAAGGCCACTAAAATACTGTATTTCATTGAAAACATTTGTTACATACCAGTTTACTTTTAAAATGTCTGTGACAGCCTTGTTTTGCATGATCAGATTGGTCTTATGAAATCCTTTGAAACTTGGGAGTTCATAACAGAAGTAGGAGGCTGATAAATCTTAGAATTAATAAGCTCAATAAATTACTTGTAATAATTATAGGTATTTAATAGGATTATCTTTAAATAAATTAGGTTTATTATGCATATATATATGTTTACCCTCATAAATCCCCATGGGTCTATGTTGTAATTTTTATGTTAATATTTTTTAAAGGATTTATTTATTTTAGAGAGAGAGAGAGAGAGAGCTTGAGTGGGGGGAAGGGCAGAGAAAGAGGGAGAGAGAGAACATCCTCAAGCAGACTCCCTGCTGAGCGTGGAGGCCGCCATGGGGCTCAATCCCAGGACCCTGAGATCATGACCTGAGTTGAAATCAGGAGTCTGCCTCTTAACTGACTGAGCCATCCAGGTACCCCATATTAGTATTTCTTTTAAGGCCTGTTTATCTTTTATTTGTTTAGTAAGATTAGTCTATGAGAAATTAATATTTGTATTTTTTTATTTTTTTTAAAGATTTATTTATTTATTTGAGAGAGAGAGAGAGCTTGGTGGGGAGAGGCAGAGGGAGAGGGAAAGAATCTTAAGCAGACTCCAAACTGAGCGCAGAGCCCCATACAGGCTCCATCTCATGACCCTGAGATCATAACCTGAGCTAAAACTAAGAGTCAGATGCTTAACTGACTGAGCAACCTGGGCACCCCTGAACTTTTAAATATGAATAGTTACTAGGAAGACATTAACTCTCATAATTTGACCCTTTGAACTCAGTTGTCTTTTAAGTTATTTTTTATTTTGTTTATCAGAGATAATATACCTGAATTTCATAAAGAGGTATGCTTCTCACATAACAGATGGAGGTTGCAGCCAGTCTACCTGGGTTCCAATCCTGGTGCTGCCACCTTCTTGCTATATGATCTTAAGCAAGTTGCTTAACCTCTTATCCCCATTTCCTCATCCATAAGAGGGAGATGATAATAATAATACTTACCACAAAGGATTGTTGATGAGTTGGTATACTTAAAGCACTTCAAATAGTATCAGACATACAGTAAATTCACACTAAGTGGTCATGTTGTATTCACCGTAATTGGAACATTCATAGAACTTTACTATGTACTCTAATACGATGGTAATTAGAAATTATAGGTTTTAACTTCTTAGCATGGAAATGTAAGTTTAAATTGTATTTAATGAGACGCCTTATGAAATCCATGATGCTGGAGTAAATCATTACCTTTCTCAGTAATGCATTTATATTCTGGTAACCACAGAAATACCGTCATGAAAGAGTCAGGTAGGACAAAGCTTTTTGTAAGATGAACTATATTTTATTATTTTAGTTATAAAATTCTGTGTTTACTGATAATTGGAGAAATCAAGATTATAATTGCATTAGTGTGATCTCTTAAATTTATAAACTGTATATTTTTAAAAATTGTGTTTGTTCAGGCTCCTGGGTGGCTCAGTCGTTAAGCGTCTGCCTAGAGCTCAGGTCATGATTCCAGGGTCCTGGGATCGAGTCCCACGTTGGGCTCCCTCCTCGGGGGGAAGCCTGCTTCTCCCTCTCCCACTCCTGCTTGTGTTCCTGCTCTCGCTATCTCTGTTTCTGTCAAATGAATAAATAAAACCTTTAAAAAAATTAAAAAAAAATAAAAATTGTGTTTGTTCTTAAGTTATACCAATATGTTTGTTACAGGAAAATTAATTTGCTCACTTGAGCCTTACAGTGAGCTCACTGTCCTTTAACTGACCACCATATCCTTACACTCTTACATCCATGTTCTCCTGACTTTTAGAAAACTGTGGGCTCCTGGGCCTAATTTTCCCTTTGGGAACTTGATCACTGTAGATCTATAAAACATCCCGCCTACAGAAGAAAATCTAAACATAGTATGAAATGTCATTTTTCCACAGGCCTTCAACATATCTCAATAAATTCCAAAAAGCAGAAATTATATAGACCTTTTAGATTTTAATGCAGTAAAATTAGAAATTAACAATGAAAGATTGCCAAAAACTTCTGTCAATTGAGAAGATATCCTTTAAAATGAGATTAAAATGAAAATATAAATAGAAAATATGAACTAAATGATGGTAAAGTTACTGTATATCAAAACTTGTAGAATGCAGCTAAATAGATCCTCAAAGGAAAAGTTATAGCCTTGAATGTGTATGTTAAGAAAACAAGACAGTTTAAAATACATGAACTACACTTTGAAATCAAGGAACTAGAAAAAGAACTGTTCTTTTTTTTTGTACATAGATTTTTTCTTTTTTTTTAAATTTTTATTGTTATGTTAATCACCATACATTACATCATTAGTTTTTAATGTAGTGTTCCATGATTCATTGGTTGTGCATAATACCCAGTGCTCCACGCAGAAAAAGAACTGTTCTTATAATGACAGTTTTTGGCAAAATAAGAGATTCAATTAACAAATGGTTGTCATTTATACAGAATTCTAAGTAGGAGCCATATTAATGATGTTTTCAACTTCTTTTTTAGTTTGGGATACTTCTGTGTGTCAAAAACAAGCCACTAAATTTATTTTTTGGTATTAGTGAAATGTAGTTGACATACGGTGTGATACTAGTTTCAGGTGTGCAACTGACTGACAATTCTATACATTACCCAGTGCTTCCCATGATAAGGGTGGTTACCACTTGTCACCATACAATGTTATTACAATATTATTGGCTATATTTCCTGTGCTGTACTTTTCATCTCCGGACTGACTTATTTTATAGCTGAAAGTTTGTACTTTTAATTCCCTTCACATATTTCACCCATCCTTCCCCCTCCCCCTCCCCGGCTGTTACCAGTTCATTCTCTGTATTTAGGAGTCTGTTTCTGGTTTTTTGTTTGTTCATATGTTTTGGGGTTTTTTTAGATTCCACGTAGAAATGAAATCATATGGTATTTCTCTGACTTATTCCACTTATGATAATTCCCTCTAGGTCCATCCATTTTGTCACAGATGGCAGGATCTCATTCATTTTTTTAAAGATTTTACTTATTTGAGAGAGAGCACAAGTCAGGGGGGGAAGGGCAGAGGGAGCAGGAGAAGCAGGCTTCCCGCTGAGCAGGGAGCCCGACGTGGACTCGATCCAAGGACCTGGGATCATAACCTGAGTCAAAGGTAGACACTTAACCGACTGAGCCACCCAGGAGCCCGGATCTCATTCTTTTTTATGCTCAGTAATATTTCAGTGTGTGTGTGTGTGTGTGTGTGTGTGTGTGTGTGTGTGTGTGTGTGTGTGTACATACATATCTTCTTTATCCATTCTTCTGTTGATGGACACTTGGGATAGATTCACATATCTACTGCTGTTGTAAATAATGCAGTAAACATAGGGTGCATATATCTTTTCAAATTTGTGTTTTTGTTTTCTTTGGGTAAATACTCAGTAGTGGAATTACTGGATCATATGGTATTTCTGTTTTTAAGCTTTTGAGGAAACTCCATATGGTTTTCCACAGTGGGCTACAACAGTTTACATTCTCCAGCTACAGTGCATGAGGGTTCCCTTTCTCCACATCCTCACCAATGCTTGTTATTCCTTGTCATTTTTTTTTTAAAAAGATTATATTTATGTATTTGAGAGAGAGTGAGCAATGAGAGCAAGAGAGCATGAGCCGGGGTGGGGGGTGGGGGGACAAGGGAGAAGGAAAAGCAGACTCCCAGTGGAGCAGGGAGCTGGGTGCGGGACTCGATCCCAGGACCCTGGGATCATGACCTGAGCCGAAGGCAGACACTTAACCGACTGAACCACCCAGGCGCCCCTACCCTTTTTTTTTTTTAAGGAGTTTTATAGTTTCAGGTCTCACATTTAGATCTTTCGTCCATTTTGAGTTTATTTTTGTGTTTGGTGAAGGAAAGTAGTTCAATTTCATTCTTTTGCATGCAGCTGTCCAGTTTTCCCAGCACTCTTTATTGAAAAGACTATCTTTTCCTCATTGTATGTTCTTGCCTCCTTTGTCGCAGATTACTTGAGCATATAAACGTGGGTTTATTTCTTGGCTCCCTTTCCTGTACTTTTGATCAAAGTGTCTATTTTCTATGCCAGTACCATATTGTTTTGATTACTGTAGCTTTCTAGTATATGTTGAAATCTGAGATTGTGGTACCTCCAGCTTTGTTTTTCTTTCTCAAGATTGCTTTAGCTATTCAGGGCCTTTTGTGGATCCGTACAGATTTTGTGAAAAATATGTGCATTTAATTTAACTCTGTCCTAGTTACCTTGTCCATGTCATGGATGATTTAAATCAGGTTTTTTGGAAGGCCCCCACTTTTAAAGTCCAGTGAATCTGTAACTATTGGTTCAGTGCTTTTTTCACGATATTGTGCTAGTTCAAATTTTCACTCCGTCTTAGCATATCATTTCCGACAGGCAATGTCACTGAATTCTATGACTCAACCACACACAGCATATGATCTTTTGTTGAACCTATATATATATATATATATATGTGTGTGTGTATATATATAGTTTTTATAATATATTTTATTAAGATAATTAAGCTTTTTATTAAGATATAAGTCACAGAGCATGCAATTTACCTATTAACAAACGTACAGTTCAATGGTTTTTAGTAAATTCACAGAGTTGTACAACTATCACAACAGTCTGTTTTAGAATATTTTTAGCACCCCACAAAAAGAAACTCTATACCCATTAGCAATCAGTCACATTCCTTTCTTTCCCGCACCTCCGCCTCAGCCCTAGGCACCACTAATCTAATTTCTGTCTCTTTAGATTTGCCTATTCTATATATCCCATTTCATATAAATGCAATCATACAATATATGGTCTTTTGTGGCTGGCTTCTTTCCTTAGTATGTTTTCAGGGTTCGTTCATGCTGTGGCATGTGTCAGTACTTTATTCCTTTTTATAGCCAAATAGCATTGTATGACTATACCAAATTTTATTTATCCATTTATCGGTTGATGGACATTTCAGTAGTTTTGGCTCTTATGGCTATTATGAATAATGCAAATATGAACATTCACTTATAAGTTTTCTGTGTGGACGGATGTTTTCTTTTTTTTTTTAAGATTTTATTTATTTATTTGACAGAGAGAGACACAGCGAGAGAGGGAACACAAGCAGGGGGAGTGGGAGAGGGAGAAGCAGGCTTCCCGCGGAGCAGGGAGCCCAATGCGGGGCTCAATCCCAGGACCCTGAGATCATGACCTGAGCCGAAGGCAGAAGCTTAACGACTGAGCCACCCAGGCGCCCCTGGACAGATGTTTTCATTTCTTTTGGATATATAACTACAAGTGAAATTCTTGGGTCATAGGGTAACTCTTTTTAATTATTAGAGGAACTGCCAGACTATTTTTCAAAGCAACGGCGCCATTTTACATTCAGGAGTGTATGAGGGTGTCAGTTTCTCCACATCTTCACCAGCACCTGTGATCAGTCTTTTTTATTATAGCCATCCTAGTGGGTGTGCAGTAGTATCTCATTGCAGTCTTGATTTGCATCTCGCTAATGAGTAATGATTTTGAGCATCTTTTCATGTGTTTCTTGGCGTTTGTATACCTTCTTTAGAGAAATGTCTATTTGTCTATTCAGACCCTTTGCCCATTTTTAATTGGGTTATTTGAATATATTATCTGTGGTGTTCATAATCCCTGCTGGAATACTCCTAAATTCAAAAATCCTATTTTATTGTTCCTCATGGATCACTGAAATGTTTCATGGTTTTTCATCAAGCTGTATCACCGAGTCTGCTTCTTGAATTCAGAAGTAGTAAAAAAGCTTCTTGTTAACTAACCTATATTCCACTTTTTGTTTGGAAACACCTATGGATAGCATTTATTCTATTTTTTCTCATCATGATTCCTTAACATCAATGTGTTAATTATCTGTTATGAACTAAGGAGACATGTTTAGGTTCACAGTACATTATTGGTAATTCAGTATTTTGTAGTATCATGTATATGTGACTACCTAATGGTTATACCCACCTGTGTAAAGGTCTCTAATATATAGGTGTACTGGATCTCTCAAGCTGCAAAAACATTTTAGTTTGGTATTAAATTTTTCATTTCTGCAGTAATACATGTCTTCTTTCTCTTCTTAAAATACCAGAAATGCTAGTATAGTTTCTTAAGGAGGTTAGTGGGTGATCTCAGTTGTCTTACAATTTATCAGCCTTGAGTGCCTCTAGGACCTTCTGGAATAATGGATCCTATAGATGACTAGACAGGTGTTAGGAGACCTGAGCTTGTTAGTTATCTGTTGTCTTGTGGGTGTGATTAGGCTTCTTCAGAATGTCTAATGACATGTCTTTTCTTTTTAGGTTTTTCAGGCAGAAAATCCCTTTGATTTTATGGAGAACATTTCTTTAGAAGGGAAAACAAATTTCTTTGAGAAACGAGTTGCAGAGTATCAACGTTTTGCAGTCATGGCAGAAACTACAGATAATGTCTTCACCTTGGATGCAGATTTTTAAAACCCTTCCCATATATAAACCTACCACTGGTAAATAGCAGTCCATTTTTCTTTGCTTTAAAAAAACAAAAAAAAACAAAAAAACGAAAACTTGAAGTACCTCCTTTAGGGAATAGAAGTTTGCTCCAGAGGAAATCTAAAACCAAATTTCATTCAAGTTGGATTTATATAAATACACTCTAATTTTCCTGTTTAACAACCAGCGTGTGACTTAAATGCTTTTGTTTTGTCACTAAAATATAAGATGGTATTATGTAGCGGTTAAGACCATGAGGTGAGGGGCAGATATGAGTTCGACATTCTACCCTTACTACTTGTGTGATTCTTGGCAAGTCAGTTAATCTCTCTAAATCTCAGTGTGCGTATCTTTAAAATGAAAGTAATAGTAGGTCCTAAATTTATCACGTGGATATGAGGATTAAGCCACAAAATAAATGCTTAGCCAATATTAACACCACCACTACTATTACTATTTACTAATAGTGTTAATTATGGTGATGTTGTGATAAAATGCTCCCCTGTCCTCCAAGTAATTGTGATTCTAGGTCTTAAGATCTAGATTAAATCTTTGTATTTTTAATGTTTGAGGGAGAATATAAAGATTTCATTTAAAAGATTATAATTCTCATTAACTTGAGAATAACTTCTTTGAATGCCTCAGCATGTGGTAAAGGAAATTTCGTTCTTAGTTGCTTTGGGCAGGATACTTATGAAGTGGAATTCAGGAAGTTGTCCTGGTAGTTGACCTTGTAAGTAAAATGATTCTCCTCCTTTGGAAATCAAAATAGTCACTATTGCCAGACATAGCCCTGAAATGTTTAAAGCCCAGGTGAATTAGCTAGAATACCATTTCCCAAAGAGTATTCTAAGAGCTGTTAGCCCCTCTAGATATTTTGTGGGCGGGGGGGGAAGGGGATTCTGTGGTCAGATGAATCTGGGAAATGTTTATCCTCCCTTCCTCTTTAGAACATACAGTTCAGTACATCGAAGACAGAGAAATTCTGCAGTACGTAAGCTTATTCCCCCCTGCATGTCCCAGACTTAGTTTATACGAATCTGTTTTTCACCTGTTAACATCTTACCTACCTGGTATTCCTCAGAACATAGGTTGGAAAAAGTTGGCCTAGAACTATGGCCTTCAGAGGAAGGAGTTGGGGACTGAGTTAAGGAGACCTGGTGGGAATTACTGAACCATTCATATTTGTGCCAGCCTGAGTAATGTACCTGAGACTGACCTCAGCTGTGCTTCTTTAATACTCTTTAAACTCTTTTATGCTGTTACAAGGTATAAGTCCAAATAATGGAACTATGCCTCCAGTACAGTAGCACATAGACACAGGTCTCTGCAGAGGAGACTGGGTGAGGAGAGTCCGGGAACCCCTCATTATCATTAGGAAGAGTCAAGAGGTAGCCTGAGCCCCCAAAAACAGTGTGGTTCTCCACTTACAGCACATTTTTATAAAATTCTGCAACCTAGAATTTAGAGATTTTCACTGTGCATAAATGTTTGCTCCATTCATTCGGCAATTATCTAATTGACTTTATAAAACTGGGAGTTCTCGAGTGTGTGCAAGAGGAGCATGTCATAGCTTTGTTAGGGAGAAGGTCCGAAACTTGATATATTTCCACCTATGACAATGCCATTTATTTGTTCAGTTTGTTCTGTGCTGCAGAGTTGGCCAGCTGTTTTTATATTTTATGTCCTCTCGGGTGATCCCACAACAGCCTTTGGAGTTTGAAGAGCTGCTAGTATTGACATTTTACTGATGGGGGAGAGTGAGGCTCAGAGAAGTTAAATGACTTGGTCAAGATCTGCTCATAGCACTGTCCCTACAGGAGAATTCATTTTTCTTAGAGATTATCATCTTTCTTGTATTTAGTCCTTTACATCCATCTTGATGTGATTTTGTCTTTCCTCATTCAAGTATCATGTACTTTAATCAAGGTGTTATATAAATTATTTAACTATATTCAGGTAGTATGTTCAAAGATGTGTCTACTACTATACAAAAACTGAACGTTTAAAATTAACAATATCTGCAATGATATCAGAATGAAAGAAAAAAGATTTCAGTGCATATTCCCATTGTTTTGAATTCACATCTTTCTCATAGGTAATGGCAGGTGCCTTAATATGAAGCTTATTTATAGTAGCAATAAACCTAACTGTATTGAGATGAAGAAGTTTTATTACTGAAATACTGGATTTTTAATACACTGGTTTATTACATTCGGTGTTCTAGATCCTTTTCCAGGCCTCCAGGTTGCATATTTATTTATTATGTTTAGTATTTTGGTTCTTAGCTCTTAAGGAGTGACGCAATTATGGAATCTCTTTTTAACTTTCAGGTAAAGAAAAAATTCAGAGTATGTTTACAACTTTTTTTTTTAACAGCCACATGTATTTAGATCATTGTTACAGTAGTTAAGTTCATTATTTAGGAATATAAAAACTTGTAGTTCATGACAGATTGCACTTATTAAACATATTTCATTGTAGTATGTAGAATCGTGATTTGGAAAGATTTGGGAAGACAGACCCAGTGCTTTCAGACAAGACTGCTTTGTTGTTCAGTTACATACAATAATAAACAATTACTTTTACATACAAGCTTACTCGAGTCCTGTCTTAGTTGTCTCATTTTGGAACATCAAATTTTTCTGCTGCTTTTGCCATTTTATTTTTTATTCATAAAAACATGATTACAGTTGACCCTTGAACAACACGGAGTTAGGGACACCATCCCCCCTGTGCAGATGAAAATCTACATGTAGCCTTTGACTTCCCCAAAACTTAGCTACTAATAGCCTACTGTTGACCAGAAGCCTTACCAATAACACAGTTGACTAACACATATTTTGTGTTATATGTATTATATACTGTATTTTACAATAAAGTAAGCTAAAGAAAATGTTATTAAGAAAGTCATAAGAAAGAGAAAATACATTTACAGTCCTGTCTTCTATTTATTGAAAAAAATCTGCATTTAAGTGGACCCATGCAGGTCAAACCCATGTTGTTCAAGGGCCAACTGTATGGAGAAAACAGCAGTTTGCATATTAAAAAAAAAAAAACATTATTTGATACTCAGAATTTTGTATTTTACATTTAAATATGCTAACAGTGTCATGGAATCCCCAGATTGCATTTGTACAGATTAAGCTAAAGGCTAAATGTCACTAACTGATTTTCAGTGATAGAGAAATCTGCTCATGGGCTACGTGAAAGCCAGCTTAGTCCTATCATCAGGTATTATGTTTTTCAACTAAATTGAGTGATTTGGCAGCCAACTCAGGAACTCTTCCTTGGCGGAATCTGTATGAGTGGCACAGAAGGGAAATCTGTATATCTTTGTTTTTCCCGCCCTTTAAGTAATCTCCTTTTTAGACAATTACAAGTTTGCAGGAAAACTTGATATTCCTAGGGCCTTAGGAAGAAAGGATTTAAGCCTTCAAATTTGGGGCTTAATTCTGTTAAGGAAAATATAGGTGAAAATGGAAGGTTAGAGAATGGCTGTTTGTACAGAGAACGATGTAACAATTCAGGCTTTCTAAGTTCACAAGACTGTTAACTTATGCATTTGACTCTTATAAATATGTCTTGATATTTCCAAATGTATGGTAATTTAGCGAAGTTATTTGGTATCTACTGTGTATATAGAGAGCTTTATTAGGTGTGGTGTACCTAAGTCTTTTTGCTAAAATACATTATGGTCAATCAAGCCAATCCTGCCTATTTAGAATTTGGGTTTTTTTTTTTTTTTCCAAAGAAATAAGTTGTTATTTTTTTGGTTTAGTGTGTTGAAATAAACTATATCATAGCTACATCATTTTGTGTTTCTCCTTTTTGAGTAAGAGTATTTGTTTATAAGTGCAGGGGCTACCCTACTCAAGGAATGTGTATATTTTCTATTTGTGTATACAGATAAATACATATTGGTATTACTTTGTTCAGCTCTACCCCCCCCACACACAGTTCTTTGACATAAGCAGGATCCCCCAGTCCTCTCCCTCATCTACCTTCACCCAATCCATGAAACTTTCTTCATGTCTTTTTATATCCAGCTGAGATGGCGCAATCCATCATCTGACTAGTACTAACATTCTTTACCAGTACTCTGAACTCTGTTCCTCATCTGCATTTCTACCATTCATAGAAAAATCAAGGAAATTTCCCCACCCTGTTACAAACATGACAGTTTTTCCGTATTTGCCCTTTAGCAACCAAATGCTGCTAGAGAAAAAGGCATATAAGACAAATTGGATCCGTTTACTATAAATCCATGGTTACATACTGTCTTAGTCCACTGGGGCTGCTATTAAAAACTACCATAGCCTGGGTGGCTGAAACAAGGCATTTATTTCTCATAGTTCTGGAGGCTGGGAAGTCCACGATCCCGGTGCTGACAGATTCAATGTCCGGTGAGTCTTGCTTCCTCGTTCATAGACTGCTGTCTACCCACTATGTCCTCACATGGAGGAAGGTTGAGGGAACCCCCTGAGGTCTCTTTTGTAAGGGCACTAATCCCGGGGCTCCTGGGTGGCTCAGTCAGTTGTGGGATCGAGCCCCATGTCGTCAGGCTCCCTGCTCAGCGGGGAGTCTGCTTCTCCCTCTGCCCCTCTCCCCTACTCGTGCTCACTCACTCTCAAATAAATAAAATCTTATAAGGGCACTAATCCCATTCATGATCCAATCCCATCCTGCAGGCCTCACCTCCAAACATGATCACACTGGGGATAGATTTTAACATGAATCTGGGCGGGACCGAGGCATTCAGTTTATAGCACCTACCTCTGCACTGATAACCCTAGTACATTTTCCTGGTAAACTTGGTCTCCATTCTCCACCATTTCTTTTCCACACTGTCTCCGTCTTCTGCTACTACCCTCACTCCTCAAGAAGGTGCTTTTATCATCTGTTCTTTCTTTTGAACTGTGGCCCCACAAGAGATTCTCAGCAGAAAAATTTGACCACTAGAGGAGTCCTAAATCTAGAACCTGAGAAGCTGGCGGTAGAATGCAATACACAAACGTCTATGCATGACTTCTGTCCTGTGGAGTCGTTGCGCTCAGAGTGACTAAGGACAGGATCTGTTTTGCCTGCCCTTCTGGGAATTGGAGCCACTTATCTGTGGAAATCGCTGCTCTTCCTCCCGCCACATGGCTCTTGCAGGGCTGCCAACACTAGTACACACACCATCTGTCTGGGCCCACGGAAAGGCATGGGACCCAGGCGGGGGGGCCAGGCCCTTGCCTACATTGTTTCTAAAGGAAACTAAAGGAAGGGAATCACTTTTATTCTAATGACAAAGCTCGAGAAAATATCCGAGTTCCACTCCCCCCAAGGCCTGACCATATCCCTATTCTGGGCAACTTTTCATTATCAAGGTCATAAATGCCTACTTTTGGCCTAAAATAGCTTAAATTCCCTGATTTGCAACAAAAAGGACCCTCGGTAAAACAAAAATCGGCTCCTGGATACAAAAAGTGATTGGAAAGAACCAGGGTGTTCAGGTGTGTATCAAAGAGCGGGGAGCCCCGAGTTTGCTCCTGGGGTGGACCCTGAGAGCCAGGCGAAGTCTTCAGTGAAACTCAAGTGCTGTTTAAAGGGCGGGGTGAAGAGTAGGAGAGGTGGGTACGGCTGAGATGTGAGTTTTAGAAGAGCAGCGTTGTTAGACGTGAATGGGTTCCCTGGTCTGCATGGTCATCCAGCAATAAGAAAAACAGCTGTCCTTGTTTTATGTGACCTTTCTCGGTGCCTCATGCATCTGGGCTTTCTGCACTTTATGCTGGCTCTCACAACTACGTTTGCTCTGTCCATTCCATTTCTCCAGGTTAGCGTAGTGCCACACCATAGGAAACAAGAGCACCCTCCAGTTTGCCTGAGGAAGGGTCAAGGGTCAAGGTCAAGTTCTTGATAGTCTCTCATTGTTAATGATAGTGTCCAAATTCCGCAAGGAAAATTTAATGCCCAGTAAAATAGTAAGTATTTGTACATACTTCAGTGTTTATAAGGTGATCTTGCAAACTTGTTATTCTAATCACTTCATTGATCCACTCATTTTATGAGGAATTGCTATGTCCCAATAATTTTATTGATAAAGGACCAGAGGCTCAGACAAGCTAAGTTACTTGACCAAGGCCAGGCAACTAATAAAAGAGGCAGGTGTTATGGCTTTAAATCCCATCATCTTTTCACTGAGTGCACCCAAATTTCTACTCCTGCTGGTGGTATTCAAGAAGATTTTTCATGGGATGTGATCCCCTTGACCTTGACTCTCCCTAACCCACTCCATCAGCAGGTGTCAGCTTAGAGCTTCATGTGTCCTCCCCCAGAGCTTACTGAGAATTGTGTTTAAGCATCACGTCATGGAGCGGGGGAGAGAGGGCTGACCTGCTGTGGCCATATTCTTTGAAGACATCAGAGCTGCAAGGGTCATTGATACTTATTTTCTAATCATATTTGGGAAATATAGCTTCAAAAATATTGCTTGAAGTAAAAAGTAATGTAACTTTATTAGAAAAATCAATAGTACGGCTGGAACTCAGAAGGACATAACCTGGCAGTGGTTGGGTTGGACAGTTTTGGAAAGCTTACACCACATCTCTACTGTCTACAATGTTAAGAGCTGTCCAGGTGAGAGTTTCCCAAGCAGTCCTTCTCAGAACTCAGATTGTAACGTGGTAGCACATAAAGCTATACTTGCTTCGATTTGTCTACATTTCTGACGCTAGGGCAGCACCTGCCTCTAATTCCCAACCATCTGTTGGTTTGGGTCTCTAGGTTTAGAGCCCCAAAATCTCAGAGGACTCACACGGTCCTTCATGCGGCTCTCTCAAAGCAAGTCAAACCCACCGAAGGCAACATCCAGATACGATCAACCTTCACATTTCTGAGAAAATGTATTCCAGACACATCTCCTGTGTATGCTACAGTTGTCTTTATCTTTAGGGACTCAGCTTCATCAATGGGCCGCAGAGTTTGATGCAGAGGATTTTTCCCTTCCCAGATTTTTTCTCCACGCCTGCCTTTTTTTACTGGCTAGTCCCTGCTCATCCTCTGGGAAAGTCCTTTCTCTGTGTGCTCATGGCTCTCTATATCTGGCACACGATGTATTAACATTTGATTGAAACCCCCTTCAGGTGAGAACAGCACTCTTTACATTTGTATCGCCCGTGTGGTACCCAGCAGTTTCTCGGTATTTCCACCATGAATGAATGAATGAATGACAGTCACAACTAGTTGAATCCTGAAACCTGGTTTCATGTAATCAGCATAAGCTGGTAGCTAGAAACCATTATTTACAGAGCACACGTGCCCCCTATGCTTCACATAGATTATGTCATTTAATGCTCTGAATCCTATTGGGAAGGTATTTTTTCCTCCTTCCCTCCACAGATATTTATTGAGTGTATCCTAAGTGCCAGACACTGTGCGAGGTGCTGGAGATCAAACCATGGAAAAACAGATATGAGTCTGCCTCATGGAGCATAACGGGGTAGACACATAATGAGCAAAGAAAACGTTATCGCCTCTATTTTCAGGGTGACTTTCAGACAGGGCTCACTCCTTACTGACCCCTTACTTAAAGTGGTAGATTCCCTAGACTCTCCTGATCAAGACATCACTGCAGCTCTGATGGGCACAGAGTTCCAGGTCCCAGGCGTGGTGGGTACCAAACCACCTCAAAGGGCTGTGTGGCCTGAGGTGAGAGTCAGCCGCTGCAGGTGCTGCTCAGGCTCCAGGGGAGAGAAGCCGGTGGAGGCCAAGGTCAGACACCGCCGCATCCCACTGGTAGCTGGCAGACAGCCCTATTGCCATAGTGTGGGATTCGGTGGGCAGAGCTGATGGGAATTCAGCAAAGCTTCAGGATCTTACCAGCGGCTAACCCATGTAGAGCTCAGAGTTGCCAGCCCCCATGGATCCAGGCCCCATGGATCCAGCCCTGCCCCCATGGATCCAGCCCTACTTGGATCAGGAGAAAGCCAAAGGAGGCTGCTGTGGGCCCCAGCCTTCCCTGAGGTCAGCAAAGCAGAAGTGACTGGGTGGGAGTTGGGGGGGGCACACGGTGCCAAGTCCCCTTTCTTGCTAGACAACTGTGACCTGGCCACTCCACTGGCCTCCTGTTCCCCATCTCCACCCTTGACTTCCTGTAGGTGGTGGTACCTGCTCTGGAAGATCATGGAAATGTTTTGCCAGAGGTCTCATTTCCTGACTTCCTCATGATGGAGCCCTTGAGCCACTGGTTTCTCCACTCAGAGGCTGCTCCTTCACTGTGGGAGTTAAGGAGGTAGATTTTAAAGAAGGATGATTCTGTTTCCAGATGAGCTTGGGCTGCTGGACTGGAGGGAGGCCTCTGGACACACAGAAGAAATTCCTGCTCAGCACAAACTCCCTTGGGGAATTTCACCCCTGGCTGGCTGTCCAGAAATGAAAGTCGAGGTGACACTCCCATAGGGAAGCCCTGTATTTTGGTACCAACTGAAAGAGGGAAGGAAAGCTTCTTTCCATAGACAGATGCTGAGCACTTATGAGACAACTGACAAAGCTATGCATTTTTATGAAGCATCAGGAGTCCTGGACTAGTCAGAGTCACCTGTGATTTTGTTATTCACTTATCCATCAGTCTGGGGGAGGGGTGGCAGAGAGGGGAAGGTCAGAAATGGCAGAAAGATAACACTTACCCTCTGGCCCAGTCTGGGAAGATCTAAGGGTAGAGGGGAACGTCCTGGGTCTTGTCTGTTGTACTGGAATGGATCATGCCATTCCTTTGGCCCTGGATCCCTGAAGCTCCTGTCCACCTCAGTTTGAGGAGGGAGATGGAGATATCTATGGTCAGGGCAGGATATTTTCACAATTTAGATGTGGGGAGCAGGTTTCTTGAGAGCTAGGGGGTCCTTAAATGATACTCCATCCTATGAATACTAAATCTATCTTGACTCAGTCAGCTCACTTGCACCCCACAGGAAGCACCTCAAAATGCGGGACTTTGCTATGCTGAGATGTGGAAGAGCACAGGCTTTAGGGCCAAAACTACTCAGGTTCAAATCCTGGCTCTACCATTTACTGGCTGGATGACTTTGGCAAGTTAAATGTGCAACTAGGAAGAAGAGCAGTGTGGACTTCTGCTGTTGTATAAATATGAAGAACACTTAAAATAGCACCAAGCACATGGTAAGCACTCCATAATTGAAGCTATTATCTTAAAGCTTCCGTTTAGCATTAAAATTCCAGTGGTATGCCCGGAACATTTCCATTAGCTTAGAGTGATCTTAAAGTCAATAGCTCCTCGAAGGCTGAGCTATTGGCTTCTTGCTATGCCACCTTTAACAATTTCATCATTGTTTAGGTTTCAGTTCTCTCTTACAGATTGGGCATTCCAATTTTTAGCATAAATTTATAAATGGTCTTAGTATCTAGCATGTTAGTTGGCTAAGAAATAGAGTTTTGTGTCTCCTTAACAAATAAGATAGTTTTACTCTGGGGCGCCTGGGGGGCTCAGTCAGTTAAGCGTCTGCCTTCGGCTCGGGTCACGATCCCAGGGTCCTGGGATCGAGCCCCGCATCGGGCTCCCTTTTCGGCAGGAGGTCTGCTTCTCCCTCTCCCACTCCCCCTGCTTGTGTTCCCTCTCTCACTGTGTCTCTCTCTGTCAAAATAAATTTAAAAAAAAAAGATAGTTTTACTCTTCCTGCAACATTAGCAGTAAATGAAATTCAGTTCACCTTAATTATCTGTACAGGTTTAGCATCCTTCGTTGTTGTTCTCATTAGCCTTTTAAGGCTAACGAACACATCACAAGCCCTAAGAATGAATAATTCCTATTTGTTCTGTAAGTAACAAAGTGAAGTAACTTTAGTGCCACAACGTATCACTGCTCTAAGGAGAACCCTCAGTCCCGGTAGACGTGGTCCTGTTGTTCCCTCAACTAGATTGCGAGCTTGAGAGTAGAGAGTTGATGTTCCTCTGCCTTAAAAGCCCCTCCTTGCATCAGGTGGGATTCCGACTGATTATCATTTGCACTAGGGAGCTCAGTATGAGCCTTAAGGCCCACCACTGGGACTTAGGCATGGCTGGGTAGTGATGCACTCACAGGGTGGTTCAACTGAAGTTTCTTGGTGCGGGGTCTCCTGGGAGAGAATCGGCCCTGGGGCCAGGAGGGGACAGATCTGATGGGTTTGACCCAAGTGATGGGCTGGGCAGAGATTCTGAATGTAGCCCAGAAGCCACTACACACACCCTACCGGATCGACCAAGGGGGAAGGTAGACCTTGAAAGAGTGGTTTCACACAACCTTGCCCATGTTGGGATACGAACCACACAAAGGATAACACAAAGGGACACGTCCATTTTCCTTTCCAGGCCAATTAGGAATTGACTTTGATGCCTGGTGGAGCAGTGTGAAGTAGGGTTGCTCGGTTGTTCCAACTTCTTGCTCTTATAAACATAGGTGGTGAACATCCTTACACATATTTATACATATACATGTATATATACAACTTTATACAGATCCATGATTTTCTCTAGGATAAATTGGGTCAGAGGAAAGTAGCATTCTGACGTTGCCTCGCTTTTCTTTTAAATATTTATTTATTTGAGAGAGAACATGAGTGGGGGGAGGGGCAGAGGGCGAGAATCTTCAAGCAGACACCCCGCTGAGCATGGAGCCCGCCAGACACGGGCCTCCATCTCATGACCCATGAGATCATGACGATCATGACCTGAGCCAAAACCAAGAGTCAGACACTCAACCCACTGAGCCACTCAGGTGCCCCTCTCACTTTTTTTTTTTTTTTTAAACTGGATATGGAAGTAAAATATGCATATACAGCCAGGCCTGTCTTTTCTTCTTTTAAATAATACAGATGGTTACATACATTGTTTTAAACTAAAACTGTGGATACAATTCTAAAACTTTTTCTTTGGACTTAGGTAAAAATTTTTGTTTTTATTTTTATTTCTGGCCACACTTCTACTTATCCCTATGGCAGATACTCTCAGATGTCTACTCCAAAGCCATTCCCAACCCTTGCCCACTCCCAGTGATAGAAGTTGGGAAAGCTACATACTTGATTTCCCAGATTCCCTTGTAGCTAGAAGTGCCTAAGTGGCCCCGTCTGGCTAATGAAACATAAAATAAAGCCTGTTGGGTCTTATGGAGAAAAATTTTTTCCTCTTTGCTAAGAGTGAGGCTTCTGAAAAGAAAACCTCTGCCAGGAATACTCCTTTTGTGCCCTGCCTTCAAACAGTTGTGTGAGGATGTAATCCTTGCTACAGTGGCAGCCACCTTGTGATCATGAGGCAACATGCATGAGGAAGAACAAAAAAGCTAAGATATTGATGATAGAAAAGGTAAAAGGCAAAAGATGCCTGGGTGTTGAAGATACGGTCACATGGACCAGCCGTGGTAACTCCTACCTCCCATTTTCTGCTCCGTGAGATAATAAGTACCAAGATTCCCTAAGCCATCCTTACTCATGGCTTCTATTACTTATAACAAATACATCTTATTTGAAACAACCTCCCCTTTTTAAAACAATTCACAATGAGAGCGTTATCCCTTTCCTCTCCTCCTCCGTTCCTCCTCCTTGGGTGGCTTAAATACTCCCGCTCTGATTACATCCTGTACAAAATGTTTAAGAGTGTAAGACAGCTGGGTCCATTTCTCAGCAATTCTGGCATCCTTCACCAACATTCTTGCCCATCCAGCCCTGTTTCAGCCTGGCTTTTCCACATTTTGGCCAAGGCCCCAAGGTAGCCGTGAGCAGTCAGCCGCCTTCCCTGTGGCCTCTCCCTGCGGCCGCACCCCTCCGCCTCCGTGGCAGCCAAGGTGTCGGAGGCCGGCCCTGCCTGCTCCTCATCTTAGGACTGTACCCTCTGCCTGAGGAGGGGTTGCAGTGAGTGGGATCTCTGTGTTAGTGCCTTTTAACCGAGACCAAGTTGGAAAACCTTAATGTTCAAACCAGCACCTTTGTCCTGAAAATAGTACATGAGGTAATCTTGTGCCTGGAATTCAAAGGGCTCAGCGATTCCTTCAGACTTAGAGACGGCTGGGATCGGTTTCCCTTCTGCAGGTAGGTTAGGACTGAGCAAAGTGTTTGATTGCTTTACTCTTGAGTGGCTGGTTTCCTGTTGTGATTTAGCCAATATTCAAATTTCTTGCAGCAGGAATAAATGACAGGGCTCATTTCCACCCTGTGGCCCACACTTTCACAAACAGCCCGTCGGGGGTGCGGAAATGTGTGCTCATGCAAAGTGGCTGGGGTGGAAGGGGCAGGCAGTAATGAAGGCCCCCTGCCTGGTTCCGGGTTGGGAGGAGGGGTAGAAGCTCCAGTGGAAGGACTGCACGTGCAGTTGGCAGAGACCACGGCTGTCGGTGCATGGTGCAGTGAGAACAGGGCTGGGCTGGGAGTCCCAGCGAGCTGTAAAGTGCAAAGATGAAATACTTGAGTCAGACAGGAAAATGGGATGGGAAAATACTCAGCTCTACCATTTGTTAGCCATGTGACCTAGGGTGAGTGGCTCACACCCCTCCGAACTTCAGTTTTCCTATCTGCAAAATGGGAACGCATATTGACCCAGGGTTTAAAGGAGTTGCAGTGTAGAGCATGCACTTCACTGCAGTGAGTTTAGAGGAACACAGATCTGAGCTGAGGGTGGAAAGGGGAGAGCCCTGGGAGAGAGGGGAGGGGGTCAGGTCCGAGGTGTGGCTGAGCTGGTCCTGGTGGGTCTTAACTGTTAAAAGGTTTAAAGTGATTGCTGACTCTCATGTGGTCAGGCCAGGCCCTCCTAAAAGCTGTGTTATTCTCGGAATGCTACCTGATCATCTAGTGTAGTCTTATTCTGAAGGGGACCAAAGTCCAGAAAAGTCAAGAACTTCGCCTGAGGTCCCACAGCTATTGCAAGGTAGAGCAGACAGCAGTCACTGCAATTAGACTTAGGCTTGGGTCTTTCAACTTTCAATCTGGCTTGGTAACTTGGCTTTTAAAATTTTCAGCCTCAGGCCAGCCATGGGCAAATGAAAAATTGACAGGCTGTCTTCACTCTTCATGCCCTTTTACCCCTCCTCACCCTTCAGACTTTCTCAGCTATGAATTTTCCCACAGCTAACCTCACATTCAACAGAAAACTTTCCCCCAAGCTCGAGGATGAGACAAGAATGCCCACTGTCACCATTGCTATTCAGCGTAGTACTGGAAATTCTAGCCAGAATAATTAGGCAAGAAGAAGAAATAAAAGGCATCCAAATTGGAAAGGAAGAGGTAAAGCTGTCTCTTTTACAGATGATAATTTTACATAAAGATATGAATTTTAAAACTTGTTCAGAGTAAAGTGTAAATGACTGATAACCTTGAGATATTTACTTTCAAATCACTGCAGTAAATTCTGCATTTGAAATTTATTGCATCAATCAGCTGATACAAACTTTAAAAAAAATATCCTTAACTTTTTTCCATGGACACTGAAATCCCAGTATCCACAGACCGAACCTCCCACCCACATGGGCACACATTGTCTCTTGTCAGGCCTCTTCCTTCTGCCTCGGCCCAGCCGCCTCCCATCCTCCCCTTTCCACCTGCGTGAGGGAAGGGTGGGCTCTATCAGTGGTTCTTAAAGTGGTACCCACACCAGCAGCAGTAGCACCTGGGAGCTTGTGAGAATGCAGATTCTTGAGCCCTGCCCCCAGGTTTACTGAGTCAGAAGCCCTCGGTTGGGGCCCATGCATTAGAGTTTTCATCACCCCCTGGGTGATTCTGACACAAATAAATGTTTGAGGACCACTGGACTATAGAATGGAGTGAAACTGGTAATTTATTCCTGTCAGAGGATGTTGGGATATTAGCCAAATAACAGCGGGAAAGTTAACGGCAATACACTCAGACGTGTTGCACATAGAATATGCCAGTGCTGGCTAAGCATGGGATTTCAGCAAGGGCTGCCTGCTGGGCTGTCACCCCGGCTCCTGCCCAGCGCCGAGTGCTCCCTAGGCTCTGCCTGGCTCATCAGCCTGTCTCCCTCTTCCTCCCCCTGCTTCTTCATGCACTCTGGCTCTTTCCCAAGCCAAAGCAGATCCCAACCCTCTCAGTGTGGTAACCCTGTTTTCTAGATAGCCCCCTCCCATGCCACCCCAAATTTGGTCCTGGGGCTCTGAAATCTTGGAGGCTTGGCTTCTTGAACATTTGGTTCTCTCTCACAAGCTCTTGGAAACAATTGCACCGCAGTCTCCATCGCTGGGGATGGTTCCTTGTATCTTCCTTGTTATTGGGCAGCTCAACACATGTTCTTTACTCCAACCCTTGGAGCAAAACAATGGCAACCTCACTTATCTGCCTAATTCATTTTCAAGGACACTTTCACTACTGATCTCATTCTAATCAACATGCAATTACATGGGGGGGGGGGCCGGTGGCAGATGCTCTTAGATGAAAAGTTCCTGTTTTGAAAGGCCAACTCTTCACTTGGCAGCCAGATGGCCCTTTTGTCACCTTTGAGCCTCGAGGCAGCACGGCCATCTTCAAAGGTTATTCTTGCTGCCAATGGCAATTTGTTTAAGAAGAGGCACGTGGATAGTGAATGCTGGCTGTCATGGTGTGCTGATTTGTTTCGATCCTTCAATCTCATTGTGGCAGTGAAAATGCCCCCAACCTTTGGCTCTTCGTGCAAGCCTGTGGCCTGTTACTATAAGGCAGTGTTTGTCAAAACTTGTGCCTCAGTTCACTATCTTCAGAAGCACCTGAGGGCCCTTGCTGGCAGATTCTTGAGTCCCAGATCTCTCAGTCTGATTTTCTGCATGCTTAAAGAGAATCTGGAGGTATGTCTTATGCACTCCACGGTGGACTTGTTTCCAGGCCACGATTTGCCCCAGAAGAAGCCTAAATCCGTGCCACATGAATCATGTTATATCCAGGCTTGACCGTTATTGCAAATGCCCCCATTTTGTAAACAGCTCCTTCTTGGTTCAGTGTCAGAAGACCAACCAAGGCTGAATCAGTAGCGGGCACAAATAATAATATCAGTCTCCCACATTCCCAGTCCTTGCCCTCACCTGTTTCCATGAAATTCGCCAGACCTCGGCAGTTTGAGAGGGTGGCAAATTTGCCTCATGTGACTCTTTCCAGTCTGTCAGGCACAGCCCCCCCCCAGGCATCTGCCACACCTCCTCTCTCTCCCTGACACCCCCTGCCACATCCTCCGTTACCAAGACCCTTTCAGTGGTGTCCATGAGAGGAGTAGTGGGTGTGCCTAGTGTCTCACAAATTCCCTTGTGAAAACAGTTTCTCCAAGGTTTGGGTAGGCCTGCTCAAGTGTGCACACACACACACACATGCCCCTTAGGTCCACCAGCTCATGCAAATAAATACCCCGAACAGCCCAGGAAGTTCTTCAAGGAGCCAGACTTCGGATTCCAGTCTAGACTGAACTAGGGTGTAGTTAAATACACACTGAGATACCAAGTTTATTAGAGCCCTTCAGGGCAGGCAGATGAAGACTTTGACTTTTAAGTTTTCCAGCCCATTGTCCAGTGGTATGGACTCCAGTGGCCAGACAGATCTCCCTCCTTCCTATACATCCTCCTTACAATTAAGAACTGTTGGCGATTTTGCTTTGCAAGCTCAGTTTCATCCCAGAGAGTTGGCCATAGGGTTTGGAGCATGAAGGGTAGCTTTGGAGCCCTCGGTATGCTGAAATTTGGACACCCCCCCCCCCGACCCAGAGAAGAGACACTTCTTGGAGATAGTTCTTTGGTTAGCAGGAGAGTCTGAGTGGGACTTCTCAAAATGTGAAATAAAATTATAAAAAAAATGTAATTATAAGAAATTCACTTTCATCTCAAGCCAAATGCCTTGGGGTTTGTGTCTGTCACTTACAGGGTGTTTTTTTAACTTGATGTGTTAACACTCAGTTCATTAGCCCTGGGGCAATTACCAAGTTGATGGAAAGAACCACATCATCATGGACAGGACCAGAAGGTGGCCTGCCTCTTGTGGAGCTGCTGTCTGAGGGAGTCCCAAGCTGACTTTCAGCTTGGTCTCCCAGCAGCACCTGCAGAGATCTGGACAGCGCTTATTACCCAGTGAACTCTGCTGTTGTCTTTCCTATTAAGTCTAAAAGGAGAATTATGATTTTCCCTGACAGTGTAGTTTTAATGCTTTTGTTACTAGTAGAAGGGGAAGATGACTGAAAGGGCTGTAACTGGGGCTTCATTTCAAAAGACCACAATACAATGGCCATCAGCTATGAAAATGCATGCAAGACGAATCCCCTAGATGCAGAATGTACACATGAAATTGTGCAGAACTATTCCACAGTGCTTGGGCCCTTTGGCCAGAGTGAGGCTATGAATAGGGGTTGGAGTGGAACAAAGAGAGGATGTGGGTAGATTTCTTTGGAGAGAAGTGTTGTCCTGTTGTGAGTCCCACCGTCCTCCAGGGAGGGATCTGGGCTACGTCCATTTCAGGTCTAGTGAGGGAGCTTCTGCAGGATCCCTCGGAGAGTTTGATGTATGTTCCCGCAGTTGAGAAACATGGCAGGCAGGGTGGGGGACCTGTGCTCACAGCTGAGAGAACTCTGGTGCTGTGGCAGCAAAACTGAGGTGGCTGTGCTGGGCCAGACTTGGAGGAATTCCTGTGGACCAGAGAGAAAGAGTTGCCCTGGATCTGTCTGAATCCCAACCAAGAACAAAGGAAGGGCGATCCCGACAGTGAAAGTATGTGTGGGGCGGACCTCCAGGAGAGCGGAAGCTAAAAGTGATTGAAAGCTGCCAAGAGAAGAAAGCTGTCATCGTCCACATCATGAGATTGCAGTTGGAGTGGCCCTTGGGAGACTCCTCCCCAAATCTTCAGAAGAGCGCACAAAAAGAAAGAGCCAGCTTTAAACATCTGCCAGACTAGGAAGTACAAATCTAGCTGAAGGAGGTACCAGTTTCAGGAAGAAGTTGTCTGTCCCTTAACCATACTTCCTTCCCCCTGTTCTGACGTAGGCAAGCTGGAGCAAGGGGAGAGGTAGAGAGGAAGACAGAAGTGCCCCCACCAAACAGCTTCTTTGTGAAAATCAGGGGTAAGTCTATGGATATGAGTGGTGACACTCATCCCTTCCCCCAGAGTTGTTCAGTGCCCAACTTGCCCAATTGTGATGATCCTGAGACAAAACCAAACACACTGCTTTTTTCCACTGCAAGAAAATAGGTTTGAACTGAAGAAAGGGGGTGTATTTGGTATATTTAATGGTAAATCAAGTTAGACGTTTTGATTAATATCTTGGACTGGATATTCTAATTACTTGATTGATCTGTATTTGCAATTTATGGACCCTAGGAGAGTCTATAACCCAAGAAGGAACAGAAAAGGCCATGGTACTTACCAAGTTTTCATCCAGGGTAGGGTAAAGGTATGCTCATTGAATGAATTTTAAAAGGTCCTTGGAGGACAAAAATAAAGTTACATTTTGTTTACAACTCTATTTAACACATGAAGGAGCAAGAACAAAAAGATCCTGAAATGTTAAGTGGATTGAACTGACTGGATTCACTTTACAGGTCTGAACAACCGTCTGTATTGGAAAAAATAGCAAACAAGTTTAATTTTATGTACTGGGACTTTTTTAAGTTGAAGAGTTAGTTATAAGCAATCAAGGAGGATTCCAGAGAGGGCAAGGAAGGAAGATAAACTTGAACCCCTGGTAAGAGCCTGTTTGAGGTTGCTGGGAAAGTGAAGTTGAGGTTCTCTAGGGAATGAAACTGTGACACTGCCATCTTCAGTGTGGGAACTGCTGGGCAGATACTTGTTTGTATAGGATTTCGGGGGTAAGTCTGGAAGGAGAACTTGACTGCATAGTTCCTTTGCTGCTGGCCACCAGACACAAATCACTGGGTCTATGGCTACCTAGTTAAGGGGAGTTCTTACATAAGACATCAGGATCAAGGTGCTCAGGGGCACCTGGATGGCTCATCTGGTTAAGCCTCTGACTCTTGATTTTGGCTCAGGTCATGATCACAGGGTCGTGAGATTGAGCCCTGCGCCGGGCTCTGCGCTGGGCGCAGAGTCTGCTTAAGATTCTCTCTCTCCCTCTCCCTCTGCCCCTCTCCAGCTCACCTGCTGTCTCTCTCTAAAAAAAGATCAAGGTACTCAGGTGAGTCTGCCCAGGGTTCACTGCTGAGGACATATCTGAAGACATTTTTTTAATTCTCCAGTCTTTGGAAACAACAAAAGGAATGAGCTGAGAACAAAAACATAACTATGGATGAATGTTACATAGTCTGCTTTAAAAAAAAGAGCATTCACATGCATGCCAATAGTAAATACAATATACGTTGCATTCCTTCTCAAGATTTTGGCCAACTCTTCTAGCCATGAGTAGCGAATCCCAAATCTGATTCTAGCCCACTTTTTCTGAACCCCATACTTCTGGTTCCAGCCTGTATTCATTGCTAGACTTTCATGTTGATCTTTACCTCTCAGACTCTTGAATATCCTCAGTACCTGTCAAGGCATCATGAGTGTCTATCACCAGGCTACACTGCATTCTTTTTTTTTTAATTTAAATTCAATTTAATTAACATGTACTGTATTATTAGTTTCAGAGGTAGAATTTAGTCGTCAGTTGCATACAACACCCACACCCACCCAGTGCCCATTACATCAAGTGCCCTCCTTAATGCCCGTCACCCAGTTACCCCATCCCCATGCCCCTTCCCGCCAGCAACCCTCAGTTTGTTTCCTATAGTAAAGAGTCTCTTATGGTTTGTCTCCCTCTCTATTTTCGTCTTATTTTATTTTTCCTTCCTTTTCCCCATCTTCATCTATTTTGTTTCTTAAATGCCACACATGAGTGAATTCATATGGTAGTTGTCTTTCTCTAACGGAGTTATTTTGCTTAGCATAATACCCTCTAGTTCCATCCACGTCGTTGCAAATAGCAAGATTTCATTCTTTTGGTTGGCTGAGTAATATTTCATTGTGTATGTATATCACATCTTGTTTATCCATTCATCTGTCTGTGGATATCTGGGCTCTTTCTATATTTTGGCTATAGTGGACATTGCTGCTGTAAACATGTGCCCCCTTCGAATCACAATGTTTGTATCCTTCGGATAAATACCTAGTAGTGCAATTGCTGGGTAGTTCTATTTTTAACTTTTTTCCTTAAAGATTTTATTTATTTATTTGACAGAGAGAGAGAGAGTATGAGCAGGGGGAGCTGCAGGCAGAGGGAGAGGGAGAAGCAGGCTCCCCGCTGAGCAGGGAGCCCGCTATGGGGCTCAATCCCAGGACGCTGGGATCACCACCCGAGTCGAAGGCAGATGCTTAACCAACTGAGCCACCCAGGAGATCCTAACCTTTTTTTTTTTTTTTAAGATTTTATTTATTTATTTATTTGAAAGAGAGAGAGAGAGAGAGTACGGAGGGAAACTGAGAGGGAGAAGCAGATTCCCTACTGAGCAGAGGGCCTGATGCAGGGCTTGATCCCAGGACCCTGAGATCATGACCTGAGCCACAGGCAGACACTTAACCCACTCAGCCACCCAGGTGCCCCTATTTTTAACTTTTTGAGGAATCTCCATACTGTTTTCCAGAGTGGCTGCACCAATTTGTATTCCTACCAACGGTGTAAGAGGGTTTCCCTTTCTCTGCATCCTCACCAACATCTGTTCTTTCCTGACTTGTTCATTTTAGCCATTCTGACAGGTGTGAGGTGTGAGGTATCTCATTGTGGTTTTGACTTGTATTTCCTTGATGATGAGTGATGTTGAGCATTTTTTTCACACTGCATTCTTATGCAGCACTTGGCCTTGCCTTTTCTCGGTCTCTGGGCTTGTCCATGTTGAGCTTGCTTTTGCTCACATTTTCTTCCACGTTTTGCCCTCTGCAGGGCCTCTGAAGACTTTTTCTTAGGTACCTATTCATGAAAGCCGAATCTTCAGACTTCAGAACTCCAAAGCAGTGTTTCCCAACCTTTTACTCATTATGGCACACTGAAAAAATGACATTTTGGTTATGCACTGTGACAAACTGGCAAGATTTGGAGCCCCAGTGGAGGCTTCAGTGTCGGAAAGTGACCAGCTCAGGGCACCAGCCAATGGAAGATTGAAGGGCCAGTATCTTGGGGTACACTTGTGGGAATGCTCTGCTCTGGTAGACCTGCCTTGTTACCTGACTATGAGGTTGATATCTGCACAGTTTCCTAGTTCCTTCTGGTCCTGCTTACCTCTCTGACCACAGTGGGCCACGCTGTGTCACTCAGCTCAACCTGGCCTCACACGACTTACACCTTTTACTCTGAGTGGGGTTCTCATACCCACACTGTAGATATCACCTGGGAGTCTGTTAGACATGCAGAATCTCAGATCTACTGACTGACTGACTAGAAATCTACGTTCTTATTGCCACTCATCTGGTCATATTCTTACAGTTTATTCTGGTTACTTTTCCCCATCAGTCTGTTGGTATGTTGATCTTCTCTGAAAACAGAGTAATACAAGTTCTCTCATTGAGAAAGAAGAAGAGTAATCAGAAATACGAGTCTTCCTTTAAGAAGGAAATCAGTTTTAATAGGGAGACTCTGAAGGAAACATTTGAAACTTTTATTACAACACTGCCTGTAAATTTCTTTCTTTTCTATTTGCTGATATGAAAAGTCAGAGGATTCAGTATGTTTTTGAACTTCGGGAGCTAAATATTTATTCGTTGATTATGGATTAGTTATAGAATGAATAATTAAGGGAGACAAGATCTCAAACTTTGCTGCTCTAGGTGGTGAAGTTCTTTGCTATCCACTGCAAAGTAGCATGGTAAATGCTTGATGTCAAATTATTTTATTACAAGAACTTATTACTACATCTACTCTAAATTTACCATGTGTTTGTGCCCCTCAAGGACCATGAAGTATGTTTTAGGTAATTATGAGAAGTCACAAAACATGACTAGAATAATAATGGTTCATAAACTATATATATTAGTCAATTCAAATACTACTGAACTTAAAATAAACCTTTAAGAGTTTAAATTCTGTTAGTGCCAAAAGCTAAGTTTCTTATTCTAATACACTTAAAACCATGTTTTAATTTCTGGTATGTAAAACACTAGTTCTCTGTTTCTTTTTGTATAGTGGTTAAAATAAAACCAAAACACAAGACCAAGCTCTGTTTATTCTTTACTTCTACACTCTCAACACACTGATCCTATCATCTTTGGCAGGAAAAAATACCTTTGGGACAGAGCATTGTTAAGAAGACTGGCCCTCCTGGGCGCCTGGGTGGCTCAGTCGGTTAAGCGTCTGCCTTCAGCTCAGGTCATGATCCCAGGGTGCTGGGATCGAGTCCTGCAATCAGGCTCCCTGCTCGGCGGGGAGTCTGCGTCTCCCTCCCCCTCTCCCTCTGCCTGCCGCGCTGCCTACTTGTGCTGTCTCTATCTCTCTGTCAAATAAATAAAATCTTTAAAAAAAAAGAAGAAGAAGAAGACTGGCCCTCCTGTCGCCTAACAGAAGCTTAACTTATTATATTTTACTGTTTCCCTTTATAGACTTTCTCCTTTGACTGTTCACACAGTGTTCTAGAGCCAAATTCTGCTATGACTGATAGAAATTATGTTTATGGCCAAAGAAATACCTTATATCATTAAAAAAAAAATTCTACGAACAATCCCATCCTCCTCCTGTTGGGTTACTTGTACTATTCTGCTGAGGGAGTTCTGTAGCTATGCCAGGGAAATTTTGACCTGCTCCTTCTGATTTGGTAGTTCCACTGTCCTCATGCATTTCACACAGTATGCTTCAGCCACATTGACCTTACATTTCATAAATGGTGGCCATTTAAGTTGTCTCACATTTTTCAATGTCATAAATAATTTTATGCTGAATTTCTTATTATATGCAATAGCTAACAGTGGGGAATAGACTCTAAGATGGCGTTCGTAATCCCCAACTCCTGGTATTCACGGCTTTGGGTAATTTCCTCACCTTGAGTATGAACAGGAACTGTGACTTATTTCTAGTCAGTAGAATATGACAAAAGTGATAGGATGTGATTCTCTTACATAATATAAGGCTCAGTTTCTCTAGGAGACTCATTCTAGGGATTTTCTCCCTTGCTAGATTTGAAGAAGTAAGTAGCCATGTTAGAAGGCCCATATGGCAAGGAGTTGAGGGCAGCCATTAGGAGATGGGGATGGCTTTCTTTCAAGAGGCAATAACAGACCCTTCTCCCATCAAGCCTTCAGATGAGGGTCCAGCTCCAGCTGACACCTTGATTGCAGCCTTGCAGAGGACCCAGCAAGCCATATGCAGACTTGCATCCCACACAAACTGTGAGATAAGAAATATATATTGTTATAAACTACAGATTTTGTGGTAATTTGTTTTCAGCAATAGAAAATGAATATGCTCTGTGATAAATATTTTACAGTTATTTTCTCAATTGACTTTAATGACAGACCTAAGAGGTTGATAATATTATTATTCTAGTGTTTAGAGAGGAGGAGAATGAGGTTCAGGAAACCTGAGAAACTTGTCCAGTCACCCAGCATGTAATGGTAAGGATTGGAAGGCAGGCTTCCAACTCTAGAGCCCATTGTCTAAGATTCCTACATTCTTGGTTTTGGAGACACAGTACCAACCTTTCAAGAAGTTTGTATCAGTTTATAGCTTTACCAACAGTGGATAAGGGTGCCTATTTCTCAATATTCTTTCCAGTATTGGTTATTTGTTTTAAAAATGATAAATTTACAAGTAAGTAAATCACAATTTCTAAAATTTGTGTTTTGTTTTGTTTTTTACTGTGTCCTAGGATTTTTGTTTTCTTTCTCTACTCTCTTTTTCTTGAGCCACTGATAGATAGCATTCTCTTTGGGTATTATGGGAAGAGAGGTGAGCTAGTAAGGAAAGCATCTCCAATTTTTGCCTTTTCAAGTAAGAAAATAAAAAACTTTTTTGGACAGAAAATAAATTTTAGATTAAATGAAACTCTTGGTGAAATGGCCAAACAGAGAACTGACATAGAATGGCATTTTGAAGGCTAACATGCCTGCCCATTTATGGACTATATTCCAATCATACAGCCCATGGCTATGAAAGCACCTAAGAAAACTTCATCCCTAGCTCAGGAAGGGAAATATTCAGACCTCTATAAATTCTAGTCACTTATTAATGTACATCTTCTTTGTGCTTGGGTAAATGATCTCTGGAGCTCTACAATTAATTTTCTCTATTGTGCCTTCCACAAAAATGCCATCCCAGAAATTGTGCTTCACCCAGTAACAGTCTGAATATGCAAGGAAAATAGCTTGTTAGCAATTAGGTTTAGAAGACAACATTTTTTGATAGATTTAATTTTCTCTTTTCTCTTGAAATAACTCTACAAAGTTATGAAGTTTGCAAATTTACTCAAGGAGGAAATACAAAATGACTGATTTCTGTAGTAATTTTCCATGATATTTATTAAAAGAGAGCAGATGTTTTCTTTTTCTGAATGAAGACAAAGAAATCATTTCAGTTCATGAAATCACAAACTTCAGATATGTCTCAATGAGAATGGAAAGCATTCAATTATGAAGACACTCATGTTTGTGGTGCTGTGGTTGATGCTAAATTTAATGGGAAAACTATTAGGATGTAATACCCAGATTTTAAAAACCATTTAAAACAAAGCATTAAATGACTAATCAGTTAATTAATGAGATAGACTGCAGTGTTTTTGAAATCAGAAACCTAGAACATGTAATTACATTATGAACGTATTTGTGGGAACAAACATTACCTCCCCAGCCTGTGGAATGTTTTATGATTGAGGTGCCATTGTACCTCCCTAATTTTATAGATTGGCTTTTCATGATGAAGACAATGATGAAGCTGATGATTATGAGGACTAATGATAGTTACACCTGAGTGAGGACTTGTCATGTGCTGGGAGTATTACATGTAGCTCACTTAATCTTCATCACAACCATATGAATAAGTCAGATTATTCTGATGAAGAATCCAAGGCTCAGAGAGGTTAGGTTGCTCAAGGTCACATGGCTGGTGCGAGGCAGAGATAGGATTCAGATTCAGGTATGCTTGACCTCAAAGACCACTAACTTCACTGAACCAGGTGATGCAACTCCACAAAGTTGGGTTAGTTTTGGATGAGCTCAAAGGGCTGAATCTCACACCTTGATTCCAGAGACACAGCCAAGAGAGGATCACAGACAAAGATCTTTTTATTTTCTTCTTCCTTATCAGGATCACCTTTCAGACATTTCTCTGACATCTGAAGATACAGAGATGTCTATAACCCTACCAAAATGCTTATTATGACTTGAATATACCCCGTTTTTGTCCCAAGTATATTTGGATTATTAGATACTGTGGGTGACTTGCCATGACTCAAATGGTCCTCTAACTTGGAAAGGTGATAAGTCTGGCTATTTACTCCAGAACTCTACACCTCTTACCAGTGAGAAGTATGGTCACTTTATCCACAGCAGACACGCATCATGGGAACTGTCCATGGTGGTTCCTTGCAGAACTCCCAAGTCATATTAGGACTTTCTAGTGTTAGACATGGTGTTGAATTTCTAGTGAGGCCTTTAACGCTCTTCTCCTTACCTCCTTCTTTCCCTCCGTCTCTTTTCTTCTCTCCCTTCATGTATTTATGAATTAGATATATATCTGTCTAACTTGTCCCCTTACATTATGGATTTTGAGATTCTAATTTTCTGATGATAGAAATAGCAATATGTTTAAACAATAAAGTTTAAAACAATAAAATAATTATCTTTTATGAGAAAGCTCATAGGATGTTGATAACACATTCAAAATACATGGCATCTTTATATTAAATGTCTTATGTTGTTAATCTTTAAATCCCAGGAATATAGAAATGCAAAGAGCACTATAGTTACACGTCCACTTTGATTGGATTTCTGACTATAGGATCACTCTTTAAGGAGAAAAATAAACCACCTCACTGTGGTAGACTATATTGCTGTTTACCTGTAATTTTGGTGCTCCTCTCTATGGTGTCTCTGTCTATGGGAAGACTATCCATCACTGCCCTGTTGTACTCAGAAGTGGCCATGTGACTTGCTTTGGCCAATCTAATGTAGGCCACTTCTGAGCAGAAGCTGTGAGTCAGTATGTGTGGCCCACAATGCCGCAACAAGACTTCTCTATTACCTTGCGTCCTAAAGTGAAATTAACTGGATCAGAGCAGAAGCTGACCTTAACTTGATAAGTAGAATAAGGGAGAGACAAAACTTTGTTGTTGTAAGGCACTGAGGTGTTTAGAGACACTTATTGCCACAGCATAACCTAGTCTATCATGACTGGTACTTTTATCAACTCTCATTTGCCACTGCAAAACCCTCTAGGGAAGAAGCAGTCACAAAATAACTTTCTAGTAGTGATAAATAGTACACTTTGAATTTAATACAATAAAACCCACATGGATTACAAAATTCTCAACCTACTTTTCTCTCTGCCGGCTTGAAGCAAGACTTCTTTTCCATGCTGGGATATTCCTGATAGCGCTTCCCACTAGCTTCTGCCCTGCCTATATTAGTTTGCGTAGGCCGCCATTATAAAATACCATAGATTGAGTGGCTTGAACAACATTCATAGATGCCTAACATGCCAAAAAAACCACGGGTGGCTGTGAGAATTGCAGTCACTATGCACAATATTTCTCTTTAAAAAAACAAAATTACCTAATTTCAAAACAGAAGTCTAATTGCACCTAGTACTAACCTAAAATTAAAGAAATTCCTTGTTTTCTTTTCCAATGTGTTTACTTTGTTAGAATGAATGGAAATTTTAGATCTTATATTGGGTTCCCTTGGAAACAGGATTCTGAGACAGAGAGTTATATGCAGAAGTCAAGAGAAGTGCTCCTGGGACATACACCTGAAGGACATAAAGAAGGCAGGATTGGTCGAGTGAGAAACTAATCAGCAACATGGTTGTGACAGGGTTCAGCTCACCCCAAAGGGATCTGGTCTTCATAATCCTGAATCAACCAGTCATAGCTGTGGGCTGCCCTCTGGAAAGGGTCATAGCTCTGGGCAAGGTGTAGCCCTGTGGCTGAGGACAATGTTCAGTGAGGGACACAGCTGTAAGTTGTCAGCAGCTGATATTAACAGCTGGGGGTAATATGGGCATCTCCCAAGAGGAGATTTGGGAGGAGTACCACAGGATCCATTGTAACCCACCCTTGTGCCATTCATATTGACTTGCTACTTATAATAACTTTGTCGCACCTTGGAGCAGCTTTCACAGGATTCTGGTTGGTCTTGTGTTCTGGGGAGTGAGGGTAAGTAGGGTTATTCCTACATCATCCCTTTGTCTTTTGAACCCATATAATCTACCCAATGGTTAGTCATTTGGAATGGCACCCAATCCCTTCAGTTTATCATCTCTGAATTGGCACTTCAGTTATGTCTTTAAGAGACTGTTCTGTTGCCATCAGGCTGATGGCTTCTAGTGGTGTGCAATCTAATAGGACCAATGGATGCCATGGTTATGTTCCCACTACTCCACTTCTTTCCAGGAGAGTGAGTCTCTCATTCTAAGATAATGTTATATGGCATTCCACCTAGGTGGATCAAACACTCTGCAAATCTTTGGTTGGTGATTTTGGGCCAAGGCCCTGCAGGAAGGAAAGGCAAACTTATGTTCAGAATATGTATTGATCTCAGTCAAGATAAATTGCTGCCTCTTGAAGGGTGAAAATCGTTGATCTCTGTGAGAGATGGTATCATGCCAGGGAGCTTAGCTCTGTTGCTGCCATGTTAGACATTTAGTAGTGGCAGTAGCTAGATTCACTTTGATGAGTGGAAGTCCATGCTGTTGGGCGTAACCTTCATCCCTACCACCGTGTCTATCATCCATGAGCCCATGATGCCAGCAGTAGGATGGGTGATATTAGAGGCTGGCTGATGACAACTCGGCAGTCATCCTGTCTACTTGGTTGTTTACTACCTCTACCATTGTGGATGATCTCTGTCAGGTGTTAGCCTGTGATACATTGATATTTTTTGCCAACTATCATAAGTCCAAATGTCTCTTCCTCAGATCTTTTTGACCCTGGTATTCCAATCTTCTTTTTCTAGTTCCCTGACCAACCAGCCAAGCTATTGCCCCTCCCCATGAGTCTGTATATATTCTTACGTCAGTTCACTTCTTTTTTCCACACACAGTGGGTGACTAGATATACCATCTGGAATGCTGACAATGGAGACTTCCCTACCTTTCAGAGTCATTACTAACTGCTGTTGTGAATTAGCAATAGGCTCACAACAAGCTGTGAGTCTGCTAGGTCTGTCATAACAAAATACCACAAAGTGGGTGGTTTGAACAACAGAATTTATTTTTTATAGTTTTGGAGGCTGGAAGTCTCAGACCAGGGTGTCAGCATGATTAGGTTCTGGTGAAAGCTCTCTTTCTGGATTAGAGACAGCTACCTTCTTGCTGTGTCCTCACATGGTAGAGAGAGAGAGAGAGAGTAAAGAAGCTCTCTGATGTCTCTTCTTATAAGGGCACTAATCCCATCATGGGGTCCTGATTCATGATCTCATCTAAATCTAATTACCTCCCAAAGGCCTCACTTTTAAATATCATCAAATTGGAGGTTAGAGCTTCAACATATGTATTTTGGTGGGGCACAATGCAGTCCACAGCACAATGCAACCCATCCATGAATGAGGATCAACCTATTTTCCTCCTCTTTCAGCTGATAATAAGCCTCCCCTTTCTCCCCTGATGTAGCTATAAATATGAGTTAAAGTAGAGGGATTTGGGGCCTTCTGCATCTGTTGTTTACTTGTACTCTCTGGCCCTGCTTGTGCCTGATCCTGGATATACCACTTCTATCTTATGATGGATTACTCACCATTGACAGAACCTATCCCATCATGGGCAGCTACATGGTCACTGATGTTCCATGCTCCATTTCTCCTAAGGCCTGGTAGTATGCAAGTAGCTGCTTTTGAATTATATATGGTGCATATATTACCCATAATGATTACAAATGACTTTTTAAATGTAATCTAATGATTAAAAAAAAACTGGCTTCCTATTACCTTCATGATAAAATCTTTACTCACTCCTCACAGAGAATCCAAGAACCCCAAGGACCTGGTTCCTGCCAACTTTCTGTCCTCATCACACTTGCCCCATGCAGACGTACACTGTATAATCCAGCCCTGCAATTTCTACTTAATCCACACATGTATCAGTCAGGTCCTGGCAGGAGACAGATGATACTCACAAAAGAGGTAACTGAAGAGTTTACAAGACTATTTACAAAGGTGCGGACAGGGTTAAGGGAAACAGGAATGGAAGGTTCTTACCACCTCTAGACCTAGAGTGGCAAGTGAGGAAGCTGTCCCCAGGATCTAGAGTGGGGTGTGTCAGCCTGGGGAGCTGGAGCTGTGGCCTCCCTGCTCCTCAGAGAGGAATCCGGGGGGACACATATCTGAACTTTGTCTCTCACTTCCCTGCATTCTCTACCTGGTGTATCTCATTGGCTGAAACCAGTTAGAAGCCAGAAGGCAAGGGAGCTCCAGAGATGCATTCCACAGAGGCCAGGGCACAGAGCAGAGTGGACAGGGATGGAGAGTGGCTCTGGAGAGTGGCTCTGGAGTGGCACACAGAATATGGAGCATATACACTCTGCCTCATGCCTGTGCATGTGTTTTTCCCTCTGCCCAAAATGCTCATCTGACCCTGGTCCCCTTTCCTTGCTGCCTTGCTCATGTGAAAAACTCAATCCTCAACCATCAACGCTCATGCCCAGCCTTTCAATTCAGATAGCAGCCCATGCATATCTCAGCTACAGCATAAAACACATTGGGCTGTAATTGTTTATTTACCTGTCTGTCTCCCTGCCTAACATGGGAGCTCACCCATGGTAAGAGCTGGGTCTTTTGTTATAATTTTTAAAAAAGATTTTATTTATTTATTTGACAGAGAGAGAGAGAGAGCACAAGCAAGGGGAGTGGTAGGCAGAGGGAGAGGGAGAAGCAGGCTCCCTGCTGAACAGGGAGCCCGATGCAGAGCTTAATCCCAGGACCCTGGGATTGTGACCTGAGCTGACGGCAGGCACTTAACTGACTGAGCCACCCAGGCACCCTAAAGAGCTGGCCATTTTGTATCTTTCTATTCTTTTTTTTTTAAAGATTTTTAAAAAATTTATTTATTTGACAGATAGAGACACAGCGAGAGAGGGAACACAAGCTGGATGAGTGGCAGAGGGAGAAGAAGGCTTCTTGCCAAGCAGGGAGCCCAACGTGGGGCTCGGTCCCAGGACCCTGGGATCATGACCTGAGCCGAAGGCAGCCGCTTAATGACTGAGCCACCCAGGCAACCCTGTTATCTTTCTATTCTTAGAGCTCAGCACTGTGCCTGGCACTTAGTGGGTGCTCAATAGATATCTGTTGGTGAGCATCTTTATTTTCCCGAAAGTGGAAGCTCCTTTTTGTAAACTTCAAAAGGTAAGTTACTTAAGAGGAACAATATTCCCTTGATTTCCACGTCATAGCAAAGTTTAAAGTCCTTTCTTATTTAAGGAACAAAGCCACTTACCCTGCATCCCATCACTAGTGATGGCTGAGAAGTATGTAGAACACAGGTCGTCTGTCTCCTAATCTGTTGCTCATTGCTCTTGTCACTAGACATTCCCAAATGAAAGTGAGTGCATTAGATGGCTCTGTGGAGACAGCTCATAGAATTTTAACAGGTGGCGATCTCAGAGGGAACATTTGAAATGAATGAGGTTTTAAGTGCCTACTTGAAGAAAATGAACCATTTTAATAATCTTTTACTTTCAGAACTTTGCTGGGGTCAGTAAGAGTTGAAGTCCAAGAAAGGAGATATCCAGGTACATCGACCAGGTGTTTCTCTTTTCTTTTCTAAAATGAAAACATATGTTTGTTGACTGGATTGTTGTAAGCTACTTGAGGTCAGGGAGCAAGTCTTCTTAACATATGTCTCTGTCAGCCTTAGACAGATGTGTCAAAGGAATGGTCCATTATATAAAACAACCAGATGAGGTTGATCCAGCAGCATTTGGAATGATTCCTGAGATGCTTGCTCTGGTTAACTGCAGATTAGGAGAGTAGTGGCCACCACTGGTTTGATGCCCAGCATCCATTCCCAGCTTTGTGATTTGGATGTGATTGACTTTAAACCCCAGGTCTAGAGATGGGCCTGACTGGCTAAGCAGCATATCACATTCTCTTGGCCATAGTGATCTGTTCAGGAATGAGCCAATGATGTACAAAGATACAGTCACCAGGAATCCTGGGAGACTCTTAACTCTCTTCTTGCTGGACATGAAGGAGAGAGGATGTAGTTGCTGGTACTGCTGCAGTCATCCATGACCACACGGGGTCAGATGTTGGCACTAAGGCTAAGAAAATGGAGAAACGTAAGGAGTGAGAATTCTGTCCTCGTGATACCGTTTGAGTCCTGGATCAAGTTGTACCTGAAGCCACACAAAAGTGAGCCACTACATTCCCTAGTCTTAAGCCAGTTGGAATTGTGCTTACTGGGGGTAAGTGGCACATCAAGCGAAGCAGCATCTGTGGGTGAGGAAGAAAGAAGTGTTTCCTGTGGCTTTTCATGTTAAGCCAGGGAGATGACTGGGTCATGGATAAACGTCATATAGGAGAATAATCTAGAGAGGTTTTCAAACATGTCTTGCCCTCCTTCTATACCAGGACCCATTCTAGAATCACTAGTGTGTGTGTGTGTGTGTGTGTGTGTGTGTGTGTGTGTGTGTGTGTAAGGTTTAAAAACTCTGCCCCAAGTGATTCTGATACAAATCAGTCCAGTCACAGGAACCCTGCTCCCCCAACAACATGATGCCTTGTTAATTCTATGGGAATAATTGAGGCTCAACAAAGAATCCTCCACACTAACCTTATTTAGAATATTGGACACTCAATGCTCTCTCAGGCCTTTAGTGATGCTAAGGCTTTCTGCATCCCTGTCCTCTGGCAGAACTGCCCCATGGTCTCTTACTTCCTCTTTATCCCCCATCTCACCTCTTCAGACTTTATTAAGGTTGATCTTTTAGGTCCTATGAACTCATCTAGTTGAAGAACTAAGGAATTAAAGGTATGAATTCAGGCAAGATGGTGGAGGAGTAGGAGACCTGGATTTCGTCTGGTCTCAGGAATTCAGCTGAATAGGGATCAAACCATTCTGAGCACCTACGAACTCAAAAGGAGATCGAAGATAAGAAGAGTAACAACTCTCTGAACAGAAAAGCAACCACTTACTGGAAGGTAGGACGTGCGGAGAAGTGAATCCAAGGCGATATTCGGGAGGATAGACGGCGGGGGAGGGGGCCTCCGTTGGCCGCTTCTGGCAAGTGCTTGAGCCGCGGAGCACAAAATCGGAACTTTTAGGAGTCGGCTCCGCTGAGGGATGTCGCTCCACTGGCCAAGCGGGGGGTGGAACCCTCGCGGGACAGTGTGGTCTCAGGACCCTCGGGGTCACAGAAAGACCAGGGGTGCCTGAATGCAGCAGAGCTCCCAGGTATCGGAGCGGGGAAGCCGGCTGCAGAGACGGAGCCGAGGCGCGGGCTCTCAGCTCGGGGTTGCCATAAACTGTGATCCACGGCCCAGTCGGGCCACTGCTCCTCCAGCAGGGACCCCACAAGCGGCAGATCCGGGGAGACTCCCCTTCCTCCCCCGGGAGGAGCGGCGCGGGAGCGCACCACAGGGATCTGCTGGGTTTGGAGACTCCACATGGGGTCGGGTACCAGAGATAGAAACACCCAATCACAGCCCGGGTGAGCACGCAGTGCGGCCGGAGACCGGGGAGACGGGAGTGACTGGCTACTTTTCTCTGGGGGCGCACTGAGGAGCGGGGCCCCGAGTTCTCAGCTCCTCCGGGCGGAGATTGGGAGGCCACCATTTTCACTCTGGTCCTCCAAAGCTGTACCAGAGCTTGCCGGGAACAAAAGCTCCTGAGAGCAAACCCGAGCAGCTTGCTTAGCCCAGACCGACAAAGGCGGGGAAACTCCGCCTCCGGCAAAGACATTTGGGAACCACGGCAACAGGCCCCTCCCCCAGAAGATCAGCACCAACAGCCAGCAAGCCAAGACCAAGTTTACCGATCAAGGAGAACGGGAGAACTCCAGCGCTAGGGGAATACTGCACATAGAATTTATGGCTTTTTTAACCATGATTCATTAGTTTTTCAAAGTTAATTTTTTTAAACGGTTTTTTTATTTTTCTTTTTCCCTTTTTCAACCAACATCTTATCAATCCCTTTTTGTAAAAAAAACATTTTTTATTTTTCATTTTTAGAGTCATATTTTATCCCTTCATAGTAGTTGCCCTTATTTTTGGCATATATATATATATATATATAAGTTGTTCTCTCTTTAAAATTTTGAGATACAGTTTCTTCTAACAGATCAAAATATACCCTAAATCACTAGTGTATGGCTTTGTTCTAGTCTCCTGCCTGATCACATTCTCTCCTTTTTTTTTCCCCTAAATCTTCTTTCTTTTATCAAACAACTTCTTATCGTATCAATTCCTTTTATAAAATCTTTTATAATTTTCATCTTTACAGTCATCTTCCATCCCTTCATTGTATCAGCCCTTATTTTGTTCATATATAAGTCTTTCTTCCTTTAAAATTTTAGGAGGCACTTTTTTCTAACAGACCAAAATACGCCCAAAATCTAGTGTGTGGCACTGATCTATGCACTAGCCTGATCATATTTGATCATATTCGGTTTTTTTCGTATTGTTCTGTTTTTGTATTTATCTTTTTCTTTTTTTTCTTTTCTTTCTTTTCTCTTTCTTTTTTCTTTCTTTCCCTTTCTTTCCCCCTGGTTTCAGGTCTTTTCTGATTTGTATAGAGTATATTTGCTGGGGACGTTGTTAACCTGTTAGCATTTTGTTCTCTCATTCATCTGTTCTCCTCTGGACAAAATGACAAGACCAAAAAAATCACCTCAGCAGAAAGAACAAGAGATAGTCCCGTCAGCCAGGGACCTACTCAATACGGACATTAGTATGATGTCAAACCTAGAGTTCAGAATCATGACTTTAAAGATACTAGCTGGGCTTGAAAGGAGCGTGGAAGGTATTAGAGAAACCCTTTCTGGAGAAATAAAAGAACTAAAATCTAACCAAGTCGAAATCAAAAAGGCTATTAATGAGGTGCAATCAAATATGGGGGCACTAACTGCTAGGATAAATGAGGCAGAAGAGAGAATCAGCGATATAGAAGACCAAATGATGGAAAATAAAGAGGCTGAGAAAAAGAGAGAGAAACAACTACAGGATCACAAGGGCAGAATTCGAGAGATAAGCGATATGATAAGACGAAACAACATTAGAATAATTGGAATCCCAGAAGAAGAAGAAAGAGAGAGAGGGGCAGAAGGTATATTGGAGCAAATAATAGCAGAGAACTTCCCTAATGTGAGGAAGGAAACAGGCATCAAAATCCAGGAGGCACAGAGAACCCCTCTCAAAATCAATAAAAATAGGTCAACACCCCGACATCTAATAGTAAAACTTACGAGTCTCAGAGACAAAGAGAAAATCCTGAAAGCAGCTTGGGAGAAGAGATATGTAACCTACAATGGTAGAAATATTAGATTGGCAACAGACCTATCCGCAGAGACCTGGCAGGCCAGAAAGGACTGGCATGATATCTTCAGAGCACTAAACGAGAAAAATATGCAGCCAAGAATACTCTATCCAGCTAGGCTCTCATTGAAAATTGAAGGAGAGATAAAAAGCTTCCAGGACAAACAAAAACTAAAGGAATTTGCAAACACGAAACCAGCCCTCCAAGAAATATTGAAAGGGATCCTCTAAGCAAAGAGAGATCCTAAAAGCAGCATAGATCAGAAAGGAACAGAGACAATATACAGTAACAGTCACCTTACAGGCAATACAATGGCACTAAATTCATGAATGCCCCAATCAAAAGACACAGGCTATCAGAGTGGATTAAAAAACAAGACCCATCAATATGCTGTCTGCAAGAGACTCATTTTAGACCAAAGACACCCCAAGATTGAAAGTGAGGGGGTGGAAAACCATTTACCATGCTAATGGACACCAAAAGAAAGCTGGGGTGGCAATCCTTATATCAGACAAATTAGATTTTAAACCAAAGACTGTAATAAGAGATGAGGAAGGACACTATATCCTACTTAAAGGGTCTATCCAACAAGAAGATCTAACAATTGTAAATATCTATGCCCCTAACATGGGAGCAGCCAATTATATAAGGCAATTAATAACAAAAGCGAAGAAACACATTGACAACAGTACAATAATAGTGGGGGACTTTAACACCCCCCTGACTGAAATGGACAGATCATCTAAGCAAAAGATCAACAAGGAAATAAAGACTTTAAATGACACACTGGACCAAATGGACTTCACAGACATATTCAGAACATTCCATCCCAAAGCAATGGAATACACATTCTTCTCTAGTGCCCATGGAACATTCTCCAGAATTGATCACATCCTAGGTCACAAATCAGGTCTCAACCGTTACCAAAAGATAGGGATCATTCCCTGCATATTTTCAGACCACAATGCTTTGAAACTAGAACTCAATCACAAGAGGAAAGTCGGAAAGAACTCAAATACATGGAGGCTAAAGAGCATCCTACTAAAGAATGAATGGGTCAACCAGGAAATTAAAGAAGAATTAAAAAAATTCATGGAAACCAATGAAAATGAAAACACAACTGTTCAAAATCTTTGGGATACAGCAAAGGCAGTCCTGAGAGGAAAGTATATAGCAATACAAGCCTTTCTCAAGAAACAAGAAAGGTCTCAAATACACAACCTAACCCTACACCTAAAGGAGCTGGAGAAAGAACAGCAAAGAAAGCCTAAACCCAGCAGGAGAAGAGAAATCATAAAGATCAGAGCAGAAATCAATGAAATAGAAACCAAAAGAACAGTAGAACAGATCAAGGAAACTAGGAGCTGGTTCTTTGAAAGAATTAACAAGATTGATAAACCCCTGGCCAGACTTATCAAAAAGAAAGAGAAATGACCCAAATCAACAAAATCATGAATGAAAGAGGAAAGATCACAACCAACACCAAAGAAATACAAACAATTATAAGAACATATGAGCAACTCTATGCCAGCAAATTAGATAACCTGGAAGAAATGGGTGCATTCCTAGAGATGTATCAACTACCAAAATTGAACCAGGAAGAAATAGAAAACCTGAACAGACCTATAACCACTAAGGAAATTGAAGCAGTCATCAAAAATCTCCCAACAAACAAAAGCCCAGGGCCAGATGGCTTCCCAGGGGAATTCTATCAGACATTTAAAGAAGAATTAATACCTATTCTCCTGAAACTGTTCCAAAAAATAGAAATGGAAGGAAAACTTCCAAACTCATTTCATGAGGCCACCATTACCTTGATCCCAAAACCAGACAAAGACCCCATCAAAAAGGAGAATTACAGACCAATATCCTTGATGAACATGGATGCAAAAATTCTCACCAAAATACTAGCCAATAGGATCCAACAGTACATTAAAAGGATTATTCACCATGACCAAGTGGGATTTATCCCTGGGCTGCAAGGCTGGTTCAACATCTGCAAATCAATCAACGTGATACAATACATTAACAAAAGAAAGAACAAGAATCATATGATCCTCTCAATAGATGCAGAAAAAGCATTTGACAAAGTACAGCATCCTTTCTTGATCAAAACTCTTCAGAGTATAGGGATAGAGGGTACATACCTCAACATCATAAAAGCCATGTATGAAAAACCTACAGCGAATATCATTCTCAATGGGGAAAAGCTGAGAGCTTTTCCCCTAAGGTCAGGAACGCGGCAGGGATGTCCACTATCACCACTGCTATTCAACACAGTATTAGAAGTCCTAGCCACAGCAATCAGACAACAAAAAGAAATCAAAGGCATCCAAATCGGCAAAGAGGAAGTCAAACTCTCACTCTTTGCAGATGATATGATACTGTATGTGGAAAACCCAAAAGACTCCACCCCCAAACTGGTAGAACTCATACAGGAATTCAGTAAAGTAGCAGGATATAAAATCAATGCACAGAAATCAGTGGCATTCCTATACACCAACAACAAGACAGAAGAGAGACAAATCAAGGAGTCGATCCCATTTACAATTGCACCCAAAACCATTAGATACCTAGGAATAAATCTAACCAAAGAGGCAAAGGATCTGTACTCAGAAAACTATAAAATACTCATGAAATTGAAGAAGACACAAAGAAATGGAAAAACGTTCCATGCTCATGGATTGGAAGAACATTGTGAAGATGTCAATGCTACCTAGAGCAATCTACACATTCAATGCAATCCCCATCAAAATACCATCCCCTTTTTTCAAAGAAATGGAACAAATAATCCTAAAATTTGTATGAAACCAGAAGAGACCCCGAATAGCCAGAGGAATGTTGAAAAAGAAAAGCAAAGCTGGCGGCATCACAATTCCGGACTTCCAGGTCTATTACAAAGCTGTCATCATCAAGAGAATATGGTACTGGCACAAACACAGACACATAGATCAATGGAACAGAATCGAGAGCTCAGAAATGGACCCTCAACTCTATGGTCAACTAATCTTCGACAAAGCAGGAAAGAATGTCCAATGGCAAAAAGACAGTCTCTTCAACAAATGGTGTTGGGAAAATTGGACAGCCACATGCAGAAGAATGAAACTGGACCATTTCCTTACACCACACACAAAAATAGACTCCAAATGGTTGAAAGGCCTAAACGTGAGACAGGAGTCCATCAAAATCCTAAAGGAGAACACAGGCAGCAACCTCTTCGACCTCAGCCGCAGCAACTTCTTCCTAGAAACATCGCCAAAGGCAAGGGAAGCGAGGGCAAAAATGAACGATTGGGATTTCATCAAGATAAAAAGCTTTTGCCCAGCAAAAGAAACAGTCCACAAAACCAAAAGACAACCGACAGAATGGGAGAAAATATTTGCAAATGACATATCAGATAAAGGGCTAGTATCCAAAATCTATAAAGAACTTATCAAACTCAACACCCAAAGAACAAATAATCCAATCAAGAAATGGGCAGAAGACAGGAACAGACATTTTTCCAAAGAAAACATCCAAATGGCCAACAGACACATGAAAAAGTGCTCAACATCGCTCGGCATCGGGGAAATCCAAATCAAAACCTCAATGAGATACCGCCTCACACCAGTCAGAATGGTTAGAATAAACAATTCAGGAAACACCAGATGTTGGCGGGGATGCGGAGAAAGGGGAACCCTCCTACACTGTTGGTGGGAATGCAAGCTGGTGCAGCCCCTCTGGAAAACAGTATGGAGGTTCCTCAAACAGTTGAAAATAGAGCTGCCATATGATCCAGCAATTGCACTATTGGCTATTTACCACAAAGATACAAATGTAGGGATCTGAAGGGGTACGTGCACCCCAATGTTTATAGCAGTAATGTCCACAATAGCCAAACTGTGGGAAGAGCCAAGATGTCCATTGACAGATGAATGGATAAAGAAGAAGTGGTATATATACACAATGGAATATTATGCAGCCATCAAAAGGAATGAGACCTTGCCATTTGCAATGACATGGATGGAACTGGAGGGTGTTATGCTGAATGAAATAAGTCACTCAGAGAAAGACATGTATCATATGACCTCGCTGATATGAGGAATTCTTAATCTCAGGAAACAAACTGAGTGTTGCTGGAGTGGTGGGGGGTGGGAGGGATGGGGTGGCTGGGTGATAGACATTGGGGAGGGTGTGTGCTATGGTGAGCGCTGTGAATTGTGCAAGACTGTTGAACCACAGATCTGTACTTCTGAAACAAATAACGCAACATATGTTAAGAAAAAAGAAAAAGAAGAAGATAGCAGGAGGGGAAGAATGAAGGGGAATAAGTCGGAGAGGGAGACGAGCCATGAGAGACGATGGACTCTGAAAAACAAACTGAGGGTTCTAGAGGGGAGGAGGTGGGGGGATGGGTTAGCCTGGTGATGGGTATTAAAGAGGGCACGTTCTGCGTGGAGCACTGGGTGTTACGCACAAACAATGAATCGTGGAACACTACATCAAGAACTAATGATGTAATGTATGGGGATTAACATAACAATAGAAAAATTTTTTAAAAAGGTATGAATTCATAATACAATTTCTACTGACAAAAGCTGATTACAAGGATTTGGAAACACAAAAGAATAGATATTTAAAGAGATGATGAGTGGGACATGGATACTAGGAAATAGGGTCTCTGAAGCTTAGAAGTTTGGCCCCTTCGCACCCCTCCCACAGTGGGGCCACACCAGTTGTTTCTCCTTTTCTTTCACTTTACTGAATACTGCTTAGTTAAGATGTTGTACTGTAGTTTCTCATGATGCAAAACCAGTTAATTCTGCCTGCGCTTAGCTGGCCCATTAGAATCAAAACATTGTTTAAAGGGGCAGAGGAAAGGATATGCTCTTTTACCACGTTTTTGTACCACAAAAGAGAAAATGATATGAATCAAAAAACAAAATCGTGAGCATGGAATCTTCAACTGAAAATGTACAATTGAGTATTTAGACAGATTCTTTGTAAAGAATGGCTTCCAGTCTGCCTCCCCCAGAAGATGTGATAGTAGCTGCCTGAAGAAAGTGAATGGGAGGGCACCAGGAGAGAGGAGGGGAAAGTGCTTACAGGAAATCATTTCTCAGTTTCTCTGGAGGGAAAAGTCTCTGAAGCTCCAGAACATTCCATTTTGATATTAGCGAAAGACTTCAGAATAGTCTCTAAGGTGACCTAAATCAGTTTGCTATATATACTATGCTCTATATCAGCGTCCAATATATGGGATTATTTCTCCCATAGCCAGGATTCATGAGGCTTTGATTAAAGGGTAAGAATGGGAGTGGCTGATGATACATCAGTACAGTTTTTGCTTTCTATCTCCGGGTCCTTGGATTCTGCTGGTCTAGAGATCTAAGTTCCAAAGGGAGAAATACTTCCACGAACAGATACAACAATGATTCCATTGACCTGGGAGTTGAGACTGTCACCTGGTCACTTTGGGATATTCATGCCTCTATATCAGCAGGCAAAGAAAGTTACTATACTGGCTGGGGTAACTGATACTGATTACCAAGGACAAACTGAGCACCATTACCCAATGGAGGTAAGGAGGAGTATGTCTGGAATAAAGGTGATCCCTCAAGGATGCCTCTTAATATTACGCTGCGATTAAAGTCAAAGGAAATAGAACAACCCAATTCAGGCTAGACTGCTCATGTTCCAGGCCCTTTAGGAATGAAGTCTTGGTAAAGACTTCTTTACCACCAGGTAAAGAAGCATGGCCAGCTGAGGTGCTTGCTGAGGGCAAAGAGGATGTGGAATAGGAAGCAGAAGAATGTAGTTACAAATACTATGACCAGGTGACCAGTTGCAGAAATGAGGTCTAATTATTATGAGTATTTATTCCTTATTTTTTTATAAATATATATTAAGGAAATATTTGCTTCTTTCCCACTCTTCTTCCCTTATCATCTAACATAGTATGTATTTGTAATTGTTAATTTTAAGATTTTATATATTTATTTGTTAGAGAGAGTGAGAAAGCACAAGTAGGGGGAGGGCAGGCTCTGCTGAGCAGAGAGCCTGACGCAGGGCTTGATCCCAGGACCCCGAGATCATGACCCGAGCCAAAGGCAGATGCCCAACCGACTGAGCCACCCAGGCGCCCCAGTAATTGTTAATTTTATATGACAGTATTTAAGCCACAGGATAACAAAAGAGAAGAGTAAACAACACCTAAGAACTTCGCATCTCCTCCTGAGGAAAGGGTAGTGAGATTTCAATTGTACACAGGATAATTATATCATGTTAAGCAGAAGTATGACTTTGTTACTGCCTTTATTCGGAGGTTGAGTGTGATTTAAGAAAATGTGTATGGGTGCCACATTGACAAGGGATGGACTGTGATGGTCTTTTTGACATGTCAACTTGACAGAGCCAGACTCTTCAGTTATTCAATCAAATACTAGTGTAAGTATTGCTGTGAAAGTGTTTTAAGATATGATTAAAAGCCATGATCAGTTGGCTTGAAGTAAGGGAGATTTTCCTAGATAATGTAGGTGGATATGATTCGTTTGAAAGGCCTCTAAGAGCAGAGCTGAGGTTTCCCTGAAGAAGTAATTCTGCCTGTGTCCAGCTTCAGCCTGTGCCCTGGGATTCCATTCTGTCCTTCCTGGTGGTCTGTCCTATGGATTTTGGACTTGTTTAGTTGGCCCCCACAATTATGTATAAACCAATTCCTTGCAGTAAGTCTATGAAAATATATCTCCTACTTGTTCTGCTTTCCTGGTTGAACCTGACTGAGTGAACCTTGCTAAAATAATATTTATGAAGTGTTCACAATGATGATTTCTTAGGAATGGGATCGATTTTAGGTGACATGTTTGTTTGTTTTTTTAACTCTCTTTTTTTTCTTCTCCATAGTGTTCAAGTGTTTTAAAAGAGCATTTTAAAAACAGAACAATAGTTTAAAAATCAACGATTTAACAAAAGTATCTAAAGCTTAATTCCATTTGCAAAATGTCTCACAGAATTCTAGCAAGTTTTTGTAAAACAGAGTTTCAAAAAAACGCTTTGGCCTTTTTTCACAGAATTGAACCAAAAAAAAATTCATCTACACTGTAATCTGTTGTGTCCTTTTTGTGTTTTGAATATTTATTGAGCCTGGGGACCATATTCTCCTCTTCCCTTGTTCTTCTTGCTATGCCCAGCTCAGGGCTGAGAACATTGTGAGTCCCTGTCAACACTTCTTAATAAACACACCTTGCACTTAAATGTATCTGTTCTAGTTTTCTTAACTTTTTTTGCGTAATTCCCCACAGTATCTATTTCATCCTTTCCAACTAGGATATCAACTACTTCAATTTTAAAGCTAAACATTAAGTTGTTGCATATACATTTTCTTTATTTTATTAAAAATATATAGATGGTACTTATTTTTATGGAATTGAAACAGCGTGCACTTACCATTTCATACTTTACTCTTATTAACGATACTTCAAGCCCACATAACCTCGAGTCAACACAATCCATAAACTTGTCTTTTTAAAGATTATAGAGCAGTCTGTCATGTAAATATACCACAGTTTGCACATCCAAAGCTCTATTTTTGGACATTTGGATTGTTTCCAGTTTCTTTCTATTATAAATAATGTGACCATGAAGGCTTGTTTAGACCAATGGCTTTTTAAAAATTATCTCTTTGGGGCCATTTCCTTAGGTCAATATTCCTAAAGATAAACTATTTGGAAAAAAGACAGGAACATTTTGTTACCTGTTGCCAGACTGCTTTCTAGAAAGCTTGAAACAATTCTACAACATTATCAGCAATGTGTTTCCCTGGAGCCACATTTCCATTGGATTGTTAACATTATTATTTATCTTTGCTAGTTTATTAGGTATACACCAGCATTAAAGTTGCTATAACACCCTTAATATTCTTAGCAGTTCTATTGCTGGGGGTCTACAAATCATGCCCCTAAGATATTTAAAAGTATTTTTGTGTGGCCTAAGGGTCTCTTAGACAACATCTTAAAACTTTCTGTCTCTGCAAAAGATCTTGCACCTTTGATCTGAATTTCACACTGAAGCTATGTTTTATTGATGACACCCTAGATTTGATCTTTGCCTTAAGGCCATTTCTTACTTTGAGAACATTTGCTACCTTGAAGACTTCCCTGTACCCTTTATATTTCCTCCAAATTCTACTCAAACTGTTCTTTATTTAGTTCATTCCTTTCTTCTTGTATTTTGTCATAGCCTAGGAAGCTAAGAGAAGCCAATTGGCACTTTCAACATTTTGCCTGGCAATCTCCTTAGCCAGATCTCCAGGCTCGTGAGGCACCCTTTCTATTTGTGATGTTAACACAGGCGGCAGTTTCAATAAAATTTCTCCTGGTATATAAATTGTATTCCCTTTGCTCCCGTACCCAATAGGGATCGCCTCACTGCTCTGCCAACCTTCATCAATAGCCTTCTTGAGAATCTCCAGGCTTCCCCCCCAACCATTTGTTCCCAAAGCCAGTCCTCCGTGTTTTATGTTTTTCTTACTGCAGCATCACATGACTAGGTGCTGATTTCTGTTTCAGTTATCTATTACTGGGTAACAAATCACGCCCAAACTTAGTGGCTTAAGACAACCACTATTGTATTATTTTTCACAATTCAGTTGGTCGATTATCTTAGCAGAGAAGTTGTTTTGTTCCATGTGCTGTTATCTGGGGCTCCAGAGGCTAGACTGGGCTGGAATGTCCAAGATGGTTCATTCTTACGACTGGCAGTTGGTGCTGGCTGGTAGAGGGTGGCTGGGCTGGAGCTGCCATAGAAAGGACTTGAATTCTCCTCCATGTGGCTTGTTTTTATATCATGGTTGCTGAGTTCCAAGAGGAAGGAAATAGAAGCTTGTAGTTTTCTTAAAGCCCGGGCCAAGAGATCCCAGAATGTATTTCTACTACACTCTATTGATCAGAGCACACAGTTACACACAGGATCAGAGCAGTCCTAGGGTATGCTTAGATTCAGAAGAAGGAGAAATAAGCTCCACTTCTCCATGGAAGAAAGGTGCAGGCATATAGGGAACGAAGAAATTGATGGTATGATCTTTGGAGTATGGTATGATCTATTATGCCACAGTGACTGGGTCATTATTAGCTTTTCTCAGGAGTCCTGTGGAAGTAGAAGAAACCTACTACTCATCCATCCATTCACTCATTCATTCATTCATTATCAGCTTTTTGCTGACCAGCTACTGTGTGCTGGGTTTTGTTCTAGCCATTGTGGATATAATGGTTAGAAAGACAGACAAGGTCTCTGCTCTCATGGGGCTTACAACTGAGTTGGGGGAAAAATAAAAAATTTAAAATGCATATATATTTAAATAAACTAGAAAATTAATAGTTATTGTGGGTTGAATTGTGTGACCCCTCCCCCAGCCTATTTACATATGTCTTTCCCAATAAACATGAAATTCCTCCAGAGACCATTCACCTTCAGTCTTATAGAGGTCTCTAACTCATTGACCTCACCACTATCAAACACATTATGACCTCACTTCTCTTCTTATCCAGTTCAGACACCACCGCCCATCATTTTAAATACTCCTTCCTTCACTCTTTCTCCATTACACTCTTCTGGAATATTCCAAACCTAATTAAATCCAACTATCTACTGACTCCCTGCCTGAACCCATGCTTGTGGCTTACTTTGATCAATCAAAGTGATTGGAATTGATGTATGCTATTTCTGAATGGAAGCTTTAAAAGACAATGCATGATTTGGGGTGCTCTCTCTCTGTCTCTCTCTTTTTTCCTGCCCTAGGGCCTGACAACACCCCAAATAGGGGCTGCTCTATAAGCCTGGGTTCCTGAGTAAGGAAGACTCAACTGAACCCCCAGCTGACTCATGTTGAGTGAGAAATAAACCTTGAGTTTTATGTCACTGAGAGTTTGTTGTTTGTTTCTACAGCACGACCTAACCGATACTTACCAGTGCAGGGGAGTACAAGAAGACGGTAAAAGTATTTCATGCAGAAAGAGCATTGTGTAAAAAGGCACAGAGAAGTCTGGGGAATTCTGGGAATATAACCCACATTGAGCAGATTGAAACTGCAAGAATGAACTTGGAAGAGTGAGTTAGGACTCATTTGTGAAAGGCATCTAATGAAATGACATGGAGTTTAACCCTTGTCATGGAAAAAATTAGGGAATCAGTGGAGATATTTCTTTTCTTTTTAAGATTTTATTTATTTATTTATTTATTTATTTACTTATTTACTTATTTATTTATGTGAGATAGAGAGAGAGTGGGAGGACAGAGCAGAGGGAGAGGGACAGACTCTGCGCCGAGCATGGAGCCCAATGCAGGGCTCAGTCACATGACCCTAAGATCATGACCTGAGCCGAAATCCAGGCTCCCTGGAATCAGTGGAGATTTTCAAATAGGAGACTGTTCCTGCCCAATTGTCTTTTAGGAAGATTATTTAGAATTTAGTATGGAGAAAGAATTGGTGAGGGGAGATAGTCAAGACTGCAGATATGAAGAAATTTGGGGGAGGGCTGTTTTTACAGTATAGAAAAGGTAAGACGAGGACATGAACCTTGCTGACATGAACGTTTTATCTTTGTAACACTAACTTTTTAGTAAAGAAAATATGAGATTGTAGTTAAAACCTTGCTTCTGGAATTAGCCAGAACTTCGTTTAAAACCCACTTTTACCTGGCTTTGTTACCTGGGCAAGAGTTCCTCAACCTCTTGGCCTCAAATTCCTCTTTGAAAATTAAAATAATAATGACGTCTCCTTTTGTAATTGCTGTGAGACTTACACTGAATAATGCGTGTAAAACACTTAACGTGAGCCTATCACGGAGTAAGCATTTCACAAATACTAGGTACAGTGGTCAAAATGGTAGTGATACTGTAGTAAATGGTGTGTGAGACATAGATTCGAGTTAATTCTTCTCAATCTGAGTAAATGGTGCAGTGGAAATAGATTGGGATTTGGAAACAGAAGGGTCTTAGGCACAATACTACCATTCACTGGCAGTGTCATTCCGGAAAAGGCAACAAACTTTTTTTTTTTAACTAATTTTCCTAAAAAGGACTATTTTTTAAGAGCAGGTTTTGGTTCACAGTAAAATTAATAAGGAGGTACAGAGCGTTCCTATATTCCTTCTTCCACCACATGCATGGTCTCCCACATTATCAACATCACCCACCAGAGTGGTACATTTGTTACAGTTGACGGACCTTCACCGACACATCAGAATCACCCCAAATCCATCGTTCATATTAGAGTTCTCTTTTGGTGTTAATTCTATGGGTTTGGATTAATGTATAATGACATGTATCCATCATTATAGTATCATACAGAGTATTTTTACTGCCTTAAAAATCCTCTGTGCTCCATCTGTTGATCCCTCCCTCCCTGCTAACCCCAGACAACAGTGATACTGTTACTGTTTCCATAGTTTTGTCTTTTCCAGAGTGTCTTTTTTTTAAATTTTTTAAAAGATTTTATTTATTTATCTGACAGAGAGAGAGACAGCAAGAGAGGGAACACAAGCAGGGGGAGTGGGACAGGGAGAAGCAGGCTTCCCACTGAGCAGGGAGCCCGATGCGGGGCTCGATCCCAGGACCCTGGCATCATGACCTGAGCCGAAGGCAGACGCTTAACGACTGAGCCACCCAGGCACTCCCAGAATCTTACAGTTGGAATCATACAATACGCAGCCTTTTCAGATTGGCTTCTCTCACTTAGTAGTGTGTATTTAAGGTGCCTCCATATCTTTTCCTGGCTTGATAGCTCATTTCTTTTCGGTGGTGGATAATACTCCATTGCCTGGAGGTACTGCTGTTGATCCATTCACCTACCGAAGAACATCTTGGTCACTTCTAAGTTTTGACAGTTATGAATAAAACTGCTATAAACATCTGCATTCAGGTTTTGGTATGGACATGTTTTCAAATCCTTTGGGTAAATACCAAGGAACATGATTTCTTGATCATATGATATGTTTAGTTTTCCACAAAAGCACCGTTCTCCAAAGTGGTTGTATAATTTTGCCATTCTCATCAACAATGAATGACAGTTCCTGTTTCTCCACATCCTCACCGGCCATTTGATGTCATTGTTCTGGATTTTGGCCATTCTAATAGGTGTGTAGTGGTATCTCATTGTTGTTTTAATTTACATTTCCCTGATGACCTATAACATGGAGCATCTTTTCATATGCTATTTGCCATCTGTATATCTTCTTTGGTGAGCTGTCAAATTCTTTGACTCATTTTTTAATCAACAAGACAACCAAATTTTATGACCTCCAGTTTCCTTATCTATAAAATAGGGGCTATGATGCCAGGACTGTCTCCATCACGGGGCTGTTGAGAGGTTCAGGGTGGGCTAAGATATGTGGAAACCTTTTGTAAGTGATGAGGTTCTAGTACATAGAAAGTATTACTTATCTGTTGTCCCTTTAACTGCTATTCAACATGATTTTTTTTTAAAACAAAGATTTATTTATTTATTTATTTGAGAGAAAGAGAGAGAAATTGCTAGCTGGGGGAGGGGTAGAGAGAGAGGGAGAGGAAGAGAATCCCAAGCAGACTCCCTGCTGAGCAAGGAGCCCAATGCGGGGCTCGATCTCACAACCCTGAGATCATGACCTGAGCCAAAACCAAGAGTTAGAAGCCCAACCCACGGAGCCACCCATGTGCCCCTATTCAACATGATTCTATTCTTTGTTGTGTTACTTCTGATATGTGATTTAAGTTCTGAGACTATCAAATTGGAAAATTAAAATCCAAAAGAGAAATTTCACAACCAAAGAAAGTAGCACTCAGCAAGTTCTGAATTCTTCAAACTCTGTGGCTCCTGTGATGAGTTAGCACATCTCCCTTCACAAAACCTTCAGTGATGCAGTCTTGTTTCCAGCCAGATGGTAAGGGGAGAGGGAGGTGTGGTTGCCTCAGAGAACAGACGGGGAACAAAATGAGCAGAAGTTCTGCCCCCTACCCCAGGTGTAGCTTTAAAAGGAGAGTCTTGGGTGGTGTCTGTTCCCTAGATGTCAATGAAAGCAGCGTTAGATGAGAGAAATGCTGTGCCAAATCCGCACGTTAATATTTGAGAATTTGGTTCATATTAGCTACACCAGTAGTTGCACACCAGGGTGGCTGTGTAAGACTCACTCAGGGAAGCTTATAAACAACTTTATTTACTAAACAAAATTTATTATGTCTCTAATATGTACTAGTATTAACATGTTCCCTAAACATGGGGATACAGCAGTGAACAAAAAAACTTTGCCTCACCTGGAGCTTAAACACGAGACAGATACATGAATATATAATATATCAGATGGTCACAAGTGCTATGAAGAAAAATAAAGAGGAGTGAGGGTCATAGATAAGTGATAAGTAAACACGTAAAGTATACAATATGTCAGAAGGCCACAAGTGCTATACAAAAATATGTGGAGTGGGGGTCATAGAGGTGATGGGAAGGGGGACATGTTATTTTAAACAGATGGTCAGAGAAGATCTCTCTGGGGCACCTGGGTGGCTCAGTTGGTTAAGCGACTGCTTTCGGCTCAGGTCAGGATCCTAGAGTCCCGGGATCGAGTCCCGCATCGGGCTCCCTGCTCAGCGGGGAGTCTGCTTCTCCCTCTGACCCTCTTCCCTCTCGTGCTCTCTATCTCTCATTCTGTCTCTCTCAAATAAATAAATAAAATCTTAAAAAAAAAAAAGATCTCTCTGATAAGGTGACATATGAGCAGAGGCCCGAAGGAAGTGAGAGAAGAAGATATGTGGATATCTGGGTAAAGAGCCATTATGCAGAAGGAATAGTATATGCAAAGGCCCTGAGATAAGAGCGTACTTGTTTTATTTTGTTCTTCTTCAAGAAACAGCAATGAGGCCAGTAGTGACTAACAATGAGTGAGTTGGGGTAGAGGGAGACTTAGGAGGTGAGAGGAGGGAGCTGGAACCTGGGGGGCAGATTAGGAGGGACCTTTAGGCCATCAGAAGGATTTAGGATCTTACACTGAGTGAGTTAGGAAGGCACTGAAAGTTTTGAGAAGATGACTGACAAGATCTAACTCTGGGTTTTAAAAGATTCCTCTGGCTGTCCTGGAGAAGGCATAGACTATAGGCGATGGGACAGGGATGGAGGTGTGAGCCCAGTACGTACATGAGCCATATTCTGGGCAAATGATGGTGGCCTGGACTAGGGGGCTAATGGAGATGGTATCAATGTCGATATTTTTACCACTTCCCCCATCCACTCCACTTCCAAATCCTATAGATTTAGAATAGAAACGAGGACTCAGAATTGTAAAAAGCATGGCCAGCTTTCAAAACCATCAACTGGGTGTGAGAAGCTCCCCCCTCCGTTGCTGTGAGGTCTGGCCCGTGGATCTTCCTGCCTGCCCCTGTTCTTACCCCCTCCCGTGGCTCAGGCCTCTTCTGTAGAGCTCTGCTGCCCTGGTTGTCTGTCTGTCTTCCCCGGGTTATCTTCTGCTACTGTCAACCTGCCAAACCCCAGGGAACTGCCCACTCGCTCCCTGGAGGTTAAACCCGAGCTGCTGCCTGATTTCTCTTCCTTCACTCCCCTGCCCTTTGTCTTGTGTCCCCATCAGAGTCTTCCTCGGGGTTCTGCTCTGCCCCCTAGATAAACTCCAATCTACCGGCCCCCTATAGCCGGGTTCCAGTTAATCATGCCACCGGTGGGACCGTCCCCTTGTGCCTCCTCAGTCATCCTCAGGGAGCCCGAATGCTTTGTTTGCCTGGCTTCTGAAACAACACAGAAGTTTCCATTTCTGCCTCTTCGCGCAATTTATTTCATCAGCTGGGCTGATGTGTTTCCTCTCTGCCTCACCAAATGCTATGCATCCTGCAGAGGCACTGCACAAATTCTTATTAAAAACATATTTGTAGAAAGTTTGAGTGATTAACACATGCCTGTGATTCAAAATTCAAAGGATTGGAAAAGGATATATATTCAAAAATTACTTTTCTGATACCACGGCTGCCAGCCCAGCAGTTCTCCATGCCAGAGTCCTGACTCTATAATCTACCTCTGCGTCCTTTCACAATATCCCCTCATATTTAGTCACGTAGATGTGTTTATATTTTGTATTTATAAATAGCTCTTGTTAACAGATACACACACACACACACACAAGAATATTTCAGTTTGTCTCTTCATGTGTTTGTTCTACTCATGGTAACATGTTATTCACATTGTTTTGCCCTTGCCTTTTTCATTTAAAATCATCATTGTTCATGACCAGTTACACACAGGACTGTCTCCTTCTTCTTCTCCTCCATCTCTGTCTCCTCTCCTTCTTCTTCCCCTTCGCCTTCTTCTCTGTCTCTGAACTTAGTAGTTGTATTAGTAAATTATTTCATTTTGGAGTCATATTTTTTTATTGTAGCCAAATATGCATAACCTAAAATTTACCACTTTAACGATTTCTAAGTATACATTTCGATGGTATTAAGTACATTCACATTGTTCTGCAACCACCACGAGCATCTATCTCCAGACTTTTTCATGTTCCCAAACTGAAACCCCACATCCATTAAGCACTAACTCATCATTCTCTCCTCCCCCCAACCCCTGGCAATCACTGTTCTAGTTTTTGTCTCCAAGAATTTAACGACTCTAGATACCTCACACAAGTAGAATCATGTAGTATTTGTCCTTTTGTGACTGGCTTCTTTCACTTAGAAAAATGTCTTCAAGGTTTGCCTGTGTCTCAGCGTGTGTCCAAATTTCCTTCCTTTTTAAGGCTAAATAATATTCCGTTGTCTGTATAGCCCCCATTTTGTGTATCCATTCATCTGACCACGGACACTTGGGTTGCTTCCACTTTTTGGCTACTCTGAATAATGCCATCGTGAACATGAGTGTACAAGTATCAATTTGAGTCCCTGCTTCAATTCTTCTGGGTATGTACCCAGAAATGGAATCGCTGGATCATATGGCAATTCTATGTTTAAATTTTGAGGAACTGTTGTACTGTTTTCCAATGCCTTATTCTTTTAAATGACTGCTTTATATTCTGCTGTATGGCTGTAACATAATTAATGTAACCAATCCTATGTTGTTGGATACTAAGAATGTTTCCAGGCTCTTGCTATAAGAATACTGCAATAAAATTCATTGAAAATTTTTGTGTACATAGACAGGTGTGTCTGTGAGGTAAATTCTTAATACAATTCTTAATACATAAAAACGGATTTTCTTTTTTAGAGCAGTAGGTTCAGGGCAAAATTTGAGTGGAAGGTACAGAGATTTCTCATTTAGCACCTACCTCCATACATACATGCATCCCTCATTCTGTATACCCTCCTACAGAGTGGCACATTTGTTACAACTGTAACTGAAGCTACATTGACACATCATCATCACCCCAAATCCATACTTTATGTTAAGGTTCTGTCCTGGTGTACATTTTATGGGTTTGGATAAATGTATGATGACGTGTATCTACTGTTATAGTAGCATACAGAGTAGTTACATTGCCCTACAAATCTTCTGTGCTCTACCTATTCCTTCTGCTCTCCCTGCCCCCACCCCACCTAGCAACCGACAATACTGATCTGATACTGTTTCCATAGTTTTGCCTTTTCCAGAATGTCTGATAGTTGGAATCATAAAATATGTAGCCATTTCTGATTGGCTACTTTCATTTAGTAGTATGCATTTAAGGTTCCTCCATGTCTTTTCATGGCTTGATAGCTCATGTCTTTTCAGTGCTATTAATATTCTATTGGTTTGGATGTAACCGTTTATTCATTCACCTACTGGAAGACATCTTGATTGCTTCCAAGTTTTAGCAATTATGAATAAAACTGCTATAAACACCCGTCTACAGGTTTTTGCAGGGATGTAAGTTTTCAACTCCTTTGGTTAGATACCAAGGAGTATGATTGCTAGAACATGTGGTAAGAACAGGTTTAGTTTTATTAGAAACCACCAAACTATCTTCCAAAGTGGCTGTACCATTTTTTTTAACATTCCCACCAGCAATGTGTGAGTTTCCATATATTAGAATAGAAGAAAGATCTAGCTTCCTAAAGTGGAAATGTTTTGCATCGACATTATTTTTTGGGCTGTATGTTTAGGGTTTACCCATTAAGAAAGTTGCTGTAGTTGAGATCATATTTTGTGGGGTTTGGTAATTACCCTGGGAGATCACTAAGGACCCTCCACCCTGGCAGGTCAGAACTTTTGTCTTTCTACCATGTGTGCACTCTGGGGAATTTTATATTTACAACCCTGGTCATTTTTGGCCTCACTTTGTGAAATTTCACTCTACGTATGCCTAACCCAGCACTCATTAAAGACTCAAGCAGACCAGTATGCAAAATTCTGTCTTCTTGCATGGTCCTCTCCAATCCAGATCCCTGGCCCCCAACTTCTAGCTGCCTTGGTCTCCCTAAACTCTAATGTCTATATTTTTATTTCAGTGAGGTCACCAGGCTCTGTCAAATCCCCCCTACCTATACCCCCTACCGGTGGCAAAAGGCTGGGGTTAGTCCAGTGCCCAGTTGTCTGTTTCTCTCCTCTCATGGGTCACTGTCCTGTGTTACCTGTTGTCTAATGTCTGAAAACAGTTATTTCATATATTTTCTTCAGTTTTCCCACCTTGGTTAAGGCCAGTCCTTGTTACTCTAGCATGACTAGAAGCAGAAGCTTTTCACCTTGGCTTTTTATTTTTATTTATTTATTTATTTAAAAGAATTATTTATTTATTTATTTATTTATTTATTTATTTATTTGACAGAGAGAGACACAGCGAGAGAGGGAACACAAGCAGGGGGAGTGGGAGAGGGAGAAGCAGGCTCCCCGTAGAGCAGGGAGCCCGATGCGGGGCTCCATCCCTGGACCCTGAGATCATGACTTGAGCCAAAGGCAGACTCTTAATGACTGAGCCACCCAGGTGCCCCTCACTTTGGCTTTTTAAACTACAGCTCTTTTTATTTATTTTTTATTGGTTGCTCTAGGGATTACACCATACATCTTTGATCACAATCTTCTTAGACTTTTTATTAAATTACTTCAAGAAAGATGTAGAAATTTTTCAGTAGTACAGTTGCATTTCCCTCCATCTTTTTTGCTCTTTTTACCATATATATTACTTCTCTCTATATTTTTTGAGATACGATTCACATACCATAAAATTCACCCTTTTGTAGGAAAAACTGAATGTGAAGAAATCAGAGAGGGAGTCAAACCATGAGAGACTGTTGACTCCAGGAAACAAACCGAGGGTTGTGGAAAGGGAGGTGGGTGGAAGGATGGGGTAGCTGGGTGATGGGCATTAAGGAGGGCACGTGATGTGATGAGCACTGGGGTTATACGCAACTAATGAATCATTGAACACTACACCAAAAACTAGTGATGTGCTATATGTTGGCTAATTCAATTTAAATTAAAAAATTTCACCCTTTTAAAGTATGCATTTCAGTGTTGTTGTTGTTGTTTTTGTTATATTTTAAAAATTATGCAATCATCACCATGATTTAATTCCAGAGCATTTTCATCAGCCCAAAAAGAAACCCCATACCCAGTAGGGGTCACTCTCTGTTCCCCGCTTCCCCCTCAGCCCTGGCAACTACTCATCTACTTTTTGTCTCTATGGATTTGCCTATTCTGGATGTTTCTTATAAATGAAATAATATAATACCCGTATATATTTTAAACCTAACAACACAATGCTATACTTTTTGTCTTAAAAAGTCAAATGAATTTCAGACAAATTAAGAGAAGAGAAAGAAAAACGTACAGTTTTTATATTCATCCACGTACTGCCATTTTTGATGCTTTCATTCTTTCCTGTCTATCTGAATTACCATATGGTGTCATTTCCTCTTATTCTGAAGAGCTTCCTTTAGCATTTCTTGTAATTCTCCCTTCCCCGTTTAAGATCTTGTGCCAAAACAGGGGCCAAGGAAGATTCTGCTGTGTGCCAATTCCATTAGTTGGTAAACTGAGTTTTTAAAGTAATTGCCCCTTGAATCTAAGTTATTGAATGCTTTGACATAAAATTATTGATATGATTCTCTTCACGTACTTTTAATGTTGTGGCTCTTGTAGTGATGTCTCCTTTTTCAATCCTGATATCGGTAATTTGGGTTTTCTCTTGATTAGGATTTGCTGAGGGTTTATCAGTTGTGATCTCCTCAAGGAATCAATTTTTAGTTTTATTAATTTTCCGTATTTATTTTTTAAAATTTCTCTTGTGTCTTTGTGTTTGTCCTTCTATTTATTTTATGTTTAATTTATTCATCCTTTTCTATCTTCTGTAGGTGTCAAGTTATGTCCTTGATTTTAATCTTTTCTTATTCTCTCACATAAACATTTAAGGTTTTAACTTTCCCTTTATATGGCTTTCAATACAGCGCACAAATTTTCATATGTTGCATTTTCACTAACATCTGTTTAAAATATTTTCCGATTTTCGGGGCGCCTGGGTGGCTCAGTTGTTAAGTGTCTGCCTTTGGCTCAGGTCGCGATCCCAGGGTCCTGGGATGGAGCCCCCGCATAGGGCTCCCTGCTCGGCCTGGAGCCTGCTTCTCCCTCTCCCACTCCCCCTGCTTGTGTTCCTTCTCTAGCTGTCTCTCTCTGTCAAATAAATAAATAAAATCTTTAAAAAAAATTTTCTGATTTTTTTGTGATTCTTCCCTCCCCCCCCCCCCCCGCCATGGTCTATTTGCAGATGTGTTGTTTAATTTCTAAATATTTGGGGCTTTTCCAGTTGTCAGCCCCTTCAGGGTCAGTCTCTCTCTCTCTTTTTAAAGATTTTATTTATTTATCTGAGAGAGAGAGCACGAGTGGAGGGGGGAGGGACACACATGGGGGGAGGTAGTAGAAGGAGAGGGACAAGCAGATTCCCGGCTCAGCAGGGAGCCATTGATCCCAGGACTCTGGGATCAGGACCTGAGCCTAAAGCAGATGCTTAATCCCAACTGAGCCACCCAGGCGCCCCCTAATGTCAGTCTCTTCGGGGCCTTGTCCATCTTGTCCGTGTGCGATCTGATTGTGGAGGACTGAATTCTAAGACGGCCCTCGATGGTCCCCATCTCCTGGTCTTCATGCCCTTATGTAATCCTTCCCCTTGAGTGTGGGCTGCCCCTAGTGACTTGCTTCTAACCGGTAGAATACAGCAAAGGTTATGGCAACATCAGTTCTGTGATTAGGTTACAGCATGTCATGACTTGTGTCTTGCTAGCAGACTTGCAGGCTTTGATGAGCAAGCTGCCATACTGGAGAGGTCTGTGTGGCAAGGAACTGAGGACAACTTCAAGCCAACAGCCAATGAGGAATGAGGCCCTCGGCCCAACAGCCCTCGAGGGACTGAATCTTGCCAACAGCCAGGTAAGTGAATTTGGAAATGGATCTTGCCTAGTTAAGCCTTCAGGCAAGACCCACTTCCGGCTGATTGCAGCCTTGTGAAAATCCTGAAGGAATTCCATAAATGGATTCCTGAGCCACAGAAACTGCGAGATGATGAAAGTATGGTGTCTTAAGCTGCTAAGTTTTGGCATTTGGCAACAATATATAACTAATACATCAACCCTTGGCCAAGGAGGCGCAGTGAATCCTTATGCTTACTTCTGGTGCCCTTCCCCTGTCTGGCTCTTCTTAGGTACGCTGCCCTGGAAATTCCGAAGCCTTTACTAGCCCAGAACACTGCTTTCTGTATATATTTGGGTATTTTAAGAGAAAGGACTGAGTTATAAACATCTTCATATCCTCCGCAGATCTTAATTTCATATCAAATTGGATTATTGATTGGCATGCTTTCCAGCTTGAACTGCCCTGATGCAGCTTGATCAGGGCATGTCTTTTTTTTTTTTAATTTTAATTTTAATTCCAGTTAGTTAACATACAGTGTTATATTAGTTTCAGGTGTACAACATAGTGATTCAACGCTTCCATTCATCACCCGGTGCTCATCACAGCAAGTGCACTTCTTCATCACCAGGGGCGCATCTTAATGGGAAGTCAGGAGACCTTGTGCAGGCCTCCCCAGTTGGAAACCCCAGGCCTTTATGAACCATATACCTCACACACAGAGCTCATCTGCACTGAGTCACTCCTTCCACTTCTAGACCTGGACGGAGTTCCAAACTGCAGGTGTGGAATCTGGTTTCCCCAGTGGCCTCCAGTGGTTTGGATGACACAGGGTGGCAGTGCAGGGAATTAGCTCTCCATGGGGTCAACCTTAATTTATAGGAAATGGGGGATGGGATAAGCTGGGCAGATAAATTCTGTTTTCTTCCTTCCTTCTACATTGTATGATGTATAGTCCCTCTTTGTAGCCCTTCTAGAAAAGTCCCATAGCCCCAGCAAGTGAGCCTGCTGAATGACCCGCCACATCTCTCTGTGACTCATTAAAGGGCCAGCCAGCATAGTCACAGATCACACAGCGCTGCTTTGTATCTTTCTGTGTCTCTCTTCCACTTTTCTGCCCCCTCACCTCCTGCTAGGCTCACACTCCTCCAAGAAAGCATCCCTACCTGAATCCTTACCTTAGGCTCATCTTTCTGGAGAACCTGGGCCAAGAGAGAGATGGCGTTATGGCTGCTCTTTGCTTTGTGTGTCCATCTCAATGAGCAATTCCTGAGGAGTATACTTTAGCATAACAAATAGAAGCACGACTCACCCTTGATAATTCACAGAGCCAATTTCACGTGTTACTTTGTGTCACGTTCTGCTGTGTGTTTCACATCCTCCCCGTTTCTCAAACACTGTGCTGATGGAAGTGAATGTTAACCTAGACTGACTGAGGAAAGAATCAAGCTGAAGGTGACATGACTGAATACGTGGTTGACGGTTCGCTCCTCGCCTTCATATTGACTGGCTAGACTGAGCTAAAGTACTTTTTAAAAACGTATAGTTTTCCCATTGGACATCTGGCCTGCGGGTACTTGAAAGATCTGGCTCAAGAAATCCCGCAGGTCAGCAGGAGGGGCATCTGGGGTGGCTCTCTGCCGCCCACTGGTGCCTGCAATCCGAGAACCGAATGAGATGTGATAGGGGACTCTGGAGGTATCTGGGGGTATCTGGGGAGATTCCCACATGCTGGCATCCAGCCCACTCTGTGACCTTTCCATCCATCAGTGCCGAATAGGTGATCTTGAGGCCCAACATGCTTGACTCTGCCCAGAAGTCTCCTTCCTCAGCAGGATGCAGTCTATTACACTCAGCACAGTATCTGGCACTCTTAGGTTCCCGGTCCATTTCAAACCTCCTATGCTGGCCCTGGCACCGGCTGCACGTCATAGTATTCATTGCCTCTTTGAGGTCATCCTGCAGCTTGGACAGAAGCTCATTCACTGAGCGGCTCAGCTCATTCTCTGCCATTCGTTTCATTTCATATTCCTTCCACCTTTCAGGGTTGTTGACAATGTCCCAAGTCGCCCGCAAAACCTTGAAGGCTTCCTCTGCCCGGGGATGATGATTTTTGTCAGGATACCAAAGAAATAGGGGATGGCTAGAGCAAAGAACCTAGAGCCCGGACCTGGGCTGGACAATATCTCCCATGGTAGTGTAGGAACTGGTATTTCCCTGGGGTCTGTATGCCTTTGTCTTTTGCTTCTAGACCTGATGACACTTTCCCCCCTCTTTTTAAACTACGAGTCTACCTTATAATTTCTTGAACAATTTCAGGAGGGAGCCCCCTCCTTTACCCCAACATACTAGTTAAAAGAGAACAAGAAAGCATGTAACCCTAATTATAGGAGATTATACATGAAGTTCAGAGAGTGGGAACTTTGAATTTTTCCTCTGACATTCACTTTGTGGGTAATCACCCAACTTCATGCTTGTGGCTGCAGGGTTGGCCAAAACTAATAATTTTAGAAAGCAGACTCATGCCCTCTGCCCTTGGGTGAGGGAGAAGGATAAAGGGGCTCCCAGAAATCCCCTTATGATCCAAGGGTTTGTATTTTTTTGTTTGTTCATATTTGTATGTACATATCTATTTAAAGCCAGGGGATTATCTTTCTATAAGTATATAACTAGCAACCTGTATCTTCCCTCTCTTCTTTGCCCTTTTTCTCACTTGAGAATTCTTTCCCTACTAAGTGTTAGCTGAGTGAAGGGCACTCCTACTGGACCAAGGGAGGGGGGATAAAAAAATACCTTAGAGAAATTTTATACAGTAAGTTGCTATTCCTTGTTTCTTACCCAGCCTTATGAGGACATCTCCCCACCCTTCATGCTGACCAAACTATAGCCATATCTGAAAAAAAAAATCATCTTTATTATAAGGAAAATACACAGCAAAACAGAGCTGGAAAAAAATGTATAGTTTTCAAATTTACTCAATGTAATTCTATGATGGTCCAGGAAAAGCTTTTGCCTGCATCCCACCTCACTGTCCTGCCGTGGCTACGTGCATTTTGTGCCATCTCTCTTCAGTCTAGTGAAAATGTCAGGGGATTTGTTGAAAGGGCAACCCACAGACAAAGAAAGGCACGGACCCCTGCCTTCTCTAGTCAGTTCTCAATTTCAGCAGCATACCAGGTAAAAGTAAGAACTCAGAAATGATGGAGGCTTTTTTTCCCCTGAAACACATGGGGAGACTAAGAGTAAACTCATGGCATGTGCTCGCCTGTTTGTCTCCTTCCACAATACCGCATGCAGTCAGATGGAAACGGTTCTTCCTAAGCCTCTAACTTTATGTAAATTACGTGCAATGTATTTTCCCTTCAGCCTCAAAGCTTGATAAGTGTAGCCAGACCAAAAAGGCTGTTAATAAAGCACACTGTAGACATTACCCAAAAGTGAGTCTGTTCTAATGCTTTTCATTATATCAGAACTGTAAATCACAGACTCTTTCATTAGCATACACAGGGCTGAAAAGAGAAGGTGTTTGAGAGGGTAGGAGTTACCTCGTTTCTTCTCAGGTCTTGCTTCTCTCTCCACCCTGCCTCCATCATGGTTTAATGGAGCTTACCAGTCAAGGGGTGCCCTTCAGGGTTCCAGCAATCAAGTGACCACGTGGTGGTTGTTCAGAGGACTCTGATCCCCATATGCAGGAAACATTATGAGATGTCAAAGAGAGGCCCTTAATTTAGTTTAGGGGTGGGAAAGGGCTGAGGAAAAATTAAGGGGACACCGTTTTAGAGTTTGATACCACTGAGCTAATTCTTGAAGGCAGAGTAGGAGCCAGCCATATAAATACGTGGGATGGCATATAATCATTCTTTGGGATATTGAGCTCCTACTTTGTCTCAGAGGCCCTTTCTCTCGATAGCAATAGGGTTGTACATATAACAGGAATAAAATATAGGATGACGTGTATTACCTCAGTTAAATAAATAAACTCTGTTACTCACTTCTCTTACGTTATAATCTCCTAAATAATTTTCTTCTCAACTGGCCTCCTTCCCACCTACAAACATGTTCAAGTCATCCCTATCCAGAGAGAGAAACCTTATATCTATTAGGATTCTTTTGGGTAGAAGTAGAGGTTGAGGCAGGAAATCAGTTATAACTGACTGAACTAGAAAGGGGATTTGTGGAGATTGCTGAAGATCTAGGGTTGTCTAGTCAAGGGGCAGCCGGATTCAGTGGCTCAGATAATGTCACCAGGACCTGGTTTCTGTCCATCTTCACTGCTCTGATTTCTGCAGTGTTGGTTTCATTCTCTGCTAGGCTCTCTTCTAATGGGGGCGGGGGGGGGGGGCGCGTCGGGGGCAGACAAGATGACTGTAGAACGCAGAACAGCTTCTCAGTTCTAACCTTCCCTCCAAAAAGAGTAGCTGCTTTCCTGATAGTTCAAGTGAAAATTCCAGAATTGTGTTTATAGGCTTAGATTTTGAAGGGTTTGGGTCATTGCCCCATTCATGCCAGTCCTTGGGTTATTTTCTAAAAATGATTGCAAAGAGAATGCAAGTGATACGTGCTGTGTTGATTGAGGCTTAGGCCACACGTCCACTCCTGGGTTACCTGAAGTCTATGGGATGAAAGTAGAGAACGTGGTTTCCCTATTGCAATTCAAGATTGTTACCAGAAGGGGGTGGTAGATGCTGAGTGTCCGAAACAGTCCATGTGTGCGATGGTGCCCATGCGGCTTGTTCATCAAACTAGTACCCTAGTTGTGTGACTTTTAAAGATTTTTATTTTTATTTATTTGAGAGAGGGAGAGAGAGAGCATGAGCAGGGGAGAGGCAGAGGTTGAGAGAAAGGGAGAAACAGACTCTCTACTGAGCAGGGAGCCCGATGTGAGGCTTGATCCCAGAACCCTGGGATCATGACCTGAGCTAAAGGCAGACACTTAACTGACTGAGCCACCCAGGTGCCCCACCTAATTGTGTGACTTTTAGCGAGTTACTTAATCTTTCTAAGCCTTACTCTGTCCATCTATAAAATGGGGACAATAATACCTCATTGGGCTGTTGTAAGGATGCAATAAAATAAAGTACACGCAGAACCTAACAAACCTCTTAGCCCACAGGAAACTCTTGGCAAAGGTTAGTCCCTTTGCTTTTCCAACCTCTATCTTCTTCACTTTGCTGCTAACACCCTCCAAAGTTTAGTCAATACCCACTTTCCATTAATTTCTCATCTTTTGTTTAGTTCTCAATCTAATACAATCCAACATCTGCCTTACCCACTTCACTAGAAGGCCTCTGGACAAATAAACTCTTCATGGACTTCATCTTATTTAATCTCTCTGGAGCACTGGAAGCTCTTGACTCCTTCTTTTTTTTTCAAAGCTCTCTCTTTCTTTAGCTTAGAGAAGAGAGTAGCCAAGGGATACACTGTGTCAGTTATTAAACTATTGTGTCTCAATTTTAACCCACTCTCTATACTCTACTGCTGGAGACTTCAACACTTCTCTTGTAATTAATAGAATAAACAAGTAGGCAGAAATTCGTCAAGGATATAGAAGTCCCAAATGACACTATTGACTAGATAAAATTGACATTTCTAGAACACTCCACCCAATGACAGCAGAATACACAAAAATTTAATGACTGTCAGAGTTCATCTCTTTAGCTACTCAGCATTCATAACCACCTTTCTACACATTTTAAACGATAACAAAGACTTCTTTTGCTTTCACCTAACAAAGGGCAACTAGTTTTTGTACAACTAAAAACATTTCTCATCTTCTCCTCAAAAGGAAGAAATAAAAAATTTCAAAAGTTATTAAGTCCATCTTTATGAGACAATCACGGTAGATATCTCTAGGCTACACTAATTACTTCTGAAATACAGTCGCGGTGCTGAGTATTTTTTTACCTACAGGTGACTCATAAAGTTAATTAACACCGTCAATCTTCATATATAATAATAATAAGGGAAAGGAGAGGAGGAGAGGGGATTATAAATACCCCCCCACACACATCGTAATAATTAACTAATAACTAGCATGTGTACTAGTTTAGTAGATATTATGTTATTACCTATATTAGTAGGTATACACACCCACATATATACACAAATATATGCAGATACACATAACAAGCGAGGAAGGAAATATGCCTAACTGTTAGAGTCCTCATGTCTATAAATGGCCACAAGAAGCTGTTGGCCTTCCTTCTCCCTCTACTCTTCCATGTTTTCTTTGTCCTTAGCCAGAATCTCGGTTGATCGGAGTTATTTACCTGAAAGGGTGACTCAAACTTTCATTCCCAAAGGGTCTGCATCCTCAGTAGCCCTGATTTTTTTTTTTTTTTGTAAATTTTCATTATCTTTTATTCTTGGATATATGAGTATTAAGAAGCACCTCATAGGGGACGCCTGGGTGGCTCAGTCGGTTAAGTGTCTGCCTTCAGCTCAGGTCATGATCCTGGGGTCCTGGGATGGAACCCCACATCGGGCTCCCTGCTCAGTAGGGAGCCTGCTTCGCCCTCTCCCTGCCGCTCCCCCTGCTTGTGTGTGCTCTACCTCTCTCCCTCCTTCTCTGACAAATAAATAAATAAAATCTTTAAAAAAATAAAAATAAAATCAAGAAGAACCTCAGAGAACTCCTCGGGTTCCAGATAGAATCCTCCTCACCCTCACTGTGTAGCAATCTATTCACCTTTGGTAGTGGGGATTAGTCATGCCAGCCAGAAGGGTGGCCCTACTCTTTGCCTATTGGTTCAGAAGCACAAGGAACCTGGAATGGCCAAACATTTCAGCTTCCATTTCAATGGAACTTTTGTTGTGTCTCAGGATGGAAACATTTCTCTTGTAAGAACCAAGACCTCCAAACCAACAAGAGTTCAAAGTTGCAGGGGAAGCAAAAATTCTGAAGGGAATTGTTAGGTGCCATAGTGAGAAGAAGCTACTCTCGTCTCTACCTCTTGTATATTCTGCTTATTGAGGAAACATTGCTTTATCTTGGTTGTTAACTTAAAGCATAACTGCATCTTGCCTTATCCATTCAGTGTTGTTGGTGCCATAACTGAGTCTTCAGCAGGCCCTTCCAATGTTCTACTAAGCTGTTTCTGGGTGATGGTGTGGATGGACTTCATGGGCGTGAATCCACTACTGCCCTTCTTAGTGTACCAGAACCAGGAACTAAGACATTTTAGTATGAATGGCAGCACCAGCAGTAGAGATTGTGTAGTTTGATGGGATAAAAGAATCCTGGAAATATCATGATCTTTAATCCCAAATTTTGTATCTCTGTGTCAGATCATCAGTTTGACCTCCATACTTTTCACAAAGACATGAAAATATTGATCAAATCCCATTGTCACTGAACTCCAAATTGTTTTATTAGGATTTCTTGAAACAGGGAGTCTGGGTGGCTCAACTGGTTAAGCATCTGCCTTCCGAAGAGATCATGACTCATGATCTCAGGGTCTTCGGATAGAGCCCCGAATTGGGCTCCCTGATCAACGGGGAGTCTGCTTCTCCCTCTCCCTCTGACCCTCCTGCCTCTCATGCTCTCTCTGTCTCCAATAAATGAATAAGATCTTTAAAAAAACAAAAAAGAATTTCTTGAAACAAATGGGCTCCTAGATCGATGAGTCTTATCATCATACCATTTTAATTACCCTGGAATTTGCTATAGCAGGAATTCAACCTCTAAAACCACATAAGGATTAATTAATAGCAGTATTTCTGAATCATTTTGGATGTAAAAGTTCTTAACACCAGGCAAGGGAAAATGAAATATTTCTTGATCACCCCTATGGAGGATAAGGGTTTGGGTAGGGGTGCTTTTTAAATGGAAATAAAAGATGTGGTCTGTGAAGACATTGGTATTTGAATCACAGGGTAAGAAGGGAGCATTGATTCTCCTTTTGATTTGAAAGAAATTATTTGGAATACCCAAACCTGTCAGAGGCAGAATGTAACATAAAAATGCTAAGCATACTTTGAATTTAATAATTATCTTTTTGAATGCAGTTCAGAATATTTTACAGCCACTCCATTTATTTTAATTCACTCTTAAAATTTCATATGCTGCCCCAGTACCCAGCAGACAACTTTTTCTACCTGCATATTTAGATATAATTTTCTCTGTTTCCATTTCTTTAAACATGTTCATAATACAGTCTTGGCCTTCAACATAATCATAAACATACTTTGCAAGTATATCTATGTATGGCTCGTAGGATCTATAGGTAAGAATTCAGGACAAAATATTTTAAGCTATACATGCAAAAATACTGGCTTACAGTCTTCCAACTTAGAACTCAGAAGAGGGTTCTGGAATCAAGACCTTGTGCTTTAAAATGAGAAAGATTTGGGTCTATGTATTGGTTTCCTATTACTGTTGTAATAAATTACCACAAACTTGTGGTTTAAAAAATGCAAATCTCAAATCGAAATCAAAAAGGCTATTGATGAGGTGCAATCAAAAATGGGGGCACTAAATGCTAGGATAAATGAGGCAGAAGAGAGAATCAGCGATATAGAAGACCAAATGATGGAAAATAAAGAGGCTGAGAAAAAGAGAGAGAAACAACTACAGGATCACGAGGGCAGAATTCGAGAGATAAGTGATATGATAAGACGAAACAACATTAGAATAATTGGGATCCCAGAAGAAGAAGAGAGAGAGAGAGGGGCAGAAGGTATATTGGAGCAAATTATAGCAGAGAACTTCCCTAATGTGAGGAAGGAAACAGGCATTAAAATCCAGGAGGCACAGAGAACCCCTCTCAAAATCAATAATAATAGGTCAACACCCCGACATCTAATAGTAAAACTTACGAGTCTCAGAGACAAAGAGAAAATCCTGAAAGCAGCTCGGCAGAAGAGATATGTAACCTACAATGGTAGAAACATTAGATTGGTAGCAGACCTATCCACAGAGACCTGGAAGGCCAGAAAGGACTGGCAAGATATCTTCAGAGCACTAAACGAGAAAAATATGCAGCCAAGAATACTATATATATCCAGCTAGGCTATCATTGAAAATAGAAGGAGAGATAAAAAGCTTCCAGAACAAACAAAAACTAAAGGAATTTGCAAACATGAAACCAGCCCTCCAAGAAATATTGAGAGGGGTCCTCTAAGCAAAGAGAGAACCTAAAAGCAGCAAAGAGCAGAAACGAACACAGACAACAGACAGTTAACAGTCACCTTACAGGTAATACAATGGCACTAAATTCATACCTTTCAATAGTTACCCTGAATGTAAATGGGCTAAATGCCCCAATCAAAAGACGCAGGCTATCAGATTGGATTAAAAAACAAGACCCATCAGTATGCTGTCTGCAAGAGACTCATTTTAGACCCAAAGACACCCCCAGATTGAAAGTGAGGGGGTGGAAAACCATTTACCATGCTAATGGACACCAAAAGAAAGCTGGGGTGGCAATCCTTATATCAGACAAACTAGATTTTAAAACAAAGACTCTAATAAGAGATGGGGAAGGACACTATATCCTACTTAAAGGGTCTATCCAACAAGAAGATCTAACAATTGTAAATATCTATGCCCCGAACATGGGAGCAGCCAATTATATAAGGCAATTAATAACAAAAGCAAAGAAACACATTGACAACAATACAATAATAGTGGGGGACTTTAACACCCCTCTGACTGAAATGGACAGATCATCTAAGCAAAAGATCAACAAGGAAATAAAGACTTTAAATGACACACTGGACCAAATGGACTTCACAGACATATTCAGAACATTCCATCCCAAAGCAAAGGAATACACATTCTTCTCTAGTGCCCATGGAACATTCTCCAGAATTGATCACATCCTAGGTCACAAATCAGGTCTCAATCGGTACCAAAAGATTGGGATCATTTCCTGCATATTTTCAGACCACAATGCTTTGAAACTAGAACTCAACCACAAGAGGAAAGTCGGAAAGAACTCAAATACATGGAGGCTAAAGAGCATCCTACTAAAGAATGAATGGGTCAACCAAGAAATTAAAGAAGAATTTAAAAAATTCATGGAAACCAATGAAAATGAAAACACAACTGTTCAAAATCTTTGGGATACAGCAAAGGCAGTCCTGAGAGGAAAGTATATAGCAATACAAGCCTTTCTCAAGAAACAAGAAAGGTCTCAAATACACAACCTAACCCTACACCTAAAGGAGCTGGAGAAAGAACAGCAAAGAAAGCCTAAACCCAGCAGGAGAAGAGAAATCATAAAGATCAGAGCAGAAATCAATGAACTAGAAACCAAAAGAACAGTAGAACAGATCAACGAAACTAGGAGCTGGTTCTTTGAAAGAATTAACAAGATTGATAAACCCCTGGCCAGACTTATCAAAAAGAAAAAAGAAATGACCCAAATCAACAAAATCATGAATGAAAGGGGAGAGATCACAACCAACACCAAAGAAATACAAACAATTATAAGAACATATTATGAGCAACTCTATGCCAGCAAATTAGATAACCTGGAAGAAATGGGTGCATTCCTAGAGATGTATCAACTACCAAAATTGAACCAGGAAGAAATAGAAAACCTGAACAGACCTATAACCACTAAAGAAATTGAAACAGTCATCAAAAATCTCCCAAGAAACAAAAGCCCAGGGCCAGATGGTTTCCCAGGGGAATTCTATCAGACATTTCAAGAAGAATTAATACCTATTCTCCTGAAACTGTTCCAAAAAATAGAAATGGAAGGGAAACTTCCAAACTCATTTTATGAGACCAGCATTACCTTGATCCCAAAACCAGACAAAGACCCCATCAAAAAAAGAGAATTACAGACCAATATCCTTGATGAACATGGATGCAAAAATTCTCACCAAAATACTAGCCAATAGGATCCAACAGTACATTAAAAGGATTATTCACCATGACCAAGTGGGATTTATTCCTGGGCTGCAAGGCTGGTTCAACATCCGCAAATCAATCAACGTGATACAATACATTAACAAAAGAAAGAGCAAGAATCATATGATCCTCTCAATAGATGCAGAAAAAGCATTTGACAAAGTACAACATCCTTTCTTGATCAAAACTCTTCAGAGTATAGGTATAGAGGGTACCTACCTCAATATCATAAAAGCCATCTATGAAAAACCTACAGCGAATATCATTCTCAATGGGGAAAGGCTGAGAGCTTTTCCCCTAAGGTCAGGAACGCGGCAGGGATGTCCACTCTCACCACTGCTATTCAACATAGTATTAGAAGTCCTAGCCACAGCAATCAGACAACAAAAAGAAATCAAAGGCATCCAAATCGGCAAAGAGGAAGTCAAACTCTCACTCTTTGCAGATGATATGATACTGTATGTGGAAAACCCAAAAGACTCCACCCCAAAACTGGTAGAACTCATACAGGAATTCAGTAAAGTAGCAGGATATAAAATCAATGCACAGAAATCAGTGGCATTCCTATACACCAACAACAAGACAGAAGAGAGACAAATCAAGGAGTCGATCCCATTTACAATTGCACCCAAAACCATTAGATACCTAGGAATAAATCTAACCAAAGAGGCAAAGGATCTGTACTCAGAAAACTATAAAATACTCATGAAAGAAATTGAAGAAGACACAAAGAAATGAAAAAACGTTCCATGCTCATGGATTGGGAGAATCAACATTGTGAAGATGTCAATGCTACCTAGAGCAAACTACACATTCAATGCAATCCCCATCAAAATACCATCCACTTTTTTCAAAGAAATGGAACAAATAATCCTAAAATTTGTATGGAACCAGAAGAGACCCAGAATAGCGAGAGGAATACTGAAAAAGAAAAGCAAAGCTGGCGGCATCACAATTCCGGACTTCCAGCTCTATTACAAAGCTGTCATCATCAAGACAGTATGGTACTGGCACAAAAACAGACCCATAGATCAATGGAACAGAATCGAGAGCCCAGAAATGGACCCTCAACTCTATGGTCAACTTATCTTTGACAAAGCAGGAAAGAATGTCCAATGGCAAAAAGACAGTCTCTTCAACAAATGGTGTTGGGAAAATTGGACAGCCACATGCAGAAGAATGAAACTGGACCATTTCCTTACACCACACACAAAAATAGACTCCAAATGGTTGAAAGACCTAAACGTGAGACAGGAGTCCATCCAAATCCTAAAGGAGAACACAGGTAGCAACCTTTTCGACCTTAGCCGCAGCAACTTCTTCCTAGAAACATCACCAAAGGCACGGGAAGCCAGGGCAAAAATGAACTATTGGGATTTCATCAAGATAAAAAGCTTTTGCATAGCAAAAGAAACAGTCCACAAAACCAAAAGACAACCGACAGAATGGGAGAAAATATTTGCAAATAACATATCAGATAAAGGGCTAGTATCCAAAATCTATAAAGAACTTATCAAACTCAACACCCAAAGAACAAATAATCCAATCAAGAAATGGGCAGAAGACAGGAACAGACATTTCTCCAAAGAAGACATCCAAATGGCCAACAGGCACATGAAAAAGTGCTCAACATCGCTCGGCATCAGGGAAATCCAAATCAAAACCTCAATGAGATACCACCTCACACCCGTCAGAATGGCTAAAATTAACAAGTCAGGGAATGACAGATGTTGGCGGGGATGTGGAGAAAGGGGAACCCTCCTACACTGTTGGTGGGAATGCAAGCTGGTGCCACCCCTCTGGAAAACAGTATGGAGGTTCCTCAAACAGTTGAAATTAGAGCTACCGTTCGATCCAGCAATTGCACTACTGGGTATTTACCCCAAAGATACAAATGTAGGGACCCGAAGGGGTACGTGTACCCCAATGTTTATAGCAGCAATGTCCACCATAGCCAAACTGTGGAAAGAGCCAAGATGCCCATCGACAGATGAATGGATAAAGAAGAAGTGGTATATATACACAATGGAATATTATGCAGCCATCAAAAGGAATGAGATCTTGCCATTTGCAACGACGTGGATGGAACTGGAGGGTGTTATGCTGAGTGAAATAAGTCAATCAGAGAAAGACATGTATCACATGACCTCACTGATATGAGGAATTCTTAATCTCAGGAAAGAAACTGAGTGCTACTGGAGTGGTTGTGGGTGGGAGGGATGGGGTGGCTGGGTGATAGACATTGGGGAGGGTATGTGCTACGGTGAGCGCTGTGAATTGTGCAAGACTGTTGAATCACAGTTCTGTACTTCTGAAACAAATAACGCAACATATTTTAAGAAAAAAGAAAAAGAAGAAGGTAACAGGAGAGGAAGAAAAGGGGAGTATGTCAGAGGGGGAGACGAACCATGAGAGATGATGGACTCTGGAAAACAAACTGAGGGTTCTAGAGGGGAGGGGGGTAGGGGGATGGGTTAGCCTGGTGATGGGTATTGAGGAGGGCACGTTCTGCATGGAGCACTGGGTGTTATGAACAAACAATGAATCATGGAACACTGCACCAAAAACTAATGATGTAATATATGGTGATTAACATAACAATAAAAAAATTAAAAAAAATGCAAATCTATTATGTTATAGTTCTGGAGTTCCAAAGTCTGAAATGGGTCTCACTGGGTTGAAATCAAGGTGTCAGCATGCTGTTTTCCTTTCTGGAGGCTCTAGAAGAAAATGTTTCCTTGCCTTTTTTAGCTTCTAGATGCTGACCACATTTCTTGACTCTGGGATCCCTTTCTTCCTCTTTGAAACCAGCAGTGCTGCATCTCTTTCTGTTTTCTGTAGTTCATATCCTTACCTCCTACCCCCCGCCATCTCTTCTGCCTTCCTCTTCTACTTCTAAGGACCCTTGGGATTGCATTGGCCCACTGGATAATCTAGCATAATCTCCCTATCTAAGGCCAATGGGTCAACAGTCTTAATTCCATCTGAAACCTTAGTTCCCCTTTGCCATGTAGAGTAAAATACCCAGATCCTGGGAGTTAGGACATGGACATCTTTGAAGGGCCGTTATTGTGTGTAATGACCTTATTCTGGATTCTAACCCAGCATCTTCAGAGCTGTGTAGCATTGGGCAAGTCACTAATTTTCCAAAGGTCTCATTTGATAATGGGGTAATGGTGGGCATTTGGTGAAGAGTAAATGTGCTGATATGTGTCATACACTTAAGAGTCCCTAGCACATAGCAAACAGTGAATGTTAGCCAGTTTTGTTTTAGAATTTAGGTACGCTTCCTAACTGTGAGTCTGGCTTAGAGATCTCTCTTCTGAACTCCCATAGAAGCCTGTCCTTCCCTGACCATAACGTACCCAACATTGCAATGTCACCATTTGTTTATGTGTCTTTTTCCTCTATTAAACAGAGTTTCCTGATGATAGGGAAACTAGCTTGTATATCTTTGTAACCTCCTCATGCTTGGCACTAAAGAGACTTCCCAGTAAATGACTGGATTAAAGTGTGTTACCATTAATTGTGAAAAATGAGTCTTTTCCTAACCATAAGAAAAATGAATGCATAACGTTTTCTCAATTGCATAATTTTCTCCTATAACATTTTCTTCAAACTTTGGGGACTACTTACTCTTTGTCTTCTATGAAACCCTTTTGGATTAAGCAAAATTATTATTATTAAATGTACTAATTGATGAAAAGTATTTTGGAAAATCGTTATTAATGAGGACATTTAGAAAATAACTGATAGTCAGCTACCACCATCAAAAAGTTACTAGTCTGCTTTCCCATAGATGTATTTTGGAGATCAAGAGTAGTACTGTGCGAGCAGCAGAAGATAATCCATTTGAACAAAAACTTTTTTCTCCTCAAGCTCCCACAGTGATGTTGTGATTTTGGGTGAAGTATGTCAGCAAATCCTTAGCTAGTGGGCATGAGCTATAATTAAATGAAGATTATATTATTACATACACATGTAGGAGGGAAAAAAACATGATCTACATGTGAGGTGTGAGGATATGATCATCCCCGATTGGAGATGAAGAAAGAGACCTTTAAAAGAAATAAGTTCATTTTATAGAGCTTGTACATTGAAGAGGGGAAAAAAGAAATCTGAGGAGAAATTTTAAAATCTTACTTAAGATGACAAGCTCAACTTGTCTCAAAGAGAGTCCACACATCCTGAGACTCCATAACCAAGAGGAAAGCTCTGTGGGCAAAATCCAGAAAAGATTGGCATTTAGGTGGCTATGAGGAATATAGCTTTGATGTAAGGCATAGTGGCTTCAGTAAGAACTCAGTAGGCAGACGTCCCTCCTTCAAGGATCTAGAAAATTAAGAGCAAGTAAAGTGAGTGCACAGAGCATTTACATTGCCTTGTAACATAGGCTTGTGTGTGTCTCTCCCACTAGACTTTAAGGTTGGTGAGAGCACATACTGAGCTTTAATTTCTGTATGTAGGGGCCTAAAATTGTGCCTGGCATATAGAAAACACAGAGTATATATTTGTCATTAAATAAAGGAACTGGTCTCATGGAATTTAAGAGTGAGAAGGGAGTAAAGTTATCTTCTAGACTATATATCTTCAAATTTAACTGGACATCAGAATCACCTGAGGAGTGGGCATGGTGGGTGCTTTTAAAGAATACAGAATCTAAAATACATGGGGGACACACCCTTTACTCCCTCCAAGGGAGACAACTCAAAGTACCCTCCTAATCAGACTAAATACTTTCCCCTTAAGATCGGGAACGAGGCGAGGATGTCATCTCCTGCCACTTGCATTCGAAATAGAACTGGAGATTCTAGCAAGTGCAGACAAGAAAAGAAAAATAAACAAAAGATATTTAGATTGGAAAAGAAGATATAAAACTCTATCCACCAGTGCCATGAACTGTCTTCATAGAAAATCCCAAGGAATCCACAAATATTTCCTAGAACTAGTGAGTTAGCTTATCAAGGTCACAGGTTATAAGGTTAATACACAAAAATCAATCATATTTCTATGTCCAAGCCATCAATAATTGGGAATTGAAATTTACATTTTCAAAAGCACCTCGTTAAAAAAAATACATAGTTATAAGACTAACAAAAATGTGCAGGATCTTAATGTTCAAAACTATAAAACGCTGATGAAAGAAATTGAAGATAATTTAAATGGAGATATTCATCATGTTCGTGGATTATAAAACTGAACGTTGTTACAATGCTAATCCTGCCCAAAGTGGTCCATAGATTCGGTGCCATCACAAAATATCAGTAGAAATTTTGTAGATATAGAACAGTCAAGATAATGTTGAAAAAGTAGAACAAAGTTGAAAGACTTGCCCCACTTGATTTCAAGACTCATTAGAAACCTATAGTAATCAGGACAGTGTGGTACTGGCAAAAGGACAGACACATAGATCATTGTAACAGAATAGTGAGTCTAGAAATACAGCCACACAAATAGGGTCAATTGATTTTTGACAAAGGGGCAAGATGATTAAATGGAGAAAATACTCTTTTCAATAAGTGCTGTTGGAGTAATTGGATATCCATGAACAAAAAGAACCTTAGTCCATACCTTGTACCTTATGCAAAACTGAACTCAAGGTGGATGATAGACCTAAATATAAAGTGTAAAACTATAAAACTTTTAGGAGGTGACCTATGTGACATGGGATTAGGTAGAGTTAGATATGGTACCATGAGGATAATACATAAAGGAAAAATTGATAAATTAGATTTCATCAAAATCAAAACTTCTGCCTTGTGAAGGACCATGGTAAGAGAATGAAAAGACATACCTCATATAAGGAGAAAAATATTTACAAATCACGTAACTGACAAGGGGTTTTATCCAGTATATATAAATGACACTTAAAACTCAACAATAAGCAAGGAAATGAACCATTAAGAAATAAGAAAATTTTTAAAATAGCATTTCAGTGGAATTAAATAGATGACATATAAGCACATAAAAAATGCTCAACATCATTAGTTATTAGGGAAATACAAATTAAAACTGTTATACACCATCTAAAATGACTTGAAACAGGGCACCTATGTGGCTCAGTTGGTTAAGCGCTGCCTTCAGCTCAGGTCACGATCCCAGGGTCCTGGGACGGAGTCCCGCATCGGGCTCCCTGCTCCGCGGGGAGCCTGCTTCCCCCTCTCCCCTGCCTGTAGCTCCCCCTGCTTGTGCTCTCTATCTCTCTGTCAAATAAATAAATAAAATCTTTAAAAAAAATAAAACGACTTGAAACAAAGCAAAGCAACAAAAACCTAGCAATGTCAAGTCCTGGAATGGACGGAAAACAACTGGAATGCTCATATATTGCTGTTGGGAGTACTATTTCAAAAGCAGTTTGGCAGTTTCTTTTCTTTTTCTTTTTTATTGAGGTATAACTGACATATAACATTATACAGTTTCAGGTGCACCATAAAATGGGCAGTTTCTTAAATAGGTAAACATACACTTATCACAGGATCCAACAATCCCTGTCCTATGGATTTACCTAAGTGAAATGATAACTTGCATTCCCACAAAAACCTGTAGGCCAATATTACTGTAGTTCTATTCATGATTATCCCAAACTGGAAATAACCTAAACTTCCTTCAACTGGTGAATGAATAAACGACCTGTAGCACATTCATACAATAAAAGGAATAAACCACAGATGTACTCAACAACCCAGATGAATCTCACTCGCAAATGCTAACTGAAGGAAACCAGACTTCAGAGGTTACAGACCATATGATTTCACTGAGATGACATTCTTGAAAAGACAAAACTGTAGAGGCAAAGAATGCATCACTGGTGGCCAGAGGTTAGGGTTAAGGGGAGAGCTTGACTACAAGGGGTAACAACACTTTTGGAGATAGTACCATGCATTTATCAAAATTTGCAGAGCTGTTCCTTTAAAATTTTACTGTACATGAATCTTTAAAAGGCACATCATTAGCCATCAGGGAAATGCAAATCAGAACTACAATGAGATACCACTTCTCACCCACTAGGATGGTCCAACTTAAAAAATGGCAAATAACAAGTGCTGGCAAGGACGTGGATACCACTGGAACCCTCATACATGGCTGGGGAGACTATAAAATGGTGCTGCTGTTTTGGGAACCAGAGTGGCAGTTCCTTAAAATGTTAAACATAGAGTTACCGTGTGACCCAGCAAACCTAGTGCTAGATATATATTCCAGAGAAATAAAAACACACATCTACATAAAAACCTATACATGAATATTCATAGCAGCATTATTCATAACTGCCAACAAGCGGAAACAGCCCAAATATCCATCAACTGATAAATGGATGAGCAAAATGCGATGCTATATTCATACCATCGGATATTATTTGTCCCTGAAAAGGAATGAAGTACTGATGACATGGATGAACCTTGAAAACATTATGCTAAGTGAAAGAAACCAGTCACAATCGGCAAATCTATAAAAAGTAGATAAATCTATAGAAAAGCTATATAAAAATCTATAGAAAGTAGATTAGCAGTTGCCAGGGGCTGGGGCTTGGGAGAAAGAAGAGGATGAGTGCTAATAGGCATAGCATTTCTATTTGGGGTGATCAAAATCAGTTCTAAAAATTGATTGTGGTGATAGTTGTACAACCGGTGAGTACACTAAAAACCATTAAATCGTATATTTTAAATGGGTGAATTGCACGCTATATGAATGGTATATCTTAAAGGAGCTTTTTAAAAAGCGGAGATCATTAAAGCAAAATTAAAAAATAAAGGGGGTTTTTAAGTCAGTATCTCAGAGACACCCTTGTCTCCAAGCAGTTCAGCCTTCCCACCACTGCCTTCAACCAACCAGGGTTCTTCCTGCAGTCTGCAAGCCAGGCGCCCAGAACAGCTGACAAACTGATGACCTGGGGGCCCCTTAGGACCTACAAACTCTTCTTTCTTGGCCTTTAGAGGATTTAAAAGATTTTAAAACTTGGTAACCAACATTTTAACATGAGAACAGTTCACAGTAAACGTGGATTTCTGGCTTCTCCGGAAAAAACAAAATGAAAAAAATCCAACTCGAGGACCACACCGGATCTGCATTTCCCACATGGAAAAATGAGACTGCCCTCTTCAGGGTATGATGCCCTTCCTCATTTGCCCCTGTACTCCCAGCCTAAATTATTTCTTTGTCACTTCTTTTTAATACCTTAGGGACATCTGAGTCTTTCAATGCCTGCTCAGACCTTTCCCTGACCAGTTAAATCAGAATCTCCTGGTGCGGGTGGGGGTGGGGCTGGGGGCTGGGGCACAGGCCTAATAATAAAAAACAAAACAAAAATCCAACTTCCTAGGTCACTCCAATTTGTATCTAGGGAGGCAAGCCACTGGGCTAATCTGCTAATTCAATTCAAGAAAAGGTTTTAGTATCCAGTAATGGTTTAATGGCCTCTCAGACAACTTTTGTTTTTCAAGCATTGCCTCAATGAGTAAATGGTGTGGAAATTAAAGGTGAAACTAAAAGACTGGTTTTGGTTAGCTGAACCTTTCACTTGATTTTCCCATCAGAGTGGGTGGTTGTTTGGACCTCAAGGTAACTGTCATTTCTATAACTAGTCATATTAGAAGATTTTGTAATCATTGTAACAAGCATGGACAAGTCATGATGCCTTTACACCTTGACATGGCTCCTCTCTGTTGTTTTTAAACAGCAAGATTTTTAATCAATGAATTTGAGCTGCTATTGAGACCTTCTATGGGTTCTGGCAATGTCACTGGGGTTGACAAGTACAAGAAGTTAACAGTGGCTTTTTGAGAGGTCATGCGTGGCCAAAACAGCAAGACATGTGTTGGCAGCCATTGATAAAGATGGGTGGAATGAATTGACAAGACATTTGCTTCTCATCATGGGCAGTTGAGATGGAAGGTTTGGAGACATTCTGCAGTGGGGCTGTCCTCTTCCCGAGTTTTTTGTTAAGCCATCCCTCGACAGTTCACAGAAGGCTCTGGGTAAAGAAAACATGGGTTAGGCAAGAACAGCCCCCTCCCACCTCGTGGGCCTGTCCTTCCAAGGTTCCCTTGAACTTCACTGCTTCAGAGACCCCAGACTCCCCTCTCCTCTCCACCCCTTGGAAAGGACGCGCGCAGCGTGGCTAGAACCCTGGGCCCCGGCTGGGACTAAGGGGGCACCATGGGGATAAGGCCGGCGGCCGCACCCGGACAGGCGGGGCGTCCACTGCACCTGCAAACCGCGCGCCTCCGCCTGGGCCCCCCTGCACTCCCGCAGTCCAGCCCACCGGGAGAGGCTGCCTGCCGGGTCGCAGTGGGGAGGGCGGTCGGCGGCGGCGAGCAGGGAGACCCCGCGCGAGGCAGGGGAGGGGGGCGCGGCGGGCGGCGGTACTGTCCAGGGGGAGGCGGGCGGAGGGAAGGCGCTGCCGCCGCTGCGGCTGCCGCCTCTCCGGCGGCGACACAGACGCCGGGAGCGGCCGAGGCGGTGAGTCGCAGCGCCTTCCCTCCGATTCTCTGGAGCCAGGGCACATCGGAGTTGCGGCCGGGGCGGGTGTGCGGGGGGCCGGCGGCGCCGGGAGCGGCTGCTGGGGGGACCCGAGCGCTCGGGGCCGGGCGGGCGCAGGGGAAGGGGAGAGCGAGGAGCCGCGCGGTCCTGGGGACCCGGTCCCCGCAGCCATTCCCGGTGCAGCTCACCCGGTCAGTACCCTTGTCCTGCCCTCAGTGCCTCTGAGGGAAAAGAAAACAAAGCCAAAGCCCCCGAGGATGGGTGGCAGGAAAGGAGAGAGCAACTTTGGCGACCGACGCGCTGAGGCGCGCGGGGCAGGCAGAATGGGGGCGCGCTGGGTCGGAAGGGGGCGTTCGTGCGCCTGGTGGCCCGGGGACCTCGGGAGCAACCCTTCAGGGCGGGGGTTGGGGTCGAGGGCACTCGCTGGTTCCCGGGCCTGCAGAGTCGGCCCCGAGAGGCTACAGGAGGCGTGTGTGGGGTGTGGGGACCAGGGGAGGGGGCTTTGGGAACCACCGAAGGCGGTAGTTGAACCCAGAGGAGGAAGTAGCATGCATTTGGGACTCAGGACCTGAAAGATTTGCGTCTCTTGCCCTCAGGGACTCTGGAAGGGGTGTGCTGGGGAGATGTGTTTGAGTGTTTTTCAGTGCATACCGATTTATTTTTAGCTCCCAGAGAAGCAGGATGTGCAAAGTGGGTTGTATCAGCCCGGGAGGGGCAGGAGGTCTCCCTGTCCGCAGGAAATACACAAGTTTCTTGCTGCAGATGCTTGCTTTAACTTTACAGCCCGGAGAAAGCAAGCCGTTTGGCTCTCGGAAGATCTCCCGCCAGGGCCACTTTCCTCCTGCCGGTCTGTCTGAAGCTGCAGGCCAGGCCGGTCAAGTGTGCTTCTGTTCTTAAACGCTAGTCCCGAATGATGGTACGCGTTCTGTTCGTAGGGCGGCTAGTGTGAAACACAGAAGTAGGGTTGCCAAGGTCTCGCTTGCTGAGTAGGAAACCACACAGGCTTGCTCAAAGTTTTCCTAGCTTTGTCTGCTTTAAAAATAACAGACTTAAGCAGCTGTATTATCAAGAGCAGGATTCCAGGTCCGGGTTTCTCAGACCTAATTGGCTATGCTTGTGAGGTTTTTCACTGTCTGGGAGATGCCTGTGTTTTCAGGTCAAATGCAGGGTGCAGGGACTGCAAAGGAGAAGGGGGTGGTGTGATGGTGGGAGTGTGGGTATATGGGAGGGGGACCACTGGGAGCTAAGTACAGATCTGGGGAGCGGCTTCCTTCAGAGGAGGAGCCTCAAGAAACTGAAACCCCAATGTTCAGGTGCCTAAGTCAGACCCCTGGAAATTCCCTCCGGAGTCTCCCCCATTTTAACCAGTCAGCACCAGTCCTGAGGACACACTGCCTCTCTGTAAGTGTGCTAGGTGAGGGGGCTGTGCCGCCAAACTGCTGGATGTGAGTTCTGGCTGGGATGTAAGTAGCTCTGCGACCTTGGGCTCCTTAACTTCTCTGTTTCCTGATCTGTGGCATGGGGTTGATAATAGGTACCAAACGTATCTCAGGTTTGTTGTGAAGATAAAACGAATTAGTACACAGAAAGCACTTCACACAGTGCCTTGTCATTAACAAGTGCTGCAGAAATGTGAGCTCTTAATCGTTGTTGTTATATGCCCCCTTCTCGCTGCTTCTACCGTCACTGATGCAGTTCATGTCCGTATCACTTGCCTGAATTGCTCCAGTTGCCTTCACACCGGGCTCCTTGCTCTGAATCAGGACACTCTTGCTCCAGCCCATTTTCCAAACTGCAACTAGAATGCTCGGTTGGAAAACAAAAATCTACACCAGTCACGCTGCTTCATTTCCTTCAGAGGTTTTCCGTGGCTTTCAGGATAGAGTTCGGACTCCAGGGAATTTCATGACCTCACCCTCGTTTCCTCCCCAACCTCATCTCCCCAGCCTCTCCCTGTATAGCTTCAGCTCCTCCCACCCTTCCTCGTCTGGGTAACTCCTGTGAATTTTTCCCTACTCATCTGCAGCAACACTGCCTGCCAGCAGACCTCTTGGCAGCCCACACCCCACCCCCCCAGCTAACTGAGCTGTGCTTGCTTCCTGTGACCATATTACCTACCCCCCCACCCTGCATACCCCTCCCAGTGCCCTCCATCATCATCTATGTCTCAGTCTTCCTCACCTGCAAGCGCCTTGAGAGATGGATTGTGTCAGTAAATGTTTGTTAAATTAATAAATGAACGTCAAGCAAAGTTCAGTCCTTTTCACGAAAGGCAGAAACAAACATGCAGAATGATAGAAGGACCAAACCAATCTTTAGTGTAATACTGTACAATAAAAAACTTTGGGAGATATTAAGGAATCAGAAGTTGGTCAAAAGCAATGTGGCATACTATCTTGGAACCATTTCAGAGGTTTTTTTTTTTTTTTTTTTAATTGTAAAGGGTCAGACTAATAATGGGGAAATGGAGTGATTTGAACTCTTCCCTTCCTTCCCTCATGAAAAGGTGGGGCATCTCACATTTGGCTGTGAGGGTGGAGGTCCAGCTCTTTGAAGTGGCTGTGCAGTGAATTTGGTCCTGAAGGCAGAGGTGAATGTTATCACACGCAGGGGCTTTGTAGATCTTCCTTGGATTGTGGCTTCCCCTGGAGCGTGGATTTCAGCTTGTCCTGGGATTGGTATGAAGAGGAGGAACTATGCCACCATCAAAGCTCCTCTGTTACATTTCAGGCAATTCAGTATGTTCTGTAGGTGCATTTCTGTCTGAGGCAGTATTTCCAAACATTCCATTACTGGGCTTTCAGGAGCCTTGTGGGGGGAGCTAAGATGGTGCCCATTTCTCTGGGACCATCTCAGCATCTGATTTCAAGGCTCCAGAGCAGGGAGTTTTGTACAGCTGAGGAATCAAAAATGCTTTTTTCATTTTTTAAGGGTTGTAAACAAAACAAATTAAAATACAAAGAAGAATATGTAATGGAGACCATGACTAAGATACTTACTACCTAGTTCTTTATAGAAAAATGTTGCCAACTGCTATTCTGGAGCTGAGACCGTTGGTTTCATTTTTCTTGTCATCTTTGATTGATTGGTAATGGCTTCCTGGAGAGCTGGGTTGACTAGGAATCCAAAGCTGGATCCAGGCTCAGCAGGGAAGAGTTCTGTGGTCAACTAGTGATGTCTGTCAGGGCATGGGATTAGAAAGTGGTGGCCTACAATTTTTGTTCTTACCATCCTTCTATCTTTATCACCATGAAAGAGAGTATCATTGAAGGATAATGAAGGCAGAAATCAGGGACAGAACACATGAGTTAAAAGTCAACCTTAGAAGAAGCCAGGAAATTTCTACCACTACCATACACTATCACCACCTTTAACATTAGTAGCTTCCATTTATCCAGTGTGTACTATGTTTGTACATAAGGATCCCATTTAAACTTTGTAATAATTTTTTTCAGGAGATACTTATTATATTTAAGACTCAATTTTGTTGCAGGTGTAAAATAACTTTAAGTAAAAAAAAAAAAGGAATATTATTTTGGCTTTTATAACTCCTCAGTCCAGGGGAAGATACATCAGGTATGGCTTGATCCAGGGCTTAAGCATCATTACCAGGGCCTGATCTCTCTCTCCATATTTCTTGGTTTGCTTTCTTGAAGTTGGCACCATATTTAGGTTCCATTTCATTGTGGGCTTAAATGCAGCCAGAAAGGGAGAAACTCTATCCCGGCATCACTTGCAATGCTGTGGCTTTATTGGCTTTGATTGGGTCCAGCTCCTCTTCCTGTGGCTGCAGTGCCACACATTAGTAGAGCTTGGGCTTGATCAGGTTTTATCCCTGAGCCATAGCTAAGAGGCAGGTAGCAGGGTAGTTCTCCAGGAGAACGTTGTTGGAGAACATTGTTATACTGTCACCAGGAGATGGGCCAATGGATGATGGATTGAAAAGGAACAGATGTCCACCATAGTACTGCTAGCATTCCCCCTTCATAGAGGAGGGAAACAGGTTCAGGGACACTCCATAACTTGCCCAAGGACACATGGCTAGTAAACAGTGGAGTTCTAATTTGAAACCCACAGTTTAAATGCTTAGTAGAATTACTTGTGAACAGAACAATTTTTTTTAAGTAGGCTCCATGCCCAACATGGGGCTGGAACTCTTGACCCTGAGATTAAGCATCTCATGCTCTGCCAACTGAGCCGGCCAGGTGCCCTGTGAACAGAACAATTTAGAGTGAGCTTAGTAAAAAGCTCCAATCTATTATATCTGAAAGTATAGCTAACTAACTTCAAGAAGTGCTAAGTACCGGCTGGCTAGAGGAGATGAGGAAAAGAAAGACATAGACTTCTTTGGCTGGATTTTTACTCACATTTTCAACCAATATTTTTTTTTAGCAGTTTCCACATGTTCAACATGTGTTAAGTTCTAGTGATACAAGATGAATAAGATCTAGTCCCCTACCTTTAAGAAATTTATATTCCATGAGAAAGTGCAAGACATAATTGGAGGACAGGTTGACTGGAATGAGGACTGTGTGGGGGCAGGTGCAGGAGCAGAGCCCCCTCGATGGGGACAGGGACCTCCCAGTTTGTTTCCTGACACATCCCCACTACAGTGCTTTGTGGGATAGGCAAGCAATAAGTGCTTCTCGAATATGCTATTTTTTTCTTATTGTGGCTAAATACAAATAACACAACATTTACTATGTGAGCCATTTTTAAGTGTCAAGTTCTGTCGCATGGAGGACATTCACATTGTTGTGCCCCTCTCACCACCATCGGTCTCCAGAACTTTTTCATCTTTCCGAACGGAAACTGTAGACCCAGTATACAAAAACTGTCCCTCCCCCGCTCTCCCCAGCCCCAGGCAACCACCATTCATTCTACTTTCTGTCTGTAGGACTTTGACTACTCTAGGTACTTTGTGTTAAGGGGAATCATACAACATTTGTCATTTTGTGACTGGTTTATTTCACTTAGCATATTGTCTTCACGACTCACCCATGTTGTAGTGTGTGTCCAAAGTCCCTTTCTTTTTAAAACCGAATAATAGTCCATTGTATGTATACACCACATTTTGTTTATCCATTCATTTGTCAGTGGGCACTCGAGCTGCTTCCCTCCTTTGGCTATTGTGAATAATGCTGTTGTGAACATTGATGCACACATATCTGTTCAAGTCCCTGTTTTCAGTTCTTTTGGGTATATGCCCAGAAGTGAAATTGCTGGATCATATGGTAGTTTTGTTTAATTTTTCGAGAAACTGCTGTACTGTTTTCTACAGCAGCTACCATTTCACATGCCTATCAGCAAGGCACATGGGCTCCAATTCCTTCACATCCTTGCCAACACTAGCTATTTTCAGGGTTGTTTTTTGTTTTTTAATGTAAAAGCCATCCCAGTGGGTGTGAAATGTTTAATATAGTCTCAAAAGTAGATTGGGATCGAATTGTGAGGGACAGTAGTAGAGCCTGAATTTCATTCAGAGGAACTGTTGAGTATTTGTTGCCCTGTGGCACTGGTGTGATCACTGCCTCACATTAGAGAGAGAGTGAAGAGAAGAAAGACAACAGAGGAGTTAGGGGGCTCTTTTAATTATTCAGATGAAAGAGAACCTAATGGCTTTCTCCACATGTATACAACCGAGGACCACGCTACATGGTATTGGACTTGGGGAGGAAAGGTAAATGTAGCACCGAGCTACCTCCTGACCAAGGATGGCACAGACAAGTTGACTGCTGTTGGTAATAATAACAACTATGACAGCAAATGCCTTGATGCACTTTCTGTGAACACAGCAGTGTTCTAACGTTCATTGAATTGATTCTGAGAAGTCCTTTAGAGGGTTTATCAGCCAGGGTCCCACAAGGAGGCAGATGACACACTCCTAGAGTCTGCCTGAAGAAAGTTTGGTGAGGGGACTATTTACAAAGACGTGGTTAGCATTAAGGGAAATCGCCAAGAGTGGCCAGCAATGCAGGTTAAGGCTTCACTACCTCAGCCCTGAGAGGGTGATGTGAGAGAGCAGTTTCTGGAATGGCTCTTTAGTAGAGGAATGCACGCCAAACTGTGGCCTGGCACAGAGGCATCCAGGTGAGTGAGTCCCTAACCACTCTTTTCTCCCTTCTCTGTTCTCTACTGGTGGCTCCCGACTGGCCCACCTAACCAGAAGCCAGAGGGCAAGAACACTTGTTGGTGTAAGGGCTCGCCTGCATGGAGAAATCAGCCTCCCAGGGCTGAGAGTGGAGTGGGGAAGGGAGGAGGCTGGATGTGGAGAGGAAAGCAGAGAGGACCCAGCAGGAGGAGGGAGCACTATGATAATCCTTATTTCACAGGTGAAGGAACTAAAGCATCAACACTAATAAGTTGTGGGGCTGGGATTTGAACCCAGCCAGGAACACTTCCACTGTACATCCAGTCAGATCTGGAATGTTAGATTTTCCCCAAACCTGGGTGTTTTGATTCTTTGGGAATAATCTGATTTGTACCAACTTCGCTTGGCTGTCAAAATATAGAGTAAGTTACTGCTCAGAATTTGCTCCCCCCCCACCCCCGCCAAATGACGTGTATTTCATATGTAGGTTTCATAGCCGAATGATTATATTTAGATCAAAAAAATCTTTTCTATATAATTGGTGGGGGTGACAGTGTATCCTTGAAACACATGTGAGAAAGATATAAGTTTGTTTTGTTTTGCTTTTAGTTGAAAGCTCCAAAGGAGTTGACAATGTAACTTGGCTGCTTAAAACATTAATGAGACCTTGGGCGATGTTAGAAGAAGAGTGTCCAGAACAAGGGAGATGGTATTTCTCTCTGTGCTATTTTGGCAGGAGGGAATGAATGCAGAAAGCAGTGTCTTGTGAGGGGGAGCCCACCTCCCCCAAGGCATGACTGAAGGGCTCTCTAGCCAGAAAAGGTTCTGTGGGAATCCAATTATTGTGGTCTACAAATACACGAAGCATTGCATCAGAGAAAAGATCTATTCTGGGGTCAGAAGTCGGCCCCCGGTACAGAGTGGGCTGCATTGGAAGGCCTCATATTTTCCATGCCTGGAGGTTGTGAAGCTGAGGCCAGGGGTGAGCGATGTGGCTGAGGGCTTATGTTAGTTTCCTGTGGCCTCTATAACAACTTACCACAAACTGGGTGGCTTAAAATAACAGAAATATATGTTCTCACTGTTCTGGAGGCTAGAAGTCCAGAATCAAGGTATGAGCATGGCCAAGCCTCCAGAGGCTTCGGGGGAGAATTTTTGCTGGTCCAGTCCGGCGGCTGGTGGCTGTCAGCATTTTGGGGCTCGAGGCTACATCACACCCATCTCTGCTTCCATGGTCACGTGGCCTCCTATCTCCAGGTGTCTCTTATAAGGACAGTTAGCATCTGCTTTAGGGTTCACCTGGGTAATCCAGGGTTATTTTACTTTGAGATTCTTAACTTAATGACCTCTGCAAAGATCCTTTTTCCAAATAAGATCACATTCACCTATTCCCAGGGTTAGGCGGTGGACGTGTCTTTTGGGGGGCCACCGTTCACCCCACTGCAGGGCTCATGAGGGTACCCTGCAACCCTTGATCTTCTGATTCTGTCATGATGCCCCTAGATTTGATGTACCACCTGGATTCTAGGCTCCTTGACACAGTCGAGGTTTGGTAAACCCTTTTGATTTGATCTACTGAAATGTTATTCTAACTTTAAACAACAAAACAAACAAAACACTTAAAATCTACCATCGCTTATTTCTGACATGGAGGAGTGAGTGGAAGAGGCTATCAAAAACCAGTTTGATCCCTGCCTCGGATGGAAGTTTTTTGTGCTTTGCTTTGCCCAGTGGCCTTGGAGGAAACGGAGGGGAGAAAGAACAGACATTGGCCGTGTTCTGGCTTCTCACCTGGACTTTCCCAGATGCTTTCACAATGGTAATTACTCAGAGGAAGGCTAAGGATGTTGGGGTCTCTCAGGAAAGGGAAACAGCAGCAGTATAGGCTCCAGTTTCTAGGCTTTTGGAAAGCATCAGCTTAGAAATACGGTTTGTAAGTGTGGCTGGCCCATCAATGAGCGGTCTATGCATGTGTTTTTCAATACCTTGTCCCAAACTGGGGCCTATGTACACTGGGCACACAAGGCAAGGTCAGGGGTAGCTCTGGCAATTACCTGGCTAATTTGAAGACCACATCCCATCAAATGGGGGACATCAACAGAGTGCACCCAGGGCATAAATTATTCTGCTTGGTTGTCTGCACTGATCACATTAACTGGGTAAGAGCCAAAATCCATTCCCTCTGTGCTGTGGGGAGGCCGTTGTAATTAAGTTCCGTTTCTCTCCAGGGGGCAGCTGATTTTGGTTTCTCAGCCACTTTGCAGTTTAACTTCAAAAGAGAAAGAGGAAAGAAAAAAGAGGTAAACTGTTCCCTCACTTTATTATTCTATATATTCTGCTGTATCATTGTGACTCTGGTTAATATTAACTTTGGGTCTGTTTGCTTTGAATAATATACTTGGAATCTTGTGATACTTAACAGAATTTAGTCTCACCAGCTGAGGAAAATGGTTGGCCTTGCCCAAGACCAGCTACTTAATTTGTGAGGCCCAGTACAAATTGAAAAAATGTGGGCCCTTGGGCGCCTGTGTGGCTCAGTTGGTTAAGCGACTGCCTTCGGCTCAGGTCATGATCCTGGAGTCCCGGGATCGAGTCCCGCATTGGGCTCCCTGCTCGGCAGGGAGTCTGCTTCTCCCTCTGACCCTCCCCCCCCTCATCCTCTCTCTATCTCTTTCTCTCTCTCAAATAAATAAATAAATAAAATATTAAAAAAAAAAGAAAAAATGTGGGCCCTTGTTTAAAAATTGTCAAGAATTTCAAAATGGTGTCAGCAGAGCATTAGACCAAGTGTGGGGCCTTTTCAAGCATGGGGCCGAGTGTAACTACGAAGGGCACTTGCTGGTGAACTGGCTCTGGCCTCACACCTAGGCTGAGGATGACATCATCTTGCTAATGTAGCACCTTCCACGCCCCTGCAAAAAGTGACCGGGCCAGTTTACTCTGCCTCAGTGGGAGCACACTCTTATGCAGGGGCAAGGACACAGCAAGCAGGCTGGACACCTCTTGTTGGCTCTTCTGTGTTCTCTTTCCTCCCTCATCCACCTGCTCTGTGCCCCGAGAGGCATCAGGGGCCATCTTTGTCTTTGATTTCTGGTATAATTTGGCCAGTGGTGGGTCCAGCCTGCCACTGGGAGAGTGGGAGGAGAGTGGGGGGGGGTTGATTATTTCCCCTTTCCCTCCTGCTGGGTTGCATGCTGCAGGCTGGCTTCATCTGTGTGCTGAAGGCCACAGCTCCTGCCAGGTACCTTCTCCATCCAGCCACCTTCTTTGGAGTTCCTTTACGCCCCCATCAACCCCCACATCACACCCTGAGGCCTGGGGAGGGTAATGGCTTCCTGCTGTTGCCAGCCTTCATTGCTTTTCTAAACCCTTCCTTACTCTTTTCTCAGTACCTCTCCAATAGGAGGACTCCTCAGTAGGATGAAAAAGCACCCCCTGTTTCCTACCTGGGCCCTGGCTGATTGAGCCGCCCTCTGCCAGGGTTGGACCATACCTTGCGCTGCTAGAGAACAGAAAGAGAAGCTGATGGCTCTCCTAAGTGCTGCACCAACCCCCCGGGTCAGCCTGGGCCAACAGGAAGCAGTGCACACACATCCGCAGGGGCAGGGAGCATACGCTTTGGAGTCAGGCATTTGAATTCTCTTACCAGAGAATACTCGACACTTGGACGAGTCATAGAAAATGAGCATAATGACAGTTCACTTCTAGGGTTGTTTTGAGCCTGGAGTGAGATCATATGGGCATCATGCCTACCACAGTGCCTGGTGTACAGTAAGTGCTCAAGAAGCATGGTTGCTTTTACCACAATTTCTATGGCGTATCTCACTCAAGGGCATCCACTGTCTACTTGGTCTCCCATCTGAACTGCGGCTTATGGCCTGGACTCCATGAATGATTATCAATTTTTCACTGCTTCATTATTGTTTTGGGTCTTGTTTCTGCCTTCTCAGATTGTAGTGTTCTGGAAGTCAGGGATTCTATCTTATAAAATTTTTTGGAACTAATCTAAGTTCTCAACATAGTTGCTAGCATGTTGTTATTTGGTCAAGAAATATGTGTTGGTTAAATATAAGGGGATCGTATAATTTATTGTTCACACTGGGATACTTTTGAAAGTGAAAGAGGAGTATTTTTAATAATTACACCAACACAAGAGGCACAAACAGGGACTGTCTTAGGCAAACAGGGACATAGAGTCACTCTAGTTAAGTGGAGCATAAGATAGTTTTCCAAATGTTTTAAAATTTGTCAGCCTACCCTCTTTTGTATTAGTCTGCCTTGGGTTTATGAGATCAAAACATGAGATTTAAAAAATGTAGGAAAAATACGTCTAGCATTCCTAGTAGATATTTGGCCCAAATTTGAGGCAATGAATTAGGGCTTCTTGTATAGCGACCTACCTCTATATCTTATTAGCCTACTTTACACTGGATACCTACTTACGCGACTTTCTTCTGTACTTACCTTTTTTCTCTTTCTATATATAGTCTAGTTATTGTCCTTCTTGCAATAGTGATCACTTACGTTCAGAGATGGCAAAAATAGATTTATATACATATATTTTTCTGAACATCTCTGTCTTTGTATTTCTGGTTGCCTAGGTGACATTTCCAAGAGAATGTGTGCTAATCTGCTATTATTACAGCAGAGATAAGATGGAAACTATTTTTAGGCCCTTTTATACCTCCCCTTTTCTCCACCAGACCATTTAATTAGTTTATTTCTTCTGTTTCTATTATTGGAAGGCCACGTGTAACTTCCTTCCTCTGGTGCTGATTTGGGGACTGTAACTTTCTGAAAATTGATGTAATTCAGTCCTTTCTTCATTCAGAATTACGAAATCTGTATGGATAGTCTATTCACTTGGGTAGTTGATACCAGTTGTTTTTCTTACAGATTGTCCAAACCAGGCTTAGGCAGGAGAGATTTGGGGCGTAAGTGAAAAAGAACGTGGGTGCAATGTGTAGTTCTGTAGCAGCAAGAGCATATCCACTCCGGAGCCCTGATTAGCCTGGCTTTAGTCTTCCCGCTGTCGCTTACTAGAGCACGGCCTCCTGGAACTTGTAGCTTTAGGTAATAACTGGTGCAACCATGGTCCTGCTTCATGGGGTGGTTGTAAGGGTTGAGAAGGTTAAGTGGGCTAACACAGGTGAGCGTGAGGCTGCAACATTTCCCCTACAGAAGTTGTGCTGCTAGTGTGGCTGTTCTTTCATAACAAAGGTGCAAGTGCACCACCATTCAGAAAAAATACTGTCACACAAGATAGTGCAAATACTTGAATTTACTAAGGAGATAAATTCAAGGGATCATTCTTTTTTTTTTTTCTTTTTGTACTGGGGAAGATTTTACTGAATTATCTAGTATAGATGCACTATGGAGCCAATTCTGTGATGGAGGGAAAAACAGAGTATCCAAGATACACAAAGAAGCGACGAACTGGGGGACATGCGCAGAGTGATTTGAAAGACACAACCCACCGCACCTCCCCAAGTGAAAAGATATATGGAGATGCCTCTGTTCACTCATCTTTCATTTTATATCACTAATAAACCATTAACAGGTACAATCATCACTGGCCTTTGATCCGTGGAGCTTCCATCATACTCTTACACTCAAACAATATATTCTGAATCCTTGACACCAAGTTCCAGGCACTGGGCTGACTCAGGGGGAATAAGTATGTTTCAGGCTGGCTCCCCAGCCTTTGACTTGCTTACAAACATGCTGGCCAATCATTACAGAGCTCCTTGATTCGAGGGACGACAGAACGAGTGTCAAGGGATCCTGGAAAAGAAAAAATGAGGGGGGTAATTGAATCCTAGTGTACGGGGAGGGTGAGCACCCATGGTCAGGAAAGCCTTTTCAGGCGAGGGGAGGTTAATGAGGTAGGTACTTTTAGAATCCCCATTTTACAGAGGAGAAATAATACAGTCAGAGATAATCCCTTGTGTCAGGCTGCATAAGTACTTGAGAGAGCCAGATTGAAATTCTAGGTCATTTGGTTTGTAAAACACCGTATTTTCTCTCATTGACTACTACTAAAAGCACTTCATCTGACTGTTTCCCTTTACTATATCCTGAAATCCTCTCAGGTATGTTGTGGTCACTCTCCTCTTAAAAGCTGGTTCCAGCTGTGAATACTAAAGGGCTCTGGGAAGTTCTGAACATTCTCTATCCCAGGTAACAGCTGTTCCGGAGAGCTCCTCTCTTAGAATTGTAATCCATCATCCCACTAAGTAAAGTGCTCGACGTCCCACAAAGATGCTTCTAATGTCGCTGTCACTTTCCAATCTGCCTGTTCCTTCCTATTCTAGAAAAAAGGCAGAAACATGTATCGGACTTGTTGGTCTCACAGCAGATCCCCTCAGCATTAGAACATTCCATAGAAGCAACGTTCTCCTGGGTGTCTGGGTCTTCCTTTCAGATTCCATTTCCCTTTGATGAGGGATTATTTCACTGGAAAAGGGATTTTCATGATCCTGGTTGCCTGATGCCAGCAGAGGGTCTCGCTCAACACCTGCCCAGCTGCTGAGGAGGGAGAGAGGCGTGTGCGGGAGCCACGGGTAGCCGGGATCATTCTTTTCCTTCACTAAAATTGTTTTTTACTAATATCTTTTACTAACATTTTCTTTTATAAGTTGGCGTTAATATTTGGACTATTTTCTTTCATTATTATTTTTTAAAGATTTTATTTTTTAAGTCATCTCTATACCTAACGTACGGCTCAAACTCACAACCCTGAGATCAAGATCAAGAGTTGTATGCTGTATGGACTTAGCCAGCCAGGCTCCCATTGTTTCATTATTTTTATGTAAAGATATATATGATGCATATCTCTGAAGTACCATGCAATCAGAGAGTGTGAGTGTTTATCTGACCCTTTAATGCACCCGAAGGGGAAATATTTAGCCTGACTCAGTATTAGGGATAGGGCCTGAAATACTGCAACAGGGATCTGAGATTATTAATTTGGATTGTATGGCAAGTGTGAGAGGAGAGATGGACTTTAATCTGTTGTTATTTAAAACTGTTTAATATTGGGGTATGGTCCTGCTGGGTTTCCTATGGTTCTCACTCTTTTGCATTGTTATTCTTTTTAGATAAATAGATTTATCATTTATCACTTAGATTTAGCATTTGATAAGTAAGGTAGATTGCTACCTCTTTGTCCTGGACTTCGTTTTGCTGCCCTTGAGGATAGAGAAAGGGAGGAGGAAGCATATAGATGGACAGACGCACAGACAGACACACACACACACACACATTTCTTTAGACATGTGATCTAAAATTTCTAATAGAATACTTACAGGAAGAGCCCTTTGAGGGGCTTTTGTACTGTGACTCGTTGGAAGGGGAAGATTAGGATTTGGGAAGCCGGTGATGTTGAGTTCCCACCAACTCACCCTTTGGAAGACATGACAGCCACTTTCAAGCCAGGCCAAAGGACAAACAGTGAGAAGCAGGAGTCACGTCTGGCCTCAGAAGTTTCTAGAGAGAGCAACAGGGAGACTGTGCCTTAGATTTTTCCAATGCAGCCATTTAAAGAATATGTTCCCCAGACCTTGGCCACTGTTCCCTCCATACCTTCGACCCAACCATTATAAAAGTAAGGCATTATCATGAAATAAGATCTGCATACAATAGAAAATTAGAAGAAAAAAAGTTACCATAATCCAAACTGCCATTCAAAGGCAAACATGGTTAATATTGGGAGCATTTCTAGTCATGATTTTTATGAAGAAATATTTTTCTTAGTTACATAGTCATATTTTTATATAATTTTAAAATTAGTTTTTCATTTAACTGTATACCCTAAGCTGTGATATTGTGATATAATAAGAAATATATATTGGGTCTCTGTCCCCAGTTCCTGGCACAGAGCTCCTTAAAAACCCTTGGAATTTCTGAGTGATAGGGGTAAGAAGAGTGTCCTTTATCGTTCATAATAAACCCCTTTCAACCACATCTGCATTTATGCTAAAGGGGTGACTCTAGGAAGAGAGAGGCAGGTTGCCAAAGAAACCAACCATATGATTAGAGGGTTGAAAGTTTCAGGCTTCTCCTCTACCCCCAGGAAGGGAAAAGGGGCTGGAGATGAAATTCAATCACCTGTGGCCAATGATTTAATCAATTGTGTCTACATAATTGTAGAGCTTCCAAAAAATCCCATGTGATTTCACCATATGTGGAATTGAAGAAACAAAGCAAAGGAGCAAAGGGACAAAAGAGAGAGAGAGAGAGAGAGAGAGAGGCAAACCAAGAAACAGACTCTTAACTATAGAGAACAAACTGATGATTACCGGAGGGGAGGTGGGTAGGGGGATGGGTAAATTAGGGGGTGGGGATTAAGGAGGGCGCTTGTGATAAGCAACAGTGCTGTATGGCAATGTTGAATCCCTCTATTGTACACCTGAAACTAATATTACATTGTATGTTAACTAACTGGAATTGAAATAAAAAGTTAGAAAAAAGCCTGAACAGTTGAGTTCACAGAGCTCCCAGGTGGCTGAGCACATCTAGGTGCTGGTAAGGTGGTCTGCCCAGAGAAAACATGGACGCTCCACACCCCTTCCCCCACACCTTGTCCTGTGCATCTTTTCCATCTGGCTGTTCTTGAACCATATCCTTTCATAATAAACCAACAATCTAGTAAGTAAACTGTTTTCCTAAGTTCTGTGGGCTGTTCTGGCGAATTATTGAATCCGAGGAGGGTGTCATGGGAACCCCTGATTTACAGCCAATTGGTCAGAAGTACAAGTATCTGGAACTTCAACTGGCATTTGAATTGGGGGTGCAGTCTTGTGGGACTAAGCCCTCAGTCTGTGGGGGCTGCACTGACTCTGGGTTGTTAGCATCAGAATTGAATCTGGAGAATTTTATATTTTGTTTTATATTCTTTGTAGACAATGCTTAATTAGGCACATAATATTTCATCAAATGGATATCCCTCAGTTCACTTAGCCATTCCATTATTGGTTATTTGGTCAAAATTTTAAATAATTTTTTTTTTTGCTATTGTCAGTTTTATACAAAATCTTTTTCTCTAGATAAGATTATAGCCTATGATGTATTTCCAGTGGATTTACTAGGTTGGATGTTTGAACTTGTGTTAAAAATTCTCAACTCATTTTGCCATTTGCTTTCTAAATGGAAATCTGGAAATTAATTTGGAAGTTTAAGCAATTTGCATTGTATGACTGTGTTGGTTTCATCTATTTGTCTCTTACCTTGAATATAATTACTTTGAAATTCTTTTTCTAATCCTTTTTCTATTTTTGATCACCAAAAATACTTTATTTGCCTTTCTGCTTCTCTGATAACTAGTGGAGTTGAACAGTTGTTTTCAGATTGTATACTAGTTGCATTTCTTCTTTTCCTGATTTTCTATTGTATGTTCTTTGCCTTTAGATGTTTTTTGCATCAGTCATAATTAATTTTTTTTCAAATTATAATTCAGGACAAACACACATTAAGGGCTTTCCTGGCCAGTCTTTACTCCCATGCCTTCCCAGTTGCTGGTGTTAAAGGCCTAAGCTGTGTCTCCCTACTTTTCTCCTTGTTCGTGCATACAAGTACAGTCTTTTTTTAAAGATCAAAGAGGCTCATTTTTTATTACCAAAACAGTCATATAATACACATTTTTCTATAAACTTGATTTGTTTTTCATTAAAATATATCTCATGGGCATAAGGTCTTTAATAATTTGTAATAAAATATCTTTGGGCACATTTGCTACAGTTATTTCCCCAGTGAATTGCTTGCACATTTGAATCAGTTTTCAGTTGGTAAGTGGGCAAATGTTTCACTATGATTTCTTCTATTGATAGGACAGCCTGCTCCATTCTTTCACAGGGTTTGATAAGTAGCTCTGTTTTCTACTGGTTTTGAAGAATTCTTCACATTAAAAGTCCCATATTATTATTTAACACACTATAATTTATTTTGGTGTAGAGCAGGGAGGCAATGAGGAAGTAAACTGATTATTTTTCTCTTTTAAGTTGCTAATTGTCCCAGCACCCTTTACTAAATGGTGTTTTTCTTTTTCTTTTAAGATTTATTTATTTAAGGGGCGTCTGGGTGGCTCAGTTGTTAAGCGTCTGCCTTCAGCTCAGATCATGATCTTGGGGCCTGGGATCGAGCCCCACATTGGGCTCCCTGCTCAGCAGAGAGCTTGCTTCTCCCTCTCCCGCTTCTCCTGCTTGTGCTCTCTCTGTCCCTCTCTGTCTCTCTCTCTCTCTGGCAAATAAATAAATAATAAATAAAATCTTAAAACAAAAAGATTTATTTATTTGAGAGAGAGAGAGAGAGAGAGCTTGTGAGCAGGGGAAGTGGCAGAGGGAGAGGGAGAGAGAATCTCAAGCAGACTCCCTGCTGAGCATGGAGCCTGATGTGGGGCTTGATCCCACAACCCTGAGATCATGACCTGACCCGAAATCAAGAGTCGGATGCACAACCAACTGAGCCACCAAGGCGCCCCGGTGTTTTGTTTTGTTTTAACTTTCCATAATGCAAATGACTTTTCTTATTTGTGCAACCATAAACAAGTGGCATCGTAATCAGAAGGGTCTTTTCTAAGGGAAGGACGGTTTTGCAATTCCCTGGAATGAGGTGTTTACACCGAGAATAACTTGGTCCTGTCAGGCCCAGATTTTGCCTTGTAACATGGACATCCCCATGCAGCTTGTCGGTGTGTCTGAGAAGACTGGAGTGCGTCTATTCATCTGTTTCTACTGCGTTGCCACCAGGTGGTAGAACCACAAATATAATCTCATTTTACAGGTGAAGAAGCCAGCAAATGTCAGTGAGTCACTCAGGGTTATTCCTGCTTTTCCATCTGACCATTTATCATTTTCTATCATGCTGTCTGTTGTTCTGTTTTTCCTTCTGATTCCCTTTTATAGTGTTAAATGTAACTTTGAAACCTCAAGTTTGATCACCACGTAGGGACTCTCAGGGAGGTCAAAATGACAGTTTTGCCTAGAAATAAGCACTCTTCCGGGAGTATTATTATCGTTATTTATTTATTTAATAAACATTTGTTGTGTGTCTGCTCTGTTCAAGGCACTCTGCTGGATACAGGAAATGCAAGGTGAATAAAACACTTTTTACTCTCCCCAACGGATTTACACTCATTACTTTAGAGTTGTTTTAGTTACTTTTATTAAGTTGAGTCCTTCATTAAAGGATGTCAGTATTTCCTGTTGCACTCACCCTCATGTCTTGAAACCTCATGACGGGGGATGATGTTTTCTACGGAACAAGTCTTGCGAGTGCATTGGATATTGTACCCTTATTCAAAGCACTGCCGTGCGGTACTTAAAACACCTGAGGACTTGCCCGATGCATATTTTACGAGTTAAGACCAGCCAGAGACCTGCAGTATCAGTGTCTCCTGTTTCTAAATACGCTTTTCGGCCCCAGCGTCTCTTCCTTTGGACATTTAGGTTACTCATTTGGCTAACCAGGATCTAAAAATAAACCTAGAAACTTTGGGAGTTTTTTTTTTTTTTTTCCCTTGGCTGATTGATGTGTGTTTTTGTGTCGTCCCAACTGCGCTGTGTAACTATTTACTTTTGCATTATGTATAGTACTTAGCAACCACCGTGGACATGAAAGCTAAGAGCACAGGCAGTCCCCAGCTGAGCTGGGGGAACGGGCCAGCCCAAGCCCTCAGAGAATTCTCCTTCCCTCCCCCCCCATTCTTGCGTGCCGTGGCCCCGGCCTCCACCCTGCTCGCCTCCAGTTCCTGCTTTCTGCCTTCTCTGCTAGTGGCCAAGTGGGGACCCGAAGGAGGGACCAGAAGGACCCCTTCTGCTTCTGCCCTTACCCATCTTGGTGCCCTTTGCTGGTCAGTGTGGGTGGGATGAGAGGAAGGAGGGCAGGCCTTGGCCACCACGGATGTCTTGGCACTGGTGACAGTCCCGTAGGGTCAGAAGCCCTGAAACACTATGTCTTATTTGGAACTCTGAATGCATTTTCATAAAGGAAGGTCACGCCTTGTGTCTGGACCATGCAGGACCCACAAGACAAAACGATGTGATTCCTTAGGAACTCTGGGGTTAGGATGGCTCTTTTAGGGAGACATCGTCAGTGCTTGGAGAAGACATTCTGGAGTCTAAGCATTCCAGGTTGGAACTTGATCAGAGACGTAGCACGATCAGCGTGTAATTCAAGGACTGACCGTAAAGTCACAAAGTGGCTTATCTCCACGTGGGAATGTCCTCTTGCCTGAAACTCCGGAGTGTGCCTGATGTGTTTAGCTCTTCTCTCCCCTGGTCCTCTTCTGTAGCTGTAAGAATACGCTAGTTCTCTGGCTTTTAGAGCAATAATTGTACTCAAAAACTCATATCCTGATTCTACCAAAAGAAGGGAGGGAGAAAGACCTAGAGAATATAAGTTTAATCCTTTGATTATTGCCTTTTAGCAAAGAATGCAAAACCAAACACACCAGAGTCTTTGTGAAAGGCCCTTGTTTTTTTGCCTTAAGAAATCAAATTTCTCTTCCTTTCTCAGGACTCCTGTATGCCTCTTATTCTTCATACGTTTTAGGGAACAGATTTGAAGAATATTTGTGTGGACTTTTTTTCCCCTGTGGAAATGGATTTTTTTTCTAAATAAAAAGGATATTTGAAAGGTGATTCATATCATCTTTCTTTAACATTTTTTTTTTTAAGACTGGAAAGCATGGACCAACAGTTCAGAACGATTGAACAATATTTTTTGGAGAGGGACAAAGTCCGTACAGTTGTTTATGTAGCTTTTACAGAAGGGGACAGAACAGCTAGAGTAAAACCGTCAGGCTTGAGGTGAATTTTTTTCCAACCTCAGAAGGGGTGGGCCTGCTCAAAACAGGAAGTAATCACAGTATAGTGGTTTGAGTCACGAGAGAAGGCTTCTGGATTTGCCTTAGCTGTTTCCGTCATGCCCAAAGTCTCCTATTTCTCACAGCACCTGCATCTTTTGCGGGGCACACACACCGTGCCCCCGGCACCTGCCTCACAAGAATAATTTGCTGTAAAAAGAGCTAGAGCTGGAGACTGCAACTGAAGAGGAGGCTAAGCTTTGAGCAGTTGTAGGCAGAGAGGAGAAGTCTTGGGAGTTGGCCTGTCAGCCCTGGTGTACAGAATTAACTAGTGCTCAGGGGTCAGTGGGGGGACCCAAAAGGGCACAATACAGAGCAAGGATGAGAACATCATACTCTCTTTCAGGTGTTACCGGATTCAGCACTTTTGCATGCTACCCATGGCTAAGGTTTTCTCCCGTTAAAGAGGATTTTACACTGTAGCTATATCTGGAGATTGACAGTTCTATATATATGTATATATTGTGTAGAAATATATTCATATTCAAGTTAATCATTTAGTGAACTGTTGCTTTAGTTTGGGCCCTCTCGATGGTCAAGGACAAGGACATCACTCCAACTCATTCAAATTCAAGGGGCTCGTTGTGACATCGCTACAACTATCATTGTGTTATTCTGAGTATATTATCACACAGACTCTTCTCCCCTACCCCGGGAGGCAGCGGGTTATCATCCTTATTCTGCTGAGGAGGAGCAGGTGTAGAGAATGTGGCCTCAGGCACGTGGATGGGCAGCAGGAGTCGAGACACACACCCAGGTGGTCACTTGGGAGCCATACTCTCTAACCCCTGGACTGCTCTGCCCCTTGAAAGGGTTCTGTGCCTGTGAAACAAAGCAGAGCTGGGTCTCATGGTGGCCAAAACATAGGTCTGGAAAATTGGGAAGGGAGTCAGTATCTTTCTCAGAGGTCATATGGTCTCTGCTCAATTGCCTTCTCTCTTTTTCTCTCCTATCTTCTTTTGCTGATTCATTTTACATATGGCCCCTGAATGGCCAACCCATAAGGCTGCTGGCTGAGACCTCAGTATTTCCTAGCTTGAACTTGTAAGTGAGGGCTTCCTATTGGTCCAGCTCACCGAGCCAGTCCACATAGCCATTGGAGCCTGGCCAGCAAAATAATTAGCTGCCTTTGGGTTGGTTGTTCATCCCAGGTCCATTGGTGGGCTGCCTCATGCACAGACTTCTTTAGCATCATTTCCCTGAGCAGGGGAGTGTGGGTAAGGCAGCACATGCTGGAATGGGAAGTTGTTCATAGCAGGGATTTAACGTCTCTGGTACAAGCTCATTTTACACTTTAATATTGGAAGCTAACTGCTTTAACACTTCTGCTACCTTTATAAAGTCTCAGCTTAAGGGAATCTGTATCTGTTATGACTCTTTAGGTTGCCACAGATAGGAACCTGATTCAAAGGGACTTAGAAAAAAAATCAAATTAATCGGTTCTTGTAACTATAGAGGCAAAGGTGTGGCTGAATCCAGGTCTCAAACAATATCCTCAGAAATCTCTTTGCTCTGCATTTTTCTGCATTGGTTCATCATCAAGCAGGCCCTCCGTTCATGACATTGAGACACTACCAGAAGCTCCAGGTTTACTAGATGAGACACCTCAGCAAGCAGCTTCTCTTTCCCTATAGTTCCATCAAGATTTTCCATTCTCATTGCCCTGAATGGGTTACATGCCGGTCTTTTTTTTTTTTTAAGATTTTATTTATTTATTCATGAGAGACAGAGGAAGAGAGAGAGAGAGAGAAGCAGAGGGAGAAGCAGGCTCCCAAGGATCAGGGGGCCCAATGCGGGACTCGATCCCAGGACCCTGGGATCATGACCTGAGCCGAAGGCAGACGCTTAACCATCTGAGCCAGCCAGGCGCCCAACATGCCAGTCTTTCAACCAAACATGGCAGCCAGGCTGATTGGTCAGTCCTGGGTCAAGCTGACCCCTGGAGAAGGACTAAACCACCCTCTTATTAAAGCACATGGACTGGGCATGGGGGAGTATGGTCTCCAGTGACAAGTGAGATGTAAGTACTCAAAGGAATGGGAATGGATGCTGCCCAGGCAAAAATAACCCATGTCCACTTCAGAATATGTTCAGGTATGTTATAAATAACAGGAAACCCATAAACAAGATTTTGGGACTCAGGGTAAGCAGTCTGAGTCACTGACCTCATCTTATTTGTATGTGATAATTCCCAAACCCTAGGAAATCCAAAGTGTTTGGAAAAGCCTAAATCTTCGGTTTGTTAGGTCATTAATCCTGAAAGATGATGCTATTAAACCAAAGGAAATTATTATTAAGATGTGCATCTTCTTGGGAAAGTTAATTGCAGGATGATGGCTTTGCCTTCAGTTTTTATCAAGTATGGGGTTAAGACTTGAAAGGCTTTTGTTAGGTGCCCTCTGTTTAAAGTCCAAGTTATTCTGGCATTGAAATGAGTTTGGTGAATTACATAAAGATTTTATGTAAACCTTTCTCAGAGCCTAGGATTTAAGACCCAGTTTATCTAGGTAATGATTAAATTGCCTTGTTTATATATCAATGATCCTAACACCCACTGGGAAATAGTTGCTTTGTTTTTAACTATCTCATAAATCAAAACTTCAAGGCGGGGAGGTTAAAATAGCAAGTCCTCATGCTCACAGATATAGGTTGAATCTATGAAACCTCAGGTCCTGAGCATTAGTTTGGGGGTAGGTGTGTGTGTGTGTGTTTGTGTGTGTGTGTGTGTGTGTGTGTGTGTTAGTGTGTGTATAGATAAACTTTATGCTGACAAAGTTGCCCCGTCTCTTTGCTTACTGTACATACTTCAATGGGCCCAGCTGTCTTTGACAACAAACGATCAGCTTCTTTTGCCAATCAAAGTTTTATGGACAGTTGCCTTAATTTCTTTTACTTATTTAAAATTTTATATTTATAGGATTTAAAAAGCCCCTTCGTATGCCAAAATGTGTTTCTTTTCTCTTGACTTTCATTTAATTCTGCAACTATTATTTGGTTTTATGCTGGTTTGAGGTTCTCAAATGCAAACAACAGTGCCCACTCTGGCTAGTTTACACAGAAAGGGAGGGTTTTTTAAAGGATATTAAGAGCTCGAAGAATTTCTGGGAGGACCAGAGTCAAGACTTGGAGGCCATGTAGCCAGAACACTACACAAATTATACCTGGTGGCTCCAGTGGAGTCCCTAGTGTGGCTACCAAAGAACATAGGTCCCTCTGCTCATGCCAGAGAGTGAGTTCTTTGTGCTGGGCTCCCAGAGTTCCCATCACTGTTGCGTCTGCAAACTGGGTGTCTCTCTGCCACATTCCACCAATCCCCACCACAGTGAATTCCACATGGTACCTCCTTCTTTCTTTCTTTCTATCCTTTTTTTTTTTTTAAAGATTTTAATCTATCTGAAAAAGAGAGCAAGGACATGAGCACGGGGGAGGGGCAAAAGCAGATTCCCTGCTAAGCAGGGAGCCTGACGCTGTGCCGACCCCAGGACCCCAAGATCATGACCTAAGCCAAAGGCAGATACTTAACTGACTAAGCCACCCAGGTGCCCCAGTACTTCCTTCTTTAACACCACTCTTCTGAAAAGAATTTTTGCATGGATGCTGCTGACTGATGGAACCCAGGTCACATGCCTGTACCTTAGGTGCAAGGTAGGCTGGGTAGGCAAATGCCTGACTTCCATCTTGGGGAGGTGAGGACTCGTAAGGTAGGCAGTTTCTCAAATGTGGAAGAGTATTCCAAAAAATGCTCTTTGGTCACAAAATATGAGAAATCACTACACATCCTCAAGAAAAGGGTCTTATCTCTGGATACTTTGTTGTTCTAAAACAGTGGTTACCATTCTTAGCTGTAGGACTATTCCCTATTGAGTGTAATTTGAATGACCCCAGGAAGGACCCCCTGGCATGATGCCATATAGGAGATTCATTACTTTTAATTAAGCAGAAATCTAGTTACCTCCCAGGCCACACACCTCTTTACTGCCCTTGGTTGCCTCGACAGTATCAGCTAAATCAGTCTCATACCTTCCCTGTACAAAGGCAGGGGATTGGTCTATTATAAAGCAAAGATGAGGCTTCTGATGCTCAGAGAGGGTAACCCACCTGCCCAAAGTCACACAGCCCATCAGTGAATATAACCCAAGGCTGTCTCCAGCGCCTACTCCCTTAAACAATTCTGCAATATTGCCTTTGGAAACTTGAGGGTTTTCCTCATCAGTAGTGTGTGATGGACCTCTGCTGAACCCCAGCATTGTCCTTCTGCCCCTTCAAAGATGAATTGTGCAATACAAGTGAGGAGTGTGGGATTTACCTTATGTCTTTGCCATGGCTAAGCCTCTGATAAAACCAGGAAATGAGTATTGTTATTTGCAAATGGAAGCGTTAAAGACATTCACTGGAAACTTCTAATTATATGGTTTTCTTTATAGTATAATTCACTATTAGATGGTGCCATGGACTGAATTGTGTCCCCCCATCTTTCCCAAATTCATATATTGAACCTTAACCCGCAGTGTGACTGTATGTAAAGATTGGTCTTTTAGGGAGATAATTAAGGTTAAATGAGGCCATAAATAAGGGTGGAGCTCTAATCTGATTGTATCCTTGTGAGAAGAGGAAGAGACACCAGAGATCTCTCTCTTCACACGCACAGAGAAAGGGTTATGTGAGGACACAGTGGAAAGGTGGCTCTCTGTAAGCCAGGAAGAGCACCTCACCAGAAAAACAACAACAACAACAACAACAACAAAAAAAACGAACGGCACCTTGATCTTGGACTTCCAGCTTCCAGAACTGTGAGAAAACAAATATCTTTGTTTAAGTCACCCAGCCAGTGGTATTCTGTTATGGCAGTCTGAGCAGACTAATATAAACAGATTTGCCTTAAATCCTGAACTGGGAGGTAGGAATGGTAGTTACATATGGAGCCAAAGCTAGAGGGTGAGACCACATCTGGTCAGGGGAGCAGAGGGAGTACCACATGAGAAGGGCACTAAATACTTGTTAAATTTAATTGAATATTACTGTCTAGCAATCAATTAATTCAAATTACACTTTTACACTAAAGTCATTATTTGCTTCATCTCTAGAATAGGAGTAATAGGAAAGGCACAAAAAATAAAATTCGTTATTTTGAAGAACAGAGGATGCATTTTAAGGGTTATCAGTTCTGTTCCAGAGTCACATTTTTAAAATAATGACTTTTAATAATAAATGTTAGTTTATTCTAAGATGTTTTATTATTTTGAAATTATCACCCCATTTCCCAAGTTTGTGAGATAGAAGATTAAAACATTGATTTTTTTTTTTTAGAGGTGTTATTTATTTGTCAGAGAGAGAGAGTGCACAAGCAGGGGGAGCAAGGGGGGGGGAGAAGCAGGCTCCCCTCTGAGCAGGGAGCCAGATATGGGGCTTGATCCCAGGACCCCAGGATCATGACCTGAGCCAGAAGGCAGATGCTTAACCCACTGAGCCACCCAGGCATCCCAACATTGATTCTGTTTAAAATTCAGGTTCCCACAGCCCCATTTGCAAGAGTTAGGGGGTGTTAATACTATTAAGTTGTCCTTCATGTGATTTGCATAAATGCTGCTCACATTTTTATTCCAGCCTTTCTTCAGTGGAACGTTCGTTTCTTCTCTGAGACTAATGTGGGAATCTGTTAAACTGGCCAACACACGAACAGCCTGTTCTTACATGTGCAGGAATTCTAAAGGCTGTCATTTTAGATATACAAAAGCAAAACAAAACACACATAAAACATCCCATTTCCACTTGTTTGTAGCTTCCTAGAATAAGCTTGTGGTTGTGCTATACTTGTATGCTTTAGAGTCGATGGCTAGGCCAGCCACACGGGCTGGAAAGAACTCCTGTGCACAAGCTGATGCTGTTCAGGACTCAGCTTGCTCCCCTCCACTGTGCAGCCTTCGTGCCTAAAGAGAATGCTGTCAACTCACCATCTAAATCAAGAGCTGCATGCTAGAGGCCTGCAGACGTGCTTTATTTGATCTGTAGTGTTTTTGGAACTTAAAAATTTGTTGCCAACTTAAAAAAAGAAAATAGAAGATGTCTCATAAAAATGTGGATTTCAGACTTCTCTTGAAAAATCATAATATCTGCCTATAATACTAGTCCAATTCCTACACGGCAGCAGTCAGCAAGCTAAGCAATGCCTGTTCTTTTTAGAGAGGACACACGCACCCTCGTTCACCAGTCTCCACTCTTCCTGCTGTTACAAACCTCACTCTGCTTTACTCACCCCCAGGCCTGTCTGCCCCTGTAAGCATTTTCTTTTTTTGGGTGGTGGTGGTGGTAAAATATACATAGCATAAAATGTGCCGTTTAACCATTTCTAAGTATACAGTTCAGTGGTATTAAGTAATATTCACATACTGTGCAACCACCACCACCATCCGTCTCCAAAACTTTTTCATCTTTCCCAACCAAAACTCCGTATTCATTAAATAACTTCTTATTCCCCACCACCCAGTTCCCTGGCAATCACCATTCTACTTTTTGTCTCTGAATGTGGCTACTCTAGGTCCCTAACATAAGTGGAATCATGCAGTATTTGTCCTTTGTGACTGGCATATTTCACTTAGCATTAATGTCTTCAAGGCTCCTCCATATCGTATATGTGTCAGAATTTTTTTTTTCCTTTTTAAGGCTGATTAATAGTCCATTGTGGTATATGCCACATTTTGTTTATCTGTTCATCTGTCAATGGACTTGGGTTGTTCACCTTCCGGCTATTGGGAATAATGCTGCGATTAACACGTGGGCACAAATATCTCTTTGAGTCCTTAAGCATTTGCAGTTTGGGGCAATTTTCTCGATAATTTCCCAGCTATGCTTTCTTTCATTCACTGGTCTCCCAAAGGCAAAGCCGTTCAGGACCAGGCTTTGGTTTAACAAATTAACTTCTTTGGGAAGCACTGAAAAACCTTCTTCAAGACATCTCATGAAAATGACTTCGATTCCTTAAAATTGTAAAAACTGGTTATTGTGAGATTTTCAAAACTTAATATCATATTAATAAAAATATCTGGAAATACCATCTTGTAATTTAGTCAGTCTTGAATTTAGTTATGAAAAACTCTTGTTTGAGGAAGAAATTTGCAATGTATTAGGTTTTCTTGATCCAAATGAAGCTTGTTCATCTTCCTTTGGTGTGCTGTGTATGCTAATGAGACCTTTTTCTGGTAGGTGTTGATAAATGGGAAATATAAAAATAATTTCGATTTTATTTCTGAATTTTCAGGTTGCATTAAGCTGAGAAAAGTGTACTTTTTTTTTTTTTTTTTTACTGAGTGCTAAATGGAAAGGTCAAATAAGTTTTTGCTCTTCTTTTTGACAGAGCGCTATTTCTGATTTTTTATTAAGGATAACATCAGCCTAAATATCACTATCTGACATAGGCATATGGCACTTCCATTTCTTAATTATGCGAACAAAATCTTGATGTCAACTTGGAATTTAGATTATTTAGATAGGCACTGGGCTAGAATTTGGCTTGCTGATATTTATTTACCATTTTGGACTAATGTAGCTGTGGACATAACTTCAGGAAATCAAGAGGGCAACTAGTATTGCTTAGAGAAAAGTAAGCTCTTTAAGAAACAAATTGTTTCTTTTTTTTTTTTTTAAAGATTTTATTTATTTATTCATGAGAGAGAGAGAGAAGCAGAGGGAGAAGCAGGCTCTCAAGGAGCAGGGAGCCCGATGCCGGACTCAATCCCAGGACCCTGGGATCATGACCTGAGCCAAAGGCAGATGCTTAACCATCTGAGCCACCCAGGCATCCCAAGAAACAAATTGTTTCTGAGTACTTACAAAGGAGTTAGAATTTACAGTGGAGATGCAAATCTCTTCCTTAAAGATGGTCCTCTCCTCATAGCTGTTTTCCAACTACACAAGATTTTAGAGCTCCCGGTTTTGGTGTTTTCTTAAAAGCTTTATGATTGCATTTCTTTAAGAGTGTTTTATAAACTAGGCTTTTAAATTAATGCAGCAAAGCTTTGTCTGAATTACTGCTATAATTTTTATTATTTTCAACGTGCCTCCAGTTTTTTTTTTTTAACATTTTATTTGTTTATTTGACAGAGAGAGACACAGTGAGAGAGGGAACACAAGCAGGGGGAGTGAGAGAGGGAGAAGCAGGCTTCCCGCCGAGCAGGGAGCCCGATGCGGGGGCTCGATGCCGGGGCTCAATGCAGGGCTTGAAGCGGGGCTTGAAGTGGGGCTCGATCCCAGGACCCTGGGACCATGACCTGAGCCGAAGGCAGACGCTTAACGACTGAGCCACCCAGGCGCCCCATTGTGCCTCCAGTTTTAAGAGAACATGCCAGTCTTCGTGTGCGTGGGCAGATTTTTTTACTTCAAATGGGCTTAAGCATTCAATCATATTTCCAAGGCCAATTCTGTATCTTGATATAGACTTGTCTTTCGATAAGGACTTACCCCTTTTTTTTAAACTGATTTTACGATTTTATTTATTTATTTGAGAGAACCCTAGTGGTTTAGTACACGCAGGTCAGTCTCCAGGGATGTGGAAGGATAAAGAGGGGTCATCCAGTCTTCTTTCTCACTCTTGGTCTTCTTCTGACCTGGTCCTAAGGCAGACCTTCTTCGATGTGCCCACGCCCCTCCTAGGACTCGTCCCCCAGGCGCAGGCTATACTTCTTGTACCATCTCTGCCGCATGCCTTTGCCAGGGTGCTCCTTGGGCTGTGTGGACAGTGCCATCCACATCCTGTGCGTGGCTTCCTCAGAGACTGTGCCGTGTGCCCAGCTTCGTGGCCCTGCCTTTGCAGTACACTCTGAATTGTGTTGGCTGGTTGGGGGGCTGGAGTGGGGTGAGGGTGGCAGAGTCCAAGGAAAAATGAGAGAAAGAGATAGAGTGACGATTTGTTATGCTGTAATTTCAAATTTGACAATAATTCCTTATGTACCTGTCAGGGCTGCAGGCTCTGTTTTGTCAGATGACCAGACAGGTGCTGTCAGGGCAGAGAGCAGGAGGACCAAGGCTTCACTGGTAAAAATGATGGGAGAAGTTGATGAGAGTCCAGAATGAGGAGGCACTTTGAAAAGAAGTTATTGATTCTTGCCAGAAAATGGGTGCTAACAAATAAGCTCTATCCAGCCTCATGTAGGCATCCAGAACTCCTGGCCTTGGCCTTCGTAATTCACCCAATTTCTGTTGAAACAGCATCTGTGTGTGTTGACCTTATCGGGAGTAATAGATCTGGAATAAACAAACATGTTTGGTGATGAGTCACAGAGGGCACAAACACAGTAGCCAGAGATAATAAAATCACCTCCTGCTTGAGCACACTTGGGTTTGGAGCTTGGTGTGGCGTCCCCTTGGTTGTGACTATGAACCCTGGAAAGTAGGCACGGACTATCAAGTGTGGTATGAATGTTAGATGTAGTGAATGGGCCCCTTGTTTGCCTTTCTTCACTTTTGTCTCCTGTCTTAGTGCTTTTCAGGTCCCTAATGCTGTGTTGACCCTTTTGTAATATCTTAGACGTTACACATCAGGCTATGACTTATGCGAGTTAAGACTACGAAGCATAGGTCCGTTATCTGGGAATCGCCAGCCTTCTCAGATCCCTACACATCCATGACTTCTGGCTGTGCCCATGTCTTCAGGGCTGTGATCCTATCTCTCAGAAGTCACCAGAGAAGTAATCCCTCGTGACTCGTATGTCTTTTCCCTAGCTCACCCTGGAGAAGAGGGAGTGCCCTTGACTTGGATGTGCAACTAATTTGTTTCCATAGAAATAACAAATAGTTACCAAGCACCTACTCTGTGCCATCCACTCTTTTAGGCTCTAGGAATATGGGGTTGCAAAAAGCAAGTGAGGGTTCTGCTCTCAAGAAAATAGAATTAAAGTAGAATTAAAGAGAACTAAAATAGAATTCTAATTAAAGTAGAATTATATCTACTCAAATAGAGTAGATTGACAATGGGATCATACTTTGTTGGATGGTCAGGGAAAACCTCTGTGAGGAAAGGGGATTTAAATCGAATTGTGGATAACAGAAAGGAACAAGTCAAGAGAATAGCCGGGAAAGAGCATTCCAGATGGAGGCACGGGCAGTGCAGAAGCCTAGAGATGGGACCGAGCCTGATGAGTGTCACTGGGTTTAGCCTAGAGGGCAAAAGAGAAATGCTTACGGTAAGGCTGCCCAAGCACACAGGGGCTTGTAGGCCAGGTTAGTGGGTTCAGAGTTGTTCTAAGGGCAGCTCTATCTATGAGCTTTAGGTAGGAAAGTGGCATATTCTTTTTTACATGTAAACAATGGTTGTTTTTGCTAAGAATGGATTGTAGGGAGTAGAAGGTGAAGTGGGGAGACTCCTTAGGTTTTGTTGTAACCCCAAATATGACAGTGGCTTGAAAAGGGCAGAAGTAGTAGTGGAGCAGGGGTAGAGGATTAGAGCCCTAACCCAATACTGGAGTTCTTGTCGGAAGGGTTTTAGACACAGACACACACAGATGGAAGACAATGTGAAGACTTAGACAGATGACAGTTGGCCATCTACTCGTCAAGAGGAAAGGTCTTAAAAGAAAAATCTTGCTGATACCTCAATCTTGGGTTTCAAGCCTCCAGAACTGTGAGAAAATCACTAACTGTGGTGTAAGCCACTCGGACTGCAATGCTTTGTTATGGGAGACTCAGCAAACTCATACATGGGAGACCCAAGAGGGGATGTTAAGTCACCATTGGGATGTGTGGACCTGGAGAGTCATGAATGTTGGAGAGATTTGGGGTTTGTCAGTCCAGGGGTGGTACTGAATCCTGGACTGGATGGGAAACCTGGGGTGAGAGCACAGGTAGAAAAAGAGGGCCTGTGGCTGAGCCCTAGAATAGTGAGGGCTGAGCAAGGGGAGAGGGAGTCGTGGTCAGAGAGAAGCGAGAGCTTACCAGTGTGAGTCCACTTGAAAAGTGACCTTTGATCTTTAGTCTCTTGGCCTCATTTTGGATTCATATCTTGCACCTATTTGACTCCTAAGACTCTTCTTTGAATATAGGTTTTGGGTCTTTGCATCAATCTCCTGCCCTGCAGCGCTTGATCACAACACCATTTCTCGTTTATTAGGGGTAGGGTGACAAACTGTCCCACTTTGCCCAGGACTGCAGGGTTTCTGGGATGTGGGCCCTTCAGTGCTAAACCTAGGACATTTCTAGGCACATTGGGATGAGTTGGTCACCATAATAAAAGGAAAATTTTGGCAAGATTTATTTATTTCATCTCACTGGCTTCAATGAAAGGTGACTGGTCTAAGAGAATGTCATAACTATTAGAATTATCATCTTTGAAAGGTTTATTTTTTCCTAGAAACTATCCAGAAATGGGTACTTCCACCATGAAACAAGCCTAACAGTGAAAAACAAGTTTGAGATACCATTCAGTTCCATTATCCCCTACCTAGTTTCATTTTAAGAATATTTTCTTGGCTTGAGTTTGTATCATTAGTAATTTCATACATTTTAGGGTGTACATTTTGAGTAATTATCTCCCCAGTGATTTTTTAAGCATTTGCTTCAGTTAACTGAACACTTTAATGAGCCCACGAACAGCATCTTTGGCATTAGACAAAATATAAAATTGGAGCCAGCCACTATTCATTGGGTTTTAGCTGGTCTGGAGCTAACAGATGTTCAAAATCTAAACACAGGACTAAGTTGGTTTACCTTTCGTGGCCCTAATCTGGGTGAGTGGAAAAAATGAGGTCCTTCAAGTGTTCAGGTCCAATAAGGAGGGCTCCTGAATCCATCCTGAGTACTTGTTATTCGTTCACATCTCCCTGGCCTATCTTGGTTCTTAAGTCCAAGCCACCCATCACACTTCGTTCTGCCCCCTCCCTCCACCTGTCCCCTTTCCACCTCTCTCATCCTCAGGGCCTTCCTGGACTGGGCAGGAGGAAATATTAGGCACATTTCCAGCTCCATCTGACCAGTGCCCCACTCCCACATCACATGACATGGACATAACTTTATACTCAACCAAACATATGTTCCTGCTAAGGCCCAAACAGCCTAAAGTCAGGGTCAACTTCGGTATTATTTTCCTAGGGCTGCTGTAACTAATCACCATGAGCTGCATGGCTTAAAACAACAGAATTTTATTCTCTTATAATTCTGGAGGTTGGAAGTCTGAAACCAGGGTGTCGGCAAGGCCATGCTCCCTCTGAAGGCTCTGGGGAGAATCCTTCCTTGTCTCTTTGAGCTTCTGGTGGTTGCCCATAATCCTTTGCATTCTTGGCTTTCAGATACATCACTCCAGTCTTGGTCTCTGGCTTCATATGATGTTCCCCTCTTAGTGTGTCTCTGTGTCCAGATTTTCCTCTTCTAAGGATACCAGTCATTGAATTAGGGCCCTCCCTCGTCCACTATGACCTGACCATAATTTGATTTCACCCGCATAGACCTTATTTCCAAATAACGTTGCATTCACAGGTACTAGGAGTTAGGACTTCATATCTTCATATCTTTATGGAGGACACAATTCAATCCATAAGAACTTCTTGCTGATTAATCCTGTGAAGAAGAGCATTTGTTCATTAACAGGGCTTGGTGAAGTCAACCACACACTCAAGATAATAATTGCTGGCTTTCAGGCTTCAATTCTGGTACCAACTCCAGGGTGCGTTTTTTTTTTTCCCCATACCAACAAGCAATTAACTCAATTCTGACATTATCTACCTGGAGATAGTGACTGATCCCACAGGTTAAGAGCGTAGTCCTAAAGTCTGCCCTTCCCGCTTGGATGCCAATCCCAAGTTCAGGCTGTCATTTGTGCATTTGACTGACCAACTATAAATCAGAGGTTCTAACAACCCCTTCATTGGGTTCCATTAATTTGCTAGAGTGGCTCACAGAACTCAGAGAAACATTTTACTTACTAGATCACCAGTTTATTATAAAAGGATATAACTCAGAAACAACCAGCCATAGGGCAAGGTATGTGGCAGGGCCTCAGGACTTCATGCTTTCCTGAGATGTCACTTTCCCCACGCCTCCTTGTGTTCATGAACCCAGAAGGTCTCTGAACCCCACACTTTTGGGTTTTTATGGAGGCTTCATTATATGGGTATGACTGAGTAAGTCATTGGCCACTGACCTCAATCTTCAGCCTCCTCCACTCCCCAGAGGTCTGGAGGGGGACTGAGTTCTAACCCTTTAATCACAGGATTAGATTAAACCTCTGGTGGTGATCAGCTCATCCTGAGATGACCCAGGGGCTTTCCAAAAGTCACCTCATTAACATAACAAAGGACATCTCGGATAGCTCTCGACACTTAGAAAATTCCAAGAGTTTTAAGAGCTCCTTGCCAGGACCTGGGATGAAGATCAAACATATATTTCCTATTATAAATTACAATATCACAAGGCAGGATGGGGTAGTGAAAATGGTACAGGACGTGGAGTCAGAAGTACCGGAGTGCGCCCTTAGCTGAGGTTTCGCCTGCTGCAGTTTCGCTTCCCACTTCCCTTCCCGACGTTTCAGTTTCCCTGGGGACAACCGCGCAGAAGTAACTGCGCCTCCTTCTGACGAATCGTCAGCCAATCAGTAGTAGCGTAACTCTAGGTCACAGTGCCCGCGTCACTCGGCATTCATGTCACTTCATCTTGGCACGTAGGCATTTTATCATCTCACATCATCACTAGAAGGAGGGTGAGTACATAATGAGATGTTGGGAGAGAGACCACATTCACACCACTTTTATTACAGCGTATTGTTATAAGTATTCTATTTTATTATTGTTGTTGTTAATCTCTTACTGTGCCTAATTGGTAAATCAAACTGTATCATAGGTATGTACGTATAGGAGAAAACATAGCATAGATAGGGCTCGGTACCCTCCTCAGTTTCAAGTATTACTGGGGGTCTTGGAATGTATCCCCTGTGCACAAAGGGAGACTATTGTGTTTAAATCCTGGCTCCACTACTCATCTGAGAAGACTTGGGCAAGTCACTTACCTTTTCTGATTCAGTTTCCTTGTTTGTAAAGCCAGTGTCTTATCTACCATGCATAGCAGCTGTAGTGAGGTTCACATGAGATAGTTTACACAACGCATCTGGCTGAATGTTCCATCCATGCTCTCAATGCTATCCCACTTCACTGCCCTTTTATTTATTTTTTGAAGATTTTTTTTTGGGGGGGTGTTGAGAGAGAGAGAGTGAATGCTTGGAAGAGGGAGAGGGAGAGAGAGAATTGTAAGCAGGTTCCACGCTCAGTGCAGAGCCCAATGTGGGGCTTGATCCCAGGACCCTGAGATCATGACCTGAGCTGATACCAAGAGCTGGATGCTTAACTGACTGAGCCACCCAGGCGCCCCTAAAGATTTTATTTTTGAGTAATTTCTACACCCAGTGTGGGGCTTGAACTCACGACCCCAAGATCAAGAGTTGACACGCTCTACTGACTGAGCCAGCCAGGTACCCCCCTCCCTTCCCCTTAAATTGAGCTGACATCATGTAAATTAATTTGCAAGTTTCTTTGTACTCTTCATAGAATTTAAACATTATAACTGTATGGCTAATGTTGAGATTATTAACCAGTCTGAGCATTACTCAAGTTTTTTATTTTAAGAGTGACTCTTTTTGGGTTTGATTGATAATTTTGGAAATGCAGTAGGAAGTGCCTTTTCCATCACAAAGTGGGTGGTGTAAGGTCCATCACAGGAAACTTTATAGATAATCAAATATCTTGGTGTGATTAGAAACAACTGCCTTAGGAATTTGGTTGGAGTTGATTAGCCCTAATGATTTCTTGTGGCTCTGGGCCATCTATTTTATCCTCAGGAATTTGTGAGGTATTTAGGGGCAGGATTTGCCTCTTTCTGTTAACTACCGCCATCAGTTAGGAATTATGTTTGGTTCCTGGGAACAGAGCTGATTTCAGTGGCTTAAAAAACATAAGGATTTATCATTTTTTCTAACAATAAATATTGGGAAGTAGTCAGTCTAGGGAAGGTATGGCTGCACCTTGGTCCTTGGGACCCAGGACTCTTCCAGTTTTCTGCACATTTCTCTTCTTGAGATAGCCTTATATGGGAAAAAAATGTGCAAATTATATATCTGGCAAAGGATTAATATCTACATATATAAGGAACTAACACAATAGCAAAATAATAAAAATGATAATTTAAAGGGGTGCCTGGGTGGCTCAGTCAATTAAACATCCAGCTCTTGATTTCAGCTCAGGTCGTGATCTCAGGGTCAGGCCTCTTGTTGGACTCCGTGCTGGGAATGGAGCCTGCTGAAGATTTTCTTTCTCTCTGCCCCTCCCCACCCTATGCTTGTGTGTGTATGCTCTCTCTAAAAAAATAATAATAAATGATAAAAATGGGCAAAAGACCTGAACAAACATTTTTCCAAAGAAGATATACAAATGGCCAACAAGTACATGAAAAGATACTCAACAACACTAATCACCAGGGAAGTGCAAATCAAAACCACGATGTGATATCACCTCACACCTGTTAGAATGGCTATTCTCAAAAAGACAGAAGATGACAAGTGCTGATGAAGATGTGGAGAAAAACGTACCCTTCTGCACTGCGGGTGGGAATGTAAATTGGTATAGCCATTATGGAAAACAATATTATTAAAATATATATTTTTAAAGATTTTATTTATTTATTTGAGAGAGAGAGAGAGAGTGAGAGAGATCTCGCCCAAGAGGGGGTGGGGTTAGAGGGAGAAACAGACTCCCTACTGAGCAGGGAGCCCGATGTGGGACTTGATCCTGGGACTCTGGGATCATGACCTGAGCCGAAGGCAGTCGCTTAACCAACTGAGCCACCCAGGCGCCCCAATATTATTTAAAATATTAAAAAGATGACTATCATATGGTCCAGCATTTCTGCTTCTGGGTATATATCTAAAGGAGACGAAATTAGGATCTTAAAGAGATCTCTTTATTCCCAAGTTCATTGCAGCATTATTTATAATAACCAAGATTGAAAACAACTATATATATATATATATATATAGTCATAAAAAAGAAGGAAATCCTGCCATTTGCAACGACATGGAAGGACCTTAAGGGAATTATGCTAAATGAAATAAGTCAGACACAATGTACCATCTCACTTGTATATGGAATCTAAACACAAACTGAACTCAGAAGCATAAATGGTGGTTGCCAGGGGTAGGGGAAATGGGTAAAGGTAGTCAAAGAGTACAAACTTATAGTTATAAGATGAGTAAATTCTGGAGAGCTAATCTGCAGCATGGTTACTATGGTTGACGATACTGTATTGTGTATTTGAAAGTTGCCGAGAGAATAAATCTTAGAATTCTCACCACACACACTAAACGATAGTTCTATGAGGTGATGGATATACTAACTAACCTTATTGTGATAATCATTTTGTAATATATATGTATATCAAATTATCATGTTTTATACCTTGAACTTATACAGTGTTATATGTCAGCTACTTCTCAATAAAGCTAGAAGAGAAAAAAAAAAGATAGCCTTATAGTCCAAGATGGCTGCTGGAGCTGGAGCCATCACATCCATGCTCCAGGCAGAAAGATGGAGCAAAGAGGCATAGAGCCATAACTCCCAGCTGAATCAACACTCAAAGCCCTACCCTCCATTTTATTTGTGATTTGTTTTGTTTTTTTAAATCTCACTAACTATACTGGTCTGTAAGGGAGGCTGGGGAAGTGCAAATATTTTTAGTAGGACACTTTGCCACCCAATAATACAGATAGGAGAGAATGAGTACCTTGGCATTTAACAATCTCTGGCTCAACTCTCTCAACTCATTTGATCATACCTTTTATGATAAAAATGCATTTCCTTTTGCCCAACCACAATTATCAGTCATACTGAAGAGTCACTCATAAAGAAGTAAAGAGTAGTTTTTTTCCCTAGAGCACATAGGGTAATTCTTTAAGTCATGGGAACTTAGTGAAGTCATTCATTTATACAAGTGGTAAGTTGTTTGTGTCTCCTAAATGTCTGGCAAGGTACAAGGCTCTGAGGACAGAGCAATGAGTAAGACAGGCACCTAGTTACAGACTGGTGGAGGAACAGAGGAACATGAATCAAAGTGGCATATAAAGACATGAAGAATTCCTATGTGATGACAAAAAATGACAAGTCTTAGGTAAAATAAAAGGAACGCTCTGGGCACAGAGTTAGGGAAGGCTCTTGACTCTATGGATGAATAGAAATTTGATGGATGGGTTGGAAGTAACGGGTTGAAGGAGCTGTGTGGGTAAATAGCATTCCAGGAATTCCAGGCATTCCAGAAAGAAAGAATAGTACAGATGAAGGCCAACGGTGGGAGGAGCATAGAAAAAGGCCAATTTGTGTGACTGGAGCACCAGAAGCCAGAGGAAGCACCCTGGGACAGGGGGTTAGAGAGGTGGGCGGGAACTAGCTTTGTGGGGATGTGTTAGGCACGTCAAGGATTTCAGTTGTCCTCCCAGAAGCAATGGGAAGTCACTGAATTTTAAGGTGGGGTGGAGTTAAGGGCATGTGAAATGAACATATTAGCTCTTTGAAAAGATTACTGTGTTAGAGGATAGACTGGGCTGGATTGAATAGTGGCAGGCAGATTAGACAGGAGTCCAGGTAGGTGATGAATGGCGGCTTGGTACAGGATGCTGGTAGTTGTGGGCATGGGAAGAAGTAGATGGATTCAGGAGGACAAATGTAATTCTGGGGTGGGGACCACTTGACTTTTGAGGGCTGATGATGTTCCAGATGTGTCTTTCTGAGATACAGAATTTCATCTTTAATATGAAAGAGAAAGTGGTTATACTAGATTTATTGCTAGTGATGTTAGATTTATTGATAGATTAGATTGATTGCTCAATTTCAAAATAACCCAGACTTAGGTTAGGATGAGATTTGATCCTGGTTTGGTTCTTAGTGCAATGTTTTTGATTTCATATATTTTTCTACCCCTCAACTCTGGGATTTTGACAAAATGTACACCAGAAACCTCTATGCTCTTGTACAGTCATGAGAGAAGCTGCTATGAGAGTTGTTAACTTTCTTCATTTACCAGAATTTGAGAATTAAAGAATTGAGAGGTTTCAGGTTAAACATGGTGCCCAAGTGCAATGTTTATTATGCAATGTTTACTGTCTCCCATCCTTAATACCACTAAAATGTCAGAGAAAGGATTATACAGCATTAACTCACGAGGACAAAATGAATAGGGAAGGAGAGGGATCCCAACACAATTTTGACATATGGCAAGTAGATGGATTAATGGTAACTGATTTGGGTTTTAGCTTTTCCTGCTATAGCCAATAATAAGCAAGCTGCTTTGTGTCACAAACTCAAGACAAGCTCAGACATTGGTGGCTCTAGATACCTCTGAAGGTGGGGCTGATAAGGGCATTAGTTTAAAAAGGATTCCCTCCCTCCACTTATGATGCTAGACAAGTACCCTTTCTCCATTCTGCATAGATAGGTTTACGTCTAGAGAGGATGAACTGGGGAGTTCCCGGACTAGAGGAAAAGTCAACAGATACTTGGCAATACTTGGAGACATTTTTTGTTGTTGGAACTTGGTGGGAATTTGTTACTGGCATCTAGTGGGTAGATGCCAGAGATTCTGCTAAATATTCTACAACACACAGGACTGCCCCACAACAAAGAATTATCTGCACCAAAACGTCAATAGAGCTGAGGTTGAGAAACTCTGAGTTAAGTGAAAATCTGGGGTGAGAATCCCTGCCTCCTTACCCACGGTAGACATGGGCATGCAAGGCACTACAGGAGATGGAAGAATATCTTGACTGGGAAGTTGACTAGCAAAGACAAATATGCGGACATCTGTATATGTCCCAACAGTGTGACAGGTTTCCTGCCAATCACTCATAAATTCTTCTCACTCTCCCAGAACTTCCATTTATCTTTTTGAGACTGTCTTAAATATGACCAGAGAGCAAAGTCTCACCAGATAGTTGAGGACAGTCTCTTCATGAAAAAATGAAGATAAAAATTAAGAGGGAAAAAGAGGAATCGAGAAAAAAAAATAAAGAATACAAGCAACAGAAGAAAACATTAAAAGTAACTTATAGTATCTCTAGAGAGGTAAGAGATACTATTGCACTTCTTAAACTAGACCACTATGCTATTAACAAGAAAGGGATATTGATACAAGTTATTAGAAACTAAAACTATGAGAGCAGAAGTAAAAATGAAGGGTTGGATAGTAAGTTTGAAGAACTCTTAGAAAATACAACAGAAGGACCAAGAGATGGGGAAATAGGAGAGAAAAATAGAGCCATGGAGGAAAATCTTAAGAGGTCAACATCCAACTAATAGCAATTCCAAAAGAACATGAAGGAAATCAGAAAAGAAAAAAGAAAAAAAGAACAAGAAAGTCCCCCAAAGGATAGGAGTTTCCAGATTAAAGGGCCTGCTGGGTGCCCAGTACGAGAGATGCATATCACCATGAAATGTTATACCAGGAATGAAGAAAGATCTTGGGAACTATCAGAGACGAGAAGAAATCAGTTATCAGGGGAACTAGACTTTTCAACAGAAACCCTGGAAGCCAGAAGTTAATGGAGCATTGCCCTCAGCATTTTGAAGGAAAATTATTTCCACTTAGAATTCTGTATTTTTGCAGAACTTCAGGCAAATGTAAAGGTGGAATAAAAGCCTTTCCAAAGTTATGTGATGGAAGGTATTTAACTTCTATGTATCTTGACTTAGGAATATGCTGCAGGATGTGCACCATCACAAAGGAGGATAAATCAAGACGGAGGAAGCCATGGGACTTGGGATCAGGTCAGGGACCCACACAGTAGAAAGCGAAGGGAATACCTGACTTAAAGTGTGCATTAGGCCCATGGAGCTTGGGCAGATTGTAACAGGTGGATGGAGCACTCCAAAAAGGATGTCTTTAAGGAAAGCAAATGAATACTACATTGTGTAATAAATGCAATGAGAGGAATTTTAGAGAACTGTGGGAGTTTTCAGGATACAATAGTGAAAGTTATATAGAACATTAAATAAATGAAAAATGAGGCAAAGAAAAGAGGATGAACAGGAAAGGAAATCTATTCTGATCGTGCATTTAGAGAGCACTCATTCGATGCCAGGCACTCTTTTCAGCGTTCGCACGTAATTTTTCGTTTAACCCTCACAGCAGCCCATGAAGTGGGTATGGCTACAGTTTTCATTTTACAGTTATGGAAAATGAGGCACAAGGCCACATGGCTGGTACCTGTTGGAGGCAAGATTTCAACCAAGGCAGTCTGGGTTCATAGTCACAACAGTGTAAATTCTATATTGCTTTCATCAAAATAGTGATGTTACTCTTTCGAGGTGACGGTGGGGAGGAGAAATGGGAGGAACTAATGTAACTGCTAGGTTCTAATCTTTGACAGTGGGAAGTAGTAGATAATGTCCACATGGGAAAGGAAAACAAGAAATAGCAATAAAGCATCTAATATAAAAACATGGAGGTTATGATGGTAGGAAATAGCTAAAAAGAGTTGGGAGTTGTTACCTGTGGGGAATGGGACCGGGAGGTGGAACGAGGTGGGGTAACAGGATGCTCATTTTTCTTTTAGCCTTACAGTGCAATTTGACTTTTTAAAAACAATATACTTGTGTTATTTGATTTAAGAAAAGGTTAAATAAAGATAAAAGGAATAAAGGAGTTTTTTAGTTTTATGTTGGATCACCCAGTTGGAATCTAAGCTGCTGCATGGGAAAGGGTCCCTGTCCCCATCTACAGGGGCACCACACCTTTGATATTCATGGCTGTAGCCATCATGCTGTGACTCCTTATGGGAAGGCTTGTAAGGGGTTCCAGAATGGTGTGCGTAAGTCCAAACCATGCTGAGCTGGTTTGAAATACTATTCATGGATCGTTTCAATTGAAGGAAAATGTCTTCTTGGCTTGGGTTTGTAGATTTAATTAGACAATTTCAGAGTCAAAGTTGTGCTGTTGCCATTTTAGGGTTGAGTCAGACTTTATGAACTCACCGGCAGGGGAGACACTCAGGTCGTATTCATTTATTTATTTATTTTTAAGAGTCTTGCCTCCTGCAGCTATTTTTTCAATCCTTATACACCAGAAGAAAAAGAATCATTGTTAATAAACACAAGGAGTGAAATACATTGATTTTTCTTTTGCTCTTTGGAAGTAGGGCGAGGAGATGTGCACGTCTCAGTAGTAATTCTTGTTTTTGTTCTGAGTCCTTCATTGCATTATTCACCCGGGGACTGCAGAGTGATTTGAATCAGAGCTATGGTAGAAGGGCCTCAGCCCTCCATGGAGAGGCAGGCCAAATGCTCCCATGAATTTGCAGCCCCATTACACATGCACCCTGCTGGGAGGAAGCACTCGGTTTCTTTTGCCAGAAAGTCTGAACAGAACAGGCTTCTATTTAACCATGTGTTATCTTGAAAACTCTCTTCTCATTTTTTTTTTTTTTCAGTCTGGAGATTTCTTTAGTGATGCCTCCCATCAGAAAGAAGAACAATGATTCTAGCAGTGACTGAGGAAATATTTATTTCGAATATTCAATAACACATAGGGATGTTTTCCTTGTGGGACATTTATGGAGATTGCACATTTTAGACCATTTGGAATGGATGTTGGGGGGAGGTGGATCCTCGCATACGTTTTAGTTGGAGAAGGATTTGGGGAGAAACTGGAATTTAAAGAGGCCTTTTAATTTTTATCAATTTCTGTCAGGGACAGAGAGCTCCTGTGTCAGTCATATCTCCAAAGAGAGGTTTACTCCTCCAATTACTGCTTTCTAAAGGGCTGTTACTTGAAAGCAATAAGCACAAAGAGACAGTGTCTTAGGACAAATGCTGATGCCTTTTTATTCCTCTTTGCACTCTTACAAGGGAACCACAGTTAGCTAACTTTGCTGTGGCAGCATTAGTGAGTAGCTTCATGGAAAACGTGTACAGTGGTGGGTTATGAAACCAGATTTGGGAAAGCAATTTCTTTCTTTATTTAAATTGGAGTATTTTTTATTTTATGTACAATGAGTTGACATTAAAGTAGGTATCTTGGTTATCTGCAGTTAAGGTAGGTTATCTTGGATGACCAATTCAAGGAAGTTCACTTAATCCAACTTAATGAAGCCTGTATCCTTCGCGTGCTGACGGAAACACTGGCGGCACATATTGAGGCCGTATTTCCGGATCAGACCGTGCCGGTTTGAGCAGACGCGGCAAGAACGCGAACCCTGGCCAAATTTCCTCGGATGGCTCCAGTACAGCTGCTGGTGACCCATCTTGCTCTCTCGGATGCAACGAGGCAAAAGGCGGGAAGGCAATTTAAATACAATGCTCAACCTGTTCCTTTCGTTGTGTGATTGCTATAAAGCAAAGCAGTAGATTAGGATCACACGCATAGGACCCCCGGCCACTCCTAGCTCACAGCCCCACCAATAGACCAAATTCTTGTTTCTAGGATTGGTCTGGCAGCTGCTGGCTTCCATTAGGCTTAGAATTGGTGGGCACCAGCCATGCCCAGCTGAGCGTTTCTCGGGTGCCTTGTAAAGGGGCTTGCAGCTGAGCTCTTTAATTTTTAAAATATGTTTATTAAATGATTTCTGTCTTAGTTGGGACTACTATAACAAAATGCCACAGAGTGGGTGACTTAAACCACAGATATCTATTTCTCCCTGTTCTGGAGGTTGGGAAGTCCAAGATCAAGGTGCCAGCAGATTTGCTGTCTGATGGGAGCCACACCCTGGCTTGCAGATGGCCTCCTAGCTAAATGCTCACACGGCCTTTTCTCTGTGCGTGGTGCATGAACGTGGAGAGAGAGTCTCTCTTCCTGTCTTATAAGGGTACTAATCCCATTATAAGGGCTCCACCCTCCGGGCTGAATCTAAGCCTAATCCCCTTGCAAATGCCCCACCTCTAATTACATCACGTTGTGGTTAGGGCTTCAACATAGGAATTTGGGGGCAACATAAACATTCATCTCATGACAATGTTCTATCTTTATTTTTCTTCTTATGATGAAAAGGCAATCATCTTTAAATACCAGTTTGATGTCTGGCTTAAGGTATGTGTGCAGTACTTTAGCTGGCTGGCTGAGCCAGTGGGAGAATTCGTAGAAAAGGAGTGTAGGGGCGCCTGGGTGGTTCAGAAGGTTAAGCGTCTGCCTTCAGCTAAGGTCGTGATGCCAGGGTCCTGGGATCGAGCCCTGTGTGGAACCCCATGTCAGGCTCCCAGCTCAGCGGGGAGTCTTCTCCCTCTCCCCCTGCTCATGCTGTCTCTCTCTGTATCTCTCTGTCTCAAATGAATAAATAAAATCTTAAAAAAGGAGTGCTAATTTGGAAGAGGAGAGGGAGTGTGCATGTGTAGAAACCAATGGGCTCTTCTTACCTTCTCGTTATCTGAATGCTTCTCAACATTCAATCAATCAGGGGAGTAAACGGACTAACAGTTTTTAAGCCCAGGGACTGTTTGTGCCACGGTCCAGGCGTGTTTTCGTCAGTTTGACACCAATATTATTAAAGACTTATTTTCTGTAGGGGAGGGTCTTTGTTGAGACAGTGAATACCAAGGGACTCATTAGGGATTTAACCTCAAAAATAATGTGCCAATGCACTTGAATTCTAAGCAGACCCAGTTGTACTCTGGTCATGCTGTAGTCATGTGACTTATTGACATTATGGTAAACAGTACATTTTTTAAAATTATTTATTTATTTATTTTTAAAGATTTTATTTATTTATCTGACAGAGAGACAGCGAGAGCAGGAAAACAAGCAGGGAGAGTGGGAGAGGGAGAAGCAGGCTTCCCGCTGAGCAGGGAGCCCGATGTGGGGCTCTATCCCAGGACCCTGGGATCATGACCTGAGCTGAAGGCAGATGCTTAATGACTGAGCCACCCAGGCATCCCTAAACAGTACATTTTCTAGTGTTACTGAAAGCATAGAATATTTTGTTCTACCTTTTTTTTTTTTTTCTTAACGATAAGAGACAAACCACCAAGAGAAGGGGTTTCAAACTTGGGGAGCTTACATAAAATACAGATACCAGGACTTAGATTCAAAACATAAGGATAAGGGCCCACAAATCTGAATATTTAACAAATGCCAAAGATAATTATGCTGCACATGGTCTAAGCATCAAACTTTGGAGAAAAACACCAAACCAAACCACACAAAAAAATCCGATCTTCAAACCCTCTCTAGCACCAACACTTGTCCCATATATCAAACCCCTTAGGCCTTAGTATGCTCTTAGAAGCTTGGCCTTAATGCCTAATGAGTGGGCTGGAGGCCTAGACTAGCTGGAGTTCCTCAGAGCCCTTTGTAAATAATTGGAGAGCCATCGGTTGGGTACAACACAAGCCAGTCCTGATGTCTCCTTGTAATTGCAGTTTCTGTGGGGGCCCCAAGCCCTTCATGCCCACCATATGGAGTGGCCACAGAATTTTAGTATCCCCCAGAGGCCCCAGAGCCCATGCTTTTATTTGAGAGTCTTTTCTTCCAAGTAAAATGAAACTCCCAAGGCTTTCTCTTTGATTCGTGGGGGCAACTATGAATATTCCCTCTCTCTACCCAGCCTCTACCAAGAATACTTTAATTCAGTGGGGTTGAGGTCCCCTGAAGTTTCGTGACCAATTCTGACAGAACAGAACAATAATATACTCAGGAGCCGACCCTTAAAGTCCTCAGTGAAATATTTGGCTCGCCTCCTCCCTCCATTTGTGCTATGTGAAAGAATACCATGGTGTGACCTGGTATATTGTTTTTGGATAATTCTGCAGGCTAGTCTTGAAATGAATGCTTATAGGAAGCTGTCAAGATGAATCTAGTATTAGGCAATAAAGGTCGGCTGGGGGTGGTTTAAATAAAGGTACTTGCTTGGGATTGTTTAAAATAATGGAGCTCTTAGGTGAGAAGTGAAAATAGCCAACACGGCTGGTTGCTGACAGCACACGGGGCGTTACCCTTTTGTGTGAAGTCATTGGAAGAGAGATGAATTATGTTTCCTGGGCGGATTTTTTTTTTTTTTTTTTTTTTATGGAAGGTGGGTGGCAGCAGGGATCTATTTTTATTTAAAAGGCTTGAGAAGTGCAGTGGAATGGCTGCAGTTTGCAGTCAGGTCTTTGCCTTTGTTTGACAAGGCCCGAGCCACTGGCGGCAGAAGAATGGTAGTCCTGCCCCATTGCTGTGGCACTTCGCTGAGATGCTTTATAACATTTGGGCAAGTTTGCCATTATCCTTGTGTCTTAATTTCTCACTTCCTTAAATATGATTTAACGCCTCGTGGCATGACGGGATTTCCTTAAATGTTGGCAGATTGCTTTATATGTTCAGATGTGCGAAGGGAAAGTCATCCAATTTATTAATTATGCATTGCAGTTAATAATCATATAAAGCTGTCAAGTGATCAGCTGTAGGAGGTGTGTGAGAAAAGGACTGTTAAAACAGCAGCAGTTGTTGCTATAGATAGGGCTCTTCCCTGTTGTGCTCATAACCTTTTAAAGAAATGCACAGTTCTAACTTCAAAGCCCTATTTCATGAAAATTGTGTTCTGGATGGCAGAGTTGTTTCTATTCCCCACCCCCCTCCCCCCCCCACTTTGTGGGAAGTGAAGGCTGTCATGCTGTGATTATCTTCAAAAGAGTGCACTCTATGTGGTAGGTAGAGAGCTCATCTTTCATGAGAGGAAGAGTGAATCCTTCCTATCTGGAAGATTCTGGCTTTGTCAGGGACTAGCTGGCTGTGTGAGGAAGACGCCCACACCTCTGGGTCACGGCGTCTCTCCCTGTAAAATGGAGACATCCTACCGTTGTGCAGGGGATCCTGTCTGTCCTGTTCACTTCCTCAGGGTGATTGACCTGTGTCAGGGCTAGAAAAGGAACAAATACCAGGCAGCCGGGGGCAGTGAGGTCTCTGCTCTAAGCTGGTACTCAGCGCCGTGTGTGCATGAAACAGATGCTCACTGAGGCTCGCTCCGGGAAAGGAGGGAAGGATGCAACAGATGGATTCACAACATAGGCACTGGACTGTAGCCAGCCTACCTGGGAGCTGCCATGGGGAGATGGCTGGAAACCAAAGCCCGAGCCCCAAGCTGAAGCCGTAGTCTCTAGCCCTGAGGAGTCACCCAGTTTCTCTCACCTTTGAGTCTTCTCCACTTAGCCTCCTCAGTAAGGCCCCCAAGCTTGAGTATTTATGACCCATGGGTCTAGAAGTCACCGCTGATCATCTACAGGCTCTAAGACTCATCTGCATTCCTTTAGCAAGTATTAATGAGTCCATACTGTGCCCCAGTACCTCTTGTAAGTCTTGCCCCCAGTGGGAAGTTCAGCCAGTTATCAGATACATAGGCAAATGAATGAATGAACAGTGCACTTTCAGATAGAGATGAATGAATAAAAGATAAAATAAGATGATGGGACAGAGAGTGATAGATAGAGATAGATGGGGGATGGTGCAGCACTTTAAAGAATGGAGTGTGAAAGTAGTATTTGAATAGGCTTGAGTGAGGAGCAGAGCCCGCAATGTGGAGATCTAGGAGACTCGAGTCCAGGCAAAGGGAGCAGCATGCGTGAAGGCCCAGAGTCAGGAATGAAAGCAATGGGTAAAAGGAACAGCAAGAAGCCATAGTGATGGGAGCATAATTAACGAGGGGTCAAGTGGTGGGAGATGAGGAGCGGGGCGGCTCATCAAGGGACTTGTAGTTTAGTCAGGAGTTAGGAGTTTTTCTAAGTGAAATGGAAAGCCGTTGGAAGAGTCTCAAGTTGGAGCACCATGATCTGATCCACATTTTTTAAAGATCACTCTGGTGGCTGTGTGCAAAGCAGAATGCAGAGGGGTCAGCGTGGAAGCAAGGAGCCCAGGTAGGAGGCTGCTTGCTGCTCTAATCCCCGTGAGAGATGATGGTGGCTTGGGCCAGGTTGGTGGTGGTGGAGGTGGTAAGAGCTAGCCATTTAGGGACATTACAGGATTTGTAGGTGAGCCAGTTGTGGGGTGTTGAGAAAGAGATAACTCAAGTGTTTCTCTGGAGGAACTAACTGCACAGAATTGACATTTGCTGTCCTGGGAAGACTGGGAAAGGAACAGGACTGAGGGGAGAAATTAAATTTATGTTTTGGATGTGTTCATTTGTGAGATGCCTACTAGGCATCCAAATAGAAATGTCAAGCAGCTACTTGGATGTTTAAATCTGGAGCATGGGAGAGGCGGGGACTGGTGATGAGAATTTGGGAGCTAATTCTAACCAGGGCTTCAGCTGAGATCACCCAGAGAGATTGTGTTTACGGGGCGAGAAGGAGGCCCAGGACTCATCCCTAGGGTACTCTGACATCTAGAGGTGGGGGAAGGGGAGGGAAGGCAGCTGAGAAGACTGCGGAGGAGGTCAAATTGCAGAGACAGTGAATTCAACTGATACCTAGCCCACCAACATGTAGGTCCCCTGCAAGTTTGCTAAGTACTCCTGGCCCAATCAGTAGTGGCCAAAGTGAATGGGCGGTGAGGCCTGCTGACGTCCGCTGAGTTTTGTGGGCAGGATCAGGTTTCTTGAGAAGGGGAAAGGACAGGGTAGGGATTCCAAAACCTGGCCTAAAATGTAATTGAAATTTTGTTGACTGACTCTTAAGGATATTACTTCTCACTCTCTTTCTCTTTTATCATAGCTTTCTTTTAATTTATTTTTATAGGCTCATGACTAGGTCTGTCTTACCTTTTCCCTTCCAGAGGATCTCAGAGGCCCTTGGTACCACCAGTACCTAGATTTCTTCCCCCCTTTCTGTCTTCTTTCCTTTCTTGGCCCAGCCTTAAAAAATTTCCTTTCCACATCCACATTCATGGAGATAATCCAGCATCCATAACCTGGAACTGTCTTGTACCTGTGGAAGAACCACAGGATGGGGCCACCAGCATAGCCGACTCTTCTCCGGGCAGTGGTGAAATGATCCTCTCCATCTCATACACATTGTCAGAATAAACCTTTGACCCAAGTAGTAGTGCTAAGGCATTCCAGGAGTCTAGATGAACAGTTCCCCTCAGAGAGACAGGGAGGCGTTGCTTAAGTTCAGGAATGCCGTGAGCAGATGTTGATTAAGAGACCTGACACGATTGCTAAGGGAAGAGAGGTGTTTGGGGAAGCTGGTTTAGCATTGCTTCACTCTGTTCCCTGAATTCTCTCTCCTGGCCAGCTGTGCAGATGTGGGCCACAGGCACAGTGGGGTGGACAGTGTAGGTGATCGATTAAATCCATCATCACCATTAGAAAAACAGCTTAACGTGTGTGTTCTTGAAAAAGGAAGGCATGCCCTTCATTGTATATAATTACAATTACCTCCTCACCAGCATTAGAGGGACCTGCTCAGAGATATAATCAAAGAGTACTTATTCAACACAAAGCCTCTTAGATGAGTGCAGGAATTATTTCATGTCCATTCCCTCGATTCTCCTCACTTGTGAGAGGATGTATTCTCCCTGGCAAGTCATTTCGAGCTTTTATTTCTCTTATATAATTGTGGATAATAGAGTTGACCTTTCTCACTTAGATTATTTAGTTTAATGCCCTTGAAATGTGGCAAATGCTATATGGCTGCTAAAATCTTATCCCGTTTCTCTGCTCCAACCTCTAGGTCTTGTTTTCAGGGAGGCAGACTGTTGGACCCAGCAAAGCAATGACCTGGGAGGCAGGTGGTGGTTCAGCACCTTCCTGGAAAAAATGAGACTGATTTTCCTCATCTGCAAACCTGTCTGGTCACTCAACTTAACTTAATAATTCACCAGTGTTCTCTTAGCAGAATATTTTACAATATTATAAAAGTATTTATAAAGATTTTATGATTTATAAAAGATCATAAACATATTTCAAAAGTTGAGAAGGAGGGAAAACCTGTCAAATCTTCCCTAATAAACACAGCCTTTTTCTTTCTTTACTCCTTTTTGGTCTTTCTACTGTTTATATGCACTTTTAGAATTTTAATTATGGCATACACAAGACTTGCATATTCTTCTATAATTTTTAATAATTTAATAGTTTTGTTTTTCTAAATACTATTCCATAGATTAGAATGACCACAGTTTATTGACTTTCCTTTGAAGGGATTTACTTTGTTTCCAGTTTTCCACTATTCTGTCACTGCAGGGCTCTTGTCCTTTCTTTTGTGTTATTTCCTTAGGATGAAGTCTTGGGACAGTAATATGGGTAGGGTTACCATATAAAACACAGGATTCCCAGCCACAGTGGAATTTCAGATAAACCATGAATAGCTTTTTAGTATAAGTATGTCCCATGTAATATTTGGTACATACTTATACTAAAAAGTGTTCATTTTTATTTGAAATTCAAATTTAACTGGGTATCCACAATTTTTATTTGCTAAATCTGACAACCCTAATTGTGAGTCAGAACAGGAACATTTTCATGAGTCTCGATACACATTGCCAAATTTCTGTTAGATTTATCATTAAGATTTTATTATTGATTTAAATGAGGAGGGGAAACTTTCAGAGGGGAGAAATAGAGAAGAAAATGGGAACTGTAAGATGTTCTATAAGTAATTATCTAGGTTATTACATTTTTAGTTTTTAGGACACTTACATAATCATGTACTATTATATAAACATATAATATTATATATTCATAGACACATAAGGAAAATTTTTTTGGACCACACATATTTCTGGTAACATCTACCCAGTTTCTTGGTGGGACACTTGCTATTAGTTGCCTACTGGCTATGTGTCGCCCTTCTTTCTTACTAACAGAACTCTGATTTTGTTCAGGGCAGCAATGGGACCAGTTAAAAACTCAATTTCTCGGGCTACCTAACTGCTAAAGGTGGCCATGGGACTCAGTTCTAACCAAAATAGGTGAGCAGAAGTCTGTGGTATTGTATCTTTCCCTTTTTCCTTTGCCTGGAATGTGAACGTGATGTATAGAGATACAGCAGCCATCTTATGACCTGTGGAAAAAAACTATGCATATGGAATGGTGAAGTAGTAAAATACGATTCACAACTTGTACGCCCATAATTGATTAAATAACCTTGTTCTAGTTTATTGCATATATTTTTTATAAGCCTCTTCAAGTCCTTTGTAGAAATAGGCCTAAATCTATATACACATATATAATAAATATTTTGTGGACATCAGTATGCCCACAGGAAGAGTTTGAGGAATTCTTGAGGAACTGCCCTGACCGTTGCTGATAAAGTTCAATCAGGGTTGAAGGCCAAGTCTAATTCCTGAGACTCAGAGACCAATGAGAAAGGATACAATTCACCAGTCTAGCTTTGGGCACAAGGATTAAGATCTCAAAGGAAGTAAACGTGACAAACAGGAAGTTAGGTCAGACTCTTAGGGCTTCAGAATCAGTTGTCACACCAAGGTCAGGAACTTCAGAGTTAATAAAGGCAGGGAGAACCTTACAGATTAGAGCAGGAATTTGTCCAGGTAAGTAAGTGGATCAAAACGAGAGAAGCAACCCATGGATACTACGCTGTAGTTCTGGTGCTGTTTTCTCCATCTAAGTCTGTTTAATAGTTTACCCTCTGCCTTGGTACCTCTATGGTCATACAGAGTCCTGAAAAATGAGGGCGGATATCAATGAGAACTGAACTGTCTGCTGTAGTTGGAAGATCTTTCCCATAGATGAGCTTCTGGCTCTGTGTATTTCAAACGTTGTTTCTTGTCTACTACCCACATACTTCCAGTGCTGGGCACTTTAGGACACGTTCATATCCTCTGGCCTTGCACCTTTATGAAACAACACTGGGTGAGTCAGCACAGTGGGTGGTAGGAACATTCCTGAAAACCCGTATCTACCCTGGGACATCAAGCAATAACTCAACTGTACGTGGAAATGATCACAAGTCTCATTAACATGTCCTGTGAAGCTTCAAACTGAATATATCCCAACTTAATTTCTTTTTATCCAGATCCCCCAAAATGCCCAGGGCAACTCCAGTACCACCTGCTATGAGACAAAGTATGATGGAGAAGAAATGGTGGTGGAAAGAGACAGCGGTTTTAACCTGTTGCTGCTGAAATAGCTTACTAATGCAAAATAAAAACAAAACCAAATGACCATGTGGGCACATTATTAGGATCCCTCCTAGAGTTCTAGAAAGGCCTGTGTGCCCTTAGAAAGTGTCCTGAAGTTTGGGCTTCTTTAGCTTTATGGTAGACCTATCTCTGTGCATTCCTTTTAAGAGATGTGCCTGTGGCTCACACATACCCTTTGGGTTGCCTTGAGTGCTGCCTGACAACTTGAGAGCAATGTATTTTTTTAAATAAATAATGCTTAATTTGTTTTAAAATTGTAGGCAATCCTTGCTGTTGTTAAAAGCAAAAAAGAACAAAAAGAGCAAAAATACACATGTACTATAATTCTGCCATGTGGGGATTTGGGTGAATTTTCTTTTGGATATTCTCTTTTCATTGATACTTTCATATTCCTTATCATCAAAAAGGGGACAACTTCAAAATGTTATTTTGAAGATTAGATTTATGGTGAGCTTTCTCCTGTATCATTAAATATCCTTATAAAAAGATGATTAAAAAAATAACTAATATTTTTAAATTCCCCATTATTGGGTATTTAAGTCACTATTGAACATTTAGGTTATTTTATTATAAATAAGATATGGTAAGCATCTTTTTACATATATCTTTATGTGCTTTTTCTTATTACACACGTAATACATTTCTAGGAGATATTCCTAAAAGTGAAATGACTGAGTCACAAGATATGAAAAATTTAGAGAATTTTATACATACAGATACGTTGCTCTTTAGAAAGTCTGTATGAATTTATACTTTTGAAAGAAATGTGTGAGAATGTTTTCCTAAACCCTTGCCAGAAATTTATACTATTATTTAAAAAAAATCTTTGGAATGGTATCTCATGGTTTTAATGCTTATTTCTCTGTTGTGATGCTGAACATTTCTTATATGCATTTGGGCTTTGTGGATCTTCTGTAAATTGTCAGCTCCTGTCTTTAGGCAAGAATTTTTTTCTAATTAGACATTTTTAAATTAAGGCAATATATTTTTTTAAACTGCATAGAGCCTTTTATTCTTATTTTCATTATTATGTGTTTCCCTGTCTGCTCTTTCGCTGGCTTTTCTTCTTTTCCCTAAATGGAGGAGTGGCCCACAGAGCTGCCCTTGACCCCTATTTTTTCCTTATCTATTAGACTGAGTCATATGAAACTGCAGTTTTTAGAAGGCAAAAAAATGGTAAAATACCAGCAATTTTATATGGCTACACCTGATCTGTTTCTCTTGATAACCTGATTAAATCTTCCTCCCTCCCCACTGTCTACCATTCTGTCTGTCCATTTGTTCATCCTCCCAACAAATATTTACTAAAAGCCAACTGCAGCACGTCACCACTCTAAGGAGGACTCCCCAACCATCGTTAGCTTTGACCTCTCTTCTGAGCTCCAGTGTCCGTTTTTTGAGTTGGCAAGTCAGCCCCACACTGGCTCTGTAATATTACTCACATCTTCTCTGTTTCTCTTCTGTCCACCTCAGTTCAGATTTTCATTACTTCATGTGTGTTTGTAGTCTGTTTGGGCTATCATAACAAAAATACTATAAACTGAGTGGCTTATAAACAACAAACATTTATTTCTCATAATAAATACAGAGGCTGGAGGTCCAAGAGCATATGGTGCCAGCAGATTCAGTGTGTGTTGAGAGCCCGCTTCCTCATAGATGGTGCCTCCTCACTGTGTCCTCACATGGTGGAAGGGGCAAGGGGGCTCTCTAGGGACTCTTTTATAAGAGCACTAATCCCATCTGTGGCTTGCCTTCGTGAAGGCTCACCTTCACGACCTAAGCATCTCCTAAAGGCCCCATCTCCCAGTCTCACCACATTGCAGGCTAGGATTTCAACAAATGAACTTGGGGGAAAATATAAACTCTCAGACAATAGCAATATGTAATGTTTTCTCTCCCACAATATTCTTTACCTTCTCTTACCTTCACACTACATTTATTTAGATTCAAAGCTTTTCCCTCTTTCAAGGGTCATTTTAAATGTAATACTTTTACCGATCACTGCCTTCTCCCCATCCTTCACTACCGGCTAGAAATTTCACCATTCCAATGGCCTTTTATATGCACATCTTTTCTGGAACTTTCTCCTCCTACCATCTGGTTATTTCTGTACTTTCTTTTATATTGAGATATCATTTACATATAGTAAATGTAAAAATTTTAATTGTACAACTTGATGCATTTTTACATATGCATATTCCTTTGCAACAACCACTCAGATCAAGACACAGAAAATTTCCGTCACCTCAGAAAGTTTCCTTATGCTCCTTCCCAGTTAATAACTGCTGTCAGCTACCAAAGGTAATTAATGACTGTCCTGATTTCTATCACCATAGATTAGTTTTCATGTTTTTGAATTTCAAATTAATGGCATTATACAATATGTACTCTTTTTGCATCTGGCTACTTTTGCTCAACATAATGCTTCTGAGTTTCATCCATGCTATATATCTATCAATAGTTTGTTCTTTTTTTTTTATTGCTGTGTAGAATTCCATTGTATGAATATGTAACAGTCAGTTTATACATTTTTCTGCTGGTGGAGACTTGGATTGTTTCCAGCTTTTCACAATTATGAAAAAAATGCTATAAACATTCTTGAACAAATCCCTCTTTTTCTTGCGCACGTACCTAGGAATGGATTGCTAGGTTATAGGGTAGGCATATGTTTAACATTAATAGAAACCACCAAACAGTTTCCAAAGGAGTTGTGCCATTTTACATTCTCACCAGAAATATCTGAGAGTTGATCTACATTCTTGCTATCATTTGATGGTATACGTCTTTTTTATTCTATTGTATGTGTAGTGGTATCTCGTTGTGATTTTAATGAAGCATGTGGTTTTAATTCCATGATGAATGATGATTTTGAGCACATTTTCATATGCTTATTGTCTATTTAGATACTTTCTCTTTTAAAGTGCCTGTTCAAGTTTTTTGACTATTGTCTTAATTACTATAGTTTTATGGTAAGTCTTAAGTTTGGAACTTTAAACCTACCACCTTTGTTTTCCTTTTTCAAAATTGTCCTCGCTATTTTGGGTTCTTTGAATTCCCATATAAATTTCAGAATGAGTTTGTCAATTTCTACCAAAAAAAAAAAGTACCTGCTGGGATTTTAACTGGGACTTTGTTGAATGTAGAGGTAAATTTGGGAGAATTGGTGTCTTAACAATCCATACCTATGGTATATCTCTCCATTTACTTAGGTTTTCTTTCATTGTCTCAGCAATGTTTTCAGTGTAGAATTCTTGCATATATCTTGTTAATTTTAGTCCTATGTATCTGATTTTTTTGTGTCAATATGAATGGTATTATTTTTAAAATATCTTTTTCTGATTGATTTATAGTATATAGAAATACAACTGGTTTTTATATACTAACTCTGTATCTTGTTTCCAACCCTTAATTCACATATTAGTTGTTAATAGTTGTTTATAGATAAGTTCCTTTGAATTTTCTATGTACATAATAATGTCATCTGCTAGTAAAGAAGTTTTACTTCTTCCTTTCTAATATTTATGCCTTTTATTAATTTTATTTTCTTGACTTATTGTACAATTTCCGTACACTTCTTTCCCCCTTCACTAGACTGCAAGGCAAGATTTTTTGAGACAAAGCCCTACCACAGTGCTTTAAACATGGGAGATAATAAGAAAACTTTGATTGACTGTGTAAATTATGATGGGGAAAATAATGAATTAAAGCTGTAATTTACTCTTCTGTATGATCAGTGAACCACCAGCAGGAAAAAGGATGCTGGTTAAAACCCATTTTTGTGAGTTGGTATATCTTGATTTGCAAGGGTTGTTACAGGTGACTTGAAGACTCCTGGGTCATTCTACCTGGTTTGTGGTTTTCAGTGCCTGGATACTTCTCTGATGTTGTGTTAGCGTTCATTGTGTTCTTTTATAAGACTCTTGCCAAGCATTTTGAAACTTCCAAAATAGCAGTGACTGCTTCTCCCCAGGATAGCATGGAGCAGATGGATTCCTGGACCTCACTGCCTTCAGTCCCAATTCCCCAAGCTTCTGTTGGTGTAGAAAAAAGAATCTGCATTTTCAATATTACTGGAGTGAAGCCTGGGAAATTTTCAGTTTTGAGCCTTTAAATTCCAACAAGCAATGTTATTTTTAGATTTCTAGTATGCACTTGGGGTTTGTGAGTGAAATTGTATTAAGGAGTGAGGATGAGGGCTCACGTAAGGGGGCGGTGGTCTTTTCCCAGTAAGCAGCCGCTCTTGCCTGTTCTGAAGATTCATGGGACTGGGAAGTGGCAGCCCGCGAGCTGCAGACACCCAGGGCAGGAGCAAAAGCACTCACTGGACTTTGATACCCACTGTTGCATTTTGGGTGCAGTAGTCATCTTTCTTTTATAGGATCCATTGTCCATGTGGCTGGACCAGGATGTTTCTTGCATGGCGTGAGGAGTTTGTGTCTCAGGAGGTAATTCCATTGTTTCTTTGTTTCTTTGCAAACTGCAGATAGGCTGTTAGCTGTTTAAACAGTAGATTGGTAAAGTATTTAAGGCAGTTTTGACTCTAGGCCACAGGGACTGCTCTCTGTTCCCCTTTGGTTGACAAATTAGACACATCAGTAAATAACTAGCATATGAATGAGCTAATTATGTTTTTGCTGTTGAGTGAATAAGGATCACCTTGAAAAATGAAAGTAAGAGAAATAATAGAAAAGAGGAAAATCAAAGGATGCATACCCTTGTAAATTTGGATTAAGTAATATAAATGCAGGGTGATGACTTTTTTCCCTAAATACTTGAAATTTTCAACTTGTACGTATTTGGGCCTCTTAAAAATTTACGTATTGACATTAAAACAGTGTTCTAAGTATTCATGTGATTATTATTAATAGAACACTTTTCTTTGCCCCCAGCAATGGGCCCCTTTGCCTGATCACCTAAATTCCTACTACCCAGAAATAATTACTGTTTGTAATCATTGGGTACATACAAAATAATTACAATTAATTTCCATATTTTGTTTTCATGCTATAACTGGTGTTTGTAAATCTGCTTTTGTCACTTAACAATCTGTGATATGGATATATTTTCATGTCGAGAAATACAGAGCTACATTATTTTAATAGTCACCCAGGATACATTTGTGTGTGTGTGCACGTGTCCACACACGTTATTAAATAATTTAACTGACAGGTTCTTTTTTGATAGATAGTTTTGTTTTAGATTTTTTTTAACTATTACAAGCAACATTAGAATGGGCATCGTCGTATATAAATCTTGTGCATTTATCTGATTAGTTTCTTAGGATAGATTTCTGGGAATGGGATTTTGTGGCTCAAACTGTGTATATTTTATCTTTTGATTTATTCTGCCAAACTCCCCTGAAGAAAATGTGAATTCATTTATATTCTCAGCAATATCAAATTGAGAATGTTTACCTCTACCATTACTAACACTATTTATTGTAAATCTTGACTCGCTTATATTTTTGAATTCTAGTATATTTGTCTCTTCATGGGGATTGTAAACTAAATTAGTCAGGATCTAGTCAGAAAACCCAAGACCACACTGGGTAATTCAGATAGCAGGGATATCATACGAGGAATTGGTTCCACACATGTTGGAAATCTGAAAGAGCCAAAGGAAATGCTGAAGTCATCCAGAGAAGTAGTAGGAAAGGGGTGGAATGAAGAAAACCAGGAGCCCTGGGGAGGCGCCTGGCAGGGCAGGGCTGGGCCTGGGGTGGTGTGCAGCCTGGCTGCTGACGGACTGCGGACAGACGGGTACTCTGACTGCCGGGTGGGTGTGGCCCGGCTGCCAGCACATCTGAGGGGGGATGGGGGTGCTTGGTGTGGGGAGGGTAGAGAAGAGCTGGGGACCGAAACCAGCCTGTGCTCTTGTTGGCATGATCCTGGCAGAAACTAGCCACCAGAAAGAAGTCCCTTTTCCCTCCTCTTACCTTGTGTTGGCATAGCCATAGAGGACGCCAGCTGACAAGGGAGTAAATGAAACAAATGTTGCAGTCCCAGCCTCAGCATCACAGAGCAGAAAAGAGAATGCTGGCCTTGGAGCTAAGAGGCAAGGGGTAAAGAACCAGTTGTATTTGTTTGCTTGGGCTGCCATAACAAAGTACCACCGGATTTTCTAACTCCGGTGGACTGAGGTCATCTCAACAAAGTACCATGAACGGGGGGACTTCAAACAACAGAAATTAATGTCTCACAGTTCTGGACCCTAGAAATCAGAGATTAAGGTGCTACCCTTCTAAAAGGACACCAGTCATATTGGATTAGGGGCCCATCCTATTCTAGTGTGATCTCATCCTAATTGAATTACATCTGCAATGATTCTATTTAATAAGATCACTTTATGAGATGCTGGGCATTAGGACTTCAACATAGGAACTTTTGGGGTGCACAATTCAACCCCTAACACCAGTACATAAACTTCCTTAGGACAGGGCCCTTGTAGCCCTAAAATGCTATATTGACTCCTTTGTATTCTTCAAGAATACAAAGGCACAAAGAATGTGCCTAATAATTATTAAATAAATGAATAAATGCTAAATTAAATGATGCACATTCATGTTCGAGCTGTTAAGTCTAAAGTCATGTACATTTTAAATTGAAATTATAAAGAAAATCCATCAGAGTTTTAAATGTCAGATGTTCTTAAATTTTATGAACAGTTAAATGTCAAATGCATCCAGAGGATCCTGATGGTTACAAAACTTAATCCTAAATTTAACATAAGAGTATAATAAGTTTGAGTTATTTCATCTCTATCCGTAATGTCAAGAAAATCGCTTATCCTGTAAGAAAAAAAGATTTTCTAACTCCCGTGGACTGAGGTCATCTCAAGTGGGTGGAGGCTACTTGGTCAACAAATTAAGACCACAACACTGTTGTTTTTTGGTTAAGATTTGAGTCTGGGCCATAAGACCTATCTTTATTTTTTTTTAGAATTCCTTCTGGCGATCTAGGCAAATGTGATTTAGTGTGCTCTGGTCACCTGCTAGCTTCCACAGCATTCAGAAGGCTTCGTTGGGCATTTACAACAAAAAATGGAGTTGTCGATGGCTGAACTGCTGAACTGCTAGGAGGTTTTTTTTTTTTTTTCCCCACAGCCATGAATCCCAATGTAGGCTTCCTCAGAATGTTGATTTCATGAATTGGACTTTTCTTTTTCCCAGCCTCAATCAAAGAATGATATTTTCCAAATGTTAAAGAAAGAGGTTAACTTAATGAATGGAATTAAATTAGGTGACTACTGTTGCTTCTCCTGGCAGCACTAGCAGATGTCAAAATGAATGAACAAGAAGTCGCAACATTTTAAAACATTAATATGCAAAAGCAGATGATCTTGCTTAGTTCAACAGCTCATTTTTGTGGGCTTGTGTGCTTCCTGCTATAATTTCATATCACACGAATGCATATTATGCTAGTAACTTGTACCTAATGTATGGGGTAGAATTCCATTAAGTTCTGCAAAATGTGTAGAACATTGTGGCCTTTGAGCAAGCTAGATAAACTGTGGCTCCTACCCTCAGGGAACTTACCAAGGAGGGGGAGTTAGGAGTTTGTTTAAAATGCCTGTGCACAAAGTCAAACCTATGATGGAGGAAGCTAGTGGTCAAGGTCCTGGCTCCTGTGGTTTGTTGTGAAACCGAGAAACTTACCCCTGACTGTTGCCCTTCCTCCTTCATCTCTTTCCTTTTGTGATACTTCTTCTGAACTCAGAATGGGAGGGAGGCATTCTGGGGGAGAGATGAAGTCTCTAGCCTTGAAACCCTTTCGGTTCAGGGATGGAGATAAACCAGTATTCCTACTCAGTATGCTGAGTGTGCTGGAGCAGAAGTAAACAAGCTCCGGGGGAGACCAGGGGCTCTGGGAGTCCTGATCTGTTTGTTTTCTTGGGTCCTCGCAAGGGGCATGGAACCCAGTCAATATTTGTTTGCTGAAGGGGGCAACGCTGTTTGTCCTGGGAGTGTTCAGAGAAGGAAGTTACATTTGAACTGGGTGTGGAAGGACAAGGAGGAGAAGATAATGGTGTAAGAAAGGAATCCCTTTATCCATATCTTTTGCCCTAAACCCCCTTCTAGAGATACCACTAAAATTTGAGTTATGGCCATGGGTGTGACATGGCCCTTCGGTCTGTAGGGTGTCTCTTGGGTAAAACTTCTTTCCCTCAGATCTCAGCACAGGGCTGACTCAGCCAGTTGTCAGGAGCCACGGGCAGGGAGTGTAGGAAACTGGACTCCAGTGCCAGCTCCATCACTAACTTTGAGACCTTGAACAAGCCATTTAACCTTTATGAATAATAAGCTAAGTGATATGGGTAATGCACTAAAATGTGTGCAACACCATATAGTTATCAAGCATTATTGTAAGTTAGGAGGTTCATCTTACCTTAACACTGACTTTGTGTACATGGATTACATGTATACCTTTCAGGAGCTGGACATCCAAATGAGGGAGCTGACTCATGATCTGAGGTTAGGTGGGGGTGGTGAGTGATTTGGGGTTGATTTGTAAGGGTTCATGGATCTGTTTTAGTTTATTACTAATGGAGTGCTGAGGGTGGACGGCTGCCATCACAGGGGACAGGCTGCACCAAGAGTGGAGGTTCAGAGCAGAGAGAATCCTATGGAGCGAGTGAAAATTCATTCTTTAATTACCCATCGCGTTCCTACTATGTGTCAACAGGGATCAAGACAGACATGGTCTCTTCCCTTTTGAAATTTTCTGTCAAGGAAAACAGACAATGAACAAATAATGACATAATGAATGAATTATATTTATTATAATAAGCGGGAGGGAGGAAAAGAACAGTGTGCAATGGAAGCATGGTATAGAGACCTCCCCAGATGTGTGTTGAGAGGGCAGGGAACTGAGACAGATGAAAGAGTTGGCCAATGGGAGAATGGTCACAGGAGAGAAGTCAGTGCAGCATGAGCCTCCTATGTGAAGCTTGAGATGACCAGAAAATGGGTACCTTCCAGAAACCTGAAAAAGACTGGGACACAACATGATGAAGCTAGAAGAGGGTGGGGCAGCATAGGCTTGGCAAATGATTTTGGACTTTGTCCTTGGAGCCCTGGCAACCTTGGGTGTGGTTGGGGTTGAACAATTTTGGCCTCTATTAGGTAAGTGGAGATGAAGAGAAGTGGGCAGATGTTAAAGGAATTTCAGAGGAAGAATTGTTTAAATTGGGGATTGATTTTATGTAAATGGGAATGAAAGAGGGGAAATATCTAGGTTGACTGCAGGTTTCTGGGTGGTTAGTGAGGCTACTGATGAGAAACATCTGGAGGAGGTACAGGCTAGGTGGGGGAAGATAATGGCCTCAGTTTTGGATGTTATAAATACGTGTTGTGAGACGTTCAAGTGGAGATGTCGATCTGGAAATCTGGATTTGGTTTCAGGACGGGGATCTAGTGGGATTGTGGACTTACGTGTCTTTAATGTATGAAAGATTGTAATTGTAACCACCTGAATGAATGAGATTGCGACTGTAAGGGAGTAGGAGAAAAAGGCTCTGTCTGCTGGGAGTAGAAATAAAGTGAAGGTGGGCAGGATAACAAAAGTTGATTATTTCAAACCTGAGCCCTAGAGCAAAGCACTTCCGTTCTTATTAGTCAGACACATTCTTAATTTGGAGGCTGCTGTGCTCTGACTCTGGGGCTCTTTTGATTTGACTTAAATTTCCCTTCTCTCCCTTTGGGAGTGGTCTGTGGAGATGACCCATGACACTGGGCCTTCTGGAAAGGTTGGCTTATTTTCCCTTGAACTTTTTGAGTGGTTGTAGAGTCTTGGCATTAAGTATTCTTAACTGACACTGGAGTCTCAACCTCCCTCAGAACTGCGTTTCTTAGCTGACTTTTTATATCAAAGATTTTTTGTTTGGTTATTTTTTCCCATCAGAACTGTCCTCAAAATGTCCTTCCCTTTATATATTTTATTTTTATTTTACCTAACAGCAGCAACAATTTATATCATCTATGTCCAGTTTTCTTAATGTTGACTTCTTCTAAGGGCCCCATTTGGTTTTTGTTTGTACATTAAATCAAAAATAGTATGTTTCATTTGGCAGTTAGAACTTTTATTTAACAATTTAAAAATAACATGGATTATTTTTATGTAGTATTAGAAAGTTACTACCAATCTGACCAAGTCTTATCATTTTATCAGTTCTATACATCAATTCAGGTTATTCTAAAAACAATGAACAATATATATATTTTTACTATTGTATGAGTCTAAGCTTTGTAGGGGAGGTATTTTTTTCTTAATTTTATTTTATTATGTTAATCACCATACATTACATCATTAGTTTTTGATGTAGTGTTCCATGATTCATTGTTTGCATATATCAGCCAGTGCTCCATGCAGTACGTGCCCTCTTTAATACCCATCACCAGGCCAACCCATCCCCCCACCCCCTCCCCTCTAGAACCCTCAGTTTGTTTCTCAGAGTCCATAGTCTCTCATCGTTCTTCTCCCCCTCCGATTCCACCCCCCTTCATCTTTCCCTTCCTACTATCTTCTTTTTTTTTTTTTTAACATACAATGTATCGTTTTTTTCAGAGGTACAGGTCTGTGATTCAACAGTCTTACACAACTCACAGTGCTCCCCATAGCACACACGCTCCCCAGTGTCTATCACCCAGCCACCCCATCCCTTCCACCCCCTACCACTCCAGCAACCCTCAGTTTGGTTCCTGAGATTAAGAATTCCTCATATCAGTGAGATCATATGATACATGTCTTTCTCTGATTGACTTATTTTGCTTAGCATAATACCCTGTAGTTCCATCTACGTTGTTGCAAGTGGCAAGACTTCGTCTTTTTGATGGCTGCGTAATATTCCATGTATATAGATACCACATCTTCTTTATCCATTCATCTGTTGATGGATATCTTGGCTCTTTCCATAGTTTGGCTATTGTGGACATGGCTGCTATAAACATCGAGGTGCACGTACCCCTTCGGATCACTACATTTGTATCTTTGGGGTAAATACCCAGTAGTGCAATTCCTGGGTCATAGGGTAGCTCTGTTTTCACCTTTTTGAGGAACCTCCATACTGTTTTCCAGAGTGGCTGCACCAGCTTGCATTCCTACCAACCGTGTAGGAGGGTTCTTTAGGGGAGGTATTTTTGTTAGCATTGTCTGATGTATCAGAAGCTTGTAGAAAAGTGCTTAGCACATAGGAGGTGTTTGATACATATTTGTTAAATAATTGAATAGTGTGTGTCAGGAATACAGATAAAGGTGTTTCAAAAACATCATAACATCAATATACTTAGCCCACCATCCTTCTCCTGTTTGGTGAACATCTTTATGACCATTACTTTGAACTCTTTAAATTACTTCTCTCCGTTTCGTTAAGGTTTTTTTTCTGAGGTTTTATTTTGTTTTTTCATTTGAAACGTGTTCCTCTGTTTCCTCTTTTTGCTTGACTCACTGTATTTGTTTCTATGTATTAGATGAAACAGCCCCCTCTCCCAGTCTTGAAGGAGTGGCCTCATGTAGGCAATGACTTGATTGTTCAGATCTGCTCTAGCTGTTGGTTATTTCTTGAATCTTTGTGATTGTCCAAGCAGTCTCTTTTATTTTTAATAGCTCCCAGTTGTTGAGGATGTGCCAAAACCTGACCACATCCTAAAGGGGAGGATATCAGTCAGTACCCAGATTCAGGCCAATTGGAAGCCAGATCCTCAGACAATGGCTTTTAAAGTTTGCAAATATATACAGTCCTGTGGGACCACAAGCATAAGCCCTGCTGGCCACTAAACCAGGTGATTTGGAGGTGTCCCCTAGGCTACAGTCACAAAAATTGGGGCTCCAAATGAGTCTATAAGCTCCTCTCTGACAGACACCTGTGAGCTGTAGCAAGGCAGAGGGAGAGCGCAAAGATGGCATCTGCCAGTCTGCATTGCCTGAGAGCTCCTTGGTAGCCTCTAGATGTGTGCCAATTCTGAGGTCGGCCCCTCAGTCTAAAGCTCCAAGGCAAGCAACTAGGCTTCTTTCACAGACCTGGAGTGTGTTTCATGCTGCTATCTCTGCAGTGCCCTGGGGGTGGTAGCCTGCCAAGAACTCTTTCCCATTGTTATAGTCCAAAGGACCCAGGAACTCAAGTCATCTCCCCCCACCCTGCCAGACTCCACAGCCCAGGCGATCAAAGTGTGTCCCCTTGGCTGCAGCTGCAAAAACTGGGACATCAGCTATGGACAAAAGCTCTACTCTAGGAGATACTGGGGCTGCAGAGCCTGTCAGAGGGAGAGCACGAAGATGGCACCTTCTAAGGAAAAAGAAAAAAGAAAAAGAAATGGCGCCTGCTGCTTGGAAGGTACAGATGGCAACTGCCAAGGAAAACAAAAAGTCAAGAAAAGAAATGGCACCTGCTGCTTGGAAGGTACAGATGGCAACTGCCAAGAAAAAGAAAAGAAAAGAAAAGAAAAAGCCCCACTGGCTTTAGCAAGGGAGAGGGAGAGCGGGGTGGGGAAAAAGTGGTGCTCACCAGCACCTCCATCCCAGAGAGTATCCCGACAGGGCCTTGTCCCCGCAGGCAGAGAGGCTTTAAGGTTAGCAAATGAATCTCTTTGGTGTGAAGTCTGGTTGTTTTTCACATGGCTTTTCCCGCACTGGGCCCTGGGGTGAGAGAGTCTGCAAGCAAGCCTTTTAAAAAGCATTTGTGTGCTATAGCCTTTTGGTCTTGTGGATGTGCACTCCATTGGTTTTCAAAGCCAGATGTTTGAGGGATTGTCTCTCTCAGGTGCAGGTCTTAAAAACTGGAGTGCCCCACGTGCAGTACAAACTTCCTTTCTCAGGGAATAGCTCTGGGTTTTGAATTCCCTCTGGACTCTGGTTGCTTAACTGTGGGTGGAGTTTATGGGGGTACCAGGTCTCAGCCTATCCTCCCTACCTTGATGTGGCTCTTTTCTTGTTTGCTGATGTGAAGCCGCTGCTCAGCTAGTTATCAGGTCTTTTTCTGGAGGAAACTATTCCGTGTGTATCTGAGGATTTGGTGCGTCTGAGGAAGGAGGTGAGTTTAGGATCTTCCTACATCGCCATCTTGCACAGCCTCCCCCAACAGTCTTGCTCCAGTCAGCAAATTCTCCCTGCTGTGGCATTGGATGAGTGGTGGTTAGCTGAATTTCATTCATTTTATACTTTTTGTGGTTAAGAGTGTTTTGTTTTTGCTTTTTGGTCTTTGTGACTGTGAGATGGCTAATCTCTATTAATTTATTCAACTAATGTAGCAGGTAGAAATTTTAGTCCAAAAATGTAGACAAGTAAGAAATATTACATGTTTATTTTTAAAAATTAATTTAAATTTGACTTGGAGCTCTCATCTTCCAGACTACTGAAAATAAAATCTTAGCTGTTCTGGAGGCCCTTTTCCTTATCAGGGTTGTACCAGAATGGAGAAGGCTTATGGTTAAGGTATTTGGAATACAAATAAAAGGCCTCCGATTGCAAATAGTGGGACCTGGGCATAGAGTTCGGACTTTCTTGCTGTAACACATACACACACACCTCGCCACGTCCTTAGGACATTGTCACTAGGGGGTGGTAAGGTCCTTCCCTCTCATTGTGTCTCCCAGTCCCACCCAACTTGTACTAGCCATGGTAGACCACTGTTGAAACACACCCGTATGTCTTTGTTAACATAATAAATATATTTTATTTCCTTATACACTGTTCAGTGCAGATATTCTGGCTGGACAGCTCCCCTCTAGGCACTGACTCGGGGCCCCGGTTGTTTCCAACTTACGAATTCACCATCTTTCAGGGACTCAAAGTCTTTGCTTCCCATCGTGTGGAAAGAAGAAAAGAATACGGAGGAGGAAAGCCTTGGCCAGACAGGGACACACAACACTTCCTCTCATTTCCATTGATGAGAACTACGCCCATGGCCCCACCTAGATGCACGGGGAACTGGGAAGTGTGTCCTTGGCTAAGCAGCCACTTCCCAGCATCAGTTCTACACCATGGAAAAGGCATATGAATCTTCAGTGGCAGGTCAGCTATCTCTGCCAGACTCCCATCTCTTTTTGCCAATGTCAGTTAACTTTTACTCATATCCCTTTGTTGTCTTTAAGGACACTTAGCTAATACCTTCAGTGAACTCAGGTTTTAGGGGAAAACATCAGAAAGGAAAATATCTTGCTAGAAACTTCACTTTGAACTTTGAAAAGCAAGATTTTTCCGAGAGGTTGGCTTGACTACTTTCACGGAACAAGGGAGAGAGAAATAGAAAGAGAAGGAACACAAGTTAATTTAGTAATTAATTATCTTGTCATGCAAATATTTATTGGACAGCTACTGTGGAAAAAAAAACTAGATTGTTTCAGAAATAATAAGTAGACTAAAGGAAATTCAACAAGGTGATGGAATTGAGAGTAACTGGGCTGGGATAGGGAGGTGACTTTAGATTGGGTAGCCAGGGAAGGCCTCTCTGGGGACTTGAAGATAACTGTTAGGTTGAGATCCAAAATAAAAGCAGCTCTAGCCTTTTGAAAAGTAGTGGGAAGAACATCCTAGACAGAGAAAACAGCAAGTGCAAAGGCCCTGAGGCAGAATACAGCTTGGCTTATGTGAGGGAATAGGAGAGAGGCCAGAGTGGCTTGAGCATGAAGAGAGAAATGGTATATGATGTGAACTGAGGCTGGAGATGAAGGTAAAGACCATGTCACCCACGGATTGTAGGCCATGGAAGGAGTGGAATTTTTTCTGGCTGTACTGGGCAGCCACAGGTGGGTTTAAGCTGGAGCATGAGATCTCCCTGATCACTCTTGGTCTGGCACCTGTCACTTGGTGTCCAGCCTCTTGATGAACCTGATGTACTTCTCCAGTGCACACCTGGCATGTAAATGCATGGAGTGGCGTTTCTCTCTCCTTTAAACATTTTGGCTTTGGATCATGGTAGATCACAAAATTAGTTCTCAGGTGGGTTTGTGGGTGTAACACTGGAAAATAAAGCCAATTGTGTACAACAAGACTGGTAAAACAGGAGGACTGGAAATGCAAATGCAATTCTCCAGAACAGAGCAGATGTGGTGCATGTGATGAGAAGGACTCTGGCATTGTGAAGCCAGATGGAAAATAATATTATTAGACGAGGAAAGATAGAAGGGCAGGGGCAACATGAAAGGGGGAGTCTGTTTGCTAGATGTGATTCAGTGTAGCTCTATATTCTATATTTCTGTTCCCTTTTTCATTGGGCCCCTGGTTCCTGCTGCAGGATTGTGAGGTGTGGTAACACAACAAGATGTGGAGGTCCTGAGCTACTGATTCCTCTAATTAGGAGGAGAGGGTACAAATGATAGAGCTTAGGCTGTCTAAAAGATGTATGTTTAACTTTTTAAATCTGGTTTATATTATTTCACAATTCAAAATACCAGTGTCCTACGGTATCAGAACACGGTTGTGATGATTCAGAAAGATAACTCCTCATGGTACTTAGTAGAGTCTCTTCCTGGAAAGTCCTTGTTAAAAGGAAATTATATCAAGGTCATATAAGGACACTTGGTGTGGGGGTGTGTGTGTGTGTGTGTGTGTGTGTGTGTGTGTGTGTGTGTGTGTGTGTGTTTGGGACAAGAATGATTTCTGTATCACTTAAAAGTACACAGTTAAAGGATGAGAAAAAAGCCATAGCAGAGTTAAATGTTTGGTTACACTTTTTCCAATGATCTGTGATCTGAGTTTGGTGTCCTGACAGACTGCCAATTTAGAGTCAGTTTTGTTTTGAAATGGCTTCACATGAAAAAAGAGACCAACAAAAAAGCAGACTCGTTAATATAGGGAAGAAATTGGTTCCCAGAGGGGAGGAGGAGGGGGGAGACGGCTGACACAGGTGAACGGGGTTAAGAGTACATGTATCGTGATGAGCACTGAGTCATGTAGAGAAACTATACTGTGCACCTGAAACTAATATAACATTTTCTGTTAATTATCCTAGAAATTTTTTAAGTTAGTAAATAAATAAATAAATAAATAAATAAATAAATAAATAAATAAATGGTAGTACATCGGTAAAAATAAAAACCTGTGGAATCTGACGTTACCGCTGGGCAGTTAGTGTCAGAACTGAATTGAACTGTAGGATACCCAGCTGGGATCAGAGAGTCAAAGAATCCGAAAATTGGAGAATTGGTTGTTGATTCCCTACCACATTTTGGAATGGCAATAAAAAGGAACGCAGTACTGATGCATGCCACAGAATGAAGGAACCTTGAAAACATGCTGAGTGAAAGCAGCCAGGCACAAAAGGCTGTGTGTTGCATGATTCCATTTATAAGAAATATCCAGAGTAGGCAAACACAGAAAGACAGAAAGTAGGCTGGGGGTTGTCTAAGGCTTGAGAAGAGGGGGTGATAATTTGGCGGGACTCCTACTAGGTCGCATTTAGTTTTGGCATGGTGAAAATGTTCTCAAGTTGGGTTGTGGTAATGGTTGCAAAACTGTGAGCATATATGTAAAAAACAAAACCCACTGACTTGTACATTTTGGGTGAAATGTGTGGTATGTGAATTACATCTCAATAAAACCAGAAAAAGAGAATGTTATACGAATGCAATCAAGGTGTTCACCTTTTTGGTGTTAGCTTTTTTCACTCCACATAATTCTCTGGAGATTGATCGAGATGATTGTGTACATGGATGCTACTGCATTCCATTTCTTTTACTGCCGACTATTCCATGATATGGATGTGCCACACTTTAAGTTCTTTTAAAATCAATACTGAGAATGAGCATCTTTTAAGATGCTTATTGATCAATCGCTGTTCTTTCTCCTCTGCATTCTTTTCATACCCTGGGCCCCTTTTCTTACTTTCCCTTTTTTTCTGGGTCTTTGGTCTTGTATGCTCTGAATTCTTTTTCCCAACTTAACTTTGCTTATGAGGATTTTTGAAATAAAATTTTTGACTTAAAATAAAATAAAATAAAATGGCTTCACATGTGTCCCTGTCACCTTAGGTGCTCCAGAGGCTAGTGTGCTAGAAATAAGCACAAATAGAAATAAGCGTTTGTATGTATGCGAGGGAGAATTCGGGGAGTGGACCCGTTTTTCTCCATGGGTTAGGATAGCGCAAACAGTTTGGAGGACTCTCTAAAGCAGGGTTTTTTGGGTCGAGCAGACATCATTTTATCATTTTAACTTCTAGAATCTGAAAGATTTCTCTTAGTCTCCTGGAATCCTCCTTTATTTTTTTTTAAAAGATTTTATTTATTTATTTGAGAGAGTGAGCAAGAGAGAGAGAGAGTACACGAGCAGGCGTGGGGGAGAAGAAGAGGGAGAAGCAGATTCCACTGCTGAGTACGGAGCCCGCCCCGATGTGGGGCTCGATCCCAGGACCCTGGGATCATGACCTGAGCCAAAGGCAGATGCTTAACGAACTGAGCCACCTAGGCGTCCCTGGAATCCTCCTTTAAAATGCAAATAATTCAGACCTAGGCCATTGTCCCTTAATACCTACATTGTCAGTTAATGTTTCTGCTGGAATTAGTAGAAATGAGCTTGGGAGTAAGTGTCCTGTGATGGATGGAGAGGGATAGAGCTCCTGTTGACGGGAGCTGCAGAAGGACGATATCAAGGACAAGCCTCAGGCCAGATGCCTCCTTCATAATTTGGGGCTGTGCACGGAAGGACTCTGAAATGTGCAATATTTTGATTTACCATCATTTTGTGCATCTCACACAGGTGACTTGGGATACAAAACTCATGTCACTTTCTCAAGAGCATAAGAAAGAATTAGGTAGAAAAGTTCCTTTTCAGACATGCCCCACAATGAGACGTTAACCCTCACTGCTGACTTTCCCTCTCCTCCCTAACTGCAAGTCTTGAAAGGAAATGTTTTTCACAAGTTGTATTCTTTAAAAACTACGTCACAATTGCGATTAAATAGCTATTGATGTAATTAATGATTGCCCTCTCAGGCTATGTCCAAAACCGCACAACGGCAGGGCTGTGTCTTGTTCGTGCTGTGTCCTCCAGGGCCAGAGCCATGCCACTCACAGAGTAGGGGCTCAGTAAAGATTCTAGAACTACTGAACAACGTTCTAGTTAATGGCAAGGTGGTGTTAGAGATACAAACTTTCTCTCCTTTTAGGCAAAAAGCTTAAACTGATCATCATAGCAAATGAATAAGGTCCTAGGAAACCACCACCCAGTACATAACACACATTTTAGGGGGAGTGAGAAGGGAGTTGGCCTTCATGAGGCAAGAATTATTTCCAGTTCTATGTCCTCGTGGTAATTCCAGATTACGTGACCTGTGATGTTTCTTTTTGGACTTCTCTGTGCTGCCTGCATTTTGGTCATTTCAGTATTTGTGGGCCTGACTATTCAGGGAAAGGGAGTGTGAAGAAAAATTACTCTTTTTACTTCTTGTTAGCAACTGTGTGTTGGGTACAGGAAAGTAAAACTAAAGAATCCTGGTGGGTTTTCTAGAGACTTGTTTATTTATCTTTATCTATTCCTTATTTATCTTCCTATGAATAATTGAGAGCCATATATAGTTATAAAATTATTGAAAGTTGTCAAGAAAAACCCCACGGCATTATCTACTTGGAAATGTGGTGGGGTGGAAATGTCCTGGACTGTTTCTTTGTTTTTATTTTTATTTTTATTTTTTTTGAGGGAGGGTGGTGGTGATGTTTTTAATATTAGAGCTCCAGTAGATAACTTCTGTAACCCACGGGGAGTTTAAGGTTGGGGATGAAGTCAAGAATTTGGTTCCAGGATGGGGGCAGAAGCTGAATTCCAAAAGGCTCAATGCCCCTCCCCTGCCCTTGCTGTTTCCCATTTAATCAATGCTGAGAGCCCTCAGCATTGTATTTATGCCTTTGAACATGGAGGAATAACCTCCCACAGGTTTGAAGTGAACATTCCTTGGGGCTTTGCCAGTAGCTGGGCAGGGGCTGGAGTGGTCCCTGGAGCTGTTCACAGCCCCACCCCGCCCACTATCCCTCTGTCCCTCCCCCTCATTTCCCAGAGAGTAACAGGTAGCCTGCAGATGGGCTTCATCGGGAGGTGGTGCCTGTGTTTGGGGCAGTGGAAATCCATGGCGGATATGAAACAATGCCTCACTGATTCATATCAGAACCAAGTAATGTGACTCTGCAGATTAGCAGATTGAAATCTGCTGCAACCTCTCAGCATTTCTATTTTGGGACTGGAGAGCATCTTTCCAACTGTTTCTTTCTTTTTTTCTACTCCCCCTTCAGGCCCCAAAGCCCCTTCTGCTTGTTAGCTTTTTCATTTTTCCAGGGCTTTGGAGTCCACGGCCTGCGGTTTCTTGATTGTTTGCTAGGCTGAGAAGAATTGTTGTATCTGATATTTTATCATAGGCTGGATTCAATTGAGGAAATCTCAGACTGAAGCAGGTCTAGGTCCTCCACGAATGCTGGTTGAATGGGTGGGTGCATGAGCAGATGAGGACACACATACAGAAGAACAAAGCACCAAAGAATAAAGTATGAACTTCTGTGAAGGGAATCATACAGTCCTGTCCACTTTGCAAGGGCACATCCCACTGCCACCATTGAACTTTGCACACTGGCTCAAACATCCATAACGGAAAGGGTGTGTGCCAGTTTGGCAGGTAATTTTGTGCATATCATAGCATCAGTACAGCAAAAATCTTGGCTTAGTTGTCACAGACAGTGGCTAACTGGCTAAGGCATATATATATATATGTATTTTTCCCTTCTCTGTACCTCTGCTGGCTTGAGCAGAGTGTTTGGCTATTTACTAGGATGGGACAACTGAGAGAGAGAAAACTCGTAAGTTGTTGAATTACATTTCACAAGCAATGAAATACAGGTTCTTTCTTCCCTTACAGATATTTCATGCAAGGGATAATATAAAATATTTAGAAATTGTTTTTAATTTTGATATTTTGTTTCTAGGGAACACTTAAATTAAAAAAAAACCTCTTTTCCTTTTATTTTGCTCTTAAGGGCCAACTTTGCTAAGTTGAAGTATCTTAGGATTAATCTCTTAAATGTGTCTATCTACTTGTACTGAGAGCTTTTGATTGAGCTTTTCCTTTAATTGGTTAGTTGCAGTATTTTTTTTAAGATTTTATTTATTTATTTGAGAGAGAGAGCGCGTGTGTGTACTTGAGCGGGGGGGAGGGAGAGGGGGAGGGAGAAGCAGGCTCCCTGCTGTGCAGGCAGCCCGATGTGGGGCTCGATCCCAGGACCCTGAGATTATGACCCGAACCGATTGAGCCACCCAGGCGCCCCTGCAGTATTTTTTTTTTTAAAGATTTATTCATTTATTTAAGAGAGAGGGAAAGCACATGCACAGGGGGAAGGGCAGAGGGAGAGGGAGAGAGAATCCCAAGCAGGCTCCACACTCAGCACAGAGCCTGATGTGGGGTTCGATCTCGCGACCCCGAGATCATGACCTGAGCTGAAATCAGGAGTCTGCCACTTAACTGACTCTGCCACCCAGGCGCCCGTTGGTTAGTTGCAGTATTAATGACAGTAAGTGATGTTGAAGTTTCTGTTTCAATTCCCATCGAGCCACAATTTATGAAAAGTCTTTCCTTCTCAAAATCATCGTCATCATCATCTTATAGAAGTGCAGTATCTGTATCTTCTTCCTTTTGTCTATTTTTAGATATAAAATTAAAAATAATAGATATTCTTATGTCATCCAAAAATAAGTTGTTCCAAGAGTAACTTCAGCTTTGGCTTAATGTGTGTTACATTTCATTAAGTGTCTCTCAGTGGACTTGGTTAATAGCTGAAATTTATGGGTATAAGACTGGGTAGGCATCTGGGATATTCGGGATACAATATATAATATACATATAATTGTTTTTCCTTCACTGTTTCTTCAGTCCCTTTGTAGCAGGTGTTGGAAGGAATAGGAGTGAATCGTGTCCATCTTGAGCCATTTAACTGGCACCTGCTGTAGCAGGTGGTGTGGGGGGATAAAGGCAGGCTCTCCACTCTTCAGGCATTGAAGTGGACTTGAACTGGCATATTCTTGTCATAACAGTGCAGTATAGTAGCCAAGAGCAGGGACTCTGTGGCCAGATATCCTGTTTTGGAATCCTTACTCTCCTACTTTCTACTTGGGTGAACTTGGGCAAGTTACCTAACATCTCTAGACTCTTCCCTAATTTGTAAAATTGGGATGATGATAGTGACTGCCTCCTAGGGCTGTTATGAGATTGAATGTTAATACACAGATTCTTAGAACAGAGCCTGGCACAGAGAAGGTGCTGTGTCAATGTTTGCTTGTGATGATGAGGAGGATAGTGGAGGATAATGGCGGTGGTGATCCAGAAGTGCCTATGTATATTCTGGGATTGACTGAGTAATTGACTCAGTCATCCCGCAAAATGAACAAGTTCATTGAGCAGGTACTACATGCAGACACTGTGCTTGCCCCTGATGTTTTGAAAGTCAATGAAATTTAATTTCTATCCCAAAGGGGCTCTCTATCTGTGGAATGGTGTTTGCTTTTGACCTGCATCAATTGTAGAAGTAGAAGGGGCTCCTTGAGTGTGTCAGAAGGGAGGGAGCAGTGTTCATACAGAGAGTGAAAGAATACAAAGTGATTCAGCAGGTATTAGTTGCATTTGGAAGACTTGAACCTAGTTGTGCCATGGAGGTGTGGCGAGCCATCCATTGGTTCTTTTTCAGCTTTCCTTGCCCCAGTGCACCCATTTGAGGGGTCTGGGAATGGGTTAGGGGAGCATAAATCTATTTCACACAAGTACCCAGTGACCCTTGCCCCGAACCCTGACATTGTGGGGGAGTGACATTTGTCATGCTCTCTCCTGTCGGTGGGAGTTCCTAGAGCTCTGCGGCTGGAAGATGGAAGAGAAGAGTTAATCCCAGGGCTGCAGCAGCTGAATATACAGCATAAACAGCATTTGGGGATGAGATCACTTCTGTTTTGGGAACCTGAAGGCAAACACAGTTGCATTTGTTCGTGTAATCATTGCCTTGTTTGAGATTGTTTATGTTTAGAAATTCATGTCAGAATATTTATCAGTTGGGGTACAGAAATCAACTCTGGTGACTTAAGCCAAAAAGGAATCCACCAGAAGACTATCCTGCAGCTCCTGAAGTAGAAGGAAAAGCATGAATGGTGTATAACTTGGCCTCAGAAAGGAAATTGGGCAGTTTTGGGGTTCTGAATATTGGGCAACTAAGGGATAGACTTTTCAGAACTCACATCAGGATGAATCAGCTACAGTCGTTTCCATCCGACATAATTTCCCTGGAGATTCAAATTCCTGGAAGAACAAGTTGGCTGGGACATTTAGCCTATCCCCTTACCAGAAGGCCCACCCAGACTGCAAGCAGGGGTGGAGGGTAGTTCCAGGGGATGCTGTGAAGGCAGACATGGACAGCTTTCTACGCGTGATGACAAAATGAGTGTATTTCTCAGACCTCCTTCTTCCTAATCTTTCTGGCTATTTAGTCTTAGATGATCTATCAAGAAAACTTTTGAGCTTTTAGAGCATGGCTTGGGGTTGCAGTGGAAGTGTTGGTAACTCTGAATGAGCAATAGAGAGGCAACAGATGGAGCTGTGGATCCCAGAACATGAGGGTGTGCTCAGAGTGGCTCTATAATGCACTGTGGATAGAAAGCCGTAGATTGGAGATGGTGGGCTTTCTCAGTGTTTCTCTCCCTGAGGTCTGTGTTTCTCTGGGGATTTCCCATGAGTGGTTAAAAATTTTGAAGGTTCATTTAAATAATAGTCTTAAAACTATGGCCGCTTATCTACTTATTCTGTATCATATGATGACACTTAACAGGACAAGCATTAATTCTTCTCTTATTTTTGGTGCATTGGGTTTTCTGAAGCATTGGGTCTGAGTAGAAATTCATTAATTGTCATGGTATAATGAGAAAAAAATAGAAACAGACTTAATATAAAATTAATGTGTTTGCATCAAGTGCAGACCAAATGATATCACTGGGTGCTGTTTTTAGAAGAGAAAAAAGTATTTGGGAAATGGGGTCCTCATATGACATGTAGCAGCGTAGGAACAACGAATGCAAAGGAAACTGGACCATAGAAGTCAGCACCATAGTCAAATTGACAGCCACAATTTAGTTTCAACATAGAAACAACATAATCCTTTACATGCACTAACGGTATTTTGAATTTTATTGGCTTTGCAGTTCTGTCTGGGTTTTGTTTGTACATTTGCTTTAATAATGGTATAAGACTACCAGTGCATGATATATTTAAGTCATTTTATATTTCTCTATATTTAAATGAATTATATTAAAAATAACTGGCCATCCCTAGAGGTCCTTGAGGAATTTTGTTTTCTTGAAAATAAAAGGAAAGAACCTTATTCCAGTTTTGGAAATGCTGGTCTGTGGGAGACACTTGCTTCCTCTCCACTCCACCTCCCTGGGAGGAGTACACTTCCTCATCCCAGGGATGCCGGGTGTGGCCACGTGACTTGCTTCGGCTGGTGGGATATTAGCAGACACAAAAGCAGAAGCTTGGAAGGAGCTTGTGGTTTGGCTTGGCCTCTTGTACTCCTTTCTCTCTCTGTCTGGGAGAAGATCATGGCTCAGGTGCTGTTGGTCCCAAAGAGGATGACAGACATGTAGAGCTCACCAGAACCCAGCTGAACCCAACCTAGTTTAGCTAAACTCTAACCAACTGACAGACGTGTGAGCAAGAAAGAAATGCTTATTATTGTATGATCTGTGGTTGTTTGCCACACAGCATTATTTGGCAATAGCTGATTGATATGGTCTAGCATATTGATTAGTTAGCCACACTGGAGTGTGTAAGCTTGGATTTCATTGAGCACTTACTACGTGCCAGTCATTGTTGTAGGTGCTAGGGCTATAGCATCAAAAAGATACACCAAGTCTCAGCCCTTAGCGAGTATGTGTTCTAGTGGATGATCAATAATTTTTGTTTGAATACTTATGTAATGATGAATACTTTGTTTTTTCCCTTTTCTAAATAGGCAAACTAACTTTCTCTGACATGTTTGGAAAGTGACAATTATCTAGATAGATGTGATCTTGTCTACATATGGATTTTATATTGAACAAAACAGTCAGGGAATAACTTGACTACTGATGTTGCCACCATTATCATCAAAACTGTCTTAACCATTAAGGCATTTATGGCTCCTGACTCATGTCTAGAAATGTCTAGAAAAAAATATAAAAATAGATGAAAAAAAATAAGAACCTCATCACTTTGTCTACCAATTTTGTTCTTGCTTGATTTTGCTTTATACAAAGTTTTGACTGGGCTCCTTAACTAAAAATAATCTCTCCATGTACGTGAAATTTCACCAGGGTAAATGGCTGTATGTGCGCTTATATTTATGCATGTCTGAAAATTCTGCCGACTGGGGAGGTCGGTGGCGGCTGGTCTGAAAGGAAAACGTCATCCCGGGAAGGGAATTTGAATGTAATGTTGAATACATTTAAAAATATTATTCAAATGACTAAAAAGTTCAGTTTTATGAATTCAGGACTATTGGGAATCAGCAGCAAAAATTCACATTTCTTACTTCACTCATGGAGAGCGGGGCTGAAATGCAGCTGTAAAGTATTCAATTCTCAGGGGCCTGAAAGCCACAAGGCCCATTTCAGGTTTAACTCCCAGGAAGTAAGGCTTGCTTGCCCAGATCGGTGCTGGATAGATGATAACAAATAGCAGCCAGTTGGAGAAATAATTTATTGCACTTTGGGATGTAGTGAAATTTGGACTCTTTTGCTTTGATGCCCAGGTCCCTTATGTCTAAGGCCTCAAATGTCAGTGGTCAAGGGCTGGAGGGGTATCCCTATTGACACAGCCAGGAAGTACTTGGATGTCCATCAGAGCCATAAAAGATCTTTATCCACCCATCCTGGGGAGCCATTGGTAAGGAGAAATCTCAGAGAGACTCTGGCTTCTCCCTCTGCGCATTCTGCAGGTAATTGTGCTCTGGCTAGGCTCCACACCGCACCCCCCCCCCCCCCGCCCTTAATGTTTGGGATGATGTTCCTTGTTCTTTCTCAGAACCTCTGCTTTATCTCACTATTTTTGTTTGTTTGCTTGCTTGGGGCAGGGGGAAAGCAGGGAGGAATGAACTGCAAATGTGTGGGGTGTCTTTTGGGGGGAGGAGTTTGATCATCTTGAGTCTGAAAGAGCACGGTCAATCTAAGCCATGAGAAATGAGGAGAATAAAGTACTATTGCCTTGTTTCCAGATGTAAATAGCACTGCTAGGCCATGCAGAATCGGGAGGGAATTTTTAGCTATATTTTAGAAACAGTTCACCCATTTAGAAATGTTTTATTTCTATGTAAATGGTTCACCCATTTAGAAACATTTGATTTCTATGTAAAGAAGTTAATATTTTCTTTCTGATTGAGTTAAGCCCAAAGCATTCAGGACCCGGTTGCCCAATTATAATGTGATCTCATCAGATCTGCTCTCTAGGCTGTTAGATTCCCTGGGTTCCCTGATAACCTGCTGCTTGCCAGGGCCTGGGTGCCGTGGCTGGTCTGTTCTAATGATCAGCCTCTGGGCTCCAGTGAAGGGACAGGTGTTGCAATGTCAGTGGAAGAAGATTAGTGCTGGGGAAACTGAAGCTGAAATGAGAGTTCAGTTCCATAAGAGAGATCTCCGTGTGCTTGGGGAGGGGAGGAAGGAAATCATTTTACCTGGGGCTTAGGCCAGGAGACACAGAGGTGAGGTCTCCTTTGGCTGTCCAGAGAAGCCAGAGGGGTCTGAACCAGAGGCCTGGCGTAAGCCTTGCCCTAGATCAGTGGTTCTCAAAGTGTGTTTTCCGGCTGGCGTCTTCCAAATCACTGGGAATTTGTAGACATGCAACTTCACAGCCCCATTCCAGACCTGCTGAATCAGATGATCTGAGGGTAGGGCCCCGGACAGCATGTTGTAACAAGTCCTCCAAGAGACCCTGAATTGGTGAACCATGCCCTAAAGGTGAGGGAAAGGGCACTAGGAACCCCAAGTCTGTCACCCACGACTAGAGGTGGAGAATACAAGGCTCATCACAGAAAAGAGCATTTTTTCCCTCCTACTCAATAGTTAAATTTAGCAGGATGGTAATTTTGTAAGAGTTCATTAAATGCTCGTTCATTTTTCCCCCTAAGTGTTACACTAATGTAGCAGTGATTCATGGCAGATTATAAACTTAGAAAAATGGATGTTTAGATCATATTTTGATATTTTACTAATAGTTTTACATGGTTATAGCCTGATTTCTTTTCATAATTGCCCAGACTTCTTTTAGAAGCCTGTGACGTCAGTTTTTTTTAAACATTCATTCATTCATTTAGATACCATGGGGTACCTGTTATGTGCAAGATAGACCCAATGCTTAGATGAAGACACATGGTCTCTGCCATGAAGGAAAGGTAGTATAGGCCGATGACAGAGTTGTGTTTGTAGCAGTAATCACAGTACGCCCAGGTGGGGTGAACATAGAGATTTGGGAACAGAGAGGATGGAGTGACCCACAGAACCTGACAGGAGAGTGACCCTTGGGAAGTCTTTATAGAAAAGGTGATATTTGAATAGAGACCTAAAGGAATAAAATGTTGACCAGGTAGTCAAGGCAGGGAAGAATGTTCTAGGTGGCAAGAATACATATAGGACTGTATTTGCTATAATAAATTCCCATAAACTTGGTAGCTTAAACAATACATACTTATTTATTATTCTGTGGATCAGAAGTCTGCCTTGGGTCTTAATGGGCTAAAATCAAGGTGTTGGCAGGGTGCATTTCTCTATGGAGGCTCTAGGGGACAATGCATTTCTGTGCCTTTTCCAGCCAAAAGCGGCTGCGTTCCTTGGCTCTTGATCTCCTTCCCCTATCTTCAAAGCCGGCAACGGTGGATAGTGTCCTTCTCACGCTGACATCTGTCTGGTTGCCTGGACCCATGTGATCAGACTGCACCTCCCTGACAAATCTAGGGTAATCAGTCTATCTCAAGGTTGTTAACCTTATTACATCTGCAAAGTTCCTTTGCTATGTGAGGCAACATAGTCACATGTTCTGAGGATTAGAGCATCTTCAGGGATCATTACTCTGCCACAGGGAAAGAAGCACGGATGCCTGATAGTGTGCAGCATGTCTTAGGACAAATAAGAAAGCTCTGTGGAGCTGTCCTATTGGCAAGAGTGAGAGAGGAAGTGCTGTGGAGCTGTGGAAATGTGTATATGGCAAAATGGAACAGAGTTGCTCTTAGCAGAGGCCCAAGTTCTAAGAATTTTAGTGGCTGACTTAATTCGGTTGACTATTTTAGAAAGATAATCCCTTTCTTCGTAGAGGAAACATGGATGTTGGCCACAGGGACAGGTGTAGGTAGGTAGAGAAATTCCTTTCTTCTTTTTCTAGTTTTTCTTACTTTATTTATCTGTCTCACTCACTGATCCAGAAATTTCATGGGTAAGCCACTATAACTTTACCAAAACTCCGTCTCAGGAGTTATAAGGATTTGCTCCTCTATAAAAACTAGCATTGCATTACTGTAGTTAAAAAAAGAAAGAAAGAAAAAGGAAGGAAGGGAGGGAGGGAGGGAGGGAGGGAGGGAGGAAGGAAGGAAGGAAGGAAGGAAGGAAGGAAGGAAGGAAGGAAGGAAGGAAGGAAGGAAGGAACTATATTCACAGTACCTGAAGGTTACAGTGTCCCTTAGCAGGGAAATAACAGTAAATCTTGCTCACCTCCCTTTCCAACCACATCGTTTGACCTCTGTCCTCATTCTTTTAGCTGCTTTCAGAGTTAAAGATGGCATATTATAAAAGGAGAACTTGCTGGCTGTTTTGAAGTCCCTAACAGTGAGGTCCCTAAGCTGGGAAATCATCTTTCTTAGTATGATCTAGAATGCATTTTTGAATGGTCATCAGCCAATATTTATTGAATACTTATCATGAGCAATAATGGACTTTAAGTTGGCCGTAAACTATGAATCTTTTGATCCAATCTCCATCAAATGCTTTATTGTATTAAAAGTTCAGACTGTAAGAACTTGGTGAATGCCAAGTGCTTCGTGCTGCAAAACTACCCTGAATGTAAGTAGGTTATCACTGTTAAAAATTATTTTTCCCTTAATACTTCACCACTGGGATGGGATAAGAGAGAAGAAAGAGTGCATGTTAGATGGATCTGAGAACTAAATGTGGAGGGAGCAGGTTCAAAAGAAGTAATTATAACTTAACCTGAGAAGAATAGTAGATCAGGGTAAGATTTGACTTGAATTTAAATCCTACCTCATCAAGACAGACAGAAATGTAAAATGAAAGAGTTATTTTTAAGTAGTGGCTGGAGTTTGAAAATTTTAGCAATACATGTTTCTAATAGGGACACCGTAAAACATAATCAAACTTACTTCTGCAGAGATAACTTCTATTAAATATCTAGCTATTTTGCAAACCTTCTTCAGTGTACTTATGGATGTTGAGGTCATAAGTGAAGGGATTCTATAAATAACATCCTTCTCTCCTGCTTGAGTTCAGAACTAATTAAGAAACACAGGAGCCAGACAGATGAAAAATACCATATATATATTATATATTTTATAAAATCATATATATTTATAACATGTATTGGATATTATATTATATAATTACATATACAATGGTCTTACGTTTTGTTTCATCTCTAAAAAATGGTCTCTTGAGTGGTCTTGACCGAGTATGTATTTATGTATAAGTGTATGTGTGTGTATCTACAAAACCACTCAGTCTCATGTCTAAAGCCACATTCTTTAATCTAGCTTTTATCAGGCAGTAAATGTGAGGCTAGGTGGGTTTGTGGATTCCTTGCCCGGAATCAGCCATATGCGGTGCTAGAATGAGAATGTGCGCACCTCAAAGGCAGAGACAAGAGGAATAGAAAAGTTACGCTCTGTGGGCTTTCCCACCCGTCAGTGTTGTGAGCCTTGTTGTTTCTTACCGTTTGAGGCTGGGGAGATTCCTGTGACCTCTAAGACACTGACGGGGTCAGAGTTCTTCTGTGCTGTTCTTTCTCTTGTTCTACTGAGAGCAGATTACTGTTCATTCCCTTCAATTTGTACATCACTTCATTGGTTACTTTGTGGAGAGCTGACCATGCAAGACACTATGCAAGGCACGGGGGCTCCTATGTGAACAAGTTCTTGTCAATTCTCAGCGGGCTCTTGCAAGTGCCTCCTAATGAGCTGTCCACCTTTGCTCCAGCCTTCTTCCGGACTATGCCCACAGTGCAGCCAGAGTGACTCTTTTAAACCACAAGCGTGATCTTGCTACCCCTGCAGTCCCACCTTGTGGCACTGCTCCCCTTGCTTTTAGGGGCAAGTTAAGCTCCTGAACATGGTCTGCAGGGAGACAACGCATGGTCGGCTCCATTTACTTCTGCCAGCCCCCTCTCCCTCCAGGCGCCTCACCCTAGGCTTCTGTGCTCCTGCCCACTGGCCTCCTTGAGATTTGCCAAACCTGCCTTCCTCCCTTCCTCCCCCTGGAGAACTTGGAGTGTGTGTCTGCTCTGCTGGAGGACCCCGCCTCCCTTTTCCCTGGATAACCACTGTGGTTATTCCACTTCAGCCTCCTTCCTAGTGGCCACCTCGAAGTCCTCTTTGCCTTTCCTGACTAGGTCAAATGCTTCCCAGAGCCCCTGGGTAGCACTTGGCAGTTGCAGTTTTATATTTATTTGGTGGACGCTTGTCTTCTCCACTAGACTTTAGGTTGTCTCAGGGTGGAGTCTTGTCTATTTAAGTTGGTCATTATATTCGCCAGTGCCCAGCAATAAACATTTGTCAAATGGATGCATGAACATAGACACGTTCTCACCTTCCAGGAATTCTATTAAGAAACTAGGGCGAGGTGCAGAAACTGGAGGGACGAGGTGGGATCCTCTCTTCTGTCGGGTGGTATGGTATCAAGGGCAGGAGGGTACCTTCATGGGTCTTTGGTGGTCACACAGCATGCTCCTGAGACCCCAGCTCTGCAAACCATCTCCATGCAGTTAAATGCTATGTTCTTTCCTTTACCAGTGGTGACTTGTATCTCCTGCCTGTGGGTGATGGTAACTCTGAGTTTCATTTCTGTCAACCCCATGACAGCTTCTTGCCGCCTCAAGGGCTTGTTGCGGAGAATCAGTAAGGTAATTTGTAGAAAGGACTTGGCACAGTACACAGCATGTGCAAAGGCCCAGAGGCAAGAGGGAGCAGGGAGGAATAGAGGAGTTAAAGATTTCCTGCTGTGTCTGTACCACAGGATGTCCACAAATGAAGCCGAAGGGGTAAGCAGGGCAGATTATCAAGGCATCTGTAGGTCATGTTCTGAGTTTTCACTCGATTCTAAGGGTTGTAGGGAGTCTTTGAAGGACAGTTGTCAGGGCTCTTAGTGAACGACTACAGCCACACTCTATTTTCTTCTCAATAAATTCAGATTTTGTGCCTCAAAAATAAGAACTTGAGCTGATGGCCCCATAGCCCTTGGTGTTGTTTCTAAGCATGAATAGTCAGTGATGTAAATCCTATCTTCACCTAATGTTTAAGAAATAATGTTGCTCCATGAGAGTCACATTGATTTTGTTGATCAAGGTTTGTCCAGCCCTTTGCCAAGCGCCTGGCACACAGTAGGTGTGTAATATTAGGCTTCCTTCTTTAAAGAGTCTTTAAGTCTCACCAGCCAGGTGCGACAAGGGAACAGGTCGTTGGTATGTAGAGACGGAGAGTAAAGGGACCATAGTTTCTTCGTGGTTTCCCTCAGCCCAGGAGTCTGAGGTCAAGACGGAGGACTCTAGCCCATGAAACGGTCTGGCTTCCTCACAATGACCAACCAGCCCTGTGTAGAGACTCTGGGATTTTTTGTTCGATTGTTCATTCACTCATCCACACTTACTGCACTTATTGATGGTGAAATGTAGGTGTGCAAGCTATGTGATGAGTTTTATCTCTTTGGATTGGTACGGAATCCTCCTGGGGGTGTGTGTGTGTATTATTCCCATTTCACAGATCTCAAAGCTGACATTCAAAGAAGGTGACTCCTCAAGGTCATGTAGCTATTAAGGGAGCAGCCTTAGAGTTCTGATTCAGAATTATTTCACCTAAAGCTTCTGCTCTTAAAACGAACAAACAAACAAACACAAGCAGAAGCCTTACTGTTCTTACTAGAGAAGTTGAACAAATTCTTTGTAGAAATTTTAGAAAATAAACGATGCTGTTAAATCTTCCCCCATATTTAATGATGTTACTTTTCCTCTTGGATAATTTCTATGAAGTAGAATTGCTTAAAAGGTGTGCAAAATGTTAAGGCTTTAAAAATGTATCCAGGAGACTGATCTCCTGGAAGAATGCCAAATTACCTTCCAAAAATGTATATTCTTCATACTAATCTGGTCTCAAAAGATAACTAAGGCTATATTGAAACTCACCTCTGAGTGTTTGTTCTGTACCTACCGTGTGCTCCCTGTGCTGATTTTGAAGGGCTCTGTTTTGATTTACAACGATAGGGGATGGAAAATAAATGAGGCTCTAATAATAGTTTGGGATTCACCAAGATCTACTAGGAAATAAAAAGAAAGCAGTAAGAAAGCTGGAGGAGAAATTAGATTTTAGTTTACTCTTGTTCTGTCAGCCATTCATTGTGAAATTCCACACAATGGTGTGTTGTGTGTTTAAGGGAAAGATGGTGTAGTTCGCACACCAGCTGACTGATGATTGACCACTTCCCACTCTTCATTAATTTGATGATAAAAGAATCAACCAGCTGTGTTTGAGCAGAAAGAGGTGATTCCATCAAAAGGGCTCACTTGGTCCCACTATATAGGGGGTAGAAGTGCAGGGAGAAGGCAGGTGTTTTTTAACAAGTCACTTAAAATGAAAACAATGAAATGTGTATTTTTATATCCTTAATGATAGCTAATGTTTATCAAGCACTTATTATATACAGACACTGCTCTAGGGGCTTTCTTTTCTTTCTGTCATTAATGTAGGCTCTTCACTCTGGGGTGTGGGTGGCTGGTAATCTGGGGGTGCAGTGGAGTCCAAATATGGTAGGCACAGTTCCATTGGCTTTTGTAGCTTATTGTGAATGGGTGTGACTTAGGTCTGTCTTTCTTGAATGATTTGAGATAGTTTTGAAACTTTCACACTAAGTGCAGTCATTCTTAGGCAACTTGGGAATTATTTTTGTCAACTCATCAGTGATTCCCAGTGGGTCTGGCTATGCAGTACCACGTGGTTTCTCTTCTGGGGCTGGGTCAGGATGAATGCACCTTTATCTTCACTAGACATCAATTGATTGCACCCCACAGTGGTTGTACAGGTAACACTCACACCAGCAGTAGGGGAGAGTTCCTTTTGTCTGCATCTCAACAGTCAGTGAATTTTACATTTTCTTCCCAATCAGGGTTCTTTTTGTTTTTTTTTTTGAAATTGCTAGCCCATTTTAAATTGTATTATTTGTGTTTTTATTGTTGAATTGTAATTTTATTTTATTTCATTATGTTATGTTAGTCACCATAAAATACATCATTAGTTTTTGATGTAGTGATCCACGATTCATTGTTTTCGTATATCACCCAGTGCTCCATGCAGTACGTGCCCTCCTTAATGCCCATCACCAGGCTAACCCATCCCCCCACCCCCTCCCCTGTAAGACCCTCAGATTGTTTTTCAGAGTCCATAGTCTCTCATGGTTCGTCTCTCCCTCCGATATTCCCCCCTTCATTTTTCCCTTCCTTCTCCTGATGTCCTCCACACCATTCCTTATGTTCCACAAATAAGTGAAATCACTTTCTCTGCTTGACTTATTTCACTTAGCATAATCTCCTCCAGTCCCATCCATGTTGATGTAAAAGTTGGGTATTCATCCTTTCTGATGGCTGAGTAATATTCCATTGTATATATGGACCACATCTTCTTTATCCATTCATCTGTTGAAAGGCAGCTCGGCTCTTTCCACAGTTTGGCTATTGCGGACATTGCTGTTATGATCATTGGGATGCATATGGCCCTTCTTTTCACTGTTCCTCAATTAACATGTTCTATAACATCTTAGAAAGAAAGATGTTCCTGATGGAATTGGAAAGGATACAACTTGTATGTGAATAGAGTTAAACTTCTGTGAGTGGCTAGGTGTTTATATATATTTTACCTTAACTGGTGAATCTGCAACTTTAAGAATGAGGGTCCTTAAAAAAATAGGCATCCACGTTTCAGTAAAAGTAATCTATAAATACCTAGAGGAATGAGAAACCATTCCCATCTTAAGAGATTACTGATTCAAAGTCAAAGGGAAATGACGCCTAACCTAACCGATCTGATGTATATCAGTATTGCAGGGTGGTTGACAATGCTGACTTTGGGGCCAGACTGTCTGGGTTTAGACCATGGATCCATTGTTCATTAATTTTGTGCCTCATTTTCCCCCACTGTAAAATGGGGATAATAATGATCAGTCCCAAGAATTGCCTTGAGGATTGAATGAATTAATCCAGTGCTTAATTCAGTGCTGGGTACACAGTAAGTGGTCAAGCAGTGTTACTCATGAGTGCCTCTCTTCATATTGAACTTTTAATATGCTACTTTTAATAGCCAGTTAAGAATAGAGATAATATTTTAAAATATCCCAACTTTAAGTATTTAAAATATTTAATACTAATATTTTTCAAAGATTTATTTATTTATTTTAGAGAGAGAGAGAGAGAGAGAGAGTGAATGCAAGTGGGGGGAGGGGCAGAGGGAGAGAATCTTTGAGCAGACTCCTCACTGAGCGCAGAGCCCGATGCAGGGCTTGATCCCAGCACCCTAAGATCATGACCTGAGCCGAAATCAAGAGTCAGCCGCTTAACTGACTGAGCCACCCTGGTGCTCCCATATTTAATATCAGTATTTAAATATTTAACATTTTAAACTTTCCCAATTTTTGAGAGGATGTATTAAATTAGATTTTAAATGAATCAAGATTTCTTCATTAGGTTTGAATCTCATAGCACATATAAAATGAGATTATAACATATATGATAACTTTCTAAATGTAGGTACTAAATATTTCCAGGGCATAGGGTTCTTTATATTTGTAAATTGGAAGCTTGTCTCCTTATAGGACTCCACAGGTAATTGCAATAGAAGCCTCTGGTTCCGGTTTGTACTGTGACTGTCTAATGTTTTGAGATTTCTTCTAAGGCAAACTGTGACCTGTAGGCTAAATCTGACTCAGTGCCTATTTTTGTACGGCCTTCAAGGTAAGAATGGTTTTTACATTTTTAAATGACTGGAAAAAAAAAACAAAAGAAAAATAGTATTTCATAACATATGAAATTCAAATTTCAGTGTCCATAAATAAAGTTTTATTGGAACACAGCCACGCTGATTCCTTTGTGTCCTTGTTTATGGCTGCTTTCATGTTACAGCGGCAGAGCTGAGTAGTTGTGACCGAGACTGTGTGGCCTGAAAAGCCTAAACTATTTACTACTATCTGACCCTTGACAGGAGACAGTGGCCGACACCCATTCAGTTCTAAATGTGGTAAAACAAAGAGGTGAGATTCAGCGTGGTCCATTTTGGAAACTGTGAGCAGGTGAGGCCAGAGACAGAAGCATTTCAGTAAAAAAGAGTTCCTGGATTATGTGTGGCTTTAACTCCCTCAAGTCCTTCTAACCTTCTGAGGTAATGCACGTGAAAACCCTCTGAAGCACTGTGTGAGAGAAAGCTAAATGCCTTCACAGTTGATATCAAAAGGTTGTCCTGGCAGGTGGGCTTGCTACTTAAGGCAGTCAAGAAGAAGCCTATGAATAGAGGTCTGAAATCTGTAATTTTTTAGGCCAAATGTATTAGATAAAAAGGACGTAACCCAGTGAGAGTGTTTTCCCTTTTCTTGTCTGATATTCCTAGGCTGTAATCTTCTTGACTGCTTCATCAGGATTTATCTGCTGCAATTACTGAGATCTGTGGTACATGTTATCAACCTGTCAGAAGAACCAAGAAATCCTTTCCTTAAAAATTAAAAAAAAAAATTATCTTAAGCTGCCAACCATAAAATGCTTAAAAAATAGTTTTTCGTATAAACTATATAAAGCACTTCTGAGAGATTCTTCCTGTTTACCTTGCTGCTGATAAAGCTCCAAAGAACATTAAATTCAGTTTCATTCTAGATAGGAAAATTCTGATGGATATAATTCCCTACAGCAAGTTTAGAAATGTTCAGTCTTCTGCCCATTTGAAGACCTAGTTTACTTAAATTTTTGTTGAAATTCCTTTTTCAAAATAACTCCTCATTGTTGTTCAGAATGAACACCCTAGAGAAATGATATCTTCCAGGAGTCTCATGTTTAAAAAATATTGAGATAATGGAACATTGTGCTAACCTTGATACACTGTGGTTTGGAGCCTGCATGGCACACCGTGGTTTTCAACTTCTGTGTTTGGATGGCTTGGTCATTGGGCCAAGACTGTTCAGGGCCTCATTGAGATGGTTCCATTATTTCTTCCAGGTGTCTTATCCCTATTGACCTTTGGTTTACAGTGCTGTGGAGTAAAATTGTTGACCCTGATGCCAACGTAGCACTCAGCAGCATTTGGAAAAGCTACTGCAGCTGAGTTACAGTACCTAATTGACAAAAGGAAGAAGAGAATTATGGAACAGAGAGGAAGTTTTTCTGTGTTTAAAATAATGAAAAAAGTGAGCATAAGTTCTTAAAACTCAACAATAAGAAAACAAACAGTTCAAAACGGGTAAAAGATCTAACAGTCACTTCACCAAAGAAGACAACACAGATGGCAAATAAGCATATGAAGGTATGCGCAACATCATATGTCACAGAAATTGCAAATAAACACAACAATGAGATACCATTATACGCCCAAAATTCTAAATACTGACAACGCCAAATGCTGGCAAAAATATGGAACAACAGGAACTCTCATTAATTGCTTGGGGAATGCAAAATGGTACTGCCATTTTGGAAGGTAGGTTGGCAGTTTCTTACAAAACTAAACATACTCTTGCCATATGATCCAGCGATCACATTCCTTGGTATTTACCCAAATGATTTGAAAACATATATTAACACAAAAACCTGCAGAATGTTTGTAGCAGCTTTATGCATAATTGTCCAAACTTGGAAGCAACCAAGCTGTCCTTCAATAGCTCAATAAATAAACCGTGGTATACCCATTCAATGGAATATTATTCAGTGATAAAAAGAAATGAACTATGAAGCCGGAAAAACATCAGAGGAGCCTTTAATGCATATTGCTAAGTAAAAGAAGCCAAACTGAAAAGGCTATGTATGATTCCAGCTATATGATGTTCTGGAAAAGGCCAGAGTATAGAGACGGTAAAAAAGATTAGTGGTTGCCACGGGTTAGTGGAGAGGGAGATAGAGCACAGGAATTGTCAGGGCAGTGAAACTATTCTATATGATACTATAGTGATGGATACATTATGCATTTGTCAGTATACATTCGTCAAAACCCATAGAGTGTATAATACAAAGAGTAAATCTAGTGTTAACTATATATTCTAGTTAAAAGTAATTTATCAATATTGGTGCATCAGTTGTAACAAATGTATGCCACTGAAATGTTTGATGTTAATAGTAGCAGAAACTGTGTGGGGTGGGGAAGGGAGTACATATAGGAACTCTGTACCTAAGACGGCTCTAAAAATGAAGTCTGTTAATTAAAACAAATGGGATAATAGCAACATCTAGGTTTTTAATCTATTTCCCCTCTTGTTAACATTCATTAATTTTTGAAACTCTCAGCCCCGTTTATAAGAGAACAGCAGTTCACCCACTCTCACATAATTAATTAGAATGTCTGCTTCCACTGTTGCTAACATTGTACTGAAACACATGTTGAGTAGAATGAATAAGAATGGGTTGGAAGAATGAATGGAGAAAACTGGTGAATCCCATTTTACTTAGAACAAAAGAAGACTGTTGAGGCTTTGTTAAATGTTCTGAGGGAAGGGGTGATACCTTAGCAACAATGGGAGAGTTTTTTGAATTTCTATTTCTTTCAAGTTTTCAATTTAGAGCACGATCGTGGCGTAACCAAAGAGAAGTGAGGATGAGGAACGTTCAGCTATTTGACTAGTCAGCCAGTATTTGTCGAATGCTACTGTGTGCGGGGCCTAGGTATGTGGGTATTCAATATAGACACGATCCTTCCCTTCAAGGACTAACAATCTAGTCACTTTGGTCATGAGATCTGGGGTAGACAATCTGGGTTTTGATTCTAGCTTTGACACCTGTGAGATCTTGGGTGTAAGAGTTAGTGCAATGTTCTCCATCTATAAAATGGAGATAAAGATCATCCCAACTATTGATGCATCTGTGAGGATTAAATTAAGGCATACAAAGCAGCTCACACATTGCATGCATACAAATTAGAAAAATGTTTCCTTTGATCTCTCTATGGGGTTGGAGGTACATTAATGATGTCAAAGGCTTTGTACCCTTTCATCCTCCTTAACCTAACTTTCGCTCCACCACCAGCTCAAGGGAATGTAGTGAGGACAAAGCCGAGTTAGAGGCAACTGTGTGCAGAAGGGTAAGAAGCAACTCAGTCCTTTAACTGTCTGACCTGATAAAGACGAATCGCCTCTCCTTAGAAAATCCCCTTAAAAAGTAAATGCTCCAAAGCAGAACGTGTGCGTGTGTGTGTTTGTGTGTGTGCGCGCTCATATGCATGCGTGTTTGATTAGTTCTCTTCTTCAAATAGGGAGAAGAAAGTACATAAGGAGAAAAAAATCCACAAACAAATTTAAAACAATGAAATATCAGTCTATCTCTGTGTCTCTGCCTTTCTCTTACACACACACACTCACACTCAACTCAATTGCAAGTAAATGACAACAGATAGTTCTTCACTTATAAAGATCTCCCACGTTTGCATGAGAGAGCATACTTGTAGAGCCAAGTGTCCATTTTTCCTGTCTATTCTCCTGTGCTGGAAGTGGAGGGAGCAGCTAACCAGTCCAGTATCTGAGTGGTCAGCAACAACAAGGAACAGCAGAGGCCATTCGGAGGGGACCAAGCAGGCAAGTCACATCTGCCTTAGTGCTGGATGGGCAGAAGGACACTTACATGCACTTAAACTATGAGCTCCTGGCCTACAGGACTTCTCAGATAATTGCCTTTACTGACTTATATTTTCCTGCCATGTTGTCTGCTTTTATAGAGGAGGCTCTCCTCTATATGGGGATTGCTTGAGTATCCTGTATCTTTAATGAACACTGCACATCAATTTGATTTCTTTGTCAAGAAAAAATCAGGGAACAACAGATTTTGTGCACAACCTAATGCCCCACATTTTTATTAATTAATTGTTTATTATTATATTATTAAATATTTGCTTTAGCTGGAAAGCTTTAGTTAATCCTCTCTCTCAGAAATTGGGTGCTTAAAAACCTTCTTACATTAATTTTTTTCCAAATGATCTCTGCTTTTTATGATCCTCAAATATCTTAAGCACAGTTTAATCTATAAGCCCCCCCTCCCCAAATCCTCTCAGAAGCAGGCAAGAATAAATCTCAAGTAAATTTAAAAATAGTGTCATATCCTCAAGTGGGCAGAGATTCTCCAAACCATAAACACAATTTGAATTCTAGTTTACCTCTTAATCTCAAACCTTTTATTTAAATCACAGAGACATTTGTTTTTGGAACTGGAAGAATCCTCAGTTGTAGAATTTTTCTTTCTTTAGAGGCCAGTCTTGGGCACTGGATGGAGGGGATTTTTTTAAAGGATAGAGAAAAAGTCATTTATTCTCAAGTCTCATGTACAGCTCTTTTTTCTATCAATTGAAATGAAAGTCACATACACACATGGCCAGTGGATATTGTGAGAAGTTCCGCTCTAGGGGCCGACCAGGTTGGAACCTCAGCTCCATGCCTTACCAGCTATGTGATCTCATTTTCTTCAACCAATACCACAAAGAATAATGATGGTACTTACCAGGTAGAATTGTTGTGAGAAGCAAATTATATAATGTATGTGAAAAGGGCTTAGGCTAATGCCTGGTCCTGATAAATTCTCAGTAAAAGGCTCCTTTTATTATTATTTTCAATATCATCAGGATCATTGTATATCCTATGATAAATACTCTAGATCTGCACCAATATATTAGCAACTAGCCGCATGCAACTGTTTAAATTTATAGTAATTAAAATAAAACAAAACTAAAAATTTTGTTCTTCAGTTGCATTAGCCACATTTGAAGGGCTGACTACCACATGTGGCTAGTGGCTATCATATTGGACAGTGGAGATATAGAACCCATCATCGGAGAAGGTTGTATTGGACAGTGCTGCTTAACAGTCGTCTTTCAAGTATCAGCTAGTTAATTAATGCCATCAGATATGACCTCTGTAGCATTTAAAAAATACTCATTGTGAGATGAAGTAGGACAAAGCTGTAATAATAATAATAATAATAATAATAATAATAATAATAAAAAATATGGCCAGGGATTCGGTATTTATCCACCTGGAAAACTTGCTTTGCTTTAACTCTTCTTGTTTGTGAACATTGCTAAAGAACATGTAAGGGAAACATTTAAGAGTATGTGATTCTGACAGAGAAACTTAAACAGATATGGGGAGGTCAGAGACAGGGAAGAGCACTATCATTGTGGTAACAGATTAAGTTTACATTTTTTAGGAGAATCCATTTAGGTTCTGGGAGGATTTATCACACATTGTTCCCAATTGGTGAAGTGGAGTTTGTAGGTACTTGGGGCAACATCAGGGAACATCTACCCAACAGTGAATTATTTTACTGTAATTGGTGGACAGGGTCTAAAGTAAGCTATGGTCTGTAAAAGCAAAATTAATATCAGCACTGCTTATTTATGAGGTGTCCAGCGTACTTTTTATCATGTATGCGAAAGTATTTTTACACGTGGATTATACCATTTGAGAATTATCTAAGCATTTGATGTTTTGCTTAGTGCTTACCACATTTTAGGCTCAGCCAACATTAGTGAACTCAACTGAGTGTCTTTGTGAGTTCCTAGAAATTGTTGGCAGGAATGGTGTAATGCAGCATTGTTTAAACTGTAACCAGTTCGTGATAATAGTATCAGTTTAGGGGGCCATGGCATAAGCATTTGATAAATGAAATGAAATGGAATGGAAAATACCGGAGTACACTGCATGTATTAAGAAAAAATATCCTATTGTAAAAGTATTTGCTTCAGATACGTATGTATGGGCATACTGAGTCTCCATGAATTTTTTCCTACGTGGGTTGTGGTCAAAAGTGTTTAAAAGCCAGGGGTATAGAAGAGGTTCAAGTATCAACTGGATAGCTGAACCTTGTTGATAATGATAATGACGACAAGAATAGCTAAAATTTGAATGTTTGTCATGAGCCAGCACTTTTAGTTTTTTGCACAAATCACATTTTATTTGGAAAATGCTATATATATTATAATGCTATAATGTATGTAGCAATGCCATATATAATAACTATATATGGTAAGTTATGTAATAAAGGATAAAATGTAAGACTTTTCTAATTTCATTCTCACCTCGGTGAAAGTGGCAAGGTAGGCACAGAATACCCCGATCTATATTTCAGCGAGGTTAAAGCGCCTTCCTCTGACAGTAGAAGTTAATGCTGGCTTTCCCCTCAGTCCACAGGAGCAACTTCCCAAATGTTCCTCTCTTCCTGGACTCATTTCTATGCATCCTCAGCTTACCTAGCAAGGATGAACTATTTTTTTTTCCATTGGTTTATTCATTATTTAAAGTTGTAAATAATGACTTTACAGCCTCTCCAATATCTTCTCAAATTCTGTCTCTTCTAGTATTTTATCAGACCGAATTATCCAATTTAAGAGACTTAAATTCTTCAAGAGATAATTATTTGTAAATAACTCCTGTAGCAATTTTCCCATGCCATTGTTTTAACATGTTCTGCTTAAAATGAAGGCCATTAACTGGCTGCAAGTAAGTGAAAATATGTTGGAATGTCAAGTGTTGGTGCTCAGGGAGTCTGGTAACATTTTAGTTTCAGTCCTTTGAGGCCGACGGACCTCTTTGGACAAATGCTCAACTTGTTTTTCTTCCCAGTAGAGCTGTAACCAGAATCCTCGTGCTGAGGCATAGCTGTCAGATGTCTTCTTTCTGGTCTCGCTTCTTCCTTCAGGTAGGAACAGGAAAAGCAAAGAAGATGAGTGGTTTCGAAATCTTCTTCTTCCAACCCCTACTTCTAACTCCAGCCTGATTTAGTACAACATATGTAGCCTTTTCCTTTTTCCTCTTTTCTTTTTTCATTCTCTGTGATATAATGGTGATGCAGAACAGCTGTTTGCTAACCTTCTCACATTTTGTCTTTCGTGCTCTCAGCCCCAATTTCACGTCAGTTCCTCATGGTCTCAACTCTCTTGACTTTTCCTTTTCCAAACCCCCAAATTCTCAGCCTTCAATTATTTTTGTAGCATTTTGCTCACATCCAGATTTTCAACCCATGGCAGCCTATTTGTGCTTTAATGGGCAATGCCAGTCCTTGTGGCTGGAAGAAGGGCACATTGACTGTCACTCTAGGGGAACAGTTATAGAAACCAGCAGGAAGAACACCGAAAAAAAAAAAAAAACCCAACTAAACAAAACCCAGAACTCTAATGCTCTTTCTTGCTAAATAAGAGTTTCCAAAGCTTAAACTTCAGTAAAATATTATCCTCAAATGGAAATGGGTGAAGAGCTCACATGAGCCATGAATTAATTGGGGAATCCAGTTAAATGCCTATAGTTATCTAAGTAAAGTTAAAATAAGAATAAGCAGGTGTGACTGATGTGACTTCCTTGTGTGTTCCTATTTTGCTCTCGACACACTGATGACGGCGAATCTCAGATAAATATCAGGAGATATTTTTGTTGGAGTGGCATTTTGTTTGCTGCAGGTATTTTGCTAGAACACGTGGAGAAGGAATGTGGTTGTCTCCTTCACTTGGGTTCACTTCTTCTCCCATCCCTGTGACTGTGTCCAAGTCCTCCCTGGTGGGACAAAAAGATAAAGGGAGCCACCAAGTTTTTACTTGATATCACTGCTGTTAGGTAGATTTACTCTCTGAGCCTGGCAGGGGTTAAAACTAACTTTTTTTTCTTTTTTTCACCTGGCTGTTTCTGTGAATTTTTCAGAACCTGTCCGCTCCCTCACCCCCAGCACCACCCCACTTGCCTAATCACTGGGACCCTTGCATCTGTGGCTGCTTTGATGCAGATGGCATGCTCTCTCTACTCTGGCTCTTCATGTACTCCTTCTTCATCCCAAGGAGCCTGGAGTCATCTGCAGCTTTCATCAAGCATCCAGGAAACCCTGTAAGACAAGACCTAATATGACCTCATACCAGCACTCCTGTGAGTGGCCCCATCTCCATCTTAATCATGGGGAACACACAGACATCCTCTGTGCAGATGAGCTCATGCCCACCCAGATTCCAACACAGCTGCCTCTCTTGAACTCATGTTGGCAGCTCAGGTCTACCTCCCCCCGCACCCCCCCACCCCCCGCCCCAGTAGCATTTTCAGTTCCCCGTGACTTCTGTAATTCAGGAGTCGCATGGCAAGCTCTCTGAGTGGTCCTGTTGAATTGCCCTTTACCAGGCTGGAGGTGAGAATAGACGCCCCCACCCCTTTCCCACAGGTTAATGTACTTACTGCTCTCTCCAAATACATCCTGCTCACAAATCCTTTTCTCAGTTCCTTTTATCTCATCTCTGACTTTGATATTCTTGTTGTAGGTGAGGGGGCTGTGTCTTCTAACTAGTTCTTGGACACGGACTTTGAAATTCTGTCTTGGGTTTCTTATCTCTAAACTGAGAGGAAATTTTCCATTTTGACGTTCTGTGATACATATGATGAATAGACGAAACTCTCTCAGGGCTCTATGTACTAACAGGCCTAGATCAAGCTTTGCTAGAGCAAAGTGTGCTCCCTAGGGATGTTAGCAGGGAATCCCTCCCAGGGAAATTAGACTGTTTCACAGATCTACCAGTAGGGAATGCCTTGATTAGTGGAGCTTGCTACTAAATGGTTTGAAACTCACCCTACCATAGGAGGTGGTTGGATTTTTTTATTTAGAAAGAGGAAACATTTTTCTTTTATCAAGATCTCAATGGTAATTGGGTGCCAGCCGCTGAGGCATTTCCTCTTGATTGTGGCCTTTTTGTGTTTAGACTGGTTTGTTATTCCAGCCTTCCATTGGATTTCTAGGCTGTGTCAAGTGGAGAATTTAGAGCTCGCAAATCAACTAGGGTGGCAATTTTCAGAAAGTTCAAGTGACTTTGACTTTCTCTTTGAGCTCCACACGTGTTTGCCAGGAGGTCTGCATTGCCTGTATCAAATTGGCCTTTGCAAGAGCCTCCTACTCTCTATCTAGGTCAGGGGTCATTACAAATTAGTGGCTCCAGGCCATACATGGCCCACTTGTGAGATTTTTGTTTGGCTGTTTTGTTAGGTCTGCACAGCGTTTTAAAAGGCAAGTCAACTACGCTTGCTCATTTTCACTTAGATTACACTGTTTCTGTGTGCTCGTTGCACAACACCTGCAGGCGTTTGAACTTTCTTACCTCTTTTTGGATCTCTTAGGACATCTTCCAGGGCAAATTAAGGTATACTCTCTGAAACAAACCAATATGCCTTTGTGCAATTGGGAGATAAGGCAAAGTACTTTCAGCTATAGTTTTCCATTTACCTTATCAATGATTGATTTGTTGCGGGGGAGGAGGAGTGACGGGGAGGTACCAAAAAGATAGAAAGGGGACACTGGGCATGCCTCTCTGTGTGGCGTGAGGGCTGCACAAGTGAGGGCGGGACACAGAAGAGGGGGGGTTTATTACAGACACACACACACACACACACACAGAGACAGAGGGAGAACGAGATACTTACTCAGATGCTCATACCGCCCCCCCAACACACACCAGGAGTACTTTAAAACTTAAATTGAGAAATTAGTAAAACAGATGAGGCACGACTAAGTAGGCTTTTGGTTGGTGGTACTTTAATGGGACAAAGGCCATACTGGGAAAACCCATCTTTAATTCTCTTGGGTCCTCTTTGACCTACAAAGTGTCCCATGAGTCTGTCTCTGTGGTATGAAGGTGGGTACCCCTCGAGCAGTCCCGTTGACAAGGCCACTACGGTCTTTGTCACCTGTGGATCTGGCGGCACCTCGGGAGGCATTGGCAGCCCTCCTGTGCTCACCCCAACCGGCCAGAAGAATTTGGGGAAGATGCTTTTAATGGTTGTACTATTACCATGTCCACTTGGAAGGAGCACCTGTTGGAGCTGATGAGCATGGCATCAAACCACAGGCAGCCCAGCTGGGCTCCAGGATGTGTGTGGCACAGGCCGTGGGAGTCGTTGTAGTGGCAGGAACCCACTTGTGTCTGTCGCATCTCAAGTCCAGGGTTCTCTTGCTTGTCCCCAGATCTGTGGTCCTTTTCGGGGTGGGCAGAAAGGCTCATTCCTTCTTGCCTGTGCTCCCCCCATTCTACTCAGGACATCAGCGAGAGGGGGGAGGCCCATTCTTTCCCTGCTTTGGGTTACCTTTCTCCAGGAGAACACGCAAGCTCACTGTTGCAGAACCTCTTAAAACCCGAGGCTGCAGTTCCTGCAGCATCTCCTATTGGGAAGTGAACAAAGCTAACTTTGCTTTCCTAGTATGTTTAGATACTGCCGTTGGAAACAGTCACACCAGACACTTACCCTGTGCTTGCCAGGAGCTAGACTTTATGTAAAATCATTTAATCCTCACAAGCCCCTACGAGGTAGGGATTATCATATCCCTGTTGTACAGGTGAGGAAACTGAGGCAGCGAGAGGTTGAGGAACTGGTGTGAGCCCATGCAGTGAATAAGTGGCAGAAGAGAGAGTCAAATCCAGGCAGCCTGGCCCCAGAATCTTTGTTCCTAATCACCACTGCCCGAACTCACTCAGATTAATGATGTAAAATTCAGATGAGGTTGATCTGAAAGTTAAATATCTCCAAACGATTATATAAATATCAATTATTACTGTCCTTGGGGGTGAATGTCATAGATGTGAATTCCTTCTGAAGAGTGGACGTCTGAGAAAGAATATCAGTGGCACATATGTTCTGACAATGTCGCAGTGGTCATGTGTTAGTTTTCTATTGCTGTGTGACAAATTATCACAACTTAAGAGCCCAGGCTTCAAACAACACAGATTTTATTATCTTACAATTTCTGGGGTTCGGGAGTTGAGCACAGGCTAGCTGGGTCCTCTGCCCAGGGTCAAATTAAGGTGGCCGCAGGGACTGTGATCTCGGAGGCTCAGGGTCATCTTCCCAGCTCACTGGTTGTTGGCAGGATTCATTTCCTTTAAGTTGGAGTACTGAAGTCTTTCTTTTCTTGCTAGCAGTTGGCTGAGGTCACTCTCAGCTCCCAGAGGCCGCCTCTAGTTCCTTGCCAAGTGGTTCGCATCGGTAGTTTGCAGCACAGGGGTTTGCTTTCTTCAGACCAGCTGGAGGGCATCCTCTGACTTCCCGTTTCTCTAGTTGGCCAGGATGAAGTGGCTCTTCCATCCCCACTAGCTGTGTAATGTAACCTAATTGAGGAAGGGGCCATACCATCATATTTATAGGTTCTACCCACACTCAAGGAGAGGGAATTATGTAAGGTTTGTACACCTAGGGGTGGGAATCTTGGGAACCATCTAGAATTCTGCCCATTGTAGTTTTGGAGCCCATGGGAGGGTCTCAGCAACATTGCTAAAGTGAGAAAATTGTGAAAAAATTGTGGCATGGGTTACTACTGAATATGGATACGCCACCAAATACAAATAGTATTTATGTGCTATTCTGGTTAGTGCCACAGAATCTGGAGCCCTTGTACTTGGGGACTTTTAGGGGCTTTACTGCCATGAGAACAAATGAGGCCACCAAATGCCCAGTGGTGAAAATTGCCCAGGGATTCCTCGGCCTTGATCCTGGTGAAAGTTGATGCGGTCGCTCTTGCAGGCTCATGGGCTCGCCCTATTTCCTACAGACTCTGCAAGCCCCACACAGAATATTATGCGGTCAACATCTCTTATCCAGGGCAGAGATTGTTCTTTGAGAGAATATAATTACTGCCTGTGTGCCACTGACCATAGGCAATTGTTTGCTTCCCGCACAGTGTGGGCAGGGTCTATGTGGGGAGGTGCTGGTTTAATTTCTGTCACATCTCACTTGCCCTTTTCCTGGGGCAATTTAAATCTCAAAAGTGATTCAGTCAGGAATTAGCATGGTGGAGCTCCAGGGTCAGTGTAGTACAGTAAGGCGAAGGCCGGCTGGAAATCCCGGTAAGTCACGGGGCAGAAGGCTCTAGAGTAAACAACGCTGTCCTCCCCAGGCTGGGACTTTTGTTTGTGAAGTTAAATATCTGCACAGATATTTAAACACAGATCACTTAGGGAGTGAAGGTGGGGAATATAAAGACTTCATTTGGACACAGGTTGGGTGCTTTGAAACTTTAGGTGTCGAAATAATAAAAATCTTTTACTGATATAAGAGGTTATTTACAAAGTGCTATCAGTTGAGGTCAGGATACTTTATTCTGTAGTTTTCATGAAGATTTAACAACAACAACAACTGCATCTCATGGTCAAGTAGGTAAACAGGTGTGAAGCACTTCAGTTTATTCATGTCAGTAGTCATGTTAAAAATTGGGTCCTCTTAAAGTTCTAGGCTGAAGGCAGTAGCCTATGAGGAATACTTAAGTGATAGTACTGAGAGCATTTTTGTATTTTAATTATAAATGCAATTAATATATGTTAATTATAAAACATAAAATTGGGGAAAAATAGAAAAAAAAGTAAAAAAATGCCCATAATTCCAATAACAGCTATTGATAGTTTGGCGTGCATATAGATGGTATTGCACACACACGTACATATACACAATTTGTTAACATCGTTTAAAAAATTATTACAAATATATTTTGAGATTTTTTTTAATAAGATTTTAAATATTCTTCTATAGTAAAATGATATGATGGTTTACAGTATGGAGTTTGGGATCAGATCGGACTGCCTGAGTTTGAATACTGGCTCAACATTATCTAATTTGGTGGTCTAATTCAGCAAGGTACTTAACTTCTATGCCTTAATTTTCTCTCTGTAAAATGGGGACAATGTTAGTACTTACATCATAGAATTGTAACAAAGATGAAATGAGTTAATGTATTTATAAGTTGCTTAGAATAGAGCCTGCCACATGGTAAATACTGTATAACATTTGCTTTTATTAATGGTTGCAAGGAATTTTATTTTCTTGGTGAGCCATAATTTATTGAATCTATGACCCATTGCTTGATATTTAGGTGTTTTGAATTTTTTATTATTACAAACTATGAAACTCTTGTACCCATTTTATTTTCATTACTTGTTAATTTTTAATTGATTTATTGTTTTACTGAGTTATCGTTGACATACAGTATTAGTTTCAGGTATATAGTATAGTGATTTGGTATTTATATGTATTATGAAGTGACCACCATGATAAGTCTCATTACCATCTGTCACCATACATATTTATTACAATATTATTGACCGTATTCCCTATGTTGTGCCCTACAGCTCATTAAAAAAAAATCATTTCTTTAGGCTGTATTCCAGGAAATAATGTTTTTGGACCAAAAGATATGAATCTTTTAAAGGTTGCTGTTATTTATTAGCAAATTGATCTTCTGAAAGGTTGTACCAATGTACACGTCCACCTGCAGTACTGAGAGGGTCTGTTTCTGCTTTATCCTCACTTGTTCAGACAGAGGTAGTGTCTTACGTTCTTTTGATTGGCATTTCTTTGATTACAAGCTAGATATTTTTCCATCTGTTTATTTGTAATTTACATTTATTCTTTATAAATTATTGCTTCCTGGATTTTACTTATTTTTACATTTCTCTCTTAAAGAATATTAAGTGCTTCTTATCAAAGAACTATTGAGTGCATTTAACAATGATAAAGATGAAGATGGTGAAGACCGTTGTCCAAGGTGGATAGCATGTAGTCAGGTTTTTGTGCAAGGTTGGTCCAGCCTCTGATCTTCCATCAGAGATGTTTTGTCACAGTGTCTGTGTTCTTCAAATTCTTCATTATTGTTGTTTTTTGGGTTATGCTTCTATAGCAACAGTATAAATGTGTGGTATAAATAAATAACGTGTTGTGCAAATTATTCAGGGAAGGGTTGCCATGACTGTTTCTAGCAACACTGCAAGAATGAGATCTTGCCTCTGCAACTTCAGAAATCATTTTGAATTGATAGGTTTTTGTCAGGGAAATTTCATTAGCGACAAATTTCGTCCTTGTATCACGGTAAATATTATGGCTACCTGGGAGAGAATCTTTTGGTTTATTAAATTGCTAAGTAGCCACCTAATGGGAAACTGTCAGTAATCTTGTGAACGTGTGGTGGAATATTTATTTTTAAAGGCGGGAAGTGTAACAGACCTCAGGAACAAGCGGATTCACTGTTTTAATTAGTTTCTGAATTCTGCTGCCTTCCCTCTGGCTACAGGCTACACTGTTGCTGAGTGTTGGATATTAACAGCAGTTGATATTTTCCAGCCTTTCTCTATGCAAATCTTGCTGTCTCATGGCAGGCTAAAACATACCTGATAAAAACATATTTGTAAAATAGCACGAAAGCATGTAAACTTTGGAAGATGAAGGGAACATGCTCTGTTCTGGATGAATGGGTAGAAGAAGTTCAACATTTTAAGTTAATATAAAGAATAACTTTTTTTTTTTTTTAAATCACAAGAAGTGCCCACCCATAGTTGGCTCAGCATTTAAAAAACTGTCACTGGGATTCTTCCAGCAGAGATCCATTGATAAAAACATAGAGGTTACTGCATTTAAGGTAAAAAAGGCAGGATCCGTGCACAGAGCTAAATCTCAACTCTTGAGATTTTACAATTATGTCAGTTTAAAAAAAATTTTTTTAAATCATGTGACTACTTATCTAGAGCAGTCAAATTCATAGAAACAGAAAGTACAATGGTGATTCCCAAAGGCTGTGGGGAGGAGGAAAATGGAGCTGTTATTTAGTGGGTATAGAATTTCAGATTTGCAAGATGAAAACGTTCTGGAGATCTGCTTCACAATGTGAATATACTTCACGTTACTGAACTGTGCACTTAAAAATGCGTAAGATGGTAAATTTTATGTCGTGTGTTTTTTACCACCACCACAACAACAAAAAAAAAAAACCCAAAAAACCGTGTGCCTACTATGAGCTTTGCCTTAGGCCAGGCACTGTAAAGAACACGGAAGTATGACAGTTCCTGTTTACAGTTGGCTTATAGTTCACTTCTGCTGTTAGAACCAAAATGGCTGTGCAGGAACTCAGGCATCCACATGAGCCAGCCATCATTGCTACTGCCACTGCTTCTCCCTTCTTGTTTTCCATTCTCCTGCTAGTGCCCCAATTGAGAGAACCCAACAGGAAGTCAGTTGGTGAGTTAGTCTGGGAAATGTGGTGTGCCATCAGAGGAGGGTACATAGAAGAGAGAATGTGGAATTGAGCAAGAACAAGGACTATTAGGCACAGTCCACCCCTCTGTCTCTTCTGAGACATACACAGCCTTCTGCCCCCATCTAAACTTAGACGACAACAACAGTAGCATTATAATGCTTCTGTGGATGCTCTATCCCTTTCATAACTGAAGGCATACTCACTCTTTCCCTGATAAGGGGGATGCAAAATTCCACAGTCAGTGTAATAGTGGGATGGTGTTAATTTTGTTCATAGGTGAGCCCAAATCCTATTTATTTTATAACACGGAAAAGCTAAATTGTACAGTGAACTATCAACCAGCATTCCTTATATGACATAGGGAAAAGGAAAAAGGGGAAGATGATTTCTGTATTACAAAATACGAATGTGAGGAACAAGAAAGAAAACACATGTAGTTGCTACAGTTCTCACTTCTGTCACTGATCCTAAGCCATGATTGCTATCTATGGTACATGTCTATATCTATCTGCATACAGATGTAGGATCTGCATATATAGGTCTATATCCATAGCTATATATTTTCCTTCTTGCCTTATCCATTTCCATGTTTCTTTCTCCTTAACTAGCCCTTTGCTTTGTAAAGATTCTTTTTCTGGTGGGTTGACACAAATCTTTACAACTGAAGAATCTGTCCTTAGACATCCCTCCTTTATTGGTCTGGTAAAATCTTCTATTAACTTTACTACTAGACATAGAAGTAATAAATGGAACCCCAGAGAATCCTCTGGATTACAGACATGCCTGTATTGTTCAGCAGCAAGCCTATTTCATCTTGATAATTGGGACCAATCACCCCAGTTCATACAGTAAAACCTTTTTTTGTCCGTTGGTTCAATGGCATGAGGAGTCTAAAATGTCCAGGGGCAGTCTCAAATTTGAGTTCAGTGGAACCATTCTTGTGCCCACAATGGAAAAATTTTCCCTTGAGAACTAATAACTCTAAACTAGCAGAGCCCCAAATCTCAGGGCCAAGAAACAAAATCGTTGTGATTAGGTTTTTAGGTGTAATAATAGGAGCAGATTCTCCATCTTTAACCTTTGGTTCCCAGACTTAAGGTTTCTAGTTATGGAAGAAATAATGTCCTGTATGGGTTGTTGATTCAAAGTGTATACTGCATCCTGTAAGGTAGTGCCATAAAGTTTCAAGGTGTTATCTCCCTGTGAGAGACATAACTGAACCTTCAGTAGGTGCTTCCCCCATTCTGTCAGGCCAGCAGCAACTGAACAATGGAGTAGGTGGCAAGACCATAGAATTATGTGTTCCTAGCCAGTTGCTGTACTTCTTTCACTGAGAAGTTGCCTTGGCCAGAAGAAATATGTGGGGGACTATGATGGAAAACAAGGCATTGTCTAAGTATGTGGATGGTGGTGCTTGCAAAAGGCAGATCCAGACCCAGAATGCTTATTCCAGTGAAGACAAATCTTGGTCCCCTCCATGACAGAAGGGAACCAATGTAAATCAACCCCCATCAGATGGCTAGCTCATCTATCAGGGCTCACTGTTGGCTTCTGCTCTTGGAGGGTTGAGTTCTCAGTAATGGTGGGAGCCAGATTTGCCTTGGTGAGTCTATGCATAACCTGCTTGATTGCTGCATGGACACTCTAAAGAAAAGTCCTTGGGTAAAGCACTAGGGTAGCTAAGAAAAGAAGGCTGACTGACATCCTCAGGATGTGTTACCTTGTCTACCTTCCTGCTCTGCAGTAGAGTATGCACATGAGATACGAATACTTCGTACCCTTTGCCCATTCCAAAGGGTCATGCATATACCTGTCCCTCAGTCCTCCTTATAACCAATCGCTTAATTCTCTTCTTTCTAATCCACTGACCATCTGGCCAAATCATTAACCACTATTTATGAGTTAGTATAGATTTGTACTTCTGGCCATCTTTCAGTCTAGAAAAAGTGGATATCCAGATATACTGTAAAGTTCTACCAATTGGGAAGATTTTCTTTCTCCACTATTTTTCAGGGCCACCCCTACTTCCAGCAAGTACTGATATATAACGGAGAATCATCTGTAAAATATGCCTGAGTCTTTTTTTCCACCATCAGCTGGTTACAGGGAATTCCTCATGAGGTCGTATGTGTGGGTTGAGAGAAAGCAATGTAGCAGGAGTATGGGGCTGTCGAAAGCTGAGTCACCTAATCATGCAATTTATTTGAACCTTCAGGACATGCGACAGACCCATCTTACATATCACTTCCACTTGGTGACAGTGTGGCTGCACTTAACCTGATTTTATTTTTATTTATTTATTTATTTATTTTAAGATTTGATTTATTTATTTGACAGAGAGACAGATAGTGAGAGAGGGAATACAAGCAGGGGGAGTGGGAGAGGGAGAAGCAGGCCTCCCGCTGAGCAGGGAGCCCGATGCGGGACTTGATCCCAGGACCCTGGGATCATGACCTCAGCCGAAGGCAGATGCTTAACGACTGATCCACCCAGGCGCCCCCTTATCCTGATTTTATAGCTTGGTGGTTCAAATGACACAGTTTATCCTGGGCAGTTCAGGTCATGTGGTCATCAGGTGTCCAAGGCCAGGAGTCCTAGCTCCACAAGAGCCTAGGAACCGGCTTTATGAGGGTAAGTATCAGCTATTTCACAGAGGGAGAAAATTAGCAGAAAAGGCTAATTTTTTTCCAAAATGCTAGTAGTCTAAGTTGTGATTCTTATATAGGGTTTGCCCTTGGATTGTTACACTATCCTTTCTTGTACATGGAAGATGGGCTACCAACACTTTTGGGGATCACAGGGAGGTTCATTGGGAATGGAGGTTGCAGAGTTCCATGTGTCAGTGAACATTTTTTTTTTTCAAGTTTTCCTAGTTGATCTATATTCCTTTTTAGTTGATTTTTTTTCTAGCATTGATTGTAGAAATGTACTGAGTAGATTTTAGCCCCAATAGGAATCATTATTGCCTTATTTACCTATCATACTTACCCCAAATTTGGAAAACATCGGGTGGTTCTTTAGATGCTTTTTCATGCTTCCAGGGAGTTTACTGGAAATTTCTTTCTTCTTTTTTAAAATTTAATCAACTTTATTGTAAAACAAAGCACAGGAAGACACTCCACCTTCCAAATCAAATGTATAGCTTAATAAATGTCCATAAGGCAAAAATATTTGTAATGACCACGCCAGTCAGGAAATAGAAATTTGCCACCTGCTCCAGAAGTCCCTTCCATGTGCCCATTCTCCATCATAGACCCTCTACTTTCCTTCATAAGTGACCATTATTCAGACTTGTATAGCAATCACCCAAATGTGTATCACTAGATAATACTTTTAGAAATACGCACTCATTTAAAAAATTGATGCACCTTTCTTTTCATATAGATTCCTGCTCTATCTTTTTCTTTTCTGTATAGTTTGGGTGTGGATGAATTGAACCCTCTGACCTGTAGAGTTTCTCACAGTCTGGATTTTGCTGACTGCATAGTCCTGATACATTTCACTGTGTTCCTCTGACTTTTCTCTTTCCTGCAGTGTGGTAGCTGGATTTCAAGCTTTGATCAGACTCAGGTACAATTTTTTGGCAATATCAGAGGAGCGTTCTTCCATCAGGAAGCGCATAATCTCTGTCTGGCTAACGACTGTTGATGCTCAATGCTTGGATTTACTTATTTATTGGGATTGGTAAAATGGTGATATTCTAGTTGAGACTATTTTTTTCCCCCATCTATCAAGGGGAGTACTTTTATAAAGGATTGTTTCCCTTCCTCTACTTTTTGGTCACCCAGTGGTATATAGTTCATATAGGAGAGACAAGAAAAATATTCGGTTCTTCTTCTTTATTTATCACATTTCAAAATAATGAACTTGTCCCCTTTCATCCTCCACAGGTGTATATGCATGTGTGACTTATGGATGTAGGCACATATGATGGGCTGCATTTAGTTGCAATTATCTTTTTGAAAGCTCAAAATCCAGTGGCAGCCTTGTAAAGTTGGCTCCTCTTTACTTTCCCTGGATGTCCTTGTAGATATAAAATTCCATGGATGGCAAGTTCAAGAATTACTTTCTAGACCAGCCTTTTCTTCATTCATTTATGGCTTAAACTGACAAAGGAATAGGTTTTGAACAGGGGACATGCTCTATATAAAGGGAATATGTGCTTTCTGTTTACAAATATTCTAGGCTTTGTATTTAGGGACCAAAGCACTGGCTTCCTGTTGGGCCATTCTCTCTGGAAATGAGATTGCTTTGCTGGTGTTGTTCACCTTTTCCGGAAAGATTTGCTATTCATAGTTTTCTCTGGAATGACGTATTTTTCTATGAGGCATGTTCTCTTGTCTAGTCAAATTTCTGGGATAAAATTGAAAACAGTTGAAACATTGTCTTTTAATTATTCCCCCCTGAAATAAATATCTATAAATTAACCTTTGGGGAAAAATTTAATTTTATTAAATATGAGATTGCCTCAGGCTTTTTTTTTGTATGGGGTAGAAGAACTTGCGTTAAAATTAGCTTTGCCTTCAAAATGTAATTTCCCATCTTCAAAGGGAACTTATCACAATCCTCCTCTTTTGGTAACTGCTTTTTCTTTAACACAAGTGCTGTGCTTTCAGTTTTCATCTTCTTGAGCTTGGACAATTCAGAACATTTTAACTCTCTCATTTCTGTTTCTGTGACACTGGCTTTCGGGAAACAGGGCTGCTGAGAAAATTTGACATAAGTAATACTTGACCCAGCAGACAGAAACAGAACCACCCACAAGAGAGAATAAAGGTGGTTTTTAAGAAGCTTATGATACCAGTGACTGTGACAGTTCTCTTTTGGTTTATATCATTCATGTTTGCAGACTGGCTAATACGGGTTTACACTTATGGGTGTTCTTATTGTAGGAGACTGTTCAATAAAAGATCTATCTGATTTTCTGGCCTTAAGTCTTTAGCTTGACATTCAAGGCCCTCCACAGCCTTATTACTGTCTTTCTCAAAAACCCTCCATGGCTCTCTGTTGCCTAGTGGACTGAGTACACACTTGTCACTGTGGTTTCAATTTACCTCTCCAGGCTCATCTCCTGTCTTTCCTATGGACACCTCTTCAGATCTGCTACATTAGATTGCTTCCATATCCCTGGTATACCCTCACGCTTTCCTACTTTGGCCTTTGCTCATACAATTCTTTCCATTTGGAATGACCTTCCCTTCCATCTTTATGTACAGAAATACAATTATTGTTTTAAGGCCAATTCGAAATGCTGCTCCTTCACGAATTTCTTCCTGATTCCTCCAAAGGAACTACTTTATTTCTACCTTTGAACTCCCAAGCAGTTTGTGGATGGCAGTTTCTTTGTGTTATTTTTGTTATATGGTTAAATTAATATTGCTATTGCCATCATTTATGTATTTGTCTAATACACCTGCTCATGGAAGATATATAGGATGACCCTATGTCCAAATGTTCCTGAGATAGTTCCAGTTTTCCTGGGACAGTCCTAGCACCCTGTCTGGTTGGCATCCCCTTATATTCTCCAAAGTATCTTCACATGAATCATAAATTAAGTAGTCACTCTTAGAATCAGTAACTGGAGGATTAGGGCTTCATTCATACCCATGTTGAATCTCTGGTCATTTATCAGGAGGGGCAGTATAAGGGCAAAGAAGTTCACAGAAAGGAGACTGCGTTGTGCCGGGGCCACTGTGCTGAGGCCATCAGGAAATTCTGAAGAGATTAGTTTGATTCTTCTCAGGCCTGTCCTTCTACTGGCACTGCCCAGAAGCTATTACTTTTCCATCAGAAGGCTGGGTTCCCTGAGGGCTTAATGAACAATCTCTCTCAACATGAAGGGCTGTGGGCATTGTTCCCCCTTAGGTCAATGCAGTTAGAACTTCAAAGGAGAATATTTAGTGCATACATAAAAGGGACTTTTTTCCTTCCTTATTTATTTATTTTTCATTCTTTTTTATTTTTAAAATGAACCTACAGAAAAGTTGACAGAATAGTACATAGTCACAATTTCTTCATTTTGCTCTGTGTGCTTTCTCTCTCTTGCTTTCTCCATAGATACACACACTGGATTCAGTTTGTGTTTAAGCAAGATTGATCTATAAATGTACACATTCTTTTCCTGATCCATTTGAATATAGGTTAAGAACATCATGATACTCCATCCTTAATACTTCCACATGCTTCTCCTGAGAATAGGGACATAATTCTGCAAACTGCAATGTCATGATTTATACCCAAGACAATTAACAATAATTCCAGAATCATCTAATATACACTCCATATTGAAATGTTTTTAAGCAGGTTTTGGATCCAGAAGCCATTTGATCCATTGTGTCTCTTCTACCTCTTTTAATCCTGCAGTCTCTCTGCTTCTGTGTGTGTGTGTGTGTGTGTGTGTGTGTGTGTGTGTGCGCACGTGCAATGTGTGCATGTAAGCAACACATACTGTTAACATGCAATGTTTGGAATTCTGCTCCATCTCTTCCTCAGAGAATTTTGCTTTTCCCTACTCAAGTTTCTTCTTCCTCTCCGATTCTCTGAAGAAATTTCCATCTTTGCCAGGTCTGCTCCTTGCTTTTTATAATTGATAAAGAATCTGAGGTGACTTTACGGGCTGGAGTAAAGGAGAGGTGGGAGGAAAGGTGGGTGCTTTGAAAGTTGCTCCTAAGGCTTTAGAAAGGCCAAGGTTCCTCCTTATTGCCCACCCAACCCACTAGGTGGGGGGCTTGAAGAAGAACGGAAGAAACTTTTGTAAAGTGAAGCTGGCAGTACCGTGAATTGGTTGAGAAACTTCTATTGTGTGCTAGACACTGTGCTAGCCTCTGGGAGTCAACTTTGGACCTGACCATCTCTACTTCACAGAGGTAAGTGTCCCTTGAGGATGATGGGCTTGGAATTAACCACAATAATAAACATATAACCATCAGCTATGATAAGGGAAAAGAATAGTAGCCTACAAAGTATGTAGCAGAAGAACCAGATTTTCTTTTGGGAGGTTAGGGAAGGTCTCTCAGAGAGAGTCACATTGAACCCAAAAGAATGAGTTCAAGTTAGGCAAGTGTAGAGTAGTTAGAAAAGGGCATACCACATGTGCAAATGGCTGCCCGGAGGAGGGAAGCAGACCCTCCAGAGGGCTGGTACAGCTGGAGCTGAGCAATGCAGAAGGAGGGTGGTGTCAGGTGAAGAGAGAGGTAAGGGACAGACTGTGTTGTCCCAGGGAGGAGTTTTCATATTGAAAGAAGCAGAATTGTTAGATGGACACTTTTGGAGGTGGGATGGGGAGGGGCTAGTTGGTTAGAGAACACAGACACCTGGATATCACAATCAATGGAAAACTGTAAGCAGTGTGACAAGGCTGGAGCATGGAGTATGGGGGGGTGGGCACCATGTTGAAATTTAAATTCTTCCTCTAAGTAACCCATTGAAGAGTGAGTATGATTAGGGGAATGACATATCAAATGTGTATTTGAAAAATATAAATGGCAAGGATGGATGAATTAATTGAAGGCATTGAAGGCTAAAAGACCTTGAAATTGTCCAGTAGATAGGGGGTGAAGGCTTGACCTAGGCAGTGGCAGTAGGGATAGAGAACAGGGGACCAAGATGCTCAGCAGGCACAATCTATAGAATTTGGTTATTGATGAGAGGAGGAGTGTTACATAATGTTCAGGTTCCTGGCTTGTGTGATCAGTGGAAGGGGATATCAAGAGGGGAACAGTTTGGGGCAATAGGTGATGAGTTTACTTATCCCTGATAAGTGCTAAGTGCTTGTGGGAGATCCAGCCTGATGTTACCCAAGTAACCGATTAGTTAGTGTTTTCTGATTTAGATGAAATTCTCTCTGAATATATGTGATATGTTGACATGGTATTTATTGAAAGAGTTGGAAGCATGCAAATGACTTATAAAGGAGTACTTGCATTTTACAACTGACAGATTGCTTTATTCTGAATGGCTCGTGACAGACTTATTTTTTTGCATTTGAGAGACATTTGACTTTGTCACAGTTTGTGAAAATATGTTATTTTTGGTATGTTTAGATGGTGGGTTTTCAAAAACAGTTAAATATTACAACTAGGCTTGCTGCGTTTTGTTTTTTTCCCATTCAGTTTCCCATTAAATACACAAGTATAACATCTGGCACTCTTCTTTTTATGGACTCTGAAAAAAGAGCTGCAAGGATTAGACTTAGCACTTGACAAATCATCCAACTATAATATTTTCATCTAGAGTTGAGTCTGAAGCTGACTGAAATGGCCATGTCAGGAACAGTACTGTGTAATGTCACAGTGGAGCCACTTAGGAGAATTCCTAATATGGTCGGGACATTCTTGAGATGCATGGGGTAGCCCGTTCGTATGGTATCATCCAAGATGGGAATGCAGCTATAACATGTCAAGTGACAGGATCCACAGAGCACTTCTTTTCTGTTATTTGTCAGACTATGGCCTCGTTGCCTGATAATGGTAGTTCTTTCTTCTTTCTTTGCTTCATTTTTCAATAGCAAATCTTTGGACTCTGAACTGGGAAGTTCCTTTCCCGCTTGAAAGTCACATATTCTTAGAGTTGGAAGGGACCTCAATAATTAACTTAATCTGAACCCTGGCATTTTTGCACATGAGAAAAATGAGACACAGAGAGATTAAACAATTTGGCCACAGTCATCCAGATAATTATTGAACTCTCCAGCCCCCCTAGACTCCCCGTTCCAAATGGGCAGAATGGAAGCCTCCCTCTTCCTTTTAGTCTATTTGCCAAAAGTTAGTCTTTTTTCACGTTATGAAGCCACTTGGAAATAACCTAACTCCTTTGAAAGAAGAAACAACATGTTTTACTCAGCAAACTTATTTTTGTTTTTTTCCAAATGGGTCTTCATTCTAACCCAGTGTGACTCCCCTTTCTTCTGAGAGAGCTTTCACGGCACCGTGTGACATCTCTCTAATGGCCGGTGCTGCCCAGCTGGATGTCTGCAGAACAGTTACAGCAAAGCCCCATGCACTTTGGAGCATGGCATTGCCTCCGAGTTCAGGAAAGGAGAGATGCTAGAAACTGGTCAGCCTCTTTGCCTGAGCCCTTGGAACGGATGATACCAGGAACTTCTCCAGAAGCAACCATTTATCAAAATGAAACTTTTGAAAGGATCCTTGATTCTTGAAATTAAAAATCTCACACTAGAGTCCTAGGACTGAGCACCCCTGTGACTCCCGAGACCTGCAGACTTTGCTGCCACTGGAGGGTGGGCGTGGGGTAGGTGAGGTAGTCCCTGGAGCCTGGCCCAGCCACGGAATGCATGGGAGACTTGAAAATGAGTTTGAGTGAGAAGAGGGAAACTTACCATTTACTGTCTCAGCTTGTGGGGAAAGGATTCGGGAGCCTTGCGCTCAGGAAACATAATGTCTGCTTAATCCTTTCTCTCTACACTTTCCCCCAACAAAATAATGGTCTGGGTGTGGGGTTGGGAGGGGCGGGAGCAGGTGGTAAGCTTTGCTCTGGCTCTGTTGTGTGTGCTCTGAGACTAAGTGCTGGGGTTTCGAAAGCCAAAACCCTTTTCTCTGCTCCTGCTGGAACATCTCTTCTGTGAGGCGGTGGACACTACAGGATCCTCCTTCTGGAAAAGGGGGGGTGGGTCTCAGGGGATAAGACGAGGAGGGCGAAACATCAATTACTAGCTCAAAGCCGAATCCTGCTACATTTGTAAGAGCTCAGTTAAAGGAAAACAGGGACTGTTTAGTAGAATGTTCTCAATCTGAGCTGTTTCCAAGAGCAATAAATGAGTGCTGTTATCTGAGCTAAGCACACAGAATGGTAAGAAAATGCATCCTGGTGGATTATCCTCAAATCTTTGGAGTAAACAGAATTTTTTTCTTGCTGTAGCAAAACTTAATTCTGTACCAAAATGGTCATAGAATATTGGAATTTTATGGGAACTCAGAGATGATGTGTGCTGGGTCTTCTCTGTCTTCCCAGATCTAGTCTTCCCCCTACTCCACATTGTTCTGAGCCCTGGGACACTGATCTCCAAGGATCACATCTGTGTGCTTAGCTGCCCTCTGGCTTCTCCTTGGATTTGGCCATTAGGAGGTACCCACTTCACCATCCTTTGACAGTTTTCCTTAACCCTGTCCATGACTTGTAAATAATCCCTTTCATTAAAACTCCCATTTGAGTGTGTAATCTCTGGGACCCTAAATATGACTGTTTTACAGATGAAGAAACTGGCGTACAGAGCGGCCCACTGGCTTCTCCGGTGGTATCTCTTTTCTGCTCCTTTTCCCTGCCATGGTTGAACATTTGTAAATCGAGACCCCAGGACCCTGGAATGCTGGCCTGGGGATGAGGCAGCTGTAGTCTGCTCTGCTCTAATGTGATGGCACATTTCTAAGAATTGTCCTTTTACTTAAAGATGGTATTTTACATGATATATACATATGATGGCATAGTATTCAGCCTTTAAAAAGAAGGAAATCCTGTCATTTGCAACAACATGGATGAACCAGCCAGTCCTTCATAATTCCACTTATAAGAAGTGTCTAAAGTATTCACACTCATAGAGCAGAAGGTAGAGTGATGGCTGCCAGCGGCTCAGGGAGGTGGAAAAGGAAAGTTGCTGTTCAATGGATATAAGTTTCATTTATACAAGATGGACAAGTTCTAGAGATCTCCTATACCACGCTGTGCCTATAGTTCACAAAACTGTATTATACAGCAAAAGTTTGTTAAGTGGGTAGATTTCTCTCTTATTTTTTTAATTTTTTATTGTTATGTTAATCACCATACATTACATCATTAGTTCTTGATGTAGTGTTCCATGCTTCGTTGTTTGTGCATAACACCCAGTGCTCCACGCAGAATGTGCCCTCTTTAATACCCATCACCAGGCTGACCCGTCCCCCACCCCCCTCCCCTCTAGCACCCTCAGTTTGTTTTTCAGAGTCCATCGTCTCTCATGGTTCGTCTCCCCCTCCGACTTACTCCCCTTCATTCTTCCCCTCCTGCTATCTTCTTCTTTTTCTTTTTTCTTAACATATGTTGCATTATTTGTTTCAGAAGTACAGATCTGTGGTTCAACAGTCTTGCACAATTCACAGCGCTCACCATAGCACATACCCTCCCCAATGTCTATCACCCAGCCACCCCATCCCTCCCACCCCCCACCACTCCAGCAACCCTCAGTTCTCTCTTATTTTTTTAATCATACACACAGAATAAGAAGCAAAAAAAAAAAAAAGAGGTATTTTAATAGGTTAAAAAAGTCACTGGGGAAAGGACACGCCTCGGGGAGGACTCTGTCCATGAGGGGGTGGCTGGGCTAGTGGAAAGTCAGGAAATGCCTTCTTAGTCCATTGGGGAAGCACCTGTGTCAGGGCCTGGCTGGAGGAGGGGGGCTAAATTTAATCCCCGCTGTCAGCCCAGAGCCTTGAGCACTCATCTCCCTACTTCAATGTGTGTGACTGGTCAACATTTCTGGTCATGCTTTTGACCTTGTGTGTGTGTGTGTGTGTGTGTGTGTGTGTGTGTGTGTGTGTGTGTGTGTGAGTGTATAAAAGAGAGAGAGAGAGAATGAATTTGCATTCTTCCTTTTATGAACTTTCCTAAGTTCTCTGAGGTCTTTTTTTAACCTCTCATATTTCACTGATTCTAAGACAAGTTTTATTTTTCTCACATTTTGAAACTGGTACCAGAATGTGCCCACAACCAAAAGCATCTTTTGTTGCAGTTGGTCAGGTGGTAGTTGTGCTGTAATTGCATCGCTTGGGCGTGTGTGAACTTGGTAGTTCTGGTAGCCTGACAAGACAACTGAAACCCCTATTGTTTCAGTCAGTGATCCATTTGATGACCATCTGAGAAAGGAATGCAAGTCCTCAGTGTTGACTGAAATCTTCTGGCATCTATTAGTAAGATTTTCTTGCCAACACTTGTGGATAAGTATCAGAAGCTTAGAAGAAAATCCTGAATATAATACTTGAGCACTTTTTTAGGAAATGCTGCATTACTAAAGCTCTTTGTGGCAGAGAGGACAATATTGTGGGGGAAGACACACTCCCTGAATATTGTGTCAAATGTGATTCATAGAGTGGCTTCTGAATGCGAATACCTAAACCAAAGTAAATTTGCATACCTAACCAATTCATTCCACTTTTCATGTTTTCCTTTTTTATGGATATGATAAAACCCAGGCCTTACATAAGTCCAGTAGAGCTCTTTCAGTAAGTATGAAATAAAAGTTCTAAATCATAGTGTATCACAGTTTAATGTGCAGCTGGTTTTTTCTTCCTTGTTGTCATATAAAACAGCATTGTCTCTTACCATCAGTGAATCTTAACCATCAATGATATGTGGTAGGAAAGTAGGAAGTCTATTAAATTAGCAGCATGAATCGAAAGATGAGCTAGAAAGCTAGGGGTGAGGAATGAGTTTAGAAATTCTTTTACTGTATGAATATTTATTAAGTTTTACTGTGAGACCAGGGGCTGGACGAGGCATAAGGTTATAGCTGTGAACAAAACAGCCGCGATCCCTGGGCTCACAGGGAAGACAAGATCTACTGAATTAGTAGTTGCATGCATGATATTACAGAAAAGTGCGGGCTTCTTTGGAATTGTAAATAGGGGAACTTAAGATGGTCAAGGGGAGCAGATGGCTGACTGAGGAAGTGACACTTGAGTGTAGAATGGAAGGACAAGTAGGAGTTAGTCAGGTAGAGGTGAGCGGGGAAGGGGGAGGGGTAATCCTGGCAGAGGGAGAGGGCAGTGTGTATGAAAGCAGGGAAGTGGCAAAGAAGGAGAAGCTGAAGGAAGTGCGGTGTAGCTGGAGAACGGACGGTGGTACAGAGGTGAGAAACAAAGCTAGAGAAGTAGGTGGGCCTCAGATGATGGAGGGCTTTATAGGACATGACGAGGAGGTTGCCCAAAAGTAAGAGGAAGCTGTGGAAGGGGTTTCAGGAGGGGTGTACTATGTCGTGCTCAAATTTTAGAATTGTCGTTCTGGCTGCTGTGCAAAAATGGAATGCTGTAGGTCAAGGACAGTAGCCGTCCTCACTTGATTCGAGGGAAGGAAGTTGGAATGGGCAGAAGTTGTCAAATGATGCAGGGGAATTCTGGAGCAAGCGATAGTTCCCATCACTGGTTGCACTCCTCAGATATTCTATCCTTAGTTCCTGATAACCTAAGACAATAACTTTCTTTGTTTTCAACAGAGTGACTTCTTCTGACCTGAGCCTACAGCGTGCTTTGAGAAATCTGCCACCAGGTAAATACAGAACGAGAGTTTTCAGGTTGATAAGCCACGCTTCTCTCCCAAGACTCCCCAAGACCTAAATTCAACATCTTATTTAATCCTTGCAGTAACCCTATGAGTCAGGCGTTGCCTTATTTCGATCTTGTACATGAGGAAATTGAGGAACAGAGAGGTTAGGCAACTTTATCAACATGCACAAAGATGTTTATCGCAGCATAAATTATAATAGCCAAATGAAACAAAGAGGAGAGACTCTAAACATCCAAGAGTAGTTAAATTGTATCAAATCAATTATGGTACATCATTTGATGGAGGTACTTTACCAATATTCTTTATCAGATTAAGAAGTTTCTTTCCTACTCATAGTTTGTTAAAAGTAAATTAGTTAGTTCACCTGTACATTGAATTTTATTGAATGATTTGCTAATCTCCTGAGGTGATCAAATGACTTTTATCCTTTAATAAAAATTTTGTTCGTGGTGATTTACATTAATTGATTTTTTAATGTTAAGCTACCTTGCATTGCTAAGATAAAACCAACTTGGTCATGATACATTTTTGTACTCAGTGAGATGTAGTTTGTACTCAGTGAGATGTAGTTTGTTGTACTCGGTGAGATGTAGTTTGTTAAATTATAGTCCTGAGATTGGCTAAAATTTTCCTGCCTAGTATTTTCGCTGTCAGGAATGGTTTTCAAAATATTAGAATTACTGGCTACTTGAATGTGTGATGAAATTTGACACTAGAACGGTTTGGGTGTGGAATTTTTTTGAGGGAAGAATTTTCATCTACTGTTTTAATTTCTCATTTATTTAGATTTTCTATTTCTTCTTGAGTCAGTTTTGGTAAGTTTTGGTTTTGGCTACATACACACATTTCTGTTGGCTTTGTATGCAAGAGGGGAATTTCTGGGTCTTGGTGTAGGTATATGTTCAGCTTTAGCAGACTCTGTGAAAGAATTTTTCAAAATGGTTGCATTGATTTAAAAATTTTCATCTCAATCAGGAATATGTGATGGTTCTGATTTTTCATATTTTTCCAATACAAGGTATTTTCTGTTTTTGTTAGTTTGACTGGTTGTTTTTTTATTTAAGCTCTACTGGTGGGTGTGTAGTATCATATTGTAGTTTTAATTTGCATTTCCTTATAGACCAGTGAAGTTAAGTACATTTTCATATGTTAATTGACTGTTCATATATCTTGTTTTATGGAAGTCCTTCTCAAATATTAAAAAAATTGTGGTGATTATTCATGTTTTTTGAAAAAAAATTGAGTTGTCTTATTGATTTATAGACATTTTTAATAATATGTATTCTGGATTTGAGCTTTTGCTGGGATATATGAGTTGTAAATATCTTCTCTTTTTCCTGTGGTTTACCTTTCACTCTCTTTTTAATGAACAGAAATTCCTTTAAAATTGTACAAATTATTTGGTTTTTTGTTTGTTTGTTTTTTCCTTTGTGGTTGGCACTGTTGTGTCCTATTTAAGAAATCTTGGCCTTATTTCAAGATCAGAAAGATGTTTTCTTTTTCCTTCTGAAAGCTATATTATTCTTTTACATTTTGATCTATAATATATCTGCAGTTGATTTTATTGTGTATGATGTGAAAGAGAGGGTCAAGATTAACTTTTCCTATGTGGATACGCACTTGACCAAGCACCATCCTTTGGCCATAGTACTATTTATCTATTTATTTATTTTGGTTAGGCTTCCTGAGGAATAATCAACACAGTAAAATTCTCTCTCTTGAAATTTATGGTTTGATAAGTTTCAACAAATGTATACAATCATGTAACCACCACCACAGTCACAATGCTATAGCCAACAACTGAAAGAGTGTTCCTTCGTAGTAGATCTACTTTCCCTACCTGCAGCCCTTGACAACTACTGATCTGATTTCTGTCCCAGAATTTTTCTTTATTCATAATATGTAAATGAAGTTGTAGAGTATGTAGATTTTCATTTCAGACTTCTTTCACTTAGCATAAAGTTTTTGAAATTTATGCGTGTTTTTGCCTGTATCAGTAGTTTGTTCCTTTTTATTGCTGAGAGGAATTCCACTGTGTGGATGTACCACGATGTGTTTTTCCATTCACCAGTTGATGAACATTTGGGTTATTTATAGTTTTTGGCTATATGAATAAAGCTACTGTAATCATTAGTTAATGGGTCTTTGATAGATTTATGTTCTCATTTTTCTTGGTTAAGTTACTAGCAGTCAGATTATTAGATCACGTGGTAAATATAGCAACTGTATGTTTAATATTATTTGAGAAAAATCCCTCTGGCTGTTTCAAAAGTGACTTATTTCATTTTGCATTCCAGTCAGCAATATGTGAAAGTTTTACTAGCTCCACAGCCTCCCAGCACTTGGTATTAATAGGCTTTGTAATTTTAGCAATTTGAGTTGGTATACAGTGGTACCTCATTGTAGCTTTCATTCTCATTTCCCTAGTGATTAATAATGTTGAACACCTTTTCATGTGCTTCTTTTTTTTTAAAAGATTTATTTATTTATTTAAGAGAGAGAATGAGATAGAGGGAACATGAGAGGGGAGGGAGGGTTGGCAGGAGAAGCAGACTCCCCGCTGAGCAGGGAGCCCGATGTGGGACTCGATCCCAGGACTCCAGGATCATGACCTGAGCCGAAGGCAGTCGCTTAACCAACTGAGCCACCCAGGCGCACTTTTCATGTAATTCTTTACCGTCTGTATATCTTCTCTGGTGAAGTGTCTGTTCAAATTGTTCACCTATTTTTAAACTTATGTTACCTATCTTTCTGTTACTGATCTATAATTGAATATATTGGGGATGCAAGCCCTTTATCAAATATGTGCTTGCAAATACCTTTTCCCAGTCTGTGACTTGTTTTTTTCACATTCTTGAAAGTGTTATTAAAAGGGCAGAACTTTTTAATTTTCATGAAATTCAACTTACCAATTTTTTTCTTTTATGGGTATAAGTTTTTTGTCCTAAGAAATCCTTCTTAAAACCAAGAATACAAATATGTTCTCTCTTTTTTTTTTGTAGAAATTATATAATTTAAAATTTTATATTTAGTTATATGATACATTTTGAGGTAATTTTTGTATCTGGTGTGAGGTAAAGGTCATGGTTCACATTTTTATATGGATGTCTAGATTTTCCAGTACTGTGTGTTAAAAAAGCTATTCCTTTGTCCTCTTTAATTACCTTAGCACTTTTTTCTTTCTCCTCCTCCTCTGGTGCTCTAATTACGTGCCTATCAGACTTTTTGATATTGTTCTATAGCTCTTGGATACTTAAAAAAAATTCTCCTTTCTCTTTGGATAATTTCTATTGATCAATCTTAAAGTTTACCGATTCTTTCAATGTGTCCTGTCTCCTCATCAGCCTAGCAAAGGAAATCTTTACTTTTGATATGCATTTTTTATTTGTAGAATTTCTCTTTGTTTCCTATAGTTTCCATGTCTCTACTGATTTTCTCCATCTTTTCTTGCATTTTATTCTTCTTTTCCATGAGCACCTTTTACATATTAATCATAGCTATTTTAAAATTTCAGTCTGAGTGTTCCAAAATCTGAGTCATCTCTGTCTAGTTGCTCTATCTTGACAATGGGTTGTTTTTCCTTAGTTTTAAAAACATGTCATAATTTTGGTTGAATGTTGAACATTGTTTATAGAAAACTGGTAAATAATAAAGTAAATAATATTGCTACCCAGAAATGGTACACTTCTTCTTTAGTAAGGTGATTGATGTGAGGGTTTGTGTTAATCTTGTTAGCAGATGACAAGATCAGTGGTTAGTAGGGAGGGGCTGGGCTCCTGGTTGCTGGAGTTATCTTCAGCCCACCAGACTCCAGCATTCTCCCGTGGTGGCCTATAGTTACCTTATGCTTAGTGTGGCTGGTGTGCCAGAGGGTTTTTCTCACTGTCCAAGATCCATCCTCAGCTTTCAGTAGACCCACCACACCTGCTCCACTGAAGGGATCTCTCTCCATGTTGGTGCTCATCTAGAAGTAGACTCTTCTTGCCCTGTGCTCAGTGTAATGCAGTGGCTGTGGTGGAGGGGTTGTCCGTTTTCCTGGTCCAGCCTCAGTCTTGGGCAGGCCTTGTGTGTCTGTACTTCAGGACCTGGTCTTTGTCCCTGTTCCTGCTCCTCTTCATGGCAGTCAACCTCTGCCTCGTGTCTGTGGGTGTCTTGGGGAGAGAGGGCTTCCTGCCCCTCCCTGAGTGATAGCAGACCTCTTTGTGTCAGTACCAGACTCTAGGTCTGAGAGTTTTTTTGTCTTTCCATCAGGGCAGATAGCTTTTGCTTCTGCCCTTCTCAAGAATCAGTGGATCTTTGCTTGGATCTTGGGAGTGGGAAGGTTTTCTGCTCCTCTCCCAGTGGTTTAAAGCTCTTGCTTAATGTGGAATAAAGTTGTGGGAAATGGACAGGTTTCTTGCCTGTGCCCTTCTAAAGGATCACTCTTCAGTCTCTGACCCTGCCTTAATCTTTCTCAGGAGTAGCGCCAGAAACCTATGGGAAAAGAAGCTTGAGAAAGGCTCCCGGGGATTCCATACTGTCATGCTCGCACACACTAGCCCCTTAGAATTCATTAACATTTTGGCTGTTTTCTTCTTCCCTGCTTTTATGATGGCCACTCCCTCCTACTGCACTCTGTCAAAGGTGACAGTCTGTGTGTCCCGTCTGTCCTTGGAGATCCATGCCATTCTCTAAATTAGTTCACCTGGCTGTCTTGTAACCTTAGCTCTCTGACTGGCTCAATACAAGTTACGCTTCTGTTGATTATACAGCTTTTTCTGTGGCTTTCTGTATCTTCAGTGGATGCAGAAAGATATTGCAGCTTTTTAAGCACCACTGGTCTTAAAGGAAAATTTGGGTAAATGAAAATGCCAGTCAGAAATGGATGAAAGCCGAATCAAAAGAAGACCATAAAACCACAATCCAAAACTTAATGGGAAAACTGAGAGGCTTCAAGTGTTCTTCTCTGGGGTTGGCATTCTTCTTTCTCAGGAAGTAACTGCCTGCAGTGGCAGGAATCACACAATAGAATAACTTGATTCTGAGGGCTGGGGTGAGGGAAGGAGGAGGATGGCCTCTCCCTGCCCTCCTGGTCTTCATGAGAAGGAGAGGAGAAAGGGAGGCCTGGAAAAGAAAACAAGAAAGAGACCGCAAGCAGGCCCTGTGGAAGTTTGTGGCTTCCAGAAAAGGGGTGTGAAGTGCAGTGTCCTGAAGAACGCCAGATGTCCACAGCACCTAGGGGTGCAGTATCATGCGTCGCCAGCATCCCAGGCACAGTCACATCAACTTGCAGCTTGGATGCTTAACCCTCTGCATCCTTGCTACTCCAGGGGTGGTCTGCGGACCAGTGGCAGCAGCAGCACCTGAGAGCTGGTTAGAAATGCAGGAGGCAAGTCCCATTTAGACCCGACGAATCAGAACCTGCATTTTAACAAGATCCAGAGGGATTCTTCCGCACTTGGAGCTTTGAGAAGTGGTGCTTTACATAATCACTGTTTCTTTTCCCTTTTAGCCAAAGTGCTTTTAATAATGAGATTAAAATCCTTCAAAGTCAAAATATTATGAAGGTAATCCTACCTTAAGAATAAACCAGGACATAGTGCACATAATGAAGACATTTAAATGAATTTTCTAGTTAAATTACTGAATTTAATTGAACAGTGATCACTGATATGCATACTTAAAGCTTCTTATTTTCAAATTCTTTCTTGAGTTTTGGTTCCTAGCACTCAAAAACCTTGCCCCTTTCTTGTAGCAGGGATTTTTCTGTTGTTTCTTCTTATAAAGGTATTTCTTAGACCTAGAAGCTGGCCTCAGAGGGGCAGTTTGGCCTTCCTCTCCACCTTGGTTTCAGTTTAAGAAATAGGTTCCTGCATGAAGCTTCTGTTGATGCTTCAAAACCTGGCCCGAAGGGTTCCAGCAAGGACCCATCCCTCTGTGAAGGTCCTTGCCGAGAGCCCTCAGCTTTCGAATCTCCCCAACTTTGAGGACCCGGTGATGCAAGCGATGGGAATGTGCTGCCAGAATTCTCATTTTCTTTATTTTTCCTCAGCTTTCAATACAAGTTAATTTTACATGTATCCCAATTCTTAGGTTGTCTTCTTTCCTTGATACTGTAAAAAAGCCAGCCATGATCACTGGATCATCGTGGCTGCTTTCCTTTTGTCTTTCCTTGTCTCTGACATGAAGTCAGAGAGTTCTGGCAATATTATGACACTGTTTTAACATATCTTTTTCAGTGTGGGGCCATCTTGTGTGTGTTCTCAGCAGGTAGACAGAGAAGGGCACAAGGTCATGCCTTCTCGCTGAGCCAACCCAGACAAAGAGTTGTCTCAGTTGCTTGAGGCCACTGAATTCTGCTTTGATGTCAGTGGTCACCCTTAGCTTCAAGGGAGTCTGGGAAATGGATCTTTGAGTTGGGCATATTGCTGCTGGCTTTGTTATGGGTTTGCTATGGGTAGAGAACTAAATGCAGACTGCAGACAGGGAGCTAAACATTGGCTTAAATTCTGGTCAGGGTCAGCTATAATCAGGTCTATTACTTTTGCTGCTGAAGTATTTTCATTCATAGGAAAGAAAAATAAATACTGCTGAGGCCAGAAGTAGAAGGGAGGGTGTCTAGACCTCCGAGTCCTTTCCCTCACTCAGTCTCAGCCACTTGAGAAGTCACTCCCTTGAGGAGGAGGGAAGGGATGCAGCAAAGGGAAGCAATCACCTTCTAGTAGTTTTAAGAAGACAAAGCGTTTTGTTTTATGTGCCCAGGGAGAGGTGCTGGGGAGGGGGGCATGGTGCTCCTCCTAATAATTGTTATATACATATGTGTGTGTTTCACACGCACACAAACATACACACAATCTTAGTATATATTATTCTGTAGTGTGATGCGGTTTTATTATATTTGTTTCTTTATGTACTTTTCTCAACTCCTGCTGTTAATGACCCTGTAGTATAGACAGTCATCGGCTATGGGAGTTGAGAAAAGGGAGAGTTTGCGTGTACTGAAGTTGTGAATTCCTCGCAAAGGAGGTGCAGATGAATCGTGTATACACTGTCAAGAGTGGGTAGCGTTCTCCCAGGCAGAGAAGGGCGATTTGTGGCGAATGCAGCATGGGCTGTAGCCAGCAGACTTCCAAGCTACTTCGGAAGCACCCTGTAGGATTCTTCCTAGGATCCCCTCCATTGCCACACAGCAACCCACCAACCAACAAACAAGCTGTTGCTGCTCCCCTCACCCACTGGTATGTAGCAGGTTCTGGCCCCTCTTCGCAGCCTTGTCACCCTTGACTCTTGCTGTCATGCCAATTTGGAAACCCGCGACAAGCCCAGCTCCCTACACAAGGCTCAGCTCAGGCTTGTGAGCTGACAGCTAATTGTCGCTGCTGATTGCTTTGCTGACAGTGCTTTGTGGCTATTTTGGTTTTTCTTGAGCAGTCCTTAATTAGAGGAAATGACATCGTGTGCTGTCCAATCAGTCTCTTGTCGGATATTATTACATTTGTGGGAGAATCAAGGCAACACTTGGGTTTCTTCTTGCCAAGCTGGTATGAGGGTCGTGCCCTGTTGTGCAGTTGGCTTGGCAAAGCAGTGACACCCCCCCCCCCACCCAGCTCTGAGACAGGTTTGCCACTGGTGTGAGGGAAGAACATTTTACATTTCCAGTGTGGGCTCGAAGTACGCAAGGCTCCTTGGGGTCCCCTGTTCATGCAGCAATGTCACGCTGAAACTTTATGCCTCATGGTGGCTGTTGCCCAGAGAGGATGCTGACTCTCTTCTCCCTGTGATGAGTTATTTCAGGATTCCTTTGATATTTACCTTTCTGGTTGATATGGAAAGATGCTTCCATTTTTCCCTGGAGAAATACAGATATGACCTGAAGATGGCTCCTATTTGGTGAAGTTTTAGAGGTGGTTTGTCATGTAGTATGAGAGAGAGATAGTAAGATCTTACTACGTTGCTTTAGTTAGCAAGAAGAATGAGCTTATGTTAGAAACTATTCTGAATTATAAAATAAGTTTGAAGAGCTTTACAAGTCTTCACAGAATAACTGAAATCCACAGAATAACTTTTACCAGCTGTTTTTAAGTATGACTACCTTCTAAAACTACTTTACTGAATGCTTTATTTTGGAATAGCTGTGTTTATTTTCATGTAAACCATGTGTGAAAGTTTAAAAAATCAGTTTATCTGTCTAATGAGTATGGACCTTTTTTTTTTTTTCCCCCTAAGGTTTTTGGTTTTGGTATTAACTGCTTTGCAACAAGGATTAGTAAATCTGCTGGGGTGCCCTCAGGCTTACCAAAACAGCATGACACACAGTTCCTGCCCTCAAAGAACTTACCTTTTTAAATTGGGAAGCTAACATTCTCCAGTAGTCCTTTCTGCATGGCTTCCTCAAAGCATCTATGTGGTTACGTGGTTTTTCTCCAGGAGTGTTGAGTGTTGGAGCAGAGAACACAGAATACAGAATGAATCCAGGGTTAAAAAGAGAAGAGGACAAAGATACTGAGGGTTCTGTGGAGAGATCATAAGCATCTCAGATTGTGCCCAGAAGGAAAGGAGCCCAAGGGATGTGTGGGTAGGGAGGGGTGGGAAGGATCATGAAGATGGACGAAGTGATTAACTGACATGGCGGGTGGGTGGACACCAAAGACGGGAGGACTCCATGAGGTCAACCAAGACATGGAGAGTGTTAAGGGCAGGAGAGATAGAGCAAAATGTTACCTGTTTCCTGCAAGTCTCTCTTATCTCTTCAATGAAAGGGTAAAAAGGGGCCAGGCCTGGTGTTTCTTTTGTGTGTCTCTTTTAGCTCTTGGTTCACTCTGATGCTCTAGCATGTGCTTCCTAAATATTTCCCGAAGAAATTCAGCTCACTCATGGGTTTTGTGAAGATCAGTTGGGGTCAATGATCAAATTTCTTTCACACGTGTGGAAATGATTGATGTGCTCTTTGGTTCATGTCTCTGGTGAGCCCCAAAGTGATTCCTTGCATAGTCTGATGGCGTGAGCATCCACACATGTGCTACAGTGAGGAGGAAGTCTCTGTCATCGGATATTTGTTCATTACTGTTGGGTGAAGGGAAAATGTTACTACTACCAGGGAGACAGTCTAGGTAGACGTCAGAGAGTCCCACATGCCAGATGTGATTTCGCCTTACCGGTGAAGCCAAAAATGCTGTTTCTTTATATAGGCCAATAGTTTTCATTTTCCTTTTTGTGATTTTTCCAGCTAAGTGCATTTGAAGCCCCACATGAACAACTTAAACTTCTTTCTGATCTTCTTACTGTTCCCCCACTCAACATCTAACTTCTACTTCAGTTTATATTTAGTTGAAGTCATCTTCATGAAAGACTCGCACAACTGAAGTTGCAGCAAAAACTAGGGAATACAATTTTCATTTGGAATAAAAGCTAAAACTTTACAAGATAATTCCTATGCACGCTTGTATATTTTGTAATGAACTTGCGGCTCCCTAGGTGCCACACCCACCGGGAGTTCTTTGCAATGGTGTCCTATAGTCACTGGGTTACCCTAGTGCTGGCCCAGTGCTGGGACACAGCAGAGGCTCACAACCGTATGTGCACCTGCGGCGATTGTGTCAGATGTCCAGCTCAAACACACCAGCAGTGTCTCTAATGCAGATTTTCTTAGGTAGCATTGTAAGGTTCCTTAACCTGTACCCCAGACACCACAGACTTGATCAGAATCATGCGGTTACCATGGTATCCAGAGAGCCCTTAGAAGCTCATCGACTTCTCCAGGCAGAGAAAAAGATGGTAAACTGCTCCAATAGAACATTTTCTACCTTAGAAGCCGAGAATAGACACTATATTTATCTGAAACAGCAAATCTGATTTTCAAAACTTCTTTCAAGCATAATCTGTTATAAGATATCTGCTGAAAACTGCTCACAGGTTTATATGTGCTAGCACTGACTTTAGCACATTTTCTTTCATCGCTGATCTGGAAGCTTCTTTTTGAATAAAATAGAAATGTGAATGGCTCTGGCTGAGAAATCCCTTTCAATGTTAGAGAAGAGTTGAAGTAACAGAGCCCTCCTTGTTTGTTCAAGGAGAGTGAAGCAAAAATGGGTCTACCATGAATAAAATGCCAGGCCTGCTTTCTTCACAGGAGACTTCTCCCCTCTGATGCAGTTCTTTGATGTTAATCTAATTCTCACTAATTGCTACCTCCAAAGCAACAGAGTTTAGATCTTTGAAAGGATTGCTTTTTATAAAATCTTACTGTCTGAAATTTCTGGTTAATGGAAAGGCCACTGAACTACTACCTTTTTGCCACAGAGTTAGTGGACAGGGGCTATTTAAGTCATTAATTTGTTTTGCTTGACATTTTTATAACATTTTGCAATCTTCTATAACATTTACATCCACTGTTATTTGAGCTATGTAACAACCTTTGTAAGGCAAAGAGAGATTTTTATTTGAATGAGGGGATTGAGATAAAGATTATGTCTCCTTTAAAATCAGTTCTTCCTGTTCCTAAGTCAAATTCCATTTGCCCTGTCATGGTGGGCAAAGCATGAGGGTAGGAAGGGAAAACCTATAGTTTGTTTGGTACTTATCTGTTTAATCATTTGTCTCCCTGATTTGACTTTAAGCTTCCTGAAGGTGGAAATTATTTTATTCATTGTTAGATTTCCAGGGCCTAGAATAGTGCCTGGCACATAGTAGGTGCTCAATTAACATTTTTGTGAATGAGCAAGTAATAATAATGACAACATTTTCACCTCTACCTGTCCCCTTCTTACACACTCCAATGGCATAGAAAATGTTGAATATAAGAATTACAGGCTATCTCAAATAAATAGTGATGTGGATAAGTGGGGAAGTGCAGATCATCAGTCCATTAATGTAATGGGTGAAGAATACTGAACTGAGCTGTAGAAAAACACAGAAGACACTGAAAATATAGGTCCTGCCTTGAAGAGCTTAAAATCAACTTGAAGAAACCCACCATGGAAAAGATGAAGAAAACCACTCACAGTCTGTTTGGTTGGCCCTGCCCTCTTGGAAACTTGTTTGGGAGAAATAAAAAGGACATGCATTGCAAAACACCTTGATCTCGGAGGGAGGAGGGCGTGGAGGAACTCTATTGTCACTTTCTTTGTTTGGTTCTATAATTACCTGTACCTTTTCAAGTGTTTTTATGCAAGAAACTAAATACAGAGACTGGTCGAGGGATGAATCATTCTAATTAACTGGGATAGAAGGTGAACTTTGACAAAGCTTCAGTTGGCTCTTTTCTTTAAATAGTCAAGTAATTATGCTGTAATTTAGCATCAGTAAACAATTCTTTCCATCCTTATCTCAACCAGAACTAATAGTTTCCAAGTCCTTTAGGGGTGATGCTTTTCAAGTTTCAGTCCTCGCACCACCTGCTTAAGTATGTGCTGCTGAAATTCTGATTCAGGGGTCCGGTGCAGGGTCTGGGAAATCTATTTTTTTTCTTTTTAATAAACATGTTATTTTGGAATAATTTTATATTCATAGAAAAGTTGCCAGGATAGTACCAAAATTTCTTATATTTCCTTCACCTAGCTTCCCCTAATGTTAACGTCTTATATAACCAGAATATATTTGTCAAAATTAAGAAATCAGCATCAGCAATGATGCTGAGCTACAGACTGTATTCCAGTTTCACCAGTTTTTGCACTAACATCCTTTTCCTGGAACATTCCATTCCATATTCCATTTTGTTGTCCTACCCCCTTCATCTCCTTGACTCTGTGATGGTTTCCCAGCTTTTCTTCAGATCTGCATTTTTAACCCTGGGGTTCAGAAGCATGTGGTGGGGATGGGTAGGGGGATAGGGACTGGGGGTTGGGGGGCCTCCCCTTGCCTGAGGAGACCTTGTGCTTTTCATTCCAAGTCATGCTCCTATTCGTCAGGGACCCAGCAGCAAACAGAAGGCACACTCTGCAGGACTCTGAAGACAACTGAGCAAAAGTACTATTTACAGAGGTGTAGACAGTGAAAGGAGCAAATAAGGGATATTAACACAACCAGGAATGCTTAGTAAGGAGAAGCTTCTACTCCCTTTGGGATGCGGGCAAGAGGAGCAAGGGCCCCTCAGGTGGAGCTGTAGTCAGGGATGTGTAATTGGCTCTTTGAGAAAGAAAAGAGCCACTGCTAGAACTGTGGGACTCCAATGTACGGAGGACATGGGGCAGGGGGACCCTGGTCTTCATCACCTCTACCCTGGTCTCCTGCTGGTACCTCCCATTGGCAGAACTCCACAAGGAGGCAGAAGGCCGGGGATGGGCGACATAGTTCCTGGGCACAGAGGAAGGAGGGATGGGTGGAGAATGGGTCTGGAGAATGGATTTAGAGAGAGGTGGCAGTGAGAACCAGCACTGTGTAAAGCAAAATGCAGAAGAGATAGCCTGATTAGTTCATGGTGCCTGAGTTAAAATGTCTTCTCTGCTTATTAATTCATAGCTCCTAGGTCATTAGGGGCCCATAGCTTAAAAAAAAAAAAAAAGAGGATCCAATAAAAACATTACGTTTAGCCTTGGAAACTGTACAGTTTATTAGCTTGTTGCAAATTCAACAAATATCCCTTTGGTGGGTTAATGATATAAAGAGAACGGTAGACTCTGGCTAAATAAAGAAATATCCAGACTGAAGAAAAAGAAGTGCCATCTGAGATATAGTTTTAGAACTGATGATGAATTTTGAGTGTCATATACCACCTTGTACGATTTGGATAAAATGGTGCTTTAAATTTTTTTTCTATTTTGTTAATTGGCCCTAGTTTTTGAAAGGCATTATCATCACCCTTTCTACACTATAGTGAATTGAATTCTGGGCACCCAAGAAAAAAAATTCAGACAGTGTTCTTTTTCTAATTGCAAAAGAATAGGAATGGAATAAAAGCTCATCTTTTTCAAGCATCCATGTGACTTATGGAGAATCTCTAGTCTTTAGAACTGGCTTTCCTGGGGTTTATCCAATGGGAGTATATTGATGGTGGGGATGAAAGTGTTATATTTCACCCCCTCATTTCAAAAAAGGAGAAGTTAGAAAGGAAGAATATTAGCTATATTTTGCTGGTTTTGACATTAAGCTTGACATTAAATCATTGTTTGCCCAAACAGAAAGCTTGGTGGAGGTTTGTTTTGCTCATGAATGTTTTTCACAGATAATGGTCTTCTCTTGTGCTGGCTCACCATCCTCAGCCAGGACACAAACACTTCTATATTTAGTTTGCACAGTGGTTGCATTGGGATCTTAGCAGGAAACAGAATTTACCTCGGAGGGTTTGAATGAAGAGAGTTTAATGACGGGGCTGTTGCAAACCTGTGGGTTATGTTACAGGAATAAACAAGGGGTGCTTCAGCACCCAGGAACTAACAGCAAAAGGGATGCCATTGCCCAGGCTGAACGGACAAGAGGAACAGATAGTGGAGTCCAGTGAGGGTTGTAATTATGGAGGAAGAGTCACTCGACAGAGGCCATAGCTGGAAAGGGAGAGAACTCTTGTTAGACACTGCAGTAAAACAGAGAGAATAGGGAAAATAGCACCACACTGCTTTCCTCCCACCTTCCCACATTTGACTGGTGCCCCCCACTAGTCAAACCCAACAGGAAGTTAGAGGCCCAGGGAGTCTAGGTGATCACAACCCTCCCACCCCTGGCCCCTGACCCCCAGGCAGGAGAGGTGGAGTATGGTTAGGGGTGTCGTAGAGGGGGAATTGGGAATAACCAGCAAAATGGTCCATTGCCATTGAGCCCCCAAAATGATTACTTGTGACATTAGGTTTGGAGAAAATGCAAAGTGGATGCATTAAACTAATGAGCAAATTAATTTTCTGTAAAGCCACTCTTATCACTTTAAAAGCTTACTACTCACCTAGCCTGTTCTGAAGTTTTAGTGCATAAAGACTCTGTCTTCTAAAGTTTTCTTAACCTCATTGTGTGGTAAGAAACATGCTGACCTTTAACATAATGGGGAGCCTCATTTTGACCTCCAGGGGCCCTGAGGGAGGGGGACCAGCATAGCTCATGTTATTGGTTGTCCCAACTGCCATTTTCAGAGTTAAAAATGGTCATTGGAACAGGTACAATAGTTCCCTCTTATCCGTGATTTTGCTTTTCATGGTTTCAGTTACCTGCTGTCAACTGTGGTGCACAGGCTGATGATCTTCCTTCTGAATATCATCCGGTCAGTAGTAGCCTCATGCGGCATCACAGGGCCTGTGTCATTCATGTCACTTTACCTCGTCAATAGACATTTTATCATCTCACATCATAACAAGAAGAAGGATGAGTATAGTAAGGTATTTTGGGAGACCACGTTCATGTAACTTTTATTGCAGTGTATTATTATAATTGTTCCATTTTATTATCAGTTATTGTTAATCTCTTGCTGTGCCTAGTTTATAAATTAAACTTCATCGTAGGTATGTATGTGTAGGAAAAAAACATGGTAGATACAGGGTTTGATACTATATTCAGTTTCAGGCATCCACTGCAGGTCTTGGAACATAGTCCCAACAGATAAAGGGGGACTATTATATGCTTTTATTGTTTTAATAGGTTGTTTCTCTTGAAGCTAAATGTAATTACCTAATAATCATTTCTAGTTGTTCATTGGTTATTTGTGCATGAATTATTTAATGAGAATAGACCCAGATAACCAAGTGGCAAAAAGGCTCATTTGGGGGGAAAAACATTCACTCTAGCCCATACCCCCATTTGGAGATTATTTGAAAATAAAAGCAAAGTAGCAACTTAAAAGCTTCTGGCAGCTTGAACCAAACCTGGCCCTGGGATCATTCAAGAATTTTTTTCTAGGAGGCTCAGAGAAAGAGAGCTGAAAATAGACGAGTTTGCGGCAATTTCAGAAAAAGGACCTGAAAATGTTTTCTTTAGCTGAGGGTTTTTATTGAGTGACAAGTCAGCAGTGCCCAGAAAATTGCATTATTGGGAGAAGAAATTCATATTTGATTTTCTTTTTCCTTGTGGGCTATTTCTCTTTAATGCTTTATATCAAATCTTTAAATGTGATGCAGTGACAGCCTATCAGTCTCCTTTATTTTCTGTAATATTTTTTTCTATATAACCCCACTTTTTCTTTCCAGATTTGTGATGAATTCTTGGCAGGACTACCTTCATCTAAAAGGCTCCAGAAAAAAATAAAATCCTGCTCTTTGAAAATAGTATTGACTTATATATGTTAGTTAGTTTAGTATCAGTCTCAGTTATGTTTCCTGTTTCCTTAGCTTCGAAAAATGTCTGGCCCAGTTTTGTCTTCGGCCACAGTGGCTGATTTGTTTATATCATGAAAATGTTAAGGAAAGGTAAAAAAAAAAAAAAAAGTGGTCATAAGCTATTCTCCTAGGAGTCGATTGGCTTAAAGTTCAAGGGTCTTTCAAAGCTTAAGTGAGTTTAATTGCAATTTTGAGCAAAACTAAAGAAAAAAAAATCTGTTGATCATGCCTTATGAAGGGAAGGTCATCACTTTGAGTAGCTAGAATCAATAAGCTGCTGATAGTTACTCTAAGTGGATACAAAGACCTAATTTGCCCTTATTGACCTGACCTGTGCTGGGTGTTAGAGTAGGTAGGAAGTGGTTAGTGCAAGGCCATGCTACTTTCTTTAACTTAAGAACCTGAACCCATAGTAACGGGCATTAGCGCTGATACCAAGATCACTTCCGCCCCTGCAGCTATTTCTGTCTCTGTCAGGATCATTTTCTAGTGATCCCGTGGTGGTAAACACTGATGCATCTTTCTTTAACTCTGGTGCCTTCCACACTGCCTCAAAATCAGTTAGTCACCGTGGTGCTAGCTTTGCAAAAGAGATTCATTTCCTTTCCACTGTTATCTCAACAGGCAAGGACCTTCCTAATGGCCTGGTTATTGAGATAACCTCCTGCAAGGCTGCCAGCTCATAGTATTAACTTGCTTCTAGAAAGGAAGCTTCCTAGACCGGCATATTTATCAGGATCTGCCCCTGCTCTCTCTCTCTCTTTCTCTCTCTCTCTCTCAGCTAGTTATCGCCTACAGAGTAAAATGCCTGTCAGTAACCAATGAATACATTTCCGTGAGCAACTGCTGTGGGCAAGGCCCCGTGCACAGTGCTGTAGGAACACAGACCATGTCCACTTGCCTGTTCACCTTGTGTCCTTGGTTCATTTATCATTTCTTATCGAGCAGGGATTATACTTGATGTGTATAAGAGCGCAGCCAACACTGGCTTCTCATCAGCATTCCTGATTACACATTTTCGGTCAAGGATGGCTCTGGAAGATCTGCAGCTTGGAAAATTATATTCATAGTCCCCTCAAGGCTGCTTGATGTGGCTCCTAATATTTTTGAAACTCTCTGTTTATAATTATCTTCTGAACTCTTAAGTTATAAAAGCAAGGGTCTCATTACTGCGTTCTTTTGTTCAAGACACAATTTACGGAATGCCTGCTTCATACCAGGAGCTGTGCCAAATCCTTGGCATTCTAAGGTATGTTGAAGTCCACCAAGCAAAGACTACCAGGGACACACCATAGTCAAACAAACTTAGGTTTATTATCTTGAGGCAGCAAGGGGGAGCACATACGGGCTTGGGGGCATTTCAACAGGGTGGCGATAGATTTTAGGGAAGAATAATCTACAGAGTTTGTAAAACTGAAGTTAGTCATAGAATTGGTCAGAATTTATAAAGTATGAAGTTGCTGAAACAGTCAGTGGTCTTTAGGACGTAGGACTTTGTGTGGAATTATTCTTAGACTGGTTTGTCTGTGGTCTGATTTAGAACAACCATGGGTCTGAATGAGCTGGTATTAAAGAGTCTGAAATTAGTTTGTCCTGCATGTCATGGTTTGGTACAATTTTTCTATTTTTGTGAGTCATAATACAATTTTGCAAGTTGTGGTTTCTGTTTCAATTTTCAATCCCCTCCTCACATCCTATGGCCAGCTGAACTGGTTTTCCCCCTTTTCAGAAGAATAATGACAAGGTTCTTGTCCTCAAAGAGTTCTCAGTCTAGGCTATTAAAATATAATTTGATATGTTCCATGATAGAGATACAAATAAGGTGTTACGGAGTTCAAAAGAAATAACTTTAAGAAAAAACTACCATTTTGTTGAAATCCTAACATAAACAAAACGCATATATTATATACAAGGCAAGTTACATACATTATTTTATTTAATCCTCAACAACCATATGAAATTGGTGCTACTTTTCTTATCCTCATTTAAAGACAAGAAATTGAGATGTGAAGAGGTTAAGTAACCCAATCGAGCTGGTCACCCAGCTAAGAGACAATAGATCTAGGACTTTATTAAACAAACATTTACTAGATACTGTTCTGGGTACTTTACATCATCTGCAAAATAGACCTTTGAAGTAGCTCCTGCTCTTTATCCTATTTCACTAATGAGGAAGCTGAGCATTGGAAAGTGAAGTAACTCATCTAAGGTCATAGCTCATAGAGGTGGGGCTCAGACCTAGGCAGCTTACCCCTGGTCCATGCACATCACTGCCTCGTCTGCTGCTTTTCTTGAGTCCTCGTGTTTGGCTTCTCACCACTGTGTTCTTTTTTTTTTTTTTTTTTAAGATTTTATTTGAATTTAAGTTAGTTAATATATAGTGTATTATTAGTTTCAGGGGTAGTATTTAGTGGCTCACCAGTTGCATATAGCACCCAATGCTTATTACATCCAGAGCCCTCCTCAATCCGCATCACCCAGTTATCCTTCCCCCCCCCTCCCCTCCCCTCCAGCAACCCTCAGTTTGTTCCCTATAGTAAAGAGCCTCTTATGGTTTGCTTCCCTCTCTGTTTTTATCTTATTTTTCCTTCCTTTCCCCTATGTTCATCAGTTTTGTTTCTTAAATTCCACATATGAGTGAAATCATATTGTATTTGTCTTTTTCTAGCTGACTTATTTTAGTTAGCATAGTACATTCTAGTTTTATCCACGTTGCCAATGGCAAGATTTCATTCTTTTTGATGGCTGAGTGATATTCCATTCTTCATTCTCCATTCATCAGTTAACGGACATTTGGCTCTTTCCATGTTTTGGCTATTGTGGACATTGCTGATATAAACCTTGGGGTGCATGTGCCCCTTTGAATCACTATTTTTGTATCCTTTGGATAAATACCTAGTAGTGCAATTGCTGGGTCATAGGGTAGTTCTGTTTTTAACTTTTTGAGGAAACTCCATACTGTTTTCCAGAGCGGCCGTACCAGTTTGCATTCCCATCAATAGTGTAAGAGGGTTCCCCTTTCTCTGCATCCTCACCAACATCTGTTGTTTCCTGAGTTGTTAATTTTAGCCATTTTCAGTGGTGTGAGGTGGTATCTCATTGTGGTTTTGATTTGTATTTCCCTGGTGATGAGTGATGTTGAGCATTTTTTCATGTGTTTGTTGGCCATTTGTATGTCTTTTTTGGAGAAATGTCTATTCATGTCTTCTGCCCATTTTTTGACTGGATTTTTTGTTTTTTGGGTGTTGAGTTTGATAAGTTCTTTATAGATTTTGGATACTAGCCCTTTATCTGATATGTCATTTGCAAATATCTTCTCCCATTCTGTAAGTTGCCTTTTAGTTTTGTTGATAGTTTCCTTTGCTGTGCAGAAGCTTTTTATCTTGATGAAGTCCCAGTAGTTCATTTTTGCTTTTGTTTCCCTTGCCTTTGGAGATGTGTCTAGTAAGAAGTTCTTTGCAGCCAAGATCAAAGAGGCTGTGTTCTTCTCTAGAATTTTGATGGATTCTTGTCTCATATTCAGGTCTTTTATCCATTTTGAACTTATTTTTTGTGTGGTGTAAGAAAGTGGTCCAGTTTCATTCTTCTGCATGTTGCTGTCCAGTTTTCCCAACACCATTTGTTGAAGAGACAGCATTTTTCACAGAGCTGGAACAAATAATTCTGAAATTTGTATGGAACTAGAAAAGACCCCAAATAGCCAAAGTAATGCTGAAAAAGCTGGAGGCATCACAATTCTGGACTTAAAGCTGCATTACAAAGCTGTAATCATCAAGAGGGTATGTATGGTCCTGGCACAAAAACAGACACATTGATCAATGGAACAGAATAGAGAACCCAGAAATGGACCCTCAACTCTATGGTCAACTAATCTTAGACAAAGCAGGAAAGAATATTCAATCACCTCTGTGTTCTTAACCACTGATAGAAAGGTTGACATGGCTGGGATATGGTGGTTAGGTGAGATATTTCTGCATGGACTAGGGAGAAAAGGCTGTGCCATTCCATTTAAGAAGAGTAGCCTGCACAGAACTCTGGGAAGAGGAAAGGCTCTACTTGTTCAGGGAATGAGGAACCTTGAGTGCATAGAATGGGAAAGTGGTCAAAGCAGATAGAGCTTGGCACATGTACTGGGACCAGGTTGGGACTTTACAGTCTCTCCTTTGGCCTGTGTTTGACCAAAAAAGATGCTCCTCTTCTCAATACTGCACTTGGCTCTGAATGACCATTCTGGTCATAATGCATCAGCGAAGAGATTTGTCATTACCAAAGATACTCATGCTGGCAACAATTCCAAAGGAGAAGTTCCAGAAATGTATTAAGCAAAGGAAACTTTAGGGGGAAAAAATTGCTGCCTAGAGATACCTTGAGATGATTGCTTTGAAGAGCATAATATTAATTTGAATGTCTATGTCCTTGTAAGTTAACAAAAAAATATGCCATGACTTTCAGTCAATCCAGAGTCTTTAGTAGCAGCTTTTATTTATGGAGTTCTGGGAATTGACATGCATTTAATTTTTATATCAATCCCATAAGGTAGATACACTGTTCATGTTCCAACTGTATAGATGAGGAAACTGAGGCTCAGAGGAGTCATGGGACGAATCACACCATGGGAGATGGTAGAGCCAAGATTTTAACCTGGTTTGTCTGGTTCCAGAGCCCATTCTACCATATAACCTCCAGAAGTCTGTGTCCTGATTCAGCTGGGAAAGTGCAAGCAGTCAAATGCCTGGAGAGTTAGCAGACAAGAGAGCAAAAGCAGTGAAGGGACATGAGGAGTTTACTTAGAAGAGCTACAGTCACCTCTTCCCCATTCTGTATCAGACCTGCCCCTTTTTGCATGCATCACTGAGATTTATTAGTTTAAAATAGTATCCTCACTCAGTGTTACTCCTTGGACACCAAGAGGTAGTCCAAAAAGCTGAGGCTGAATTTCTAGCCTTCCTTGGGCAATGGAGATCCCTCAGCCTTGCTGGAACATGAACTCGTCAACGAATTAGTAGATACATTTGTATTGACCTTTCTTTTTTTTTTATAACAGCTTTTTTTTTAAAGATTTTTATTTATTTATTGAGAGAGAGAGAGAATGGTAGAGAGAGAGCATGAGATGGAGGAAGGTCAGAGGGAGAAGCAGACTCCCCGCCGAGCAGGGAGCCCGATGCGGGACCCGATCCCGGGACCCCAGGATCACGACCCGAGCCGAAGGCAGTCGCTTAACCAACTGAGCCACCCAGGCACCCTGTATTGACCTTTCTTAATAGAAAGTGATTTCTAGAGGTTTGCTTATTTAACTAATGACAAGTGCCCTCATTGGGAGCGTGGGCACAGAAAGATCTTTGCTGACTCTGGACAAGTGATGATCTTTGTTAATTTGGTACTCCAAATTATGGTACTCCAGTTCTTCACGGCATCAGGGAAAACATGGTAGCAGTAGCTAATGAGCCTGGACTGCACATTCTGGAAATGAAGAGTGATTTGTTACCATTTTCTCTATAGAGTATGCTTGTGGATTAATTGTATTAATTAGTCGACTAACCTAAGAATGACCTGGTCCTTTTGGCCTAATGTTTGTCCCTACCAGAGGCAATGGTAGATAGCATAGTCAGTGAGGACCTGAGCTGGAGTTATGCCATCAGAATATGAATCCTGATGCTTGGCTTATCTTGGGCAAGTTACTTAAGCTTTCTGCACCTCAGTTTCTTCATTTCTAAAATGGGACTGATGAGAGTATCTACCTCATGGGGCTATTTTGCAGATCAAACAAGAAAATCCTTGAAATTACTCAGCATGACTCAGTTCATAATAAGGACTCAGTAAACGATAAGAAAAGCAAATATTGATTGAACACTTGTTCTGTACCAAGCCGTGGTTGTGCACTGTGCAGCTCCCAGTAGAGCCTTCCACATAGACAACCACGGGGATGTCACCCTCAGTGTCATGCAACATAATGGCATTGTGCCAGGACTCGCCCGGAGGACTTTACATGTTTTGTAACTCTTTAATCCTCATGACAGCCTGTTATTAATCCTGTTTACAATTTAGACACGGATGAGAATTACCTTGCCCAAGTTTAGCCAGCTGATAAGTGGCAAGGCTAGGATGTTGGCCATTTGTATTATTATGGTATGGAGCGCATGGTTGACAGCCACAAAATAGGAGGATGATCTCCTTGGTAGCCTGGTGTTCTTCCTCAACCCATAATGCATTGGTTGTCCTTATGTCTTTCAGTATTTTTGGAATTAATGGAAATTCATTAATTCACTTGACCTTGGGAAAAGGTTATACAACTTTCCTTATCATAATTCAGTTATATGTGATTAGGGTTGAGGGAGGATAAGGAAGAAGTGGGGGAGAGAGAGAGAGAAAGAACAAGCCTATCGAACATTTGCATAAAACCAGCAATCCTATCTACCCTCCTGTCAGGATAAGTCACAGCCCATGCTCTTTGATCAGACGGCTTCACTTCTAATATGACTTCCATGGTGTGAGCATCTTGCCACATGGAGTTTTAATAATGTACTTTTCATATAATATGGCCCCCAAATGAAGCCAAGTAGTTCAGCTGGTACTCAACCAAAGAAACAGAAATTTACTCTAGTGCCAGAACAAAAACTGGCTGTGCTGGAATTTTTGACAAATGGTATGGCAAGGTCCCAGGGAGACACCTTCCTGAGGGACTCTTGAAGCACCTGCCGCTTTAGAAGATCCTATTTGCCCTGAAAGGTGGGCAGCGAGAGGTCAGAAGCATAGCAAGTGTTTTAATGTATTGACAGTGCCTTCTGAATTGGTCTGGGTTCTCTGTGGCTCCCGCTTTGTCCACAGACATCCTATAAAAAAGCAGCTCTAAATATGTTCCATTTTTCTTTGTTTTCTCTTCTCTGTGGCACCCCCTCTTTACCTGACCCCTTTGCTATTGATGGGTTGCTGAGCTCTTTCTTTCCCTGTCCCTTTGGCCCTGTCTTTTTTCTTGGTTGGCATCCAAACCTTTGCCCTTCTTGGCCCTCCCTGAACTTCCTTGGCTCCTACAAGCCTGGGAAGAGAACTCAGGCATACAAGTTAGTACTATTTATGTCAAATAGATAACTTTTGCAAGCTTCTGTATGTTTTAAAATTACTTTTTTTTTTCTCCTGAAATTTTATTGGAGAGGCCAAAGTAAGAATATTTCAAGGTTAGGGGTTTTGTATTAGTAGGATTACAATGGAGAAGATCAGTGTTGAATCCCTTTCTTAAATTCTCATCCTGTGTGAAGCTCTAAGGGTCTCAGGCTCATGGGAACAAGTAGCATTAGTGGTTTTTCCATGAGAGATTCAGGGGCACCTGATAATTTATAGCATTTGTGACAAAGCTGTGTCAATGTGTGGTTTCACACTGAGGCTACTCAGGACACCATCAGCATTGGAGAAGATGAATCTTTTCCATAAAATAGCATGTTGTCTATACAATGCCTAGCAAGAGAATATGATTCAGCGTGCTCTCTGCCACCTTTTAAAAAATAACAAAATATATTTTCTTTTCTATTTCCTAAAACCAAAATAAACTACTTCCTACTACTGTCATTCACAGAGCCAGATGGAGAGAAAGAATGTTTTCATCTAGGACAGGGAAAATCAAAATGGCAAGATTGGAAGTTGGTTTGAGGGCCTGGCCCACATTTGGCAATTGGAGAATGTTAGTTCATCTGCTATTTGCTGAGGGGAATTGGTTCCACAAATTACTTTTATGGTGTCTATTACTGAAATGGTATTTGGAGGCTGTGTTTAGGAGAATGTTACCCTAATGCCAGGACAGTCTAAGAGAATATGACTTAGAGATGAGAATAGAGAGTCTGGATTGGGCCTATTTCCTCATTTTTCCTACATGATTGATTTGAATTTATTAGAATTTGAATTAAGGGAGCATCTTATCTCCTCTTCCCTGACTTCCTCAAACCTGGGTTAGTTGTGCCTCCTTGGTCTCCCTATACTTTCTCAAAGCCACTCTTCACATTTTATGAGAATTACCTGTTTCATGCATCTTTTGTAAATTCGGACTGTGACATTACCTATACCCAGAATGGTATCTGGAACATAGTTGGTGCTCACTTGTGGAATGAATGAGTGAATGAATGAATGGTGTTAATATGTTATGTTTCCACTGTGTGGAAGGGATCACAGGCTTTCAAAAAAAGCATTGTTCCTTGTTCTCTACTTGCTGTTTTAGGCATGCTGGCACAGTTATTTCAAGAAATGTGTTGTGAAAGGCTTTATTAACCCTCTGAATCCAATTGTCAGAGAATGTGAAATTTAAAAAGCTTTAAAACCAAAAGATTAAGTACAAAAGCTTGCTTTCTCTCTCCCTCCTTCCTTCCTCTCTCCCTCTTTCTCTTTTCTTTTGTTTTTTCTTCCTTCTTTCTTTCTTTCTTTCTTTCTTTCTTTCTTTCTTTCTTTCTTTCTTTCTTTCTTTCTTTCTTTTCTTTCTTTCTTTCTTTCTTCCTTTCTTCCTTTCTTTCTCTCTCTCTCTCTCTCTCTCCCCCTCTCCCTTCCTCCCTCTCTCCCTTTCTCTCTCTCTTTCTTTCTTTCTCTCTTTCTCTCTTTCTCTCTTTTCTTGTACTAGAACTAAGAATAGCAAGAGGGGTGAGGCCCAGATCTCTTTAAAGTTGGGTGGGCAATTGCAGATATTTGTCTAGTTGAATGAGGGTTACTCTTATAAAGTCATTTAGTCAGAGGAAAATAAAGGGGTTATGAAAGCCTGGAGAAACCTGGGCTGGCCAGAGAACGTCAGCAAACAGGATTATCACCTGTAATTCTGAGAGCAGTTATTTTCTGTGCCCTTTAAGCTGGTTGTAGATAGCTCCAGGATTAGCATTACTATTCTGGGTTTTTATAATTTAATATTATGTCATAACACTTTTTCCAAGTTTCAGTATTATAATTTTGAACAAAGTCATACCTTTCTATTAAATCAACATGCTCTATTTTGGTTAGTTTGTTGGTTGTTTCCATTTTTCTACTGTCATAAATAATGTTGCCATGAGCATTTTCTTTGTGTATGAAATTTTTTCCTTTAGGATGAATTAGTCCTGCATGAAGGGAGATAAATATTTTTATGGCTCTGGATACCCATTGCCAAAATATTTTTAAAGTGCTGTAGTGAATACATGTAGGGAATATTTTAGTTCCTTTTGAAAGCTGTGTGCTCTACTCATGACGTTTACCACTTTGTGTAAATCTGCTCTTGTTTTAAGCCTGAAACCATGTGTTCCAAATTGTTCTCTTTGTAGAACTCGTTGTACATATAAAATCTAGGTTCTCATGAGGTCCAGTCTCAGTACAACATCACATTCATGGAACAATATCCAACAACCAAAAGCAATTACAGAAATTTAATTCCTATCTTTATTGTATTTCTCAAAAAACTTAAATGGAATTTCTTAAAACTACAGTGTCTTGGGGCAGCTGGGTGGTGCAGTCGGTTAAGTGTCAGACTCTTGATTTCAGCTCAGGTCATGATCTCAGAGTCCTGAGATCGAGCCCCATGTCTGCCTCCATGGTTAGCATGGGGTCTGCTTGAGATTCTCCCTCTCCCTCTGCCCCTCCCCACCTCTAAAATAAATAAATAAATCTTTAAAAAAAAAAAACACAAAAACCTACCATGTCTTTTTCAATTCTATCACACGGTGCAGTTGCTAGAAGCCTTTCCTTCTCTCTTCACATTGCTACCATATTTCTAAAGTCTTCTCTGTTCCCTTTCTGCCGACACATACTATCTAGCTCAAGCATTCAGCCATCTTCCCAAAAGCCCACACACCCTACGCATAACCCTTTTCGTTACATAGACCCTCTCCTGAGTAATATAGTCTAAATGTTCTCTGGGAGATTTCCTCAAACCCAGACTCAGACTTCACACAATAAGAGAAAACCCTAGAGCTGACCCGACGAGCAAGAAAGATACCATCCTTAGAAGCAGGAAGGGAAAGGGGACGACTCTGCATACTCACATATCAATAATCTTGTCCCTGTCACAGATAATAAGAACAGCTAATATTTGTAAATGGTTACTGGTGGCCAGGCACTGTTCTAAGTCCCTGACGTGTATTGTCACTGAATCCTTACAGCAACCTTATGAATTAACAAATGTTATCAACTCTATGTTTTAAGATGAAGAGACTGAACTAGAAAGTGTTTTAAGTAATTTTCCCAATGTCACACAGTCAGTGACTGAGCAGAGATTTGAACTAGGTGGTCTGGCTGTAGAGTATGGGTCCTTAGCTCCTGTACTGCACTCTTTCGGTTTTAACATATATATGATCTAGAGATCTATGTCTGTGTCTACGATCTATAACTTGTCCTTCCTTTCCTCAAAACATTGAGCAAGAACTTGAAAACAAAGTGGAATGCTCATTTCTTGTGAGTTAATTTTTAAATTAAAAATCACTGGGGGACTTTCTGCTACTGTCTCTGTCAGCCTACCTGTCTGATCTTATTGATCTAGACCGTGGAGTTGCTTTTATTACTTCTTGTTATGAGAAAGGCCTATTTTGACAAGGTCAATGGAAAGATGTAATTCATCTTAGAATTGGGAATATAAAATGTGGTAAAAAAGGATTTGCTAGTATACTGATAGGGAGCAATTGTTGAGCCTCTTAGGGAATAGGGTTCATAATTTCAGTTGCTTTTATCAGTTTCTCAAGTCAATGCACACATCCAGCCTATGTCCTTGGTTTTTAAGGCATGGGCTTTCTTTCATCTTTTGTATTTTTCTTTCAGATATGCTAGTTACATGGTCTAATTCACTGCTTTCAGTCCAGAGACAGTATATGATGCAGTGCTCAGAAAAGACCCCTTCTGCTTCAGAAAAATTGCCTGCAAGTTAGATAAATGAACACATCTTTCTCAGTCAGAGGGGGTAATATGGAATTTTGCTTTGTTTTGCTTGAGAAGAAAATGTCCAGCAATTAAGGTCACCCTACATAGTAAAAATTGACTTTAAAGCCATCATTCAGATGTTCACCTTGAAACACTGCCTGTAGTTTGCTCTTCAAAGAGGAATGTTCATTGAGAAAAGGCAGTGGTCCTCCAGGTTTCTGTTGTGGAAAGAATGCTGGAGCAGGAGTCTAGAGACCTGAGGTCAAGGCCATTCCTGCTGATAACCAGCTGCTTTGGGGCTTATTACTTATCCTCCCTGAGTCTTACTGTCTTCATCTGTAAAATGAGGTTGACATTAGTTTCCATAATTTCTTCATACATAATAAACACAAGATACATTTCTGTGCTAGATAATCTTAAAGATCCTGCCCATTCGATGCTGGTAGGATTCAAGGGCTTCCTGGGCATGTCTAGCAACACCTGGGCCGCCACCTCCCTGCTGAGGGGTATCCCCATTTCCCCCGATACTTACTGACTGATCCTAACTGGCTGGCTCAGACTCAAAACTGCGCAACTAAAGATTCATTCCTTAAGAGTAGGCAGTGGTTAAAATAAAAATATTCCTAGAAAGAGTTTTGTAAGCTATTCGCCACATTATTAAGTTCATTTACCTAATCTAATAAGCAGCAATTTAGCACAGAAGGTATTCAAGACACCGAGTGAGGCTCTGAGTGTGTTTGGAGTAGTGCAGAGGAATGTAAAGATGCTGGTCCAGCCCCTGAAGGACCTATAAGCAGTGGAAGAGAATGGGCAGATCTGCTTGTGTGTCAGAGCTCTGTGGACTCCCAAGTGCTATAAGAGTTCAAATAGGGAGACGGATTGTGGTCACCTGCCATGTTTAGGGAACTTTTTCTTTTTAAAAATTGATATGAGGCTTGAACATGGCTTTGAACTATGGTTGACTAATAAAGACATAGATAAGGGGCTATGGCTTGGCATGAATCAAAACTTAGAGGTGGGAATAACCAAGGCACATTGGGAAAGAATTAAATACATAAGGTGAAGCCATGGTACCGCAAAAGATGGACAAAGAAAATTAGATTTAATACGGCAAATGAAAAGGGGTGATCATTTGTTCTCGAAGAAGAGGAGGACACGCGGTTGGACAAATTTCAGGAACTTCACATGGCGGGGGTGTACGGAATAGTTTTCAGGGAAAACAGCCCCTGAATCTTCAGAGCTTCAACCCTTACATCTTGCATGTTATTGAATGAGTGCTTTTGGAATTCGATCTGATGTCCTTCTAGGAAGAAGAGTTGATTATAAATAATCTTGCCAGTGAAAATAAGCAGCTTGGGAAGAAAAAGGAAATGTTTGAGGGATCTTAAAGTGAAGGGACAGGAATTGGCATGCCCACTCGTATCTGGTTCTCCAGCCCTAGCAACATTAATGTTGAACACCTCTCCTCTTCTAATTTTTCTAGCCCGTAGAAGTGAGTAAAGTGTCGGACTGTAAAAGGTCACAGGTGCTTTTTTTCCCCATTATATTTAGGTTCTCATGGTTTTAAGAAATATGACAGTTATAGAATCTGCCTCATCCCTCATTTCTCTGTCCTCTCACTAGATGAGAACATATTTAACAAGTTTTATATTGGAATTAACAGTAAAAGTTTGAGTCTAAGCATCTGTTCTGGTTATCTATTGCTACATAAGAAATCATCCCAAAACTTGGGGACATATCACAGCAATCATTTATATATACTTCATGAATCTCCAGTCTGAGCTGGGCTGGGTGGGAAAGCCCATCTCTGCTCCATACAGCATCAGCTGGGGAGTTGGGGGGTGGGGGTCACCTAACAGGAGAAGGATTCACTTCTAAGATGCACCCACATGTCTAGCAAGCTGGTTGTGGCTATTAGCAGGGCATTTGGGTGAAAGGGTAGAGTAGCCAGACGTCTGGAGTGGAGAGTCCTGGTTCCTCTCCACATGGGTCTCTCCATGGCTGCATGGCTTCCATGCAGCCCCAGTGGATGAGTTCCAAAAGCCAACAGCCTGAGTAAGAGAGAGAGAGTGCCAGGCAGAAGCTGTATCATCCTTTTGACCTAAATTACCAGCATAGTTTCCACCATATTTTATTTGGTACACGAGTAACTTAAGCCATCCTATATTTAAGAGGAAGGGAATTCAACGCTACTTCTAGATGGGAGAAATGTCACAGAATTTGCCAACATGTTTTATTTATTACTAAAATATTTCTTTTTAAATTCCAGGAGAGTTAACATACAGTGTTATATTAGTTTCAGGTATACAATATAGTGACTCAACAATTCTCTACATGACTCAGTGCTCCTCATGATGTGTGTCCTCTTTAATCCCCATCACCTATTTCACCCATCCCCCCACCCACTTCCCCTCTGGGAACTCTCTCTTTGTTCTCTATAGTTAACAATCTGTTTTTTGATTTGTCTCTCCTTCCCCCCCCGAACTTTGTTCATTGGTTTTGTTTCTTAAATTCCACATATGAGTGAAATCATATGGTATTTGTTTTTCTCTGACTGACTTATTTCACTTAGCAGTATACTCTCTAGCTCCATCCGTGCTGTTGCAAATGGCAAGATTTCATTCTTTTTTATGTCTGAGTAATATCCCATTTTGTGTGTGTGTGTGTGTGTGTGTGTGTGTGTGTGTGTGTGTATTTATCCATTCATCTGTCAATGGACACCTGGCCTGCTTCTGTAATTTGGCTATTGTAATTAATGCTGCAATAAACATAGAGGTGCATATATCCTTTTGAATTAGTGTTTTCATGTTCAGTGGTGGGATTACTGGATCATAGGGGGTTCTATTTCTAATTTTTTGAGGCACCTCCATACTGTTTTCCACAATGGCTGTACCAGTTTGCATTCCCACCAACAGTACATGAGAGTTCCTTTTTCTCCACATTCTTGCCAACACTTATTTCTTGTGTTTTTTTATTTTAGCCATTCCGACAGGTGTGAGGTGATATCTCATTGTAGTTTTGATTTGTATTTTCCTGATGATGAGTGATGTTGAGCATCTTTTCATGTGTCTGTTAGCCATCTGTATGTCTCCTTTAGAGAATTGTCTGTTCATGATTTCTGCCCATTTTTAATTGGGTTATGGGGTTTTGGGTGTTGAATTGTATACTTTTTTTATATATTTTTGAATACCCACCCTTTATTGGATATATCATTTGCAAATATTTTCTCCCATTCTGTAAGTTGCCTTTTAATTTTGTTGATTGTTTCCTTCACTGTGCAGAAGCTTTTTGTTTTGATGTAGTCCCAATTGTTTATTTTTGCTTTTGTTTCCTTTGCCTCAGGAGACATATCTAGAAAAGTGTTGTTACAGTCAATGTCTGAGACTTTACTACCTGTGTTCTCTTCTAAGATTTTTATGGTTTCAAGTCTTACATGTAGGTCCTTAATGCATTTTGGGCTTGTTTTTGTGTGTGGTGTAAGAAAATGGTCCAGTTTCATTCTTTTGCGTGTAGCTGTCCAGTTTTCCCAACACCATTTGTTGAAGAGGCTGTCTTTTTCCCATTGCATATTCTTTCCTCCTTCATTGAAGAAAAATGACCATATAATTGTGGGTTTGTTTTTGGGCTTTCTATCCTTTTCTGTTGATCTGTGTGTCTATTTTTATATCAGTACTATACTGTTTTGATTACTACAGCTTTATAGTGTAACTTGAAATCTGGAATTGTCATATCTCCAGCTTTATTTTTCTTTTTCAAGATTGCTTTGGTTATTCAGGATCTTTTGTGGTTCCATACAAATTTTAGGATTGTTCATTCTAGTTCTGTGAGAAATGCTGTTGGTATTTTGATAGGGATTGCATTAAATGTATAAATTGCTTTGGGTAGTATGGACATTTTTACAGCATTTGTTCTAATCCATGAGCACCAAATATCTTTCCATTTGTTTGTGTTGTCTTCAATTTCTTTCATAAAAGTTTTATAGTTTTCAGAGTACAGGTCCTTTACTTCCTTGGTTAAGTTTATTCCTAGGCATTTTATTATTTTTAGTGCAATTGTAAATGGGATTATTTTCTCAATGTCTCTTTGGAATTTGCCAACATATTTTAAAACCACCACAGCATCTACAGGATTCCATCCCCAACCCCATCCTTTCAGTTCATCTTCCCCTCTCTTTAATTATATCTTTAAATGTTCATAGGAGTGAATCGAGAACACCATCTCTGGCAGGGTCAGATAGGTCATGTAGATAAGTAAAGTGGGAATGGTAGAAAGGAGAAAAAGAACTAGCTTCACCTAAAGCAGATGGACCCAGCCTGCCCAAGCCACCAGTTTTGAACATCTGACTAGATGAGGGAAGCTACAAGACTGTTTTTTGTTGTCCAGTTCGTCTCCTTGATATTTTATTTTTTGAGAGAGAGAGAAAAAGAGAGAGCATGTGAACATAAGTGGTGGGTGGTAGGGGCAGAGGGAGAGGGAGAGAGAGAGAATCTTAGGCAGTCTTCATACCCAGTGTAGAACCAAATGCGTGGCTCAATCTCAGAACCCTGAGATCATGACCTGAGCCAGAATCAAGAGTTGGACACTTAATTGACTGAGCCAGTCGGGTGCCCCTCCTTGATTATTTTTAAGGACAGGATAGCAGGTGATATAACCTTTGATGGGTCAGAAATGGAAACATGCTTTTAGAGGATGTCCTTCATCTTCAAAGCTGGTGTTTAAACTCAGTTCTCAGGGAGTGGCAGAAGGCTCGTTTAAACAGAGCATGGAACTGACCTTGTTTAGAGATATTTTGTGCTCTAATAAAGTAGATAATTTCTGGATAGTTCCTTCAGCTACATAGGCCCTTCAGCTTCCATAAAATCCATGTACTTGACTCTGGTGTCCACTGTCACAGGTTACTTGGCTGGCTGGTGTCTCTTTGAAGTCTTCCAGTCCCAAAGTATGTGGGATGCTTGAGCTTTCAGCAGAGATGAGAAACTGCGTCACAAAGATGTGATCTGAGCTGATGTTGGGAACCCCCTACATGGACTTGTCTTGGAGAGTTGGAGAGTCACAGAGTCGATTGTAAAATGCCATTTTCTGTGATTTGGAAGTCAAGTGCTTGTTTTTCAGCACTCCCTTAACCTTGCTCTTAAAGGAAACTTAATCAAGAGAATGTTACTGTGTTCTGTTTTCTTCAGATGGGTTCTGCATGGGTAAAGTCACACTTGATAGCTTCTGGCTTGTCTTTAGTTTCAAATATGGGGGAGAGCAGATGTTATTTAGAGAGTCCTTTAAGTCCTTTCCACTGATGGAAAGAACATGCTTCAGTACTTGTTGATCTCCCAGGTTTCTGAGAGTTGTTTTTGAGTCATTTAGTAATAGCTGAACAATTTCCGTATTAAATTCCAAACTCCTTTCATTTAAGAGCTTCAGCATTTAGTCAGCTGTCCTGTAGAGCAGGTTTTTATTCTTAAAGGCTTAGACCATTTCTTCTCTAAATAATTCTATCTGCTGTCAAAATGATATATGCTGTATACTGATATTTATTAAGACTATGTCATGAAACCATATGCTGGCAGAAAGCTCCATCTATATCATTAGTCTTGGGAGCAGAAACTTGTTTTAATGGATGCAGAGCTTAAAATTGTGGTATATGATGTTGTAATTAAGCAGATTTTTTTTGGCATTAAAATCTTTAGAAATGTTAAATAATTAGAAACAGAGAACTGTCCAAAGAATAAGGAATGAGTCATTTTTATAAACAATGTATAACCACTTGATTTCTTCCCTCTCACGGGTTCCTTTGCTGCTCATTGTTTGTAGAAACCTCAGGTGGAGACATTTCAAGGCAATGCTGGCTTGAAAGTAATGTTACAGAGTTCAGGCAGGAAATAGATGGCACACTCAAGCAGGGTAGTTGTGAGAGTTTAAGGAAAAACCTATTTATAAAAGTGTAGGCATGCTTAGGGGAAACCAGCAAAGAACAAAGAAAGCACCCTGGGGAGCCATTATTACTCCTGGGCCAGAAGGAGTATAGGGAGGGAACCAGGCTTAGATGTGGGAGAGGCCACTGACTGGGGCTGTGCTTTTGGCAGAGGAACACATCTACCCACCAGGAAGAAGGCTGCAGGGGTAAACCCTCCAGCTTCTCTTTTCTTTGCTACTGATCATCTGCCAGGGCCTTCTATTCGCAGACCCCGAGCAAAACTCAAAAAAGAAGGCAAGAAGCCCATTGCTACATTCCATAAAATTTAGCCTTCTAGGGTACAGAGCAGGGTGGAGAAGAATGGATAGTGGATTTGAAGGGGCCAATGGAAAATATCCCCCACAACAGATAAACCCAACCCTACAGTCTCGGTTTGTTAGTTGTTCTTTCACAAAGACAAGCTTATTGGGTTGGCCTAGTTGCATGATGAATTTAACATAAGCTTCTCTTGAATAAGATATGGGTGAGAATTCGGATGGCATAAAATCTACCCTCTCGAGCGCCTGGGTGGCTCAGTTGGTTAAGCAACTACCTTCGGCTCAGGTCATGATCCTCGAGTCCTGGGATCGAGTCCCACATCGGGCTCCCTGCTCAGCGGGGAGTCTGCTTCTCCCTCTGACCCTCCCCCCTCTCATGTACTCTCTCTCTCTCTCTCTCATTCTTGCTCTCTCAAATAAATAAATAAATAAATCTTTAAAAAAAAATCTACCCTCTCCTCACCGCCCCTCCCCCCACCCTGCCAGGCCCTGCACTCCCTACCAAACTCATTAGCTTGGGGACAAAGGGAGTTCCAGTCTTCCTATTTCTGGCTTCCTTCAGGCCATGGTATGAAGGTGGAGTTCTGAGGGTAGACAGCGGAGGTAGTTGGAACTAACTTTTCCTAAAGAAAAGGAGACACTGGTTCCATACTAGGAAATAAACCCTTGGCAGATCCCCAGAGAGGGCCAGGGATGGGGGTGAGGAGGAAACATGCCCATCAGTTAGAATGCAACACCCCTCCCTGCCTGGTGCGGAGAGACAGGACCTCAGAGGCAGGTGAGCTTCTGTGATCAATGTGCTCAAAAGGGAGAACAAGTTTTGAGAAGTGTCCAGAAGTGAATTTATCTGGTGGAATCTGGATATTTGGGGGTTTAGAACTGTTCACACCATGGGTTGTTTTTTCTTTAAAAATGGAATCATCGATACTCTGCTTACCCAGTAGGGTCAGGCAAGGTAGAAGGAAGAGCATATGTCTCCCGAGCCCTTTACAGTTTCCAACATATGCTAGTTGGAAAATGCATCACATGGGAACGGTATGTGGAATTTTTTTATGTATAAAGAAATCATAGGGATTTTCAAGGCTATAAGCTTTTATAAGAAATCTGACTACATGCACAGTAGTTGTCAACTGTGGTTGACAACTGTAAAGTGGCTCTGTGGTGTTTCCCATTCAATTTGTCTTAATCCCAAAGCAGCAAAAGGACTTGGTATATGGCAAGTTCATGGTGCCTTTTCAAAAGCAGTATCTTAAAGCAGTTTCAGCTTTTTAGGCTTTGGAATGAAGCTGGTTCCTTATCCAAAAAAATAAGGTTGTGGACTATCCTCCAATACCGGGAATATGTGTACATCAAAGGCTGTGTTTGGAAAAAGAAACGTTCACATAAATAGGTTATAGTCCTTGGAGGATTCACATTCAGCAAGTGTAGTCATGTGAAGACCCAGAAGGGCTAAAAATGTCATTATGGTCATTCAATTTGAAAGTCACCTTAATTTGTTATTGGCCTTGAATTCAAATATTCACAAAGGCAGCCTCTGTGTGGGAGAATAAATCAGTAGTGTTAATTGCACTTGTTTAATTCAACCATGAGAAAAATTAATCCTTTCATAAGTGGCTGGTTTTCTGGATGACATTTTCTGCTGCTGAAACATTCCTTTTATTTTGTGATGGAAAAAAAGGTTAAAAATGTTTTTAATTAAAAGCGTCAGTCTTAGTCCCCTTCTCTAAAAATATGCTGTGGAAGAATACTATTTTAGTTGGAAGAAAAATTTAGCTCAATAAAACTAAAATATAACTGAGTATAATCAGGAAATAAAATAATCAGGATCAGACATCTGAAAGAGCCCACAGGGTTTCTTGAATGGATGCACACAACACATTTATACTGAGTTCCACAGTTTTACAGAGTAGGCACTGAGGAGTCTTGAGCGTTTGCGATGTGCAAGGCACAGAGCCAGTTCGAGAAATATAAGGTGGGGTTATGGCCTTCAAGCAGCGATTGTCTGATTGCAGAGATAGAACCTGTGAAAGGTAATTGATATGCAGGAAATAAATAACTGTTCAATCGAAGCAATGCCACAGGGTTGTTCATGCTTACTCCCAGCTAAATGTTACTGGTAATGAGTGCTTTATTCAGAAAAGGGAGAGATGATTATGGAAGGGCCGGGAGTGACTTGGAAATGGAACTTGCATTGGGTTTTTTAGGGTGGGTAGGGTTTGAGAGGCTTAGAAGGACCTTGGGCATCATAGGAGGAAATCATGAAATAAGAAAGCCTAAAATGGACAGGGCGCCTCATGGTCACGTGATCTGGACTGTGCTTGAACACCTCCCATGAGTCACAGCCGTCATGGGTAACCTGTTCTATTTTTGCTCAGCATTAGTCACCAGAAATTTCTTTTGTTTGGTCTTCAGGTGAAATGTATATCCTTTCCTCATTCCAACACTTTAACCTTCATTTGAGTTCTTACAGGGAAACTTAAATCCCTCTTCAGGTGTGAGCCCTTGGAGTATTTGACGGGGACTATTTTGTGTCCCCTCGGTCAGTCTTCTTGTTCCCCGGCGCTTTCAGCTGTTCCTCATTTTTCATTGCTGCGAGACACCTTTGCCATCCTGGTGACTTTTCTCTATGTATCTCAACACCCTTCCTTTGCCAATCCATCTTTCTCCTGTAGAACATGGAGCTGGTCTCTCCATTGTTGAAAACCTTCAGTGGCTCCCCTGTGCCCACAGAATGCACACAGATTTCTGGTTACCTGGCACTGTGACATAATTGGGAACCAAAAACGTTTGCACTATGTCCCTGCTTCTGTAAAATGCCACCCAAGCCAGAAGACACAGTGTAACTGTGAGGCTGCATCTCATATGTCCCCACCTGCACTTCCCTGGGAGTGGATTTGGCTAATGCAAGCAAGGTTCTGATGGGGGAGAGAGAGGGAGGGGGGCGGGCGTTTGGGATTGTGGTATTTTTCCATTGGCTAGGGAGCAAGGCCATTGCCTGAGTGTTCTAAGTCCTGCACATTTGTTGTCCTGGCCTCTGTGTGGGGGCTCCCAGGGATGCTCGGGCTGACATGCAATTGCCAGGCCTCCCTACTGCTCTGGCCTCAGCCCAGTGCTGCTGTGTCTTGCTCCTCGTAGCTGCCAAGTTTTTGATGAAGGCAGTGCCTCTACCACCCCTGTGCTCAGTGTGAGCTCATGAGGGCCTTCAGGCCCTGATGTAATGCAAAGGCTATGTTGGCTGAGTTTCTGATTTTTACCACTCCTTGAAGCTAACAGGGTCTTCTGTGGCATTTAGACTGGCTGGGAAAATAGGTTAATTCCTGGGACGATAGCTGACCAAGGCCTGCAGAATCCATCTTCAACACTGGTATAGATTGAGTTTCATTCACTTCTTTCTGTTTGCTGATCTTGCTCTGTCTTACAATGATTTGAGCTGCTGTAGTCCAACTCAGCATGCTTATTGCAGTATTCAGAAAGGAGGAGTCTATCGATAAATTCAGAGAAGAAGCGTAGATTGTAGCTTTTGGCTTTACTGAGAAAACCCAGAATGACTTCCTGGCTTTAATTTTGTTATTTTAAAGTTGGTGGCATGGTTTCTCTGCAGAGCTCTTACCCATTCTGATATTGCTCATATTTAGTTGTTGATTTGCTGTAGGCTCTGTGAGAACTTCCAACATGCTATTTTAATTCTCTGCACAGCACTCATCACTTCCTGATATTTCTCATGTCAATTTGCTTGTTTGTTGTAAGCTGCACAGGAGTAGAAACACTGTCTTTATTCCTTAGTCCATCCCTAGCATCAGTACATGGTGGACATGCAGTGAATATCTGTGGACTGAATGTTGGTTACATCATTCTTGGTGTCAAATACCTTCTTCTCCATACTTAGGATGCGGGGGGTCTTATCAATGTTGTTTGCTTTTAGCAAAAAGAGAAAAACTTCGAGAATGACTGCTCTCTGAAAGATGCTCTCTTGGTTGCTTACTGGTCCCTTATGGTTGCTCTCAGTGTCCCACTACCAATGGTCATTGTGTACCTCCACTCCTGGGATCTTCTGCCCACTGCATTATACTTCCCTGGGGGTTTGCCCACTTATGTTGACCTGAACAGATTGATCTGAGTGCCCCATTTACTATATGACAAATATTTTGTTCCTAGTTTTGTTCATTACTCCTTTCTCTCCCTGAACAATGGAAAAACTGCCTCCTTATTTCTTAAGGAGCCGCAGAGTTCACATCCAGGAGTTGAGCTTCAGAGAGTTATACATTTCTGTCTGCTTCTTTACCAAACATACTGTTTTCTTTTGGAAGCCTGCCTGCCTGCCTGCCTGCCTTCCTCTCTTTGTACCTCCTCCCTCCTTCTTCCCTTCTCTTCTTCAACAGGCATTTGCCGAACACCTTCTAAGTACCACGTTCTGTGCTAGGTTCTGGGGATACTATGGTAAATATGATAAACAGGATACCTGCCTTCTCAGAGCTTACAATCATGAATGTTTATTAGCAACTACTATAAAAACAATGGCCCACCCTACAAACACCAGCACATAATACGTGCTTCAGTTAAAGGGTTAAATTCTATTTTATCAAATATCATTACAATGTGGAGATGGATGAGTGGAATTAAACAGACATGGGCTGATATCCCAAGGTCTTCCATTTATTAGATGACCCTGGGCAAGTAACTTAATCTGTTAACACTAGCTTCCTCATTGGTGAATGGAGAAAACCCTAATATTCACCTTACAGAATTTATGGGAAGATGAGATGAAATACAATTGAGGTAAAGCACTTAGGGCAGGACCTGAGTCTTAATAAATGTTAGAAATGAGAGTGAGGATGGTGATAATAGCTGGAAGCCTGGATGAAGCATTTGGAAAGAGTTTGACCGTGGTTATGATACACATGCTCTTCTTAATCTCCAGTTGCTTGACCAAAGGATAATAGGATCTGTTTAAATTCACAAAAGAGAAAAAGAGGTAAATATAGTTATATATGAGAACAGTAACTGTATTTTCTGAGCTCAAACAATCAGCCTGTGTAGGCTGACAAGCACGCATATGCATTTCTCTGGGGAAGGGGCAGAGTATTTGCACCTAGGGCCACTGGTCACTGTGTATATGGGCCACACATCTTCTGTAACAAAAAAGCTACTGAGATAAGACAAGGGGCTTGCTGGGGAGGAGCTACAGAGCAAGGAGACAAGGAAGAGAGAAGACAAAGCTCCTGCTGGGCTTTCTCATTTCCTGCTCTATTTACCATGACTTGCCTCTAGCTTTTTTAGTCTTATTTTTAAATAATTGAAGACCATCTTAAGTACCAGGATCTTCTGTAAATTGCATGAAAATCGGTAATATGCCCTATTGCCCAGTGCTGACTGGATGGAAATTCTGGGTATCACACTCTGGAGGACTGCTGTGTGTCATTTCTGAAATGGGAGGGCAGGCACCTGTGTGCACTGGAGGGGGGGTTTGGGGGGGCAGCCTGAAAGAAGACCCAGACACACTTAAGGCAGAGCAAATTCACCTGAAAGGACAGTGGTGTTGCCTGTGAGTATTTGGCCTTTAATGGGGTGTGTGTGGCCTTTAATGGGGTGTCTGTTTGAAATAGGTATAGAGCAGGTAAGTGTCCAAAGGGCCATGTTGAGATCCCCTCATTAACACCAAGCTTGTTGCTTGAAAAATTCAGCTTATTTGACAATTGGTTCACTTTTTTCATTCCTTTTAAGTAATTTGAACACTTAGAATGACTCTTTGGGAAACTTAACAACAATTCCAACAAAACATCTTAAAGGAAAGAAAAGAGTCTCCCCATTCTCTTTGAATACTTTGAATTTTTCAGCAGAGAAAGCTAAACATAGTAGACTGTGAATATGGAATAAAAATAGTTTAGGACAAAAATAGAAAATAGACTTGTTCTCTGGGTGTGAAAACACGTGTAACAATCACAATATTTGTCTTTTTTTTTTTACCTTAATCTTTGCTGAATAATGTTTCATGCTGGACAGTTGTTTCTCCTTCTCTCCCGCTTTGAATTCCCTGCCTCAGCCTTTTCAAAGAACTTGCATTCCTTATGTCTTTCTTCTTTAAACTTAAATTTCCATTAAAAGAAGATTCAGAAAAGACCATTGTGAGATGAAGTATGCCCCCCTCCCCCCCCCCCAAGAAACCTGCTGTTTCTTTTGCAAGGTCAGGCTACCCTCCCTATAACCTCCCGCCCCCTGCCCCTCTCCTCTCACCCCCATCTTGCCCCTTTGGCCTGATGTACTCTTAGCATCGATCCTATGCAGCATTTATCACAATAGCAATCTAAGAATAAATTCTGTAATTCATTTTTTAATATCTCCCTCTTGGGCGCCTGGGTGGCTCAGATGGTTAAGCCTTTGCCTTCAGCTCAGGTCATGTTCCCGGGGTCCTGGGATTGAGCCCCACATCGGGCTCCCTGCTCAGCGGAAAGCCTGCTTCTCCCTCTCCCACTCCCCCTGCTTGTGTTCCCTCTCTCACTGTCTCTCTCTCTCTGTCAAGTAAATAAAATCTTAATAAAATAAAATAAAATAAAATAAAATATTTCTTTAAAAAAATAATAATATCTCCCTCTTTTGCCAGACTGTAATCTCCATGAGGGCAGAAGAGGAGACTGTTCTGTTGGCCTTCATAGACACCAGGCCTGACCCAGTGCCTGGCACATTGTAGAGCTCAGTTTACATTGTTGAGTAATAGCTAACATTTACTGAATGACAGGCATCCTGCTAATGAAAGAATCAATCTCCTTGCAAAATACTTGCAAACAATCAAATAAAGTCTTAAAAAAAAAATCCATGTGTGAACTTTGTTTTGTATGTAGCTTTGAATTTTTAAGCCATGGTGTTCATCAAATGCTACAATTAAGTTGAATATGAACCTTCGAATTTCTGAAAGTGTGAACTGATTTCTGATAGACTATTTTATCTTCTCATCCCTGCGTGAGATAGAGAAGGGGTGGGTAGTTCTACTAAATCAGAACTAGCATAGGGAGAGTAAGTCATTGGTAGTGGGAGGTCTCCAAGCCAGGAGCTCTCATGAGAGCAGTCAAAGGCCCCAGCTGGTACGCTGCTTGTATATCAGTCAGGGTCCTAAGCAGAAAGTGGAGGAGACCGTTGAACTGGCAAGTTGAGGAGAATTTAATCAAATGATGACTTTCCAATGTGAGTGTAGTGTTTATAGGAACTATTGATAGAGCGGTGGCCCAGAGCTAGCTACAGCTGGGAGCCATACTCCCTCTAGTCCTGAAGGGGAGAGGATGGAGAGTTACCAGACCCCTAGGGAGGGCAGCTGACAGATAGCCCCCTGACAGGGGCTGAGCCCTTTGGTAACTGAACACGGCCCACTCAGTGCACTTTAGTAGGGATTACTCTGGAGACCTCACTCTTCTGCCACCTCTGACCTCCTGCCAGTGCCTTCTATTGGTACAACCCAACCAGATTGTACCAATAAGGGACAATCCTTATTGTCCCTTATTGGATAAGGGAACCCATTGGTTTAGTCCATAGGGTCAGTTGTTCAGGGCCTACAACATGGTGGAGCAAGGAGGAGAGTGAATGTGGGGTGCAAAGAGAAGATGTAAGGTAAAAGAAAATAGAAGACACGGCTTGAGACTCCTTCACTGAAACTTGCCAGAGGACACAGCCTGGAAATGGTGAAAAACATAATGGAATGAGGATATCTGTGGGAGGGCCTTGAGGGTCAACCTGGGCACTTTTCCAATGGTGAGAAGTGTTGTATCCAATGTCATGGAGCTGCTCAGTGGCAGCTGCTAACCTGAAATCCTAGAGGTCTCACTTGTTGGTCATTTGTTCAGCAAACATTTGCAAGTACTGCATTGTGTTGGGTATGAGAGCTTGAAAGGGAGATTTTTTTTTTTTTTTTGGTGCCCTCATTTTCCGGTAGTGCAAGGCTATACCTGCACAATGTCCTATAGTGCAGATCCTCAAGATGAGGGTCCCAGACCAGTCGCACCAGCAGCACTTGGGGGCTGATTAGAAATGCAAACCCATGACCACACTCTGACCTTTGAATCAGCATTTTTGGGGTTAGGGTTCAGAAACCTGTGTTTTATCAGCTGTCCAGGTGATTCCCTTGCAGGCTTGAGTTTGAAAAACTTCAGCAGTTATTACAAACGTTTGGAACATGAAGATATAAGCACAGGGCTGTGAATAACACACACACACACACACACACACACACACAGCCCTACCTCACTGCTGCTCACACAATTTTATCTTAATCTTGGCATATTTTCAAATAGTCCTATAAAATAAGGAAATTGGATTAAAGAAATGGTTTTTCAGTGTTTATCTGATTCTCTTCAGAGCCAGGGGGGTCACTGGGCCAATCCACTCAACTAAAATGATACATTTATTTTTATAATATTTCATTTGAATGCTTAAGAAGCATTTGAAAACCCTGGCTTGAGATGATCCAAGATTTCCTATTGTTCAAATGTTCTGTGGTGCTATGTGTATGTGTGTCAATTGCATTGATTCGATATGCATGGAATCGATATTTGTAGCTTACACAGGTACATTTTTTGTTTTATTTCAAAATATTAGCATTAACTTATGGCCAGAGTTGCTATTTTTCCACTTCCTGTCCTTTGTGGTACAGCTAAAGGGGCGCGCTCATGAACCTTTCTATCTTGAATGCATGTGTGATTTTCAGAATGGCAGTCACTCCTTGGCAGCATGTCCTTAATTGCTTTATCTCCTGCTGTTTTGAACACAAAACATTTGCAGAAAGTGTCATTGTACTTCTTGCATTATCTCATATGCTTGAGCTGTCCATGTACACGTTAGGCTATTAAATATTTTAAAGATTTTATTTATTTATTTGAGAGAGAGAATGAGATAGAGAGAGAGAGAGAGCACGAGAGGGAAAAGGGTCAGAGGGAGAAGCAGACTCCCTGCTGAGCAGGGAGCCCGATGCGGGACTCGATCCTGGGACTCCAGGATCATGACCTGAGCTGAAGGCGGTCGCTTAACCAACTGAGCCACCCAGGCGCCCAGGCTATTAAATATTTTAAAATGGAGAGTGCTGTGGTTCAGCAGGCAGGCTCAGAGTTGAGTAGTTCTAATCCTGGTTCTGAATGTGATTTACAAATCCAACAGTTTGGGCGATCACCCATCATTTTTGTGCTTGCGTTTTCTTATTTATCAAAAAACCATAATAGTATATTGCCTACAATGTCACATGTGGTGGCTGCAGAATTTCTCCATGGAAGAGTTGGAGGCAGTAATCTTGTTGCTGGGGGTGGAGAGTGAGATAGGGATTTACTTGTCTTGAAAGTAAATTTGTAAAGGAAGCACACATTGTTTTTCTTAGTTTATCAAAATCCATAAAATTAAAAAAATCTTCCAAAGCTGCTTTTATTTACAGGATGCATAAAATTGATAAAATGGTGATGAATTATATCAAAGAACACTCTTTTAAAAAATATTTGAGTTGGCTATGGGGGAGAAATTACTGGGGCAGGAAGGACCAAAGTTCTTGCTCCCAGCCACTTCTGGACGTTGCTTCTGAGTGACCCCGGCATATTGTGAAGAGAATAAGCCAATGGAAGAATTGAGCAAGTGCAAGAATAGGAGGATTATTAAGCTGGTAGCATTCAGATTTCCTTAAGGCTTCTTTAGAGAAGAAGCAGTGTTTGGTTCATCACTGTGTCTTTCCCTAGCTCCTTGCACCCAGTGCAGTGCCTATCTTTTAGTAGCTGTTAAATAAATACTTGAAGTGCAGATAAATGTGTAACTCAGATGTTACCTGGGGTCACTTGTTCTTTGGAATATACATAAAGTGGACTTGAATTCCATCCCAGGTGCTCTAAAATCCTGGAGGCTTATGGTCTCATGGCCCATTCTTGCTCCGATTTCTGGTTGCTCCTGAGCTCATGTGATTCATCTGTTCTCCTCTGCCTGCCCTGTATGGGCCCACATGTAGTTTCTGGCCCCTTTTCCTTGGTTCCCCCAAACAATTCTCATATCTGGCATTTGTGGGCAGTAGACTTCTCTTAACTACTAGAGATACCAGTTGGGGGATAGTAGCACATAGATAATTTAGGATAAAATTAGTTTTGTTCTTAAAAATTCTCCTGGGGTAAAATACTTCCCATTCCCTAAGTATGGGGTACACATAATGACTTCCTTCCAAAGAGGGCAGTATAGAAATGTGGGGGAAGAATAACTTTATAGTGGAGAAAGCTGACAAACACTACTTCAGCCAGGTGGTCAAGGTCAACATCAACAGTCATAAAACATTGATAGTATGTGGTACATTTTCATCTCTCTGATCATCCTCCCCAAACCCCATAACCCCAGTCTAATCATGACAAAACATCAAACAAATCCCAATAGAGGGCCATCTTATAATATACCTGACCAGTATTCCTCAAAACTGTCAAGGTCATGAAAAACAAGGGAAGTCTAAGAAACTTCATAGCCAAGAGGAGCCTAAGGAGATAACAACTCAATGTAAAGTGTTAGCTGGAACAGAAAAGGGGCATTAGTTAAAAACCTAAGGAAATCTTAATAAGCTATGGCCTTGAGTTAATAATAATACAGTAATACTGGTTCATTAACTATAACAAATATACCATACTAATATGAGATATTAATAACGGGAAGGGGTACAGTATGTGGAACTCTCTTTGCTATCTCCTCAATTTTTCATACATCTAAAATTATTCTAAAAAATAAAGTCTAATATTAATAGTAGTTTCAAAAGTCCCGAGTCACATATCTGGAACAGAAAATTTCTCTCTGCCAATTTTCTTTCTTACAGTCCTGGTTAAGGTGCTGGCCCCAGCCTCCTGCCCCTCCACATCACTGCGCTTCTCCTCCTCATACCGCTCCTGCTTTGGGGCACCTCTAAATTTTGTCCCCCTCCCCTACTCATCACTCATTTCTTTCATGGAGTGCTTTGGGAGTTCTTTCTTCCCCCCTAGCCCATCTGGTTGCTCTTGAAGTTACAATTGTTTCTTCCCTCTGCCAATGACTAAGCAAACTGACTGAGAGCTGGTGGCTAGCACTGATCCAGTTTACCCTACACAGTACTTGGGGGTTCTGGAGTCACAGTCTTTCAGTGTGGTCTAGCTCAGGACAGCTGACTTGCACTGAGGAGACCAGTGTTCATTGCGGAAAAGAGGGTTTGCTCTTCTTTCAAGACTTTTTCTCAGTATTAATTACATGTGTTTTTCCTCCCAAACTTAACATTGAAATATTTCTAAACCAAGCAGGTTGGGGAAAAAAAACGCTGGGGACAGTTTAAAAATGTGCTTAGTGATGAATGCTCTGGAAAGAAATTGAATTTAGTGAGTAGCGGATTTCACATTAGCTTTCAAAATTCATTGTTCCTGCAGAAATTCTTTTCAGGTTGCAAAGTAGCTTCGGATCCATGTTATTCTCCTCAATTCCATCAAGGAAAAGAAGAGAAAAAAAGGGAACAGATATTCAGCCCCACGTTCCTGGAGCAGTTCATTGGTTATCTCATTTAATTCCTACGACATTTTGAGGTACACAGTTTGTCCCAGTTGATTCCTGCTGGGGGTTCTGTGAGAATACCTTGGAAAAGTTTTTTTGGATCTGAGTCTCTTCTCACCCAAGGCAAGTCTAAGGGCCCTCTCTCCCAAGTACGGAAGATGGAATGGCTGTCTTCCAGTCCGCTACGTATTTTCTTGTACGATTTCTAGCTTTCTCATACATGGTACCTAGGAGATGAAGGGGAAGGGGAGCATAACGGGAGTTACGTCGGCAGCCAGGTGGAGAAAAATAGAGTGATGAGGCCAGATCAGTTGTCTAGGGTCTTAGTCTTTTATTTAGCCATCGAAGTAAACAACTTGACGGAGGCAAGCCTTTGATTGGTGCCCACTGTGGGTCCAGTCCCACTGTGGACTATCACTTGACCTTTGTACTCTGAGGGAAGGGGTGATGTTGCAAAGATAGCAGAAGTTAGGTTAAAGACCATGATAGATACCAAAGCCTTATGCCCTGTATCTTTAGAACCCTTCAGGGCACTGACCTCAGCAGAGAGAGAACACTGTAACAGGCACAGCTGATCCCACATAGAGGATTTATGAATGTCTTCTGAGTTAAAAAGCAAAAAACAAAAGTGTAAGCCTAATACAACGATGGCAGAAGTAGATTCTGTAATATGCCTTCTTTAAGAAGAGCCAGGTTTATATTAAACCACATGTTAAGTTTTAGCCCTGAAACTTGGCCAGGATATGGAGTAACATAGTGCTAGAATATGGTTATCTTGTAAAACTATTTTGGGGCAGATAGAGCTTTCCTGGTTGGGGCCACACAAACTCTGCAAAACATTCAGTCTCTTTGAATGGTACAACTGTCTCCTCCAGGAGGGAGCGGGCTGAGCAGTGATGGGAAATTTGCATGGAAAAATTTCGTTATTACAGCACTATTACAATGCAATACAGTAATGCAGTGAAAGTATGTATGTGACTAAAAAAAAAAGGTTGGCAGGCAAAGTAGAAGTCAGCAGAAGCAGCTTAAATAAATGAACCAAACTCCATAATTTCCTGGTTAAGAATAAGAAATAAAAGGCGTACAGAAGGCTGTTATTACCTGCATTCTCAGTATCTGGAGAGTACAGGCTGAAATAAGTAGGGACTCCAGCTTGGAAGCTGTTTGTGTTAGCCAAATTACCTCCAGAGATCAACCACGATTGGAAAAATAAAGCTAATAAGAAATAAGTTAGAGGCAAGGTACTTAGTGTTTATAGTTGTATTTATTTATTTATTTACTTATTATTTACATACTGCTATTATTCTGATAGCATGTCAGGAGCTGTATCTCAGTGGCTAAGTCAAATGATTTATGCTTTATTATCTATAAACACACACATGTAATTAGGTTTATTTCTGCTTTGTACATTTCCCAGACCTGCAATAAAACTAAGAGCTTGAACCTATTTATTCTACAGAAGGTTGAAAGTGATAAAATATTAGGTTGAATCATATGAAATTGTTGTTTTTGTAAGTCAAAATAAGCCAAATAGCAGCATTTCTTATGATTTAATCTAATTTGTGAAAGGGCTTGGTAAATGCTAGATGTGTCACAAAATGTAATGAAATGTCATCCATTAACTGGTGGTAGTTATCAAGGATGAAGCTTCATATTGGAAGAAATTAAAAAGTCCTTGATTTATCTTAAAACAAGGGGTTTTTTTTGTTTGTTTTTGTTTTTTGCCAGGTGGAAGTGATCCTGGGCTCTCGTGGGCAATGGGCCCACCTAGGAGTCAAGATACCTGGGTTCTACTTATGACTACATTAAAAGAGATGATAGTTAATGTAATTAATACCTTCCCCTAACCTTTGGCTTTTGGTCTAATGAAATAAGTGTGGAAGGGCTTTGAAAAGTGAAAGTTTATGGTGGGTAACATAGTGTCATCATCATTGCTAAGTGTGGGGGAATTTGATTTAGGCTGTTCAGAGACAGGAGGATGTAATCGTCAATAGGAGAAACCACCCAGACTTCTTTGTCCATTCTGAGCAGTGTATCAACCAGCTAATGCGGGGGGGGGGGGGGGAGGATTTCTCCCCTTCATGTGAGAATAGGCCTGCAGAGCTTGATTTAGATAAAAATGAAGACATCACTTGGATGGCACCATATTATTTTTTTAATTAAAAATGTATTTAGCTTTGTGCTGAGAACAGCAAGGAACAAATGGTTCTGTATGTCACCAGATCTAACGGAGACAGGTGGTGTGTTCAGCTTTGCCCTGGGTGCTTTCCTCACATGCAGAGAACACCCGTGTTGCCAGATTCCAAGGTGGTTTAAATGAGCCAATGGAAGCTCCCACCTGCTTTTTTTCCTCCTGTGAACATAGAATCACAGTGTATTCTGCACTATATTCCAAAGCAACCTGGGGTCTGCAGAGATGCTTACATTGCATTTTGCTAACAGGTGTTTTTCACAAGGCAATGGAGCTTTAAGCAAGCTGCTTTAGGAACAGGTTCATCAGTTCTGCTGACATTTTAGGGTTTTGCTGAGATTTTATTTGGAGGCAGAAAATCACTGATAGAGTTTGAAGAACACAATATAGAAAGCACATGCATGCCATTTGGATTAGCATTTTGGTTTTTATTTTTGTTTTTTCTTTGTTGTACATGATAAGGGTGTGGAGGGTTTGGGGTGTGTGGGGGGAGTGGGGAAGGAAACTCTGAGCACTTTCTTTGTGCCAGATTATTGTGCATGTATTATATCATGTGTCCAACGTGCATGCATCTATTACATCATGCATTCTTCATGGCATCCTGAGAAACAGGTGGCATTATGACTCATCTTGCAGATGAAAAGACTGAGCTTCAACAGCAAAGCACTCCAGGCAGTTCATTGGTCTCAATCACTGACTTCAAAGAGATGACCTTTGTTTACCATGACTTAGTCCTAGATGGTTAAAACTGCAGCAGGGAAAAATCTATTAGTCACAAAAGTTATGTATTGATCTCCTTGTTGGATCCAGAAAGGTTGTTCTGAGATATAGGAGGCCCGGTGAAGTGGAACTTAAATCTATTTTTTTTTCCTTTTAAGCAAGGCAAACTGCCCTTTAAGGTTACTGGCTATTTCTATTTCCAACTTTTGTGATTTCCTTATCTGGGAACAAAATTTCTTTATTCTGGGAAGACCCACTTTGCAGAGGGCCCTTTAGTTATGTAGCTATAAAGCAAATACCCACCCACTACTCCTTGAATATAACAGGAGAGTTTGAGGCTTCGAGAAAACTGGCTTGGAGCTCTGTGGATGGATAGATGTGGTCATAAGTTCTCCAAAACTCATTATTATGCAGAACAGAAAGTTTCCTGGGCAGAGTGCTGGATAGATTTGCATAAGGCCTCTGAAGGGGCAACCTTCCATATTTTATTTCCCTTTGAGGACCTAACCCTTTCTCTTGGCTAGTGATGTGGATTCCATACTAAGTTGGAGGTGTTAAGAGGGGAGGTTCTGATGTCAGAACTCCTCTGAAGAACCTGCCTTGGCAGAGGGGTCTGATCGGAAAATAGCTGTGTGTGTGTGTGTGTGTGTGTGTGTGTGTGTGTGTAAATTGTAAGCTCTGTACCAACAAGCAGCTCTAATGCTGGGACCCCAGGCCTGTTTGGGAGTGGAGTGTCCAAGAGAGTGAGGCTGGGAGAGAATCCTCACCCTCAGCTGTCTTATTGGCCATGGAGTGGGCCTCGATTTCCACGCTCTTGCTAGCATTGATAAATCTGGTTCTGGGCCACCCACTAGTTGGCAGGCTCTGGTACTGGAGTGCTAGAGTCGGCTTTCAGCAGCATCACTGTGGGTTGTCTGCAGTGGCAATGAATGGGGCACTTCAAAGAGCCGATCCAAATTTTGACTTCCTTGGCAAAGGGATAGTAATCACATCTGACTGCTTGGATTGAAGAGGAGTCCCTAGGATTCTTGTCCCATCCAGACAGGGGTTCCTCAGGAAGACAGACCTCACCAAAAGAGGAAACAGTCCTGCAGTTATATTGTTTTCACATCAGAAGGTACTGAAGAAGCACTTCGGTGTTTCCTAATAGATGTCTTTGAATTCCTTAATCCTGTTTGTGCTCCCTCCTCTTGGAGAAATGGGAATTCAGCACACTTCCTCAGTAGTCTCTGTTGTGGTTTACAATACTGTTTATGGATCAATTGCAACGTTTAAAAATTTTAAGTTCATATCATAAGTAAGCACTACGTGATCACCAACAGATGAGTAAGAAATAGAAATAATTAGAATTTAGTTTGTTCCCAGAAATTTTCAGCAGCTGTTTAGCAAGCTCTAGCTCTCTTTATCAAGTGTTCCAACTACTTGTTATCATCGATATGTTATTGTATACTACTGAACACATATATTCTATAAAATTAGGATCATGCAGTATATCTTATTTTGCTTCCTAATTTACTTTCCCACATAACAGTATTTAGGGTTATTAAATATTTTTCAGAAGTGTGACTTTTAGTGGGTGTGTTGTACTCTCTTGTATAAATGTGCCATAATTTATTTAACCACCTTTTAGAAACATTGGATATTTTCATTTCACCATTAAAAATAATGCCATGATGAGCATCCCTACATGGGAATTTCTGTGACCTTCTCTGATTATTCTTTATGTCTGGATCAGAAAGCAATTTTAAGCCTCTTCATACTTATGTCAAACAGTTCTAGATGAGAATGGTAGGTTTAGCATATTCTTGTTTTGTTTTAAAGATTTTATTAATTTCTATGAGAGAGAGAGAAAGAGAGAGAGCAGGAGCGGGGCGGGGGTGGGGGTGGAGGAGCAGCAGGAGAGGGAGAAGCAGACTCCCTGCTGAGCAGGGAGCCCACTGCAGGGCTCACCCCAGATCCCCGCGATCACAACCTGAGCCAAAGGGAGACAGTTAACCGACTGAGTTACATAGGCACCCCAGCTTAGCACATTCTTGTCAACATGGTTACTAACCTTTAAAAATGGTTTACTAAGTTGATTTGTAAAATATGGGTAACATTTCCCCCTTTTAATTTTGATTGCTACTGAGTCAAACTATTTTATTATACTGATAATTTGTATTTTGTTTGAATTGTCTGATCATATTCTTCGTTTCTTCCATCAGAGAACTTAATTTTTCATTATTTGCAACATTTCTTTATATTTCAGGGATATTATCTCTTTGTCTCAATCATTTCAAATATTTTCCCAATTTTACACGGTTTATTGACATACAGAAGCTTTAATTTTCACATAGTCAAATCTAGCCTTTATGCTGTATTTCATTTATTAAATAATAAGTATTAATAATGATGTGAGCATAACAGCACAGCATTGCTGTTCTTTACAAATCAGGTAACCGAAAATCTTTTCTAAAAATAAATGTTTTTACTTTTGACCTACTGTTTCTCTTTTATTATGCTGTAGAGGAAATGAATTTTACTAATACACTCTTTAGGAAACCTTTGGAAGCATTCTTGTTCAGGTGTTTCCTATTCTATGCCAAAATATTTTCTATTTTAATGAAATTTAAAAAATGTGTTCCCATCTTTTTTCTTGTAGGACTCTCCTTTTCTCCTTTCAAAATTAGTCAAGTCCTTGACTGTCCTTATGAATAATTTGGATTTCTATAAATGTTTAGATATTTAGACAAATGTTTTGATGTTTTTCATATGGTATTTATGACAGAGATTGGCTGTTCACCAAGCTTGTGTCATTTTCTCCTGACCACACAACTAACTGTATTTCTCAGGCATGTGTTTAGTCAGGTACAGTATATCACTGGGCTATGATCAGTGGAATGGTAGCAGGAGTGATGGGCCCTTTCAGACTTGGCCCATAACCACACCTTTTACTAGATCCTCCATGCCCTTTCTGTTTCCATGGTAGCTTTAGAAACCACGTGTTGAAGTTGGTGGAACCACAAGAGGGAAAGATCCTGGGACCATGAATCATAGCCCATCAGAATCCTGCTTTTATCTTTGTGAGGGAGAAATAACTATTAGGTTAAGCCACTGAAATTTGGTTGCAGCAACTGGTGTCGCCTCAAGTAATATTATATTCTTAGTGGTCAAGTTAGAGAAAATTTAGATTTGTATTAGATGGAAACATTGTGTGTAAAAAATATAGATTCATGCAAGCCGATACCAATGTGTAGGGATATGTCTAGAGGTATGCTCTTGGGCTCTGTCCTTTCTGTAGATAAGAAGTGGTGAGATGTCTGGAAACTGGAGAATAAGGTACTTAGAAGACAGCTATGATCAAAATTTTCATATATCTCAAGGCCTTTTTGGGTGTGGTTTAAGAGAGGAGAATTATGGCTAGTGACTAGAAATTACAAAAATACGTATTTTAGCTCATCACAAAGAATTTAAAATAATGGAATGTACTGCCTTGGAAGGACATGAATTCCCATTCACTCTAAGAGGCTGGTAATTACCTCTCATGGATGCCTTTGGTGGGAAGTAGAATTATAAGACCATTCAGACCCTTTCCATACCTAAGTGACAATGAGACCATGAACTATTATAACATATTGTTATCATAATCAACTCCTTAGCTGATCTACATAGATTTCCAAATAGTTTCTCTCTTCCTAGGATTACAGAGCTGGTAGAAACCATTACAGGTTGTGTTTATGATGGCCTTATTTGGTTTCACAGTAATGTGGCTTGTTTTTCTATCAAGGAACTTTCTTCTAGGCCCATCATTAGGTTTGCTTTCCGTTGCAGGCATAAAGCCTGGATATTTATTGGTTTATATAATGGAAAGTCCATAAAATGGACAAGTTTAGAAAAGTTTGATTCAGAAACTCGAAGATGTTATCAACACCCAGATGCTGTCCATCTCTCCATCTGCCATTTGCATTGCTAGTTCTATCCTATGGCAGTTCTGACCTTTATTGTTAGATGGCAACAACTGGAGTGACATGCTTCCTCAGTCATGGCCTCAAGAATTGGTGGGTTGCAGGAAACGGAAGTGGGGAATATGGGGCATGTTAAGGAGGTCTAGAAAATGAAATGGGATAAATGCAGTATGAAGAATGAGGGGTAGTTTTGAAAAACAGATTAGATATATGTGCTGAATAATTAATAGGTAAGCTTCTTAGGTTTTGGAGCAGAGGCATGGCATAATGAAAAGTTTCTATTTAGGATGTCTAACCTGATGTTATTTCATTTTGAATAGGTTTGAGAGAACAGTGGCCATGACTTGAAAATAAGTTTCCTTTTTGAGGGTCTTTCAGTGATGTGTTGGAGTAGTTCACTGTAGTTCACAACAACTTGTAAAAGCTAATTTTTAAAGTTTCTGGAATTTTGCATAACAGTTGTTAAATCATTGCTGGCTTGAAATTGATTATGGAGTATTTACACCATGAAAATTGGCAAGCAGTACAAATCGGCACATTTCCCCTCCAGAAAACCAATTTACTAGCACACCATTGATATTGCTTAATACATCTGGTTTTCTTAATCTGCTCCAGGGTTACGAGAAATCCTACTAAATAAAGAGGAAAAATAAATTCGAAGACCAAAATAATATCACAAAAGACTTTATGTATATAAATATTATGTATATAGTAACAGTCAGTTTTGCTCCATGATAGACAAGCCTAATAATCTCTTCTCCTTCTTCCCAAATGAATAGGGACAGGTTGTGAATAGGTTTATTTTATTTGAAGTAAATACCTCAAAGGCTTTATTCTAACTTATTCCTTCTCAGACTTTAGTGTGCATGTCAATTACCCGGAGATCCTGTAAATATAATATAAGTTCTAATGCAGTAGATCTGGAGAAGTGCCTGAGATTCCACACTTCTAGCAAGCCTGAAGGTAATGACACTGTTGCTGGCCTGGGGACTTTGAGTAGCAAGGCTTCAATCCTTAATTTTTAAAAATGTGTTTCAGGAGAAAAGGGTGATGGGGAGACTGTTATTATATAACAGAAGTGTTAGATAAGAGGAGTCCTTTCTCCAGGTGACATTTTGCAATAAGAACAGGGAACTATTCTTTTCATGTCTGGTTCTGCTAGGTAAACTGACGTTAGTTAAATTGATTAAATGGAGAGAGATTTTCCAGGTATAAACCAGGGGAGGGGACTGTTGGAAGCACTAAAAATGATTTGATTGAAGCTAGTTACCAAACAGACCAGCAGCCAGATTGGCTCGATTGGTGCAAACAGATCAAGGAACAAGAGCAAGCTGAATGGAAAGAGATGATTATCCTTTTTCTTTTGTGTTTATTTTATGTTGTAGGTAGATCATATGTTCTGTTGGACTATCAAGGTAAAAAAGACAAATGCAGGCTCCCAGCTTGGGTTTGGCAGACTCTGCCACAGCACAGCTTTTTCTATGAGACACTTTGTTTTTAACCTTGTTGCCCTGGAATTGTTTTCAAGAGTGGATGATTGCTCAGCCAGTGAATTCAGGGTCATGGAGGAGACTCTCATGAGCTTTTGTGTGGATGGTATAGACTTCTGCAGTTTTCCTGGAAATACCAAAATGCATGATCCCACAGTTTGGTTCTCTTCTTTAATAGTGTTTCTAGGAACTCTCTCTTTGGAGATAAACTTGATGTCTCCAGGATTGTAGATTTCTATCCAGGGTCCAGAAATTCCATGAAGGCTATCTGGGTGAAACACCAATCTTTACTGTTCTTTTTAAAGTTTTCCTGGGTTCTGTTTTGATAAATCTTTCCCTGTGGTCCGGGCCAAATGACTGTTAAGCTAAAACCAGCCTCTGTTTTGTGTCTGGCAATTAAGGAAGGGGAAAGAGTGGAGGGGCAGTGGAAAATGCAAGAACTCTGCAAAGTTGCCTGGAAACCCCTTGTAAACTTGAGCTAAAAGTATAGTTAGCAAATGGAAACTGGAATACCCAGGCAATACTAAAATGAGCCTTTTTGAGATGCTTGCTAAGGCAACAATAGTTCAGTTTTTACCAACAAAGAATTAACTTACCATTGGGCAAGGCTGGAAACTTTGACCATGAGAAAGGCAACACCATTGAATTTTAATCCTGCAAGAGACCTCAAAGATGCTTTCACCCACCCTGCAGCATTTATAGATGATAAACTAAGGCTTAGGGAATTTATAGCTCGCTCAATGTTACCCTGCTAGCTGGAGGAAGAGCCAAGACTAGAACTTAGTATCCAGATCTTTTTTATTATATCACAGATTGTTGATTTACTATGTACCAGGTTCTATGCTAAATATTTTACTTTTATTGTCTCACTTAATTCTCAGTATATGAAACAACTACTGTTCATTCATTCATTTATGTCATTCACACTTATTTACATACCTACTATGGGCCAGCCACTGTCCTAGGTGCTGGAGATACAACTAAATTTACTGTACTCATATTCTTATATCCTGGTGGGAGCACTAGACAATAATTAAGTAAACCAACAAATATGATAATTTCAGATGGTGATGAGGACTATGGTGAAAATAAAACAGGCTCATATAATAAAGGGTGTCTGAGGTAGAAGAAGATGACTTTAAATTAAGGAGGTGACATTTGGACTGACATCTGAGTGTCACTGAGTATTTCAGGCAGAGGAAACAGTAAGTGCAAAGCCCTGAGGAGGGAAGGAGCTTGATATATTCAAAGAGTAGGAATCACATCAGAATGATCAGATTATATGGTAGGGGTAAAAGTGAAATACGATAGGAGTTATGAAGGATCCTCAAGGCCAAGGTAAAGAATTTAGAAAAGTCAGAAACCTTGGAGTGGTGGTGGTAGTGGGGGATGATTAAAAAGCAGAGAAGTGAAATGATCCAATTAATGATTATCATTGGTCCTTTTCTATCACTTTCTCATTTTACAGTTGAGAAGCCAAAGTACACAGAGGTGCTGTGACTTGCCCAAGGTCGTTCAGCTTTTAAGTGGCATAGGTGGCATCAGCTCTGAGTTGAATACCTGCAGATCCCATGCTATGCTGTTTTCCATTTTTCCTCCTATACTCATACTATTCCTACATGTAAAAACAGTTATACTAGTATATTAAATGAATTTTTTTCTTTCTTTTTTTTTCTTTAAGTGATTGAGTTAATTCCACCCTCCCCCCCCCCCAAAAAATGGGTCAGGGGCAGTGTGCCTTACTGCATTCTGCTCTTAAAGGAGTTAAGAAACTTATGATTTCCTTAGATAAATTCTGATGTTTAAAAGTCTTCTAGCAGTTACTTCAATGAGTTTTGTTCTTCTGGTGTTGCCATTACCTTTAGGACACTGACCAGGCTAAAGCAGCGGAATGGTATGGTGGGCACTGTTGCATCTCAGTGGAAAGATACAGAAAGGAGAAATTAATAATGTGGAATTTATTTAGTGTTCATTCTTTGTGAAACTTGTGAATGAATTAGTAAACAAGGTGATCTAAATGTGAGCTAAGCCCTCTTCCTCTGTTCTTCCTGAACAATCCAATCCAAAAACCATTAGCTAGGGCTGAGCAAGGTATGTATTTATTTAGTGTGCATGGCGGGAGGTGGGGTGAGCATCATGGGATTAGAGGAGGGATGCTGAAGTGGCTCAGGCAGGACGTTGGAGCCCAAGTTGGATGAGAAGGCTGTCTGCACACTTATGGGGTATTGAAGCTGGAGAGGGGTGAAAAGGATGTTTATACTGGGGGCGGGGAAGGCAATGGCAGCAGGGAGCAATAGCTATGAATACACCCGGTGCCCACATATTGGTTTCTATAAACCATTTTCCACTACAAGAAATCAGGACTCTTTGGAGAACTGGCTGATTCCAGAACTATGGCAGGGAAAGTACAAGATGAACCTGGAACATCATATTGTGCCAAAAAGTAAGAAGGTACTTGAAGAATGATGGAATATGTCAAAAGAGCATAGAAGCTGGCTTGAAGGGTCTCCTAGTCACTGGGTACTTTGAGCATAAAAAAAAAAATGTGCAGATTATAACCCAATGAATAAAACAAGAATCTTTGAGTTCATATTAATATAAGTAAATGTATACATACATAACTTGAAAGTTTATTGAGGAATGGGATATTTACAGTCTCAAAGTATCTTTTTATGAAAAACTTATAAATTACAAAGGAAAAACTAGTAGTTTACGTTGATGGGTCTGCTAGGTTTCTCTACTGAACATCACCAGTAATGGGATACGTCAAAGTTATGTGCCACCTGATAAGTGCAGTGAGAAGAATATAGCATCATTTCTGTAATATTCCCGCCAAAGATCAAAACCCAAATCTAATCATGAGGCTACATCAGAAAACCTCAAATTGGGGGCCATTCTTTGAAATAACCAGTTTGTAATCTTCAAAAAATGCCAAGGTCATGAAAGAAATGATGCAGAAGCCATTGCAGCTTCAAAGACAGTAATAGCAATACAATTAAATGCAATATGTGATTTTTGAACTGGATTCTTTTGCTGAAAACAGCATTACTGGGACAAATGGGTGAACCTAGATGGCGTTTGAGGATGAGATGATAGCAATGCTTCCACGTTAATTTCCAGATTTTGATGGTTGTGTTTTGGTTACAACATAAATACACTAAAGCATTCATGGAGGAGATGAAGCAGAATACTAGCAACTTACTGTCAAATGTTCAAATGTACTGGGTCTTTTTTCAACTTTTCTGTATGTTTGGAATTGTTTCCAAATAAAAAGTTTTTTAATTAAATAAAAAGCTAGAAGATAAAAGGACTGATGTCCCTCATATGCTGTACTGCTATATTTAAAATGAAATTTTGTTTGAAATGGGCTAGTTCTGAAACCAGATTGGGTTCAAATTCTACTTCTGAGTGTCTTTGGGTGAATTACGTATCCTCTTGGTATCTATTTCTCTCATCTATTTGAGCACATGGGGTATAATAACCCATTTTATAAGTTTTGAGAGGAAATTTTAATGAAATAATCATGCAAAGACCCTGAGCAGGTCCTGGCATATGGTAAAGAGCTGGTAAAACATCTATGTAACTTATCCCCAGTCCTTTAACAGCACAACTCCTTTGAATGAGCTCCAAGAAGGACTCCTTGTTCAGTGGTGTTGTAACTAAGCTCCACTTTATATGGTCAATTATGCCCTAAAAGTAAATTCCCACAAACATGAGATTATGGTGACAGAGTTATAAACTTCCTAAGAGCTGTTGGGGTGGCTGTTGGTCCATCTTTGGCTGAGTAAACATAATTGTGAGATTTGGCCAGATGAAAACATGGTGATTGCTAGCATCCACGGCCAAGATTGTCGAAGACCAAAAGTTAATTTTGGGGGGTTTGGAATCTAGTATTGCTCAGTGTGATTTCATTTTTAGAACTGGAAAGGACTTCAGAATTCAACAGGCTCAACCCATTTTATGGGTGATGGGACTGCACAGAGAGGTAAAAGATGCTCCAGGTAGGATCATGGCACTGGAGTTCGGAGACATCCTGACACAGAGGTAAAGTGGTCTGGGCAATGCTGAGGTACGGTGACAGAAGGAGAAAAGTGTTTCTAGTGGAGAAATGCACATCATTCAGGTGACAGTGAAGGGATTGACCAGATTCCAAGTAGGGACCTGGCTGTGGGGGTGCCCTGCTACATTCCAGACTGAGGGCTCTACTCCAACAGCCTGCTAAAGCTCTCAGCTCTGAAAAGCTCCTAGTTTTTCTCAAGAGAGCTGTATAAAATGTGTCTTGCATGCCATAGACCAAGTGTTGCCTAAACTTTTAATTGCCATCATTATGTTCCAGCAGGTTCTTGTACAGCCAGGCAAGGTATCGGGCCCTTCCTTAGTCTTGAGCTCCTGACCAATCTTTTTGATTCGATGGTTAAGTCAAGTTCAAGTGCTCTGATCACTTAATGTCCATTCCATAGTTTAAGAGACTCCAACTATTTTTGGTCAGAAAACAAATATCCACCAGGCTACCAGCAAGTTTGCCAAGACACATCCTGATTCATTATACAACCACCAAAATACAAAGCCCTAAAAATAGGGAACTTGCTTTAATATTTCATTTGGCATCAGGATGCTAAGTTCATATTAACTGCAGGCAGTACTTTAGATTGGTTTCATTTGACTTCCTGGGTATTATGCTCTTTGGCTGTGGAGGGCAACTTCTTGTTTATCTTCATCTCTGCTTGGCTTCAGATTAAGGCTTTGTGCATTAAAAAAAGAAAAAAACTTTTCTTTTCACCACCCATCTGTTTAATAATTATTTTCCCTATTCTTTTTTTAACTCACTTGTTATGCTAACATTACTGTGTCTAAATAGGATATCTATATTTGATTGCATTGTTCATTTTAAAACCTTTTTCCTTGTTTGTTTAATTAGAATTTAGAGTGTGCCAGAACTAGAACCGTTTCAATAAATGCAAGAATCAAAATTACTTTCATAAATCCCAGTGGGTTAATGATAGTATCTGTGTTTATCTCTGAGATCCATTAAGGAAGAAGCCTTTCCTGTTTTCATTTGTTTCTTTGGGTAGGGGAAAGCATTAAATTTTTATTTAAATATGACTTGTTCGGAATTTAACTTTTCCCCAGTCATTATTTCTGTATTTTATTAAGCTGTGCAATGAACGTTGGGTAAAATGTATTTTAAGAATGAAAGCGAAGTGTAATTGTGACATGATTATACCCTTCTGGTTGGGCATGATGTTGTGGGTTAGGTAAAAGGATATTCAGCCTTTTAAAGCATGTTCTTCTTTTCAGTCGTTTTCCTTGCTCAGTTCTGTGAGATTCAGTATGGGCCAAGGGTTTAACTGATTGTCTGTATTATTTCTTGACTATCATCCAAGTAAGCGAGCCCCATCTCCTTTACTGGCTGTTTGCGTGACCTTGGACACGGGTCTGAGCTCTACTATGGAGATAAAGAGCTGAGGCTCAGACAGAATCAAAGACTTGTTGAAGTCATAGATAGGCTTTTACAGAGATAAGACTCCTTGTCTTCACTCTGCCACTTACTGGAGCAAGGGTTAATCTTCCTGGAAAAATCATTTATGAAAACATTAATTATTACTCTAGAACCATGCCTGGCACATAGTGAGTATTTAGACTGATGATGATGATGGTTCTCATTTCTTTGTTCTCTGTAGCACATGTTTGAGGCTACCGGTCTCTTTATGCTGCTGGGAGTGGCAGGCAGCTTTCATTTCAAGTGTTAACTGGATCGCTTTGTAGGGCCTTCCTGGAGCACTGTGGGTGGGGGGAGAATTCTGACCCCAATTCTCTCCTTTATTCCTCTTGTCTTCTCTTCTCTCACATCCAAATCACTATTGATTGTTATTGCAGAACAACTGAGCCATCCCTTTGATTGAAGGAGGGTGATGATTATTCCTTTTTCTCTGATGAGAGAGAGAAGGAGCCCAAGGGGAGAGGTGGGAGGAGTGAATTGAATAGGAAAGTAAAAGCAGAGGTCAGACAAGCCAAGAGAGTCAAGGGCAATGAGGGGGGCCTTAGGACTGGGAATATCTCTGGTTTCCACGTGGCATAACCACCTGGCCAGGTGAGAGGCGGTCACTAACCTAGGAATTTCCAAGGTAGAAAATGGTCTGATCTGAACACAGTGCTGTTGTATTTCATTGATTTTAATTAGGCATAATTTCCTGAGCCCCTGGGGTGTCCCGGTCATCATCCTGATTGTTGCAGATATGGATGAATAAGAGACGGTCTTGGTCTTGACGTCCTTAGGTGCCGGGGCTCCTTCTGCCATAGGCCCCACCATGCCCTGTAATTCACTTCAGACAAAGCTTCCTCACATTACTGATGCCTAGTCAGTGTCTGCCATCCTGGCTGGACTGAGCGCTGTGAAGGGGGCCACGGTCTGCGTCTCTTTCTCACCATGTGTCTACAGAGTCTATTGGGAGTTGCCGTGCCGCTCTGACACTAATTGGCACCTGGAGTTAGGTCAGATTTCACAGGGTAAGGGCTCCGGCCTCCACTAGACTACCGTCATTTCAGACACTAGGCACAAGCTCTGGGATTCCCAGGCCACCTGCACATTTGACCAACAAATCTGGGGCTTCCCCTACCTCTTCAGTTTCAGTAATTTGCTGGAATGATGTAGGACTCAGGAAAGTGCTATAGTTATGACCAGAGTTTTATTATAAAAGATACAAATGAGGACAAGTCAAATGAAGGAATACATAGAGTGAGGTCTGGGTGGTCCCCCAAATAAGGTTTCCTTGTCCTCACGCTGCATCCTCCTCCTGGCACATTGATGTATATTACCAACCAGGAAACTCAACCGAGCTTTGGTGCTACAAGCTTCTATTAGACTTCCAATACCTAGGCATGACTGATTGAATTATTGGCCAGGTGATTGAACTCTATCTTCAACCTCCCGCGCTCCCTGGAAGTTGGGCTACGATCACCTGGGGAGCAGAGCCTGAGAACAAGGAAACCAGAGGATCACATGGTTGGTTTTTCCAGCGTAACCATCCTCCATCCTGAAACTATCTTCGGGGGCTACCGTTAGCCACCTTATTAGCATAAAGTCGGGTGTGGTCCAAGGAACCACCAAGAGCAACAAGGACATTCCTGTCACTTGGGAAATTCCAAGGGTTGAGAGGATCCCTTTTAGGAACCAGGGACAAAGGCCAGTACTTTATTATACAGTAAGAGTGTTCCAAAAAGCATTGTTTGTTCCAAAAAATGGTGAGTCTATTAACACCTATAAAATGAGGCCTAGTAGGAACAGTGCCATGCCTGAGGTGCCCAGAGAGGGTGGCATCTGAATGAGCTGGGATGACTGGGGGTTTTGACAGGCAGGAGATGGAGAGGGGACAGTAGGGGGCAGGGTGAGGAGGGAGGATAGGAAGACCCTGGGGTGGGAAGGCTCAACGTGTGTGTTTCCAGGGAACGAGGGTTGGAGGCACAATCAGCAACACCTCAAAATGTGTGTCTACTATGGGCAGGCCCATATTTTATGTCCTCTTAAAAATGTTATGTGGATATTTTTTCAATATATATTTAGTGAGGGAGGCCATAAATCAGTTTCCTATTAATAACTCTTTATTCCTTCCTTTATGTTTTAATCCACATGTCAGCTGATCCTTTTCCCCCTTCTCTGGTCTTCTCCAAAACAAAATCCCACCTCCCCAATCTGTAACAGTGGGTGAGCAACATAGGGTGGATGGAAAAGGCAGAATGGCTTGGAGTCTAGAGGTGGACGTGGCTCCATCACTCACTAGCTGTTTGACCTTGGACAAGTCACTCAACCACTCTACACCTCAGTTTCTTCATCAGCAAAATGGGGATAACAGCAGTATCTCCCTCCGAGGCTTGTGTGAACTAAACAAGCTCATATAGGTAAGTCACTTACAGCACTGCCTGCCGCGTTATCTACGCCAGCTCTTGTTCTTAGCTACCATTTCCAAAAGCAGAAAGAGAAAAAGTCTGAATCACTTCATTTGAAAGGATCTGGCTGTTCTCTCAAGACTTGCTTCTCCACCTTGCGGCTGCTGGGTTACCTCTCCCTTTCCCCCTTCCCACACTTGGCCTGCCATTCCCTTCTCAGCCTGGGTCTCTCAAGTCCTTTACTCCAACTAGTAGCCTCCCAGCCTCTGCTGAATCCTGTCTTGTTGAATTCCAGCAGCTTTATACTGAGAATGCAGATTTTGCTTGCGTTTGCTTAGACTAAGACCTTTCATTATGTACCCTTTATGGACTGGACATCTGGCTAACCTGCTGTTAAGGTGACTCTGAACATGAGCGAGAAGCAGAGAGTAGGACGAGATAGGCAGCCGAGGGCCAGTGGAATCAGATTGTGCCTTGAGTAGCCAGGGCTTAAATCCACTGGCAGTAGGGAACGACTGAAGGTGTTTGACCAGAGGAACAGGTACAAGGGAAGCATTTAACAAATGGTTCTCCAGGTATGATTATTCCAAGACCCTCTGCATCCAAGCAGGAGTAAGCCACTTGCAGTGCTATAAGGCAAAGGTGGCTGTGCTCTCAGAAATACACACAGACATTTCATAAACAGTCTGAGTTAATCTCCTAGCTCATCGGAAACAGCATGCATTTATCGAGTGCCTTTCATGAGCAAGACTCTGGGCCAAGCCCTGTCCTCCACATAAGTGGTTTTTATTGCAGGACCTCCTGAGGTCTCTGATCCTTCATTTCAAAATAGTAAGATTTCCTTGGCTCTTGAGAAGGCCCAGTGATAACTGCACTGACATCTTCGTCCTACAAATTATTTAGTGGGAGGTAGATTTTTGCCTTATACTCAGTGTCCCTCCAGATGGCAGACAAGACAGACACTGAATTAAGCGTGGCTGAATTAAGGCGAGGTCCTGATAGCCATCAGCTGACCCTTTGTTTATGTCATGAAAACTTCAGTGGGGCTGTGGCAACCTCATGCTTCCTATGATGTTCTTTAAGTTGGGAAAAGAGCCAGCAGTCAGATACTCCCAGTCTGAGGATGCTATCACCATCAGTAGTGGCTGTTGTTCATCTAGTGACAGATTAAGTGGATGACAGAGGGGCACCCACCATCCCACACCTACTTCAGTGTGGAAGAGATGCTGGGCTTCTTCCAAACGCAAATGCACAATTGCCCTGACAGCTCCCCTCCATGGAGGCGAGGAATCTGGGTCCTGGGCCAGCTGCAGAGGGGCTCCTGAAAGACCGCCAGGCCCATTAGAGAGAGCCAAGATGTGCAGCCACCCAAATGCCTCCAAACCTGGGAGGATGAAGGAGAGAAGGAAGACAGAAGGGAGCTTGGGAAAGAGAAGGTGTGATTCCTAGAAAGAAGAGGGTGGCAGTTGCCTCCCGCCAGCCAGCTCTGGCAGACACGTGTCCTCAGATGGCAGGTAGCAAGTCCCCGTGGAGATACATTCTCCCGTCCTGACAAGGTGGAGCTCTCTTGGCTCTCATAGCACCCTGGAAAAAAAGTAGCCCCAGGAAACCTCTCAGGGCCATCCACATGTAAATCTCTCTCATCATCACGACATGCATGTCAAATGCCTCCCCCGTGCCCCCTTTTTTCCCTTTTTTTCCCCTTTTTTCCTTTTGCCTCTCCATCTTCTGGGGATGCTAAGAAGCACCAGGTGTGTTAGGTGCTAAGCTCTGCCTCCTTTGTGCTTTGGAGTTGATGAAGAGTCCCCATTGAGGGTAACAGGTGTGCTCTGCAGCTGTGACGGGCGGGGCAGGGGGGCGGGGTGGGGGGTCAACCCTGGGACCGTTTCTCTTGGAATGAGGGCTGAAGTGTGTCTGATGGGCATTGCTTGCGTGGCCCTGCCCCGTGCCTGCAGCCAGGGAAACCAGCAGGTAAAATGCAGTGTGGTTCTGCTCGCCCAGGAGGATGAGGTCACAGGGAAAGGGAGATGGTAGAATCAGAGAGACACCCCAGGGCTGGGAGAAGAGAAGCAGTTTGTAAGCCTGATCGATTTTCAGCTGGTCTAGTGTGATGGGCATATGAAGCAGAAGAGATGAATACAGGAAGATGTGAGCTTTTTAGTAGTTTCATTTTGAGGATGTGGAGGGTCGTGTAGCTTACGTTTGCATGTTGCACGGACAACTCCCAGTGCCTGCAGTTGCCTTAGGGATGCAGGACCATGAGGGGCAGCTGTCTGGGCCTTGCTCCTGGATCCACACAGCAGCCGTTTCCTAGTTGCCTCCTGCCCGGCATCTTCTGGGGATGCTAAGAAGCACCTGGATCTAACACTGCCCTCTGAAGAACTTGTTCCTTTTTGCTGTAATGACCAAAAAAAAAAAAAAAAAAAATCCTTGGTAGCTGAAATGGAACTAATGGTCTTTAAACAATACATAAACTAACTTTCTTTCTCTTCTCTTGTTTAGTCAAGCTTGGCTGTGGTGCCTTGACTTTGGGAGAAGCAGGGACTCAGCGTGGAGGGGTTGGATCTCTTGGTTCCTACGGCAGATGCCTGAAGGCCAGTCTAAAGCTGAACAAACAGATCCCAGAAGTTCCCAGGCCTCACTATAGCTTGAGAATTAGGACACATATCCATTGTGGAAACCTAACATTGGGAAAGACCAAGAGAACTGAAGTCGGGGAGAGTTAAATGACTTAAGATCGTTTATTTATTTGTTTAAGAAACATTTGCTGAGGACCAGTCACCAGGGGAAGTGTTAAAATATGATATGAATAATGTGCTTTAGGAGTCACCAGTTCTAGCATGCTGTAGTCATGCCAGTGGCAGGCCCGGGAGCCTTTTCAAACCTAGATGCTTCCAGATCAAGCTGGGAAACACCCATCAAAGCCCCAGTGGAGGGAGGTAGGAGTTTGGGGTTTGCACTCAGTCTTGTGCCCTGAGTCCAGCTGCCATATGTCCACAGGGCATGGCCTTGCCTCTGAATCCTTGCATCTGTGCCCACCCCTTATGTGCTTTGGCCTAAACTTGCTGAGGATGCTCTAGTCCTCTTTTTCAACATTCTGCCTGGAGACCTCCTGGCAGACTTAAAGCTTTGAGTTCATTAGGTATATTTTCTATCTTCCAAGTTACCATAGGTTACAATTATACCAAATGTTTTGCATTATAAAACATGGGGCACCATTTTTTCATCTTTTATAGTATTTTCCTCATTTCTTAGCCTCTCAAAATATGTATATTGCCATACGTAAATATATTAGTATATTTATCCATATGACCACCTGTGACCTGTTCCAAAGGCAAATCCTTTACTTTTGTTAGGGCAGTGTTCCAGTTGTACAGACCTAGTGCATCTCAGTCAGCTATGCTGTGCAACACATAACCACAAAATATCGATGGCATATCATAGCAACAAGCCCTTGCTTCTAGATCAGCTGGGCTTGGTTAGGCATGGATCCAGGCTGTAGGCTTAGATCAGATCTGTTATGTGTGTCTTTCATTCTTCTTGGACCAGCAGTTCCTGGGGGCAGAGTCTTCTCACGGCCACGTCAGAGCTGCAACAGGGACATGTGGAAGTACACAATGTGTTTCAAGGCCTAGGCTCAGAACCTCCTGCGTTGGCCAAACATAACATCAATGAGGCAGAGATGTATATTCTGTTTCTAGTGTTGCACCTGCAAAATCACACACCAAAGGGAGGGATGAGGAATTGTGAAGATAATGAAATCTATAATATACATTTATCCTGCTGCATAAGGAGGATATCTGGGGATCCACCGGTCTCTTAAGGAGACTTCCAATTCATCCTCTTGCTTTTAGTCCCAACATCATCTCCTTCTTCCAGAAATACCTGGTCCTTGCCAGTTCCTGGGCCATTTGGGGATTATGTAAATCTGGTTGCCTCTTGTCTTTCCCACTACCGCCTTAGGATTCATATTTTCAGGTTTGTTGAGTCAGTTACCGCTTGCCCATCTGCTTTCCAGCTTCCAAAATTTCATTGCTTTTGTTTCTTTTCATATTTTCTTTGTCCTTGTGGGTTTATGCCTATAATAAAATCCTTTTAGTGTCATTTTTGTGGGGCTTGGGGAGAGAGTAAAGCTAAATGCATGTATTCGATCCATCATCATTCCCACCTGGCTCTTCCCTGACACCTTAATGATCAGCCTCCTTTCCCTCTTCAGCTGCTCTGGCTTTCATTACGCGCTCCTGAGAGGCCCTTGTTGCCCGGGGACCCAGTGGAGGAACTCTGAGGAAGTGCCTGACAGGGTGGTGACTCACTTCACAGTCTGGCTGGTTGTTGGAACGTGATGTGAGCTGCAGAATAACCCTTTCTGACTCAGTGTTGTGTCCATAAACACAGATGCATTTGAAGAAGTCATCTAGCTCTGCAGAGTTCTGAATATACAACATCACTATTTTTGATCTGAACCTGAGACATAGGACTCATTCAGTTGAACCCACACACATGCACACATGTGTAATAACAAGCTGGATTTTCTTATACTAAGTGCCATGCCCTCTTTTAAGCACTTTATAAATATTAAGTCATGTAATCCTCAGAACGACTCTATGAAGTGGGTTCTATAGATGTTATTGTCACCATTTTAAAATGAGAGAAACTGAGGCCCAAAGAAGTTAAGTAAGTTGTTAAAGGTTGTGTCATTTACGAGTGGAGCCAGGACCTACCTACAGGCAGCCTGGCTCAGAAGTCTGCCTGGTAGCTGCCATATGAACTCAGGTGTGGAACGGTCTCCATGTATACCCCTCGTTCTCTCTAGACAGTCCTTTCTGGGCTCTTTCTCCTTTGATAAGCCACTAAATGGTCTTCAGTGTTCTCCCTCAGGCTGTATTCTTATCTCACTACCCTCTCCCTGAACAACTGCTATAGCCATGGCTTTAATTACCATCTGTATCTAAAGAGTTCCATCCTTAGGTCCAGCCAGCTCTCTGTCTTGGTGCCCAGAGGGGTTTATTCAACTACTTACTAAGTGTCTTCGTACGGATACCTTGAAATCACCTCTAACTTCATAGCTAAAATTTCATTCATAATTTTTCCTTCTCGTCCAGTAAACTTGCTCTTTCTCAGTCTGGCAGCACCATTCACCTAGATGGGCAGGTGAGAGGCATGGGTCATCCTTGAGAGGCATGGGTCACCTCTTCATTCACCTTCTGTGTCCATCCAGTCCACCCTACGTCCTGCCAACTCACTCATTCAAGTTCAGCTCAAGTTCAACCATGTCTGAGGCTTTGTAAGTTGAGGAAGTATTCTAGTCCAGGCCAGCATTGTCTCCCACGTGGATTGGTGCCACGTCTTCCCTAAACAGTGCCTCCCCTCCATTCTTGGAACCCTCTAGTCCTTATCTCAATTGAGTTAGTATGATCTTTCCAAAACATAAACTTAATCATGTATTTCCTTGCTTAGAACTCTTCAAGGGACTCATGGTAACCTTAAGATAAAGGCCAACACCTTTAACTGGGCTTCCAGGTGTGGTCATGACCCAGCCAAATGCAACAGCTTCAGCTTCATCCCCCATCTCTTTTTCTTACATCCCTTCCTATAGCCATAGGGACCTTTAGTCAGCATCCCTATGCACCTCCCTCTCACCCCGGTACCTTTGCACATGAAGCTGTTTCTTTTGCCTAGAATAGTCCCAATCCCTCACCCACTGCAGCTTTCTGTTCAGCTACAAATCCTTTAAGTAATTAAAGTGACAATCTTCTTGGGAAAGCTTTCTTTGACTTTTCTAGTCTTTATTAAGTGTCTTATAAGTATCCTATGTAACACTTACTATAATTTTTTTGCAATTGCTTGCTAATTATCTGTCTTTCTGGCCACACTAGAAATCCCTTAAAGGCAAGGGCCATGTAGGTTGAGCTCATTACTATATCACCTGAGACAAGCATAATGTCTTGCACATAATAGGAACTCAGTAATTATTAATTGAATATTACATGAGTGTTGTATAAAAACATCAAAGGTTGTAAATTGCCCATTCCCAAAATAAGACCCCCAAAATTCAATGTTCTTTTGTTCCTAATGGAGTATCACATAAGAAGACAAACTGAAGACATATCTTTACTAGTAGTTATCCAGGACATTGGGAAACAAAAGAAAGTAAGAGGAGGACTTTCCTCCTCTTTTTTTCCTCAGAAGTTTTGACCTCCGCAGGGCGCCAGGGTGGCTCAGTTGGTTAAGCCCTGACTCTTGGTTTTGGCTCAGGTCGTGATCTCAGGGTCCTGGGATTGAGCCCTACGTTAGGCTCCCCACTCAGCAGGAAATCTGCTTGAGATTCTCTCCCTCACCCTTTGCCCCTCCCCCCCACTCATGCACTCTCTCTCAAATAAATAAATAAATCTTAAAAAAAAAAGTTTTGACGCCCCATTAACTCAGATCACTCATGCCCCGAGAGAAGCAATGCAGTTTTGAGGAGACGATAGTGGATAAGGTGGAACAGCTTCTGAGAGGTGCTATTCTAAATGCTTTGTGCCCTCAGAAAAAGGGGAATGATGAGAACTTTTCCCCAAATTGAACAAAGGAGGTGACTGGCACCGCTTTTGGCCTCATTTCATACTTCCTCAAATACTAAAATTCTTACCTCTCCAGAGGCACGTTCTGCCGTGACAGGAAATTTCGGAAGCGGAGATTGAGGGCAGTGTCTGGACTGACCTGGCCACCGTAATACTTGTCCTCCACATAACATACTTATCAAAACCCAGCCTCATCTGTTCTCTGTAGCAAAAGGAGGTGTTGGAGGTGACATGGCTTTGCCCTATGAGCCCAGGCATTTTTACCTAAACATGCTTATGTCACAGTCTTCTCCATATTCACTTTTTATGAGTCTCTTCATCCATAAGATGGGTAGTTTGGCCAATAGCAGCTCCAGTCATTAGAGTCAGTCTTCTAAATCAGACTTCCTATTTTTCTCTTAGCTTCCAATTTTCCTTTGAGTACTTGTCAAGGTTTGTAATTATAAGCTGATTTACATGATTATCTGTTTACTGTCTGCTCCATGACTACATCAAACCCTGCCTTCCCTACTTCCCTGACCACTGTAAAATCCATGAGGGCAAAGACTGTGTGTATTTTGTTTGCCACTTGATCCCCAGAGCCTTGCATGATGCCTGACACATAGTAGAGGCTCAGTAAATGCTTGTATAAAAAAAAAAATCACTGGTTGAACAAACATCACAATGAGGAGAGGCTTGTAGGTGATACCCTGACTCCCCCATAGATTACTGAGGCTCTCCAGAGTCTTCACAGTTCACCTCCAGTGAAAGGATTTATTCAACAGAGGAGCAGGGAAGAGGAAAGAGCCTCTTCGCAGACTTCGTTCCACTCATTCTTGTCTTATTGCTCTCTATTTTGTGTTCTTCCACAAATCAGCTCCAATGGGAAGAAAAGGCTCCCAGGCTGGGATTTGAAAGGTACTTTAATGAAGAGATTGTTTATAGATATGTGGGCAGGAGCAGAGGGGCCCAAGTCCCTGAAGCAGCCAGGGACAACAAAAGGAAGAATCCCTCTTGAGCCTGAAGCCAGAGCTGGCAAGCACTGGAGGTACAGAAAGAGCCATTGACAGGGACTTAACTTGTACAAGGACAGAGTCACTGCCAGAAGCATGATGCAAGGCAGGGAGGGAAAAGGGAAGACATGCCTCCCAACTCTTTCTCCTCGTACCCTTTGATCTGCTATGTCTCCAATTGGCACAGCTCCACAGGAAGCCAGAGAGCAAGGGATCTCGGGCGGTGCAATCTGTAGAGATCAGCCTCCTGTGGCGTAGAAGGGTAGGGGACGGATCTGGATGGGAGCAGCAGGAAAGCCAGCCATGTGCCATTATTGTCTGTAAGAGAGTCTTTCTTTAAATGGGAGGACACTGCTTGTGGCCAACTTCATTCTGCTCCCTGTTGTTTCTTGACATTAGTTTACTCATCCGTCTTTCTGCTTTTTTGTCAGTCTGTGCTCTACTATTTTTTATATGTCTTGCATTTAAACTCTTCCAGAAAAAAATCTGATGGGTCCTCTCTAGTACCCATAGGGCAGCCTATAAAACCTGCTTTTGGGTCACACACTTGTCTTTGGTTCAATTAGCTACAAGGCAGGCTGGTCCTATGGTGAAAAACCTCTCCAAAAAGGTTGTGGATAGTAGACTTGTCAGAGGAAATGGTCTGACTGGAAGCCACCTTGCATGTCCAATACATTGTCACCCCCCACTTGCACCCCCAAGGTGACCATCCTCCCTTATGAAGGATAATTATATCAATGTCCAGTTGCTGAGAGGCTAATGCTCACTATGAGAGTCTACTAACACAGGACAAGTTGCCTCTGTCAATTGGATTCACCGGATGTGCCTAGCACTGATGTCTCTTCTTGTGTGGTGCATCTTCAGCTTCCTCCTCTGACAGCTGTCATGTCCCAGATGTTATGTCCAGAGTCTGGTTCACGAGCTGATGTTGTTCTGCTTCTAATCAGAATACCCATATTCATTTGTCTTCATAAAAAGTAAAAGACTCTGTCAGTGAGGTTCCTGATAAAAGGAACAGGGCATGATGCTTTTTATTCATAATCAGCTCTGCAAAACCTCCTGCAAATAGGAAATGATTGTTTTCTGGCATTTTGGATTATGTTGAAAGTTGAATTTGCAAAAAATGACAAGGAGCTGTTGCTTGGTAAAGTTTCAGGATAGCCACCTTGATTGGTAGCAGGGATGCTCTACTTTCCCAGTGCCCATTTCTCTCTGGTGTGGTGTCTCTTCTGAGTCACCCCCTTCAAGAACAGATCAGTGGGGGCAAGCCCAGAGTAGTCACTGAGCCATTCCAGACCACTTCTCAATGTCAGAACTCTCCACGATGGGTGGCTTTCCACACGTACCCTTCTCTCCTGAGAACAACTTTTCCCTTTCTCTCCATCTTATGAAATTCTCATCCTTCAGTCTCAGCTCAGATGGCTCTCTTCATGAGATAGAACTTGGGAGGGCAGGCTCTGCAGTCAGACCACTTACACTTTCTATCTAGAACAGCCATTCATCAGTTGGACCTTAATTTCTTTATCTGTAACTATGGGATGGTAATTGGGTGAGACCGTGTATATTAGTGGTTAAGCATGTCGGCAGCAGAGCCAGACTGGTTTCAAATGGTGGCTTCACCACTTCCTATTTATATGACCTTGAGAAAATTAATGAACCCCTCAGTACCTCAGCTTCTCCATCTGGAAAATGGAAGTCATAAGATCTGTACAGACTTGCTGTGAGGATTAAATGAATGTATTGAAGAAAAAGCCTTTAGAGCAATGCCTCAAACGTGTTGAATGAATGCTGTACTTTACTATTTTCTATCTCATTGAATTGTAAGGATTAAGTTAGGTAAAACATATAAAGCATAGGAATCATTCCTGACCCAAAGTCAGCTCTCAGTAAATGTTGGTGGTAGTTGTTATGTTGCATTTTTCTTATTATTCTCCAACATGCCAGAGAGAGGTTGTCCATCTCTTGTGTTCCTATAGTATATAAATCATACCTCTAATAGCATTTTTCACACTATCCTTGTTTGGATTTTGTCTTTCATGTTGTACTATGTGGTCCTTACAGGCAAGCATAAGTAATATATGTTTGAAATTGCTTAATATGAAAAATTGCTATACCTTGATAAGGTTTTTGTTGCTAAGCTTGTCAGGATTGAAACTGGTAGCTTGTCAGTGAAATTCTTTGATTAGCAAGAGGCCAGCAGCAAATGAGTTGACTTTGGTTTGGGTGCATCTGCCTCTCCTCATCAGCTCATAGGGTTTAACCAAGTACATAGTCTGAACACGAATTCTAGTGCTGAGAGCGGGTCTTTCCCTATTCTTCAGGTACGGGATATGCAGTGTTTGAAATGAATGGTGTTAAGTGAGACGTGGGGGCCTCTCCTTTTCGCTCCCCTTTGTGTAAAGCATTTGCTTGCTTTCAAAGGTAGTTGTCATACCCTTGACTCAAACTGGAATTCTACCACCACAAAGCGTGTGCTGTGAAGACAGCCATATCCAAAAGATGACTCATTCAGGTGATGGCTAACTACATTCCCTCCCCAAGCTTATGACTTGAGATGTCTGGGGATAAAAGAAAAAGAAAATAAATAACGATTTATCACTTCCTGTTTGGGGCCTTCCTGACATAAAAAGAAATATATCTTGAAATGGTTTGGCCTGTGCTTGTGATATATTAATGACTGTAAAAGAATTGACATCAAACAATGATTTACTTCAGAAATCGCTGTAGTTAGGCTGAAATGATGCTTTCAGTCAACACTCCATGTCAAGCTGTCATCCCTACTTGCTGGTAAACATCTTTGCAGGTACATGCACATGACAAGGGCACCATGAAATGCCCATTGTGAGCTCTTGTTTGTCATATCAGTTGGAAGGATGCACAGATGCTATTTTTGCAATCTGGTTCATAAGTTTATGTTATATATCAGAATAATCATAAACATTAGTTCATATAGATAGTAAATGAATGAATATTTCTGCTAAAAGAGAAGCATAGACTACCTTTGAGGCTTAAAATGTTTTATAGCCTACACTACAGAGGGGAATTTATCCAGTAGAATTTCTCCTTTCTATTTGTTATTTCAGACTGGATTAAAATCTTAAATGTGTTGGCTTTGTTTGTTGGTAAAAAGTTGGTACTTCTCGTCTTAAAAACACATTTGTAAACAGCCTTAATTTAATCGTAAAATATGTATAGCTTTGGTGGTGGGTTCTATTCAGAAGCCTCTGGGTGCATCCAAATGCATTCTCTGTGGCAGTGGCGGATTTAGCCGTTCTGTGTGATGTGCCTTTAACTTCCAGACAATTCGGCTTGTGTGTTCTCCATTCAGCCACCAACCAATTAGCTTCTGTACAGTTTATCCAGGATGTTGTGATGCTTTATAATATCTTTTGTCCAAACCTTCAGCTTGTCTCATTCTGGGTTTGGGTCGTCTGTTGGCCTATCAGCTGTGGTCATCGTACTGTGTTTGCTCTCTGAGTTTCCCCAAACCAGCTGTGCATACTGCTGTCTGTCTGGGCTCTGGGGGACCAAAGGCTGTCATACTGAAGGTTAAACAGATGCTGGAGCTCCATCTAGATTCTATTATTTGGTGCTAATTTTTGGTATGTTTGTGTATGGTTTGTATTTTTAATTTCCTATATATTATGATATTTTGAAACCTTAAAAACCTTTCTGGCTGGGGAGACACTGCCCCTCCCCGGGCTAGCCAATTCTTAGAGATAGCAAAGGACTCAGGGGCAGCATGCCTTTGAAAAGAAAACTAACCAATCCAGAGCCATACCTCCTCCATCTGGCTCATTCACACCAAGCCGACATTTCCATGCCCTCACTCACGCCAGGGCCCAGTACCAGGCAATGAGAGACCACCACTATAGCCCCAAACCCTCTGGAGTTATTCAAACTAGCCAATGTTAAACTATTTCCTCTGCCCTGCCTTGCCTTTTCCATGGAAGCCCCAGTAAAGACTGTGGCCTAGGCTTTCCCCTCCTCTTGTTTTCTTCCTCCTGACCACCCTGAGGCTTCCCCCTACCATGGCCCTGTATGACAGGTGTGCCTCCTGTCTCCAGGACCTGTGACTATAAAAAACTTTTGTCTTTCTGAACCTCTCCGGTGTCTCCCCTTATGGCCGCACTGACTGACCATCACACAAAACTGCACAAAACAATTTGCTTTTTCACCAGTCGTGTCCACATTTGAGGGAGACATGTTGGAGTCAGTTAAAATAGTCCATGCTTTTGCTCCCATATGCACTTCCTATGGCTGACGATGGATCGCTGATTGTTATATATGTCTTCACACAAGGGCGCCACCGAATGTCCTCAGTTCATTTCAGTGCTTATCTTGTCTTAGTGTCAGGAGGTCCTCCTTAATATCTAACCCAGTTCCTTCCTGTTGCTCCCCAAGGCAACTGATTTTCCTGTGTCTCTGCCTTAATATATCATTTTCTAGAGGGATTTGCGATTCATTTCAACATGCCAACTCCGGAGCATTCATCTAGGTACTCTTCCTCTCAAAATTGCAAATGCAACAAAATCTGCTAGGCTCAAGATGTCAATAAGTGTTCAAAGAGCACAACTTCAGCCTTGAAAAGAATATTCAATGATAAAAAATGGCACTAAGTGCATGCTGACTACCACTCTCCTAGAAGCTCCACTTTTGCACTGAGTTGGCTCCCAGAGAATTGGGTCTTTTTTTTTTTAACAATATGATGAGGAAAGCACTCATGGGCTTTATAGTAAGACTGCCGTAGGATCACGTTGGCCACTGTCACTTACTACCTGTCTGATCTTTGTTTTTTAATTTTTTTATTGTTAGGTTAATCACCATACATTACATCATTAGTTCTTGATGTAGTGTTCCATGATTCATTGTTTGTGCATAACACCCAGTGCTCCACGCAGAACGTGTCCTCCTTAATACCCATCACCAGGCTAACCCATCCCCCCACCCCCCCACCTGTCTGATCTTAAGGCCACTGTTTCACGCCTCTGAATCTCGGTTTCAGCATCAGTAAAATGGGGATAATGGTAGCCGCCTCATGGTATTGTCATAAGGATCAAATGACATTATCAAATGGAAAATACTTCCCAATGGTAGCCAGTCCACAGTGTTGGTTTCTCTCTGCCAGGTTTGTTAATGCCATGTGCCCATAATGCTATAGAGTGATAAGTACACTCAATTTAATTTTTACCAAACCACATTCATTAAATCAGAATTTGTAGCTGTTTAGACCAGGTTGAGCAGAAGTTTATTTATTTTTTTACTAAGAAGAGGGATTTGCTCAGCAAATTTTCTGTCAACTAGAATGGCGCTAAGGAGAAAAGTTAAGCTACTTACAGCTTTTAAAAATTCCTACTTGCAGTAAAGAGAAAGAATTAAAAACAACCATTATCTAAGTCATTGAAAGGGTTGGGGAGACAACCTATTTAGTAATCCTTGCCACTGATTCGAGCGCAATTAGTTTCTGTGTGACTTACAAAGGCATGCCTCATTAAAACTAGTCTGTATTTCAGACATCTCATCAATTAAGATGTGTTTCCCTTTAATTTGAATCTGTGAGTTTCTCTGACACTGCAAAAATGGAACATTGAGTTCAGGTAAAGAGCTATCCATCCCTCACCAAAACTGTGGGAAAGACCTTTATTCACTTATGGTAATTTACATTACATTACACTTATGCTAATTATTGCTGCACTCCTATTTCTTAACCCTTCATTAATTCATAGAACGTTTATTGACAGCCAGTCAATGACCTGACACTCAATTACAGAAGAATTTTTCTCCTGGCATTGGGGAAAGAGAGAAAGCTTGCCTTCTTTAATAGTGAAAATGTGCTTTTTTCCTCTATGTGCCAATCTTGATCAGATCCAAAAACTGATAGATACCAGGTTTAACAATATGTTTAATAACGACATCCATGCACATTTTACTCCATCCTTTGAATGAATAAGAACAAGGCAAGAGTTAATTATATGACATCCAGAAGTGAATACAGGGATGATCTAGCCCTCAGGCAAGGCCAGATAGACATTGGTGATCACCAGGTAATTACCGGGGATCTGTGGGGTCATGTGCCTGTGTTCCGTGTAGGTTAAAAGTCTGACCTCAACTTCAAGCTTAAGGAATAGGTCGTTGTCATTATTAAGACATTTTCAGGATGCAGTTACTTACTGCATGTTTCTATTGCTACTTGCAAATTGTTACCATTATTTCTTTGCTTGTTCAGTGTTATTAAGAAATAATTAGAAATGACAGGACTGAGTTGGATCATGTTGTTTGCCTGCCCATCCTGATGTTACGATTTTGATCTTTTATTAACAATATTCTCTAAATATGTGTAACTTGGAAGCTCCCAAAACCTTTTGTCAAGGTCATCAGTGACCTCTTGATGATTACTTTTCAGTACTCATCCTACTGGACTTTGCAACAGCATTTGACATGACTAACCGTTCCTTTTTTCTTGTTCTTTATTTTCCTCTATCATTTTAATTATTTGAATTCTGTTGTAAACTTTAAACTCTTTATTTTTATACTAGATCCATCAAAATCTTATCCTGCCACTTGGTTTCATGAAAGAACATTTTAATGTCATTCTTGAGCAAAATCTTTTATTTTTGTGTTTACTGCTATTAAGTAAATATAATCCTTTCTTCCTGCATCAGTGCTCAAAGAATGTTTGCCGAATTTGGGATGACCATGGAAACTGGGTTTTGAAATAGTCCTTTATCTCCTACTTTATCATTATAATGTAGTTGTCTGAAATTCTTCACCTATTTCTATTTTTTTTTTACCTTGTAGTTTTTATAAAATTTTGTGCAACTATTATTGATTTTGCTTCTTTGATGTGGAATCCACTCCTTTGGCCTAAGCATCTTTAACTCTTCCCCCCACCCCACCCCACCCCCATTTCTCTTGTTCATATGCATCCAGATCTTCTTCATTCTCCTTGGGATCTTTAGTTTGAGACTTCTTTTACAAGTTTTTTTTATATATAGTCTCTTTACTTCTAAAATGTTTTTCTTCTTTCTAGCCAGCTTGCCCCTCTGTTCTTGTGATACTTGCACTTACTTTAGCTTTGTCTTAAGTTTGAGGAGAAAGATCCAAGTTGATTCTTATCTTCTCGTTGTGTATTTAAATCTTATCTCTTCATTTTAGTGGCAGCCTGTAAAGCCTATTTTTGTCTCCAAAGTTTAAAAACCTGACAAGTAGGCATGGTTCTCATTCCCTTGTCAACCAAGATACTTGAAAGTGCAGTCTCAACATGGTGTTTCCATTTCTTTACTGAGCCCTTTGCAATCCGGTTTGTACTCTCCTTGTCTAATGTACCTGCTCTGAGAAAACTCATTTCTGGTTTTCTCTTGATCCTTTTAGTACTCATCTCACTCAACTCCCTCCTTCCCGAAGCCTTCTAACCCTCTTGGATTCCATGACACCATTTCCTCTTGACTTCCCTCCAGATCCTTTTGGTCTTTTTTGGACTTATTTGTGGGCTTCTTTTCCTTTGCCTTCTCGTTAACCCTTACTCGTCTCCAGGGTTCTGTCCTTGCTCCTCTGTTCTTGTCACTATGCATAATCTTCTGGGGGAACTCATCCACTCATATTGATTTAACTACCCACCCCCCCACCGACCAGGACTTTGTGCTATTTCCTCTACCATGAATGCTCCCCTGCTTTCTCTCCCTCCTACTCATCCCTTAAATGAGTTTTTACTCCTTCAGGAAAGTTTTCTTCAGTCCATCCTTTGGACTAACCGTCCCCTCTCCTGTGCCCCCAGAGTACACTTGTTGACACCATTATCACATCACACATTACATTGTGATGAAATTATCTGTAATCTCCTTAAGGTCAGGAACTATGACTATTTTTGTAACCCTGTGCCCAATATGGAATTCAGGAGCTTTCTTTGAGGCTTGCTTCTCTCTGAATGAGATATGATCCTTTTCATGACCTAGCTGAGATTGTATTTCAGCTCAAGGTTAATTTTTAAAAATTATATTCTAGATCACATTTTCTCTTAACTTTCTATGGTACCTCTGATAGGCCTATGATTTGCAAACTAAATCCCCTTGATCCACTTCCTAGTTCAATCAAGGTCACTATCATGTATTTACATGGTCTAGCTATGGTTTGACTTTAACCATTGCCTATATGCTGATGACTCCAAACTCCTTTTCAGTAGCGCTTACTGCTGTCCTAAATTGTTTCTGCCCATCCTACCCCTTGCATGCAAGCATTTCCTATCCTTATGGTACAGAGTTTCTGGTGCCTTGAAGTCTCTAACACCCAGGGCAATTGTTCAGGGTTGATGAGGAGAGAACTACTCCCAAAGCCCTCATTTGGATGTAGTGTGTAGTTTTGGAGGGGAGCAAAAGTGGGTGCTGGTGAGGTCAGCATAGAAAAGAAGTGTCAGGGTGAGAAGGTGGTTGTTTCAGTTTCATATGGCTGCTGTAACAAAATGCCACAAACTTAGACTAAAACAACACAAAGTTATTCACTTACAGTTCTGAGGGCAGAAGCCTGAAATTAGTTTCAGTGGACTAAAGTCAAAAGGTCACCATAGCTGGTTTCTTCTGGAGGCTCTGAGGGGAGAATCCATTTCCTTTCCATTTTTAGCATCTAGAAGCTTCCAGCATTCCTTGGCTTCTGGCTGCATCATTCCAATCTCTGCTTCCACTGCCTTCTGCCTTAACTCTGACACTCCTGCCTCCTTATGACTACATTGGGCCCATCTGGATAATCCAGGATAATCTCCCCATCTTAAGGTCCTTAATTTAATCATATTGGCTCTGTCCCATTTGCCCCCACACACTGGTACCAATGAAGGATGGTTCGGATGCTGCTATTTTGATCTCTGTCTTGGGGAGATAGTGTAGAGCCAAGACTTCATAAAGCTCCAGTGGGATGAATGATGCTAATTCATCCTACTGCACTGTTTCCATTGTGTTCCATGAGGGAGATAGCACATTTTGATGAATCTGGATCTGAAGACCCACCCTCTCCTGACTTACTAAACAAGAAGCATGGGCCATTTTCTGCTTCCTATTTGGCGTGATGAGGGAGGAAGAGGACTCTCTGATCATGGGGATAAAGCAGACGTGGAGGAGGGGAAAGCACAGGCCAGATGCACTGTGAGCTCAGAAGCTCAGAACCCTACCATTTAGCCCACATGGCCAAACGTTCTTGTAAGATTTTAAGGAGAAGGAACTTTTGACTATAATTGGTTAAGAGCACTGTCTCTCCACTGTGACTGCATTTACCCTCATGTGTTAAAACAGTGGCATAGCCAGAGGCAACTTTGGGATCAGTCTAAGAGGAAGCTGAATTGGGGATACATTTTGTTTAAGTTTAATTAGATGTATTTATATGATTTACAGTCACTTCCATGTATACATGTATCTGGTGGTTAATTAATAAAAATATGCAATTATACTAAGGTCTTTTTCAGACTTTGGAACCACCTGTCCCAGGCACCTGTTTTAGCACTTCTCACTAGGAAATTCTCCTTAATTCTTTACATGGCATAGGAAAAAAAAAAATCATAACACAATTCAGAATGTCAGATTCCTGAATTATAAGCACAGAAGCTAGTGCCACTACCCTTAACTCTACCCATTCCCTAAGGATACCCATCTCCACCTAATCCCTAACCCTAACTCACCTAACCTGACCATGACACCAGTGGCATTTCTAGTTGTTTATCACACACTCAAAATTGTGTTTCCCAGGAGGACAGCAGGGAGCTGTTAAGACTGTGGTCTTTAGAGTCAAGTGCTGGCTCAGCCACTTGGTATAGAGTGGGGAGCTTGGCTCGGTTTTAAAATGGGAATAGGTACTCATGGAGATGGTTGTAAAGATTAAAGTGGATAACTTCTATAAAGAGCTTCGCTCAGTACCTGCATATGGTTAATGCTCAATAAAAATTCTTTACTCTGAGCCTTTCCAAACCACATTCATCTTTTAATCAGCTCCTGTGGTCACAGAGTGCTTTGAATGTAATCATCAGAAATAAACGGAGACTACCAGAGCCAGGAAAAAAAAAAAGTTTATTGGAAGGATATTAATAGCTAAAATTGCTGAGGAAGAGCTGACCAAACAGGTTTTGGGGAAGACAGGAACCTGGGCATTGGGGGTCTCAGAAGCCAAAACACGGAAACCATCCTTCTGAGATGCTGCTTCCCCTCATAGCTGCCTTTGCTTCTCATTCTTGTCCAGGTGTAAATGCCCAGGAGGGAGAACCAGCTGGCCTGGCTTGGTTTGCGTCCTCCCTCGTGGTCAGAGGAGTAGATGTTTGGGATCAGCTACCCTATTAAAGCCACGGGGGGCTGGGAGACAGTTCCACGAGGTCAGGACACTGGGCAGACAATACTACCTGTACTCCGTGGACTTATTGCTAGGTGTCCCCGAGGACCTGCCCAGCGAACTTCTCTTGACTGACTTTCAACTTCTTCTTTGTCAAAATGTAATTACCTTTTGTAATAACTTAACATCATTGCCTCCCATCTTTCCAGATAATCATACTTTCTTTTGAATGACTTCTGTAATTTACTCAGACATTCATTTATAAATGTTTATTGAACACCTCCTAGTTGTGAAGTCCTGTTCTGGGGGCTGGTTTACCTCAGTGAACCAAAGAAATCCCTTGCCTTCAAGGACTTACTTTCCCGTGGAAGGAGACAGAAAACCAAAATAAACAAATAAATGTATGATGACATCAAGTGATGATGGTGCTAATGACCAAGTGCTAATGAGGAAAACCATCCGAAGGGAAAGGGAAGGAAGAAGGTGTGTGTGCAGGTATTGCTCAGACCAGCTATTCACGTTTATGTGAGTCTGTCATTCAACTGCTCACATTTTGATTATTTTATTGGTTTACTTGTCTTTTATAAGTGACTAGTCAGCTTCTCCCCTCTAGGAGTGAGCATCTTTTTTTTTTTTTTAAGATTTTATTTATTTATTTGACAGAGACAGAGACAGCGAGAGCAGGAACACAAGCAGGGGGAGTGGGAGAGGGAGAAGCAGGCTTCCCGCTGAGCAGGGAGCCTGATGTGGGACTCGATCCCAGGACTCCGGGATCATGACCTGAGCTGAAGGCAGCCGCTTAACGACTGAGCCACCCAGGCATCCTAGGAGTGAGCATCTTAAAGCTGAAGTCATATCATTCATTTCTAGCCCCTAGGCCTTGCCTCACGGTGGATGCTCTGTAAATGTTTGTTGAAGGAATAGATAAGCACATAGAGTGGCTATTGGATGATTGTATTTTTCTGCTTGTGACCTAGCCTGCCATTCTCCCACACAGGGCATTGCAGATGGCCTGAGGAGAGGGGGTAATTCCATCTGGGCTCTGCCCTTGTAGGTTCTCTATAAATGTTGCTGACTGACCAATTGGCTAGAAAATACATTTGTATAACCTCCATTTATCCAATCTCTCTTCCCTGGAATAAATTTGGTTTCTTCTTGTTATTATTGCTTTTTATTTTGTCATAACATGCTTTCTGAATTTAAGACCAGCTTTAAGAAAGAAATGAAAAAAGTATCCATTCCTCACAACTTGAGTCACAGAACCATGGCATCAGAATGAATCTTAGCAAATGAAAGCAGCTTAGGAAAGCATCTCGCATAAGTGAGTTTGTGCTATGAGGAACAAGCGCAGTAGCAATGATCCTTTAATGGAAACTAGAATCCTATTAAGTCTATTCCCTCCATACCTGATTTCCATATTTACTGAAGTGGAGAGAACTAGATTAATCCTCATTTAAGTACTCAGTCTTAAAGTAGAAAACAAGAGAATAGAATGTTTTAAAATATTTTTATTGAGCATTTTCTAAAATAGCTCAGTGTTGATTGCATGATGTTTAAAGGTGGACTCCAGCCTAGCAGAATTCATGGCTTTTCACTTTAGACCATGAATGGACTGCCATGGACACAACTCTGGTTGCGATGGTAGCTGTGTTTATAAATGATCAACTGTGCTGTGAATATATTTAGCTTATGCTAAATGCCCCTGAGAGGATGAATATCATCTGTTTCTAGTTTAATTGTGTTTTGGAGCATGGCACATTTTTTTTTTCCAGATGAATAAAATATTAAGCCTTTTCCACTTCCTGAGGAAAGTTAGGGTTGGATTCTGATATTCAAATTACTAAACTTATTAAATCATATTAAAATGAAAATGTAAAGAGCTATTTGATTCTATTTACAAGTTCTTGTCACAGTATAGTGCTCAGTGAAAACGCTTTGTTTTGGCATCTAAAAACTGGATATCAACACTGAGACCAGAAACCCTTTTATTCATCATTAGCATGAGTGGATGTCATGGCTGATGGATAAGATAGAAATCCTGGTGTTGGTAGCTAAACGGTATCCTCATACAACACTTAAAACATTTCAAAGCAGTTTTTATCCAAATGTTCTCAGACTTTCATATCATAAACCTTGAAATTTGCATATGCAACCCAAAATACATAAAGTAACTATTTTAAGCACTGACACCATTAAAAAAGGTTTCACTTCAGGCTTCTGAAAAAGCAAATTTGGCCACAGCTGTATTTATTTGCTCGTAAACCATAAACTTCCTGATGGAGATCTTAAAGGAGAAGTAAGGACCAACTTGAAATGGATGTCAGAAAGGGGTTTTAGAGTAATACATGTACTTTTCTGTATAAAGAGGCCTCGTAATGGTAAGCGACTGCTCCAAAGTTAGCCCACTTCCCCCTTACCTCCTTGTTTCCCCGAAGTGATCATTTAAATTAGCAAGATATGTGTGTAATCTACAAAATTTCCCTTACGTATGTTTCAACGAAAGCTGCTATTATATAAAAATAGATTCTATACCCTGTTCATTACTTACACCTGCATTCCTATCTACATTCACACCCCTCCCTCCCTCCATCATCAACTTCTTAGCAATCTCTGAAAACAAGATAGGTAAGACAGGCTGTATTTCAATGTACTCCTGTGGGCAGATAAATGAAAGTTGTCTGGGGGCATAGAGAACAGGCAGAGCGTTTAATACCTTTCATGTGATGCTCTTCTCCTGCTCTCAGCCCATCTGACTGGGATGCCACCAACGAGTTTGGTCTTTAGTGGCCTGTCCACTCTGATACTAATGGAAGCTGTTGGGGTCCTATGTCAGATCGGCTCTAGTAACTGCTCTTTTACCTACCTTGCCATTTTAATCAAGTATCCTTTGTTGTTGTTGTTTCAGTAAAATCTGAAAGTCTGAAATGGAGTTAACTATATTTTAAAGTGTAAAACACTGTGAATTCACGTTGACTAGATTCCACATCCTAACAATGAAAATCTGTAAAATACCACTTTTCAAGTTGTGATCTGTTTGTATGTCAACAAAGTAACTATGAGATAAAGAAAAGTATATAAAAGCCATTTCATAGATTTTATTTTCCAGTTAAAAAAATCATGCTTGGAAAGATTACATTTTATTAAGCCAAAATCTCTTCTAAATATCTATATTATTAAAATGTGTAGGTTATTATAAGTAAGAAAAACATTAAGAATCTATCTTAGATCAGAATTCTTATATTGCTGGGACTAAAAAGAACATAATAACTATTATTTGTGGAACATCCAGAGGTTCAATAACCTGCCTGAGGTCTTTACCACGAAAAACTATTGCCTCTATTCTATGTTCGAAGGGACAAGTTTATTACCTCTTTGGTAAAACTCCTAGTTCTGCTTTAAGTATATTCAGTACTTTTGTTAAATGCTTGGAAGAATATGAGTCCTTGGTATATTGACTGAGATATATTTCGCAATGACTGGTATATCATCGAATACACAGAAATCGGTAGAATGTTACTTTTTTTCTAACATGTCAGTGGAAACACCTTTTCCTTGAATTATGACAATATTTTAAATAAAGGAGACTGTTTAGAAACCCAAACAGTTGCACATTTCTTGATATTTTATAACTGATAAAAGTGATACTTTGATTTTTAAGAATTCAATGATATGAGTTGGGACTTTTTTTCCCTACATATTTCCCAAGAGGGCTTTGACCCTGTTGATAGTTTTGAAACTATATTAGATGGACTAATTAGATTGTCTAGACTGGTGCCCCCAGAGGTACAAAATGCACTTTTTTTTTCTCAGAGAGAGGTGGTACATGTCAGAAACAAAATCTGAGAGACCAGCCCCTCTCCCATGTCCACTGGCAAAGGGATTCAATAGATCACACCCCCTCCTTGAAGTCTTCCCAGTCAAACGCACTCAGCTGAACTGAGTTAGCTCCTCACAGGCTAAACCCTTTGATTATTCCTTTCCCCTGACCTATGAATCTAATCAATACATTATTCCCATTTATTGACCTATTGTATTGTGATTTCTTATTGTTGCATTAAGGCACTGTGTTTGCTAGTTCTTTTTGGAATGCCCCTAACCTTTGGTACGTCTGGAAGGTGGCTCATCTGATGCTTGCTCTGACCTGAAAAATGAAGGCCCATATTCTTGGCTATCCCTTCCCTTGAATCCATGTCCTCTTCCAAGGAATTTGTAAATTTCAGGAAGAGGTCAATGCAAGATTCCCCACTGTGTTAGCCTCCGCCTTCTTTTTCTAGCTGAGTCCTTTCTGCGAAACCCATCTCCATCCCACCTGCCCTCCCGTTCCCAAAACGTGTTATTGACAACTAAAGCCAGGTCACGGGACACCTCATAGGGCTCTGCCACTAAGTATGTGGGGATAAATAATATTGCAATCCTTGCAGATAGTTGCATTCAGCGTGGCTATTTTGCCTGTTTCCTTTCAGATTGTCTCGGCTTGGTCTCTGGGAACCACCCACTAGTGACAGTCATAAGGTAAGTGTACATTTAAAATTTTCTTTCAATCAGCTGTAAATGGAAATATCAGTTTTGTTCAATGATTTTCACAAAAGACAGTTTCAAATATTTTATTTTCAAATATTTTATCAGTGAACAGTGGCATAACGACTGGGTGTTTCATATACAGGAAAAGATATTAACCTTTACTTTAACATTTGCGAAAAGGATAATAGGAAGATAGGAAATAAAGCAGGCACTGCCTTTTACCCTGGAATATTACCTGTAGCGTAAGAAAGTGTATTCGCAGCCCCTGCGTGGAGTGGTTTCATTTCACCATCTTCATCCCATGCAGCTGCCAGAGTCCTCTCAAGGGGCACATTACAACAGCCTCTACCTTCATTTTAAATTGTGCCGTAGCCCAAGAAAGTATCTCAAATGGCATTAAACCAATCAACATCTAGCACAGAACTTAGCAACTAATGGGCACATAATAGGTATTTGTTGGAGAATGAATGTAGGTGGATTCATTAATCCATTAATCTTCTGCTCTGTGAGGTCCTTGCCACTGTGAGGCAATGTGGTATACTGGTTATTCCCCCAATCTGGAGTGAGACGCTTGGGTTCAGTTCCTGGTTCTGCCACTTAACTAGCTGTATGACTTTGGCTACATGTTTAAACCTCTCAGTATCCCAGTTTTTATGGGGCTAATAACACTACCTATCTTGTTGTTGTTAAGAGGTTATTATAAGGGTTAAATGAGTTAATATTTGCAAAATGCTTCAAATAACACCTGACATATAGTAATCTTTGTAAAAATGTTTGTTGAATAAATTAAAATACGTGAAGCATATAGGAACATTCCGAGGTCCCATGTCTAGAGATCGAAAAATTGGTTTGGCCTAGAAGCAATGATACTTCAGTAGCAATAACACGCCTACCACCCAAATCTTGGTTTTAATACTATTTTCCAATAAAAGGAACCAGGGCTCCTTGGAACAGTGGCTAATTTAGGACTGGGGCAAGAAATATTCATAATGAGCCTGGAGCATCGTATAGTGCCAGAAAGTAAGGTAGTGCTAAAAGAAAAATGAAAAACAAAAACAAAACGATAAACACCTCACAATGGTGTGACATAAAGTGCATCACAAGGATGCGGGAGTCAACTAAAAGTGCTCCCCATCACCAAAGCTGGAACAATTCGAGCAACAAAATAAAGTAGTGGTATAACCTAAAGCATAAAATAAATATCTATTCAGGTATAAATAATTGGATCAGTATATGAAGAGAATAGACAAATCTCCCATGCTGAAGAATTCCAAATACTCCATGTAGATACTCTGCTTACCAGGAGGTAAAGCATGACTCCCCATGGGGGCTGCACACAGTGATTTTCTTCCAAGGAGTACAGGAGGAAAGTGGGGGTGGGGAGAATTACGTACCATCGAGAAACCTGACAAACACTCCCTCAAGCCAGGTCATCCAGATTAACATCCGCAGTGATATGTCATCTTGATAGCAGGTATCCTTCACAAGATGTGATAAGAATGATGCTTTACCTCTGGTCCTCTTCCCCAAAACACGTATTACCCCACTCTGGTCACGAGAAAAACATAAGACAAATTTCAATATAGGTACATCCTACAAAATACCTGACTACTGTTCCTCGAAACTGTCAAGGTCATTATAAATACTGGCCGTCACAACCAAGAGAGGCCTCAGGAGATAAGACCACTAACTGTAATGTGGGATCCTGGGTGGGGTCCAGGAACAGAAAAACTAAGGGAATCTGAATAAACTATAGAGTTTAGTTAACAATAATATATCAATGTTAGTTCATCAATTGGGAAAAACGTCCCATATTAATGTAAGATGTTAATGATGAAATCTGGGTATGGGATATATGAGAACTCTCCATATACTAATAATTCTGCAAATCTAAAACTGTTTGAAATAAAACATTTATTTCAAAAAATAAGGAAGTGTGCACATTAAAAAAACTGGTTTGGAGGTATACTCTCCATTTTCCAAGTACAAAATAACAGTATTTTGAAAAATGTTGAATTTAACTAATTTATATTTTGAGAATCATGCATGGAGAATTATATTCCGCATTGAAGTTTTGAATTGGATAAAGGTGTACACATCTAAAAAGCACTCTGCTATATTTCTGCTATCCTCACATGGAGGAAGAAGATAACAATTGGCAACACAAACCTTTTTTTGCAAGATTTAACAGTTTTGGGGGGCTCAAAGTGGATTATGACTTGTGCATTAGTTATACATTGCAGCATTACAAATTACCACAAATTTAGTGGCTTAAAACAACACATAATTATTATCCCACAGTTTCTTTGGATCAGGAATCTGGATGCACCTTACCTGGGTCCTCTGCTTCGAGAGTCTCATAAGGGTATAATCAAGATGTTGACTATGCTATGGTCCTTTTGGGAGCTTTTTTTCTTCCAAGTTCATGTGGTTGTAGCTGGAATTCAGTTAAGGTTGTAGGACTGGGGTCCCCTGTTTTCTTGCTGGCTGTCACCTGGGTGTTCTCATCTCCTAGGTGTTACTCAACATTTCTACCCATGTGGCTGCTTGCCTCTCACAGGCCCTGTCACAACATGATAAGATGACTTCAGAGCCAGGAGACTCTCTTACTCCAGTCTGCTAAGATGGAGACTTGCGTAATGTAATCTTATCAAGGGAGTGACTCTCCCTTGGGCTTTGTTGTATTCTGTTGGCTAGAAGCTAGTCACAGGCTGTGTCTTCCCTCAGGAGGAGAGGATCATACTAGGGCCTGACTCGTTGGGGATCACCTTAGAGCATATCCACTATATCAGCAGAGTTTTGAGACAGATCTGGGCAGCTGGGCATATATGAGCAAACTAAAGAAGAAGAGAACAAACTGGAAATGCTGGCTTCTTGTTTTCAAGCAAACTACAGCTTGAAGAAAATAAATACATTTCACCCCCCTGCCCCCCAACAGAATTATGTTTAAAAAATACTCTTCAACGTTTAAAAATATTCCTCAAAATTATCAAATGAGAGCTCCAATTATTCAAGATGCATCACATTTTCCTAACTAGTGTTTTCCTTTTTATTAGCAGTGAAGAAATTTGGACAAAATTTCAACATTTCTGCATTTTAAGAACTCGCATTATAAAAGTTTAAATAATATCATCTCATTTTCAACATTTCATGACTTAATTTTTTTCTTTTTTGAGACTGTAGTTTTTAATACTTATGTTTTTAAATTCAGTCTACTAATAATTATTAATAGGTTGATAGTTTAGGTAGTAATTTTTACATTTTACATGATACTTAAAATTTGTGTATTTTAAATATATTAAATATTCATTTTTGCTGATTTCTTTTTCTGGATTCTGAATCCTTTTCTTATAAAATGTTAAATACAGAAATACTGGTATTGTCATTTTGCTCCAGTATTGTAATCACCAACCCAGATTTTCAGGATCTCAAAAAAAATTTTTTTTTTCTGATTGCTCCTTATAACACCAAAAGTGTTCCAGAAATCCTAACATTTCGACATTGGAACAACATTTGCCAAGTTGCTGCTTGCATCTGGAAATAAAGCACATGTATCATTTATTAGACCCTGTGTCTAATTGTGGGTTTGTATCATGTGATCAACCATATCTGTGCATCCCCACAGAGATTAATACAAACCTATTAGCTGATTGAGCCAGAGACTTTTGCTGCTTATGTCTCAGATACGCAGCCGCCTTGAAGAAAACAGGCAGCTTGTGGAAATGAGGCTTATTAGCAACCAAGCTGAAATGAAAAGAAAATGTATATATTGCAATAATTCAATTAAGAAACTCGCAGAAGGAAGGATTTCTTGTGGGTTCCTCCTCTCTCAACCTTTACTTCTTTTTCAAGTCTTTCTACCTATATTTTTTTCTTTTCACTGCCTGGCTCACAAACAAGCCTTGGGCTGTAGCTATTGGTATCTCTTAGGCAAGGTGTACAAAGGGTTGTTATTCAGAATGGTGAGAACATAATCACCCGTGGCTATTGGTAAAATAACTCATTTAGCATATAAAGGTCAAAGCTTACTTGCTTTCTTCCTTTGGGTTGTTTTCTTGGTGAGAATTAAATAAAGGGATCTTTTTAAAAAAAAATACCAAATAAGTTAGAGTAAATAGAAGTAACCTTTCCTGCTTGTGAAGGAAGTATTCAGTGAAAGCCCAGAAGAAGAGCATTCAGCTTTTGCTGGAAGGTCACAGGATAAAGCCATTCTTTATCAGAGCTGAATTCAGTGGAAGGTCTTGGGATTTGCCAAGGTGGTTGGCCCATGGTGGTCATCAGATCTCTTTCCCTCAGTTTTAGAAGGACTTAGTCTTGCCTTTGCCATCTGTTTTAATATATAAATCTGATACTTTCACCTATTACTGAAATTCTGGATTTATTTATTATGATTGGAACAACCATTAGCTCTTTGCATTTAAAAAGCTGGACTTAATTTTGCATCATGGTGATTAAATCCAAGTTGGATTTCCTCGTTTGGGAGTGCTGAGGTAGCAATTGGTTGTGGCCGACTTGGTCGTCTTTTGGCATAAGCTAGGCTTTCACCGAGTCTTTCAATCTGTCTCTTTATTTGGTATTGATCTTGGGGTCCCATGTACCCTAGTGAAGCTGAAACTGCCTCCTTCCACACTGAGCTCTTCTTTTCCCCAGTTTCCGATTACACATATATTCCGTGCTTGGTCATTCCTGTGTTGTCTTACACATCCATTGTTTGCTATTGATAATTACCCTCCACAAAAAGACTATAAGCTCTTTGAGGGCAAAGATTCTGCCTTCTTATCTTTTATGCCTTCACAAGGCTCAGGGTCCTCAGCGTTTGATGCCCACCTGCCACCATGACCCATGCCTGCAACTCTTAAACACCTGATCAAATAGTGTTTCCTCAAATCAAAGGAATTATATACCTTCCATTTGCCTCACTCTGTGCTGGGGGCCACAAAGGTGGGGCCAGTCCAACAAAATGTCCAGTCCTATCTTCAGAACCTCCCATTGTCCTCTCCGGACCACTGTACCCACTCTCAGAGCTGCCAGGCTCCTTTCTGGGCATCTCTCCTGTGACTCATTCTCCGAGGCCCTGAACCTTGCTGAGGTCTCAGCGGAGTATGACTCCTCTTAGGGCAATCATGTTCTAATAAAGCAACCCTGGAGACCAGAAGGACTTCAAGGCCCAAAGTAATGCACCTCCAGTGGTGAAATTCCAGGCACTGTGCTAGGCAACAGTGGAGATATTTTTAACCCATCTTTGTCCAGCTGCTCTTAAATCACATCACACAAGCAGATGCCTACTCTGTCTGCTCATAGTCCCACCCTGCCTAGGGACTGTTAAAAATATGGAAATGCTAACCTCTGTCCTTATGGTGTGAATAACCTAGCAAGGGAGTTGGACTACACATGCCTACCAGGCAGACTAGCATACTGTTTAAGAACCTGTCTAATCACACAGTCCTGGCTTCTAATCTCAGTTTTTCTACTTAGTTTTGTGGCCTCCTGCAAGTTCCCAAATATTTCTGTGGTTCATTTCTTTCATCTGTAACACCAGGATAACAAAGCCCATCCCGAGAGGTGGCTCAGTTGGTAGAGCATGTGACCCTTGACCTCAGGGTTGTAAGTTCGAGCCCCACATTGGGTATAGAGATTACTTAAAAATGAATCTTAAAAAAAAAAACAAAGCCTACCCCGAGGTTTTTATGAATGTCAGCAAGCTACTCTATGGGCCATCCATAGTAAATATGCAGGACATGGGTGCCATCAATAATAATAACTAGAGCTAAGGAGGATTATAAGTCCATCAAGGCCGTTTGGAGGTCTGAGGTTGAGAACAGGTATGCAGAGCAAGGCATTGTTGGAGGTGGAGGAAGGTGGAGGAGAACTTCCTAGAAAGGACTTCCTTTCCTCACAGGAAAACATGAGTGCTGTTCAATATCTATCTGTGCTTGCTTAGCCATAGGTCCTCTGATCACTTGGCCTACAGAGGCATATTTGGCTTGGAAGCCTACTGCTGAGGAATGGAAAAAATATCAGTGGAACCCATGCACATTGTTACCATACAGAGGAGGGGTAAGGGAGCTTCACCCCTTCTATGAATTGTTGATTTCTGAGTCTGTCTCTTCCATTGGACCGTGTGGTCCTCAAAGCCAGGACCCAACTCATTCTGTTTTCCCTAGGCCACTGTTGTGAGTATGTGTTCAGTGCCTAATTACTGGTAGAATGATTGAAAGAATGGACGATACTGGCGTTTTGCTGCATTACATCTTCCAACAACACAAGTGATTATATAAAAGATTTACTAAGATTTAGTATAAATATGTGAACATATTTTCCTTGCATGCAAGAACATGACTCAGTCAAATGAAAGATGGAAATATTGTGGTATGTGGTTCTCCAAAGCAACTTCATTTGTGGGGTCAGAGAAGAAGAAAGATGTGACTTGGGAAAGTTGCACCAGCCCTGAAAATGCTGGTTGTGCTGCGTGGAAGGAAAAACCAAAACCAAAAAACAATCCCCAAGCTTGTGAAACTGGAAGAGGAGTCTGTGCAATCCAGTCTGGTGCCAAAAGGGACAAGTTGGCAGATGGGAATGGATCCTTGCAAATTCCTGCAGCCACCTGGCTTGTGATTTAACACTTCTCTGAGCTTTTGTTGTTCCGTGACATTTGGGACTAAATTTATTCCCATCTTTTTGTCCTTGTCAAAAGCAATGATTTTTTAAAAAGTTGTATGTTTTCTTCCCATTCTTGTTTATATCTTGCTATCCTGCTGTTTACAAGATTGGTCCCTCACACTCTGCCTGGGGTGTTTTCTATTCCTCTGTAGTTAAAATTGCCAGAGGATTGTTTGAGCTGTTCTGTTTTGAAGAATGGGGAAGCCACGGTACCCTGTGGAATCCCAGCATGGTGTAACATCCCCCAGTGAAAGAGGCACATAGTTCTTATGAACTTGTGACTGACTGTGAAACTTTGTACATTCAAGTATTTTAAACACTTGATGCCTATTGTGCATCTTGTTATAGAGATATAATATCACGTGTGACTTCTCACGTAGCTGATGCCTTCTTGGAAGTTGCCTAGAGTAACATGAAATGTGATTTCTTTCCAAAATGGAGTGCCTGCCATTTTCTCCCCAGCTTTGGGTTGGAAATGATGTCCTGATGTCTCATGCCCCTCTCCTCTGCTCCTGTATCCTGTCCTCACTTTGGTCTGATCATTCTCCCCCATCTGAATGGTCTCTGCAGTGTCTTGTGTGATGCCCCTCTTGATCACAAAATCATGGTGGCATGTGGAACAACTGGAAGTTGGAAGTTTTTCCTTTGCTTTCTTGCAGCATGGAATCTGGAAAGGTTAGGGCATTTGAACAGAAGTTGCTTTGATTACAATTGCTTTGATTATAATCACAATGGCTCCCAGCCCCAAGAGGAATGACCCTTGACAGAGGTGAAGCCAGCCAAAGTTGGCCTTGCCCTTCTGAGCCTTTTAATGAGGCAATCCTTCCAGAGACTCCTAACACCTCTATACTCCTTTAAACCCCCCACCCCATAGGTATCCATCTCTGTTTCTGATGCCCCTGTTTTCTTCAGACCTTCCTCATCAGAGTAGATAGTGCTCCACACTTTAGCTTCCTTCCCTTATGTGCTAATTTCTTCCTATTTCCCAGATATTACTCCTTAGGATACTCACTGTGATCTGAACACGGATAGTATTGGGTCAAAGATACCAATACTGATGCTCTGGAGTGGAAAGGATATAATGAAAACTCAGATGATCTGGGTTTTTAATTCTAGTTTTGCCACTTTTTAACTGGTAACCCTGGGCTATGTCACTTAATGTTTCTGAATATGTTCTCACTCATATAATGTATTTGATGAGTTCATGCTAGCACGTCTAAAATATGAGATTTTCAGGGTGCCTGGGTGGCTCAGTTCGTTCAGTGTCTGGCTTTTGATTTTGGCTCAGGTCATGATCTCAAGGTCATGAGATCAAGCCCCACATCTGCTTGAGATTCTCCCTCTGCCCCCTGCCCCAGCTCACGCTCTCTCCAAATAAATAAATATCCTTAAAATATGAGATTTTCACCTTTGATTATAATAAAGTTCATATGAGATGAAGCATTTGAAAGCTCTTTATAAATGATAGTGGTTCTGTACCAATATAAGGTAGGAAGGCAAGAAAGTGCCTTAACCATGTCCAAAATGTCAGCTTCTTGACAGATAACGTGAGGTAGCAGAAAGCTTCAGCCTGGCTTTAGCATTTTCTATAATCCCATTTTATCTGAGCCTCTGTTTCATCATGAATACAAAAGAATATAATCAAACCTCATGGGATTGTCATGACGATTAAATGAAATGATGGATATAAAGTTTGTTAGCACAGTACCACTTGGCACTTAGTATGTGTTTAATAAATTGTTAGTTCTCTGTCATCTTAATATGTCTCTTAAGAAGTGACTGTAGCTGTGAATTGTGTAAGACTGATAAATCACAGACCTGTACCCCTCAAACAAATAATACATTATATGTTAATAATAAATAAATAAATAAATAAAAGCGGAAAACAGAGAGAGAGGCAAACCATAAGACACTTTTAGCTATGCGGAATAAACTGAAGGTTGCTGAGGGGAGGGGAGTGGGGGATGGGGTACCTGGGTGATGGGCATTGAGGAGGGCACGTGATGGAATGAGCACTGGGTGTTGTATGTAACTGACGAATCACTAAAGTCTACCTCGGAAACTAATAACACAGTATATGTTAATTAAATTGAGTTTAAATAAATTTTTAAAAAAGAGAAGTGACTAGGGAGAGTGTACAAGATTTTCCACATGCTTCAAATCCACCGGTGTATGTGGCAGATCCAGTAACTAAAATGGTATCAAAGCAGCCAAGAGGAATAATCTAGTTTAAAGGTAACACTAAAGAGATGTACATCATTCTCTGAAATGGGCATGGACTTTGATAGTGCAAAAGGTGACATGGGCTTGATTCTAAGGGGTGGGGAGGGAGGTGAATAGGGCACTCACTTTGGCACAAAATTAAAGAGGGCATTGTCAAACTCCATTATCAAGATAAATAATGTTGAATACAGTATTTTTTTTTAATCAGAATTAATGCAAAAACAATTCATGGTGAACAAAATACCAACATTTTAAATAAAGGTAGGATCAGAAACAGTGCTATGCAGAGCCATCTTGGAGCCCAAGACTAAAGAAAAAATCAGTAATAGTGATCATATCTTTACTTAAAGTGTTGACGCTTTGTTCATTGTGGATATTTTTTATTTTCAAAAATATTGCATTAAAGTATTATTTATTTTGATTACTGAGTTTTTTGGTGCCTCTTTAAGATTTATGCCCAAGGAGAGTGTGCTACTCCCCCTACTTGCCTCATCCTGTCCCCACCCTGGGGGGCTGTCCACTGGGCTAGGAAGAAAGTTCCAGAGTTGGCTTCAGGTCCCCACTTTGTATTTCCCCTCATCCACTTTGTGGTTCCAAGTTTGGTTTAACTATAATTTTGTGGGGGGAAGAGAAAAGACTATATCAGATGAAATTCCAGCTTTCTTTCCAATCAAACGACTACCACAGTGAAATATAGTTTGGAAAGAAAACATGAAGTAAATGGTTCATCAGAGGCTTGATTGAGGTTGGGGGGTCAGCAAACAATGACCCACAGGCCAACTGCCTGTTTTTGTAGGAAAAATTCTATTGGCACACAGACCTGCTCATTTGTTTTTGTGTCGTCTGTGGCTGCTTGGGGCCACAGTGGCAGAGTTGAATAGTTGCAACAGAGACCATATGGTTTGCAAAGCTGAAAATATTTAGGATCTAGCCTGATGTGGACCTCTGATTTAGATTATCAAAGCACTCACATGTTTTTGGATCAGTATGTGGGGTTGACAACAGTTTATTTATTTTTTTAAGATTTTATTTATTTATTTGACAGAGAGAGACACAGCAAGAGAGGGAACACAAGCAGGGGGAGTGGGAGAGGGAGAAGCAGGCTTCCTGCAGAGCAAGGAGCCTGATGCGGGGCTCAATCCCAGGACCCTGGGATCATGACCTGAGCCGAAGGCAGACGCTTAATGACTGAGCCACCCAGGTGCCCCAACAACAGTTTAGAATATCCAGTCATTTGGAAATTTATGTAACAGAGAATTCAAGGACATTTACAGAGGATATTACAGTCTTTCATTTGTAAGAACTGGGGGAAATGGGGAAGGTATCAGAGTTCAAAAAGTAAATCAAGAGAGGCAGCAAAGAGTGGGTGAGATCTGTGTCCGTCTATGCCCCTGTGGGTCCTCTGTGAGAGTCCAGTTGTGACTTGACATCACAAGGCATGAGCTGTTTATGAGAGTTTGATATTGCCCATAACTGGTAGAAGGAAACGATGGGTTTGTTGAAAAATGCATTCATTAGTATTAAAACATAAATGGTTTGTGGATTTAATTACCTCATTTCTGTTAATATGGATAACTGACTTCACATATTCAACAAGCATTTAGTGAGCATCTGTATGTGCAAGAATTGTAAGAGTCACCCTCAAAGTAGTCTCCTTCTAAGTTTGAGGGTGAGCAGAGATAAGAAAGCTCCAGATTGTGTTCTGATGTGCCTTAGGTTTGGAGTGCATACAGGAGACAACAGGGAGAAAAAGGAGGAAGACCAACTTACGGAAGGCCCTGAATGCTAGCTAGGGAGCTTGAACTTTAACCAGGAGCCAGTAGAAACGACCTTGATCAAGGAAGTGGCATATCCATCCCTGTGCTTTAGTTGGGATGTTAACTGAGTGTGGAGGGATGGAAGGTGGATGAGAAGTAGGGGGACTAATCAAAAGGCGATTTCAGTAGCTTTGTATGGTTTATAGTCCTCAGAGATGACATGGGCCTCTAGCTAGTTGTATCCATGGGAATGGGAAGAAAGACAGATCTGAGAGTGCTCGTGAGAGTAATAAAATTAACCAATATTCAGCCACTTGATTAGGGAGGCTTCTGGATTTGGAGTTGAGGTGACTGGGAGGGTGCAGAAGGTATTAGTAGAAATAGAGAAGCCAAGCAGAGAAGTAGGTTTTAGGGTCAAAAATACTAGGTTTGGTTTTATATAAAGTGAATTGAATATACTATAAAATATCCAGGAAAAAACAGAGGAATGAATGAGGGGGGGGGGGGAGGGAGGGAGGCTATGGGCCTCTCTCTCCTCTAAACTGGAGATGGAAGTTTAGAAATTATCTGTTGAAAGATAATCACTGAAGCCTGGGCATCAAAAACATCATAAGGGAGGAAGTTGGAGAGAGGAGATGAGCACTGAAGAAACAACTATGGTCAAGTTGCCAGATAAAATACAGGATGCTCAGTTAAGATGGAATTTCAGATCAACAAAGAATCATGTTTTAGTATAAGAATGTCCCATGCAATATTTAGCATCCCTATACTAAAAAAATATATACATTGTTGGTTTGAAATTCAAATTTAACAGAGTGTTCTGTATTTTTATTCGCTAAATCTGGCGACCTTTGACTGTGGGGATGGCCCATAATTATGGGATGGTCAGAAGAGGAGGAGATAGTACAAGAGCTTAGGAGTGGGCAGATAGATCCCAGGAGAACGAGGATATTGTATTATCATGAAATCAGAGGGTAGAGTGGGTTTCCAAAGGGCTGAACAAAAACTTCAAGGCCATTGCATTAGGCAACATGAAACTCATTAGGGACCTTTGAGAAAGCAGAGGGAGGTCTGGTTGCAAAGGGTTAAGGAGTAAATAAAATAAGGGAGATGGAAATAATCCGTGTAGATCACTCTTTTAGAAATTGTGATGGAGAACAGAAGGGAGATGTGAGATGGTAAAGAAAAACAAAATAGAAGGCAGGTTTTCAGGATTAGAGAGACCAAGGCTGTTTTCCAGTCTCTGAGGAGCCCAAGGTAGTGGCATCCCGAAGATGTAAGAGGGGTGATGGGATTAAGGGATGGGGTAAGCTGTGGATGATGCTGGAAGGGAGAATCAGGACATAAATGGAGGGATTAACCTTTGCGTGGAGGATGCTCCCTCCTCATCCAAGTCATGAAAGAAGGAGGGGGAGATAAAGATGTGGAGATTTTGGGAGGAGATAAGAAGAAGGAAGGCTTTTTATTTATTTTTGCTGTCTGACTGTGCTATTGAGAGTACATGTTATGGAGCAGGGATTAGGGGAACAGGAGGGGCAGACTCAGGCTCAAGATACTCCCTGTTTGCTAATTGCATGGGACAGATATGATGCAGAGCCCAAAAGTGCATATAATTCATCTGAGTGGGAACCATTTATTTTCCTCATGTTATATCTTCCTCCAGCGCTGGTGTTCCATATCAATTCATAACATAATCAAACTGCTCACCAAGGAAGGGAAAATGACAGAAACAGAATTGAACAGACTCACTCTTCTCCATTTTATTAGACCAAGAGACTCTGGCCATGAAAGGATCAGGGCCATTTATTCATATCCCCAGTCCTAGAAGGGGCCCATAGGAGAACCCAGCAGCAAAAGCCATTTTGGGGGAACATGTGGAGTTCCTACTCTGTGAGATCCTATATCCACCATGTGGACTGTGTCATGTGGGGTTAATATCTTTGCCATGTCACACCCAGCATACCAGGGACTCAGAGATATACAGGTGACACGCACTGATCCCAACCACCCTCTACTCTCTGGAAGCTGAGGTCAAAAGATGGCCAGACTATTCTACAATTGGGAGAGCGTGAAGTTGAGGAGCAAAGCAGCCTGTAACCTCTTAGCTGCTTTTCCTCTCTGCTGTCAAGAACAGGCATGCCATTTGCAGCACAGGGAGGAAGCCATTTGCAGAACTGTGGAAGCCTGAGAAAGCTGAGAAAGAGTTATTTCAGGGAGGGGTAGGTTTGGAGTGCATGTCTGCCTGGGGAAACTCTTAGTGCCTCCACCTCCAGAGAACGTTAACATTTCCGGCCCCCTTTCCACAGCCCTCTTTCTCTCCCTCCTCCTCGCCCCCAACACAAAGGCACAAATGAAATTCCTAAAAGTAGACTACTTCTGCCTAGTTATTTTTAGTATTTGCTGGTAGTATTTATCAAGCTTTTCAGTGTTAATTTGTCCTCCCACCCATTTCTCTTCCTGCCTCCACGTGCTGGGCTTGGGATGAAAGGAGCATGTAAAGAAGCATCTGGTGATCTCATTGAAACCTCCTCTAGAGAGAGGAGGCTATGGGCCTTGAAAATCAATCTCGCCCACCCCCACCTTGAAAAGAAGAAAGAAAGATCTGTATTCCATTAGCTTTGGAGAACAACATAAGCATTGGTGAAGTGAACCCATGAAAATGTGTATGTGGTGTTTAGCCAGGTCAAGAGCCCCAGTCAGGGAGCTGGGTCAGGGGATCAACACATGCACAAAATGTCATAATTCACGCAAAAAGGGCTGGAGACCAGGTAAACAAGAAGGATGCCAGAGAAGACAAAAAGGTAAAATCCATGCAAAGAGTAAAGGATCTGAGGGAGCTGAAGGGTTAAAATAAGAAGGGGTGGAGTTAGGATTAAAAAGGCCAAAGGAAGAAAGCTCTGTATCACCATAGCACCGTAGTACGTTACAGCTTAATACTAAAACATCACTTGTTCCTGCCTCAACTGCCTGCCCTGTCTCTGGGAGTCAGTTATGTCCAGAACAGCCACATTGCTCTGGAGAGGAACCCCCCCCAGTTGAATGGAAGCAAGACCTTATCAATCTGCATGGACATTGGACCCCTTGTCTATCCATCAATGTATTCATTTCGTAGGAATCAGTAAAGAGTTGTTTCCTTTTGCAACTTCAAAAACATGTTTGTCTTGATTTTTGTGTTCTTTAAAAATTTTATTGACTTTTTCAGCTTCCTAGAAATTGAAAAATATGATAAATGAAGTGAAAAATATTTAATGGGTGGGCTCAACAGTGGAATGAAAGAAACAGAGGAAAGAATCAGTGAACTCATATGTTAAATAATAGAAATTACCCAATTTGAACAATATAGAAAATAGACTGAAAATGGGGGAGGAAAAAAAAAAAAAGACAGGGCCTTAGGGACCCAAGGGAATGTAAAAATTGTATAGCATATGTATCATCAGCATCCTGGAAGGAGAGAAAGAGGAGGACAAGGCTAAAAAAGTATTTGAAGAAACAGTTGCTAAAAGTTTTCAAGTTTGGCAAAAGAAACAGAAGAAGTGTCAAGAAGTGAATTAAAATACCCCAAACAGGATTAACCCCCCAAAATCCACACTAAGACACATCTCAGTCAGACTTCTGAAAAATAAAGTCAAAGAAAAGATCTTAAAGCAGCAAGAGAGAAATGAGACCTTATCTGTAAAGGGAAAACAATTAGAATGACAGTGGATTTCCCATCAAAAACTATGGAGGCCAGAAGTAAGTGGCAGAAAGTTTTCAAATATTATAAGAAAAGAACTGTCAACCCAAACAGTGAAAACATCCTTCAGAAATGAAGGGGAAATCAAGACATTTTCAGCTGAAGGAATACCTAGAAATGTGTCACCAGCAGGCTCATCTTAAAAAAATAGCTAAAGGAATTTCTCTAAACAAAAAGGAAGTGATAGAAGAGGGAACATCAGTATGGAGAAAAGAATAAAACAAAGAGTAAAAATAGGGATAAACACATAAGATTTCCTTCTTTTAAGTTTTCTAAATTAGATGATTGAAGCAAAAACTATAACACTGTCTGATGTGACTCTCAATGTACATAGAGGAAATATTTAAGAAAGTTATTTTATAAATGAAGAGTAAAAGGATGTAAAGGGAGGTAAGGATTCTAACTGAACTGGTATACCATTGAAAACAATAGACTCTGACAAGGTATGCATATTTAAGGGAATATCAAGAGCAACCATTAAAAAGCTATACGTTGAGATCTACTTAAAAAACTACAGATAAATAAAAATTGAATTCTAAAAATTCAGGTATTCACAATAAGGCTGGAAAATGAAAATAAGGAAAGAGAAAATGAAGAACATAGGAAACAAAAAATAAAATGGCAGATTATAACCCAAGCATGTCAATAATTACATTAAGTGTAAATGGCCTAAGTATACAAATTGTAAGACAGAGATTGACATGATAGATTTAAAAAAAATGATCCAAATAGGGGCACCTGGCTGATTTAATTTGTAAAGCATGCGACTCTTATGAGTGCAAGCCCCACATTGGGTGTAGAGTTTACTTAAAAAAAAAAAAATGACCCAACTATATGCTGTCTATAAGAAACTACTGTCAAATACAACAATACAGGAGGGTGAAAGTAAAAAGAAAAAGATATATCATGCAAACATTAATCAGAAGAAAGCAGGAGTAGCTATATTAAGATCAGATAAAGACTTCTGAACAAAGAAAATGATCAAGGACAGAGGGACATTATGTAATGACAAAAGGGTCAATACACCAAAAAGACATAGCAAACATAATATTTTGCATGCATATCCTAAATATGTACTAAACAATAGAGCAAAATATGTGAAACAAAAACTGATAAATCTGAAGGAATTGACAAGTCCATAATTAGAGTTGGAAATCTCAGCACATTTCTTTTAACAATTCATAGAACAACTGACAGAAAACCAGCAAGTACAGAGAGCACAGCAACACTATCAGTCAACCAGATCTAATTTACATTTATAGAATCCACCCGGCAACAGCAGAAAAGACATTCTTTTCAAGCACCACAAAATATACGCCAGGATAGGCCATAAGCCATAAAACAAACCTCAACAAACTTAAAAGAATCAAAATCATACAGAATGTATTCTCTGACTATAATGGAATAAAACTAGAAATCAAAAATGGAAGAATGACAGGAAAATCTCTAAACACTTGGACCTGAAACAACAAACTTCTAAAACCATCTGTGGGTCAAAGAGGAATTACAAGGGATTTTTTTTTTAATTTTTTACTGTTATGTTAATCACCATACATTACATCATTAGTTTTTGATGTAGTGTTCCATGATTCCTTGTTTGTGCATAACACCCTGTGCTCCACGCAGAACATGCCCTCTTTAATACCCATCACCAGGCTAACCCATCCCCCCACCCTCCTCCCCTCTAGAACCCTCAGTGTGTTTTTCAGAGTCTATCATCTCTCATGGTTTGTCTCCCCCTCCAATTCCCCCCCTTCGTTCTTCCCCTCCTGCTATCTTCTTCTTCTTCTTTTTTTTTCTTAACATATATTGCATTATTTGTTTCAGAGGTACAGATCTGTGATTCAACAGTCTTGCACAATTCACAGCGCTTACCATAGCACATACCCTCCCCAATGTCTATCACCCAGCCACCCCATCTCTCCCACCCCACCCCCACTCCAGCAACCCTCAGTTTGTTTGCTGAGATTAAGAATTCCTCATATCAGTGAGGTCATATGATACATGTCTTTCTCTGATTGACTTATTTCACTCAGTATAACACCCTCCAGTTCCATCCATGTCGTACAAGGGAATTTTTTAAAAGTACATTGAAATAAATGAAAATGAAAATACAACATATCAAAATTTGTGAGGTTCAGCTAAAGTAGTTCTGAGAGGGAATTTTATAGCACTGAATATGTTAGAAAAGAGGAAAAGTCTCTTAATTATAGTTTATAAGTTAATAATAAAAATTCCCATCCCTAGAAACTAGTTTTAAAAAACAACTTGTGAAAAAGAGCAAATGAGGGGTGCCTGGATGGCTCAGATCGTTAAGCATCTGCCTTCGGCTCAGGTCATGATCCCAGGTTCCTGGGATAGAGTCCCGCATTGGGCTACCTGCTGAGCAGGGAGGCTGCTTCTCCCTCTCCTTCTCCTGCTACCACCTGCTTGTGCTCTCTCTCTCTGTCAAATAAATAAATACAATTTTTAAAAAAAATGTTTTAAAAAAAAGCAAATGAACCTAAATCAAGCATAAGGAAGTAATAATAAAGAGAACTCAATAAAATTGATAAAAGAAAAATAGTAGAGAGAATAGATTAAACCCAAAACCAATTCTTTGAAAAGATCAACAAAACTGATAAGCATCCAACACACACTTCTTTGTGAGAAGACACAAACTACCAGTATCTGGACTCAAAAAGACTTACCATCACTACAGAACTGCAGACATCAAAGGAATAATAAAGGAATACTTCAACTCTACACATATAAATTTCATGACTTATATGAAATGGATCAGTTTCCCAAAAAGCACAACTACCACAACTCACACAATTAAAGATAGATAATTTGAAGAGCCTTATAACTAAGAAAATTTAATTAGCAATTAGAAACTTCCAAAACAGAAAATTCCAGACCCATTCGGTTTCACTGGAAAATTCTACCAAGTATTTAAAGAAGAATTATATCAATCCTATGAGTCTCTTCCAGAAAATAGAAGAGGAACACTTACCAATTCATTTTATGAAGCTACTCTGATACCACAACTAGAAAAAGACAGTACAACATAAGAAAACTAGAGACTAATGGCTCTCATGAAGATAAATGCAAAATTCCTTAACAAAATATTAGCAAATAGCATTCAGCAATATATGCAAATAATTATATACCCTAACCAGGTGGAATTTATTCTAGGGATGCAAGGCTTATTCAACATTTGAAAATCAGGGTGCCAGGATGGCTCGGTCGGTTAAGCATCTGCCTTTGGCCCAGGTCATGATCCCGGGGTCCTGGCATCAAGGCAAGGCCCATGTCGCACTCCCTGCTCCGCAGAGAGCCTGCTTCTCCCTCTCTCTTTGCCTGCTATTCCCCTTGCTTGTGCTCTCTCTCTCACTCTCTGTCAAAAAAATAAATCTTTAAAAAATATTTGAAAATCAATCAGTATAATCCACCATGTAAACAGTTTAAAGAAAAAATCACACTTATGCTAATCGAAGCAGAAAAATTATTCAACAAAATTCAGTAATTCATGCTTAAAAAAAAAAACCTCTCAGAAAAATAGGAATAGAAGGGAGCTTCTTAAAACTGATTTAAGAATATCTATCAAACACTTGCAGCTAACAGCATACTTAATAGTGAGAGACTGAATCCTTTCCCCACAATATCAGGAGCAAGACAAGGATGTCCTTTCGCATTACTCCTATTCAACATACTACTGGAAGTTCTACACAGTACAATAAAGTAAGAAGAGAAAATAAGGGCATATAGATCCAAAAGGAAGAAATAAAATTGCTTCTATTTGCAGATGGCATGAAAAACATCCAATGGAATCTACAAAAAATTAGAACTAATAAGTGAGTTCAGCTAAGTTGCAGGATGTAAAATAAACATAGAAAATCAATTGTATTTCTATATACCAGCAGTGTATACATGGATATTGAAATTAAATATACAATATCATTTATAATAGCTCGAAAACATAAAATACCTAAGCGTAAATCTAGCATAACATGTATAGGATTTGTATGCTGAAAACTACAAAATGCTGATGAAAGAAATCAAAGAACATTAAATAAATGGAGAGCCATACTATGTTCATACATTGGAAGATTCAACACAGTAGAGATGTCAATTTTCCCCAAATTGATATTTAGGTTTAATGAAATTCTTTTAAAAATTTAGAAAAGAAAAAAAAATTCCAGAAAATATTTTTGTAGATATAGATAAGATTACTCTAAAAATTTAGATGAAAAGGAGACAAAGAGATGGCCAACAGACATGTGAAAAGACCCTGAACATCACTCATCATCAGGGAAATGCAAATCAAAACTACAATGAGATATCCCCTCACACCTGTCAGAATGGCTAAAAAATCAAAAACACAAGAAACAAGTGTGAGCAAGGATGTGGAGAAAAAGGAACTCGTCTTATGCTTTGTTGGTGGGAGTGCAAACTGGTGTGGCAACTGTGGAAAACAGCATGGAGGTTCCTCAAAAAGTTAAAAATAGAACTCCCCTATGATCCAGTAATCACTACTGGATATTTACCCAAAGAACATGAAAACATTAATTTGAAAGGATATACCAACAAATGGGAAAAGACAAGCTATAGTCTGAGAAAAAAATGCTTACAAAACATGTACCTGACAAAGAACTTATACCTACATAAAGAACTGCATAAAGAACTCAAAACTTAACAGTTAAAAAAGAAACAGTTCTATTAGAGAATGGACAAAAGATAGAAGCATTTCACTGAAGAGGATATATAGATGGCAGATATGCACATAAAAAGGTGTTCAACATTACTAGCTACTAGGGAAATGCAAAGGAATACCGTAATGAGATACCACTACCCATCTATTAGAACAGCCTGGAATAAATAGTGATAATGCCAAATACTAGCAAAGATGTGGCAAAACTGAATGTCTTATACATTGCTGGTGGTTAAAATGGTACAACCACTCTGGAAAATAGCTTGGTAGTTTCTTAAAAACTAAACATAAACTGAATCATCTGACCCAGCAATCACTGTCCTGGGCATTTATCCCAGAGAAATAACTTACATCCACACAAAAACCTATAGACAGTTTTTCCTACCAGCTTTATTTGCAATAAGCCAAAACCCAAAAACAACCAACATGCCCGACACTAGGTGAGTGGTTAAACGAACCATGGTACATCCAAACCATAAGATACTATTCAGCCATTAAAGGGAGCAAACTATTGATACAGGCAACCACGTGGGTGCAAGCAATGCCTTGGATCTCAAGGACATTATGCTCAGTTAAAAAAAAAATCAAAGGTCACATATTATATGACCGCTAAATATCAAAAGGTCACATATCAAAAGGACAATATCAAAAGGTCACATATTATATGACCTCTAAATATCAAAAGGTCACATATATTATATGATTTCACTTCTTGACATTCTAGAAATGACAAAATTCTAAAGATGGAGAACAGATTAGTGGTTTCCAGGGATAAGGGATGGGAACAGAGGGGATGGGTGTGCCTGTAAAATGGTAGTAGGATGGAATTCTGTGTGGTGATAAATAGTTCTGTGTCTTGACTGCAGTACTGGTTACACAAATCTTCACATGTGACAAAATGATATGTCACTGTAAAAAAATGTATCACATATGGGCTTATCTAAACAAAAATATTGTTTGTATTTGCTATTCTTGGCTCTTATTTATAAAAAAAAAGTCACTATCTGTAGGTAGTTACCTCATAATTGCTTTTTTTCATTCATTATGCCGTTAAAGTTCACCCAAGTTGTTGCCTGTAGCTCGGATTTATTGATTGTCCTTGTTGTCTAATATTTCATTGTATGTATATAACTCAGTTTATTGAAATGCTTACTGATTGATGGACATTTGTGTTAAATATTGCTTTTTGTTGTTTTTAAGAAAGCTGTTATAAACATTTTGTGCATGTCTTCCAGGGCCAATATATAAGAATTTCTCTAGAGAATGTACGTGAGAGTGGGTTTACTCAGTTGGAGTGCATATAAACATTCAACTTCATGAGTTAAGGTTAAATTGTGTGCAAGTGCTTCTATCAACTTCTGCGCCCACCATCAGTTTAATTTGCATTTTCCTGATTACAAATGAGCTTGCTCATCTTTTTATATGTACATTTACCATTTTTGTTTTTCTCCTCTGTGACAATGTGTCAGATCTGTTGCTCATTTTTTTTATTGTGTTGTCTTTTTCTTTCTGATTTGTAACATATCTTTATATAATCTGAATACTGGTCTTTTGTTGATTTTACTTGTTGCAAACTTGTCTCAGATGTTGGCATGTCTTCTGCTCTATTATACATTTTTATAAACAAAGATCTTAATATTATAATACGGCAATTTTATCAGTCTTTCCTTCTGTGATTAGCACTTTTGTGCCTTGAGAACTCCTTTCCCATTTGGAGATCCAAAATATGGTCTCCCATGTTTTCTTCTACAAGTTTTAACATTTTGCTTTTTCACAACTGAGCCCTTAATCCCTCTGGAATTGATCTTTGGGTATGGCTCCTCCTTGATATTTGGCTCAGTGAATTATTCCAACCTTTGTGAGGGCTCTGTTGTCTTTTAATTCCATCTTCCCGGCCTTGACTCGTACTGATGCTTGCTCTCTTCAAATTGTGATTTTTTTTTCCTCTTGGTATGCCTTGTAATTTTTTCCTGATAGCCAGACACGATGTATCAGGTGATAGGAACTGCTATAAATAGATCTTTAGTAGTGTGGTGGTCAGGTTTTCAGGGAGAGGAGGTGCTCTGCACATCCTATGATTAGGTCTCAGTCTTTTAGGGAGCCTGTGTCTCTGGACTGAGACCTTCACAGTGTTCTAGTTTTTTTCTCCCCCTTTTCTCAGGATGGCTAGCATGGGCTGCAGTTGAGTATTTCCCTTCTCCCACAGTGGAAGGCTGGAGGAGACTGGATCCAGTATTTCCTTTCCCCAGGTCAGTTACATCTTCATAATGCTCCTGCAGGTTAAGCTCTAGTTAACCAATTTACTCTGAGGGCAGGCCTTGTTAAGAGTAGAGTGCTCTGGCATATTTCAAAGTGGTTCCTTTGTCCCTTTGCATCCTGGAAGCTGGAGGAGGTTTCTCTCTGATATTGACTATGGGAATCTGATAGATGTCCTGGAAGTAATTCTCATAGTATCATGAGGGCCCCCCCTTTTTATTGACTGGGTCCCCCTAGCGCTTCAGTTGTCTCCACAGAGATTGCAGCAATTCATAAATGACAATTCACACTGCTTCCTATGGCACTTTCTGCTGGTAAGTCCCTGCTCAGGGAAGCCAAGGCTCCCTGTCTTCCTCTGCTACTCTTTCCAATCTTGGGGCAGTGGTTTGCCCTGTGTCCTTCCCTCTCTTACAGATCCAAGAAGAGTTTTTGGCTTCTACCTGTTGTTGGGACAGAGTGGTGATTTCCAAGCTCCTTATGTGTGGACCCAGACAACAAAACTCCTCTTTGGTTTTTTAATACCTGAGTGAATGAGAAGGTCCAGGAAGAAATGTCAACCATGGCAAGATTTGGGAAGATGGCCAATTCTTCCTTAGGCAGCTTTGAAAGAAATTTTGGTCAAATGATGGGCTTCCTTTATGGTACCCAAGGCATTCGTGTCTTAGCAGTTGCACAAGTGCTTGAGTGTCGCATGTTGAAAAGCTAAAGAAACCAAAAACAAAAGCAATGAATCTCTTCTCACCATTTGAACTATGACTCAGATCATATAAATAAGCTATTTGTTGAGAAAGAAAGCATAAATTTAAAATGCCTGTTTGTATGGTATGCGGAGGACAGATTCTGCTTTTGGAGAAGCACTGCAGTTTATTGGAAATATCGCAGGACAAGGAGTCAAGAGCCCCGGCATTAAGCCTTGATCTGTCATTACGTGGTTGCGAAACCGCCTTGTATCCAAAGTATGTTCAGCTGCATGTAACAAGAATCCTTCTACAGTAGCTTAGCCAAATAAAGGCCTTTTTTTCTTTTTCTTTTTCCTCATGTAACAGCCTGGGAGCAGGCAAACCAGGCCCAGTGTAGTGGCTCCTTTTTTTCAGTTGATTCTTCATGGCATGTGGCTTTTGTCTTTGTGCTTGTCACTTCATGACTGCAAGATATGTCTTTATCTCTGGCAGTGTATCAATGTTTCAGGCATGAAGAAGAGGAAGGGCAAAGATCAAAAAGTGTGGAGAGTGGAGAGTTCTTTTAAAGAGCTTTTCCAGGAGCCCTCTGTACTTACTTAAGGTTACATGGCCAGCGCCCAAACTATTTCACCTGCCCATCCTCAGCTGTAGTTTTTACAGGGTAAATTGCTGCCCTGAACAAAATCAAGGTTCCGTAAGGAAAAAAAGTAGACTGGGAATTGGATAGGTAACCAGCAGTGTCTGCCCCACCCTCTAAGCTTCCAATGGGAATGCCTGTCCTCTCACCGCCCCCCCCGCCCCCCGCAGGGTTGTTTGGATGTCAAAATGGAAGATCAAATGCAAGGGCACTTCATAGACTATAAAGTGTATTTCATAAACACAGTGGAAATCATCTCTTTTTAAAAAAGATTTATTTAATTAATTTCTTTATTTGAGAGTGGGAGAAAGAGAGAGAGAACACAAGTAGGGAGGAGGGGCAGAGGGAGAGGGAGAAGCAGGCTCCCCACTGAGCAGGGAGCCCAATGCAGGGCTTGATCCCAGAACCCTGCGATCATGATCTGAGCTGAAGGCAGAGGCTTAACCGCCTGAGGCAACCCAGGTGCCCCTAGTGGAAATATTCTGACCTATTTTCTCAGAGAGCAAATCCAATGTTAACAGAAAGTCCAACTGAATGTAAAGATTTGGGTAATCAGTATCTCTTGAACCTCAGCTCATTCTTTTGCTGAGATCTTTAAATAGTTCAAGAACTTGTGTATTCATGAATATGCATCCTCAAATGCCTATCTTCAGATTATTGTCAGACGCTGTGGTGGACCTGTGTTGATTTTCTGCACTATCATCTCTTTTCCCTTCCTTTCAATATCCTGAATGACCTACCCTCACCTCCAGGGATAAGCCTTGATTAGTTTAAAGCGATTCAGCGAAGTATAGTGACTGATTCAGTGATGGGTAATCTGAATGACCTCAGAACCTGGGATTGCCAGAGTGCTAACACTATCTTCTTGGAAGATACATATGTAGCCTTGAACTGCTACAGCGAGTATTTTTTGCAACAAGGGGAGGCAGCCTGAAGTCGAAATCAATCTGCAGAGAATACCTGTGCCAAGGGAATTGCAGAGAATCAAATGATGTAGTGAACATCTGTTTTTCCAAAACCAGCCCTACATCTGGACATTTTTTTCCCGAGCTCAATGAACCAAAATATTTCCTTGTTTTGTTATTTATTTGAATAAGAGAGTTTGAGTTGGGGTTTCTGTTATTTGTAGCCAAAAGATTCCTGAATGATAGTTTCCATATATGTTCCTGGAAAAAATATATATGTTATTTTAAATAATACATTGCTTATATAGGTATATATATGTATATATATATATACACATACACACATACACGTGTGTGTATGTATATTATATATAATATGTATTCATACATATATGTATTGTATATATATGAGTTTAGTCTGAGGTTTATAGTCCTTCTAGGATTAAGGCCATAAGGCCTGAATGTTACTAAGAAGGCCTGTTTCTTTCTGTAATAAATGGCCTGCGTAGCATCTATCCAGAGGATTTTAAACTGTGAAATGTTAGGACCCGAGTCCCATTCTTTTGGGGACTGTACTTATCACCCCTGTAATACAAGACTCGCTCCTGGGTACTTAGAGCCAAAGACCAATTAGGCTGAAATATGTCAGTGTTCTTCTAGGTGTTTCCTGTTTCCTGTTTGCAAAGGCAACTACAGAAGAAATAAAAGTAACGGCCTTATATAAACTGCTTACTGAGCTGTCAAATGTTCAAGTAAAATGTTCATTAATTATGAGTGATCTCGGTTGCAGGGCCCTAGAACCACTGGTGATAAAATCTGTCGTTATACCGTGGAAGATCTGTGATCCGGGGTGCTGCCTGACTGCATATTGTGAGTTCCCCTTTTAACCTCTTGAATGTCTGGGTTTTAAATTGTGATTATTATTAAGTTATGATTCAGAATGCAAAAATGTTGCATCTCAGGTTATTGTGTGTTTATATGTTTGCTATCTGGCAAGTAACAAATGCTAGCTTATTAATTTGCCATTAAACCTTGGTCACAAGTATCTATTTCTACTTTAACTCCTGATGAATTTGTGTGTTACTGACAAGAAAATTATGGTACGTTCTCGTTTTTTAAAAAATCTATTCTGTGGTGACTCTGATTAAACGGAAACCTTATTTAAGTGTAAGAAATTTACTTTAAAAAAAAAACAAACAGGAGACATGATCACGAAGTAAAAACCTGACTTTCTTCCTGGAAAAAAAAAAGCAATATGTATGTGCCCTTCCTTCCTTTCTAAACCTACTCTTTTGGTATGGAAAATTGAAGAGGATATTGTGCAGCAAGTAGATGGGATTTTTTTTTTTTAAATTCAGAAACAATTCTTTTGAAATTCTATTATGGTATAATTAGGGCAGCACCACCCGCAATAGTGGATTTCCTGTCAAGATAGGAACATTATTACTTTCCTAATTTGTGATGTGGGTCTCAAAAGCCATCTCATTGAATATTTAGGAAATTGGCTTTTCAGGAAGGGAAATCTACTGGTATATGAAGTTCTTGGAAATTTTTCAAGATATGCTAATGGCCCCAGATGAGGGCCAGATAAGATTCATAAGCAAGGTAATAATATGGCTTAGGCCCCGGTTATACTTTTTTGTGGCTATTTGTAAACAAGGCATCAATATTAATCTAATGTTTACTTGACCAGATAGTTTTAAATGAAGAACAAATGGCAAAAATAAAATAAATGTGGGTAAGAACAAAACCTTATTTTGTATTTTCCTGATGTTGCAGGGAAGGGAAATAAGTTGATGTAAAATGAAATTTAAGTGTACTCATCTCTTTCTCATCCCACTTTCTTCATCGCCATTAAGTCTCTATGGTTTAGGTATTAGATGAACAACATGGCTTATCTGGATGTAACAAGAAAGTGAAAGTGAAAAGTCTGTATTCCAAATCTGACAGGCCAGTGCTTTTAATGAGATACATAGGACAGTTATAAAATATTTGAGGTCATGCTAAGCAAGCTCTAATTTTTTTTTTCTTCATATCATTGAGAACTGAGCCTCAACTCCAATACATTTCTCCTGGAGGCCGAGAGAGAACTGTGCATTTAAGTTGGTGGTGATCAGGCAGCCCTAGAGGCTCTTTCTTCTTGTGATAATCTGGTGGAAGTACTTAGGATCATCACAACCATAAACATGATAGTAGCCATTGCATTAGTTCCTCGGATCTTTCTGACATCAAACTAAATAGGAAAATGTGTGTTCTTGCCCAAAAGACAAGAAAACATGAGTATGATTCAATGTAAAAACTATTCCCCTTGACATGGAGGTGCAGAGAATCAACATGTCTGCTATTAGCTTCTGGTATCCCTGCCCCTCCTCAAGCATGCAGGTCTCTCTTCCGTGATCTCAGGGACAGGTTCTTACTGTAGATTCTCTGTGTGAGTGAGCCCCAGCTACGCTCTACATCTCTGGTTTATGTGGAGCAAAGAGAGGCTAGGCTGCAGGAGTTCATGCTGCACATTCAAGGCATCTTCCAGATCCAAAAGAACACAATTTGGATGAGAAATTGACAGGAAAGGTCTTGAGGGAGTGAAGGAGCCACTTCCTGCTCAGTGACTGTTGTCTTGAGAGAAGAGTGGGCATGGCAGGGATGAGGGTGACCTCTGTAACAGACTAAACCTCCTAACTGGGGCTTTCCAAATGGATGGCCGATGTTGGCAAATAATGCCCCATTTCCTGTGCTTTCTGGAATTTTGTTCAAGAATTTCAGATACTCTTACCTAGTGACAGAGATCCTGATAGCAATAGATAGGAAAGATATATGTAAAGAAACTATTTTAAGGTGAAGTATATGAATAGACCCCAGGTTTACAATTATTTCTGACTTCCTGTCACCTGGGTATCTCTCTTTAGCTCCTTTAGGCTAGAGTCATTTTGTCTGGATCCTCAAAAAATCCGTATCTTCCCCAAGGCTTCCTATGTAACTAGCTTCTCAGTTACATGACGTTACATGGAATTATATTTTTCTACAGTTTTCTGCACTAAAAACCCCTTTCCTTCTCCTCTTAAAAAATATTATTTTAATCCTTTTAGCCTGGGAGCTCACTACTCTTTATCTTCAATGTCCTATAAATTCTTCTCTATCAAAAACAAAAACAAAAACAACCACTTATTGTGTCAACAGAATATCTTTAATTCAAGAACGGTAATGAGGAGAGATAATCTCAGAGGCTGAGAACACAAGACACCAAATATCTAGGGGATAATTAAAGTATGCTTCCAGATGTTTTCAAATAGAGGCAAATACTGATCATCCAATAATTGGTTTCCTGACAACCATTTTCCACACAGTCATGTTCTGAATGTCAAAATAGCTAATAAATTCAGTGAAAAAAAAAAAAAAACCAAGCTGCTTTTTTATTAGTATGTAGGAAAAAAAGAATAGAAAGAGAGCAATCGATTTCTAGCAATTTTGCAACATGTAGACTTAGTGTCTGTAGACTTAGGAGCAGATAGTTTAATGACAGTAGATAAATGATTCCAATTAACCAAAAAGTGTTGATTAAGCACCTACCAATTTGAGCCCTAGTGGAGAATGATAGAGTCTATCCTGGACTTGTATATTCGGTAACATAATGTTCCTAGAAACATAATTCATTTATTCATCCAATAAATATGTACCCAGTACTTGCTTTATAAAAGGCACTGTGTTAAATGATTGGCAGTGTTTCCATATCTGCATATAAAGTATCACCATTGGTGCAAATAAACCAGGGCACCTGTGAGAGTCACCTTCAGGTCTTGCTTGCAAAAATCAGAGGCTGGTTCATTAGAGCCAAGGGAGGCATAATAATTATCTGTTTCAGTCTTCGGGAACTTCTTTATTTCTGATATCCGGATTGCATGAATCAAAGGGATTCTTTCCATGTATGCCAAGAAAAATAATGGACATGTTAGGGGGATCCTTTAGTACAGGGTTTCTCAAGTGCAGCGCAGTTGACATTGTGGACCAGATCATTCTGTTGCAAGGGGCTGTCCTATGCAGAGGAGAACGTTCGGTAGCATTCTGGTGGCAACAGTATGCGCCGTCATGACAATCATCCCGTGTATTGCCAAATACCTCCTGGGAGGGGCAAACTCACTCGCGGTTGAGAACCACTTCTTTAGCGTATCATAATCAGTGAGTCCCGGTGCTGTGTTCTAGCTTTGTATTATGGTTGTATTGCAAACATGTCCAATCCTAAATGCACAGCTTTCAGTTTAACAGGATGGTACCTTTATAATTCTATAGTTCTTACATCACAATTAAAAATAATATTATGAAACCAGAATTAGAAGAGTAACTAATTAGATTTTTACTCGGTCAAACGTGTGAAATCCTAATGTGGCAATACATTTTTCTATGGCGGGGGGAGAGTGCCTACACTTTGAGAGGCTTGTTTTATTTGTTAAAATGTTATAAAATTTTACCCTCAAAGTTTAAAACTTACTTAGTGGCTCACCTATTTTTTATTAAAAGATACATTTATGGGAATCTTAAAAAGACTCCAACTCAGTCAGTTGCAAGAATTAATAGCCTTTTGGTGACACATAGAAACTTAAATGAGGCACACTTAATGAGTGCAATTCTAGTTTTATGGGAAGCTAAGAACAACAGAGAGAAAAAAGCACCACTCTTGTGTCCTTTGGTGATGGTACTTGACATTTTAGTGTAAGTTCTTACAATAATATATTGGTTTAATGTTCCGTTAATATCTGTGGTTTAATCAAAGTTTCTGAAAACGGGAAGAATATGCATTCTCTCTGTCACTGTTCAGCTAAGCAATGGCATTTGAAAATCACTTCAATCATGAATGATTAGATCTTCTAAAGGGGTGTTTTACTATGCTATGGTGCCTGGGCAGACTTAATATTGCATAAATTTACTTAGACATGTGACTAATATACGGCACCATTAGGGGAACTATTTTTTAAAATTCTTTTTTACTGTTATTTACTTTACCTCAAGGCCTCCTGCCTCAAAATGTTGCGTATATTTCAAAGGACACCAGTATTATTTTGTCAAATGGAGCTTTCTTTTATTTTCCTATCATGTTCAGGCATATTTAAAAGCTACCACTGTCTCAAAAATAAAGTTCTGATTCTTTTTCACGGTGCTCAAAGCTTCCTACTAACTGACTACAGCCCATCTCTTCAGATTCCTCTTCTCAACTCCGTTTGCTCCTGTCCCCATGCCGCTCTCTGACAGCAAGGAACCAGGTGGCCTGAGCAGCATAACAAACATCTCCCTGCCTTTTGTCTTCTTAGTTCTTCTCGTGCTGTGATCTCTAAGCCCTGAATTCGAATTCGTGCTTAAGAATCATTTCTTTCATGGAACTTTCCCAAATGTTCTCAGGTGGAATTAAACTCTCTGCCTTTCTCTGCTCCCCCCCCCACTCCATCTATCTCTCTGTCTCTCTCCCCCTCTCTTCCTCTCTCCTTCCTTCCCTTCCATGCCTCTTTCTTTCTTTATTATAATGCTTAGAAAACACTAGACTAGTGCTTTTCAAACTATCTATGGGGAGAGCTAGATTTTTTTTTTTAATTTCCAGTCCATCACATGCCAGTATGTATCCTCTCGTCCATGACCAGTACTTAGACCTCTCCGTGTGAAACTTACTCTGCAAGTTCTGTGTATACTCCATCTGTACTCCATCCAGTGAGATGAGTCCACTTGATTACGCATTTGGATGTTGCAGCAATGTCCCCTACTGTAAAAATGTCTAAACAATTACTTGCAACATCTATACTTACCCTGTTGCAGTCTGATAAGAATAGTTCATGGGGTGGTTCTGGTCCACAGCACTGCACCAGACTATAAGCTCCATGAGGATAGGGCCCGGGTCTGCTTTTTTCATCATTATAATTCTAGCCCCTGGCATTGCCTGTCACATAGTAAGCACACTCATTACATGTAGAAGTAACAGGCTATAGATAATAACACCTGTCTCCAAAGTAGCTTGGATCAGATCTTGATCAATTTTTAGCACCTACAGGATTATCATGCCTTACTTATATCAGAAAATAGGAATGAATGAGAATATCAGACTGATTTATTTAAAAAAATACTGCTCTTTTTGTAAAAGCTACTGAAATAAAACATACCCCCTTCTTCCTACTGCCGGTATGGCCTTTATAAGTGAAGATCACTTGATCAATAATTTATTTTTCCTTCACTGGATAGTTGCAAAAACTCATTGCAGTCATATTCACTTAAGTAAAATAAAAGGAGTTTAAAAGAAGTCTGAAACAGCCTGTTAAATAGCAATATTGAGAAATTGTTTGAAAGAAATGTATTCCTAGAAGAAAAAAAACCCCACAAAAACAAAACTATATTTAAAGCCTTTCTTTTATGCCACTCAAGGGGACACATTGGAAGTCTTCAGCAGTCTAAAATTGTATTTCTGAAAATGAGAATCACATGGAGTTAATTTAACACCTACCACTGTAATTTGTACTGGGAAAAGCACCTGGGACATGAGTAACATTTTTTCAAAATTTAAAATGTAAGAGATTCAGAATAAATTACTTGATGATGCTATTTGAACATAGATTTCTAACTTCCAGTAGTTCAAGAGTATCTTTCTGAAGTGGTAAGGAGTCACTGTAGTTCGGTACTCTTCATTGAATATTTCATTATTTTAAAGTTAACAGCCAAAAAAAACAAGGCCATTTACTATATGTTTTTCCCACCCTTATTAGCCACTTATTTTTCCATGGAACATTTGTTATTTCTGGGAAACATATGGCATATGACCAGAACCATAATTAGTAACAGTTTGATGTTATAGGAATTCAAATTTTGGCCATTTCTAGCTTCTCTAGATCAGTGACTTCCTCTGAAATATAAAAACAGCAAATACAGATCCTAAGGTTGCATTCTGGAGTCAGTTTTTTTTCCTCCTTTACAAACTGAGGTATTTGCTTGTTTTGACCAGGGAGGTATTTGAAGATTCTAGCAAACGCTGATAATGTTCTGCTCCAGAACCAAAAGGTGCCAGAAGGAGGCACTGTTTTAAGCACTTTCCATATGTCAGCTTGCTTGATCATTGCAAATAGAGGCAGGAAGACATGAATTTACCCAGGTCACTTCAATGGGAAGTTGTGTAGTTGAGCTTTACCTTAGAAAGTCTGGCTCCAGATTGTGCTCTTTCAGACAGTAGTGTCTCTTATGCAGCATTGCTTGTCTAAGGAGATGGAAAGTTCCAGAATTCCACTGGTAGAATCTTGAAGAGGTTATTTTCTTGCAGACTATTTCTGTCTAATACTTAGTAGTTGGGAATTCTGGGTAACTGGGGGAAAGTGGCAAGAAGCCATTAGTTGGCAGCTCATTCTGAGCAACTTCCTAGCATCTAGAAACCAGGGGGTAGTTGTCATCAACACAAGATCTGGGACTGGGCTGCAGAGTTGGTCACCTTCACACAGAATCCCCCCAAAGCAGCATTATCTTTGAATCAGAAGGGTGGATATTTGTAGAATCATTGTACTACAAATCTTTAAGGGTATGGTATTTAAAATTCACAATTTTCAAGCACCCATTACATATACTTATATAATAAGTGAGAAGCAGCATTTTGGGGACAGAATGTGTGTGCTTATTTGTCAATTCATGAATTTTTTTTTTATTTATTTAAGACTTAAAGTACCCTGGGAGATGGGTTAGCAGAGAACCCTTAGTCTTTCCAAAGGGACATGTACCACTGAGTTCTAATATGCATCCCAGCCAGGGGACAAAGGATAATCATTTTTGCTTTGTGTTAGGAGCCATGGTTGCTGAGGCTGATTATTCACAGAAGCAAGGTAAAGCATCTCATCAATCTCAAAACGTAGTTTGTCATCCTTTGTTACTAATGGAGTTATTAAGGACTGAAAATGCAACATTGCTTAGCAACATGCATCATAGTTATTTACTCTTTTGATTAGCAACAACAGCAGCAACTAGTCTGTCTTATAAATGTCTTAGGGGCTATTTTCACTTTCCTTTCATCTAACCTTGCTCCTATTCATTGCCATGGTAGTAATCAGAGTGCTTAGCCCATGGCCTGGTGGGCTGGGTTTAGGTATACTCCCATCAGTACAGAAATCAGCCCTGAGAGCTGGTATTAGGTCAGTCTAGAGCCAAAAGGAAATTAGGCTATACGTAAGAAAAAGTAGTGAAAGATTCCTACAACTCTAATGTTCTATATAAGTCCTAATTTTCACTGCTGGCAAGTATGTGATGTCACCCCAGTGAGATGTGGGAACTTGCTGTAATGCTCTTCAGAGTTCTTGTTTTATTGGCTCTGGCCTTTCAGGCAATAATGAGAGTCCATAATAACCAAAACCCATACAGGATAATCCTTATTTCCTCCCAATGGGAGGGTAACTCTTTCACTAATAGCAGTGCTCGCACTCCCTGCCATTTACACTTCACATGCGTATTGGAGAATGAGTTGGTGTCCGGGGAAAACAAAATAAATATTCATGAGTCCATAGTGATATAAATAAATGATTAAATAAATAAATGGAAGAGAAAGAGCATATTCGTCTCTGGTAGGCTCCAGCGTTCCTTGATCTGGATAAACTTCTACCAAAGCCCTGCTTTCTTCTCCAAATTGGAATAGTAACTGTACATCTGAGAATCCTGGCATTCTTCTGCCTTCCCTTTCTCGGCCACCACAGTCATCCTAGCTTGGTCTCTTGAATCCTGGTGTTCTAACTTGGCCTCTGTTCTGATGATGAGCAAGAAATCCCAGGGGTTGGGGCCATCTTGCAGGAAAGACTGTCTCTGAAGAGGCTTGAACAATTGTGGGAGGAAAGAGGGGCCAACCTTCTCGCATGAAATCAGTGGGGAAAGAATCAGTTCACTGCTAAAAAACAGAAGCAGCCATTCGTCCTGGAGGGGGAGATGTTGCCCTTGGGACTGTCACCGAATGATTGATGTTCAATCCCAAAAAGTGTGCAGGGGCTTTGGGGATTTGAATTAGTGAGTGGATTGTTTGATTCTTTGCCCCTCATGGGGAAGGGTCCTGGAATGTGTGGTATCTTCTTCCTGTAGTTTCAGTTTCCAGTGCTTTCCACATTCTTGGCTTTACTTGTGCTTTGTTGTGTCCTAGAATCAATAATTAATTATGGACCCAGTTCCTTCTGTGCACTTGCTAATTGGATGTTTTGGAAAATTGCTCCATGCTGTCTTAAATAATAAGGAGACAATTAAAAGGCTGAGAGGTGCTGGGAAAGATAAAGAGGCCACGGCCAGAGGAAATCCAGCAGATATCACCCAAGATACCTGTTACCCCAGTAATCAGGGGGGACAGAGCACTGGGACAGAGCAATTAGGAAAAAAAAAAAAAATCCTCACAATGAAGTGCTGAAAGGGACAGGTTCAGCAAGAGGGTCCATTGTTGAGAAGAACATTTTCATGGAAGGAATTTTGTCTGAAGGCTATGTTGGGTGGCGGCTCTAGCCAGCTGGCGCCACCCGTTGGGGAGGGAGGAGGAAGTGTCAGGACTTTGAAATCTGACATACTGACATCTGTGTCTGGACTCTGCCGTTTACTAACTGTGAGATTCAGAGCAAATGGTTTTACCTCTCTGAGCATCCAGCTCTTCATCTGTGGAATGAAAAGTTATCGTACTTGTCTCAGAATTGTGGTGAGGATCAAGTTGGTGAGTGTCTAGACCACTTCCTGACACATAGCAAACTCTCAGTTCTGTCTAGCCATTATTATTATGCAGTTGTGTTTTCAATTAATGATGTAATTATAACAAAGACATTAACATAGGTAAGGCCTGACACAGCTCAGGAAGGGTTGGCATTAAAATACATTTTATTAGAATCAATATTCTCATTCCTTCCTTTCTACTCTTTTTTCTGGCCAGTTTGTTTTCTCCCCTTCTCCCTCAGCCCCCTCTCCTTCTAAGGGAGAAGAGAATAATTTAAAAATTGAGCAAGAAAAGTGCAGCTGTTCAGCCAGGGGCTTTGGTTTGGGGAAGGAGGCTACCAGACCACAGCTGGCCAAATAACCCATGGGAATCATTCCCAAAGGTCAGTCTATCATTCTGTGCTGCTATGTATTTGTCATTTAAACATAGGTAATTTGCCATTCAGATTCTAGATTGTTCTCCCTCATTGGAATGTAAGCCTCCGAGACGGCAAGGATTTTTGTCTCTTTTGTTCACTGTTAATTCTCTAGTGTCTAAACCTATTCTGCGCACACGGTATGTGCCCAGTGAATATTACTTGGAGGGACAGTGGGAGGAAGGGAGGAGGGGAGAAATGAAGGAAGGAAAGAAGGGAGGAAGGAAGGGAAGAAGGAAGGAAAGACAGATGAATGAACTTTACCTAGCAGATCTTAAGGCCAAAAAGGAAAAAAAAAGGGGCGGGAGATTAGAAAGGAGATTCTCCTGGCTAGTCTAACCGAGTGACAGACAGAGGAGGCCTATAGATGTTCAAGTAGCAAACATTTAGTGAGCACTTGTACCTGGCACTGAATCAGGTAATAGCGATGTAACAAAAATAAGATACCGTCTTTGCTACCAAGGACAGAGGTCTAGGAAGGATTCAGATGGTCTTAAATGTGATATAACTGAGATAGCCTTTGGAGTAAAGTGGACAATTTGTGTGTTATTACGTTATAAAGGGTAGAAAATAGTATCAAATATATAGGTGATATATGAGTTTCCTAGGGCTGCCATAACAAAGCATCACAAACTGGTGGCTTAAAACAACAGAAAGTTACTCTCTCACAGTTCTGGAGGCTAGAAGTCTGCCATCAAGGTGTTGGTGGGATCATGTTTCCTCCAGAGGCTTTAGGGAAGAATACTTCCTTGTTTCTTTCATCTCTGGTAGCCTCCAGCATTCCTTGGTTTGTGGCACTCTAACTCTAATCCCCCCTTCTGTCTTCACAGGGCTGTCTTTCTTTTGTGTCTGTCTTCTCCTTTTCATCTAAGGGCTCTAGTCATACTAGATTAAGGATGTTCCAGTATGACCTTAACCTTAACTTAATCTTAACTAATTATGTCTGCAACAACTCCATTTTCAAATCAGGTCATTCTGAGGTACTGTGGGTTAAGACTTCAATGTATCTTTTGTGGGGACACAATTCAACCCATAATAGTTGCTAATCAAGGATTTTAGAGACAAGGTGGAGCCTTTAAGTTGATACTGGGTGTCCATATTAGGCCAGTTGATTCAGAGTAGCTCTGGGGATATCAGTAAAATCTTGTATTTTACTGAAAAAAAATACGTACATTTATACAAATACATAAACATATATGTACATATGCATGTACATATACTCATATACACACAGAAATTAATATTGATAAGGTGTATATATATGGGTTCAAATACATACATATATTTTCTAGCTGTGTATTGAGAGAGCCTTGAAGCATGAAACCCCAGGAAAAATGAACGCATCCAGTTCCCACATCTTGGTTTCTAAATACCCTTCTCTAATTAAAGAAACCAAGGATCCTTGGAAGAATGGCTGGTTGTAGAGCTATGGCAGGGAAGATGCAAGGTAAATGTGGAGCACCTTATAATGATAGAAAGTTTGAAAGTGCTAAAAAAAAAAAAACTAATTTTTTTTTTTTAAGGATAGAACATGTCAAAAGGATACAGGAGTCAACCTCAAAGTTCTCTATAGCAAAGCTGGAACAGTTTGAGCAAAAAATAAATAGTAATAATATTAGATTATAACTGAAAGAATAAAATAAATATTCATGAGTCCATAGTGATATAAATAAATGATTAAATAAATGGAAGAGAAAGAGCATATTTTTTTAAAATAGATGAATTCTAAACTATAAATGGAGAAGAAATGTGAGCAATAGAAAATCATCATTAGGACATCACAGCAATAATTGCTGTGGGCAAGATCCACTGGTGAATCCTAAGATCAGTCGGCAAACATTTAAGGAGAAAGAGAATATTTGCACAGCTTCGATGTATTTCTCTCAAAATATTTACTAATGAGCGTGGTAGTTTTAATGTATGTCACAGATTCTTTGATATTTCTTCATCCAGGAGGTGGAGCTTAATTTTCTGTGGGTATAGGGTGGACTTAATGACATGCTTCTAACAAACAGAGCATGGAAAAGAAGAGAGAAAATTTTCAGTGGGTAAACCTCATGACACCACCTTAAGCAAGTGATTGAGGTTACTATCACTGTTGATAAGTCATACTGATAGCATTTATCCATTAATATGATGCAATGAGAAGGGCACTTCACCTTGGTGGCATTCTTTCCCCAAATCCCTGATCCCAGTCTAATCGTGAGAGAACCCGAACTGAGGGAAAGTTTGCACAATACTTGACCTCTTCTAAAGTGTCAGAGTCATGAAAAACAAGAGCAAAAGCTGTTACAACTTGGAGGAGACTCAGGAGAGAGAGCTCGTGACGAATGCAATATGGTATCCTAGGCTGTATCCTAGGGAAAAAAAAAAAAAAAAACAACGGAGGAAATCCAAATAAAGCCTGTAGTTGTACCAATATGAATTTTAGTTTGATAACTACACCATGGCTGTGTAAAATGTTAGCAATAGCTGGGTAAGGGGTATATGGGAACTGTCTATACGTACTACCTCTGCAACTTTTCTGTAAACTAAAATTATTCCAAGATAAAACATTTTCGTTTTTTTTTTCCAAAATAAAACATTTTAGAAGAGGACTCTGTGAAGAGGACTCTATAGCACTATTATCGGACTGCTAGTGACAGTTCTCTGCTTATGTCACTTCCTCTGGCTCTTTTGCCTGGAGGAGAGACAACTATTAGCTCCACCTTTTGGGTGAATGCTGCAAAAGTTGTCATACTGGCCTACAAGTCCTGATATAGTCTCCCCTGCCACCTTATATTGCCTCTCTTGTTTTATCTCCTGCTACTCTCTTAAATCTAACTAGATAGAATCAGAAATAGATAAGACTTGGGTGTCAGAAAGACTCATCTGACGTCAATAACCTAGTAGAAAGACTTAGAATGAGCCAACTTTGGGCTTTGAGTTCTAGTTCTGCTACTATTCACTGGGATGAGACTAACCAAATCATGGGACCTCTCTGGGCTTTTCAGCTTCTAAACGGAAAGGATTTTATCAGAGTGCTTCTAATTGTAAATCAATGGTAATGTTATCCTTGGTTCTAGCAGGATATGAATTTGATTTATCCATTCAGAAACATTTCTTACGTATTTTGGTCCCTGGTGTGAAATTGTGAATCCCAGCCGCGGTAACAGCTGCATTCCCACCCTCCACCCTAAGCTCAGGGCTTTGCAAGGAAGGAGGAAGCATGGCCAAAAGCTGACATCATGCCCCATTCTTCCTAGTTTCAAATCATTTCCATTAAACAGAGTTTCCCAAGCTTTAGTCATTCATGTCCCATCTTCATGATTTTTGCCATATCCACATTCCATCTATAGTATTTTTTACTTAATATCTCTCTTTAAAACACTCCCCTTTTATATTTGAACTTATATTTGCCCTAAGCAGTACTAGCGGTGAAGTTACAGATTTGAAATGCCAATTGTATTTTTTATAATGCACACTACAAACAACCAACCAAAATCTACCATAACTATGCACTACCTAAAATTGTCTTGAGTAACACTAGTGATATGCCCTCCACACTTTGGGAAACACCTCCATGAAGGTGAGGGGCAGAGCACTGGAGATTTCATTGTTGTCAGTGTCCTTCTCCCAGTGATCTTAGAGCTTGGGAAGATAGAAAAAGCCATTCCTCTCAATGAAAATATTGGGGATCCCATTCTAACACATTGGGTTAGGGTTAGGGTTAGGGTTAGTTCACTTTATTTTGGTATGGAATGAAGTACAGAAGTGACTAAGTCTTCCCTTTGTGGAAGAGGCCCCAAGGAGCCAGAAGGAGGAAACAAAGGTATCTTGCTGGCTTAAAAAGTGAGAGAATAGCAGAGGAAAAGACTGAAGAGAAAGTAATTAACTGGAATAAGGTAAGGTAGCAGGAAAACAAAGGGAGTGGCGGTGGAGAATACTGGAGGGAAATGCAGTTGCTCCCAGAAGCAGAGCGTTAAAGGAAAGTTGGGAGACTTTGTAGAGATCCTCTTTTTTTTGTCTCCTAGACTCTTATTCATGGTGTGAGAACTTATTCAATACACTCAAGGGGCAGCTTGAAGGGCCAAAGAAATGGTATTCCTCAATAAACTTGCTGCTGATGGGATCATGCTCTGAACATGTGAGCTCCTCCTTGACGCATGGCTTTGGCTTGAAAAATGGGTTTAATACTATCAGACAGAAGGAGTTAGAAAAGTCTAGATTTTCTCTAGCATCCTTTCACATTTAATAAAGAAAGGGAAGGACCTTTGTTTGCCTTCATTATAATACAGATCTGACTGATTCAAACCCACACAGGTGCAAGGGCCAGTCATATTTAAAGAGTAAATATTTTTTAAAAAATCTGAATTCCAGAGGATTAAAATATCTCTCCATTTGGGAACATCTCCCCCGGCACACAGCTGAAGTAAGTGCCTGCAGATAATCACAACCCTGTTGTATGTGTGTTGGAGGGGGGCATGGTGTTGGGCGTCCAACATGCATTGCGCTGGACTCCTATAAAAGCTGCTGAGTCCTAATAGCATAGAGTTTTGTTTGTGGGGAGAGAGGGGTATGTTAAGAACCAAGTCAAAAAAAAAAAAAAAAAAAGAAGGAGATAGCAGGAGGGGAAGAATGAAGGGGGGGAAATCGGAGGGGGAGATGAACCATGAGAGGCAATGGACTCTGAAAAACAAACAGGGTTCTAGAGGGGAGAGGGGTGGGGGAATGGGTTAGCCTGGTGATGGGTATTAAAGAGGGCACGTACTGCATGGAGCACTGGGTGTTATACGCAAACAATGAATCATGGAACACTACATCAAAAACTAATGATGTAATGCATGGTGATTAACATAACATAAAAAAAAAAAAAAGAACCAAGTCAGATGCACAAAGGCCAATCAGGAAAATTTTCTGTGTTGCTTTGTATTTTTCCAGATTTTTCTATTTAAAAATAGTGCTCTCTAGAAGGGAGTGCTGATACGGTTTCTATCCTTTCCAAGAGAGGCCAGGAACTAGGAGGCTCTGAGGAGACTGGGTATGGTCCATACATCCAAGAGAACAGAGTCAGCCACGAGACAAGAGACTCTTTGTCAAGCTGAGCCAAGAATGTCATTGCTTACCTTTACCTGAGATGAAACTATGAAAAACCCAAGAATTAAATTGCACTCAAAGTACATGAAATGCAGCCTCATATACTGTTCTTCTCAAACCTCAACTAGGATATTTATAATAAGGTTTTGGTTTCCTTCCAGACTTGAGAGAACACTCATCTGAAATTGCATCTTCTGGTCAATTTCTGTCAGATGTTCTTTAGATAACTTATGAAAACTTTTTTCTTTCTTCTTTTTTTCTCTTTTGGTCAGAGCACTGTATCTTGAAGTTCCCTTTCCTCTCTACCTATTTATTTTCTCTTCTACGTTTTACACTTGGCTCTCTTTAGAGGCAGACCCATGGACAAAGTCTTATTTCTCCAGGCCTTTCCCCTCCAAAAGGAGGGAGGGAGGGAAAGAGAGAGAACACATAAAAGCACTTTTGCACATGCCTTGACTTTTCAGAATTGTCAAGACCATGTCAGGGTTTTGACCAAGTCAAACCTTTGCATAGAGGGAATCTCAGCAGCAGCCGTGGTGAGTTGGCCTCTTCCAGAAGAGCATTCATCACATGGTATGGGCCACTGAGTTAATGTGCATCTGACAGCTCAGCTCACGGACCTTGGCTGTATCCTGGGGTGATTCAAGCAAAGTGACAACTTAGATCATCGGACCAGGAAAAAATTAAAAAAAAAAGGGAGATTCTTTCATGTGATTTTGATTCCTGTTTGTTTATTTCTTATGAACTTTATGTAAACAAAGTGACTTGTAGCAAATATATATACAACCAAATTGAAACTGAAGAGAATCTCCTGAGTTAATGCAGAAACTGTGGGAAAATGTTTTTTTATTAGGTATTTGTTTTGCGCATCCTCCAAAACCCTTATTTCCAGCACTGCTTTCCAGTAGGGAAAGGAGTCATTGTTCTGTAGACCTAAGCCACGGGAGCAATCATATTTATGATGGGGAAAATATTCCTTAAGGATATGGGTTTGAGCAGTCTGAGTTAAAAAGATCAGGACATTCAATACAGCTCTCCTTTCTCCTGGTGAATTACCATTGTGCCCATGCTGATGACCTGGTGTATTTTCTGTTTTTAATTTCCTTAATTTTTGAACTGTAGAATAACATATTATGATGTCTGTTTCCTGGGAACAGTAAATAAAGTAAGTAAATATTTGAGAAATTTGATACAGGAAAATTTGGTTCGAAGCTTGTCAAAAAGATGCACGGAAGTCCCAATAAAATGTTGTTCTTCTTTGTATCTGGTTTATCATGATTTGATGACATTATTCCTTATAGACCCATCCTGAATAATTTTATAACTTCTACACAAGTGGAGGGATTACTTGAGTACTGTTGTGCTAACAATACCTGGCATTTTGGCACTGCACGGACATAACATGTAAAACTTAAAATATATTCGTAGGCTATGGTTTAAGTCTTTCATGGAAACAGTAGCTTTTGAGCCTGTATCACTACAAATTAGTATTTGATGCTGCCTGAGGCAAAAGTACAGATGGAAGCCTGAGCCCGCAGCCCCTCACTTTCTCTTCCCTTCCCATCTCTGGCCCCTCATGAGAGACCTCCCATGCAAGCATGTTGTATTAGTCTCCTGGGGCTGCTGTAACAAATTGCCACAAACTTCGTGGCTTAAAATAATGCCAGTTTATTATCTTGTCATTCTGAAGGCCAGAAGTCTAAACTCAGGGTCTTAGCAGGGCTGCATCCTTCTGGAGGCCCTGAGGGACACTCTATTCCCTTGCCTTTTTTAGCTTCTAGAAGCTGCCTACATTCCTTGTCTCATGGCCCCCTTCGTCTCAGCGTTCCAAGCTCTTGTCTTCATCACGTGTTCTACCACTGACTCTGATCCTCCTGCTTCCCTCTTATAAGCACTCTTGTGATTACATTGGGCCCATCCAGATACTCCACGATGATCTTTTCATCCTGAAATCCTTAACCTCTTCATATCTGTAAAGTCCCTTTTACCGTGTAAGGTAATATATTCACAGGTTCTAGGGATTAGGCTGTGGATTTCTTTGGGGGGGTCGACCATACATGTGAACTTTCCAGTCCTGCATTTTTAAGCTCCATCTTCTTACCCACCCCCTGACACACACAAAGATCTGCCCTGCCTGCCCTTAACCGTAGCAGCACTGCTGGTCTGCCCTTGGGAGGGCCAGCCCAGGCAAGGGCTCACACAGATCCTAGAAGTGGCTCAGACCAAGCGGACAGGAAATTCTGGGATCCTTGGCTGGAATGTAGTCTAGACGTAGGAGAAGGTCAGTGCAAAGTTGATGTGGGCACATGCCCTTGGCTCTTGGACTCCTTGACCCATGAGAAGGAGTGCAGCCAAAAGACCTCTAAAGCTAGAGGCTCAGAGCAGGGACCAGTCTTGCCTCCAGAAGCCAGATGGGTGACATAATTGAATGTCTGGAGGAGGACTGTGTAAAATGGAGACTGTCTGCCCCTTCTAAAGGAAGCAGCACTAATACAATCTCAGAGGAAGGGGCCCTGTGTGTTTCATCTTTTGATTCTTTTGGACAAAGCTAGAAATCTGTTCTTGTTTTATTTTAAACACTGTACAAGGAAAAAAAAAGTGCACAGGGCCACTCAGCCCTCCAATTTGCAATTGCCCTCTAGTTTAAAGGAATAAGCACAGACTCCCTAGGAATTGACAACACTATATTGTATGAGTGAACAATGAATGTAGATGCTAAGTTCAGAGATGATGCACTAATTAAATTACTCAAAGCTGGAAAATCCATCTCTAATTGTGCCACATTGTCCAATAGGCTCATCAGAAATTTAGCAGGAAGATTAAATGACAATATTAAGATAAATATTAATGAAATACCAAGAATATGGCAATGCCTTCAATTTGGTATAAACTTTTTCCCATTGTGAATTTCACAGAGAAAAAGTCCACAAATTAAAACTCCAAAGTGAAAGTCCAACAGAATTAAGGTCCAAAATCAAAAGCTCTTGCCCTTGAGAGTTAAAAGTCCAAGGAAATCAAAGTTCTAATCATTAAGGTTTAAAATTACTTCTATAAGTTTGACATTACTTCAGAAATTTCTGAGAAATTACTTCAAAATCATTTAGTCGTTCAACAAATAATTATTGAGCTTTTCCAATGTGCCAGGCACTGTGTTAGTTACTCAAGATAGAGCAGTGAGCAAAACACAAAAGAACCATTCCCTTATGGAGTTTGTATTTAAGATACTAAAACGTGCAAAAGCGCATGAGCAGGCATTTGAACAGATGGGTCTGGAGTTTAGGGGAGAGGGGCCAAGCTGGAGATACAAATTTAGCAATTATCAGTGTATAGATTTTATTTAAAGCCATAAGACTGGATGAGAAAATCTTAATTTCTGTTTCACCAGAATTCAGTAAGTCTATCATCTACCATACTGGAGACCAGAACCTGTGAATTCAAACTTAATGAGAAATACACACCCACTGTCACCATCAGAAAGAGGAGGGGTTGGGGGAGGGGGGCGGAGATCCCCCACAGGGATAAGCCCTGCATCCCTAAGCGTATGCTGAGCGCATACAGGAGTGCATACTTCCTGTAGGCAGTTAATACCCCAAAAAGAAAGAAAGAAAAAAAGGAAGGGAGGGTTGAGGCTACACATGCCTGCTTCTTATCTTCACAGCTCTGCTTCGAGAAAACACTGTTTCTCCCCTAGGACTGTGAGGCAGGGAGGAGAGAGGCTAAGAATATTCCTCCAGAAGTCCTCACATAAACACAAAGTTGGAGGAAGAGTGATTTGACCTCCACACTCCACGCCCCAACAAACACGACGGAAAAGGAAATTCAAACTATTGTGTTTGGTGGATTCTTTGGTTTAAGTCTGATTGGCAACAATGATAAAAATTTCATTGGGGAAGATGAAATTAGGAACCAGTGAGCTTTCATTATACAAAATCTCTCTTATTCTGGAAAATCAAGCACTGGGTATAGAGTATTGATCCACATAATCTTATATGGACATGTGTACAGGTCTGTCAACGATCAAGGAGAAACCAGAAGCCCCTGTCACATTGAATCCTTGAGTCCCATCTGCTGTTGGAAGGGATTGAGTTACATCACTCTAACCAATCTTCACGATAAACCCATGAACAATTCCATTTGGAGCCCTCCATTCAAGATACATAAAGATTACAAGTATTCTTTGTCCTTCTAGGAAGTTAGAGCAATCCTATCAGGTCATATATAATATGGGTGTTCTTGTCAAGTCTTTATAAAGAAGCTGTTTCTTGTTACCTTAAAGTGCCTACCTCCCCTCTTCTCCTGGTCGCTCCCTTTTCTTGCATCGGCATCTAAGGGTGCAGTCTTGCATGCAGGTGTTCATGACTCATCCAGTTGACCTTAGCACTGGCATCCCAGCACCTGCTATGCATGGTGGTTCTTATTGGTCCTGGTTCTGTTTTCTCCTTGGTTGTTGATACCCGCGTATAAAGAGTAGATGCATTTCCACTTACTGTGTTAGCCTCTTGGAAAGAGACTGGAGCTTAGAATTGCCTTTGCAAGCGACTTGAAGCAAAAAGCTCTATATTTCCTAAGCCACCATAAGGCAGTAAGTAGACTTGCTTCATGTGTTTTATAAGGTCGATTGAGATTAATTGGGATTACAGGATATGAAAATGCTTTCAAAATTGTATAATACTGTCTGATTTAAAGGGGTGTTCTGACTGCTGGTTAACATAGTTCAGTTCTCTGTCCTCCTGCACGTTAGTTACCTCTATCTCCTTAAAATGTTTTTGTGTTTTTTAAAGCACTTAATGGCTACCTGCCATGGTATTAATATATGTGGACTGATAAGGAATTTAAAATTCCATTTCGGTGGAGGAAGAGGAACCTGCCCTCCTAAGGTGTCATCCCTAAATTTCCAATACCCTATTTATTTTAAGAATACCCACTGCAGAATGCAATGCTAGCCTAAATCCTCCTGGCTGGTGAGAAGAAGCAGATGATAGAGGAAGCCTTTTTTTTTTTTTTAAGTGAGAAACATAGTTTTGAGACATTTCAAAAGAAAGGGGAGGAGATCCAATCCTTCTAAAAATTCAAAGCAAGTCTTTGGCAGAGGCCAAGCTGACAAATGGAAGGAAACTTCATCCCTACAGTTATAGAATCAATATCCAGATTGAGTGAATCAATCTGGTTGGTCAAAGAAAAACCTCAGAGTTGAGAAAAAAAATAGTCACGAATGACAGATATGCTCCATTCTTCCAAGTCACACCTCACATCCTGATGAAAGGCAGTGAGAAGGCTATTGGAGTGAGGGGCTGGAGAACTTGGCGGAAGTTTCGAGAAGCCAAGCATGAGCTGATGGAATAACAGGCTCCAGGGTCAGCCTTCTTGGATTTGAACCCAACACCACTGCTGAGCAGCTATGAGGACTTACAGACTTGACCTTCCTTCCTGTACATTCACTTTCTTATCTATAAGGTGAGCATAGCAGGAGCTCCTGCCATATCAGGTTGTGAAGATTTAATGAAATAAGATGGAAAAGTTTTAACAGAGCACTTGAAAAATAGCAAATGCTTAACAAACATCTACCATTATTAATGCTTTTTTTTTTTTTTTTAAGTATGAACTACCAGAGAAAGCTGGAAGAAGTTTTCTTTTAGTCATGTGGCATTAGTCCCAAGGAGCCAGGAGCAAGACATGTGACCAGTCTTTGGCTCTTCCCAAAATACTGAAAGAGTTTTCTATTTGTCCCTGTTAGGGAAAAGTAATGTTAAAATAAACACTAAGTCACAGTAGTCGAAGTTATGAGAAGTGTGCAAGCCGTACTTGGGTATTTCTCATTTCAAAAATATTTATTCAAATTGTGTTCCTTCTTTATTATGCTATTAGAAGTTAATCACTAGTTAATATTTGCTTGTAATTTGAGTAGATAACTTTTAAGAAAAGCATAGTAAAGTGAAGCACATGCTAAAAATTTTCTGACTTTTGTCGAAGACTTAGATCAAGCCTAGGGGTGCCTGGGTGGCATAGTTGATAGAGCGTCTGACTTTTCGTTTCAGCTAAGGTCTGATCTCTGGGTTGTGGGATCAAGCCCTGAGTTGGGCTTGGGATTCTCTTTCCCTCTCCCTCTACCCCTCCCGCTCATGCTCTCTCTCTCTCTCTCTCTCTCTCTCTCTGAAATAAATAAATAAATAAATAAATCTTTAAAAAAAATAGAAAAGAAAGATCAAGCCTAAGGATGATTTCGTGGATCATAATTAAGAAAACACTATTCATTTGGAACCAGCTACCAAGTTATAGGCTTTATGCCCATGGCCTCAAAAAGATAACTGGACTTCCAGCTCTATTACAAAGCTGTCATCATCAAGACAGTATGGTACTGGCACAAAAACAGACACATGGATCAATGGAACAGAATCGAGAGCCCAGAAATGGACCCTCAACTCTATGGTCAACTTATCTTTGACAAAGCAGGAAAGAATGTCCAATGGAAAAAAGACAGTCTCTTCAACAAATGGTGTTGGGAAAATTGGACAGCCACATGCAGAATAATGAAACTGGACCATTTCCTTACACCACACACAAAAATAGACTCCAAATGGTTGAAAGACCTAAACGTGAGACAGGAGTCCATCAAAATCCTAAAGGAGAACACAGGCAGCAACCTCTTCGACCTCAGCCGCAGCAACTTCTTCCTAGAAACATCGCCAAAGGCACGGGAAGCCAGGGCAAAAATGAACTATTGGGATTTCATCAAGATAAAAAGCTTTTGCCCAGCAAAAGAAACAGTCCACAAAACCAAAAGACAACCGACAGAATGGGAGAAAATATTTGCAAATGACATATCAGATAAAGGGCTAGTATCCAAAATCTATAAAGAACTTATCAAACTCAACACCCAAAGAACAAATAATCCAATCAAGAAATGGGCAGAAGACATGAACAGACATTTTTCCAAAGAAGACATCCAAATGGCCAACAGGCACATGAAAAAGTGCTCAACATCGCTCGGCTTCAGGGAAATCCAAATCAAAACCTCAATGAGCTACCACCTCACACCCGTCAGAATGGCTAAAATTAACAAGTCAGGGAACGACAGATGTTGGCGGGGATGTGGAGAAAGGGGAACCCTCCTACACTGTTGGTGGGAATGCAAGCTGGTGCAACCACTCTGGAAAACAGTATGGAGGTTCCTCAAACAGTTGAAATTAGAGCTACCATTCGATCCAGCAGTTGCACTACTGGGTATTTACCACAAAGATACAAATGTAGGGACCCGAAGGGGTACGTGAACCCCGATGTTTACAGCAGCAATGTCCACAATAGCCAAACTGTGGAAAGAGCCAAGATGTCCATCAACAGATGAATGGATAAAGAAGATGTGGTATATATATGCAATGGAATATTATGCAGCCATCAAAAGGAATGAAATCTTGCCATTTGCAATGACGTGGATGGAACTGGAGGGTGTTATGCTGAGTGAAATAAGTCAATCAGAGAAAGACATGTATCATATGACCTCACTGATATGAGGAATTCTTAATCTCAGGAAACAAACTGAGTGTTGCTGGAGTGGTGGTGGGTGGGAGGGATGGGGTGGCTGGGTGATAGACATTGGGGAGGGTATGTGCTACGGTGAGCGCTGTGAATTGTGCAAGACTGTTGAATCACAGATCTGTACTTCTGAAACAAATAACGCAACATATTTTAAGAAAAAAGAAAAAGAAGAAGATAGCAGGAGAGGAAGAATGAAGGGGAGTAAGTCAGAGGGGGAGACGAACCATGAGAGATGATGGACTCTGAAAAACAAACTGAGGGTTCTAGAGGGGAGGGAGGTAGGGGGATGGGTTAGCCTGGTGATGGGTATTAAAGAGGGCACATCCTGCATGGAGCACTGGGTGTTATGAACAAACAATGAATCATGGAACACTACATCAAAAACTAATGATGTAATATATGGTGATTAACATAACAATAAAAAATTTAAAAAAAAGATAACTGGGTTGGGAGAAATCCACTAAGTCCCAGAAAATGTGATAATTGCATAGTAGTACATTAATTACTATATAGATATACTTTAACTTACATAAAAACTGTTTTTGAACAACTGTGCCCAACACAAATTTTTATAATTCCTTTCCCATTTAACGTACACTATAATATCTGTGAAACATTGTCTTTGTTTCTGGTGGAGTTTAATTCACAGTAATTCCTAATTCTTTGTCAGATGTGGTAATTAAAAGCCTATAAATGAATTCTTAGTGGCATTAGGAAACATTAACAGTCTTGTTTGCTATTTAAGGGCAGCCTGGTGATGAACCTTTTGCAAATTTAAGGAATTTTTTGGTAATGACAATTATATAATTATGAGATATTAAGTGATTATAAGTTCTACAAGAACAAGAATTATATCTTCTACCTATCACAGCACCTTACAGTGAAAAAATATAGCAAAAGCAGTTCGGGGGGGGATGTTTATAGTGATAAATGCTTGCCTTAAGAAGCAAAAAAGTTCTCAAGTAAGCACTCTAACTTTACACCTCAAGGAACTAGAGAAAGAACTGAGCCCAATGTCAATAGAAGGAAAAGAAATAAAAAGATTGGGGGCGGGAATAAATGAAATCGAGATTAAAAAGATAATAGAAAAGATCAGTGAAACTAAGAGCTTTTTTTTTTTAAAGATTTTATTTATTTATTAGAGAGAGAGCATGCAAGAGCAGGGAGGAGCAGAGGGAGAAGGAGAAGCAGGCTCCCCACTGAGCAGGGATCTGGACCCTCAATCCCATTACCCTGGGCATCATGACCTGAGCAGTAGGCAGACACTTAACTGACTGAGCCACCCAGGCGCCCCACTAAGAACTGGTTTTTTAAAAGATAAACAAAATTGACAAAACTTTAGACTAAGAAAAAAAAGGGAATAAATAAATATAAAAAGTATATAATTAAAAATAAATAAACCTGAGCATCCATTTCTTCAGTGTGTCTCTTCCTCTAAATATAGCTGACTGTACCGGTCGGAATAGACTAGATTATGCTGCTGTAAAAAACAGTGCCCCCAAATCTCAGTGGCTCAACACAACAAAAGTTTATTTCTTAACCCATGTGAAATCTCTTGTAGGTTCAGGTGACTCTTCATGTGTTGGCTCAGTATTCCAGGCTACTCCTCATCTTATGGAAACTTCTTATCAGCATATGCTTCCAAGGAAAGATAAAGCTGGAGGATCTCACATTAGCAATCAAATAATCTGGCTTAGAAATGACATATATCACTTCTGCTCAGAATCCATTGGCTAGACCTAGTCATGTGTTCCTACTCAACACTAAGGACATTTGGTAGTACCCTCCTCTGTCCCTAGTGGAAAAAAAAAAGCCAGATATGGGGGAATGAAAGAAGTTTCTATCATATTATCAAGCCAGACAGGATCATCCTGAATTTCTCTTTCACTTGTTACATATAATCAGTCACTTAGCCTAGTGTCATTGTTGCTCATTCCCTCTAAATATATCTCCTCCAGTCACGTCTCTGTTTCATCCATCACCACTGCCTTCATTTTGACCCTTATGTATTTCACCTAGATTACAAAAATAATTTCTTAATAGGTGCACCTGCCTTTCATTTGGTTCTCTTCCCACCCACCCTCTAACTGCCTCCAGAAAGATGGAGAATGTTTGAATGGCTCCCATCTCCTTCATTATAGATTCTCTTCCCTTAATGTGACCTTTCATGAGCTGACTCACGCAAACTTATCTGTCCAGCTTCGTTTCTCATCACTTTCTGAACACGCTCCAGCCAGACGATCTTGCACAAAGCCCCGTACATTCCCTTTCCATCACTTTGCCCCTGCCATTCTCTCTACTAGGGATGCCAGTCCCCTCTGACTTGGCCTGTCACTCATCCTCCATGCTCAACTTGAGCACCGTCTCCAGGTGTCTTCTCCAACTACTCCCCCTCATCCCCAGCAAGCTCCTCGGGAGGCTCGGGCCGATGCTTCCAGAGCACTCTGTGTTTACCTCTAACCCAGCCCGCTCTCACTGCTCTCCCTATGTGGGGCATGCCAGTCTCCCGGTTGTACCAGCTCAGTGGCTGCATTATGGATCTCAGTATCCCCCATATTAACAGTGCTTGGTACATCTAAGTACTCATACAGGTTTGCTGTATAAGGTGAGTGGATGAATCTTATAAATTCCTAAAAGAATGATTCAGGTGCCCAGTCTTAATCTGGCATCTTGTGAATTTTTTTTTAAAAAGCCATATGATGTTGTATCAAAACACGCTGTTAACACTCCAGGATAATAGCTGTGCTAGCTAGCCCTGCGTTTAAACATATGGCCCGTGTATTCTTTTGTGGCAGACTGGGAAAACTATGTTTATTCCGGAGTAAAATACAGTTTTGAATTTAAATAAACTATTGATTGATTGCGGGTCTTGTGCTAGATTGAATGAAACATCAAGAATAAGAAAAGGCTTCCTGGAGAGAGGGGGAGTTTAGAAAGAGAATAAGAAGCCACAGGTTGTAAGGGAAGGTGGAGTGGCAGAGAGAAAAGGTAAATGAGCAGTAGAGAAGTGAATGTCTGGGCCTTCCTGCCCAGAGGCTTCAGGACTGCATTCTCCCTCCATATACCACCTGGTGTCTTAGGTTGCAAGTAACCAAACTGTTTGGTTGGCAGTGGAATGTCTCCCGTCTTGTCGGCATGAGAATCAGTTGATCTGTTGAAAGGAGAGGCTCCTTGTCCTCGGGGCCACAATAGCCAACTTGGGGCCAGCAGCTGGGGTCCATGCCAAGTTCAGACCTCAGAGGGACCCCCAAGCAGCCACTGCCACCCCGGTTCCAAGCACTCAGAGAGACCTCTGCACAAGGGAACACTTCTGCCTTTCTAAGCTGCAAGTATGAACTAGAGGTTACATTTTTTTAAATGTGTTTTGTATTTCTCATCTTGTGGGGCTCAAGCTGGGCCTTAGGTCAAAAGCAGATGTTAGGCTTCTGACTTACAATCCTCGAAACAGCAGTTTTCCTAAAAGTCCCTTTTTGCTTCTTTGTGTCTCATGTAGCGACCCGTAAGGTCAACCAGGCCTCTCCCATGACTTCCGATGTGTAAGGGCTTGTGTTTCCATTGGGTTTGGTTTTCTTAACATCACACTGGGTTGGTGGAAAGGAGGTTAAATGGGATGTCGGGGTCCCCTGGGGAGCTTTAACAGATGGAAGGTCATTGTCTCTTGAGAAGAGAGGAAGCTATTGAGCTTCCATCCCATAGCCAGCTGCTCCTTTTCTGCCTGTTAGTCAAGAACAAGCACTACCTCCCCAGCCAATGTGCCTAACTTTACATTGTCTCCCACCCAAAGCCTACAGATTAACTGAGTTCAGTCCAGATTGAAACATTTCAACAATTATTTGTTTCTTCCTGTGAGTAAGATAGACCATTTGCTTTCTCTTTCAGAATTGCCCAAGTCTTGGGGCGGGATTATTAAGACTAGTAAGAAATACATTCTTATCAAGTCAAATCTCATTTCCATATAAAACCACCAGATTTTAGTGCTGGGATATTTTGCTGCCACCAAAAATGTTGTACCGAAGATTCCTCATTTATCCCCACCTGTTTTGTAGAATCTCTTATTCCAAAATGTCTTTCCATCCTGGTGAGCTTAAGCCTGAGTGAGAAATTTGAATGTATATGCCATCCGGGAGGCTGCAAAGCTGACCTGGGCAGGCTTTCCTGGGATATGTTTTTTAGAACTTTTCAAATAAACACTATTTAACCCTTAACTAAATGCCTGATACTATTAAAAGCACGTAATCAATGTTAATTTGTTTAATGCTCATTAACCCTATTAGTAGGTACTGATATTATTTTCATTTTACAGAGGAAAAAATGAGGCAAAGAGAGGTTGCAGGAGAGCTAGTGAATGGTGGAGCCAGGATCTGGACATGGGAAATCTGGCTCTAAGGTTTATGTCTTAATTACTGTGCTCTGCTGCCTCTCAGCTTGCTCATTTATTTTCCTACTCAATGTTCTAGGTCCGAGGATGAAGACTGGCCCACAAATATATTTTACATGACCCATTCACAATCCAAAATTTTAGAAAATTTACATAGAAATCTGGATTTGTTTAAAGTTATTTTGAAAATGGGAATACCAGGCATTATTAAGCTTATGTTTCCAACTCAGCCACAACAACTGAGTGACAATTAGCTGTTTGGATGAGGCGCACACATGCCAGTTGGCCACAGCCTCCACCACTGCAGACCCCAGCATCCAAACTCTTTTAAGTCTGTGAGCTTGGGACCTCTATTCTAGCTGCTATGTGTATGGACACTGCTCCAGTACATCAGGGGCCAGCTCCAAAATGTGGTCTTCAATCTTCTAGACTCCTGATTTCCTCCCTTCTTCCTATAACTATAGTTCTGTTAAGTTCTGTGTAATGGTACATCTGTCCCAAAGATAAGACTGAATGGAAGTGAGTCACTCCCTCTGGCCTGGGGTCCCACACTCCTGTTGCTCTGGAGCAGGTTCTAGCCAAGTGGCTGATGTCACGGATTGGTTCCCCACAGTCAGCTGGATCATGAGATACGCCAAACTTGCATCCACTAGTGAAAAGCAAGGTTCCAAGACCAAATACAAGTCAGGCCTGGAGGACCAAGGGCATCACGGAGGCCACAAGTTCAGAGTTGGGTGCAGGAGTTAGGAGAATAAGGAAGTAAAAAGAACATACTATGAATCAGCAATAGAGGAGGAACTCAAGTCGGGAAGCTATGAGTCCTTTGAAAAAGTGATTTAATGTCCACTGAGCTTACACTACCTTATTCATATAAGGAAACTGATGCTCTAGCCTCACCACGCTGCTGTAGGCCGTCCATGAAACAGTGCGTTCTCAGCGTTGAGTATGGTGCCTGGGATGATCCATGGTGACCAGAAGCACTCAGGAGGTCCTGAGTGACCACTGAGAAGACTAGTGGGTGTTTGCAGTTTGCTGACATGTAGAGGGGGTGTTTGGGGTGTGGGTGGGTCCAGTGCATTCTCAGGGGCATTCCAGGATGCGTTCCAGGATGGAGATTGATTATTCATAACCTAAACAAGGTTTGCCACCATGTGTTTTATTTTCATTTTTAGTTGCTTGTTCATACTTAAAAAGTAAACGGGTCAGAAGAGAAGGCTATGGTAGACCTATGGGTGACAACAATAAATGCTTTTTTTTTAAATCACAACTATTATTTGTTGTTTTTTTTAAAGTCTAGTTAGAATGCCCTACCACTTCCCTCTCTTTTTACACCTTGGAATATGTCATGGGCAGTGACTTATAAGATACATGTGACCTCAAATCACCTAAGATTTCGCATTTTGTCATTTCTTCCCTCCCTCACTCCCTTCTTTTTTTATCGAAATTCACAGGTCTTATCTAGCTCAGCATCTCCCAAAATGTAAACCAAGGTGCACTAATCCCCCCAGATCCTCCAGGAATTAAAGGGCTTTATAAATAACTTTGGGAAATGCTTCATGTTTTATCTCCCTCTCTGAGATTTGCTACACGTGTTAAAACATATACAAGGCTCTGAGTTGCGTTTAAGTTAAAAAAAGCAGAAACCAAAAAACTCTTAATCCAGTATTTCTCAAACGCAAATTTCCACGGAGCTTTTCCTTTCTCACATAACCTCTGTTAACACCCTCCAGCGTACACTTGGAGAACCAGTGAGGTAGGTCTACTCGTTAAATGACTTTCTAACCCTGGCCCTGGACTGATTATTGTCGCTGCTGCTTTCATTGAAGGTGTCACACTCTATACTTAGAGATTTATCTAACCCCCAAAGACCTCACTTAAAAAAGAAAATCAGAATAGCAAGTCTTCTACTCTCTGCTTCACACATCTTTGAAGATAGAAGGCTACACGATGAGAAAACTTACACACAACCTACATAGAAATTGTTTCAAGTCTTTCACCATTTTATCTTCTATCTTCTAATGGCTCAAGATGTGGTTTTGTTTTGTTTTGTTAAAACATCCAGGAGTTCTCCAATAACCTATGGGTTCACATATTCCTTTTCTTCCCTCAAGTGGCCTTCCATTTAAGGAAAACACTAGCCCGATACAAGTTTCTCTCTAGTACAAGTATGTAGCATTTATCCCCCCACACAGGCTCTGCACACGTTTGTACTTCTCTCTCATTGACTTACAGAAAATACGATCTCCCGGGAAGCAGTTTGTTCTGTGTTAGGTTCATTTACACAGCAGGTCAGCTGGTGTGTGCTGGCTGTATGTGGGCAGCTATCTCCCTGTACCTCGGAAATGCTTTGACTCAGGGTTCATCTGGGTTACGCCCCATAGAAGAAGTACTTCCAGGTATTAGATAGCCCAGAAGAGCTAGGACTTCAGATACAGGGAGTCTTCCTCTGCAGGGCAGGTGGCTGATGCCAAGGCCTGTGGCTCTGCGTTGGCTTTTTGAAGTGTAAGGCCCCTTCAGTGACACGTACTCCAAAGGGTAGTACAGATCCCTCTGAGTGACACCAGTCAGAGGTAGACTGTGTACATGCTGAGTCTGAAGACCGTTTCGGATGTGACAAGGGTATGGCTAATCGGATACAGAAGGTACTTTGAATTAATATCATCTAAAAAAAACTTTAAAAATTTTTATTACTTTGGGGTGCCTGGGTGGTTCTGTCGGTTAAGCATCTGCCTTCGGCTCAGGTCATGATCCCGGGGTCCTGGGGTTGAGCCCTGCATCATCGGGCTTCTCCCCTCTGCTCCTCCCTCTCCTTCTGCCCCCTCCCCCACTTGTGTTCTCTCTTTCAAATAAATAAATGAAATCTCTTTAAAATATTTTTATTAGTTTTATTGAATGTAGAAGAACTTCCTGAATTATGTGGGCGGTTGGGGAGCCACAAGAAAGGGTCTCTGTGTTTCATGTGAATGGACTACATTGCCTTGCTCAGAGCCTGCCCTTTTGTTCTTGCTCTTCCTTTCAAATTCTTTGTCAGTCAGAGCAGCAGAGATAAAAGTTGGCGTGAGCTTGTCTCTGCTCACTTATAATTCCGTCCAGGGCAGGTTTATGAAATGAATGGTTCTTCCCATCATAGTGGCCGTGTTGGCTAATTTTAGAAAGATTAGAACGCAGGAGACTTCCGCTCCTATGCTAATGCAGCCAGGCAAGTTGCTAGCATCATTAAACTATATTTAGTGAATTTCACCTTGGCATGGTTTCTGGCTTCCTATCTGGAAAATGAGCAGGGAAATGAAGACCTTTTACAGAGTGACATTATGAATAATTGACAAAAAATTTATTACAGGGCACTTTACAAATTAACAGCTTTATATTCAGGCAGAGTATCAACGTATAATTTTTTTACCTTATAAAAAAACAAAGTCGTCACAAATTCTCAGCACACTTTGGATGAGATACCAAATTCTACTCATTTGTCTTATAATTTTTAGAAGCAACATTGTAGAACATCATTTTCCAGGCTGGATTTTATCTTTTTCTTTTCTTTGTTAATGTCAGACATGTATAAGTATTCAAAGTCAGTATCACAGATTGTATTCCTTTAGTATGGAAAGTAGAGAAGGGACTTGGTCAAAGAAACTTCTTAACTCTCAAGAACAAAGAACAACTGGAATGCTAAAAATCTTAGGAGCAGTTCAGTGTGACTCTTCATGCAAACCCGCAGACTCTGGGAACCATGACTTCTTCTTTTCTAAACATAATTTCCCCAAACTTAAGATAAAATGCTTTTAGGTCTGGAGAGCACTTTGAACATGGGTCTTCTGAGAGGTCTAATAGCTTGCTTATGTCAGTATGAGAGTTAATAGTTCAGCAGACTTAGGACATGCTCAGGATGTCTCGAATTCCCAAACAATACTTTTTCTCAAGTTTTCTCTTGCTCCTTTACCTCTGAATTACATCATGGTATCTCAACCACTCAGTTTTCCCCTTGTACCTTCATTTTCTGCCCCATAAGTTGGTCCCAGTAGCTCACTGGTACACTGGAGATCCCAGGATATAACAGGAGAGGGGAGGTTGCTAGTTGATTCTTTGGGTTCTCTAACTTAATTTAACCAGAATAGCTCCATTTTGGCTGTTTTTCTTATGATGCTTTCTTAAAATAAGGGCTCCCCATAGACTTAAAATGTTTGCAAACTAGTGCTCTCCCCCATCAAAATCACGGGCTCATCTTGCTCAGCATTACTGCTGGACTTCCAAAGTCTCTTTATTTAACTTTGGATCATTTCTCTTCTTTCTCAAGACATTGCCTTTCTTAGACTTTCGTAGTGCATGTTCCTTCTCATTTCTCTTCTGTACCATAGATAATTCTCTATTTACATCCCTCTTATGAACCTAAACATTTCCCAGCATCCTCTTGTTATGTAGGATCACTGTTTCTCATGAGCTTAAATGGATTTCTTATCCCAAGGTTTCTAAATTCAACGATATACCTCACTCTCCCCAATAGTCCCTGATCTAAATCTTTCTAAAACGGTTTCTCAGAATGCCTGGAAGTTTTTCTGGCTGCTGTTAACCTTCAGGCCCCTTGTGTCTCACATTCACCCAGGAGCAATGTCTACTTCCTGTCTTCACAGCTGTACCATAAGCCCTATGAGGGTAGGAAACATAGCTTATATTTTCCAACTTCACATCTAGCACTGGTCTTTAAAATGGTAGGTGTATTATTTAAGAATTTCATTGGCTACAAATAACACAGATCCCCAAACAATGGCTTACACAAATTAGGGGTTTTCCTTTTTTTCCACATAATCAGAGATCTAGAAGTAGGCAGTCCAGAGCTGGCATGACAGCCTCTGATGTCATCAGGGGCCCAGGCGCCCTGATGACATCATGCATTTTTGGCATTTGCTTGTCACCCATTCAGGCATTTTTGGCATTTGCTTGTCAGTCACCTGAACAAGCGTCATGTCCATATTCCAGGAAAGAAGGAGGAAAATGGGCAATTTGTGGTGGACAGACTGGTTGGTGGAAGACGCCAACAAAGCAACAGTCAGCCAACCCCCTTTAAAGGCTTTCCTGGAAGTGCCACCTGTTTCTTCCACTTACAGTTCATTGGCAAAATGGTGTCACGTGGACATCTGTAGCTGAAAGGAATCTGAAAAGTGCAGTGTTCTTGAAGCTGGGTATGTTATTGCTCTTGATAAAATTGACATTCTCTTGGGGGAAAAAAGAGATCATGAACATTTGGTAGGCAACCTGAAGTCTTTACCAAGATAAGTGTGCAAAAGTACTGCGTTTGGATAAAATGGAAGGCCCCCCGCAGATGGACTATGTTGAGTACCAAAAGAGTCATTCTTCAAGTGTGGTCCCCAGACCCAGACCCAGACTCTTCCTATCCTGACATCAGCAGAGTAGGCTGGGAAGGGTTGGTGACCATTAGACACTAGAAAATCTTTATAAAACAATTCAAGCTCATCCAAAAAGAGCCAGAACAATCCAGGATCATGATGTTGCTAGGTGCAGGAGGAACTTGAAAGAAAACCTGCATGAAAGTAGAACCAGGCCAACCAACTTTTAGCATGCCAGCAAATGTCCAAGCCTTCTTTCCTTCAAATGCCACCTTCCTTACTACTCATTTGAAGGACTTCTGTCCTGTGCAGTAGCAAAACAAAGATTACGCTAGGATTTTGTAATTACAGATTATCTGAAATGTATCATTCTTAAGCTTCAGTGGCTTATGGGAAAGAGGTTTTAGCTATTCTGTAATATCGATCCATACTTCCTCCAAAAAGCCCCAAACTAATAACTATTAAGTAAAAACTGCTCATAGAGCCCATGGAGCTCTAAGCTCGGTCTTCTGGCCCAGGCCTCCCAAAGTGTGGTCCCCACAGATCCAATCCAAGAACTCTTTGTTACTAGTCTGCAACAAGATAAAGAACTTGAACTAGAATACAAATCAAGTGCATTACTAAGTTCATTGTTTATTTTGTTCAGCTGACATTGTTTTCATACTAAGATTTTCTCGAAGGAGGAATTAGAGCAGGCAAGAAACAAATAGTTTGCCAACTGGCTCCGTTGAGAAAGCCTATTCTAATGCTTCGAGTCCAACGAGACAGCCACCCTGGCCCTTCCTTCCTGGAAATTCTGGACCTGCCACTTTAGGCATCCTTCTGTCATTCATTTCTTTAACACACACTTAGCTGGGGCCCACCATATAGCAAGCGCCGTGCTGGGTGCTGGGGACACAGTGGGCAATGAGATAGTCTGTAAGGATATTATTTGTCATCAAAGGGTAGTATCATGTGGGAAAGTATGTGTGGAAGGACTTTATAAGCCTAACTATATTTAAGAATCAATAGTATTTTCTTCCCTTCATTAGGTCGAATAAAAGGTGCAGAGAGAACCAGCACCCCACACAATATTGCCAAAATTAGAACTCACCACTCCTGGCATCTTCGCCACTGGTTGAGTTTACTTCATTCTTTTCTCTCTCGATGGTGGGTCTCATGTGAAAGAACATTGCTCTTGAACTTAAGAAGAGGCAGAAGAAGTTAGAGTTGCACTTTGGACGAGAAGCATGTGATATTGCTAAATCAGCTTACTCTCAACCTCCCCATGGGTGTCTGAACATAAAACCAGTCCCAGCGTCTACCGTCAGAACCTAAGGGAAGGGGTAACAAAAGTCCAGGTGATGGAAATTGCTAGGAACTAGGCCTCTGGGGCCATGCCAGGGAGAACATGCACTCGCATCACATGCTTGCCATCTTTAGCCTAGGATTTAGGAAGCAGCAGGAAGAGGTCAGGATGCTTAGGAACAGAGACCATCTGTCAGAGGGGGTTGGAAGAAAGATGGGAGAGAACAGTGCCAGACCTCACAACTTTAAAAAGACATGCAAGCAACTATGGCTCACGTTAACAGTTGTTAAATCCTAAGAGTGTGTACGTGGGTGTTTTATATTGTCTCTGTACTTTTCTTTACGTTTTAATATTTCATAACTTAACATTGAAGAAGTTTAAATAAGATCCTAGAACGGAATATTGCCTTGAGATAATCAACGTAACACAGAAGAGAAATTGTAGTATGTAAAATATTCATGGCCCTAAAATTATGAAGGATGGAGATAGTTTAGTGGTGTGTGTGTGTGTGTGTGTGTGTGTGTGTGTGTGTTCAGAAACCTTAGCATGCATCCACACCCCTGTAGAATGTTTAAGACACAGATTACTGACCACCTACTCCTGACTCATTAGGTCTGGAGTGAGGCCTGAGAATTTGCATTCCTAATAAGTTTTCACAACAAAGAAATCCTAATGATCCCTTGTGGAGTAGATGTTATGTGCTCGTTTCACAATGATCTGGATTGATTTAGTTCATTTATTTAACGGATGCTTAGTAAGTATCAACTATGTGCCAAGTAGTACGTTCCATGCAGTAGAGACGCAGTTCATCATACACTTATGACTCCTTATCAAGAAGCAATCATTAAATATATTTTATATGTTTATGCCAAAAGATGGGAAATCATGTCAATGCTTAAATAAACTGTTGTGTGTTATAGCTATCAATAGGCTAGGGGAACACCCCGGGGAGAGCTGTGTATGAAAACTTAGCTTCTTTGTATATCGTCATTAATAATGATTGTAGCTAACTTTCCTCTTCTCTTCCTGTCTTCCCTCCAGCCCCCTCCTAATCTTTCCTCTGTTTCCTCTCTCCTCCCCTCCCGTGGATAGACAGGGTTGATTGACTAATCCAAGAGCTATCTCAATCCCACTGCTTCTTCCTGCCTGTTATCAAAGTTTCTAGAAAGCCAGATATTTGCTCTGCTAGATTCCCTGGCAGCCAGGGTTGGCCACGTGACCCATTTATGGCCCATGAGACATAAGGGGGCCTCCTGGGACAGATTTTTGTTTCTATATAAAAGGAACAAGAATAAGAGGAAGGTCATTGGTACAGCCTTTTTCCCTGTCTTCCTGCCTTGAAGGCAGACACGATATCTGGGGTTGTAATAGCTATCTTATGACCATGAGGCAACAAGTAATAAGATGCAAAATCCAAAGGTAGCAGAGTTGAATAGTGAAAGAGCCTGGTCTTTTGTGACTTTTTTTTTTTTTCACCAACTGAACCAAATTTAGCAGACCACGTATATTTAGACTTAATATTAGTGAGAAAAGCAGTCTTATTTGAATACACTTCTAATTTCTATCACCCGCAGAGGAAATAATTCCCAACAGATACATCCCCTTCTCTCTTTTTGTCTTCTTGTCATCTCATTTTTCTTTCTCATTTTTCTTCTTCTCTTCTTATGGGCTGAATTGCATCCCTCTCCCCAAATTCATATGTTGAAGCTCTAACCTCTAGTATATGACTGTATATGGAGACAAGGTCTTTTCAGAGGTAATGAAGTCATTAGGATGGGTCTTAATCCAATTTCTATTGTTTAAGATACTTTGTGCTGCTTTGTTATGGTGGCCCTAGCAAACTAATATACACCTTTCTCCCCGTTTTTCACTCTTTATTATTTCGGTTATTTATTTTCCTTTATTTGTCATATACTCAAAGGGGTGTCTACTTGGATGTGTGTGTGTGTGTGTGTGTGTGTGTGTGTGTGTGTGTGTGTAGTATACCCACAAGGGACACCCAAGAGTGAAGAATGCTTTCACTGGGGCCCCTCAGCAGACTTCTGCTCCTGTCTCCTTAGTCAGAGTTGTGTCACATGTCCCTGGGTAACCAAGAGCTGAGAAGGGGAATGGGACCACCATAATTGGTTTAGAATAAAGATTTGCCTTCTTTGGCTGGGGATAGAAGTCACCTCTCTTAGAGCTGGTAGATGCTCACAGAATGATGGGGACAAGATCATAAACAGGGTTCTGGAAGAAGAGTGATTATCATCCAGGATGATTTCTCCTTTCTAATTCAAGTGGCGTTTGGTAATGTCTGGAGACATTTTTGGTTGTTACACCTAGGGGCTAGGGGAGAGAGTTGCTATTGGCATTGAATGGGTAGAGGCCGGGGATGTTGCTAAACATCATACATCGCAGTCCCCTCAACAAAGAATTATGTAGCCAAAATGCCAACAGTGCTGAAATAGAGGAACCCTGTGTTAGAAGAAAGGAGGAGGGGTGGCTGTGGGGAAGGCAAGAAGCAGTGTCTGCTGTGGATGGAACTATGTGTGCAGTGCCGTCCTGTGGGTCTAGCTGGCTGCAGGCTGCAGACCCCTCAGGGTTGGCCGCTGATCTGAATACACTGACCAGATAGCCCTTTGTCCACAACTATGTGTCAGAGACGTGAGTGAACTAGAAAGATTTGTGCAGACTAAAATTAGAAAAGAGAGGACAAATGATGATTTGGAAATAAATTTGAATAGGCCTTTTTAGAACCTCTGAGACTGCAGAGAGACACACACACACACATATAGAACTAAAAATATAAAAATATGGTAGCCTGTCAGTCTAGTCACTAGGTTTCACCACTCTGATTATGATAATGCCTTAGTCACTGTGTAGCATTAATGCCTTTTAATATTTAATATTAATATTTTAATATTTAAAAATATTTAATATTTAGTGCCTTATTTTAGTGTATTGCTGGTATATATTTAAATTACTTTCATAATTTTGAAGAGTAGCTCTTTAAGCACTATAATCAATGATTAGGTTTTTTTTATATCCACCATCTGACATTTTACCACAAGTAATAAATGGTATAATAAAATATATTTATGGTTTAAATAATACCCCAACAATTTTTTAAACTTCTTTGCAAACACTATTTAAATATGATTTATATATGTGAATGATAGGCACATTTGCTTCTACAAAGGTAGCTAGGTTTTTTTAAAAAATCAATACCGTGACCTGCAATTTCCTTTGGAAGTATATAATTTGTCCTGTTTGCTTTATGGCTACTGTTTGCAAGATCACATTTTCTTTTCCTCAAATAAAAATGAAAAAAAGGGACATAGAAGATGTAGGCCAAATTGGCTTACAAGGTCATAGTATCTGAATTTGTTATAAGTGATCGTGTGCCTATTTTTAGATATATTATAATCTATTAGCTTTGGATATAGCAAAAAGCCCATAGTTAGCTTAAATTGCCAGGCATTTTCTGTTTTATAGGCTACACGTTAGAGGGTCTACTAAGCAGCACTTCTGCTTAAACATTCCTTAATCAGTTCACAAGCAGTTTGCCTCAGACTTCGCTTTTTAAAGCATCACCACTAATATAGTCACTTGTTTGTGCTCCTGTGTATTCATATACATTTTTTTGTGCATTTACTTCTTTTCTTTTAGCCACTGTCCGAAGCCAGACCAGGATTTCATTCAATCTCCAGCTTATTATAGACCTAGAGTTTTCACAGGAATATTCATTCAGTTTGAAGATGCTCTTAAGCTGTGTTTTTCTATCTAGTTGCCTATAGATGACAGATAATGATGTTTTACACATTTAAGAGCACTTCATTTCCTTATGACACGAACATATTTCTTATAGCTCCGGGCTCTTTACTATTAATAGCTGTGGAGGATGCACAGTACATCTAATTGAGCACTGCCTGGGGCAACACAATTGGCTCTCAGTTATTTTACTGCCAATATATACAGCTTGTGCCACCGGGAGTCTGGAGCTAATTGACGAGATGCCTGCCCTCCAAGACGGAATCCAAGACAAGCTTCTCAGGCAGTTTTCCTCTCAGTGACCTCAGCATCCCTCATTACTCCAACTACCTTTGGTTTGGTGCCATGACTGAAATAAGAAGGCAAGCCACCTCCCAAGTTTGACTTTATTCTAGTTTCATTTGACTTGACCCATGCACGTTCTTGTGAAGTATGGAAGCCCTCTGAGGCAGCCCCTGGATTTCTGCATATTTAGGGATAGCGATATGGAAGAAGGCTAGGGAACTTCTCTTGAATGCATGTTTGCATGTCAAACATGTTTTGTTTTGTTTTAATTGTGATTTTTTTTTTTTTCTGATGGTTATTTGGTGGGGGGAGGAGTATAATAAAGCCCCCTGAGTCACCCTTTGGCATTAGGCGCTAGTCATTCTCCTCATGGAAATTTCCTTTTGGTGCTGCCACTGAAGGCCAATTATCTTAGTATGGCTTTTTAGAGTATAATATTATTATCATTATTATATCATTATGATATCTCTCAGGACTTACATCCATCGTCCTACCCACCCCAACCTCCCACATAGCCCAGCTGCAACTGCACAGGGCTTGTGACCGTTCCATGAACAGGACACAGAGCCTTCTCTTTTCTTCTGTTCCTTAGTTTTTGGTATTCCCAAAGTCTAGATTCTCTCCCCTCCCCCACCACCCAGGACCTCTACCAAAACCTGGGTTAAACCCTACTTATTTTCATTTTTTCCAGTTTCATTGACATAGAATTGATATACGTCACTGTATACGTTTAAGGCACACAGCATGATGGTTTTGACTTACATATATTGTGAAATGGTTACCACAGCAGGTTTAGTTAACGTCCATCCTCTCGTGTAGATACAATAAAAAGAAAAAGGAAAAAAGGAAAAAAAAAATTTCTCCTTGTGATGAGAACTCTTAGGATTTACTCTCTAAACACCTTGCCTGCTCGCCTGTGTAGCCTACAGTGGCATTAGCTGTTGTCACCATGCTGTACCTCACATTCTCAGTACCCAGTACTTATTTGTCTTATAACTGGAAGTCTGTACCTTTTGACTACATTCCCCCAATTCCCCCTCCTCCCACTCCCTGCCTCTGGAAACCACAAATCTGATCTCTTTTTCTATGAGTTTGGATTTTTTTTTGCTGGCTTCTTTTCTGGTTTTGTTTTGTTTTGTTTTGTTTTTAGATTCCACATGTAAGTGAGATCATATAGTATTTGTCTTTCTCTGTCTGACTTATGTCACTTAGCATAGTGCCCTCAAGTTCTATCCATGTTGCCACAAATGGCAGCATGTTCTCATTTTTTTATGGCTGAATAATTTTCCATTATGTATATAATTTCTTTGGATATAGTCCCAGAAATGAAATTGCTGGATCATATGATAAGTCTACTTATAATTTGTTGAGGATCCTCCATAGTGTTCCAGAGTGGCTACATGGGTTTACAATCCTACCGACAGTGGGCAAGGGCTCCCTTTTCTCCACATCCTGGCCAGCATTTTTTATCTCCTGTCTTTTTGATGATGGCCATTCTCACACTCATGAAGTGATCTCTCATTGTGTAAACCCTATTCTTCTGAGGAACCATCTCCAACCCTCCCCACACAGAATTAATCACACCCTCCCTCCTGTATGCTGACAACTCTTCCCACTTCCCCCATCCCACTGGTCACCACAGGCCTGGCATGGAATTCTAGCTGTCCAACAAACAGCTTTCCTCAGCATTGGACGGTGAGCTCTTTTAAAGCAGGAACATTATCTTAGTCACTTTCACATCACCAGTGCCTAGATGGTTTCTGACTTTTGGCTGGTGCTCCGTAAAGGCATGTTGCATTAAGCTCTCACTGTTACGGTGGTACTCTGTCTTTACCAGCATTGATGTAGAAGGAGGTGTTACCCAATAGCCTGGTGAACAGGTAGCTAAAACATAACCCTATAAATGCTGAACCATTTTCTGGATTAAAAAAATTAAGTATATCCCTGCCTTAGTAAAAGGGCCTACCCTATGCACCACTTCTTGATTAGGAATCTTGTTGTGAGCACATATTATCAGTGCTCTCATATTGTCAGTGTTCCATAGCCTATAAAAGTGCCATGGAGTAATGCTTTTTAAATAAAACATACATATTGACAAAACAAAGCGGTGATCCATTCAATGACCCTCGAATGAAGCGCCAAATGTTAGTCTGACAGATTTTTATTTCAATGAATGAGTGAGGGTTGACTTGGCTTACAAAACATTTGGAGTACAATGATCTTTCCTAGATCATTTAGTGTGAACTTCTCCAAAATTCTTCCTGTTTCTGAAAAGTGTTAATTTGGGGGAAGGAAACTTTTAAACACTAATGACCACAGAAAGCTATATGATCTTGAACTATATTACCTTTTTTCACCTCCATTAGAGAATCAAATTGTTGTCACAACAAAAATGGCTACATACCATATTAATAATGGCTCACCAAATGACTTTTATCCATCCAGTCATTCAACAATTACCATGTGCTAGGCATTGTGCTAGGACCTTGGGACCTACAACTGAACAAGATACACATGATTCCTGCCTCGAGGTGTTCATATGTAGAGAGCAGCAAGCGGAATTGCAACAGAGGATGTGTTTCAGTTTTGAGACCTTTACCAGCCCATAAAACATTAGCCACCTCTGCCAGGTCACTTGACATTCCAATGAACTTTCCATCACTGGTTTGTGAGACTGTCATAACCCAGACAAGGGCCAGTTGTATGCCCCAGGGGCAGGGATCACAGTTTCAGTGAGGGTCCACAGTGATCTCTCTAGACTTGGTTATTTTTGGTATTTTTGCAGGTAAGGTTGGAGGGCTGGCTAAGGGTAGCAAGATTTCTATTTGTAATCTCAGTGCTTTGTCTGTGGAAGAGAATGGTGATGCCTATCAGTAATGAGAAGGGGCGGACACCAGTGAGAGCCCCAATGGCAATGATTGTGCCCAAGTGAAAAAAGTAGGAAGTAATTTTTGCCGTTGAAAGTTGGAGCAAAAATTCCTCCTTGGGGAGTTCCTAGAAGCACATTTTATGTAAACAATAAGATATGATTGTCACGCTTGGATATCCAAATGTTAGTAAGTAATGGAATTAAATAGTTTGATTTACACCTACCTCTTGGTCTTCGTCACATGGGTCTTACACTAATGCTTAGTTATTTATTGGGTATCTGTTGTATGCAAAGAACCATGCTAGATATGGGGGGAGCTCTGTTTTGTTCTCAGTGGGCTTATAGTTCAGGAATGGCATCAACCAAGGACACAGGGCACGCAGGTTCAAGGTCACAGGAAGAATAGCGACCATGAATGGACGCAGATCTTGATTCCTAATGGGAAAACAAGATTATTGTTGTGTTGGGGTGTTGTAAAAAGCTCATCACAGTGGAGCATTGACAATGGAGAGTCCCCCCACATCTTAGTACAAGAGGAAGGATCCCTTAACCCTATCAAAGCAGCATGGTTGAGAATAGCTCGTGCTGGGCTTGAGAACAACTGTCAGAGGTCACACCAAAAATCAAACTTATTAGAGATTTTTGAGATTAAGGTTATCTACATTTAATATATAAAAACTCAACTTAACCAACAATTATTTGAAGTCTCCCAAGATTCTTCTCTTTAGGCCATGAGGTGTTTTATTGTATATTCTTCTACATGAATGAGACTAACTTTAAGACTTAAACACTTCCTGACAGACACATGTAGAGAATTAAGTGATTGGGCCAAGCTAATTTTGCCTTCTTACTGGTAATTTAAAATTGAGGGGTGAAAAATCATCTTATGTGGGCTGAATAGAGGCGTTTACTAAGATTGTTCTAGTCATGAGGACTAATCATGGAATATTTGAGTCAGGCATGTATAGTGATGTCTGCTGGGGGGTTTTCAAATATTGTTCAGCCATAGAAGCCATTATTTAAACAAAATTTTACACTGAAGTGTGGTATGTCAGACAGAAAAAAGTGGAGCTGGGTATGGGGACAACTTTCCATTGGCTTGCTCCATTTGAGCTCCAAAGGGTTCCCCAGGACACAGTTTGCAAACCACTCTCCAGGCCAGTTTCCACATTTTGTCAATGAGGGCACCAAGGCCCAAGAGAAGAAGTGAGTCTCCCCATAAGTACTGCTTGTCAGAAGCAGAAATAGGTCTAGGTTCAGATACTTTGACTTATTTCATTGAGCTTTCCTCTGAAAACCTAACGCAATTTGTATATCCTTTCATTTGTGTTTCTAAATGCCTGTGTCCTCTGAAACTGGGCCACTGTCCGATTAGTGATAATAACTGTGGAAAAGAATGATTGCTGTGTCCTGGCCCGAGAGGAAATGGGTTACATCTACCGGGTCTTTCTTATCCCATTATGCTATTTGACTATATTCATCTTCTCTCTTCAAATAGAAAAAGAATCTTCCAAGAGCCATAGGCCAGCCTCCTCCTCTCAGTGTGAAATGCAGTTCTACATTGGATAAATAATGTTTATATTGTTGATTTATTATTTTCAGGTGGATTTCCATGTCTTTGCGTGAGACTTTCTATGTGATTCTGGCATCCAGCAGCTAGCAAAGGCTTGCTCTCACCATGCTTTTTATGAACAACAGGAGTCTTTTGTAGACTTCCAGGTGCTGCCACCCTTTGGGTACCAAGGCTTTATGTGATTCTGCCTTACTGTTTAGTTCATTTCATTCCATAGTTTGTCATCTTTGTTACCAGTGTATTCAGCTGAGGAGACTCTGGGTGGCAGACAGGTAGCTGCCCACCACCCTCACGCTCCCCCATTGTGTACCATAGATTTGTTTCTAGGAAGTAGCTACTTGGTCAGAGGTCACATCTCTCCCGTGCTTGTACCCCCACACTTTCCACCCACCCACACACATGCACATGCACACATGCACACACACACACACAGACACACACAGTTAGGCCACATAGCTAAGTTCTAGCTCATGAGATGTCAGTAGAAGTTATGTGCGCCACTTGTAGGTCTGGCCATCAAAGCTTCTCATGCAGTGCTTCCCGGTGCTCTTTCCCTCTCTGTTGGCTGAATGGATAAAATCCAAGGACCTACACCAAGGTTTCTTAAGCTTAGCACTATTAGAATTTGGGACTGAATAATTCTTGGTTAAGGAAGCCTATCCTGTGCACTGTAAGATGTTTAGCAGCATCCCTGGCCTCTACTCACTCAAAGCCTGTAGCACCGGCGTCTACTTGTAACAACCAAAAATGTCTCCATACATTACCAAATGTCCCCTGGTTAGGGGCGGAGAGGGTGGACAAAATGACCCCCAGTTGAGAACTACTGCTTAGAGTATTGCAGAGCCACAGGAGAGAAGGAACATAGGTCCATGCATTACCATGAAATAGAAAGCGAACCAGGAATTACTGCATTGGATTATTAAGCTATAGAAATTTTGAGATTTGTTACAAAGCATCTGGTGCCACCTGACCAAACACAGTGCTTTGATCTGCTTTGCAAATTGGACTCCGTGTAAGATTTCCTTTAAAGAAAGGGTTTCCCTCAAGAATAAAAATGAACAAAACCTTGGGAAACTTTTTACTCAGTTCAGCTTCTTCCCTTTAGGAGATGAGAACCAGGTACAAAGAAGCAAGATGACTTGTCCAAGATCTCACAGCTGGTGAGAAGTGAGGTGACTTGTCCATGATCTCACAGCTGGTGAAAAGTGAGCTGTCTTGTCCAAGATCTCACAGCTAATGAGAAGCAGAGGCAAGGACTCAGGCCTCCAGGTGCTTTGAGCAGTGCCTTAACCTGCAGTCACCTACCTCTAGTCCTCCCTAATCAACAACAGATGGAAGTGATAAGCCAGCCACAGTGAAAAGTAGCACTGTCTCAAAAACCTTGGTACAGTTTAACTTGGCCAAAACCTGGGCCAATATCAACCCAGTCCTTCAGGTAGTATGAGTAGATAAAGCGCCCTCAGTTAGTTTCTGCCATCGCGTTTCTTCTACCGGTTCATTGTCTTATATCATCTGAGTCACTATTTGGGGATAGTCAAAGATCTTGTTTAAATGTAAGCTATTCCTAGAAGGATGTCATCACATATGCTACCCATCAGTTTAGATCCCTTTATTGCATTAGTCAGCTAGCCCAGAAGGATGGGGAAGGTGTCAAAGTGGGGTTTAGAGTAGATCAGTCCCTAATGCAGGGCCATCATGGAGTTGCAGCTGGGATGAGGTGAGTACTGAGGGATGAGGAAACTGGGAAACCGAGATCCTGGCAGGTGTCCTAGCCACACCTGGCGTGTGCGCTGAGCCAGGGAAAAGCCTGGATGCTGGGAGAAAAGATGTTTCCAGCAGAAGTTGAAGCCTGGCCCTCATTGGCTCAGGCTCTGGGCGCCCTAAGCCTGCAGGCCTTTCCTGGGCAGCTGGGTGATAGTCGTCCTAGCAGGGGGGCACTGGCGTGTCCTCACACATTAGACAGGTGAGCTCTGGAGACAGCTGTGCAGTACATGTGCTAACGAATGCACCTTGCACACACTTTCACACCCTCTTTCCTCTGTTCCACGCTCCCTTTATCACCCCCCCCAGCCAGTTCTGAACACGTGGGCCCTGGCACCATTCCAGGATTTACAAATTCCCCCCAGAAGGGACCAATAATGCAGTCCTTTTCTCCCTCTTTCTTGTCAGTGATGGAGGGAAGAATGACTTACTTTCCCTGGCGTTATTACAAAACAATGGTCATCTGTGCCAGGTGGTTAACTTCCTGTAAATTCTCACAAGTAGCAAAGCCAGGCTCTCACCAACCCCACCCCCATCCCAGCCCAGAGAAAGCTGAGTGCCGGCTTTACCACTACCAAATTCATTCAGATCAGCTGCTTTTCTTTTCTTTTTTTTTTTTTTTTCAGATCACCTGCTTTTCTTTTCTGCTAACTATTCCTTTCAGCCCAAACTTAAGGTAGAAGAAGGGGGACAATATTCCTCACTCTTTGAGAATTACAAGTTGTATTTTAAACTGGGATCCTCAACACTTTTAAATACTTCTCTCTCTCTCTTTTCCTGTCTGGATAACAGTTCAGCCTCAGGATGTCTGAGCTGGGGGCTAATTGTTGAATTTTCCTGAGCCAACAGCATTCTAAAAAAAAAAAAAAAAGAAAGAAAAAGAAAACACAATTTCATCTGAATTGCTTATGGACAAAAAAAAAAAAGGTGAAGAAATGTGTAGACATTTGAGGTCCCATGTGCTTTGTTAAACTAAAAACTCTTAGTAGTCCTGGTCAAAGCAGATTAGACAGTCTGCTGAACTGGGTTACAGTTAAGAGACTTGAGTCTTTAGATTTTTAGCTCTTCCGTTTTCTGTATTATGTTGCAACATTTGTTGCTTTACCTTTTTGCATCGTTTTGAATAGGAAAAAACTGCAGCCCTGGGAGTGTCTTTAGAAGTCATCTAACTCCTTGCTACTCAAAGTGTGTCCATGGACTGAGAGCAGCTTTGGCATCCCCTGAGACCTCCCACCCCAAACCTATGGAGTTCGAATCTGCAGGTAAACAAGATCCCCAGGTGGTTTGTCTGCACACTAAAATCTGGTCTGACTCCTTCATCTGACATATGAAGAAACTGAGACCCAGGCAGTTTCTTGGAGTACAAGGGGAAGCTAGGGTACAGGAAGAGTCTTAAAAGCAAGCTGCCACGAACCTTGTAGTGTCCCCTGGCATGGGCTCACGGGGTGGCGGAAAACTCTGTAATGGTTTGCCATGGTGGGCACTTTTCTAAAAACAACAGTGAAAGACTTCCCCTATGGGACAGAGAGGGGCTGGCATGGTCATTTCAGACCTGGCAGGTAAACGATGAGTCACCATGTACTCAGACCCCTGGCAGTGACCGGTTTCTCAGGGGGTGCTGGGGGCACAGTTGTCTCTACTCTCCAAGGAATCTGGAGGTCAGACCCCACAATATTTATGTTGGAGTTTTCACTGTTTATAGGAGGAAACGTCTTCATTAATCTCAAACAGGTCTGTTGTTGAGTAAGCCCCTGGAGTGAGGTGTTCCTTTAAAACAATAAACATAACCTACGTCTCATATTTCAGGATTGATGCGATTGCTACCTGAAGCAGCCTAGTTCTTTGGGGGCTGTGTTAGATTTTATTTTCACTGTAAATAGAACCATAAATTCAATAGAATTAGTCACCCATGTATAGATCCTAACATTTTACTGTCATTATAAAAAAGAAATTGTTTCTGGTTGTCAAACCTTCCTATGGGCCGGGAAACAATGAAAACAATTATTGTAGAAATCAAGATAAAAAGAATAAAATGTCATATACTTTCGATGGAGAGGAAGAAGTTAAGATGTCTTGTCACATGTATGGATCTAAACTCCCTGCCTTAGGCACAAGGGTCAGGCTCTTAGAGACCCCAGAGGAGGTCCCCTGGGTTTAGGGGCCTAGAGAGTGGGAGAGAGGGAGAAGGGGAGAGGGGTGCTGAGGAGGGGGTGCATGTAAAGGAGACGGAACCTACCTTCACACGCAGACCAGACTGAGAAGTCTGGCGTACAAGAACCGCACAATACATGGTCTTTCCTCACTCCCCTCTCTCTTTGGTATGGAGAGTCAGGCTGATGACACCGTCCTGGCAAAACCCAGAGGCAGATTTGGTTTGTTCAAGAGGACTCGATCTGAACTGGGGAACATAGAGGAGAATGTTTCCATTGTTGCTCAGCAAAGAGGCGCTCTATGAATCATGGCTGCTTTGTTAGAACAGTAACAGCAGAGGAAGAATCTTTATGCCTCTGGGATCATGAGAAATTTGGACTTCCTGACAAGGACTGGGGTTCCTGTGGGTTCAGGTTGAAATGATGGGAGCAGAGCCCAATTGGCCATCTGGACCTGGAATATTCTAGATGAGGTCAGAAGGAGCAGATGGCAATTCCCACTTAGTTCACTGTGCTGAGGGCTCAGTGGTGCTTGACTCCTGAGGCAGAAGGGAAGATGCCTGAGGGTCTGTGCCCTCAGGAGGTGATTCTTGCGGTTCGTGGAAAAGGCTACACCGAGCCCACCAAGCAAACAACCTCTAAAGGGTGTTTAATAATGCATTGCAGTTTTTCTTTAAGGAAAATGGCTAGGTATAAAAACGGGGAGGAGGACAGAAGGGCAATGATCTAGAGTTTCAAATATCCTTTGGTAAGTTTCCTCCACTGGGTTGTTACAATTCTGATTCTCTAGGGAACTGGAGATTAATTTGAGAATGGGTACATGTAAGGTAATGGACTTAGGTTAAGATAATTCAAACGACACAGGTAGATCTTCCTGAGCAGTAATAATCTTTTCTTTCACTGACATGGCTTTTCAGTTCACAGACCATTCTCTTGGCAGTCTAATGAGGAATTTCCCTCTAAGGCTAGCACTCTTCCCACTAGACCAGTGGCCTCTAAAATGGGCAGCCCACCGCACTCTCAAGAGTACACAAGATAGTCCATTGCTTGCAAGAAAAGAAAAAAGAAAAGAAAAGAAAATTATTTAGATATTTTTTTCTAAAAAAAAAAAAGGAAGAAATGAAAAAAGAAAAATATAAGCTTTACCAACATTTTAGCTATGGACTGAGCCTGGCACATTCTGTCAGTTTGTATGTCAGGCAGCCCCACATCACATATTCCCAGGTGCAGTCTCCTGAGGACTGAGGGGCTTCCCACATCTCAGAGGGTCAGAGTGACTCCCTGGCTTGCTTGTTCACTTTTAGCCCATTGCCTCATGTTGCCCTTTATTTAGCTTTAGTGAAGTGAATGTATAGATTTCATTGTCTTCCTTCCTCTGACAGCATGGACAAGCAACTTAAAATGTTTCTTGCAAAGAAATGGTCAGTGGGGATAATACCAATGAGGCAAGCCCATGCCAAGCCCAGAAAACAGCAGAGCCAATGCTTCTGTTACTTCTGGTATATGCTCATTGTCAGCCCTTATATGATACCGAAAATGACAGTCTCATCTAAGCTAGCAAGTTGCCAAAACGTTTTTGCAAACTGAATTACCTTCACTATTCTTGATGATGAATGGCACCCAAGTATCTATTGTCTCTTGTAATATAAGCCCAAGGACATTAGGAAGCCATCATGATTAGCAATTCATTTAAAAACTAAACATCCAGAACATGAAAACAAGGCTCTACAGTTTACCATCCCCTACCCACCAGTAGTGGGTAAAGATTTTATTTTTTTTAAGTAATCTCTACATCCAACATGGCACTCGAACTTAGAACCCCAAGAGTAAGAGTCCCATGCTCTACCGACTGAATCAGCCAGGTGCTCCTTAGTAGTACTTTAAATGTTTGCCAAATTTACTGACAAATGTTTAAAAGTCTCTTTTGAGATTTTTTTACTTATTAGTAAAAAAAAAAGCCACATATGACTGGGTAAGTACTTGCTCTTCCTAATGCTGTTAAAAATGGTTGAAATAATACAAAAAATATATAGTGACAAACAAAATACCTTTCTTGTCAGCTAATACTACTGGAATAGAAGTAGAAAATATTGCAGAATGCCTGAAGAAGCCAGGATTAGAACAGATGATGCAGGGTGGGATGTTTGCTGTGTCGTGGTATAAAAGCTTGTATGTTGTCGATATGTTTCAGCATAGAGTATTTGCTACTTTGAATTGCTGTTTCAATTCAGAATTATGAAAATTTTAATTCAGAGCTTAAAGAACTACTTTACATTGTGTGTGTGCGTGAGTGTGTGTGCATATGTGTGTACCATGTATGGGAAAATGTACTGGGAATGATACATCTTCAACAATTCAGTTGCTTCTTTAATTAAAAAGTATTTTATGGAAAACTTAGGTGAATATGACCACCAAGACAAAGACGGGACCAGATAAAAATCCTTCCCTGACTCATACACAGAAAAGCTTTTGTAACAAAGTAGTTAATGCCAAAAATATACAAAATGTTAACTTTATAAAAACCAGGCCTTTAAAATATAGTGGAGTCTTTATAACACTGTGAAATGAAATGGATAATGACCATGACAATCTTGTGTGATACAGAGAGGTTCTCTGTAAATTCCTTGAAGTTATCTTCTGTCAAAGTATTGAAGGAATTGTTCAAGTCGGGATAACTTACTCATTTTTCTTTTATTAAAAGATGAGACCCAATAAATAGGCTGACCTTTTCTGCAATGACAATTATACTATCTGGAAAATTAGCTTTGAAAAAAACAAAATTAACACTTAAAACTGTCATGAAGAATCAAAGTGGGAAAGAGACATAATCATTGTCTGATTGACCCACGAAGGGTGTGACTAGGTGAGTGGAGTATTTGCCTTCCCAAAGCCCATCACCTCTGGCCAGGTCATGTGTCCTTGTCTTTCATTCCCATAATGCCCTGTGTACACATCCACCCATTCAGCCACCCATCTTTCCATCTATCCATCCTCTCATCCATCTGTCCATCCATTCATCACCCTTCGGTCCAACAAATATGTGTTCATCACTTACTAGATGTCAGCGTTCTAGGTGGTGGGCATACAGAATAGACAGTGAGCAAAACCATCAGTAATTCCAGCTCTCGTGAAACTTCCATCGTATGTAGGGGAAATAAATCATTTTTAAAAACGAATAAGTCATATAATAAGTTAGATAATGATAAATATTATGGGAAAAACAAGGGAGAGAAGGAAATCAGGTTGTGCCAGGGAGCACACTGTAATTTTTAATTCAATAATCAGAGAAAGCATCACTGAGAATGTGATGCTTGAATAAACCCCTGCAGGAGGTGAGACAGTGAGTCCTGCAGAGAGAGAGTTTACTCCGCAGGGGCAGCAGTTAAGGACAAAAGCCCTGAGGAAGGATTGTGCTTTGGGCTTGGTTTAGGAAGAGAGGAAGCGGCTGAGGTCTTACAGGGAAAGTGCTGGGGGGTGGGGCTGGCACTGGCAGACTGCAGAGTCTTGTGGGCCTTGCAAGGTTTTTGACTTTTAGTCCAAGTGAGATGGGAAGTTCCTGGAAGGTTCTGTGCAGAGGACATGTTTTAGCAGTACTGCTTTGGCTGTGTTACAGAGAATAGACTGAATGGGGTGTCTTAGTCCATTCGGGTGGCTGTAACAAAGTGCCATAGACTGACCGGGTGGCTTATACACCACAGAAATTTCTCTCTCATAGTTCCGGAGGCTGAAAGTCCAACGGGGTGCCAGCATGGATGGGATCTGGTGAGAGCCCTTGTCCAGTCTTTCAGACTGCCGACTTATCCTGACGTGGTGGAAAGCAGAGAGGGGGAGCAAGCGCTCTTGTGACTCTTAGAAGAGCACGAATGCCATCCTGAGGGCTCCACCCTCATGACCTCATCTCATCTTCATTACCTCCCAGACACCCCACCTCCCAATGCCATCACATTAGGGGGTAGGGGTTCAACGTACCAATTTGGGCAGGGTGGCGGGCTACACAAGCATTCAGTCCATAACAGGGGGCAAGGGCAGAAGTAGAAGTCTGTTAGGAGACTTTGCGGTGATCTAGGTGAGAAATGGTCCCAGGTGGCTTGGGCCAGAGTGGAGGTGGTGAGAGGGGGTTGAATGCTCCATCACTAGGTTATGTGGAAATTATCGACTTACTCTTTCATCTCCTCCGCCTGCACAGTGCATTCCCAGCACGTATCACAGTGCCTCACTTAGAAAAATCATAAAATCTCCTTTTGGGAAATAAATTGTGCCCATTTTGAGGCACAACTGATTCTCAAGTTGTGAATACAAGGTGGTTGAAGTAGAAAACGTAATTTTTTTAAGAATTAAAGGAGGGGCGCCTGGGTGGCTCAGTCCGTTAAGCTTCTGTCTTCATCAGCTCAGGTCCTGATCCCAGGGTCCTGGGATCAAGTTCCGAGTCAGGCTCCTGCGCAGCCGGGGAGTCTGCTTCTCCCTCTCCCTTGGCTCCTCCCCCTGCTCATACTCTCTCTCTTTCTCTCCCTCTCAAATAAGTAAATAAAATCTTAAAAAAAGAAAGAATTAAAGGAAAAATGTAGTGGTTGGTAGTGTGTTATTATGAGAAAGAGGATGATTGGGGGGTGTATATTCTTGGTCACAGATGTTGATTTTGAAGGAATCCTTCCTTTCCCAGTACAGCTCTGGGTGTTTGGGTCAGACATAAAACCATTTCAATCTGATGTAATACTTGGAGCCACTGTCCTGCACAATTCCAGGACACACCTTTCCCACCAAATGCAGCATGGATCCTTGAAGTGGCACAACGTGGCGATGATTTATGGATATCTATCGGTCTGTGTCTTTTGCAAGTCCCTAGCCAGTGGATCTGATCACAGATCCACATGATCACAGAAACAAAGCAGAAGCCATAATCTTAAATACTATTGGTTCAAGGACTTATTAGGTTGGATAGTTGTAGTAGATTGGATAGTGGCTTCTAAGAATGTCAGGTCCTCATCCCTGAAACCTGTAAATCACCCCATATGTGGAAAAAAGTGTTTGCAGATGTGATTAAGTTAAGGGTTTTGAGGTGGGTTATTATCCTGGATTAGCTGGGTGGGTCTTAACTGCAATCATGTGTGTCCTCCTAAGCGAAAAGCAGAGGAGGATCTGACACAGAAGAAAAGGCAAGGTGACACAGAGGCAGATACTTTAGTGATAGAGCCATAGACCAAAGAAGCTGACGGCCGCCGGAAGCCAAAAGAGGCAAGGAACAGAATCTCCTCTAGAGCTTTTGGAGAGAGTTTGGCTCTACCAGTACCTTACTTTTGGCCCAGCAGTACATATTTCAGTCTTGTAGCCTTCAGAACTCTAAGAAAATGAATTTCTGTTGTTTTAAGCCACCAAGTTTGTGGTAATGTTGTTAAAGCAGCCACAGGAAACTAATACACTAATAGGGTAGTGAACTCAGCTTTAATCTATTTCTTGGAGAGCTATTTGTGCTTTAGAAGAGCAGTTAGGTTGTCTTGAAATTTCTCCGTATTTCAGTAATGACTCTGCACAAAAGTGCTTTTAAAGCCAAGGCAGGGTGATTTATGGGGTATCCTGATATCTGCTCAACTGTTAAACAGAGACCCTCCTAAATTAGGTTGTGGAAAGTTTTTTTGCCAATTAGCATTTTTATAAATAGTAAATAGTAGTTGAAAGGAAATTATACTACTGAGCCATCTTGCTTTATGCTTTTACTTATTTTATGGTTAAAATTCAATCTATCCAAAGCTTCCAAAGCATCTATATGCATATCCGTCTCTCTCTCTCAATCTCTTTCTCTTTCTTGCTCTCTCTCTCGCTCTCTCTCCTTCCCCACCCTCCCCTCCCTCTCTCCGTTTTTCCTGAAAGAATTAAGCAAGCTTCTATCTGGTATAACATGCTCTACTGGGCATGTAGCAGATGATTTTATACTACACGTGATGAAAAAAAAGTCAAATTAAATATGATTTCAACCTCAGTTATATTTGAGCTTTCTTCATCCGGATACCTTGTAACCCTCCAACCCAGGAATCATGGGAAGACCCAGGAAGTGTTTTGCTCTGGGGATGGTGAAGTGGTCTTAGCTGAAATGCTCATTACTAAAGTTCCTATAGTCTCCTGAAGTAGGTTTTTTTTGCTACCATGCCCCATTTAGACATGGAACTTATTACCAAAGATAAATACCTTGCTTCCTAGTACCACTTCATGGTCCTCTCTGTGGACCCATTTATTTTGAATGCTGTGGGGAGGGCATTTTTTAAATTTTATCTCCTCATTTATTTTGAATGCTGGGGGGCATAGGGTTGTTGGTTCCAGCTATTTACAGAACCCCATGAACCTTGGCAATATGTTATTAATGTAACTAAATGCTTTTCTCTGCCGTCCAAAGGCTCGTCTCTCTCCCCTCCTCTGAGCACCTTCCATGAGCTTCAATTTCAGGAAACAGAAACGGTAAGGGAGGTAGTTTTTAGTTAACATCTTTTGGCCTTGACATCTAAATCCTCTAAGTCAAGAGTCAGAAATCTATGACCTGCGGCTAAATCCAGGCTGTCTCCAATTTAATTTTTAAATAAAGTTTTCCTGGAACCACAGCTGTGCCCATTATTTATTGTCTTGGACTGCTTTTTTGCTGTAACAGCAGAGTTAAGTACTTGAACAAAGATAGATAGGCCTACAAAGCCTAAAAGAATTTACTATCCGGCTCTATACAGAAAGATTGCGAATGCCTGCTCTCAGTCAAAGGAACTTAGACCCTGCTGACTGTTTTTTAACAGAGGTAGAAAAGTCCAGCAAGGACAGAACTGAAATTCACGACTTGGCATATTATCCTGTCATAGGATAACCCGGCACTTCGTTTCAGAGGTTCAAGGGAGTCTGAATTAGCTTGGAGGTCCAAGTATGATTTAGATACAGATCAGAATGACCCTTAGCTGCTTTCTTTCTTTCTTTTTTAAGATTTTATTTATTTATTTGACAGAGAGAGACACAGCGAGGGAGGGAACACAAGCAGGAGGAGTGGGAGAGGGAGAAGCAGGCTCCAGGCTGAGCAGGGAGCCCGATGCGGGGCTCGATCCCAGGACCCTGGGATCATGACCTGAGCCAAAAACAAATGCCTAACAACTGAGCCACCCAGGCACCCCCTTAGCTTCTTTCTTGAGCTATCCCAGGTATGGTGGAAAAAACACTTCCTAAGGCTTATCTTATTCTCCATTTATCCACATTCTAAAGTGGCCCAGATCCAACAAGATTACTCAAGAACCCTTCAGTTGGGACTGCCCCTCTCCATCTTCATAGGTGTTGCCACACTTCCTCAGCCTTCAGGCTGTTCCCTGTGTCAATGCAGTGAATGGTAGATCCTCAAGGACAAACCCTCCAGACAGTGACCCCAGGCATACTGTCCTGTACACGCTGGAAGCAGAGGTGCACCCTTACTATGCGCTGAGTTAATTGGATGACCCAGCCTTCTGCTCAGAGGTGACGACAGATGCAGGAAGAGGTCCAAGGCTGGCCTTTTGGGAAGTGCTATTGGAAGACAGTGGTGACCTCCAAACCTGGAGGAATCGCTGTAGGGTAGGACAAGACTAGCAAGTTCTGCAAGCTGCACCTGTGGGTGTAGTCACACTGGGACACTTCACAAAGAAAGGAGAGGAGGAAAAATGATCCCTGTATAATTGCCTCTTGGAAAAGATTCCCGGTCACATTTCAGAAGCAAAGTTCATGGTGTAGTGTTGCTGGTAGTTAAGAACATCCAGATTTCACTTTAGTATTTATTATTTACTATAATAATAAATACTAAAATAATAAATACTATATTTATTTTAATATTTTATATTAAATAGAATATAATAATATTTAATATTATTACTAAAATAATAAATACTATATTTAGTATTTATTATTCACTTTAGTGCTTTATTATTAGTTTGTGTGGAATGATGATGGCCTCTGTCCAGTCTGACTCCCATAGTTGTGGCACATTCAAAAAAGCTTAGATTTTTCAGATCAAAGAGACCCAGGTTCAAATATCGGGTTCATCTCTTTCTACTTTTACTATTAGCATCAATTTGATTACCTCCAATTTTACCACCTGTAAGAGGGGATAACACTTTCAATTCACAGCATTCATGTCAAGATTAAGTTAAAAAGTTAATATGAAAGACTTCCACACTGCTGGGCAAATGGTAGACATGCAATTCTTTGCCCTCCTCAGCTGGTCTTACTGATGAAGCAGTAAATTTAATGAGCTCACTGTCTGAAGAGGTGGCAGGAAGAGTGGTTCAACCAAAAAAAGAAAAAAAAAGTAAGGATTTCTATAAAGCAAGAGGATAAATATAAATTTATAGTGGGTTATTGAGGGAAAATGGGATCTGTGCATATTTGTACCCCAGTGTGGTGGTTTTATTTGTAATTTGGAAGCTGTTGTCATGATGTGAGAACAATAAGAATGTTTCCTTCATGGACACAGCCTTGGGCACCATCAGGACGGTGGTACAAAAGGCCAGTGGAAACTGAAAGGGCTCAGTAGATAGGGAAGTTGGCACTTATCAGTAAGAAATACTGCCAGTAATAATAACATATTCCAGCTTCTATATAGAGGCTGGGAAAGGGCCAAGATCACAGTTAGAACAGAGCATAGGTTCTGTGCTCTACTTACAGAAGGTATTTTTTTTTTCTTCCCTTATTTTTGAGGTAAGAACAAAGAAACAATTGACTGGACATAGAAGTTTCATGACGATTAAATGACATTTTATTCAAGATAATTGTAGGATTTACATTGTTTCCTTTTGACAGCTGATCAAAGGGAAATAAAAATTCGCAAGACAATCTGCCCCCATGTAGATCAATAAGTAAGCTGCTACATTTAATTTTCTTCCTAGGATTTTGGAAGGCAGGTGGAGGGATCTTTCCAGAATTTTCTTTGTCAGTTGACTCCATTGGCATTGCCCTATATAATTACTTCAACAGTGCTGCCCGTGGGTGGTTGTCATCTTCCACCACACTCAAGAAGTTTATGGGTTCTCTCTAGGACTTCCCTGCATTCTGATCTTAACCCCCAGTTAAGAACAGCACGTTCTGAGTACAGTCTTGAATTTTCTAGTATTTTGAGAATCTATCAGACGTGTAAATACCCATTGGCTCCTCTTCTTTCTAGAAATGATTTTTCTCTATGCACTTGACCTTAAGAAGCCTGGAGACTGATGATCTTTACATTTGTATTTGCTCAAAGTCTTGCCAGGATTGGCCACAAATATTGTTAATACCTTTGTCCTAAAGAGCTCTTGAAATTATGGGGCGGACCAAACTCAGGATGTTGGTTGGGCTGGTATTTGCCAATGGCGAGACCTTATATATAGAAACTTAGACTTGAAGGAAGAACATTGAGGGTAAACAGACGTTCCAAGAGCTAGTTTTTCAGCCAGTTCCAAGCTCTCTCTTTTTCTTCTCTTTTGATTAGGTAGAAAATTTCATGGCCTTGCTAACAGCGGGAAAAATTTTTTTTCTCATTTTACATGCTCACTATATTTTAATTTCCTAAAACAGTAACTACTTGCCAAAAATATTCTGTCATTCTATGAGGAGGTGCCATTTGTCATCAGAAAACTTTTGAACTCTACATAAACGTAAAATATCAAAGGACATTTTTATATCCCCACAAGGCTCATAAAAACAATTAGACTGCATTTTATGGGCTTGTTTGGGTTGAATATGATTCCAGTCCTCAGAAAGGGATTTCTCATTCATTTTTTGACTAATTATATCTGTTCAGTTTTAATTAGAAAAATAGAAACTATGTTAGGTATGTCACACAAAGGAGATTTAAAGCAGGGGACTGATTCTAAAAGTAAGGCCTGAAGGAACAAAAAAGGGGAGGTGGGTTAACTCAAGAGTTGAGAGTGTACGTCTGCTACTACTGGAAGACACGAGCGGGGGTGCCCCAGAGCCCAGGCGCACACTCACTGCAGCTGCTGGAGTCTGCATCTGCTTCCAAACCTCCTGATGCTGCTGGAACAGCCAGCACCCCCTGGACCCGGAACCGCTTGCTGCCGCCTCCGTCAGAACAAACCCACCCCACTGGACCTCACCCCGGAGCAGAGGGGAACAATGGCTTCTCTCCTCCAGACACCCGCCCACCCGTGTCTCCCACCGCCCGGATCTAACTGGAAGTCAGTCGGCAGGATTCTGGAGAGTGGAGCTTATAGGGTCCACTCTCCGCAAAACAGAGCTGAGCATAAAAGGGAAGAAATTCAATTAAGGGCAAATAGGCGAGTGACCAGCTCATCTCTCTCCTTGCACACAGAGGTGAAATGTGTTCTAGAGGAACCTGACACGGAACAACCCAGTGTGTTACTCCTACTGCCCCATTTCATGAATAAAGAGATGTTCACATGACTTTTCATTCTCCAAAATATTTTACATTTTCAACAGCTTTCATTTATATGATATTTAAGGATGGGATGTGACTGGGGAAAAAATCAAGCAATGTATTCTGTAGTTTATCTTTTATAACTTGTTTCTTTAGAAAGTTTTGGAGGGAGGCAACTGACGTTGACCTATTCTTTCACGGAGATGCCAGGCGATACACAGATATTTCTTATTTAATACTTATAACAACCTTGTGAGGTAGGAATTACTTTTATCCTCCCAGAAAGTAGTGTCTCAGAAAAAGCTTCACAGCTCTTCATTTCCAGAGTTGGAGCAAGAACTCTGCCTCACGGTTTCCAGCCAGTATGTGGTGGCCTAGCTCCTGGAAAACTTAGATTAAGAGTTTTTACTCACAACCCAGGGGATACCTGGGTATGGAGAAAAGAGGATTTATAAATAGGTTGCCAAGGTATTTTTCCCACTGTAATGTTACTGTGAGTTCAAAGAAACCGTGTACACGCTGATGGGTGGAGAGGCCCATCCTGAGCTTCTAGAGCTCTTTGCTTGAATCTCCTTATAACACAGGGTTCTGTATGCCTTTAATAGTATTCATTTGTTTGGACAAAGCCCATAAGGAAGGAGGGGACTTAGGTAGATATTAACATAGAGCTGACATCATCATCATCATCATCATCATCATCATCATCATCATCTCACCAGGGTAGATTGGGAATAGGGAAGAGAAAGATCTGTCTTTGGAACGTGCAAAGCTGTGTCTGGTGAGGGATTGAAATCTGAGTCCCAGTGAATCAAGAAGCAGAGGTCCTAGATATAATACACAGACAAGGAAATACAAATGACAGACACTTATGTGAAAATCTATTCAACCTGTCCAGTAGTTCAGGAGATAAAAATCCAAGTGATGACAAGTTATTACTTGGCACTTATTAAGCTAAAAACAATAAGTAAATATACATGATTTTATATATATATATATATATATATATAGGCATATATATCTGATGCAGTGCTGACAAGCCTGTGGAGAAGTGGTATATTCACTTCTTGCTAGTGGCAATTAAAACAGTTTATTTAAAAGTCTGAAGAGAGGGGCGCCTAGGTGGTGCAGTCAGTTAAGGGACTGACTTGGTTTCGGCTCAGATCGCGATTTCAGGGCTGTGAGATGGAGCCCCATGTTGGGTTCAGCGTTCAGCGTGGAGTCTGCTTGAGATTCTCTCTCCCCGTGCCCCTCCTGCTAGTGCTCTCTCACTCTCTCTCTCTAAAATAAATAAATAAATCTTTTAAAAAAAAGTCTGAAGAGAAATAGTATCAACAGTCACAACAATTTTCATAACTACGACTTAGTAGTCGCTCTCATTAGAATTATTCTTAAGGATACAAGTCAAAGAAAGAAAGCAAATGTATGATGTTTGCCTGTTGCTATTTATGATATGGAAAATCTAGAATTAACCGAATTCTGCAGCAATCAGGGAATGGTTAACTATACCTTGCATATCTGTTCATTGTCATTTGTGTAGCAACTGGAAAGGATAAATATGGGGGCTTTGAAGGCCTGCAGAAGGTATTCATTAGCCCACATTGAATGGAAAAAAGGGAAAACCTTTGGCTTCTAAAAACCTTTGGCTTCTGCATTTGAGTGCCTGAACTGTCTAACCCCACAAATTAGGTCAGGCATCTCAAGCAAATGATGACCACTCTCCTGAGGCTGAGTTTTCTCTAGCCCGTAATAATGGTTCTTACCTCATGCAGCCATTGTGAAGATCAAACAGATAATTTACAGGAAGCCCTCAGCACAGTGCCACGTGTAAAACAAGCCCCCAAAATTCTTATTATGTTTATTTTTTTTTATTTGTCAAAGGTAGAAGAGAACACGAGGGGGGAGAAATGGAGGAAAGTTCTTGAGCAGCATAATGGAATGGGGGAAGATTTTATTTTTGAGCATTTCACTGTGTCACGTTTTAATCTTATTTAAACTTGGGCACTTTAAAAACTATGTTTAAGTCCTGGGCAAAGTCCTCCTATCAGGGCCCCTCCTCGTTCCAGCTGCTGGAAAGCCACATTTCCCAACCTTCGCACAGCACTCCGAATGCAGACGTTAAGCTGGGGAGTTCACCACACAGATTTAAAATGGACGAATTGTAGCTTTATACGTTCTGCAGCTGTTTTCAGAGAAACTGCTGTTCCTAGATGCCTGATTATTCCACACCTGTGAGGGGATAGTACTGCTCCCTGAGGACCGAATCATGTTTGAGATTTCTGGTGTCAGACGGTTTTTTAAAAAATGGATAGCTTAGCGTTTCCTCAGAGTGCTGCATTCATGGGAGGGGTCTTCCACCTGACCTGTTGGGAACAATGCTTCTTTCAGGAGGCCCGCCGGCCACAGTGAATGGGACGCTCTGAACCTCCTCTCTTTAGGGTTATTATTCTGAAATCCTCATTGTTGGCTATGCCCTCTTCGCAGCTGGACAGTGAAATGCATCTTTCTATCAATTCAGTCTCTTTACTTTTTTGCCGGGGTGGCGGGGAGGGCGGGTAGAGGGTTGGCTAAAGAAGCAAAAGCCAGCATAGCTACACTTTATTTCTGTGCACCTGCATTATTTATGATGTCAGAAACTCAAGGCAAGAGGCTGAAACCATAATTATTATTAGGTTGGGAACGACTGGGACCGGCAAAGAGACTCTTTTAATGGGTGGCAGGGAAACAAAATGACAATCAGGAAAGAACAAATTCTAAGGCATGAACTCCTAAAAATGATCTGCCAATTAACTGTGAGAGGATGGCATCTTAATCAAGCGCTTTATCTGCTCCCCAGGCTTCCCAGGGTTTGTCTGCTTGCCACATCAACTAGGGGGAAAATGCTGGTTCCATTAGGTTTGCAGGGCACCTACGCAGGGGGAAGAACAGGGGGGTTCTATTCTGACACATGAATCCTTATCAGAAGTGCTCAGTTTGGGTTTAACCAAGGAACAGGAGCCGTCAGGAGTGTGGGGAGGAGGCAGGGGCATCCTAAATGGCTTCTGTGGTTGGGTGATTAAAATACCATCTTCTGATTTTGAAATGAATAGAACTTTTCAGGAGACCAAGCCATGAAAAAATGAGGAGCTGTGTGGATGTCATTTTTCAAAGAGACTTTTCTGAGTATACTCACTAGGTTATCTTCAAGTCTACGGTTTTGTCAGTAAAAATGGGCAAGAAGCTGACATATGGGGAAGGGTCTGGGGTCCTTTGTGTAATGGACAGATTTTCACCATGAGCCCTAGTTCTGAGAGTTTTCTGTGGTTCAATCTGGACAAATCTGATAGTGAAAGACATTCTAAAGATGTCTAGTGTCTGGGTAGGATGGATTTGCTGAGGTTCATCACGTGATGCTGTACAGCATGCAAGGTGTGCGCCGCTCCCACCTAGGGGCCGTGTGTAATAGTGGTCTTGTGCATTTGTTCTCTAATCAGCATGTGTTGCCTTTAGAGTCAGAAAAGAAATTTTAAGGGTGCCTGGGTGGCTCAGTTGGGTAAGCGTCTGCCTTCAGCTCAGGTCATAATCCCGGGGTCCTGGGATCGAGTCCCTCATCGGGCTCCCTGCTCAGGAGTCTGCTTCTCCCTCTCCCTCTGCCCCTCCCCCCTGCTCATGCGCGCGCTCTCTCTCAAATAAATAAATAGAATCTAAAAAAAAAGAAAAGAAATTTTAGAAGAGCAGTACTTTAAAATGTTAACTGATCTCTGTAGAGTTCAGACGACTTAGGCTCCTTTCTGCCACCTGCCAGGTGTGAGTCCTTGAGCAAGGACTCAGTTACATTGCTACATTGCCTTACAGAGCCCTTCACACGCTGCTCCACAGTCGGCTCACTCACAGTGGGCCGCTTCTCCCTCTCAGCATTCTGCCATCTTGGCCCCTTTTCAACTCCTCTCACGTGCCAGCCTACCTCCCAGCCCTGAGGTTTCAAACTCAACTGTTTTCTCAAGTCTCGTAGCTCCTCAACTGTCTCCCTCCTCTGTTTCTTCTTCATTCATGGGTCATGGTCTCAGGGAGCTTTTCTATGAAATCCCAGGCTGAGTTAGGTCCTCCCGGGCTAGCCCCAGCTAGATCTCCTTCTATTTCACTCATTATTTATTAAATGTTGTCATTCTTCGCAACTGTAAACTCCATGAGGCCCAGGTCGGTGTCTTTCTTACTCACTGCTGTATTTCCCCCAGCCTAGCACAGTGTCTGGCACACAGAAAGCACTCACTGAAGATTTTTAAGTGAATGAACAAATTGTGCTAGATAATCTCCAGGGTCTTTTTCAGTTTTGAGAAATCCATGGCACTAATTCGGTGAAGGACAAAGACGTGCTGATTGTGTTTGTATTAGAGCTCATTTGCTTTCAAAGGATGGAACACCCACTCAGGCTGGCTCTGCAATAAGTGAAGTTACTGATATGATGCTGAGGTGGCTCCTGGAATCTGTGGAGGAACTGGAGCGACCCCAGGGAGCTCAGAGGCTGGAACTGGGTTCTCCTGCCCCTCATCTCCAGGCCCCTCATCTCATTCTCTTGGAAGGTCGCACTGTTATTCATTCCCAAGTGGATTGCTTTGTCAGAAATTTTCCTTTGAATCATGGAACACCACATCAAAAACTAATGATGTAATGTATGGTGATTAACATAACATAATAATAATTTTAAAAAAGAAGTTAAAAAGAAAAAGAAATTTTCCTTTCATCTTGACTCCTGATTCTCCTCCTTGGGTGAGGGTTACCCCCACCCCCCACCCCAATCACTGCTTCTCCCATCCCTGTTTCAACGATCTCTACTGGCAATTGAGGATTTCATGGTAAAATCCCTTATAAAAAATTGTTTGGAGAAAAGGCCAGCATGAAGTCCTGTTGCTCCAGAAATGTTTTTGAATCCCTTCCAGGCCTGGCACAAGTACATCGGGGCACCGTGGGCTCTCGCTTCTTCTTGGCGAGGTTGCTGATATCATGGCTGAGCTCCGAGGATATTGGCAACTTAACGTTATGGGAAACTTAATGATCAAACGTCTCATTTTGCATGTAAAAAAAGTCAAGGCTCTAAAAGCTCTGGTGAGGAGCTTGACACACAGACTATTTTGGTGGTGGTGGTGAGGGGCTGGGATTTGGGGATCCCCTGAGTCTCCACCCAGCGCCCTTTTAGTGGTGACATGGTGGTGCCTCTTCAGAGAGAACCTATATTTTGGTTGTTTGGTTGATACCAATATGACAATGCTGTGGCTTCCCACAGAGAAGAGTACAGGAAACTAAAACAGTCTCAAGGTAGGTTTGATAGGATAGACGTCCAGGATAGCTTTGGCCATGAACGATCTCATCCCAGCCAGTCTGAGAATGTACCCTTTCCTGTAATGCTGGGTCAGATCTTAACTATAGAGCAGTGTGGTCCCTTGGTTTCTTTTCTTGCTTGCCATTCAGCATGTTCTCTGACCTGAGCCACATTCAGGCCAGCTCTTGAAAATATTGTTATTGCAATGCAAGTCATTTTGTAGGTAAAATTTCTAGAATCAGAGGACTTGATGGAATGACCAAAGGTCAACTAGGGCAACCCTTTGCCTTTTGAGAAGGTTGCTGTGAAGACACTGTAGCAGGTTTTCTAGTAGTGGGTTTGCTTCCAACTGGGAGGGACACTTCCCTCCCCTGAGGCCTCATCACTTTGCTTCTCTTGGGATATTTGCCCTTTTCTGTCCTACTCTCTCCTTGAGTCTAGACTCATCTTTATCTCCCCCATAAAGTCTTGCTTAGAAGGTGTGCTCAGCACAATTTCTCACCTGTATTAGTTTCCTATTGCTGCTATAATAAATTATCCCAATTTATTACCTAACAGTTCTGGAGGTCAGAAATCTGAAACGGGTCTCACGGGGGTACACTCAAGGTATAGACGGAGCTGTGATCCTTGTGTAGGTTTTAGGACGGATGGACAGAATCCACTTCTGTTTTAGTTAGTTTCGATGCTATAACAAAAATGTCTTTGAATGGGTGGCTTATAAATAACAGAAATTTATTTGTCACAGTTCTGGATGCTGGAAGTCAAAGATCAGGGTGCCAGCATGGTCATGCGAGGGCCCTCTTGCAAGGTTGCAGACTTCTTGCTGTATCTTTACATGGTGGAAAGGGCAATGGGGCTCTCTGGACCCTCTCTATAAGGGCTTCATCCTCACGACTGAATCACCTCTCAAAGGCCCCACCTCCTAGTATCCATCACATTGGGGGTTAGGGACATGAACATTCAGATGACAGCAATTTCCTTTCCTTTCCCAGCTTCTAGAGGCTGCCTGCATACTTGGCTCATGGCTCCTTTCTCTGTCTTCAGAGCCAGCAACATTGGGCCAAGACCTTTTCAAGCTGCCATCTTTCTCCCTCTCTCTTCCATTTTTAAGAACCCTCGTGATTACATTGGGCTCATCAGATAATCCAGAATAATCTTTCTATTTTAAGATCAGCTGATTGGCAACCTTAATTCACCCTTGACATGTACAATAACATATTCACAGGTTCTGGGATTGGAAGAGAGATCTTGGCGGGGGATGGGGGCGGGAAGGGAGAGCATTAATCTATCACGTTACCCAAACACAGTAAGTGAAGTAAGTAGTCTTCGATTAGGACAATAGTCAAGAAGATGGATACCTCCTTTAGTAAAATGTCTTTCTGAAAAGTTGTAATCAATCATTTTTTTTCTGTAATTGAATTAGATTTTATATGCACCACAGGAAGTAGTTATGCCTTAAATGTTCTAATTAATTATTTTGCTACATTAAGACTTATATACATTTGATTTGATTAAGGCAAGATTCACATATTTTACAGTGTTAGAACATTTGTTTTATATTTGCATCTAAAAAACCTATAAATTTGCAGTTCTTGGAATATGTGGTGTGTGCTTTTTTAGGGATGGCTTTTTTTAGAAGAGAAGCTAATACCAGCAAACTAATAAACTAATGTCCTATTTTCCCTCTTTTGTGAGGAATAAATAATTTAATAGACTAAATAGGATTCTGTGCTTTGGTTTTAACTGTCATTAAATACTATTAAATGGAAATATAGGCTATGGAAACATGGATTCATAGTTCTGCTGAAATTAAGAACTGTTATAATTTACTCTTTAAGGAATTCAATGAAAACAGAAAGTCATACTTTAAGTAAATTTGGTTTTTTAGAAAGCATTAACTTAGGGTAAACTGACCTTAATTAGCACATCTGTTAATTATTATTTAATTAATTGTGAATATTAGCTCTGTCTCTTGACACTAGCAGATGCACTACTAATTTGAACATCATTCTTTATAACCACCTTGCAAGGTAGTTATTAGTGTCTGCATTTCACAGATAAAAAAATCAAGGCTCAGAGAGGTTAAGTAAATTGTCCAAAGTCACCGAGATAAAAAGTCGTATTTGGGAAGGCTACATTTAAATCTGAGTGTACCCAACCCCAAAGCTCATACCCTTTCCATTCTAACATGGCAAGAGTCCTTGATGCCAACAATTTGCACAAAAACTCAACAAGATGTATGACTTTGGGCTGAAGATGAATTTCCGGATTGCTTCTCTCTTCTTGTTGATAAGAACTGCACTTTCAACAGGCACCACAAGGAAACCATCTAGATTCTTCACTCCTTTTGGTTTTATTTCCTTATCCCTTGAAAGTAGGAAATAATAGAATCCTTGATGATTTGTGAAAGTCAGGCTTATAAATGTGCAACAGTATCAGCCTGACAGCAAAGGAAGAGTTAGGGTTCTAAAGCAATCTTTCCAAAAAAGTGAAACCAAAGATCTTATTACAATATTTGCTTTAGGTGTACTAGATGTTGTTGATGGAAAAGTGACATTTTGCAGCTTTTGTTTCGTATGGGAAATTAAATATAAAGAGATGATTCTTGGACAATTTTTCTACAAAACAAAATTCTTAGTTTGCTATGAGAAATTCTCTTTGAGAAAAGAATTTCTTTCTCTCATTCAATCTATGAAAAGACAGGCAGGGTAAAAGAAGAGGCCATTTTTAGTCTCTGAACGATTTTGTTGTCTCTTCTCCCATTTCTTTATGTTCAAGCCATGTGATTCCTCTGTGTCCAGAAAGACTTTAAGGAAGCTTTCATGAATATTATAACTAAAGAGTAGCAGTTTCATTATTTGGAGAAATGAAGAGCTGTTATCTAGCACTTCTTCTGCAATGATTTTGGATACATTACAATTTATTTTCTTCTCTAAGGATTCCTGGGAATTTCATGAAATTCCGCAAGCTTTTCATGTGGCATTTCCCTTGCACAAAGTTCCTAACTTTTTTAAAAAAATTTTTTGAAGTAAACACTACACCCAACATGGGGCTCAAACTCATGATCCCGAGATAAAGAGTCACATGCTCCAGCGACTGAGCCAGTCAGGTGCTCCATAAAGTTCCCAACTTTTTTGATGGTAGAAACTCTAACAGTTGGGAATAGGTTTAACATGCACAAATTGTGCCTTAAATAAGAACTTTCCTGGGTCACCTGGGTGGCTCAGTCGGTTAAGCGTCTGCCTTCAGTTTACATTATGATCCCAGGGTCCTGGGATCGAGTCCCATATCGGGCTCCTTGCTCAGCGGGGAACCTGCTTCTCCCTCTGCCTGTCACTCCCCCTGCTCATGCTCTCTCTCTCTGACAAATAAATAAAATCTTAAAAAAAATCTAAATAAAAAAAATTTTTAGGAACTTTCCCTTTCTTTCTCACTCTCCCTCTCTCCTCCCTCCCTTTCTCTCTCTCTCTCTCTCTCTCTCTCTCACACACACACACACACACACACACACACACACACAAGTCCAGAGGAAAGTAACGTAGAGCTAGATTGGCAGCTTTTCTCCATGAAGGCTTCAGGACCTTCTTCCAGCTCACTTCTCCACCATCCATCTCTAGGGTATATAACCCACTTCCCCATGATCCATAGTGGTGGCTATCGCCTCCATGCTCCCAAGCAGTAGGATGGTAAGTGGAATGAAAAAGAAAAGTCTAAGGGTTTAGACAAGTTTGTTTGCTCTTTTGTTTTTAAGGAAGTTCCTGGAAGCTACACATGACACATCTATTTACATCCAATTGGCCTGTCCTTAATCACAAAGCCACAGAGCTACAAGGGGGAGGCTGGAAAATGTCTTTATTCTGGGCAGCTATTTCCCAGCTAAGGATTCTATTTCTATGAAGGAGAAAATGGGTATTGGGGGACAACTTGCAGCTGCAGACATAATAGCTGCTCCTTTAGATCTCTGAAGGGCTATCACGTGAACCAAAGGAGTCTATTTACTCTTTGTAGCTTTAAGGAGCAAAACATGAGCCTGATATTAAAGTGATGGGAAAGGGACATTTGGTTCATTATAAGGGAGAACTTTCAAATAGCTGGAATATTCCCACAATGGATGACTTGACATATTGTAATGGAGGGCTCTTTACGTCTGGAAGGTATTCAAGCAGCAGGTACTTACTACCTCTCAGGCATAGTATAGAGAGGATTTCTTGACTGGAAGAAAGATAGGACTGGCTGGCCACTAAGGTATCTTCTAGTCCAAGAACCTATGAAATCTGTTATTTCTTAACATCTGTAGGATCCGTAATGATGTGCTTTTTAAAAATTACAGATATTGGTGATTTTTTTTTCTTGCTCATTTTTCTAGGGGTTTATAAATTCTATTAATTTGTTTAAAGAACCAACTCTGGCTTTCTCATTTTCTCTATTGTACCTTGTTTTCAAATGAATTAATTTCTGCTCTCTTTATTATTTCCTTCCTTTTACTTTCTTTGTTTTACTTTGCTCTTTTTTTCCCCAACTACTTGAGGTAGAGACTTAGAGTGTAGATATTCGGCCTTTGAAAAAATTAAATGCTTGTATTGATTCAAGGTCAAATGAAATAGAATCATGAAAGTAAACCATAAAGCACAATACAAGGGTGCTATTCATACCACTGTTTTAGTGACTGCCCAGTCACCCTGGGAGGACAAGTTTTAGTATGGCTCTCTTTGTCTCTTGCCCTGATCTCTGTCTGCTATGCTGTCTGCCACATTTGGTATCACACCCAACTGATAGGCTTCACTAATTTTTTGCTGATTGGGCTAGTAGTTCTTACAATGCTCTGAGGCATAAATCGCTCCATAGTCTCATCCAATTACATTCATCAAAGGGTTTTTGAGGCCAATCTTTGACGTTTGTTCTGACCCCAAGAGGGCTCTTTTTAGCTGCCTCTTAGCTGTTTCTCTCTGGTAAACTACTGCAGGCTAGCTTTTGCTCTTCTATTAGCCTCCTCTGCATTTTTACCACCCAAACATCCATTGTTTTCTTTTCTTTTCTTTTTTTGTTTGTTTGTTTAAGATTTATTTATTTGACAGAGAGAGACACAGCAAGAGAGAGAACACAAGCAGGGGGAGTGGGAGAGGGAGAAGCAGGCTTCCCGCAGAGCAGGGAGCCCGATGCAGGGCCCGATCCCAGGACCCTGAGATCATGACCTGAGCCGAAGGCAGACGCTTAACGACTGAGCCACCCAGGCGCCCCTCCATTGTTTTCAAGAGCACCCTTAAACTTGAACTTCCCCACACTCTATTTCAAATAAAGTCATTTCCTTTGGGAAGATCTTCAGAGCTCTCTATCCTTATGGAATGCCTCTCTGAAAAAAAAAAAAAAAACCTCTGAGTAACTACTCCCAGCACTGGACAATGGTGGTAGCCTCTGGTCTTCTCAGATTGCCTCTGACATACGCTACAAGTGAATACATTCCCTACAGATGAACTGGGCTGAGAGCAATAAGGCCCCAGCTTTTTTTTTTATAATCTATTATACCTGGAGTAGAACCTGGACTCTCTGTAAGTGGGGCCGAGATGGAGGAAGGGAGCCCCCAACCTGTTAGCTGTACTCATCAGGAATTTAACACCAGAACAGGAGAAATGCTAATGGCCTGCCTTTTCCAGGGAGGCATTATATCCTTTGAGAGCTGCAGGGAGAAGGAGCTCAATTTTATTGGTCACAACCTCCCAGGATTTAGCTTCCATCAAACTGAGCTGAGGGATTGGGGGAGAAGTGGGTCATGACTCAAGTGCCGCAGACTCTCAATGTTCTTATCAAGTTTTAGTGTATTTTCTTGAATAAACATTTTTTCATTGGTTATATGCCCTAAGTAAGATTTTCAGAGACTTTATGATATTTTAAAGTATTTTTCACTAGCTATGCTCGTTTCACTGGGGAGCAGGTCCATGGAGCTCCTCAAAGTGCCATTCTAAAAGTAGAACTTGTGTGTGTGTGTGTGTGTGTGTGTGTGTGTGTCTGTGTATGTGTGTGTATGTATGTGTGTGTGTATGTGTGTGTGTGTACGTGTGTGTTTTAACATATTTATACATTTCCATTAGTGCTTTAGGTACATGCAAGTTTTGTAGTATTGTATTTTGTTGCTCAGTTCAAAATATTTCTAAGTTGCAATGTAACCTTTTTAATCCATGGGTTATTTAGAAATATATTGCTTGGTTTCCATTTAGAGGTTTTCTGTGTGTCTTTTTAATATTGATATTAGCTTTATTCCACTGTGTACAAAGAGTATACTCTGTGATTTTAATTATTTTTATAATGTGTTGAAACATTCAAGGGTCCAGCATGTAGTTAATATTGTTAAATATATTTGAGAAAAAAAATGTGTATTTTGTAATTGAGATTATTCTTCATATGTTAATTAAGCCAGGTTGGTTAATTTTGTCATTGAAATATTCTATATCTCTACTTTTTTTTCTTATTTGTTTTATGAGTTATTGAGAAAGATATGTTAAATTTTCTACTTATCTAAATGCTGTTTTATTAGGTGCAAATGCATATTTAGAAAAGTGAATTATCAAGTTTTCCTCTATATCTCTAGCAGTATTTCTTGCCTATATTACTATCAACTACTATTTCTTGATAGTAATATTGCTACACCAGCTTTTGCTTGGTAGTTTGTATATCATTTCCCGTTTCTTAAATCCAGTAAAGTTAGAATTTGCTTATTAATACAATCTGATGTTTGTTGTCTTTTAAGCAGACTATTTAGTCAGTTTAAGTATTTTAGTAATTATTGACATGTTTGAGATTAAATCTTGAATGTTACTATTTATCCTATTATTTTCTTTCTTTTCTTTCCTGCTTTCTTGCTTCATTTTTGGAATCAAGTAATTTTAAAAATTATTTTCCTGCTCTATTAGCTTATTAGCTGTGCATTCTTCTGTTATTCTTTTAGTGGATACAAGGATTACACTGTGCATCCTTACCTTATTAGAGACTTATTAATTAGTACTTTTACAGAATGCAAGAATCTTAGAGCATCTTAATTCTACCCATCCTCTCTTACCTTTTGTGCCAACTCTGCCCCATATTTTGAATCTACACATATTTTAGGCCCCACGAGACATCATTTTATGATCAGTATTCATTTAGATTATCTATATAATTGCCCTTTCTGTATCTCTGTGTTCCATCTGAGATTACTTTTTTCTCCCTAAACAACTCTTCAGAAACTTGGTGTAATTCTTTTGAAACCAATTCCCTCAGTGTTTGACTGAAAATGTCTCATGTTATCTTCAGTTAAAAAAGTTTAATTAAACTTTTATTTTGTGATAAGTGTAGATTCACATGGAATTGAAAGAATCAATACAGAGAGAATCCAAATATCTTTTACCCACTTTCCCTTAAAGGTGACATTTTGCAAAGCTGTAGTACCATATTACCACCAGGATACTGACATTGATACAGAAGTTGTCAAAGTACAGAAGTTTTCATCACCACAAGGGTCCCTCATGTTGTATTTTTACAACGTAAGTACTTCTCTCCCACCCACAGCCAGTTTAATCTCTGGAAACCACCAATCTGTTTTTCATTTCTATAACTTTGCCATATCAATAATGTTATATAAATGGATCATATAGTATGTGACCTTTTGAGATTAGTTTTTTCACTCAGGAAAATTCTCTGGACATTCACATAGATTTTTGTGTGTATCGGTAGTTTGTTCCATTTTAGTACTGAGTAGTATCCCAAGGTGTGGGTATACTAAAATTTGTTTACCCATTCACCCACTGAAAGCATCTAGGGACACCTGGGTGGCTCATTCCATTAAGCAGCCATCTCTTGATTTTGGCTCAGGTCATGATCTCAGGGTCTTGGGATCCAGCCCCACATGAGGCCCTGCTGTCAGCAGAGTCTGCCTGAGGAGTTCTCTCGCCCTCTGCCCCTCCCCCCACTCATGTGAGTGCACACATGCATGTGCTCTCTCTCTCTCTCAAATAAATAAATCAATCTAAAAAAGAAAAAAGAAAACATCTGAATTGTTTCCAATTAGCAGCCATTACAAAGTAAGAAGCTTTAGAGTACAAACTTTTGTGTTAACATAAGTCTTAATTTCTCTGAAATACCAGGAGTACAACTGCTGAGTCATATGGTAGTTGCATGTGTAATATTTTTGAAAAACTGCCAAACCATTTACCATAGTGGCTGTATCATTTTACAATCCCACCAGCAATGTATGAGTGATTCAGTTTCTCTGCATCCTTGCCAGCATTCGGTTTCGTCACTATTTTTTATTTTAGTCATTTTGATAGTTGTGATACCCCATTATGTTTTTGTTTTTTTTTTTAACTTGCATTTCCCTTATGGTTAATGATGTTAGAAAATCTTTTCATGTGCTTATTTGTCATCTGTATATATTCTTCGGGGAAATGTCTCTTCCTGTCTTTTGCTGATTTTCTAATTTGGATTGTTTGGCTTACTGTTGAGTTTCACTGTTAAAAAGTCTTCTGTTTTGCCTATAAAGTTAATATGACTTTATGGTCTCACTGCTTTTAAGATTTTGTCTTTGTCTTTAGCTTTCAGCAGGTTGGCCATGATGTATTTTTGTGTGATTTTCTTTGTAGTTGTCTTGTTTGGGTTACATAGGGCTTCTTAAATCTGTTGTTTTGTAAATTCTAGAAATTTCTCAGCCAATTCTCTTTAAATATTGTTTGTGTCCTACCTCTCTTTCCTCTTCTCTCCTCTCCCAAATACACACATTAGCCTTTTCGTCATGTCCCAAATGTCTCTTACACTGTTTTCTATGTTTCCCAGTCTTCTTTTCTTCTTGTACTTCAGTCTAGTGTCTGCTGATCTACCTTTCATTTCACTATTTTTCTCTTTTGGTATATCTTCTCTACTCGTGAACCAGTCTATTGTGTTCTTAATTTCAGTTATTGTATTTTTCAATTCTTTAATTTGCATGTGTTCCTTTTTCATAGATTTAAATTTTTTACAGGTGGAATTATCCCTCTTGCCATTTATTTTCTTGAACATATTAAAATTACAGCTATTTTTAAATCCCTGTCTGATAACTACAAAAGGCGAATCACCTATGGATCTCTCTCTACTGTCTATTTTTTTTTCTCTTGGATTTTGGTCAGTTAGACTTCTCTCTTGGCATGATTAATGATTTTGGATTGAATTGGAAGTGGTGTATGAAAAATGGTAGAGGTTCTATGTGATGTCATCTTTCTTTAGAGAAGGTTAATTTTTCTCTAGAAGATAGTTAGAATAGGCACAAATTACCTTGATCCAGCTAGGCATTGTAAAAATTCTAGGATGGGTACTGGTGTTTGTGAGGGTACATCTTTTTCCTGTTTTCCATTACTTCTATGGCATAGCCTTTAGTTAGGAGAACTGAAAACTTAGGGTGCTTACCAGCTCCAACTCCTTGGAGAATCTTGAACTCTAATTTTTGTCTCCCTAGAACTACAAGACTGCTCCCTTTATGTTTTTATGCTCTTTGCTGCAGTTTTATGCTTTACTTCTTGTTCTTTTGCCTAACGTCAGTTAGGAATTGGCAAATACTTCAACAGGAAAACAGTTCAGAAAGTTATCTATGATACTCCCGCCCCCCCTTTTTTTAAATCAGGATTTCAATCCCGAAAGTCCTGGGTGCTTTTAAATATTTGTACTCCCAATTTTCGTCTCTCTAGTCTCTGAGAATGCCAGAAGCCCCACACCACTTAAGAATTATCAAACAATTTGAGGAGAAAAGCAGCAGATAATGTGGAGAATGTTGGGCTTATATCAATAGGTTTTCCTTTTATCTGAGATCTTGGAACTTAAAGATTTTTCAGCCTTTGCTGCTCTTTGATGTCTTCCAAACACTTTTTTTTTTTAACTCAGCTCTTATTGTTATCTCAGTGAAAGTATTGGTTTAAACACATGAAACTCCATCATAGTGGGCAACAGAAGTTACCCAAGCCAGTTCAATCCAAGTAGTTGCTTCAGTGAAGACTATAATAACTTGGGCACGGTTTTATTCAGGGTATTTTCACTATTGCACTTTGCCCATTTTCCTTGATTCAAATCTTCCTGATTAGATTTTTTTGCAATATTACTCATTAGGCCAAAGCTAGATTGAGATCATTAGAGTTCCCAGGTGTAGAAAAGTTGGCCTTCTCTCCCGCATAAGAAATTGAAAATAAAAACAATCCTTAGGTATAAAATAAACATAAGAAATAATTCCATTCTTTCTAAAAATACATCAAATGTAAATTATTTCCCAGAATTTATGAAACCAGGCTTCCCGGGTATAGATCCTGGCGCTGCCATGTACTAGGTAGGCAAGATACTTGACATCTCTCTGCTCGAGGTTCATCAGCTGTGAGATGTGGAAAAGAGTAGTACCTGCCTCATAGGGTTATTATAATGAATGCTTTAATATTTCTGCAGCACTTAGAACAATGCTTCACATGTATTAAATGCTCAGTTAATGTCAGTTACTAAAAAAGATTATCCAACATTAACAGTAATAGTCATAAAATACATCAGCATATAACTTATGTACCCTCATAAAAAGTAGTCATGATTCAGTAGAGATAAGTTTAATTTACTTGGTAAATTTATTCGAACCTTTTCGTTGCTAGAAAAATTTGTGATAGCTCCACAGTTTTATTTTTATTTTTCCTTCCTTTGCCTTTTTTGGGGGTTGAGGGGAGTCTCCCTCTTCTCTGTTAGTGGGAAGAAAAAGGAACCATTTCTTTCTATTGCTCAGCAGTGATTTCCCAATAGTTGAGACACTCAGCATATTGAGCACTCATTATGTCTTGGGCCCTGGGCTAACCATAGAACTGTAGAAATGAGTAAGAGTCTCTCCTCTGCCTGAAAGTCTTTGTAGACTTATCAGAGTCAGACAGATAAACCAGAAAAGACATACACATTAAGCCATCTACCCTATGGCCGGGAGTCAGAATTTTAGAAAACATTAATTTTATAATCTTCACAACAACCTTAGGATGTAGGCACTGAGGATCAGAGGAGAGAAGTAACTTGCCCAGATGAGATTTGAACCCAATGTCTCCAAAAAATAGGTCCATGGCCTTCCTACGAATGTTAAGATGGGCAAACAGGAACATTTCTACCTAAAAACATCAAATAAAAGGCTGATTATAGTTGTCTACTCATGGCCCATACCACCTGTTAATTCAGATGTGTGAACTTGAATCAGACTCCTTATTTGGGATTTTATCAGTTATTTCCGGCAAAGTGGTCAAACTAATAATAGGTAGCCTTGACATTCATACAGCAAGTGAAAACTATGGTGCAGAACTATTTTTGAATGGGTATTTTTAAATTCAGTGAATCATTTTCACCAAAAAAAAAAAAATGAGTTGTCATTTAAAAAATAAAATGACACATATTCCCTCAATGTGGTGGGCTGTGATTAGAGAAACCTTCTTCTGTATTTCCTATGATATTTTCAACTACATTTGGATTAATTAACCAAACTGGTAGAAACCTCGGCTCCAAAGAGATCATCATTGCGATTTCAACCCTGCAGGTGACCGGTAGCTTCTTTAGCTGTAAGAAAAATCTCTAATCCTAGGTAGTTTGCAAAAGGAAAATGAGCAATAACAGGTTGGAAGCATGCTACAGAAAGGAGGATTTACACACATCCACTTTCCATTTGGAAGGTCAGTCCACTGATTATTTTAACTTACAATGAGTTTCAGCCCGAGTCAATATATAGTAAAGTGTACCTAAAAATGATTAACATAATAAAATAAAATTTAAAAAATCCGGAAAAAAAGTAAAAAAATGATCGAAAATTCAAAATGAAAAAGTGTTAGTTTTAGCTAAATTTCAAACTAAATTTCAAATGGAAGCCCTGGATTTTCGGCATTTTCAGAACCGAGAACTTCTTGTTTCATGGGACATCACCTATTGGCAGAGCTTGGTACTGCAGCTTTCCTCAGATGCTGGAGCTGCAGAAAGAGAAGAGTTGCTCAGGCAGCCAAGGATCTGGAGTCAGAGAGATGCTAAAGCAGGCAGCTCACAGGACGTGGGGCCCTGGGAGTCTGGAAAGACATGCTTTCTCTCCTCTCTTCCCATTCCATTCAGTACCTACGATGTGCATTTCTGAACAGAGACCTAGAACTGTAACTGGAACAAACTGCAAAATGGTGAATTGTGGCTGTTGCGGAAATCTGCCCCGGGGGAGACCTCCCGACCCATTTAGATGGACATTGCGTTCCATGAGCCACTAGTTCTTGTGCCAACAGGTAAATTCCCACCTGTCCTGTCTCTGAATCATTGTAGCATGGCAGCTTGCTTTTACTTTTGCACTGCTGCAGCTAATAGCATCAGGACAATAACCGTTGAAATACAAATCTATCTTTTCTCCCAGTTGGGGCTGGGATAGAAGTGAAAGAAGAGGAAGCTGGAATAGGAGGATTTTATAGCCACATTTTGGACATTGGTCTTACTGTTCAACAAGAAGCAATTTCTGACAATGAAGAAATTTCATTCTTTTCAAGTGGCACAAATGTAATCTGCTCAGGTGGTTCAGCTTCCATTTATATTTGTAGCACCCTGGAGTAACTCTTTTTTTTTTTTTTTTTAAGAGCCAGAATAGAAATCTTGATCACACTAGCGTGGAAAGGTCCTTCGGGTTCTGAGAGCAATCTACCCCCCCCCCCCCGCCTTTTAGCCCTTTTGCCCTTTGAATGAGTATACGTTTTCTGCATGTATTTTCCAGAATACCTTCCTGTGGCATTCATTTCATTCTGTTTAATTGGCTTCCTGTTAATTGAGAGGGAGGATGAACTGGGAAATAAGCACGTGTGCTGAGTTAGAAATAAGTGGGGATGGTCCTAAAGGAAATGAAGCTGACGTTAGAAAACGTGCAGGACCGTGCCTTTATTCGGCTGCTCTAGGCTCTCACCGCACTCTGCATTTGTGGGGCATCCACCCATTTGCTCCCTGCTGAGCCCCAAAGGGCTGTGGACGAGAGCATTTAGGAGGAGATTTGGCACCTGTATGGTGACCTCAACACGAGGGTCTAAACACGAGGGTCTAAACGCATTCTAAAGGTACTCACGAGGTCGTTTTAAAATGGTGCAGTTTTGCTACTTTGGTCATCATTCCCACGTAGACATTTTACAGTGCAGGACTCCGGGAATTCATCAGCCCCTTCCCCCCAGCCCACTCGGTGTCAGGGTCGTTAGATCCTCTCATCCATCTCTGGGCCACTACCCCCATGTTTCTTGGATTTCTTTCCATCACTTGCACGGTCTCAGGACATCGATGTGGATTCTTACGAGGTTTTTAAGATATCTTTTCTTCCAACTCCCCGAGTTTCTGTTTTGATCCATTTGCTTACAAATAGCTTTAATTAGCTCAGAAAACTACCCCCAGAATTTTTCAATTTCTTTCCTTCTGTTCCAGAGAGAGACACATGCTTCATGCTGGTGATAACGAGACCAGTGGCAACTTCAGAGTGGCATGCACTTTCCTGCAAGGAACTGTAAAGAACAGACACCAAAGTCTTAAAGAGGACAGTTGTAGGCAATGCTTTGAGTCACGACTTCAGAGGTTGAGGTTGTCGGGGAGCTGTCCGTGATGATTGTGGGGTGCGTGTGTCTACACACACATGCACACACACACACCCTACAGTGACAGATGACCTATTGAAATAATTTCAGAGCTGTTCTGTGGTTGCTACGACAACCAATGCTCTCTTGGCTTTCATCTGGCCATGTGACAGGGACTTTGACGTCAGCTGGAGGCAGAGTCTGTGGCTGAGTCCACACAGTCAGAGGCCTGGGAGAATCTGGTGGATGCTGACCACTCCTGCTGCTGCTTGCTCTGTTCCTGCCGCTGCTCCTACTGCCGCACCCCTGCTTCCCCGGGGCGACAGAGCATGGACTGTTAAATCTTGCACTTCTCCGGTGTGAGGTAATTAGCCTGCTTTATACACAATAGTTAGATGTTTGACAGATTACTGCAGTTTTCCCCTCTCTTTTACCTCCTCCAAGTTTATCGTCATGAGCAATGATTGTTGTACCAGGGGAAAAAATGTGAAACAGCTTCTAGTTGCTAATTTTGTGCGTAGTCTCTGGAATTTGGTTAAATTTGGATTAATGTTCTCTGAAGTAAGTTAAAATATAATCGCCTTTCTTGCTCAACACTTGCTAACATGACATTATTCAGAGATACGGATTTTGCAGCTTGAGCCAAATATTCCCCGTTGAATTCCAGGAATCTTCCCTTTCAGCATTGTTTTGGGTTTAAAGACTACAGCATAGTCTTGCAATATGTTACTGTTTGTTTTGTTTGTTTTTTGTTTTTTTTTTTTACAATTGTCACACATTCTGAATCAGTCTAGAATAGTTTGGGATTTGGTTTCTATCTTGTTTGCAGCATGCATAATTAGCAACAATAGGCACAGCGGGGAAAGAACATTATACTTTGAAACAAAAGTTGGTGTGTTTTTTTTTTTCTTGTAAATAGGGTATTCCGAAAATACCAGGGAAACTGTCAACAGCTTCCTGTTTAGAGAAAAATAATCTGGACTATGCCAAGGAAGTTGGGGTGGAACCTCTTACGTGTGTGTGCATGCAGTTGCTTTTTGGTTGTTAGAGCAAAGTGCACATTTTCAGGATCTTCCTCTGAAAATTCAGCTGTGAAGAGAACAGCATTAGATAGCCTTCACTGAGGAGTTGTGCAAGCTGTTCTTATATTTAAGAACTGAAATATTGCGCACGAAGGAAACAATAGCCCTAAAGCTAGATTATCATTGGTAGATGTTACTTTAATTCAAATACAGATATGAATAGTCACTAAAGTTAACTCCAGATCTTGAATGAATAATTTGATAACTGATTAATAAGACCTTTTCTCTCCTTATTCCTATCGCCGTATACAAGGCAAACTGTTTTATTTGCACTGTTGTAGTTCATTTTCTTGCCGAGTTTAGTAATTTTGGATTTTCTATCACTGGATAGATTGGATGGTTTTGTAGCTTATAATTCAAAGAAAACCTCTGGCATTTAAGTTAATCAAAGCCAGCATTTATAACCAGGTTTCTCAATCTTACAAATTCAACAGGAAAAATGGGCAAATATTAGAGCAGCACATGTAATATACTTACTATTTTGATGGACAGGAAATAATGGTTTAACTGTGTATATGAATATACATTTTGTGATATGTGAATTATAGCTCAATGTAATGCAATATATTGTTCTTATTTTTTATATTCCTTATTAGTTTTAGAATTCTGATTGCCTTTATTTTTCCTCTTAAAGATGAGAATTTTGAACAGTATTTAGTTTCAGTGATAAGTGAATAAGTGTGGGTGCATCAGTAGTTTTTCAATAGCTTTCAGTGACTGAATATTCATTGAACTGACTGGCATTTGGTAAGTCTGTTTTTGGCCAGAGACCCCATGGAGGATTTTCCAAAAAGTCTAATGTGCTTACAATCAAGGCACATCTACTGAGGCATCATCTCATCATTTAATTTATCTCATAATTATAGTAACTCAGAGGCCACATTTTTAACACCCCTAGAAATATGTTAATTGATTTGCAATATTTCAAATGAGCACGGATAGGACTGGTAGCATGTCATTTAAAAGCTCTATCTTTGATGGAGTACTTTGATGTTTGTTTCTTTTACGAAAAATAAGTAATTATCATTAGAGCTTAGAGAGCAAAGATATAGCAAAGATTTTCTATATATCTCCCTCTATGATGTTTTAAATTCAAGTTATAAAATGACTCTACTCAGTGTCCTTATAAAACATACTGGATTTCAGCAATGTGAAATATAAGAGAACAAGTCAGTGTCAGTGACAAAATGTCAATGATAAAGTTTATCACTAGAAGAGAGCAACCTTTGCTGTGATCTTAAAAATGCTTTAGAATCTACAGGTTTTTTTTCTCGTGGCAACATAAAAAGAAAATGACTCTCATTGTGCACAGTCATCTACTTACAGGGGTGAGACTGTGCTGATTTCAAGGTCAAGTTTGTTTCAGCTTCAAAGATAGCAGCAAGGAATGATTTGCGCTGACCTGATTGTTGCTTTGTGTATAGTTTAGGGGATTTTTAACCTTTTTGGTGTCATGGGCTTCTTTGGCAACCTGGTAAAGCCTATAGACTTCTCTGAATGATGCTTTTAAATGCATAAGTTAAAGTATGCAAGATTACAAAGGAACCACTTTTGTTGAAATACATTAACTAGATTTTTTAAAAATTGTGATACGTGTTTTGTTAATAATTTATTCTTAAATAGTACAAGCTAGCAGCAGGTATAACTACCATATGAAATAGTGATGAGTGTAAAAAGTATTTCGGAATATCTATACTGACTATAACGTGACGTGAGAATATCCGTGATTTCTCTCAGCGACAAAATCACAGGTACTGTGGTTTGTAGCCTACATTTTAATTAAAAGAAATACTAAATTTCAGGTTGAGACTGGCGAAACGGAGAGTGTCATATATATTTTTCCCATCCAAGTTCCGGATCCCCTTGAATTCTATCCACCCCTGAATTAAATGATATGTAAGCTAGTGATGCCAAAATTTCGTAGAACTGCACTGGACAAAGCACACACCACCATTTCCACATCCAGTTCCACATCTGATTTTATTCTCTGAATGTGTGAATGTCACAGTATTCTTGGAATTTCTGTGTGAAAAGGAACGGTATATCCGGACAGCGACCAAACTATAACTTTCGTTCATTTTCCATAATGAACGTTGAAATCCATAAGCATGCTTATGTTGCATGGACCAGGAAATTCTTACCTCATTAAATAGGAGTGAAGAGGAAGGACTCGTAATGTTAACGCAAGTTATGCAAGTTCAAACCATGGACCACAGGAATAAGACTAAAGTTAGTTACAAAACGGCCTTTATCCACTCAGAGAAAATAAACCAGTAGTACTCAGATGAAGAATGCAGGATGTTATGTGAGATCATTGGAGAACTTATGTAACTTTCCAGTGTAATGTAAGGCACATTCTTGTGTGAATCTATAAGTTATAATGTTACTTCCTTACCCAGGATAGAGCCTGTTAGTTTATCTACCACAGGTCCCCAGGATGCACCACATTCAAAATGAAATGGGGAATGGAGACACTTCCTGAGTAATTTGAACTCAGAATTCTCTTTGACTTACTGGATATTTAAGAACAATACAGGAGGTATTAATATTGTTTAGCGTGACTGTCTAAGCAATTGTCTCGTTCTCATATCAACTTTGACTTTGCAGAAGATATTGCCTAATGTTCTTCTCCAACCTACTAGGTAGCTTTGCAGTTGGTTGGCTGACATCATATATCACTATCTTTCCAGCCCTGCCTTTAGACTGTCCAAAGCTGCCCTTTCTATTACATCAGCGTCCCCCATCTCAGCGTAAGAGAATTGGAGCTGTGACATTTTGTACAAGCTGTTGTCTAAACTCAATCCAAATCCCTAACATTTGAAATGGAAGCTTAGCAATTTTCCTTCATGTGTTCTTGGGGAATTATGAAAGAGGATTTTTCTCAAACATTTTTTATTCATTAGACAAGAAAAGAACACCTGCTTTGGGGACTTTGAGTCTCTGAGGCAACTTGATAAAGAAACTTGGAAAATGTCTAAAATCTCTGACTCCCAGCTGCACTGTTTGCCTCTTTGATGGCAGGTGTTTGAAATTTTAAGTTCAGAAAAGAATGTGCCATTACTCTTCATGAAATCAACTGTCATTTAAATGGTGCCCCATGATGGAAATCCAACTAGAAATAGCATTCCAAAATATAGTATTTTTTATTGTCTCCAGAAGTGATGCCATAAAAGTTAGTGCTCATTAAGACTTTGATATAAAAATTATATGATAAATATTTAAATTCACATGGAGCCATGTTCTCCAAACTAAAGACAGTCTGTTCTTTTTATCCCTGCAGTGAACCTTAGTTTTTTGGGACATATTTCTATAAATGCCTTTAATTAGAGACACAGCATCTCTTTAAAATTTAGTTTACACTAATGTAAAACATAGTATACTCAGCTAACATTAAAGTTCTATCTTTGATTTGCAGGAAAGGAATCTCTAATCTGAACGATATTCAGCTGCTGCTTGTCCTAATGTAAGGATTATTCATATTTTCTGAATTCTGTCCCAATGACAGCAGGAAAACCAAAGTCTGCATATTGCTGTTATACAAGGATGAATCCTTTAAAGGATGATTCTAGATTTTTTTTTTAATTTTATGAATTTAAACCCTATCCATTAGAGGCAAATGTTGAAAAGTGTTACATTCTTCGGCTATCTGCTCAGCTGATTCCCACAGACTTTCATGTGATTCATACAACTAAAACCACAACCAATTTTGTGATGACCATATTTACAACATCCTTGGAGATAAAAAATAGCGTCCCACAAAAGTCATCCCATCCCATGCCTTCCCAGGCATCAGGTGCCACAGGAGGCAAGCATTTATTAACTAGCTACTGCATCCACATTATTACAGGAAGCATTTTGCGCCCCCCCCCCCCCGCAAAACACAATCCTTGTGTGCCACTGGCATGAAAAGCTCAGCTTACTTTATGAACTTCTGATTTTTCTCTGCTTGAGCTTTTATTCAAACATTCAGTCTTTCATACATTCAACAAGTTTTGCATACCTACTGTGTGCCAGGCTTGACACTAGACATCAGGAATGCTACGGTGAACAAGACAAGCAAGTCCCCTTTTAGGGATCCTGTGTATATCAACGGCCAACGTTTCTTCCTCATGGTCATTAAAGAATTATCTTTAAAAGCTAACAAACAAACAAACATGAAAACAAAAGAGACAAGCAAACAACTGGGAGCCATTAGATTTTACACCTGAGTTAAACCTTAGAAGGGGCATTCTTCAGCTGGTGAACAGCCAGCCTAATTTGTGAGCAATCTGTTCTTATCAGTGTCAAGCATTCCAGATCAGTACGCCCAGCCCTATTCTTGGCGGGCCAGAGGCTGTCTTCTAATTCAGAAAAAAATGAGAATGGTAGGAACTGACCTAAAGAATGATTTTCTTTTAGGCAAATATGCTATCTTATGCAAATAACAAGAGTCATTTTATTTTAAGAAAGAAGTCCTTAAATTAGTGGTGCCCAAGTGCAGTTGACCCTTGAACATCATGGGGGTTAGGGGTGCCAACCCTCCATGCAGTCAAAAATCCACATATAACTTTTGACTCCCCGAAACTTAACTACTAATACCCTACCATTGACTGGAAGACTTACCAATACCATAAACAGTCAATTAACGCGTATTTTGTATTTTATATGTATTATATACTGTATTTTTATAATAAAGTAAGCTAGAGAAAAGAAGATGTTATTAAGAAACTCATAAGGAAGAGAAAACAGTTACAGTACTATACTGTATTTATCAGAAAAAATCCATGTATAACTGGACCCATGCATGGTTCAAACCCCATGCTGTTCAAGAGTCAAATATCTACCTATTCTAGCTTTCCTACACTAATTCAGTCAAGATGGGCTTACTGAATAAGCCCAAATCCCCATGGCATAATGCCATTCACTTCTCACTCACCTGCAAATCAGATTTAGGAGAAAGTTTCTTTTTTCTTTTTTTTTTTTAAGATTTATTTATATATTGAGAGAGAGAGAGAGAGAAAACATAAGCGGGAGGAGGGGCAGAGGGAGAGAATCTCACACAGACTCCCCACTGAGCATGGAGCCAGGCGCAGAGCTCCCTCTCATGACCCTGAAATCATGAACTGACCAGAAATCAAGAGTCAGGTGTTTGACTGACTGAACCACCCAGGCGCCCCTAGGAGAAAGGTTCTACTCCACACAGTTATCCAGGAATTCAGACTTCTATCTAGTTAAACGAATCTGGGGAAAATCCTACATCTACAACTTGCAGGAGTTAACTTTGGGCAAGTTAGCTAAGTCACAGTTTTCTTTTCTTTTTTTTTTTTAAGATTTTTTTTTTTTTTAATTTTTTATTTGACAGAGAAAGAGAGCCCAAGCAGGGGAAGCTGCAGGCAGGGGCAGAGGCAGAGGCAGAGGGAGAAGCAGACTTCCCGCTGAGCAGGGAGCCCGACGTGAGGCTGGATCCCAGGACCCCGGATTATGACCTGAGCTGAAGGCAGTCGCTTAACCGTCTGATCCACCCAGGTGCCCCTAAGTCACCGTTTTCTTACCTGGATAATATTAGCGCCTACCTTACTGGTTTTTAAGCCAACTTACTTGGCATAGTAAGTGATGGGTATTAGGTGTTCAATAATGTGAACTGTTATCATTAGTTTTCTACCTCTGGTGGTGCTGCCACCACCACCATTTCCCCAGAAACTATGAAGTACCACTGCCCAAACTGGGGCAGGTATCTCCCTGCTGTTATGATAGCAGCTAACATTTAGGGAGCTAGATAGACTTCTAAGCTCTTTTCAAAGTAACTATTTTTTCTTCACAGTATCCCAGTTTTATAAATGAGGGAACTGAGGCACAGAGAGCTTAAGCAAATAGCCCAGTGTTTCACAAGAATATATAACAGAGTTCTAGGTATCTGGCCCTAGAGTCCTGGCTCTTTACTCACTGTGCTATATTGCTTTTCAAGCTGGAATATATTCTATTTTCCCTGTAAGTCATATATTGCAGCAGATTGTACTCTCCAAAATTGGCCGTATAATTATATCAACTCCCACATACACTTCTAGAATCTTGCCACTCACCATAAAGAGCTGGAGTCTATTGCCCTCCCCTTGAACCTTACATAGGCTTGTGATTGGTCCAACTGATAGAGCACAGTGGAAACAATACTAGGTGACTTCCAAGGTTGGATCATAAAAAGATACAATTTCTTTGTCTCTGGGCTATTCTTTTTCTTTCACATGTGACATTTGCTCTTGGAAATCAACTGCCATGTTGTGAGGAAGCCCAGACTGTATGGAGGGGCCATAGATAGCTGTTTCAGCCAACCCCTCCAGCTTAGACTTCAACCAACAGCCATCACCAACCAGAGATATGAGTGGGGAAGCCTTCAGAGGATTCCAGGCCCTAGTTCTTAAGTCCCCCTAACCCTCCTGATGGGGGCCATAGATGAGCTATCGCTGCTGAGCCCTGCCCTAAATTGCAGATTCTTGAACAAAATAAACATTGTTGTTGTTTTAAGTCCATAAGTTCTGGCATTATTTCTTAAGCAGCCAGAGTAACTGGAACATATGGGGTAATTAGATATGACTAAAGTACCTGTACAAAGAACTAACTTCAGGTACATATAACTTAAATAGGTTTTTATGATTTGGGATAAGTACCTAACTTAATTAAAATAATTTCTAGAGGAAAATATATTTCAGTTACCAAATTACAAATGGGCATCTTGTTTGTAAATTCAGAACAGTGTCCTACATATTAATGCTGCTGTTGGTTCTGGAAGATTTGGGCTACACTGAGACTTGACTGTTTGCCTTAGTAAAATCTCCCTCATTGCTTCTGCCACCTGGGATCGTCTCTGCCAGAGAGGCTGTGTGAATAACAGTACCTGTGCTATTTTCCCTTGGTCACTGCTTAGTCCTCCTTATCTGCTTCTGTCTCCCTTGCTCACACCTGCTCTGTCTAATCTGCTGCCTAGTTTTCTATTGTTAGACCCTTGCTGTCTTCTTGACACTCTCTTTTGGCTCATTTCCAATGCTTCTAAGCCTATTTTTCTGCTCTAATGGTTTACAGTAAAGCTAGGGAATTCCTCTTGGCCAGATAAGATTTAGCTCATTCAGCGAAGTCTTCTTACCAAGCTGCCAAAATGGCAACTGTCCCACTGGCCTGTGGCTCCATGTGTTGGCCAAACCTAGCACTTGGAATATTCAGAAATGTAGCCCTTATATCCTCACTCAGAGACACTTCTGTCTCTTCTGCTGCAGAGATATCAATACCTCTGATTTTCCTCTCACTTACTTAAAAGTCACCCTATCCTAATGGTCTTCCCACCATTCCTTTAGAAGATTAATTATTTTTTTCACTCATTCATTTGTTCATTCACTGTTTATTAATTCTATGTGGTGGGCCCTATTGTCACATACCTATGGAAAGATTTCTTGTTGTCCAAGGACTGGTAAGGTTCCTCCAGTTGTGTCTCCTTTGCTTACCATTGACACCAGGCAGATGTGGTCCAATGACCCAAATCTTTCAATAATCAACACATGTCCCACTTCGTTCAAGATGTCCCAGCTAAGTAGGATACTACAAGCATAATACAGGACCAGCCAGTCTTTGAAAAGGCTGTAGTCCAATTGGGAAGGCTAGACAGCATATGCATCTGAAATTGAAGAGCTGTGTCTTGGTTACAACCTCTCATAATGCCTAGTGTAGTGCGTAACACATTGTATCTACTCCTTAAATCTCTGGTAAGTGATTAATGAATAGATTAACCCTAGAAAGATACGTGGCATTGAGAGGCATCTTCCTTTAGAGAGGAATTAAGCTTTGAACTGGGTCTTAAAGAATGGAGAATATTTGGCATGACCACAGAAGTGAGAGGATCATCCATGAGTAACAAACATCATGGGTACATCCTGGTAACAGAAATTGACACCCATCTGGGATTGAGAAAATGGTTGGGAAAAGGAAAAAAAAAAATCATACAATACCTAAGGTGGGTGTGGTGATCTAGAATTTATCAATTTAAGGTAAGCTGGATTTGATCAGATAGAAGCAGGAAGCTAGGGAAAGTTTGGGAACAGTGATGTATGTGTCAAATGGTGTTATAATATTTTAATAACCCTGTTTACTTTTGCTTTATACAATTTATTTTAAAATCCCCAATGTGTGTTAAGTGTTTCCTTTTTCTCATAGAAAAGTTCTAACTTTTTAAATTAAAAAAATGTGAATTATCTTCTGCCTTCAGTGCTGTGTGAGCATCCCTTTTAACTTTAGCTGGGTGATATCTGTAGGGAGAGCTATGTAACTTCATAGTTTTAAAACTATAATTTGTTTTTAGCAAAGTTATATTCACATAAAATCCAAGCCAGATGAAAAAATGAAGACTTCCTAACATTTTCCATAGAATTATACTATCATGATAATTGATATTAATAATGAAACCCCTGGGACATTGCTTCATTATTCTGATGTATTTTAATTGAGTCATCAACGAAAGACTAAATTATATTCAGTGAAATTTTAGTTGTAACTACATTTCATTATATCTAATCTTTGAAAATTGGCCATCAGTATATGTGTTTGGCAACTATCAGAATGTTTTTTTGTTTTTGCTTGTTTTTTTTCAAGTAGGCTTCATGCCCAACGTGGGGCTTGAACTCACTGAGATCAGGAGTCCCATGCTTTTCTGACTGAGCCAGCCAGGCGCTCCACTATCAGAATGTTCTTAATCAGAATATCCCATTCTCAAGAAAAATATTGTAAATTATACATACAGATGTGTGTACATATATATATATATTTAGTATGTGTGTATAATATATGTACATATTTATATAAATGTTACATATATTTATATACACACACATAGTGAAAGAATAACAAGAACATCATTTGTTAATCCTTACAGTGAAATGTGACCTCACCTACTGATATTGCTGATAACTTTGCCACAGCCCCGTGCAGGTTAGTGCTGTCCCTAAGGTCCAGTGCCTCTCAGGTACTGAATCTGTGATATAGTTGTGAAGTCTCCAATCACATAAGGATTTTAAAGCAATTGAGGATAGAGAGGATGTTATCTCTACCTCGGACAGAGAGCAAAGGCTGTGCTTTATGCTTATAGAACATGACTCGCCACTGCTGTTGGCAATTGTGCACGTTTGGAAATCAATTCTATTTCTTGAGCTCGTTGCACACATTGACGCTTCTTGCTGCCTCCTGGCTATTCGGCAGTAAACGGCTATAGCACCCTTGGTGATCCCTGAATTCTCTTACAAGGCCAGTTGCTGGGGGCGGTTAACTCAAACCACTCACTCTCTTGGGGGCTTTCTTTATTGAGACACTGAGCAGAAGTTTAACTGCAAGTTATAGTTTTCATGAAATTATTTTCTGTCATATCCAGAGGATGTTTTCACAGAATAGAAGCTTTTTAAGAAAGAGACAACCCCTGGTCCAAATTCCATTTTGTGAAAGTAACTATCATTAAAATCTGCTATGTTCCCCTCCAAAAATGTTGGCCAACTTCCAACTTTAAAAGCCCAACCCATTGCTTTTCCGAAAAGAACGAACTTCTTCCTCTGGCCCTCAAAAGAGCCTAGAATGCTGTGTCAGGGCATCCTTGCAAGGAGGATTACTTTGTTAAAGTCACAAAGGGTCTTGTCAAGGGCACAAAACTTGGTTATGTTACAGGTTGACAAAAAGATACTAATTTTGAGATACCGTTTAAAAAAAAAGGAAAGATCTCACTGAAATCACATTAAATCATGTTCTGGATTTAAGAAATGGGACTTTTTTATTGTGGTAAAATATACATAATATAAAGTTAACCTAAAAATTTTAACAGTTTTAAGTGTACAGTTCAGTGGTGTTAAGCACATTCATGTTGTTGTGGGACCACCAACACCATACCGCTCCAGAACTCTTTCGTCTTCCCAAATTGAAATTCTGTACCCATTATGCGCTCACTCCCCATTTTTCCTTCATCCCAGGCCCTGCTAATCACCATTTTACTTTCTTGAAGTAGGTACCTTTCAAGGAAATTTAAAATGAACCTATAATTTCGCTTTCTCTTGTATATACACTCGTCAGTTAGTAAAATCCCTATTCAAAGTCTCCAAATAACTGGAAGTTTCTTAGGTTTACAAGTGGGCAGAGTTTATGCAGAGTTCCATGATGTAGAGATTTCAGACATACAGTGGAGAGGATGGGTTGAAACATGTTTTCTAAACCAACTCTAAATCCTATTCGGTACAATTTTTGCTTAATTATTCAACTTGCCACTTTGCTTGACAAGGAGAAAGCCATTCAACCTGAGACTTTCTGGTCCCAGTGATATAGCCAAATAGTCTTATATTAGCCTTCTACTGATGCTCATTTTAAGTAACTTAAGTATCGAGCAATACATGTTTATGATAAAACATTTGGACAATATAGAAGAACATAAAGCAGAAGATAAACCTCACTCTTAATATTCTACTGCCTAAAGTAACCACAATTAACAGTTTCAGACTAAAAAGCATTATAATTCATTTTACTTTAACAGAAGAAAAAGAACTCTGAAATGAACCTGAGGATTTGAACTTCAGGTAATGATTTCTTTAAAGCGGGAATTTTTGGATTCCAGTGAAATTGAATTGCCAGTTAAAAATTTTAAATCAATCAAATACAAAGAGATTGGGGAATCAACATTTCTTAAAAACTAATGGTTTCTTAATGGGTACAGGCTTAAATTTTCAGTTAGTGAAGTTTAGTTAACTATCTCATGAAGATCAAAAAAGACCATAGGTAATCAAACAAAAATACCTCCGAGGAAATAAAGGGTTTTTAACCAGAGTTCGAAACTTAATTCCACCCTTAGGAATATTATCCTGGAAAAGACTAGATAAAAAGCATAATCTGTAAGAAACACAGTCCATGAAGTTATAAACTTCTTTCAAAAGGCAAAATAAATCATACAATAGGGAAGCAATTATTTTACCCAGTGAACTAGAACTCAGAGATTTTAGAGGAATGCACTGTATTTATTAACCTTGACCACAGAGGCTTACCTTCATGTGCTTCAGACGCCAGTGTTTTTTAGATTCCATTGTTTAAATACAAACTGTGTTTTAGTTTGCTTCATATTTAGACCGTGATTGCCTTTTATGGGTATTTATCTTTCTAGTGTTTCTCATCTTCTTTCTCTTCTCTGGTTGACTTGGAGAAACTTAAATCTTAAGTACATATGTGGCGTGTCATCATTTACTTCTTGATTGTTAAGTGGTCCTTCAATCATGATAACCTTTTGTTTGTTGAAGATTTCTTCACTGCCCTGTTTCCTAATTCAGACTAAATAGGCTGTTCCACTAGGATATCTCTCCATCAGAACTGGATTATTTCCATTGTTTCCAGGTCTACCTATTTCTTGGATTCATTTCCAGTTTTTCTAGAGTATATTTTTGAGTAGTTTCATCAAAACAGCAGAAGAGCTAACTCATTGTAGATTTCATTTTGCCCTTATAATTGAAATATAGATTCAAAATAACTTTCTGCCACAATTTTATGGGCTTTGTTCCAATGTGTTCTAGCAACCCGAAAAGCAGATGCGAAGTCTGCTGCCATTCTCTTTACAGGTAGCTTTTTTACTCCCTCCCTGAGCTTTCAGGATTTTCTCTTTGTATCTGGAGATCATAAAATTCCCCGGGAAGTGTCCAGGTATGTCATTTTTTTTCATTATTCCATTTCAAGCTGTCTTAATCTGAAGATTCAAGGTTTATTCAGCTCAGGAAAATGTCCTGTTATTTCTTTGAGATATTGATTTTCTCTATCATCTGTGTTTTCTCCTTGAATAGCTTTTATTTGGAAGGATATCATATCTTTTAGCCCCAGGAGATACTATATCTCTTCAATCTTGGATCTCTCTCCTCTGTGTTCTTAAATTTTCTCTAATATTTTCTCTTTCGTTTTTCTTTTTTTTTTTTAAGATTTTATTTATTAATTTGAGAGGGAGAGCACACAAGTCAGGGGGAGGGGCAGAGGAAGGGGAGGAAGCAGACTCCCTGCTGAGTAGGGAGCCCGATGTGGGGCTCCATCCCAGGACCCCTGAGATCATGACCTGAGCCGAAGGCTGATGCTTAACCGACTGAGCCACCCAGGTGCCCCTCTCCTTTTTTCCTCTTATGTGCATTCCAAGAATTTCCTCAAATTTGTCTTCCAGATCTCAAATTTTTTGTGTGTGTCATTTCATTTCACGAATTCAACCTTTCTACTCAGGGTCTTTTTAAAATCTTTAATTTTTATTAAAAAATTTGTTTGTTTTTTGTGGCTCCTTTTTCAAAGCAGCATACTCTCGTTTATGGATACAATATTCTCCCAAATTTCCCTGAAAACAGTAATAACACTTTTTTTTTTTTTTTAATTTATCTTCTATGTCCCGTTTCAACTCTATTTCCTTTGGCATCAGTTGTTTTGTTTTTCTTCTGGATCCTTCTCTTTTATGCTCTTTGTTTTTCTTAGGTAACTGTTGCCTTTTGACTGGCCCAATCATATTCATAAATGAAGTGCTGGGTTGACTAGTAGAGGTACCTGGTGGGGTTTCCTTGGCAGTTACATAGGAATGTCCTTCTATCATGCTTCTCATGCAGGGCAGATGAGGCAGGCAGGCTGATGGCAGGCACCTTTGAGAATAAGAAGCAGGTAGGCAAGCTTATGACTGCCCAAACTGCCCAAGTCAGGAAGACTATATTTTGAGCAGTGAACTGCATAGGTGTACTGCCCTTTTGTGCAGAGTTTAGAGGGGGGCAGGAAAAGGTGGGGGAAAAAGCATTCTGCAGAGCCCTTCTATTAATTACCCTGTCTGCTCCTTCTCTCTGTGGCTCTAGACCTGAATTCTCTGGGGTTCTGTTGGGAAGAACAGCTCTCACCTCTCCATCATCTCTCTCTGAAACCTAATCTCTGTGGCGGTTTTTATTGGCTCAATCCAACCATGTCTGTTTGCTATTTTCCAGAAATTTTAAAAAAATTTCTGTCTACAGGGGTGCCTGGGTGGCTCAGTTGGTTAAGTGTCTGTCTTTAGCTCAGGTCATGATCCCAGGGTCCTGGGATCGAGCCCCACATCGGGCTCCCTGCTCTGCAGGGGAGCCTGCTTCTCCCTCTGCCTGCTCCCCCCGCTTGTGCCTCTCTCTCTCTCTCTCTCTCTCTCTCTGTCAAATAAATAAAATCTTTAAAAAATAATTTCTGTCTACAGATGGTAACCTTTTCTGATTTCCATCCCTGTTACAGATTATTCTTTTTCATACATATTTTCTGCCATTTCAGTGGAAATTTTGGAGGATTTTAAATTTGCATGCTTAGTGTGCCGTGCTAGAGTGAAGTTGTAGTAACATTCAGAATGCTTATCCCAGTGTGTTAGTGCATGAGACCAGGGCATGTGTCTTTTGCTCGACGAGACCATTTCTCTTTCTTTCATGGCCCCAGACAGCACTCTCAACCCTGGTTAGACGTATGACCAAAATGGATCATTTATACAGAGAGCAAAGTGAAAGAAGATGGATCACATGAGCTGATTCCGTCATTAGACTCATAATGTCTGCCTCCATCAGGTACCCCCTCATCCTTCAGGACTCCACTCAAGCCCTGCCTTTTCTAGGAAGCCTTCATAACTTCCCCAGTACTCTTGCATAATACAAACTGCTATTATAACACTAACCACACAGTTTTATAATTTCCTATTGTCTCTTCCATTAAACTTCATGCTCCCCGAGGGTAAATGAGGTGCTTTGTTTCATGTCTGTATCCTCAATGTACCCCACAGGGGCTGGCATGCATTAAATGCCCAACACAGGTCAGATAACCAAGTAACTGAATGAATGAACAAACTTGATATTGACCTTGGAAACAGGTGTGTTGTATTTCTTTGCTGAAAACAAGACCACTGACCTCCTGATTGTCAGGAGAAGTTTTGGGAAGGGTGTTTCAGGCAGGAGGAGCATTATGGGGAAAAGCCCAGGGCAAACTGGGGCATGGCTTTTTGGGGGAACTGGTAGAGGCTGTTCTCAAAGTTGCTATAGATAATTGGTTCATCTAAATACAATCTCTAATTCCTGCTGTGTCCTTTTGTGCTGAGTGGCAGTCTTATTTCAAGGTTCTTTGATCTTTGCCAGTTCAGTGAATGCAGATCTAATTAGAACTGTTGTATTTTGGCAAAAATGCTGGTGCCCCAATTCCTTAGGTGTTGATAGAGTATCCTTCCTGGTTCTTTATAATCACGACTTGAAACCTACAGCAGTCTTCTTTGCCAGTTTACATGAAAGGATCCGCTTACACTTGTTTTTACTATCATTACCAGTATTGAGCCCTCACTTCACAAGAACAGCGTGAAACCACAGACAGTTTAGAATGGGGCTTCCAAGCCCTCCTGGGCTCTGGTAGCCTGCTGGAAATTGGTAAAGCAGGGGGCCGTCCGTTGCAGAGCTCTGCCTCTCACATGATCACCTGGCAGAACTTCCTTGCTCCAGTGCCTCTGACCCCATTCACCATCTGAAAGTCCTCTCCAGAAGCATCTGAGGACCTCGCCTCCCATTTCTGGAACTTAATAAAAAACTACTGGTTTTCAGAGCAAGTAGGCTCTCAATTCTGGGTAATTAATACGTGTCTTTTCATTTCAAGATGTGTTATTCTATCCACATAGCAGGTGTTCAATAAATAGTTGTCAGATGGGTGGAAGAATGAATAAAATCCAAGAGGGATTGGGTTTGCCTTTTTGAAATTAGACTCAAGGAGCACATTTGCTGGAAATTACCCCAGGTGGGTGCTGGGGTCTGCTTCGGATTGCAGGCCATTGATTGCTTCCATCTCGGTCATTTCAGTTTTGCCACATCCTACACACGTCCCCCATCTCTTGTCTTTGGGGCCAGTTCACTCTGGCATTTAGACTCTCACTAAACACGTCTCCGTAGGGTCCTTTTATTTGTTCCTAACACAAGATTGTCTGGGGAATATGCTGCTCCCTGTGGGCTCGCTCCTCACCTGCCGAGGCAGAGACCCTGACTTAAAGAGCGCGTCCATCACACCCCCAACTCAGCGTCGCATTGGGCTTGTTTTTAAGAGTAAAGCTATGTGGCGCCCCCCAGCAGACTGGTGTTAGATGTGGGACAATGTAAAGCAGGACATGCCCAGGTATATGACTCAGGAGTACCTTGACAACCATCAGTGAAATGCCAGGCTGTGCTAATAGGAAAATGAGGTCTGGGAATGCTAACGGTATAAAGTGACTAGCATAAAGGGACATGTTTTTGGCAGCCCTGGCAGTAGTCAGGGCTGGAGACATAAGGAGAGAAATGGCTGCATGAAGATGACACAGGAAGAGAAGTTCAAGTCCTCTCATTATTCAAAGTCCCAGCTGAATCTGAGCTGCTGGGTCAATGGGTGGGAGCACCAGCCCAACTAACCCCCACAAGCTCTTGGCTGGGATCTTCCCACTAGCCTGGGAGGAGAGGCACAAAGTCTAAACGCAAGTCCCAGCACTGGGGTCAGAATCGCAGTGGTGTGGTTTAAAAACAAGGCTGAAATGAGAACTTTGTAATCGGAATCTAGAAGGCTGGGGCTTGGGATTTGCCTCGTCACAAGATTTTCTAGGTGATTCTTAATTCTCGGCAACTAACCCTTGACAGCCACCAGCACCTCTTAATCTTCTCAGTCTACAAGGATCTCTTGCTGTGGACAGACTGCCCAGCACCGGGAGTTTCAGCCGAGCATGTGGCTGGTCTGCACATGGCATGAAGAGGCAAGCTCTGTGCCCTTGGATCTATTTATTTGTTTTCTTTATTTTTATTTATTCTATATTTTTATTTGAGTATAGTTGACACACAATGTTACGTTAGTTTCAGGTTTACAACTTAGTGATTCGTCATTGAATATATTCCTTATGCAATGTCTTTTATTCCCATGACTTATTCATTCTAGCTGGAAGCCCATACTCCCCTTCACCATTTTACCCAACCCCCACCTCCCCTCTGGCAAGCATCAGTTTGTCCTTCGTATTTATAGATCTGATTCTGATCTATAGATCTGATTTGTTTGTTTATTCATATGATTTTTTTTAATTCCACTTATGAGTGAAATCATATGGCGTTTGTCTCTCTCAGTCTGACCTATTTCACTTAGCGTAATACCCTCTAGGTCCATCCATGTTGTTGCAAATGGCTGTGCCCTTGGATTTAACAAGTGTTTCTAGAATACGGGCACTGCTTTAGGCCTTGAAAGCAACCCTTGCCTTTAGGGATCAGTAAGTTATGAAGTCACAATCTACGCTCTCAACTCAACATGACCACTTAGCATCACTAGCATCACGAAAAACTCCTGTTGTGGATATATGCCACTGGTCACAAAAAGATCTGATGCAAATAAAAAGTCATCAGCCCAGATGACTACCACAACTAGAAAACAACTCCAAGTTCCTTATTTGTGAGGAGCAACCTAAGGATGGGACTAATTCACAAAGCTTACAACGGAGCCTATAGATCTCTTAAGTAGGGTTATCAGATTCAGCAAGTAAAAACACAAGACACCCAGTTAAATTTGCATTTCAGATAAACATAAAATTTTTTTCGTTATAAGTACATCCCATGAAGTATTTAGGACATACTTATGTTCAAACATTAATTGTTTATTTATCGAAATTCAGATTTAAATGGACTTCCCATATTTTATCCGGCAGCCCTACCCCTATGCTTACTTAGGGACACTTCCCAAAAGATCAAGGCTGCTAGATTTGGATATCTGGTCATATTAAGTTGACAAGAGTAGAGGGCAGGGAGCATGCCCTGTTGTCTTCGCCTTCCTTAGACAGCCTTCTTTAGCGTGTAGCACTCAGGGTATAATAAATACACAAGGAGTCGGTGTCAGATGGTTCTTATTCAAAGGAAGCTAACCTCGGTGCTGGCCTCATAGGCGCTGTAGAGGAGGAGAGCCCGGCTAGCCACACACACACAGTGGACCTCCTCACATCCACAGCAGTGAGTGCCTCCACCCTGCCTCACTGCCCATGCTCTCCATCACTCGTGACACGAGATCGTGGTTGGCAGGGGCTGAAAATTGTATCTTGCAACCTAAATATGTCTCTTTCTCTTAGAGCTCTTTCTGCCTTCATGGGAGTAAACCTCACTTCAAATATTGTGAGTTAGCATAAAGGTTTTATAAGTTCAATCCCATTTCCCCACTGGTTAACGTGATCGTTGTAGCATTCCATCTCTGTTTTAGAATGATTTTTTCACCCCAAGAGTAATAAGTTAACAAATTATGCACAAGTGGGGGTTTCTATTTCAAGAAAACTTTGTTAAGTGGAAGAATGCTTTGGTTATTTTCTTTCATTGTAGGGCCCCACTCTCTTTGAGTTGGGGCACACCTATTTCCAGGAAACTGTCTGTCAGCCAGACAGCATCGGTTTTCTGGGAGGGTGCCAAGGAACCAGTGTCCTTTTCTTCTGATTTATTTCCCCAAATTGCTCTCCAGAAGACAGGTATTAATGGGAGGAAAGAAGAGCAGCCATCTATGGGTGATTGGTGAGTCTGGGCGGTCTGCTTCGTTGCAATCCACTCCGGTTCGCATGTGTAACTACTGGGGCTTTCTTGGTAATATTTAAGGGGAAAAATCACTCAAATCCCCTTGTTTGTCATAGGCATTTTAACTTTGGCTAAGTAGTACCTGATGACCACCTGAATTAATCATTTCTCATTACCCACCTTTGAGGTAAGTTAGCATGAATCCCTCATTATTGCGTGAGAAAACCAAATCCCAAAGAAGCCGATTCTGGCCCAACAGTACATGGTGATCAGTCAGGCCTGGGATTCTTAAACCCTCTTGCCTCCTCCGGGTAAGCAGATTGTCATCTTTCACCACCGTGGGATGTACAAAGACCCAAATGTAGAAAACGTGTTTCCACTTACAAACATAGCCCTATGTTTGGGACAGGAGTTTTCAACTCTAGTGTCATACAAGATCGCCTAAAATGCCAATGCTAAGGTCTCACTCCTGGGGATTCCTAGTCTTTTGGTCTGGGGGTGGCCCAGGCATAGGTTTCTTGTTTTTTTTTTTTTTTTTTTTAAGATTTTATTTATTTATTTGAGAGAGAGAATGAGAGAGAGAGAGAGAGTATGAGAGGGGAGAGGGTCAGAGGGAGAAGCAGACTCCCCGCTGAGCGGGGAGCCCGATGCGGGACTCAATCCCGGGACTCCAGGACCATGACCTGAGCCGAAGGCAGTCGCTTAACCAACTGAGCCACGCAGGCACCCCTGTTTTTTTTTTTTTTTTAAAAAAAAGCTTCCAGGATGCTCATGTGCAGGGAGGGTTGAGAATGTTGGTCCAGGCAAAGTAAACAGGGGTTCATGGGATGCTGAAGTTTCAAATCTGACCCAGTGATGGTAGGTCTCTACCATCTTACCATTAGAGACCCTACATATGGAGTCTCTGGTGACATAAACATTTAGCCTGGTTTAAAAGCATTTTGTTACGAGAAAGAGAACATCAGCGCAGAGTAGTTTCCTAGTTAACTCTAGTAGAAATATATTGCTCTGACAGAGGGACAGGGAGAGGAGAACAGACCCAGGTTATGGTGTGCTGACCAGACTGCTGAGGGAGGGGTGATGTTGGGAACCCAAGCTGCCCCAGGATCATGACCACAGAAGAGTGCCGTACTCTTGGGCAGTGGTTCCAGAAGACCTTGTTTGGCGGGGAGGGGTGGATCAAGGGAGGCTTATTGATTTAGAGCAGCATGCACTCTGAGGTCAGACTGCCTAGGTTCAAATAATCCTGGCTCTATCACTTAAGTTCTGTGACCTTGGGCAAGTTCCTATCTCTCAAATGATCAGTTTTCTGATTTGGAAAACAGGTAAAAATGCAACTACCTCATCATTTGTTGGGACAATGAAATGAGATAATACATGATATGATACCTCAGTGCTCCACTCCTCAGTCTTTCCAAGGTAACTAGATCTCTGTGAAATTTTCTTGACTAAAATGGGGTAGACCATTACCTTTGCCTTCAAGGTAACTAATTCTCACAAGGCAACACAAGGTTAGACTTAAAGTAGTGAGCCATATGTTGACTCAGAAGCAAGAGATTTCATGTATAAAACCTTACAAGAGAGCCCCTTGGCCTCAGAGTAAGCAGGGTAAAACCATGGGGTTCAGGGTCAGGCTATGTCCTTGGACCAAAGAATGAGAACAATTACCAGGAAGCCAAATGCGGTTAGGACAAGACTCAGGTCAAAGAGGATGGGCAGCTACCAAAGTCAGAGGTTACGCAGCCAAGCCCCAGAAAATCCGTGATCCAGAAACCAGGGAAAGTGCCTGAGGCTAAAGAAGGTGGTTGTAGGAATACCCTTCCAAAGCCCCTGTTGGGAACCCGCACGGCTTCTCTGTTCTCTGCCTCCTTTGAAAGTTGCTTAAAGCCAAGGAGGTTCTGGAAGTGAGTATCTTAGCGGACCCTTCCGACAAGTGGGAATACAAGTTTTGTATTCTGCAAAAAAAAATATGGCTTCTAGATCAGAGCCCTCTAACTCTGCTCAAAGACTGTGGACCTATCAACATTTCCCACAGTGGGACCCACAGAAGGCAGGTTCTATGGGATGTTCCACAGTTAAACATATTTGCTGGGTAAAGAAAATTTAGCATGCTTCTTAATTAAAAAACTTTGCAGTGCTTTTAATTTGCTTGTAAATGTCTAAGGGGAATATATGGTAAGATGTGTTTCCCAAACTAATTTGGCCGTGGAACCCTTTCTTCTTGGGACCTAACTCCTATGGCTCTTTTGCCATCTTAACTCCTGAGGCTTTTGCCTTAAAACCCTTTCCTCACTTCTCAGGGGTGTGTAGAACCCTCTATGGCCTCATTCCAGGTCCCTACCATTCACAGAAGGAATAAGATGAGGCTATTAACTGAAGGATGGCAGGCCCGTGTCCGTCTTGATCTTCTCTCTGGCACAAAGTTGGGACTCAGATAGTGCCTATTTGTAGAATAATTATTCATTAAATGAATGAAAGAAAATAATCTAGTTACTATTTATAACTCCAATTACTGCCATAGAAAGTGCCTTGGGTGTTCAGGGTTAAATATTCAACTGACCTACTCTTGCTGGGCTGGGTGGAGGGGGGAGGGAGTGTTTTCTGAGATTATTTTGTTAATAGGACCAAGAATCAAGGGATGTGAGTTACGGTCTTAACTTGGTGCCATTCTTTTCCACCTATCCAAAATGACTTTTTTTTTTTTTAAAGATTTTATTTATTTATTTGACAGAGAGTGAGACAGCGAGAAAGAGAACACAAGCAGGGGGAGTGGGGGAGGGAGAAGCAGGCTTCCTGCTGAGAGGGAACCCAATGAGGGGCTCAATCCCAGTCAGTACCCTGGGATCAAGACCTGAGCCGAAGGCAGGTGCTTAACGGCTGAGCCACCCAGGTGCCCCCAAAATGACTTCTTAATAATCTTGGCATCCCACTTCAAAACAGTCATGGAAGTAGTTTGCAAAAATTAAACTCTCCACAAATATAAAATATAATCTTAATGATTCCCTTATGAATTAGACCCGTCTGTTAATGTTCTGTTGGGTCCTTTAGTATCTCGTCTGATCCTTTCTGAAAATCCAGGCATAGGCAGTAAAGGCGACCACCAAATATGTTTTATAATCATAGGCTTCAAAAACTAATGACATACTACATGTTGGCTAATTGAATTTAAATTAAAAAAAAGAAAGGAAGAAAGTTGCATTTGACATGGAAAAAAAATAACCATAGGCTTTGCACGTTTAAATGGAGAAGAGAGATGGAACAAGAAGAATGGGCTCTTTTCTTTGACTCTTTTATAATGAGTAGTGTTTATTTTCAGCAGTTTCCCAAATAAGTAAAGCTTTTCTTCTATGCTTCGGGCTCCTGCGTCCCAGAAATGATGCATTTTTGTGAGTTTTCTCCCACTCTGACCCACCTTGACTTGTTCATCTGGAGGTATTATGATGCTAAAGTGATTTGCTGCTAGAACTCTGCAGAGGGTCCTGTCAGACACACAGCCCAGCCGCAGCTCCTTACTGCTTGTGGGTTCACCCCTCTGCCACTTACTGGATGGCAGTCACTTTTTAGTTTTGTTTTTTGGAGAGGGTGGGCAGAAGGAGGGCAGGCAACTTGATAGGGAGGAACTGGGGCTCCTATCCAGTCCACAGGCTGCAATGACAAGGAAAGAAAGCTCATTCGTTTGAACTCTTGTGCATTGTAAGTTACACTTGACTTGGGGAGTTAAATTTAAACCTTATTAGTGCACATGATAATGTATAAAAATACAGCGACCATATTATCTTAACCCTGAATTGTAACACAGTCTAAAGATTTTATGTTTTTTAAACATGTGTATTAACAGTCTTCAACCAGTATGAGGATTAAACCACATTTTAGTTGTAGATTAAACAAGTCACTGTGTTGAAAATAAAATTATTTGAAATCATGACTTTTGGGAAATCTGGGCTATGTCTGTCTCTCCCTGTGCTCTGGGGGAGCAAAAGAGACTTGGAAGTTCACGCTGTTTGCCAAGTGGGTCAAGAGTCCCTGTTGTCCCGGATGACCGCTAGCACACAGAGGCAAGCCACGCACTCTAACATTTTTTTTTCCCGGTAAAGAAATAGCAACTATTTGCCATCCTACTTCTTTGCAGGAAAGCAACAAGGTGTTTGTGTAGTAATTCTGGTATTTTTAATCATTTGTGCAGTGTAAATTATCACTATCACAGAGTAAGAAGGAGCCGGTTGACAAGGAGACGATAGGAGGTAATGGGGAAAATCCAGAAAAAGAAAATAATCACAATAATTTCAGCTAACCAGTATAATGCCAGGTTTAGATGAGATTTCCTTAAGAGACTTAGTCTAGTGTGCCAGGCACACAGCTGTTTGGAGCTCTTGACTGGAGAAATGCATAATACAAGAGAACCAACTAATGTTCCTTTGGCTGTTTCAAAGCAGTCTGGTATCTACACAGAAACATCAGTTACTGTGGTGTCCACTTGGAGAGCACAGGGATACACAGCAGGTTTTCCAAAAACCAAAGCCTGCTGTCTGAAATGTATGGCCACAAAGAATGCATTTCTGAAATCTGATGTTTCCTGGCTTAATCAAATAGCAATGATGATGGTTAGGAACCTTCCAGAGCTATAGGACTCTTTTTCATGCTCAATGACTGGGACAACAAAAGCCTCATCAGCCTGCTAATGATCTTCACTCTGCTGTTTGAATTCTATTCCTGGGCTGCTGGTTCTTCCATCAGTGTTTGTCTATTCTCTGTTCAGTCCGGCTGGCCAGCATTATCCAGAGTCCTGTGAATGTAAGTGGCTCAGCCCTGGTTAATGAGGTTATTTGATTTCTTTTCTCCCTGGTGGCTAATTTTGTTTGAGACTTCACAGTGCTTCTAAATTTATATTTGTAAACAAACAGGGACACTCTCTTCTTCAAGTCATTTATTTGACTCAAAATTAGGAAGACCTTTTAACCTTTGTACAATTGATCTGATGAAAGTTGCTATTGTAGGTGGGTATTGAAAATGTTCACAAGTGTCTCAGCAAAAAAAAAAAAGGGGGGGGGGGACTTGCATTTCACTTCCAAACATGCCTGCCTGTTTTAGATTTGTAAAGCTGTGGGTCAGTGAGTGAGTGTGTCTCAGAGGATAGCGTGCCTAGGTCTTCTACTCCTGGGTTTTGGAAATATGTAGAGTTTACAGTCAATGTTCAATTAAAAGCTCACAGGTAGTATATTATAATTCATTTTCTTTATGAAGAGGGAGAACCAGATCAATGAGGACATCACTGATGGGCTCTTTGAAGCACCAGAAGACATTAATCTCATGGATTCAAATAAATTTGGTATAGGACTTCTAGTTTAATGCTGGACAATATTGTTATAAGACACTTCGGGTATGGACATTGTCTTAGTTTCTTATGACTGCCGTAACAAATCCCCACAAATGTAGTGGCCTGACACCACAAGTTTATTATCTTACAGTTCTGGAGGTCAGAAGCCTAAAATGGGTCCACAGAACAGAGCTCCCTTCTGGAGACAGTAGAGGACGGTCTTTCTTTGACTCTTCTAGCTTCTGTGGGTTGCCTGTGTCACTCTGACCTCTGCTTCTTCTGTCTTGTCTTCTCTCTGACTCTAACACTCCTGCCTCCCTCTTATGAGCATCCTTGAGACCACACTGGGCCCACCTGGGTAATCCAAGATGACCTTCCCATCTCAAGATTCTTGACTTAATCATATGTGCAAACCCTCTTTTGCCATGTAAGGCAACATATTCCCAGGTTTCAGAGATTAGGACATGGACATCTTTGGGGCTCATTATTCTGCTGACCACACACAAAGTAATACACCCTTTGTACTCAGTTTTCTCATTGGTCTTCCCACAAAGCTGAAGGAGTTCATTGAAGCTCTGGTGAGCAGGGGTGGACCATGAATTTGAACTTAACATGCTGGAAGAGAGACCTCCTATGAGAAGAAAGCCTGCTGTGGAATCTGCTCTGTCTAAGGGAAGCTTCCAGTGGGTACCAAATTGGTGTTTTCTCCTTTTCCACCAAAGTCTTGCAGGCCTAACGTGTAACTCATTACACAGCATCAGAAGCTGTGGGGGTAGCATTCATAAGCACCAGGGCTCTCGGGGGCGCCTGGCCGGCTCAGTCGGTAGAGCCGGCGACTCTCGATCTAAGGTGCAAAGGATGTAGCACATGCCTAGCATGTAGTTTTTCCCCGTGAGTGGGGGTCATGGTGGCCTGCCCTGGTGCTGAACTTCCAGGTACACCAGAGGGCAAGAGTGGACACGAGCAGGACAGAGGGCCCTGGGAGGCCAAAGCCATGCGTGTTAATATATGAGGCAGGCCACCAGCATCACGCAGAGGCTAGTGGAATTCTGCACTGTCATTGAACGTGCAGCATTTGCAGACGGAGTCTGAGAGCTTTGTAATAAGACCCAGAAATGGGAAGGCAAACCCACTGGAATGAGGAGTGGGTCATGACCTTCTCAACATCACAGAAGAAGAGGATCCCAGAGGGTCCCAATTAGCTCAGTCCACGGGCAGTTCCTTTAGCCATGCTGGATCGGCTGACCGTGGCCGACACCTGATCCTCTGTCAGATTTACAGCTGTACAAATCATCATTTGCTGGCTGACTTACTCCTACAGAATGGATAATACCATCTGATTCCAGAATGTGCCTTCAGCTTTAGTCTCAGTAATCCACTTTATTGTCATCCTAAATCCTGATTTTAAAAACCTTCTCCAGATGTTGTTAGATATATGAATGTGGACCCAGTGCATTCTACCTCCTGAAAGCACTAATGTTTATTGAATATTTACTCTGTGCCAGACATTGCAAGTGGTAGCTGCCTCAAATATATCTCATTATTTATTCCTTGCATTAGTGCTATTATAATTCTAATTGATTTCACAGATGACAAAACTGAGGCTTCTAAAATCTGAGTAACTTGCCAAACTTAAGGGAACTTGTAAATAGTGGAGCCAGGCGTCCAATCCAAATTTTTCTGTTCCCAAACCCCAGATTCGGGCACTCAAAGGGAGAAAAACCAAGTGATAATAAAATAATAGCAGGAATGACAACTACTTCTAAAATGGAAACATATCCATAAGTGGAAAACAATGAGTTGCAGGGTTATATGTAGGTTATGATTAGATTTTTGTGAACTAAATAGGAATGTATATATGCGTATATATATAGTTGTATATGTTATACTTTATATGTTATATATTCATATATGTGTTTTACATATACATTTTGCATATATGTATATTTTTAGGTAGATACATATTTATATTTATGTTGAGCTTTTTTGAAAACTGATGGAAGTTTTGGTCCCTTATCCTTAAAAATGCGTCCACATACATGCACACAGACTTTCTCACACAGCTCTAAGAAGTTAAGATCAGGGATCTCAGGCGCCTGGGTGGCTCAGTTGGTTAAGCGACTGCCTTCGGCTCAGGTCATGATCCTGGAGTCCCGGGATCGAGTCCCGCATCGGGCTCCCTGCTCGGCGGGGATTCTGCTTCTCCCTCTGACCCTCTTCCCTCTTGTGCTCTCTATCTCTCATTCTCTCTCTCGCAAATAAATAAATAAAATCTTTAAAAAAAAAAAAGATCAGGGATCTCTAACATATATGTATGACATATAGAGAATAATCTGGAAGGATATTCATAAATTATTAATCATGCTCTTTGAGGGATGGGATTGTTAGAAATTTTTCACATTATCCTTTATACTTTTCTGTGTTAGTTGAATTTGTTTCCAATGAAGAGCATGCATCATTTTTATAACCAAGAAAAAAAATTTTAAGATTGTGAACGAAGTTCAGTTGTTCCAACTTAAAATGGAATTTACTGCTTATTTTTCTCCTGCTGACCAGGCTTCTAAAGTTTGTGTCATAACGCAGAGATGATGGAGAGACCTCTGTAAAAGCTGTAAAGAACGCCTCTGTGATGTGTAGTAAATGCACTACCTATGGGCTCTTTTGTAAAAAACAAAACAAGGCCACTCTCCATAAAAGTTAGTAACTGAAAATAAGTAGGTGTGTGTGGGAAAGCGTGAAAAGGCATTTCTGAAAGCATTATCAGTGTTCTCCCCTGGGAACGGGAAGGGTGCATAAGGCTTTCGGCGGAGCTCTGTATGCGAGAAATAAAGCACCAGGCACGCCTAGGAACGTATGCTTTGTAAGAAGTGCACGGGAACGAGGGTCGTGCTACATTGCCGAGGAGAGGAGCTACAGTTGGAAATGACCTCTTAATCCTCAGTTCAAGCTAGTCTGGCACTAATTGAAATGGCTGTTTCCAGGGCATCCTGTTTTAAACCAGGGAGTTTCCTTAAGCTCGGTCACCTGCTCACTCTTGCTGTCCCTTGAATTGAGGTGTCAGGCTCATCATCTTACGTGGTAGCACCGGGTTCGGAAGACACTCTCTCTCCTCATTCTTACCCCTCTCCCACATATACACCCCCTTTCTCTTCAGGGAATTTCCATAAGGCTCTGTAAGCAAATCTTATTCTGAACCTGAACAAAGATTCCAGGAGCAACTTACTTTTCACTAAGGAAAAAAAAAAAATTAATGATGCAGTTTTTAAAAGGAATCTGTCATATTGCAGCCTGATTTAATCTTGGTATATTGGATTTCTGTACGTGTTGGGCTTTGACAATAGGCAGAGACCCCAGGCGTTCTCACTGTCGGGCTAGCAGTGAGCCTCTTGCCACAGCTCCCCATCTCCAGAACAGCGGCCTCTTCTGTTTCACGTAGCACCTGCAGGAGGAGCAAATGTTTATGAAGCTCCCTGGATCCATACCAGCGTGCTAGGCAAGGAAGGGCACCTGATCTGAAAATAGCATTTGCACACTACTACTTGTTCCTCTCCCCGGATCTGATGTAAGGGCCATTTTCCTGCAGTGCTATGTATACAAGTCCACGTAAGGATGTCGTATTATCCACTGCCTTCCTAAAGGTTGGGACTGGAGAAGGACATAAATCTCTTTGCACACTGCTCAGCACAGTTAGGAGCTTTCCACATCCCCTGAAAATCCTGATAGTTACCATTTGCCCGGGGCCCTCGCAGTCCTGATCTCCCTGAGGGAGGCAGGCTCGACGAGTAGCAGGCTGTTACAGGAGGCAATAAATAGACTGTCGTGGTAAAGAATCCCTGTTTTAAGTTAGAACAACCTGGAATTAAATCCTGGCACAGCCACTGACTAAATGTGGTTTTAGAAAGTTTCTCACTTTCTCTTAACATCTGTTTCCTTGCATGAAAGACAGAGGTATTAATGTCTGCACTGCAAAACCATTAGGAGGATTCAATAGGCTGTCACATGTAGAGTACCTCGCGCCACCGTTAAGCACTCCGTAAAGGACCGCTAATGGTAATGCTAACACGCCGTTAGCTCTCTCGTATTTAAAAAAAAAAAAAAAATCCTTCTTTTGGTCCCCTTTCCTCTGTTGTTTTTTTTCCATCCCCTTGAAAAGCTCTTTCAAAGAGGGCTCATACTCACTGTCTCCAACTTCCCTTCTCATATTTACTCTTAAACCCACTCCACCAGGCTTTGGCCCCACCTCTCCAATGCTGTTTTTCTTGTCAAGGTCACTGATGGCCACTGAATTGCTAAATACAATGGCATTTACCAATGGCAGTGACCAGTCGGCAGCATTTGTTAGAAGAGAACACTCCTTCCTCCTTGATGTGATTTTCTTCTTGGCTTCAGGACAACACGCTTCCTTGGTTTCCTCCTGTCTCTGTGGCTGCTCCTTCTCAGTCTCTGTGGCTGAGGTCCATGATATTTAGACAGTGCAGAGACCCAGAACTCAGGAACCGTTCCTCTTTTCTATCAATATTTATTCCCTCAGTGATCTCACCCAGTCTTCTGGCTTTAAATACTATCTTTGCCAGTGATTCCCAAGTATATAGTACCAGCCCTGAGCTCGGTTCCAAACTCCAAACTCATATCCAACTGCCCCTGGACTTTCCCCTTGATATTTAGCACCACACGTTAATCAGGTTCTCCGGAGAAACGGAGCCAATAGGATGGATGGATGGATGGAAGGATGGATGGACGGAAGAATGGATAGATGGATGGATGGATGGATGGATGGATGGATGGATAGATGGATGTTTATCTATTATAAGGATTATGGATTCAGGCAAGTCCCAAGATGTATAAGGTGAGTTGGCAAGCTGGAGAGGAGAATGGTGGTTTAGTTCCAGTCTGAGGCCAAAGGCTGAGAACCAGGAGAGCCAATGGTTTAGTTCTGGTCTGAAAACCAGCAGGCTCAAGACCCAGGAAGAGCTGATGTTTCAGTTTGAGTCTAAAGGCAGGAAAAAGCCTGTGGCCCATTTCAAAGGCAGACAAGCAGGAAGAATTCTCTCTTACTTGGGGAAAGAGTCAGTCTTTTTGTTCTATTCAGGCCCTCACTTGATTGGATGAGGCCCACCCCATGTCTACTGAATTCAAATGTTAATTTCATCCAAAAGCACCCTCACAAAAACACCCGGAATAGTGTTACACCAAATACCTGGGCACCTTGTGGCCACTCCTGATCTTCTGGACAAGATTACTTTACCTACACCTTTCCTTGTATTGGTTGACAACTACATCCTTCCAGTTTATCTTGAGCCAGAAACCTGAGTCACCCTGGACTCCTCACCTCCTCTCACATCTCACATCCAGCCTGTCACAAAATTCTGTTTACCTTCAAAACAGTTCCAGAATTCGGCCACAGCTTGCCACTTGCACTGCTACTACCCTAATCTGAGCCACCTCTTCGCTCATGGCGCATTGTTGTGAACACCATCCTTGAAATTGCTGCTGCCAGTTTTCTTGCTCTCCTTTTATCCTGTAAGTACTTCTCACCTTTTACAGACCATATAATTTCCTTATTCATGCTGGTTGTTGTTTTTCCTTCGGCCTCAGGCAGATGGCCTAGAACGGTGCCCGATATACACGCAATAAATGTTGGTTGAGTGCATTGCCATTATAGAGATGAGGAGACTAGGCTCAAAGGAAGTAAGAATTTGCAAAGGTGACACAGTTCATAGGGAGTAAAGCGATTCTAAAGTGGTAATTAACAAAGTCACAGGCAAGAAGCACCAATCGATGTTAGGTACCTTTCTGCAGCACTGTTGTTGGGCATCTCATTTCCATTTTTTTTTTAATTTTTATTTATTTATTTGACAGAGAGACAGTGAGAGAGGGAACACAAGCAGGGGGAGTGGAGGAGGGAGAAGCCGGCTTCCCGCTGAGCTGGGAGCCCGTTGTGGGACTCAATTCCAGGACCCTGGGATCATGACCTGAGTCGAAGGCAGTCACTTAAGGACTGAGCCACCCAGGCGCCCCCTCATTTCCATTTTTTATTAAAAGTAAGACCTTATCCAGTTAGCAGGGTCTGTAAACCAGTGCTAATTTATGTGACTATGCTTGACCATAGGAAAAGGTCTGTTCTCTTATTTTTTTCTCTATGCCTTTTGGTCATCTGATAAAATCCTCTCGTGAAATAGCTTCACCTTTCATACACTAACAGATTAATGTTATGTTCCACATGTCTTCTTTTTTGTTGTGCTCTTAAGAAACCAAGCCAGACATCACTCTAGAGTTGTCCTTATAAGATAATAGTTTTATTTTCTTATAATACATATAATGGTATTAAAGTATTTCACAAGAACAAAATGGGATTTTTATTAACTATATTTCTGTATCATCATGCACAAATATGAGATGAGCACTTTTCTGTGTGGGCTCTGTGATGGGGCTGGGGAAATAAAGAAGCTTCCAGAAATTCCTCATCTAATAGGGAAAATATATATATATGTTAGTTGGGATATTGATTCAGTTGCTTTAACAGAGATCAAATAACAGTGGCTTAAAGAAGACAGAAGGATTCTCTCTCTCTCTCTCTCTCTCTCTCTCTCTCTCTCTCTGTCTCCAGCTGATAAATAGTCAAGGGAGAGGAGATGATCTCCCAGGGTCATAAGGTGCCCAACTCCTTCCATGTTGTTTCCCCACCATACTGTATTCTCATGATGGTAGAATTTAGCTCACACTCCCACACACACTAGGCCCTGAGAAGGAGGGCAGTGGATAGGAAAAGTAAGCAAGTGGCTTCCTTTTAAAGATATGACCTGGAAGTTGCACATCTCACATCTACTCACATCCCATATGCATTGGACAGAACTTAATCTCATGACCAAACTGAAGACAAGCCAAGAAATATCGTCTCTAGCCACATGCCCAGCTTGGGAAATTCTATTACTAAGAGGAAGGAGAGATTGGGAGACAAATGAAAGTCTCTACATGGCCACGTCTATAAATATTTTTGCTACCTCCGACTAAATTAGGTCTTGAAGGGCAGAGTTGCCCCTTCCTTTCTCAGCACCTCGCATCTTGTGCATGTTCAATAAATATTTGTTGATTGGGTGGTTTGGTTAATGCACTTTCATCCAAGAGATTTTATGGAGAGTTCTTATTATAATGCCCAAAACAAACACCATTCAGTCCCAGGGTAAATACTGAAGGAAAAATAAATGTCAAAGGGCAACACTCTCAGAGATAGGTTCTCCGCACACTCACACACCCCTTCCTGCTCAGCTGGAGAGGCCGCCTGCGGTAAAACCGATGCAAGGTGCACTAAATGAGCTCGTGTTCCTGCTGATCGTCTGCTTCACTAATGCACCCAGAGACTGAGATACTGCTCCAGCAAATTTGCTGACCTGATTTTGGGAACTAGAAGCCAGAGGTAAGTGTGGTTTCGTGGTATACTTGCATTCCTTTCTTAATTCATCATGTTTCATGGGAACCGGGATCCCAGACTTCCCCTCCCCCAGGTAGCTGTCAGGCTGGTAGAATTGTTCTCTCTGGTCCACAAGGAAATGAAAACGGATCCTGCTAGAGGAAGTAAATAGAGCAACAATAAAGCGTCCCTCCCCCTGGATCTGAACATCTGTTCAAACTTTTCACAGCTCCCATGAGGAAGGGATAGAGCACAAGGCTTCGAGCCATAAAGGAAAAGCCTCATCCACTTGCACACTGCTAACTGGCAATTTATGACCATTTGAACTGAGCTGGCCCTGGGTTTATCTCCATGATGCCTCTGAAGAAAGGCCAGCCTGGTAAATAAATATGGTAAACGAGAGTATAAGGGATGATATGATCTGTACCGTCTTCATGAGAGCAGACCTTTGCTGGGCTTAACTTCACGAGGTATTGAACTTAAATGCCCGCCGCTTCTGCCCAGTGAGAGTCAGATTCAGTAGCAGAGGGCACGGCCACGCCTCACTTTGGAACTTACGGTTAAAATGAAGTTGAGTTGCTTTACGGACTTCAAAGAGACGGCCGATGCTCTACGGTTTCGGAATTTCACTAATGCACACCGGCCTTTCTTCATTTATCTGAATTAGCAAGGAGTTTGCTGCATCTGACGAAGACAGTCAGATGCTCTCCCAGAACCTCAGCTACCCCTAATCCACGTGTTGGTTTGCATTTGCTTCAGGATGAACGGACTCCCTTCCCCCTCATGTTGTCATCTGTCCTTCCCAGAACATTTCGCGGTATGGCCTTTGGCCAATCCTTTTCTTCTCCTAGTATGGAAGGCTCCAAGTGGCTGGCTGCTCAGCTGGGCCCCCAGCTGGCTCTTGTTTCTAGCTGCTTCAGGGCCCACTGGCCTGGAGGTAAAGCTGCAGGGATAAGCACTGTAAAAATAAAGTCCGTTGCTAGCCTGGCCAGCCAAGCAGCGTGGGAGGAGTGGAAAATCCAGGCTCTGTGTTCTTGGCGTGACAAATTGTCAGTATCTGAGGTGTTCCACTGGGAGAAATGGGATGAGATGTTCTCTAACCAGGCCTAACCTTGTATTATCAGCGGGTAGCTCTTAGAAAGTCACGTCAGAACCAGGCTAATGGGACTGGAGCCATAAACTTGGGTCAGCTTGTTTACTGCCCACCGTCTTGACTAACCTCATGGGGTCTGGTATGGCCAGTGACAGAATACAGGAGTGAATGCCCTTTACTGAATTATTAAGGTAGAGTAAGTTTGGGTCAGTGTTTCATCAGGGACCAGGCCACCCTCTCCTCTGAAGTGAGCTGTTGATAATACATTTTTATCCAACACTCTCAGCATCAGATATTGCTACCCAAGTCAAGCTTTGGGGGTAGCTATATATTTTCACATTTTTTTTCACACAGGGAAAGGAAATTATTAATAGAGATTGCTGCCCTTGGAAATTCAGTCTGGTAACCTGAAACTTTGGTGACTTTTTCTGGTCTTCTTTGGGGATGTATGTCTGGCTTGTTCTTCAGAACTCTTTGTTGTATGACTAAATTGAAGTAAGAGTGGAAAAGAAAACACTGCTCTCTCAGCCCTGAGAGTATGCAGGTCCCTGCGATATTCTCAAGACCAACCTGGCATTCAGATGAGAGCTCCTTCCAGGGGAAAAAAAAAAAGTCTTGTTTTCTTCATTTTACTGCTTACAATTTCCCCTATGTACCAGGGGATTAAAAGCAAGTCAGTCTCTCTCTCTCTCTCTCTCCCACCTCCCCCGCCTTCTTTCTCCTTCCCTCTCCCCCCACCTCCCCTCCCTCTCAGTTTCCTCCTCTTTAAAGACACTAACAAACTTTCTGGCATGTTGCCAAGGCTTAGAAGACAGAATCTTTATAAAAATTTTTTCTAGCCATTGGCATGGAAGCACTGCATACATCAGCAGGACACTTTGTTGTCAAACTTTCTCATTATCAATATTCACTACTGTTTCATTTTATGAATGTTTCTTTGTCTTCCAAAAAGCATTTCAGATTAAGCAATGCTGTTGTTGAAAATGTGGGGTTTCTGCTTGTATGGTTGGCTGGTTGAATTACAGATGGCTGCCATGAATATTACACTGCTAGGTTCCTATAGATGAATTCAAAATAATAATTTGTGGAGTAGGTTGGAGATGGAAGTAGAGATTCAGCTTCCTTATCCAATCGAGTACTGGATTTGCTCTTTCTAGGTAAAAGAGCTCTGAGACCTACATGTGGCTCAACTATCTCAACCAACTGGGATCGAGCTTCTTCCTGTTATTGGATGCATAGATTCAAATTAAATTACCAAAGAAAAAAAAAAAAGGGTTTTGCACAATCTATGTGTTAGTGTTATGCTGAGCATTAGAGGTGTGCTGATACATAACTACCAGCCTTGCTATTGAGGTGTTCACAATCCCTCCAGGGAACTTTCGTCTATCAACAGCAACTCTCGTAAAATGTGGTGAGCACTAGCTAGAGACAAATGGCAGGGGGGTGGGGTGGAGTGGGAGATGGTGTACTTGGTGGGTAAGAGTAGCTAGTCTTTGATGGCAGATATATGGGGTTAAATCCTGGATTCGGCATTATCAAGTGGCTGCGTAAGTTAGGGAATGAATTAATGCCCAACTTTCGTTGTTATTATTGGATAATAATAGAATAGAATAAAAGAAATACTGGAATGGTATATAATATACTCAAGATAGCATTTGACATCCAGAACATGCTCAATGAATGATCATTTGTAACTAGAGACTAAGCATTGATTCAGGCTTTATTTGGTAGAAGCCGGCGCCATATGAGGAAGCGTAGTGAGGGCAAGAGCTCATGGCCGTTTAAGAAGAGCCTGCCCCTCTCTGTGGCTGCGGCAGGAATGAATCAAGAGAGGGTCAAAAGCTTTAGAAAAGACAGGTTGGGGCCAGATTTTGAGACAATTTGTACCATCAGACTGCGAGGTTAGACTTGACACTGAAGACAATGGGCCATTATTGGTGTTTGCAAGCAACAAAGTGGCATAGAGAGATGTGAGTTTTTTAAAAATATCCTCTCTGATAGCTGTGTGAGGAATAGTCTTGAGGGGAGACTAGTTAGGAAATGAATACACTAGTGCAAGCAAGAAATTATGTTCACATTCACTCTATCAGTATCTGTTGAAGGCTGATTGTATCTGGGCATTTTTCTAGAAACAAAGGCTGCGTGGGCAAGGGATGGAGAAAGGGGAAACAATAAAATAAACTTTTCTGAGATTGATAGGAGATGTATGTGGTTAATAGAATGGATAAAAACCAGTGACTATCTGGAAATGGGGGTGATGGAGGACAAATGAAAAATAATGTCATGAGAAAATGAGATTTTTTTTGGACTGTTGGAATTCAAGATACTTCATCAGACTAAAGAAGGGAAGAAAGACAGCCAAATTTCCTTCTCAGCTTTCTTCTCCCCCTTTTTTCTTACTCTTTGGGAAGAGGAATCATAGGAGTTAGTGATGGCAAGCCCCTCTGAGCAGTGGGTCCGGCAGCTTTCTGAGCTCGGGCCATGTTCTTTATTGGCTTCCACAGAGACAATGAAAATTGAGGGAACAGTGAGAAATTAGCAAACAGCACTGGATAATATTCTCACAGTTCACCATGGTTGAGTGTTCAACTAATTTTCTTTTTAAAAGAGAGGCTAGCACGGGACTTTGGAAAGTTGTTTTCCCGTCAAAGTGGAAACGTTCTGCGAGATGATATTAAATAATGGAAAATCTGAGGTTATTTGATGAGAGGTTGAGGACAGGATCTGAAGGCCATCATAGGCAAACAGTAGGAGTGAGAGGTGATGCGTAAATATTGACATGGAGCCCAGGAGGAAGCAAGGAAAGGAAAAAGGATTACAGCATGAGATTGTTTTGCTTATTGGAAAGATGTTGTTGATAAAGAAATAATAAAATGTTCAAGAGAAGACAGAGACATAGGCAAGTGAGAAGGGGCCACTATTGCCTTTGACTGCATTCATCCCTCCAGAAGTTATCATGGGTACCATGGCCTAATTTATTGTCAGGGTGAATAAGAGTCAGTAACGTACACATTGCATAGCAGAGATTCTAGTAAGATTAATTTAATAACCATAAAACAAAACACACTATGTATAGTGTATGTTTGAGCCAGATTCTTACCAGAACAATCTCATCCAGCCAGATTCTCTTGTCAGATGCATTTACAACCGGGGGAACTATTCTACAACATGGGGTACAAGTGAAGTGACATCTCTCTTATTTTTTAGTTAAATTTTCAGAATGCCCATATATCCTACAAGCAGGCAAGCTAATATATCTCTCTTGAGCTGATCCTTCCTTTAATTGTTCAGCAATCTCCGGGGCTTATTCAATTCCGAAATGACCCTGACTTATACTTGCCTACCCTAAATTGCTAGGGTCTCACTGGTCTACCCCATACTTGCTTCTTGACTGTCACATTGTGTGATGTTGGACACTGACCCTGTACAGTCTGACCCTGTACAGTCACTGCTTGTTCATTGCTTCAGGGACTCCTAGCTGGTCCTGCTGACAAGTCAAGCAAGAGGATGTCCCAACCAAGAAAGTGCCCCTATACAGCCACTTTTAGGATGCCAGTGAGCCCCACGTGTGCCGAGTCAAGGCCTCTTAAAGCATCTGCCACCTCATGGAATCTCTTTCCCAAGGTTTTTAACACAGTGAACCAGCTTTTTTGTTATATTGTCAGAATGAAGGCTCTTGAAACACTCTTCTCCATAGATAGCAAGGCCTCTAGCTCTACATTTATTAAATGAGGCCACTGAGATCTGATTTTTGCCATTTGTCTTAATAAAAAAGAGGGGGAACAAAAATTTAACCTCTGGTAGGTCCCTTCTGATAAGACATCTCAATATGCATAGTCTGTTTAAGAATTATTTTGCTTCTTGGGGTGCCTGAGTGGTGCAGTTGGTTGGGCATCTGACTCTTGGTTTTGGCTCAGGTCGTGATCTCAGGGTCCTGGGATTGGGCCTGACATTGGGCTCTGCACTCAGCACAGAGTCCGCTTCAGATCATGCTCTCATTCTCTCTCTCTCTCAAATAAATAAATAAATCTTAAAAAAAAGAATTATTTTGCTTCTTATTCTCACTTCATTAGTCATAATTAATTCCAGAACTCAAAGTAGTTTAAGCTGAGTTCATAATGGCATTAACTTGTTGGGAATCTCTTGTTGCCACCATGATACATTTTTGCTGGTAAAAAAAAAATATATATATATGTGTGTGTGTGTGTGTGTGTGTGTGTGTGTGTGTATATATATATATTCATTCTAGTTGACCATGTGACCCCACATTCCCAGAGCATATACATACTCACATACAACATAGAGGCCAAAAGGTAGATGGTTAGCCACAAAAGGTTTGCTTTTTCCTATCTTACTGTTTACAAAGGGATGTCGATCTTTAGATGCAAAGATTTCAGCCACGAACAGCTGCTGCACAGTAACAGGATTGTTAGAATGCATTTCCCTGACTTTTCAAAGCTATTACTCCATTCTGCGGGGGCACCTTAGGATGTGAGATGCAGGCTGGAAAGAAGCTGCTGGGAGGGCAACCTGTGATACAAAGGAGAAGGGATTTTGAGAGACAGGAGAATATGGGATAAATGGGGGACAGAAGAGGTGGGGAGGTATGGTAGCCTCTGTGCATGAAAGCTCTCTGTGTTCCAGTGTTGAATATGAACCTTGACGACTGGATCAATCTTTATCCAAAAACAGCTGTGCTGGGCATGGTTGATGGAACATAGCTGAACAGGCCAAACTAAGCTCTTGTTTACCATGATTAAGGTGACCATACAGTTTATTGTCCAAACAGGATTACTTTTCAGAGTATTGATATTACTCTATTAATAGTAAAGCTGGTGCAACAGGTGTAAATCAAGACGATTGCAGGCAAACCAGGAGTCATTGTCATCCTAACCATGATGGATACTATATTCTAAAATCAAGCTCTTAGCTAGGAAAAAAATACATTATTCTGATTGCTATGAGAGCTACAGAAAAGCTGTGCCATCCCAAGGAATTGATAATCTGGTTGTGAAGAAAAGACTCATACACAAAGAAATTGCCAGGAACCATTCAAAGCGGTCTCTAACTTAAAGTGCCAAATAAATGATAGCCATGGGTTGTCAATTATACCTCAACAAAGCTGGGGGAGAAATGATAGTCACAAAATGTGGTAGGAAGGACAATGGCTTTGGGGTTAGAAGCCTTGTGTCAGGTCATGGACCTGTCTTTAGCTGGGTGCCTCTCTGCAAGGTACTTAATCTCTTTGAGCACCTGTTTATTTCGTTCAGTCGATTGGCTCATTTTTTCAATAAACACAGGGACTTACTCTGTGCTATTATATTATGGTGGTAAAGAATATAACCTTTCCAGAGAGACATACCTGGGTTCACATCACTAACTTTGAGACCTTGATTTTATAATTTAATCCCTCTGAGTTTCAGTTTCCTCATCTGTTAAATGGTGATGATAATACCCCACTCACAGTGTGCTCTTGTCAGCTTTGTAAATGAAGAGATAAAATGAGGAAGTAAATGAGATTTTTGTATATAAAACATTTAACAGTTTTTGACACATAGAAAAAGCTCAAGAAGTGATAGCAGTCTTTTTTTTTAATTCCAAGTACTGTACTAGTTGCTGGAAATGCAAAGGAAGAACTGGGGAGAGGGATGCTATGCAGGTCAAAGCAGACAAGACCATCTGCCTAAACAGCTCCCTGGACTGTCAGGAGGCTTTATGAGGTGAAAGAGTTTCACATGCTGTCTAACATCCTGAACAGAGGAAAGACATAGCTGTTACCAATGGTTGAGGCATTGTCTAGATTCTTCCCTTTTCCTAGCTGTTAGTGTGCTATCACCTGCAAATAAGGGATGCCCCCCATATATCTGAAGTAATCCATACATACATCCTCTCACAAAACAAGAAGTCCAGAGGTGGAGCATTTCCGGGTTGGGTAATTCCATGGTTGAACGATGTCATCCAGGGGCCATGTATCCACTCTGCCATTCTCAGATGTTGGTTGACTCAGCTCAGGATGACACTGGCTGCAGTGGCCCCAGCCATGACACCCTCAGCACACCCCACACTAGAGGCAGAAGGAGACTCTGTCTTCCTTGTATTTATTTGTTCTTAAGATCTAAGAAGCCCTTCTGGGAATCCCACCCTCACCCTCGCAGACCAATCTACAAGTCTCATTGGCCAAAATTGGATGTCATGTTCCTTCCTAAGCCAGTCGATGATAAATAAAACTACTATAATTGGCTTATGCTAGATAAGATCTACCCTCCCGGGGGCTAAGAATCCTTTCATCTTCCTCCCACGCCCCACCCCCCAAACGAGGCTCTGCAGAAGGTACAAAACACATGAACAAAATCAAATTTCTGTTAACAGAGAAGGTCAGAGAAATGGTTGCTGGGTAACCATGTAGGATGTCTTCAACACTGTCTCGTCATTTCCAGTCAGTCACTGTATCTCCTAATTCCACCTCCAGAATAGTTTTTAAATCCACCCTGGCCTTTGCCCTGGTCTCCAACATCTCTTGTCTAGACCGTTGATTCCTTCTATCCTTGTCGCAACCATCTGATCTTCCCTTCAGCCATCAGTCAGCTCTTTACACAAGTGCAAGTCTGAGTAGACCATTTCCTAACTTAAAGACTCTCAAGACTCAATTCAGATGCAACCACCTCTTTGAAGACGCCCCAGATGTTTTATTTTATGGCTCTTATAGATAGCCCTGATGAGGCTGGTCTTGCTTTTGAGCTCTTTGTATATTTGCTATGCTTCCTGCTGTCTTCTCTGTTCAATACAGTAGCATTGACTACATGTGGCTGTTGAGCATCGGAAATGTGGCTGGCCCAAACGGAGATGTGTTGTTAAGTACAAAATATATTCTGAGTTTCAAAGATTTAGAACAATGACAAGAAAAAAGAGGGATGTAAAATACTTCATTAATAGTTTTTAAATTGATTACATGTTGAAATGATAATGTTTTGAATACATTTTGGCTAAATGAAATATATTAGTAAAATTCATCCACCTGTTTCTTCTTTTTAATGTGATGACTAGAATATTTTAAATTACCTATAAGGTACACATTTGTAGCTCTCATTGTATGTTGGTGCACTAGACTGTTAGCTCTTGCAGAATAGGGGCTCCATCTTATTTATCTATTATTCATCATGTAGCTTTCCTTCCCCATTTCAGGGTCCATCCGAACTGGAATCTAGTCAAAATACTTTATTTGGTTAAAATAAGGTGTAAGACAACTCCATTTGCAGATGAAAGAACACAGGATGATTTCATGTTATTTGACTGCTGTTTCTGGATTTCTGACACATGGGTTTCTTTTCTCTGCTCTAATTAGTCTGAAGCTTTTTAAATTTGCCAGATACTTTCTGTTGTGGTTACTTCTGGGCACTAAGTTGTTAGGAATTAATCCAAATTGAAAGAGGAGAAACTAGAATTTAAAGACTTTGATTAGGTTTGCTCGTCTCTGTTAGTTTTCATTCTGTCTTGCTAGACATTCCTCAACAAATTATATTTTACGCTTTGGAGGTAGAAGTGTCTCCATGACTACAACATCCAGAATCTTTTAGTTATTTTTACAATTGTTATTAGGAATAAAGATGCAAACGTAAATTACGCTCTATTTAACTCCACTGAATTATAACTGGCAGTTGCTTTTTTTCATGGATAAAAGAATTATGTTTATGTGTGTGTGTGTGTGTATGAATATATTTTTTTACAAATTATGATATTCTTAGCCAGGATTATTAAGAAAACCAAAAAAGTTAACATATTCTAGAAACATTTTAGGAGGAAATCTGTTTATAATGGCACAATAAAATCAGAAACTTTTTTTATATTCCATGAGCAGAAATGAGGGAGTTAAGTTTTGTAGTTATGGTAGCCAAAAAATGCCATTGTTTGATGGAAATTACCCTTTTTTTTTTCCTTTAGAAACATCTAGAGAATTTACAGTTCTAATTTGGAAATAAATACTATCTATGGTCATAAATCATGTGCTGGAGACTCTAACGGGCTTATTGGGTGACTATTTGGTCAAAGGTTCAAGCAGCCTTTGAAAGCAGAATCCTGCCTGCCCCTCCCTGCTTCTGGGGCCTGCTGTCCCCTTGAATGAACAGAAACAATCATGGAGTCCGTTATTTTGTCAATAGGACTGCTTTAATAAGTGCTTTTTGCCAGGTCTTGTGAAGAGCATTGTCTCCTTTGGCTTTGATCTTGTCTTGGCCACTCAGAAAAGCTCTGTCCCAGGGACATGTGGATGCTGGGAAGTCAGGGTGGAATTCTGGGCCCTTCTCTTCCATGAAGTTGGTATCCCAGGACGGCTGGGTAGTTCTTTCTTTTTTTCTTCAATTTTTTTTTTCTTTCTTTCTTAACTTGTTTCTTTATTTCTTGTGGTAAAATATACATGACATCGATTTTATCATTTTAACCACTTTTAGGTGCACAATTCAGTGGCATTAAGTACATTCACAATGTTGTGTAACCATTACCACAGTCCATCTCCAGAACTTTCTCATCACCTCAAACAGAAACTTACACAGTAAGCACTAACTCCTTGTTCACTCCGTTTCTCCTAGCCCTGGTAGCCTCTCTTCTACTTTCTGTCTCTCTGAACTTGACCATTCATGTAATATTTGTCCTTTTATGGCTGGCTTATTTCACTCAGCATAATATTTTCAAGGTTCATCCATGGTGTATAGCCTGTATCAGAATTTCATTCTTTATTAAGACTGAATAATATTCCATGGTGTGTATATACCACATTTTGTTTATCCATTGATCTGTTGCTTTGTTGCCACCTTAGCTATGTGTGGTTTTTAACAGAGCATAAAAGCACATAATGACACTCTGGCCATTTCTGCATTTGAATCCATTTTTTATTTGAAAAAAAAAAAAAAAATGAAAGAAAGAAACCCAGTCTGCCTTCCCTGCTGAAAAAGAGAGCCTGCTTTATGGAAGGATATCATCTGTACAGTTCAAATTTCCCAGGGCCAAATGCAAACACCTCCCAGAAAAGGCAGCCCTGCCTCATTACCTGGCAAAAGATGAGATGCAAGGCTGCTCACTTCCCTCCATCCACACCTAGGCAGGAAGGGTGACGTTCTGACGGAAAGCTCCAGCTGAGCGCTCTCGGGTAGCTAACACAGGAAAGGGAATTTTTAAAAAGGGAGTGGAAGCATCCCTGTCTCTAGAATGGGAACATCTTAGAGGAGGATTGCATATCACCTTTGTTAGGAGAGTGAAGCTTCTTTTCGGTGTGTGTGGGCTACCATTTTATCCCCCGAGGTAGTAGTTAGTTGATGTTGTACCAAGACCGGGAAATCTCCAAATCCCGCTCTGCCCGTCCGCTCCTCTTTCCACTGGGAAATATAAAGATACAGACCTCAGGAAATCAAAGCACTTCTTATCATTAGCCGGCCAACCAGGGCAGACCTCTCCACGGAGCAGGTTGGAGTGGATGATTTAGGCTCGAGGCCCACGCGAGGCGTCCACCCTCTCAACTCAAATTTCAGCATTACCACCATCCCGCGGCTAAGCTGGAGAGGAGAGAGTCACTGTACTACCTGTAAGCAGAAGGAATGGGGGAGAGAGTGCCAGAGATTTCTGCTTCTCTCTAGAGCCAGGTGAAAGCCAGAAGCAGAGGGAATGTACTGGACTTGAACAAACTGTAATCCTTGCTTTTGGCAAATCTGTAACCTGGAAACTTACCCAGGGACATGAGTGCTTCCTGAGGAGTGGCCCGAATAGAGGCAGAGGGAGGGCACACCCTTCTCCTTCCCCATGTACGTAAAGGCATCTTAGGTATGTTTCCGTCATAACAGCCACATGTACCCCACACACTCATGATCACTATTTGGCAGGTGGCAAGACTGAGGAGCTGAGAGTAGCCTGCCATATTCTCGAGTGGCAGAGCCGGATTTGGACCCTGATCTGTTGGACACCGTGGCCTATGATCTAATAGTTATTCCATAATATTCCTGCTGACAAGCTTGAGGTCCACAAGGCCCTACAACACTTGCCTCAGTTGGTCCTCTTGTTAATCCTGTTCCGCAAATAGATGGGGATTTCTGCGACAGGTCAGTTCTAGTAATAAGGCTTGGTTCTTTTGGGAAGCATTTGTGCTCATGGAGACCATCCATTCTGCTGAGCCATTCATAAGGCTTAATTTAGAAACAATTGAAGTGATTATAACAAGAAAATTGTTTTAAAAGAAAAAGACAAATGATCTTATTTCTGGATAATGTAATATTTTCAGGGCTTCTTTCTAATCAACAGTCAAAAGCCTGGTTAAAAATAAATGTCAGAGGGCAAAGCAGCAGCTTTGAAAAGTTGGGTGGTTTTTTTTTTTTTTTTAGATTTATTTTTTTATTTAAGTAATCTCCACACCCAACGTGGGGCTCGAACTCACGACCCTGAGATCAGGAGTCACAAGCTCCACCAACTGAGCCAGCCAGGCGCCCTGGAAGTTTTACTGAGGAGACCATAAAAGTACGTGGAGTTCAACCCACAGAGCTGACAGGATGCTCACAGTTACACTGATGCCTGGCATACGAACACGCGCGCACACACACGTGCACACACTCCAGGGTGAAGGGAGCAAAGGAGACCACACGCACATTACACAGTGATTATACTGTGGCACCAGGAAATCTCACACGCCCCCTCCAGGTGGCAGGAGCCCTCAGGCCTCCTAGAGCCTTGGTCACCCTCACCCACCTATCCCAGGGTGCTGCACGGACAGTGTTATCTTCTGTGTGTGCTAAGACATATAAAAGGCCAGGAAACACTGGAATAGGAATACATGGTAAATAAAAATTCTCACAGGTAGTTTCCCGACCAAGCCTGACCTGAACAATGGAGATATATGGTAGATAAACTAATGAAACAGGATCCCTGCTCGGCCTGAAACTCTGATTGTAGATTTCTTTAAACCTTGACAGGAGGAAGCTTTAAAAAAAAAAAAAAGGTCTCTTAAAAATCTGCAAACACTATCTGTCTTGCTAGAGATGGAGACCTCTGTATTACTTTGGGGCTATTTCTTTGACTATGAAAAACATCCAAGTGAACTTTGAATTATGCAAATGTGAAGCCATGAGTCTTTTTGGAAATGGAGATGTTTAACATGCTGTAGTTTCAAGAAACTAAAAATGTTTTCTCTCTCTCTCTCTCTCTCTCTCTCTTTTTTTGCTTTGGAAAGGGGTAGGGGTGAGGGATGTTCTGGTGAGACAGAGCTGGGGTTTCTGTCTAGGTCTCTCCAAAAAGACCATCCTCCCAACTACCACGCTGTGTTGCCCCCGGTGGTGAACACCGGTGGAAGGGGGATGTCAGAAAGAAGCCTGGATGGATGCAGGGGGATTGGGCTGGAGTCCTTGAGGAGGATCATGAGGACCCTGAATGCCAAACATGGTGGGAGCTGAGGAGGGAGAAAGGGGAGATAGAAACGGGGTGATGGCCCAAGGACTAAGCCTTGATCGGTCTTCGAGGCTTCCACCAACAAATTGTTTTCTACCTGGAAGTCACACGGGGGACGTCCTCTAAGTCAGTGCCATGTGCTCTATATATCTCAGGGCTTTTCCACCTTCTCTCAGGAGGTAAGTGAGGGTACACGCTCCAAGACTCTAAGCCACGTCTGTGATTTCCTGTCCAACACCGTGGCCCAGGGGAATCCTTTTCCCCCTACTGTTGTTATTCCAAGTCCTGGGGGGGGGGGAGGTGGCGGGGGGGAATCTTCATTCACCACATTTGCAGTTCCTACCCAAGCAGAGAGGAACAGGTTTTACCCAAAATTTGGTCGTGAGATGCTATATTCAGAGCTATCCTGCAAGCTTCATCCTTAGGGTGTTTTTACAATTCAAATCTGATATCATGTCCTCATAAATCTATAAAGAGAATAGTTTATTGTCATCATTTCTTCTGGCGTCTGGGACTAATGAAAACAGGCTCAGGATCTGTAGCATCACTCACAGCTCTGTGTTTTTTGAGGGAGTCTGAGGACTGAGGGGCAGGGAAGGTTCAAGAGAAAAGCATCACTTTCTCTTTGTACTCACCTGGTGCACTGCCTTGTTCTCTTGTGACTGTGAAGCCACCTGAACCTTTTCTAATGAGTAGGCTTATAGGCAAAATCCCATCATTCTAACGACCCCTGAACCCAGTGTCACAGTGAAAATGGCTCCTACCCACAGTGCTTCCTGGGTAACGCATCACTGGCTTGCCTAGATTATGCTCCTTGAGTGTAGAGACTATGTCTGTGATGTGAAACAGTGGTGTTCTCGGGCTGACCAGCCGACCTGTCTGCCCTGCATGCCATCCCATTTGAATCCGTCTGTGCTTTGAATCCACTATAATATCTTGCACCGCTCTAGATACACAACACATGCTTAGGAAATTCTTGTGAAATCATTCAAAGGGAAATGGCATCTCCTGGAATGAAGACATTGCTCTAAGCTTCTGTATACTCCAGCACATAGCTCTCAATTTCACTCCAGGAATGGTGTTTGTTCTAACTTTCCAATCCTATTATTTGATCTATTGCAGACAGATTTAAACGTTTAAAGGGACACCTTCTAATGCATATGGAAAGCCCTGTGATTTAAAGGAAAGAAATGATTTCAAGTACATGCATACTATGGTTAAAATTCAGATTTTTAAATGTTTATTTTTGGCTTTTAGGTAAAAATGAATCCAATTCAGTTTTGATCACTGAAGCGTGTCAATTCTGTTGCTCTCACTGAGCTTCTATATTCTTGTATTAATTATTTTCTGCCCGATTTTTTGCATAATTTTCTTACAATGGAAAATGCTGCTCTTAAAGAAAGAAGTGATTGACTCAGAGGATTGGGATAATATTCTGTTATCATTTCATACTTTGTTGTATATCATAATTCATTAATGAAGGGAAAGAGAGTCTTGGCAAATTTATCTTCACTACTATTCAAATAGAATAGTGCAATATTTACTTATTGCTTTTTTCTTCAGTGAAACTATTTGGATACATTTCAGATTTTCATTATTTTTTTACGATAGTCATTTTTGCTCCAACTGTATCCATAAAGTCCAGGTTTTACTCTTGGGGTAAGCGTACTTGAATCTTTGGATCTGCCGTCAATGAGAAAGATTTAGGTTGTCAGTTCCAGTCACTTATAATATGATTATAATGGTGCTTCTGAGTACACACTGTATGCGTGTTTCATAAATGTAAGGTGTTTACTAGTTACACATGATACATGCGCAGTGAAAGTCTCCTCTCCTTAGTTCATGTCTGCAGCTCCACACTGGGGCATATTTGCTGATACCATAACGACTAGGTTATGTGTACTAATAAGCCCTTGGGAACTGTGAGATTAAATAGAAAAGGCCAGAAGTCCCCTTATTCAGGAAGAGGCAGGATGTAATTTTCTTTACAGTTTCTTCTAATGAAGTTGGTACATTCTGTGGCTCGGCAGCATGGGTGCCTTGAGTGGGATCCTGTGTGTGTGCCCAGCGACACGGAATGCAGGACGCCTCCTTGGCTTGTCCCTGCCACATTGCAGGGGGTAGAGACCACCCGATATTTCTCCAGCTGACCCTAACCTGGTTAGTGAGATGCCAGGAAATCGCTACCATGTTTGCTAGGGTTCGCTGTAACATAAGAAAAAGAAAAGATAAGGCAGCTCAATAGAAATGAACTGCTCCCACTGGAATTTAGAAGGAGTAGGAAAAGGCGAAAGATTTATGCGATCTGAAGAGAAACCAGAGTAGGAACAATGTTAGGTGGTTCCTGCTGGGAAGGGGGTAGGCGGGTGTAACAGAATGGTAAGTGAATACACCCACCTAGGCACACACGGTCTTAAAAGGAGGTGATTGCCTGTGTAGACACAAACCATATACAGAGTTGTACACCATCTCTTTTAGAGATGGTGGGGAATCCTTTGTTTAGATTTTTTGTATTTTATTCACTTTGCAGATGTATTTTCACCTTCTCTCTTTTCAGATTAAGCTTCCATTTGCAATTTTTCTTGACAAGAAGTGGAAATAATAACGAGCATGTAAATAGCTAGACAGGAAGGCTCTCTTTAAGCACACAACCATACACACATCCTCAGACACTTGGCAACATCCCCCCTGAGGCTCTGCTCTGTTTTTCACTGTGAGGCACTGCTCAGTGGGTAAAGTACAAAGATCTGTGTTCTCTTCCACCTTTGACATTAGTAGCCATGTAACCTTGGGAAAACCTTTAAATCTTCACCTTCAGTTTCTTTAATACGGGGACAATTTATCTGCCCTTCCTTTTCTCACAATATTTCCAAGGACCTACTGAAATAGGATATGTGAAAGCCCTGTAAACGCATGCAAGAAGAGATTACGCTTTATTTCAGTTTGCGGCATCGGGCAGCTACACAGTGCCCAGCACACGATTGAGTTTCAGGAAGTGTTAGCGGTAAGGGGCAGTGGGTTTATAGATGGGCTCTACATGATTCTGAAAACATTGTCCTCTGTTTTATTTAAAACTTGTATAATCTGTATGGTGATGTTAGGAGCAAAGAGAGAATAGGTTAAATTAGAATTGAGACCAACTTGAATTCATTCATTCAACAGATTCATTCAACAGTGATTCAAATTGAATTCATTCATTCATTCAGCAGATTTTTATTAAGCAACTGATGTATGCCAGGCCTTGTTCTAGGCACTGAGGTTAGAATAGTGACAAAACAGATCAAAATCTGTGACCTCATGAAGGCTCTCTTGTGGTTGGGGAAGATAGACAATAAAATTAAGGTGATAGTATATTATAAGTGTTAAGGCAATCAGCAAAGTAGAGCGAAGGGTGTTAAAATTTTTACTGGGAGGTAAGGGAGGGCGCCCTGAGAAGGGGACATTGGAGTAGATCTGAAGCAGGTGAGGAAGAAGGCATGAGGATATGGTGGGGGGTGGTAAGTCCCTAAGGGCCATACAACTAGTATGTCTTGTCACGAGGGTTGGATCTGAGGGCCCTCCGATTCCAACACCCATGTACTTAACCATTGTGCTTTGTCACCCCTCCTGTGAAAGGAGATCAGCCCCAAAGAGGGTCTGTTGTATTCTGGGGGACTTTGTCTTTTCCTTAGCTATCCTATAGTGACTATATTACCGTCCAAAAAATCCCTTGAGACCACTCGGTTTCCTAAGCAAAACAAGAGGTAAGGAGAAAGCCAAACCTAATACCATTCCTGATAAACTTTGGCCCTAGACAAAGAAGATACCAGCTCCCCACATATTCTTAGTAGAAGAAAGATTCACTGAGAAGTCCATACACAGTAGCTTTGGTCACTACCAACTGAAAAATCACCAGGAGTATTTGCCAACCACCTTGCTATTCACCTAGCATCAAAATGTATGAATATTCCAGTTGTCCTTACTTCATGGAATTCTTAAAAGTGACACAAGCAATGGTCAATGGGAAATAGGCTCAGCAGAAGGAAACCATCAGTTCTTGATCATCTTTGTCTGAGCCTGCTCTGATTCCGCCCAAACCCCACTTAGCCCTCCCCAGCCTCAGAACAGAAGACCAGAGAAAGAAACAGCCTCCTGCTCTCTATCTGCTGCTTCTCTAATGGGACCTCTTGCTTAATTTCAGGTTAGAATAATAACTTCCATGCAGGGAAAACACTCAGCCATGGGGGTCTGGCGGGAGCCCTCTCTGGGTACAAATCCACAAATATCTGTCACATTTTGGCAAATGATCCCAGGGAGGGGAGTCAGGTTGGAAGCTAACAGTTGTTCTCTTATTTTCTTCCCTCATGTGACTGTTTTGCTCTTGTTTTTCTAATTCTCCCTTAAAGCAAGGGGGAGAGTGTTCCCAAATCTGGAAGGCTCATCTTTGTAAACAATCCACTGAACCTTTATTTATTTAGATTAATAGTGGATGTGTACTGAGCACCTGTTGGATGCAAGACACGATGTTGAGCTTTTTTCCGGGTTCACTGGGACTCCTTTTCTCATTTAGTCCTTCAGACAGCCCTAGGAGAAGGTGTTATTATGCCTACTTTCTGAAGAAGAGTGAGACCAAGAGAGAGGTCAAATGACTTCCCCAAAAGGTCCCATAACACGATACTATAATAAAGACTTCAATTTCGTTTTTCTGCTGGCAAGTCCCATTCTGTTTCCACACACCCTGCTGGAGGATGCAAAAGGTGCAAGAGCTTAAAAGATGCAACTTCATAGTCTTCTTGTTAGCCTTCTCACCTAGACGTTTGTTGGATGGACAAACATTCATATTTCAGCCACGTTAGCCAGGGTAGAAAGTGATCGATCGGTATGTTCCAGCAGAAGCAGCCCTTCAAACACCACAGGTGATGGAGCAGGGTTGTGGAGGGGTGGGGGATGGGAAGGGTGCTTCTGATCCTGCATGACTTTGTCATAATAGGTAGCTTCTCTGAACCCCTTGTCCTTTGGGTAAAACCAAGGTATACTAGCCCTCTCACCAACTCTGTTACCAACATTGTGAAAATAAAATATTAATGAAAACTGCTTTGAGCTGCAACCAGAATCCAGATTCCCTTCCTTTTCCTATCCCATGTAGGATACTATTTTTTTTAATAAGAATATTCATGCAAAGCCAGGAAACAGTAGATGTTAAACACATGTTTCCTGAATAAATAAAAAAAAAAAAGAACTATGAACTATTCTCAGACTCTATGGAGGGGCTTGTAGCAATTAATTAAAGGCATCTGTGGCCCCAAGAGGATTTCTAAAAACAGGGAGTAGCACTCCTCTGGTACTGCCGGCTGCTGGTGAAGTGGTGAGGCCTGGATCCCCGTAGCTGACCTATTTGTCCTCCTCAGCCCATGATAGCTTACTGTTTTGCTTCATTGTCTTATCAAAACCCAAGGTAATAATTCCTCTCTTTTAAATGAGAGGATATTTAGTGCCTTTAGTTAAGTAGACATTTCCAGTGATCAGAATTCCACCGAAGTCGGCCATGGTAGGGTCTTAGCCTATGACAGCCCTGGAGGAGTGTTGAGGACTCCCAGAGGCCCCCCCTTTTTCCACCACTGACCTGGCCCCTGGCCCTGAGGCAACCCAGACAGGCAGGTCTGATGGCAATGGGACATCTGCAAGCCCTCAAATTAAGGCACTCCAACAGTTTCTGTCTTTGAGACAGCTCTGTAGTTTCTGCAGACCTGGAAGTCTGACCATTTAGTATGGCCCTTGGGCACTTACTAGGGCACGTGAAGCATACAATGTAGGTTCACCTCTAAGTGCTGGCCATCCAGGAGGTAGCGGTGGGGAGTCAGCCAATAGCTGGACGTGAAGTACCAGGGAGAGGAGTGGACCTGAATGAAGGTCAGGACGGAGCATCAAGAAACAGAGCACTTAGGGTGCTGTTTGGACAAAAGATCTCTTTAGGCCAAACCAAGAGAGAGGGGTCATTTCCATGCTCATGGTCATGAACTCTTGAAAGAGCAGGCTGAGTGTGCCCTCCTAGGTGCTAGAAAGAGTAAAGGCTACACTCTTCCGTGTGTGCCTGTAACACAGGCAGCCCAAGAGGGGCTGGGGTGGAATTCCCAATCCACTTCCGATGCTTCTTCAAGGCTAATCCTCGCTGGTGTGTAAACTCTTGCGAAACAGGGTTAGGATGTAAAGGCTCCAGAGGAAAATTGCTTGCTGAAGAATTTCTGCGGGATGGTCTAGAGATCATGGTACTTACCAAAGACATCAAGAAGCTCTTTGTAATATCTATTGCTCAGGGAATCCGGGAACCAGGACTAAGGTAAATGCCAAGTGAATAAAAAAAAAAGCAGAATCAACCTAAATGTCCATCAAGAGGGATTAGTTAAACAAATATCATGCAATGGAATGCCAAAAGGACTGTAATGCTCACATTAGTAACCACTCTGTCAGTTACCTGATTCAATGCTTGGCTCAAGGTTGGTGCTCAGTACTGTCCATTGAATCGATCAGTCGATGAAAATTCAGCAATTTAAAAAGATGAGATACATCCACATGTATAACATGGAAGAATACCCACAGCATACTTTTCGATGAAAATAAAGGTTAAAGAATAGGATAGTGTGGGGGGCGCCTGGATGGCTCAGTCGTTAAGCGTCCGCCTTCGGCTCAGGTCATGGTCCCAGGGTCCTGGGATCGAGCCCCGCATCGGGCTCCCTGCTCGGCGGGAAGCCTGCCTCTCCCTCTCCCACTCCCCCTGCTTGTATTCCCTCCCTCGCTGTGTCTCTCTCTGTCAAATAAATAAATAAAATAGTTTTTAAAAAAAGAATAGGATAGTGTGATCCCATTTGTGGGAGTGCACAGATTTCACTGATGTGCATTTAAATGTTTAAGAGGCTATATATAAATAAAACTGTCAGCAGTGGTTATCTTCTATAGAGTCATATTGGATCACGGCGAGTGTTCATGTTCTAATTTCTATATCCCCTTATTACTTACAGTTTTTACAATAATGATGTATTACTTTGGTAAAGAGCAAAACCAAAAATGATATTTCCATTTTGGGGAGGGGGTTGTTGTTCGATAATGTTCTGTTCAGATTCTATCAGAAATATGTGTTATTCAGTAATAATGGAAAATAGAACTTAGACAAGAGCCCAAGACCAGGCCCTCTGCAATCTGAAATGCAGAGTCTATAGAACTAGAGCCCAGATCATTCAGAGACTGTAAGGCCTGCTCACCTGGAGAAGACCAGCTATGTCTCCTGGGCTTTCTCACACAGCCTGCGGAAGGCAGCAAGAAGAAGGCTGTCTCTGGTGAGCCTCCAGCTCACTGCATTTGTGTAGGCGTTCAGTTCTCATCTCAAACCCTGTCACCAAGGAGAGCGAGCACCAGGCGTGTGACCAGACGTCAGTCACAGGTGTGGGGTCGGCCTGCCCAGCCTCATGGGGAAAAAGGCCTCCCTGCATGCAGTGGCCTTGGGACAGGCCTGGAAGGTGACGATTCTCCAGGCAATGTCGGCAAAGCCACCTTTGTGAGGCACAGGAAGTGGTAGGAAATAGGTCTCAGCGACTCTTACCAGAGGCCAGAGGAGAGAATATTCTTTGGGCAACATGAAAGGAAGTTAGTGAAATTGTTATATGACTTCAGTTCTCCCTCTTTAATATTTTAATTCTTCCTCGTATGCACCACCGTTTTATTTCCTAATTTGTCCACTATATATAAATATATCAGTTTATATATAGGTTCTCCTTTTAAACTCCCACTAAGAGACAAGATCCATTGAAGAGAAATTTCTGGAGCAGTGTGCTCTTCAGATTTTCCTGTAGTCCTTCCCCCCCCGCTGCCCCACCATGAAAAATCAGGGACAACTGACCTAGAAATGAATTTGATGGATTTTAGCCACCTACAAAATTCAGATGTCTGCAATATCTGATGCCACAGTAAATGAACACTTGTTCCCATGGATCTGTAATTCTTATCATTTCCTTCCTTATATTGTAGGAAACTTTTTCTGGTTATGTTTTCATAATGTAGACATTCCATCGGTCAAAAATTCAGAGCAACTCTTAGAGGACAATGTCACATATCCCAGATAGGCGCACATTTCAATCAACCTGGTCTCTTTCTGGAATCACTGTGGGGTCTATGTTCCTTGTTGCGGCTCCACCTGCCTGCAGCTGCTAGCATCTTGCAAATTCCATTTTAGGAGCCCTCGATGCAGTTTGCATTGAGACTTTACTGAAGTTAGCCAAGCTTTCCAGAGTAAGTTGGACTTTTCCCCGGAAAATCTCACTGTGGGCTCTCAAGAATGAACTCATGGAGTTTGTGGAACCGGATAAGGAATCACAGGTCCAAGATACAAAGAAGGGAGCACCTGTCTTCCAAAGGAGTATCCACCACTCACCATTTCCTTTCCCTGGGGCATCATTTTGGGAGCTATTCCTTTTTCTCTTCATTTTAAATGGAAAGTTGACTTTATGTTTTAGATTCCTGGTCATAGTTCTTTGCTGGTGCCTTCTCATCCTGTACATATTTCGTTTCTCATCTGTAGTCAATATTAACCCCAGATTTATGTTTTGGACCCTGGGAGACTGGATATGACCCAGAATAAGTTGCAAATTCCACACTGCCCATCCCAGACTAAATTACTCAATAACAGAATGCCGATGTCTCACAGAGTTGAGGTGCTTTTCACTTAATGAAATGCAGCACAGATTCAGCTAAAAGTAATATATATAGTTATATAAATAGTTATACATTTATAAGATATAGGAAATACCTTTTATATATATTTAGTAAACATTTCTATATATCTTATATATATTTAAGATTTATATATAGGCATATAAACTAAAGGGTTGAGATATATTTACTACTTAAAAGTCTTGTTCAAGGCTCTAAAGCAAAGGCCCTGAGAGGTAAAAGATGGGCCATGTGGGAGGCCAGGGAACCAGGGGCGCAGGGGACTGAGAGATGAGTCAGAGGTGGCCTGGGACGGCTCACGCGGAACCCTGGAGGCCCAAAGGGGAAGTCTGGATTTTATTCTAAGTGTGTCGGAAGCCCTTCTAGAGCTTGAGGCAGAGGAGTGACATCGTCTGCTGTGTGTTTTTAAAAGGTCAATCTGGGGAGCCGTGGGGAAGAGACTGGGGCAGGGTGGAGGTGGGGAGAGGGGGGCATCAGGATGTCCCCCCAGTGGAGAGAGTGATCGGAATCCGGGGATGGAGATGGTGGCAGTTTGGACCGAGGTGGTAATGATGGAGATGCTGAAAAGTCAATGGATTTGAGACAGATTTGGGGACAAAAGTGAAAGGAATGACAGAGGAGTCCTAGGGCTTTGGCGTGGGCGACAGGATGGCAGATGGCATCCTCCACAGATGCGGGGCAGGTGTGGGGAGCACTCAGGGAGGGAGCCAAGAGCCAGTTCCTTCTTCTGTTCTGCACTGATGCTTTGCAGGCGCTCCCTGAGCTGGGCACGGAGGACACAGTAGGGAAGCGGGCAGAGTCAGCCTTGTGTCTTCCTGCCGCCTCGCGGGCCTCCTTCTCGTTCTCCCTTACCGGCTCCTTCTCCTCCCTCCAAGTCTACGTGTCAGAACAGATAAGGGCTCACCATCCCCTTTTCTCCTTTACCCACCACCACTGACTTGGGGCTCTCATCTAGTCTTTGGCTATAAATATCGTCTGTATGCTGATGACTCCTGAATGTATTCTCTCCCTGGACCTCTTCCTCTAACTCCAGACGTTGCCCATCTAGCTACCTACTTGACATCCCAGTGGAGAGAGGGATCCGGAATCCAGGGATGGTCATCTCAGAATGAATACCTGCACAGAAGCACCACTAGCCATGCCCCTGCGTCGCCCCAAAGCCCTGCCTCTGCATTTTTCCCATTTCAGGGTCAACTTCATCCTTATAGTTGCTTAGGCCAGAACCTTGGAGTTATGCTGGACCAGTCTCTTTGTTCACGAACCATCATCCAATCCTGTGGACTCTCCCTTTAAGCTGTGTCTAGAGTCCAGGGCCCCTCTCACCTTCTCTGCTTGCTGCCAGCCTGGTCCCGGTGCCCTTGGCTCGTGTCTGAGTCCTTGCCACGGCTTCCCAGCTGTCTCCCTGCCTCTGCGCTACCCTCGTTTGGTTTACTCTCAAAGCGGCAGCCAGAGAGTTCCTGGTAGAATATAACCCAAAATCCTGCAACGGCTCCGTCTCCCTTGGAGTGGAAGCCACTGCCCTTAGCGTCTCCTACAGGTCCCATGTCACCCGGCCCTCGTTACTGTTCTGGTTTCATCCGCTTTCCTCCTCGCCCTCTGCCCCAGCCACATCCCTGACCCCCTAAGCCCGCTCCCCATCTAGACCTTTCCTCCCCGCCCTCCGCCCCAGCCACATCCCTGACCCCCTAAGCCCGCTCCCCATCTAGACCCCTTTCTCTGCCTGGAATAGCCTTCGCCCAGTCATCTCCATGGCTCCCTCCTTCCCCTCCTCTCCTCCTTTGACAGTGTCACTTTCTTAATGGGGCCTTCCCTGGCTTCTTAGCTAACATTTTGACACCCACCCAGCCACTCCTGGCATTCCCCAACCCCCTTCCTTCTTTACTTTTCTCCGTGGAACAACTCTCTCCAACATTTCCCTTATTTATTTATCGTATATCTCTTGCTACTAGACTGTCAGCTCCATGAGAACTAGGGTTTTGTCTGTTCCCTGATGAATTCCCGGTGCGAGAGCCATGCCTCCCTCCTAGGAGACACTTCGCACCTACTTGTGAAATGAATGAGTGCTAATAGGAGGTTGTCTTCTCTCTGCTAACTGCTTCTTTCTGACTTTTTATGGAGCTGTCGTCTTAACTTCCGTCAGTGCTTTGTCCACGGGGTTAGTAGGACGTAGTGGCAAAACCAGCGGACAGCCTAGTGCCAACGGAACTTACCGTTTGGCTGCCTCATTCCCAAGCTGTGTGACTTGGGATAAGTTGCTTGGCCTGAGATTTCATTTCTTTGCTTACAAAACGGAGGAAGCTGTCCTATCACTCAGGGTTGCCGTGAAGTCTCAATAGAATAATGGATGAAGGGCCATCAAGGACAAGATGTGGTTTTCATTTACCGCAGCGTCTGGCCTAGCCTCAGCGCCAGAGTTTTATGCACATGACTGTCTCATTTAATTCTCACATCAAATCAGTGAGATACAGACTCGCACCGCTGAACTCATTTTATAGATAACAAAACCTAGGCGCACCAAAAAGTTCAGCGAATTACTTAATACCCAAGCACTAGTCAGCAATTCAGCCAGGCTTTGAAACCAAGCTTTATTCCATGGCCTGAGTTTTTCCCCACTATGTTCTACTAGCACAAAGTTAATGTTTTAATAACCCAATGGAGTAATGAAAAGGATTTGACCTGACGTGCAACTTTTGTCTCCAGACGATTTTTTTTCTGGACTGCTAATGAACACAGCATTTCCCTGATGGTATTTTTATCCCCTCTTCAACTCAAACAGGCAGAAATGCCTGTCTTCCAATAGAAAAAGGTATTGTCAGGCATTCCTATGTCTTTCCCCTCCTCCCCCCAGGGAAAGAAACGCTATCGTATGTCCCCTGAGATTTCTGTTGTACAGTCTAACCAAGTCCAGATGGTTTTCTCAAGTTCAGACATCATACTTGGTAAAGTATTTGTAATTATCTATGGAAACACATTCTGGACTCAGTTCCAAACACGGCTTCCCAAATCACTTATTCCATGCTCCTCTGCCTTGTTTGTGTTATGGCCTTTCTGTGCTAATGAATTTGTAAATGTGGTTTAATTACTGTTTACTGAAAAATAGCTACACGCAGATCAGTCTCAGTGGGAGACTTAGCCAAAATGTTGAGGCAATTTGTTTCTAGTGCAAAAACAGCTAATAAGTGAGAAGCACTTTTTAGACGTTGGGAAAGGAACTTTAAGTTTGGTTTTGAAGAGACAGTGTTGTATAGACCCAGAAAAAAGAAATCATTCTTTAAGAGAGTAGATCTAAATATCAAAATGATATTTTTTTCCTAAGGCTGGGCACATGGTGATTTGCACAGAACCAAAGTATAGGGATGGTGACTTGATTGAACGCCACACCAAAGAGCTGTACTTTAAAGAGCCCCCAAAAAGGAAAACCCGAAATTACTTGTAAATTTCATAAAAATGTTCCAGAGCTCTGAAAAGCCGTGTATTATGTATTACCTCATGTTTCTGAATTCTTGCCTCAGGCAAATTGCCAACTTAACAACTAAATGACAGTTTTGAAATTGTAACACAGACCAGCCTCTCTAACTTTGCTTCTCTCCCTTCAGAAAAAAAAGGGACACATGAGGGAAATGAAAGTTATTGGAAGGTTCAATTTATAAATTGTGCTTCATTTGGAGCTGTAGTTTAGTCTTGCTCTTGGATAAAATGGTGTTTGCCTGATTCTACGTGAAGAGGGGCCTTCCTGCCCCTGCAGCTGTTGGTCCTGCTAATAGGACCTGTGCTGTCCTCTCTCGACCCTTTCGGAGAGTCCCCGTCTAGGAAGGGGGGCGGTTTGCGGAGCCCGTTCTGCCTCCAGTGCAAAACTCAGAAAACAAAATCAGTCACCTTGCCAATTACTAAGATTGCTTGGCATTTCTTGAACTAGGGATAAAATGCAAGAAGTTTGAGCAGGGTGAGATGCAAACACCGCCCTCTAGGAATTTATTTTTAGTGGGGGCAAAGGACAGGCAATTCAATATAAGAGAACCCCAACAGCGGGGGGGGGCGGAGTGGGGTGGGGGGCGCGACCAGGTAAAGGGGGTCAAAGGTACAAACTTCTAGTTATAAGATAAATAAATCCTACGGCTATGATGCACAGCCAGGGCCTCATCGCTGTAGTGGAAAGACTCCTTTTCTGGGAAGATTATTACAGATTTCCGTGTTGTAATGATTCATCTGTCTATCGGTCATTCCTTTTTTCATTAACTTACCAAATGTTATTTATGGGGACCAGAGAGGGAAAAGTAGTCCCAATAGAGACTCCGTCTGAAGGGGCTGACCCTGCAGAAGGTGGGAGACAGACATTAACAAATAAACATCAGAAGAGAAAATCTCAAAGAAAACTGGGAATCATGATTAAAATGGGGATATGTGGTCTTTCACATAGTCTTTAATTTTCCAAGCTTTACTTTCAGGAATTTTTCCAATATAGGAAAAATGCAAAGTATAAGTGCAGAGCCCATTTATGAGAAGGGGCTGATCTTGACCGTGCTTAAATCATAAGACTTTGGAAATAGGAACGAAGCTCAGATATCAACCTCCTTCAGGAAGGCTTTCCTGATAGCAGCTACGCCCCCTTTTGGCTTGGGTATCCGCTCTATGCTCTCTCATCGTACCACATCCATTCCCTGGTAACCGTGAACTGAATATCTAGTGTACTGTCCCCTCACTGTCACCGCCATTTCTGAACTTAAACAGCTGGAGGCCCCTGAAGACGGAGGGGCCACATGTCACTCTTCTTTGAATCCACAGCACCAGACACATGCCTGGTGCCAGGTGCTCACTTACTTAAGGTGGAGGGCTCTGTGAATAGGAAGATGCTAATTCTAGGTTTTTTTTTCCCATCTAACAAAAGTTGCCTTTGTTCCCCCCCACACACTATGTTAAGTTTAAGAATAGGTAATAAAAGTGTATATATTCTTGTTTTTTGAAATGTAAATGTACTAAAAACATATGTTAATAGCATATTTAGATAAGCATGCATATAAAAAATCTGGAAGGATACACACCAAAATGCTAGCAGGGTTATCTCTAAGTGTTGAGATTTGAAATGTTGCTAACTTTTTTCTTTATGCGTCGCTGTGCTGTTTTACTATTTTACGATGGATGTGTACTACTGTTACAGTAAAATATGAGGTTAATTGTATTTAAAAAGGAAAGTTTGGCCTCTTCCACAGGCATGCGCGTAAGCGGTTTATGAAGCCTCATCTTTACCATCTGAACCCGATGCTGACAGTGAATTGACCTTGTGAATTTAAATAACCCATCTAGCTTGGTAGCATTTAATGGTATTAGATGGGTTTGTATTTTCCTTACTCATATCTGTTTCATAATATTCAGAAGGTACCCAAGCAGCACTTTCCTGGGAAATATTCTAGCAATAAAACATAAATTACCTCTTTTGTCTCTCTCTCTCTCTCTTCCAGTTCTCCTCCTTAAATTTTCTCCGCTAATACTTGGATTGGATGTTAGAGCCTCAGACGTCTTAATGTCAGGCTAGACTAGACCTCTTGCAAATAGATGAGACAGAACTAAGTAGCCAATTTCTCTGGCTCTGGCTCTGGCTCTCCCCCTCCCTCCTTTTCTCCCTCTTTCTTTTGTTACGAATCCCTTGTTTTTGCATGGCTCTGTATAGAAGAATTATCATTTTCTGGTCAGTGGTATTTCCGCTCGGCATCTTCTGACTGCCTGTCTTTCTATCATTTTGTTTGGCTGAGTTGGACAACCAGACAGTGCTGTGGACTAAAAAGAGTCTATTTCTTTTTCCCAAAGGAACAATCACAAATTATAAAGTGTGCCTCTAAAAAACAGGTCTAAAAACGAGCCGTCTTCTTTTCTCTCTGCAGCTGAATTCTCGCTGCCAGGATGGGGAAACAGAACAGCAAGCTTCGCCCAGAGGTCATGCAGGATTTGCTGGAAAGCACAGACTTTACAGAGCATGAGATCCAGGAATGGTATAAAGGCTTCTTGAGAGACTGCCCCAGTGGACATTTGTCAATGGAAGAGTTTAAGAAAATTTACGGGAACTTTTTCCCTTACGGGGATGCTTCCAAATTTGCAGAGCACGTCTTCCGCACCTTCGATGCCAATGGAGATGGGACAATAGACTTTAGAGAATTCATCATAGCCCTGAGCGTGACATCGAGGGGGAAGCTGGAGCAGAAGCTGAAATGGGCCTTCAGCATGTATGACCTGGATGGAAATGGCTACATCAGCAAGGCAGAAATGCTAGAGATTGTGCAGGTATGTAGCCCTAGCCCCTTACAAAGTGAAGGGCATGAGTCACAGGTAAGTATTGGCAGGTGCACCGTCCAGCTTGGGGCAGGTTGCCGACTGGTGCCCATCTAGTCTTTGATTCGGCCTACCCAGTGGTTTTGGAAGTGCTGAACCCATATTTCCAAACAGGAGGTTACACATAAAAACGCAGATTGGTTGGCATCTCTTGAAAACTCAAATCTGGCAACATTGGGCCCCCATTCTTGCTTGGCCTAAGTCACCCGATTGCCTTGTGGTGACCCCCACCCTACAGATGGATGTACACTCTTCAGCAAACCCTGCTCACGGTGGCCCCTCCATTCACCCATCCCGGTGACCTGCCCAGACCTCCAGCCTTTGGGGTTATATCCCCTGGAGTGGTGTGTAATGATCAATCTCTGACCTGGGGTTCAGACCCTGCTCCTTTCTGTCACCACCTCTGTGACTCTGACCAGCTTAATTCACCTAAGTGAGCCTCAGTGTCCTCATCTGTGAAATGGAACCATCATCCCATTCTGTGGGGTTAGTTTAAGATTAGATGTGACTGTCCATGTTCAGTGCCTAGCACAGTGCCAGCCACATAGAAAAGCTCATCATCACCACCATCATTAATTTACACCTTTCTAAAACTCTTAAATAAAGGCAGGGATCTCTGGGCTGGGTTCTGTCTCGTCAGAAATACAAACATTGTAGAATCACGTCCTCCATCATTTTAATAGGAAGCAGTCCATTTTATTTCCCCAAATCACTCACCCAGAGTAAATACCCTGAATAGAACAGGAGAAGGGGCTCTGGTATTGGCCATCTTTTCCCTGTCAGACCCGAAGGGAAAGTGGGGAAGGGGCATAAGGAGTCATAAGTGGTCATGGCACGTACAGCTTGATTGGCAGTGAGTGGGCCCGGGAGGAACTTAGAGGGACTGAGACACGGCTCCGGAGAGGATCGGGACCGCTGCAGCTGCGCGCAGTAAAAAGGACTAGGTGGGCGGGCTGGCCGTCACTCACCGTCTTGGCAGGCGAATGGGCACAAGAGGGAAGCAGCTGGAAGCAGACCGCAGACCAAGGGTGGGCATTCGGCTTCCTGGAGGGCCCATCTCAGAAGCCAGCACTCATTCCAGAGTGTCAGGGTTTCGAGATAGATCTGCAGCCCCCGGGAGGACAGGTGGGGGTGCTGGAAGAATCACAAGGAAACAGAGAGCAATCCACTGCTGGTGAGGTTGGGAGGGGAGTCAGGAGGGGCACTTGCTTTCAAGGAAAGAACCGGGGAGACCTGTCACAGAAGCTGAGGTCAGAGCCAAAAGAGACCCGCACGACTGCCCTGTCCTCCAGCCCTTGTAGCTGAGGCCTGTGGTCTGCTCCTGGGCCAGCGGGCCTGACCCCGCAGGGGCAGTGAGAGGGACAGGTGCACACGGAGCCGGGGGCGGAGCAGGAATCCAGTTGACCGCTGTACTAGCAAACTCTCCCAGATCTGCCAACTAGTTCTTTCCGCGGCCCGTCCTTCACCGGGAGCAGCGACTCTCTGAACGCAGTGTGTTAAATTAATCCCTCAGAGACAAGATCTTAAACAAGAATAAAGGATTTCTCCCCACCCCCAAGGATAAATGTATGAAAAATATAATGTCAATGGCAAAAATATGGGCAGTATAGAAAAATATAAAAGCAAACAGAAGAATTCTCCATAATCCCACTCCACCTACAAAGAGAAGCACTATTAATTTTATAATATTAGCAAATGATATCTTCTGGTCTAATTTCCATGCATTTGAAAATGTCTAATTGATTTCATAATGTATATGAAATTTTGTATCTTGCCATTTTCACTTAACATAATAATGCAAGCATTTCTCGTGTCATAAAAACTTTAAAAACGGTATTTTCATAGCTGCATAATAGTCATACAATATAATTTACTTTATCTTCCTCTATTGTTGGATATATAGGTTGTTTCCAGTTTTTATTAATGTACCTGACACTGTAATTTCTAAATACAAAATAACAGATAATTCTTGTGCATGAAACTTTTTCTATATTTAGGATTATTCCCTTAGAATGGATTCCCAGAAGTGCAATTACTGGGCCAAAGGGAAGGAGCATTGATTTCTGAGGTACTAGATGCTCTCTGCCAAACTCTTTTCCCAAATGAGCTCCCTGAATGAATGAAGGGTGTGCCGCGTCATTGCACTTTTCCGATTTTTCTTCATCTTTGCTAATTAAACAAAAATTTAAATTTCAAAGATGATTCATTTTAATTAGCTTTCTTTTGTCTCTCCTTTTTGGGGGGAGTGCTGCACTCTGACCCCGTGTCCTCTGCCTCACTGCAGAGAAAGGGGTGACTGTGTTCTCCTTTTGAAGAGAATGACTTCCTGATTGGGATCTAGGGAAAAAAAATTCCTGGTAGCCACTGTGTTATCTCCTGTTGAACATTTTTGTGCAGTTCTCCTGGCTGCCCCTGGTCAGGAGTTTGGTGGCCAGTATTGACGAAGATGTTGACCCCCAGTCAGGGAGAACCCTCCAGACCCCAGGGGCTTATGAACATCCAGCCATTCAGCTAAGCACCTGCTAAGTAGCTGGCACTGGGAATAGAGTGTGGGCAGGAATATAGACACTCTCCCTGGGCTGTGGAATTTGGTTTGCAAGGGCGGGTGGGGACGCGGCAGAGGATGTGCAGGAGGTGCTAGTAAGCACTTGCTGAGCCCTCGCGACCTCCTCTGATGCACATGGAATGTAGAAAGTGATCATCAAACGAAGGGCCATTCAGCCTCACAAGACATTTTCTCCACTTAAGTAGCTCAGTCCACTCGCAGGCCCACGGGAAGCTTCCAGGTCATCACGGGAAGGCCTGGGAGCCCCTCATAAATGCTTATCTACTCAGGGTTTTTTAGGAGCCTGCAAATGGAAGCCTTGAGTCTCCTTCATTGTTTTCTACAGCACCACACCCTGATGATTAATAGTCATGACCGTGGGGAGGAAACCCTGCAGCACCCTGAGGCAATTTCCAAATTGCCAATGAGATTAAATTAAATTTAGAAGCATTTTCCTATGAAGGGCTATGTTATTCTATTCTGCTACTCTGCAAACTGACAGTTCGTGGATTCTCATTCTTATGCTAATCCCCGGGTTGCCGTGACTCTGGATGGAACTGGGATGTGGAGGATATTACCAGACTTCCCATTCTATTTTTTTCCTCTTTTCTCTCCCCACTCCGAAAGTGACAGCCTGCACTCTAGGCCCTGTCCCTGTCCCAAGAAGCTGGGTACCTGTGTTCGGATTCTCTTTTTGGGGGGTGCAGGTTCTGACTGGTCGGCGCCATCAAGGAAGGACCTTCGCTGGGGATGCGTGTACTTCAAGGGAGTCACTGTCCATTGGGTTTCTGCTTTGTGTTTGGGTAAATACATGTTAAGGAGTGATGAGATGAAATCAAGCTGTGGGCCCCAGAATCATTCACAAATGACGGTTCTGTTTGTTAAAGTGAGTAAAACCTGCAGCTTGATTACAAGCACCAACGTATAAATTCTTGGCTAAACTTCTGCTCCTCCAAGACACCAGAAATTCAAGCAATTTAAATAAGATCTAATAAAATGCAAATTCCTGGGCGCCTGGGTGGCTCACTTGGTTAAGCAACTGCCTTCGGCTCAGGTCATGATCCTGGAGTCCCAGGATCGAGTCCCGCATCGGGCTCCCTGCTCAGCAGGGAGTCTGCTTCTCCCTCTGACCCTCCCCCCTCTCATGCTCTCTCTCTCTCTCTCATTCTCTCTCTCAAACAAATAAATAAAATCTTAAAAAAAAAAAATTAAAAAAAAATGCAAATTCCTGGTGTTCACCGACAGACACTAAAAACTGGTCAGGGTCCAAACAAGTTTATAATTAGGCTTGACAATGGAGTGTAGTAATCCACTAATTTTCTAGTTTTTCTTCTCTGATGTTGTTTCTTGTAGTTTAGCATTCGTATCCGCAGAATATTGTTTACGGTGACAAGCTTTGGTTTCTGTTGCAGACGTTAATGACACCCTGGGAGTTTCCTCTTGCTGATGTAACAGATTACCGTAAAATTAGTTGCTTAAAACAACACAAAGTTATTATCTTAACAGTTCTCCAGGTCAGAGGTCTGAAATCAGTTTTACTGGACTAAAATCAAGGTGTCCACAGGTTGCATCCCTTCGGGAGGCTTTAGGGGAAAATCTGTTTCCTTGCCTTTCCTGGTTTCTGGAAGCATTCCTTGGCTTGTAGCCCCCTTCCTCCATGTCCAAAGTCAGCAATAGTAGATTGCTTGAGTCCTTCTCACACCAGCATTTCTCTGGGTATCTCACTTTGCTTCTCACTTCCACTCAGAAAGACCCTTGTGATAACATTGGGACCAGCCCGTTAGGACAACCTCTCCCGATCGCAAGATCCTTAGCTTAATCCCATCTGCAAAGTCCCTTTTAGTATGTAAGGTAACATATTCACAGGTTCTGGGGGTAACAACATGCATATCTTTTGGGGGACTGTTATTCAGTCTACCACATATGCCAAAATGCAGTTATGTTCCTTTTTTTAAAAAAAATAATTTTGTGCTATATCATCTGGATGAACAAACAAAACCATATGCAGATTTATTTTTAGAGTCTTAAATGAACATTTTTACATTCACGTGTTTGTTTTCTTTTAAGTGACAAATTTAGGAACATGGTTTAGGCCCAGTATTTTATTATTGCATCAAAACTGCCTCTCAGGAGTCATAAGCCAGACAGATAACAGCTCTGACCTTTCCTCATGTTACAGCAGGTCCTCTCCTCCAGGTGGGGGCCACAAGAGCAGGGAGAAGCCTTCCTGCCCCACGCAGCAACCTGTGAGCCCAGCTGGAGACAGGTCTGCACGCCCACACCCAGCCCAGCACAGGGTCTGAGGAAGGGGCTGAGCGAGCAGGAAGGGGCATTGCTGATGTAGCCACGAGGGCTTGGATGCTCCCTGGGATGTTAGGGGCTCAGTAAATGTTGGCTACCATTATTCTATCACAGTTTCCAGAGCGAGGACAGGAGGTTTTCCTGCTAAATAAAGGGAGGTCGTTTCCCAAAGGACAAGGTAATAGAATCTTCTATTAAGTTTTAAGTTCAATTTACCTAGTCAACAAAATTTCACACAGAGGAGGGAGGTAACCCAATGAAACCCTCATTGGTTTCATTGGTGGAACTCACAGATATTCTGGATCAGATGACTTTAGGAGTTCCTGACCTACTTCACCTGTTACCTTTCCTATCAAATACCAGCCCATCTGGGAATAACTAAAACTTCGGGGCTACTCTGATGCTCACAGGACTCAGATAAAAGAATGATCAGCTTTCCAGGAGACAATGTGGTTGGCACCAGGAATCCACCAAGCCCGAACTATTGCCCTGAGCCCACCGGCAAACTTCATGCATTGGGACTCTTTGGGGAGGACCTGGCTGGGTTGGTTCTCAAGTTCAAGTTAGAGACTTTCTGAGAGGATATACACAGGCTGACATAATGTTACCCAGATCAGTCCTCAGGAAACTTACTTTGAAAACTAGGTTGGAAATTTTCTAATTAGCCTATTTATTACTTGTATGTTAATGATCGCTTCGAAAATATTGGTGTTCAAATAATTATTGTCTTGGAACTAGACTCTCCCTCCTTGTTGTGATTCAGGGGTAATGGGCATTTTTAAATGAAGGCAGGGTGAACGTCAGGACACCGTTACTCTACCTTTTCATGCCTTTTGAATGAGTGAAACCTGAGGGAAGGAGACAATTGGGAGTATACTGGCAGCTCATCGCAGAAGATTTCATCTCTGTTTCTTTTTAGCAGTATTGGAAAAATTTTTTTTCTCATCCCCTCATGTGATGAAAGGCATGCATACCTCTACAGCAGCTAGGTAAGGAGGAAGGAGGTGATGGTGGGGGCCAGGCAAATGTTTGCCCTCCAGGAGCACCAAACAGATGCACAGATTAGTCCCAGCTGGTTGCAAGATCACCAGCCAACTTGTGAGTGTCTGTGCCACTGAGGACCAAAGTGAGGACCAGGAAAACTTCTTTACATTCTTTCAGAGCCACTTCCTGACTGGCACTTGCATTTCTTCTCCCGATCATCTTTCTAAATTGATGTCATAGATACTATATCAATTTTAATACGTTTCTTGGAGACCTGAAACACTGTGCTCTTTTGATTCCAGGGTGGGGGTGAGGGTGGGGAGTGGGGGATGGAACAAGAGCTTCTAGTCCATTTTGATATGGTCCCCGGGAATTCAGCTCCACACCCTTGCCTAATTCTCAGTTTTGAATGTGGACCACAGATGTGACGCTGGAATGCAACTTAGATTTCTTTCCTGGAGGAAGCTCTAAAGCAATTGCTTAGGCTAGTGACTTTCTCAAAGAACTAATCTTCGTGCTCGAGGTTGTGTTTGGTTTATCCCTTTCTTATTAGGGGATTAATCCTATGACAAGAGTTTAACTCTTAGCATCGAGTATGCCATCTGGCGACATGAGTGAGGCGCCCCTCTCTGGCCAGTCCCTCCCCGTGGCGACATGAGTGAGGCGCCCCTCTCTGGCCGGTCCCTCCCCGTGGCCTTCGTGGATTCCTCTTCCTTCTTCTGCTCCCCGACCACGGATACTCCCGAAGCAGAGTCCCAGCGAAGGCCTGTGTTTCCTCCAGAAGTCTCCTCCCCTCAGTGCTTGCGATGGGCCAGGCCTAGTGCTGAGGGCTTTCCGCGCTGTATCTGAGTCCTAGGTCTGCCGTAACAAATGATCATAAACTGGGAAGCCAGAACAACAGAAATGTATTCTGTCTCAGTTCTGGAGGCCAGAAGTCCAAAATCCAGGTGTGGACAAGGTTGGTTCCTTCTGGAGACTCCTGGGGGTGGGGAAGGAAGGTAATCTGTTCCATGCCTCTCTCCCAGCGTTGGTGGTGATGCAGCCCTCCGTGTTCCTTGGCTCACAACTGCGTCACTCCGGCCTCCGCCTCCATCATCACGTGACGCTCTCGCCGTGAGTCTGTGTCCAGATTTCCTTCTTCTTATATGAACTCCAGTCACTGGATTGGTTAGGGCCTGTCCTAATCCAGTATGATCTTATTTTAACCTGATTACATCTGCAAAGACCCTCTTTCCAAATAAGGTCACCTCGCCTTCTTCACACCTCCGCCAGCTTCTGGGTGCACATGAAGTTTTGCGGGACACCGTTCAACCCAGTGCACACGCATCATCTCGCGGAGCCCTCATGACAACCTTAGTAGCCCCACTCTATGGAGGGCACAACCGATTACTTCCAGATCTCCACCTCTGTGATGTCCAACTTTTTTTTTTTTTTTAAGATTTTCTTTTTAAGTAATCTCTACACCCACCGGAGGCTGGAACTCACAACCCCAAGACCAAAGCTGCACGCTCCACCAACCGAGCCAGCCGGGCGCCCCTGTTACGTCCTACCCTAGTGACATCTCCACTGAGCTGTCGCACTGATCCTTCAAAGTCGGGGCATTCTAAAATCAAACTCATCCTTACCCCCCCACCCCCCCACAGGTGAAGGCCTGTAACACAACAGCTCTGGAATGCCTGTTCAGGACGATGATAAAAGGGCTCTTTGGATGGGGCTATCTGAAGCTGCTTTTGCATTTCACTTTGTGTAAGATTGGAAAAAAAAAAAAAAAAACATTAACTGTCCTTATCTAAAAACGATGAGTACCACCACTGACTTGACAGAAGACAGTGGCAGGAGGAACGACCGATTCCAGACAATAGTCAGGAGGCAGAGGTAATGGGTCGGCTGACTGCTAGATACCGAGCTAGATGGCCGAGGGGCGCCAAAGATGTCGGACTTGCCAGCAGGATGGATGGTAATGTATTCACACACACATACATAAGTTTGGGGAGGACCACGATGAGTTTACTTTTTTCAGTTAAGGTCTTACATGAGACCTAATACCAGAATGGAGCGGCTTTGGTTGAAAAGGGACAGGGCCTTCTCCTGTTGTCTTCGCCCCCCGTGAAAGCACCTACAGCACCTGGGTAAAACATTAGGAAAGTTCCTGACTTAACGTATTCCTCTAAGCTCTAAGCAAGAAACTACTTAGACCGTTCCAGAAACACAGACATTGATCCTATTTTGAAAGTGTTTCCAAGATCCCCATGGCCTCCCTCCACCCTCGTTCCCTGATAGGCGATATCCTTCTACATGGTGTGCTGTTCTTTATCTAGAATCTAAAGGCATCTTGTACTGCTTAACTTCTTGTGCCTTTGGTTGGTTGTCACGGGGCCTTGGATGTCCTGTCAGAAGACCCTCCATCTTCTGGTGAAAGAAGGCAGTCTGGTTTCCTTCAGAGAGAAGGTCGAGCTTTAACTCTTGGAACTGTGCCTGCCCTCCGCTAAGTCTACAACTTTTATCAGTGCAGATGTGACTCCTTCTTTTCCAGCAGCCCAAGAGGTGGTCATTCAGAGGGAAAAAGAAAGAAAAGTACAGGCCATGAAGAAGCTGGTGAGAGCCCTGACCACAGGGCAGGCACCGTCCCAAGCCTACGTACGCAGGGGCTGAGCCAGAGCTGGGCTCTTGGGTGTCCTCTAGCTCTGTGTTTACCCAATTCAAGAATGAGGCTCTTCAAGTTTAATTAAAAACAGGATGTCCCTGCCGGGCCTCTCATTGACGTTGCTAAAAATAAGTAGGGAAGTAGCCTGGCCTCTTCATGGTTTAATCCCATTAAATTTGGGGAGGGGGGGACCTAGAGCTAATAAAAGACATGATTTGTTTCAGATTGCTGTCTGGCGTTGCATCTTTTCTCTCCCTGTGCTGGGGAGCCCTAGATTCTGAAGTTCTAGTGCAATCGGCTCTGGGTTGTTGATGCCGTGGGAAGGGGACAAAGGGGCAGACAGTTTCCCAAATGTGGTTTTGCCAGGCTGCCATCTACTTACTCATCTTGGAACCATTGGGATTTGTCACCTCAGCTCTTTGCTCACTGCTCTGGTGTCACACACGTCATAGACCTGGTGTTGTGAATAATCCACTAATCCCTGTCTGTGAGTTGATGCACGTTTAAAAAAAAATCTAGTCTAGAGTTACGAAAGAGCTGTCTGGAATGCGGGCCCTCACTTCCTCCTCAACCCTACAATACACTCAGACATTGTGCCTTTGCCCCATTCCAGAAGCCCTGTTTGCAAATATACTCACGTAAGGGCATCCTGACTTTCTTTGTTGTTTTGGCTCGGGTTTTGATTTTTATATTAACCCATCTTTATTTGTCCCAACTCCACTTCTTTGGCCCAAGGGCTAAAGGCTAAATCTCTTTAAAGACCTTCTGTTGAATGCGGGGGCCTCATTTTCTAACACAAATCCATCTGTTTGCATGGTCTTTCATTCATCTGTTCAACCAGGGGTATTAAGAGAATAATCTCTGGATTATCACACCGTTGACTTCCCGTCAGAATTCCAAGAAGGAGAGTTTCGTGAGCCCCAAATCTTAGAGGCTGAGAGTTCCTCGCCATCATGGGAGCAGAGGTGGAGGAGGCGAAGGCTTCCATGAGGGTTATTAAGCATCACTGGGATCACTGTACCCACCTCGGTGGTGCTTGTATGGAATGGGGGTGCTTTTGGTCACCAATACAGTGTCTCCCAAGCCCTTTGCCAGAGGACTGGGGAGATACACAATAAGAAAGACCGTGTCGGTCATTTTGACAATTGACTGTCCGCCACCTAGAACATAGTAGACAATAAATGACTGCTGAGTAGATTATGAATGACAGTTTTTTAATTCTCTGAATACCACTGCCTGTAAGTAAGGGAGTAGAGGTGGGTTTGGGGAGTAGAAATCGAATTTCCTATCACTTCTATCTTTTTGTGGCTTATTGGAGAAACAGATACTTTCCCGTGCTCTTTGAGGCCCGGGGGTCTGTCCTGACCTGCTCCGGAGCCACATCTTGTAGCGCAGCCCCCCGCACTCACACTCGCCGCCTTCTTGCCGTTCCTCCTACCCGCTGTCTACACACGCCTGTCCCTCTGTCCTTTTCCTCTGGGAGCTGTCTGCTTCCTTCATCTCTTCGCTCTCCTCACTCCTCAGGGAGGCCTGCCCCAATCCTCGCGGCAAGGAAGGCTCCCCTGTTACATTTGCCTTGAGAGTAAACCCGTGAGGGCAAGGCTGGGGCAGATGGGCCCGGCACGGAATAGCCGACGGATAAATAGCTGGGGAATGACTGCGGGACGGGATGAATGCGCGAGCAATGGGGAGGGGGTAAACTGAGATCAGGGACTTTCTTTACCTGGGGTCTGTGGATGGGCTCCTGAAGCTGTCTGTGACCGTGAGTGCGGATCCACAAGCATGTGTGCCCGGTTCCTAAGGGGAGAGCCCGTAGCTTTTGACAGACTGAAGAATTGTGGGGGCCAAGGGCAGGCTGCCCCAATATGGGCCACTTTGGCATGAAGATTATTTTGCGTTAAAAAGCCGTTGAAACCCAGCAGATTGAGGAACAGCTCTTTACCTCTCCCGCAACCGCCTAAAAAGAATTTAGGTAGAGGATCCAGGAAGAGAACTGTCACCACAGAGAACGGCATTATGGTATGAACAAGGTAGGGCAGACGGGGAAGAACCTGGCAAGGCCTGTTTTTTTTTTTTTTTTTATAAAGATTTTATTTATTTATTTGACAGAGAGAGAGAGCCCAAGCAGGGGGGGGGCAGCAGGCAAAGAGAGAAGCAGACTCCTCACTGAGCGGGGAGCCGGATGCGGGGCTCGATCCCAGGACCCTGGGAGCAGGACCTGAGCTGAAGGCAGACGCTTAACCACTGAGCCACCCAGGCGCCCCTGGCAAGGCCTGTTTGATCCAAGTCCCCCATGTCCCATGGGTTCCCAGTGGCCCAGCCCACATTGGCTTACCAAACACTTCCTCTTTTTCATCTTCCTGTGAATTGCACTCTTTCCCTTGGAACTCCCAGACCCCTACCCCTTCTCCTTGAGTCAGAAGGACACAAAGTCCTCATTTTGCCTATCTTTGGAATTTCCATGCCTTTGTGGATTCCCTGTACATATGAAATTAAATTTGATTTTCTTCCATTAGTTTGTCTCCTGTCCATCTAGAAGGATTTTGAAGGGCAGAGGAAACCCTTCCTTTCCAACAGAATCTTTAAGGAGTTTCAATGAATATGTTTAATTATATGAAGAAAGGAGAAAAAAAAAAAAAAAGAGAGAAGGGGAAGGTGAGAAAAGCAACAAAGGATAAAGGGGAAATTAATAATGAGAAATGGAACAGAAGAAAGTTGAGAGAGGAGGAAGGGCCTGAGAGAAGGTGATGGGGGGGAGGTCAGTTATTCCTGAATGAATCCTCCAAACTTAGGGAGCCCAAGTCTGTGCAAGACCCTGTGTTAGGAACTGTCAGGGGTTCGATGAATAGCCCGATCGGACTGCTGCCCTCCTGTATAAGAGGAGAGTGTTCTGGGTAACTGCAATTGGAGTGGATGGGATGAAATGATCCAAGAGAGGTTTAGAACAGAGCCATTTGCTAGCACAGCGGAAGGGAAATTACACATAACAGAAGGAAGGAAGACCCTGGAAGACTTCCTGGAGGAGGGGTAACATTGCAACCTGCCCTTAACCAATGGGTAGGATCCCAAGGAGAGCGGAGAGGGGTAGGTGAGCACTCAGATGAGAGAAGGGTGTAAATAAAGCTGCTGGTCCAGGAAATCAAGGTGGGTGATGCACAGGTTGTGGGGCTCTTGACAGCCTTTGTGAAGCATCTGAGTTGGGAGCTGCCCCCGTTGGTCAGTGATAGACACACAGCAGGTGGCACCTGGAATTACCAAGTGAGATGAACTTACTGAGAGCAGAACAGACTCAGGGAAGGAGTCCACCGCGAAGAAGTTTGAGGATGTGTAATGACGCAGCATTCGTAAGACTTCTGGCGAAAAGTAAGCTCATCGTTGACCGGCAAATGCGTCTCCCATATCACCTCTACAGATCCTGAAATGTGTCAGCTCTTGCACCTTTTAAAGAGGTTGTCCTTGTGCGATCTGGTGGGATACTGATCTCCAGATACTGTCTTCTTCTTCTTTTTGTTCTAAGATTCCTTGGCTTATGAATTCACACAATATTTAGATTGTGTAAGATTGAAATCCGTGTGAGGTGTGTGTGTGTTCATTAGTTGGTGCCACCGATTCCCTTTTAACTGGGTCGAGTTACACAGAGAGCTTCTTGTGGGAGCAAAGAAACCTGAGGAGAAGGTGCTAGATCTCAAGACACCCCCGTTCTGGAAGGACTCCTGCTCTCTGCTGCCATTACGAACTATTTACCGGGCCCAGGAAATCTCAGCACCTGTTTTCCCATTTGTAAAAAGAGCTCTATCCTGATGGGCTTTCCTGGTTCCCTCCAGGAGTCCAGTGTCCCCAGAGGTGTGGCACGTGGCACTCCAAACCCAGCACGGACGGCCTCATAGACCTGAGCTGGAGGGGACCAGGAAGAAGACAGAGCGTGGCTTGCCCGCTGCCTGCATACTTCCGGGAACTATTGCTGGGGAAGCGGACTATGGACCAGCCTTATCCCAGTGACACCCATAATCCGGGCCAGGGCCGTAACTCTGAGCTTGACCTTTCTGCCAGGCAGAATCACTGTGGAGGCCACGCTGGAGTTCGCAAGGGCTATGGGTGGGTTTCAGACAGACCCAGGGAGCCTGACCTGAGGGATCCCTATGATCGCTAAGGGTCAGAACACGGGGTGAGTCAGTTTTTCATTCCTCTTTTACTGACTGCGATAAGAATATTTACCACCCCCCCTTCTCCAGAATATGTTAGGGACTTGAGGCAGGGTTGATCCTAATTAAGACTGTAAAGCAAATAAGTTGAGCCGTTAATATCCATTTTTTTCCTCCCACATTTCCCATTTGGAGGCTACCTTCCCTCAGCTGTCTTCCTTTCTCCCCTCCTTCCGACTATCCCATGGCATCTGGAGCTCCAGAACTTTCCAGATTTCTTTCTGCCCACCCACTGGCAAAATCTCCTTTTTCTAAAACTCCTTCCCAGGACTAAAGGTCCCAGAGTGAATCCGATGAGCAAAATCAGATGAAAGACGGGCTGGTGTCTCTACTTGGTCCCTCAAGGATAGTAAACACCTGATGGTCTGGGAATGAGAACAGTGACTTTACATTATTTCCAAATCGAAACTACATTTGACAACAGGCCTTCCGGGCCTTTACTGAGTAGCACAGGGGGTCCAAGGTGGTGGGGGAGACTGTTTCAGTACCGCTTACAAAAATGAATAGAACATCTGTTGTTGCTCATCAGATTTCAGATTTACCCAATTTACCTCAAGCCTCGAGCTGCATAATTATTTAATGCAAAGCTTGGATGGCAGATCGCTTCCATCTTGGGGATGCCTGGAAGCTTGCTGGGAAGCCATGTGAGGTGACTGCCATATGTGGGAGGTGGGGGGGGCATCAGGATGAATTGGTGATGTCTGCCTGGGAGAAGGCGTGGGCAGACACTTGCAGACCATCAGGTGTTTATTATCCTTGAGGGACCAGGTAGAGACACTGACCCGTCTTTCTGGCCTGAGGGATGTCATCCATAGCCCTGCTACTAGAAGTGGGGTTCTCCAGGCAGCAACCACAGCTCTACACAGGAGCTTGTTAGAAATGCAGAATCTCAGGCCCCATGACCCTGCCCCCCCCATCAGATTCTGCATTTTCACCAGCTCCCCAGGGGATTCGTATGCGCATGACAGTCTGAGACACAGGGGTGAGCCGGTCTTCCTGCCAGCTTCTCACTGCTGGAGCTAGTTCCTACACACTGGTTTTCTACAGCACATCAGCAGGGATCAGACTAGCTCCCTGTGTTCATGGGGGACACCCCCTTCACCCCTCTGCTCTGGGAGCTTTACTGATACGGCTGTTCTGTTTCTGTCTTACTATCGTCATTTCTGTCCCTAGGCGATCTATAAGATGGTTTCCTCTGTAATGAAAATGCCTGAAGATGAGTCAACCCCGGAGAAAAGGACAGAAAAGATCTTCCGCCAGATGGACACCAACAGAGATGGTAGGAGGCCGTGGCACTTGGCTTTGCTCAGAGTGGGCACTGCTGGAGGGACAGGGGCCACCTGGGCAGGCAGATGCCACTCAAGGACAAGACATTAGTCGCAAGGACCTGGCTCACAGCTCTTTGTGAAAGGGGCTCATCCCATATGCTCCCTGGCAGTGCAGGACAGACAGAGAGGGACCCAGGTGGGACAGGCCTAGGCCACAGCAGGCTGGATCCCTGCAGGCCAGCTAATCAGAAAGCAGAGAGGGACTTGGTGTAATTCCACCCAGATCTGGTGGCTTTCACCCCAGCCTGCCCAAGGGGTGCGGTTGGGCTCTTCTGCGCATGCCCTAAGGTGTTGGGTTTCCGGGAGCCACGGAGTCTTCCCCAGCCTGTGTGGGCCAGGGGAGGAGGGGAGTGAGGGGGCCAGCACTTTCCACCCGGAGGAATTCAACAAGAGGATTCAAAACAATTCAAACCCAACAAGAGAATTCAAAACAATCCAAAGTGAAAAGGAAGGCTGGATTTCAAACTCAAGATTAGTGGATTTTAGATGTTGGGTTGCCAGATGGAATATAGGAGGCCCAATCGACTTTGAATTTTGGATAAAGAACAAATGGTGTTCTTTAGAGAAGTGTGTCCTATGCAATATTTGGGACACGCTTATATGAAAAAAAATTATCGTTTATTTGAAATTCAGTGTTAACTGGGCATCCCGTATTTTATGTACCTGATGTGGCAGCCCTAGTTAGATGTGACACCTGAATTTGAGGTGCTGAGCTCTGAGCCTGCTGCGGAGGAAACCCAGTCTTCTGCAGCCCTTGCTGTTATTACCAGCTCCCCTGTTCCGCCGGGTGTCCGCGGCAAATCTTGTCAGCGATGCGCAAACGCTTTCCCCTACCCCAGATAGCACCACCGGTGGACAGAACGACGGGAGGCTTTGTAGGTGGCACAGGGAGCCTCTCTTTCTATCCCCATGCCCCTCCGGGGCACTGGCTGCCGAAGGCTCTGGCTTTCCGGGGTGCAGGCCAACCTGTTTGCTTCCTGCGCAAAGGTGCTATTGCATCCCATTTCCCCTAATGCACCTTAATTCACAGCGAAGAGCTTATTTTGTAAGACTAAACACCTGGGGTCGTTTAATAGTTCCTGAGCTTGCCGATTTAAAGCGGCAGGGTCCGCTGGCGCTCCAGGGGAGCACTGGTGGCTTTGCGTCCTGCTCCTGCCCCGCCTCTGCATAGAGGAGTGCTGTAGGGTGACCGGCCGAAACCCTCACTGTGCGCGGGTCACAGGCAAGAGGTTAGGGGCTCGCTACGAGGGCGTCACAGAGCCCCAATTGGGCTAGCAGTCCTGCTGCACATGCGGCTGCTGAAAGCCTTGTGCTTTCCTGGTGGGGGGGGCGGGGAGCCGTACGGGGAGGGGGAGGGGCTCGAAGACTGGGCGCGGTCAGAGGAATCAGTTCGACCCCGAGACCTGGTGCCCCCACCTGGAGCAAAGACCTCACCGAGAGGCTCCCGCCATTAGATTCCTCTTGGTGGAAGCCCTTTGCCTCTAGCCCCTGGCCGCGGACTTGAAAAGTCTGGGCCCACAGGCAAGTCAGCCCTGGAGTCTACTCAGACGCACACAGGGGAGCTGACCCAAGAGACCCAGGCCACCGAGGAAGAATGCGGGGCTTGCCCCGCTGCTGCAGGCCGAGGTTCCCAGCGCTCACCTTGGGGAGATCCCCAAGTGTTCAAGTGGCCACTTCCATCCGCCCTCCCTCCCTGGAGCCAGACTTTCAGACGTAAGAAGTCATCACGGTTTCAACCACTACCTGAGCAGGCCACAGCTCTCGAGAAATGGCCAGGACACAAAGCCTAGACGTGGCCTGCTCTATGTTAAAAATAAATAAATAAAAGCCCACCTTTCTCTTTTTTGTAGCTAGAGTAGATTTGGTCAGACAAGAACTCGGTGCTGGGGGAGGGGGTTGTGGTGACGGGGAAGACATATTTGTTGATGTCTCCCAGTGGTGGGTGGTGAGGGCTTCAGTGAGTGGCGCCCCTCCTGTCTGGGTTTGGAATCAGTTGAGAAATAAGGGAGCAATCACTGAGGTCGAGGATGGAGTTTGTGGGAGGGAGGAGCCTCGTGTGAGAGCCCGAGGGCCTGCAGACAAGCCTCAGAGCAGCAGGGAGCCCGTCGGGCAGGGACATCCTTGGAGGGCCAAGGGGGCAAGTCCTCTCTGGGAGCGTCTATCCAGAGCAGGCCCAGCTGCTCCCCCGCCAAGGATGGGACCTTCTGAAAGCACCAGGAAGGGGGGAGAAGCTTTGCCCTCCCCAACTATATGACAGATGGACCTTCCAGAAGAGAAATCAATACATATTCCAGCTTACTCAGGAAGGAAAGGGACACACGGATAAAAGTGGGATCCCAGGGGGTCATGTCTCCCTCCTCCAGCCTGTTCTGATTGACCCCAGGGACCCAAGGACTCCCCTCTGCCTTGTGCACACGCCCCTTTCTTCTCCTTACTTTGCATGGAGTGGCAGCCTCCTCACATGTTGGCGTCCCCCCAGATATCTGTGTGGGCCCCTCTGCTCACATGCAGGGAGAGAGAGGGACTCTTGCAGCAAAGCTAAGGCTATCCCAAGGAGGCGAGAAGGCTCTGGGGACACCGGGAACCCCGTGACAGCCTTGGTGTGCCAGGAGTGCAGCCTGCTTTCTTAAAAAAGGCAAAGGCCAGCTATCTGTTGCACAAATACCCAGCCAGAACCGCCCACCCCCTCCTGGGGCGAGGGTGGGGGACAGGTTGGGGGGACGGGGGCATGGGCGCACGTCCCCGCAGCTGCCACCAGCCCCTGCTCACCTGTCCTCTTGCTTTCTAGGAAAACTGTCCCTGGAGGAGTTCATCCGAGGGGCCAAGAGCGACCCGTCCATAGTGCGCCTCCTGCAGTGTGACCCCAGCAGCGCGGGCCAGTTCTGAGCCCCGCCCCCCACGGATCGTAGAGCTGCTTGCGTCCCCTTTCCACCTTTCTTTTTAACAATTTTTTTTTTTTTTTTTTGCCGATCAATATTGATGGTGACGCTGCCCCCCCCCCCCCCCCGCCCCGTGCAGTCAGACGCACCTTCCTCCGTGACGCCTTCGGCTTCCTTTGTCGGGGGGATGCCCAGAGCCCCAACGCGCTTGTGGAGAGCATGGACGCGCTGTCATGCAGACTTTGTGGTGTTCCTTGTTCCTTGAGTTTCCATCGTTCTTATTGTTGTTTTTCTTCTGATTCCAATGTCTGTTCTCAAACCGAAGACTCGGGGAGGCAAGAGAAGGGAAAGCAAGCCAGTCCGGGATTCTGTGGCCAGCTTCCAGGGGACTGTTTGAAAAACAAAACTCCCCAGCTGGGTCTGGAGCCACAGGGGCAGCCCTCGGGGTGATGGCGCCTGGTGCCGGCTTCCCAAGGACAAGGGACCCTGTGGGGCCAGGCTGTGAAAGCGCCCGGAGGCCTCCACTCCCCCTCTTCCCCAGCGTGCTGTAGTGTCTAAGCTGTGAACATTTCAAGATAAATTCATAGAGAAGAGGAAAAGATGGCTCAGCTGTTTCTTCACACGTTTACACTAGTTGAGCTAAGCTGAGTTTCTTTGGAAATTAAACACAAACGGTAACTTATATAACAAAACCAGACCCATCTTGTTGCCTATTGTGATTAAAAAAAAAAAAAGAGTGCTGTATATAAAATATTGGGTATTGCAGACCAAATTAAGTGTTTTGCCTTGTTTAAATGAAATGCATGTTTAGGAGCACTAATACAATCTTATTACAGAAGACTGTTTTTAGTAGCTTAATGTGAAGTAAGCCAACTATAATGAATGTCTATGTCTTGTTTTAAAGTCATATCTGTCTTTGCACAAATGCACCAATCAACAGGTATATTTTATATATTCCAGAGAAGTACAAAGTCACCATGACTAGGGCGCAACCTTAATTTTGAATGCATTTCCAGAGTGGTAGTGCCTACAGAATGGAAGTAGGACAGGTTTAAGTGGGACATGTCCATTGGAGCCCCAGAAGCTTCATCTTTAAGAGAGATGTGAGGTGATGGTTAACCCACTCAGCCCAGCGGCTCGATGGTATTAGATCAGAGGTACAATGTTCTTCTGAGTAGATTAATATTCTGTCGACCCGAAACACACACACACACACACACACGCACACACATTCTTGAGACTTCCCTTTGGTTTAATCCACATTATGGTTAGGGAGCTGTAACTGCAATGTTGACCTTTTCATGCCCCTGGTGGCCCTTCAAAGAGTCTGAGATTGGGCAATGAGCTGACTCATTGTGAAGAAGGCATGGCCCAGGGCATCTGTGCTTTCCAGGGCCCACTGTGGGGAATCCAAAAGTATTTTCCATCACCATGTTCTTTGAATGCCAATTTCTATTTTCAAAAGTGACAGTGCAAATTTGAGTCACTCTTTGGTCTGGTGACCTCATACACACTAATTGGAATTGAAAGTTAAGAGTAAAAATTGCTGATCACAAGTAAGTCAGTCATATTTTCACAAGTAGTAGGCCTGGGGAAGTCCAAACACTCAAGGACATAGATGGGGAGGACCTGCTCCGGGAGGAGGCAGAGAGGTCCCGAGTGGGTTTATCTGCAGCCAAGCTACTTTCTGTAGACCATGACCCACAGAAAGACAAACATAACTATGAGGAAGATGATGCTGAGCCCATTCTAACTCCAGATTCTTCTGTATTACTTGAGTCCCTTTTAACTGGTAGCAAAAATCTGAATTTGTATGGTTGACCAAAATGAACCAACTTTGCAGGATGAAATCTGGAGACCTAGACGTGGTAAAATCATCTTCATCTTCCTCTGAGTGTCCATTCCTCACAGTGATCTATCCTGAGACTTGCTAAATTCCTCCATGGGCCAAGTGGTAAGATCTGGGTTTGAAAACTAGGGAATTAAATTAAGAGACGGAGGGCCCAGTGAGTGATGTTCAGGAGGTGCATCCCACTGCTCTGGACTGATGACCTAACTCCCCCTTTCAGTTCTCCTTAGAAGGGGAGTCAGTTAATGTTTGGGCAAGCCCACCTAAGCTCTACCCTCGGTCAGGACATCTTGTTGAGCCAGACTCACCCAGTTCCCTAGAACTGAGAGCTGGAGTGAGGAGCAAGGAAGAGGGGCTCCAGCTGTTTAGGAGAGAAAACAGAGCCAGACGCCTGGCTAACGAATGCCGACATGCCTGGGATGTACGCAAATAGTCTTGTCCTGGCCTGCCATTGACCCTGTCTGTATTTTCTTGATGGTGGTTTTTTTCCTTCTACTCCTTCCCAGGAAGGGCTTTGTATGTCTAATCCAATGCACTTAAATTTGGCCAAAGGACTCTGCAGCACCCAGAAGGCTGAATGACTAAAGGTTTAGGTCATTCCTTTGATGGGCTGTTCATTGTCATTGCTGTGATGCGGGACCTCTGGAAATGGAGTCTGTTCTGTCTGAAATTAAGCCAGTCTGTGATGTTCAAGGGACTGGAATAAAGTGGCTTATGACTTGAAGGACGATACAGAGTCATACTCTTGCTTAGGGTGGGGAAGGGGTGCTGAGGGTGCTGTTCCATCCCTTCTGTATGTCCCAGGGGACCCTCTCCACAAATGGATTTAATAATGTACAATTGACCCTTGAACAATAAGAGTTTGGGGTGCAGAACCCCTGTGCAGTCAAAAATCCACATATAATTTCTGATTCCCCAGAATTTAACTCCCAATAGCCTACTGTTGACCAGAAGTCTTACTGATAACAAAAACAGTCGATTAATGCCTATTTTGTATGTTATATGTATTATACACTGTATTCTTACAATAAAGTAAGCCAGAGACAAGAAAATGTTATTAAGAAAGTCACAAGGAAGAGAAAATACAGATACAGTACTGTCCTGTATTTATTGAAAAAAATCTGCATGTAAGTGCACCCGTGTAGTTCAAACCCATGCTGTTCGAGGATCAAGTGCATATATTTACAGATCCCATCATATGGAGTGGCCCCCATATCATGACTTCATGTCGCTTGAGCTTGGCATTCAAGCACATTGATTGTTTCATGTGATTATTTGGGACATGAGGGTCCTTTGCCTAAACTGCTGCCCCAGCTGAATCTGCCTGAGGGTCCAGGTGCCTATACTGCCCCCCCCCCGCCCCCAGGTGTGGCTTCTGCCCTAAAGACACAGGAGCCGGGGGCGGGGGGGGGGGGGGCGGAGGGTAGAGGTGCCGAGCCCAAAGCCCTGTCCGAAAGCATCCTTGGTCTGCTCATGGGCTTTCTTGCTTCTCTCCACTCACGTACGTCTCGGCCTTCACTTTCATCTGCCCTCGCCTCCTTCCTCATACCTGGAGCTGCGAACTCTAACCCAAACATTAGGCGCAATGGAAGGTGACTTCCTCTTCAGTGACATACGAACACCCTCTTCTCCTGTCTCACCCTCTCCGTCTGGGAAGAGTCAATAGAAAACATGACATGATGCAGACTGCACACCCTCAAAGCAAATTCAGATGAGGCTTGTTTTGTTGTTGTTGTTTTTTTGTTGTCATTGGCCCTACCTCCAGCACAGAATTCCATTAATCTAGGAAAAAGGGACTGAGGGTCAGCTATAGTAGGTGACTTGTGGGCCAACCAGACCTCCCGTAAGAACTGAGTTGGCCTGCGGGGGTTCTGTCTTTACCTCCCAGTTTGTCCCTATGGACCAGCAGTGGCTACTCAGAAGTACTGAACATGAACAACACCCTGTCGTTCATGGCACCGATGGTGAAGTGGCTGGCAGCCACCAACCTGATCAGGAGCCTGCACTCCTGCACCTGTTGGAGGCTGACCTGGCAATTTCTAGCAAATTTCCAAGACTGAGTCTCCTATTTTCAGGGCACTGTCTTAATACCCAACCCACCTGGATCCCCTCACAGCCTAGTGCAGGCATGGAGGGGGCACACTGGTAGAGGAGGAATCTGAGTGTTCCCCTAAGTTGAGGTAGAGAGATCACAAGAACTGTCTTTGGAAGAAATGGAGATACTTCACACATGCCTCTCTTGGCTTGGGTATGCCCAGCACTCTGTTGAAATTTTGTTTTTTGGGGCACCTGGGTGGCTCAGTCGGTTAAGCTTCTGCCTTCGGCTCAGGTCATGATCCCAGGGTCCTGGGATCGAGCCCCACATCGGGCTCCCTGCTCCGTGGGAAGCCTGCTTCTCCCTCTCCCACTCCCCCTGCTTGTGTTCTCTCTCTCACTGTGTCTCTGTCAAATAAATAAAAATCTTTTAAAAAAAAAAAGGCAATTTTGTTTTTTGAGGTGGCTGAAGAAACAAGAACATTGAGACTCATATTTTCCGAGGCAGTAGAATATCAGTTAAATTCACCTAAATAGAAAGGTTGTTGCATAGTGAAAAGATGTTCAGGCCAAGGGTATAACCGATGGTATATTCATTTCAAACAGGTTTCTCTACACTTGAACGCTGACCATGACTTAGATAGGTCCTGGATACTTGCCACACTGGATGTTAATGTGCCACGCAGGGTCCCAGACATCCCTGGGCTTACAAACAATGGTCATTCAGAGAACATTCCACGGTGTGGAGCTAAGCCCCTAGGGCATCTCAGAGGGGGTAAGGGCCTTAGAGAGGCTTATTTCATGACTTCTTTTCTCAGCACTATTCCAGGAAATAGATGGCACTTTAAGAGTTCTCTAGAAGGGATGGTCAAAATACTTCAAAATTCTGGGCAGCTCAGCCTGTCGACCTTATTAAATACTCACAACTGCTACCAGTACATCATATACATGTAGACAGACAGATGGACAGACTCAAAAAATGTATCTTTCCAATACCAGTATTTAACCATTTTACTGTGCTCGCACTGAGTGTTCAATGGTGACCCAGCACAATACCAAGTGCTATAGTCTTGGAGGTGTGTGTATGTTGGGGGTGGGTAGGAGGTATTAGCAAAGAAGTAGGAGACCAAGCTCACAGTTCAGCTGGTAAGTTTTGTCTAGCATCTTGAATACAATCACCAAGTAATCTACATCTATGTCTACAGCAGAGCCGAAATCAAGTTCTTTCCTGAGTGGTGCATGAGAGGTATTTGCTACGCAGGAAAAAGCTGGTAACGTTTGCCTTTAGTGCCCTTTCAACATCCCCTTCTCTTTTGCTGCTTCTGGCTGATCAGAGCCTCCCTCCCCCACTGTGTTTCCTAGAATTCCAGTCTGCAAAATTAACCCATGCACCCCTTTAGCAGAGTGCAGAAAAGTATAGGGATGAAAGACCCTGAGGACGAAAGGTATAACAGCCTAAGGTGGTAGACCAGAAAACCCGTTCAGGGAATGTTTACTTTTAAGAGTAGAGCCCCAGTGAATTTCTATTGGAGACCTTTTAGAAGGGGCTGGCTGTGGTCACTAAAGGGCGCTCTTCAGATCTTTCCTTTTGAGACCCTGCTGCTGGAAGCACAGCTAGCTGATTGAAAGGCTCCAGCTGCAATCTTTGGGGCCACCTCAGCATTTACTCCGAGGCCACGCTCTCTGGGGCTGCTCCCAGTCAGTGACTGCACATGGTGGGGGTATTAGAATTGAGCCATTCTTGCCCCACATGGGATTCTTCTGCGGGTGACCTTCGCTCCAGGACTCTCTGCAGGGCCTGGCTGAGGCAGTGTGAGGCTCCTCCTGCCCAAGCTTCCTTCCTTCCTTCCTTTCGGAGGGGTTAGTCCACATTCTCTCCCTGTCTCCCCCTGCTCATTTCCCCTTTATCGTTCACACGAATTCCCCCAATAAATCTCTTGAATGTCTAATCCTATCTTGACTTCTGCTTCTTGGAGGACCTGAACTGACACAGTGACCATCCCTTCCCCCATTCCCATTGACCCTCAGATATATGGGCTCAGACATTCGAGTAGGTGGCCTTCCCAAAGTGAGACTCACATTGGTGATTTCTCATGTTGTACAAGAAGGGTTAAGGGTAGGAGGCGTTGTGTGCCTTAGAATTGGGGTGATGACAGAGCCCTGGCTCTCCCAGGGTGAGCCCTTATTATTGTGCTAATCATGCCAGGCCACCTTCACTTTGCACAAACATCACTGCCTCTTTGTCCCCAGCCTGGGGCACAGTGCCTGGACCACAGTAAGTGAACTGAATTAGCACAGAGAGTGGAAGGCAAGGCAGGGTTGGACCCTGTGGCCCTGACAACTGGTCATCCTCATCTACCTGACCTGAGTCCTGCACCGGGAAGTGGGGGGTAAGGTGGCACACATGGCCAGCAGAGTTCATCAAACAGAAGTGCCTTGGCTGCCATGGGCCAAGGGAGGGACTACCTCAGGGCAGATGCGGAGACCAGCTGCATCCTCTACAGGACCTACTCAGGCCTGTAGGTCCATTCGACTGCCCATGAAGGCTGTGGAACATGGATCATGGCAAAAAGGCCTTTGTGGCCCATCGTTAATCCCATGATCCCTCGGGAATCCTCCTCTATCAGCTCCTCCCCCAGCCTCCTCTTCCCTGCCCTGGTCCAGGCATAGAAGCTGCTGGGGGTGCCACTGGCGCTACCATTGGGGTTGAAGTTGTCAGAGAAGACTTTCTCGAGGCAAATTTTTAGCTAAGATTCGAAAGCTGTGGACATGGACAGACAGTGTGAGATGCTGCTTGTTGGACTGGAGAGGCTCTCTGGTGGATGGTGGCTGAAGAGCAGGGTCGCTCAGTGGGGAGGCAGTGGGGCAAGAGCCTGTCATGAGATGATTGGAGTTTTAGCCACGTGGTTTCAGTGTCTGTAGAGGCTGGTACAGATGAACTAAAGAGCCAGAATGTTCTTGTGATAACTCAAGTGGGGGTGAGTGAATTGGGAGTGAGGAAGGTAAAAGCATGTGGACAGAACCTACTCCCTGCCCTTAGCTGGCCAAGAATAACCACCCTGGTGGCCCATCACCATCACATCGAAGGCCTCTTGATTTCTTTAGGTCTCTTCTCGTGTAACCTTGGGCAGAACACCACCAGTCCACAGGAAGAGGACACGCCTGCTGCGTTGAAGCCTAGGACACGAAGGTGCCCGGGGGAGCCTAGAATCTTCCCAAGGCCACACTGAAGCTTCCTTCCAGCAAGGCGAAAAGCCCCAATACCCACCTCACAGAAAGCACCAGACACTGTCATTTACTCTGACGTTATGAATATTTATTTTTTTCTTCTTAAAAATGTACAAAAAATAAAATAACTGTATTTATAGTTTATAGATTCCCCCTCTCCCATTTACAAAACTATTAAGTTACATTTGCCTTTTTTTAAAAAAAACATGAGAGCAAATTGTCCATCTATCAATCTCCCTTGCTTGTTTTTAAGAAAGGGCCGTTCACAGAATTTGGCACAAACCCTCTCTTTCTGTTGCACTTTCCTAATTTTAAATAAGAAGGAAAATAAATGTTTGATTCATTTCACGCTTCCTAAGTTTCTGGGCTTAGTCTTTTAGGATCCAAGTCCAAGATGACATCTGACTGCATTTTTCTGTTGGTCCCAATATCCAAACACCTGTTAAGTCTAAGCAACTTGGGTATATATATGAAAAATACTTGTTTTACATCTCCCTCATCTTACATGGATTTTTTTAAAAGCATATTTATTGAATGTGATTAATTTGAGGGACAAAAAAGAGGAGGCAGTTTTTCCTATCTTTTTAGAGTGTTTCTGCTCAGAAGATTGTGCTCATTGCAGCTCTGCTGATGTTCACGGTGGAGGATACATCCACGCTAAGCCACGGGCACTCTGAGAATGCTGAGGGGACAGGTTGGGGGGGGGGCAGATCAGATGGCAGGTGATGCTCTGCACCACCCTTCAGTGGCACTGGCCTCAGTCTTGGTTCTGGTGGGTAGGGGTCACCCCAGTGGTTGCTCAAGGGCCGGAAACAAATGCAAAGCATCTCTGAGTCACTCTCGGCCTAGGGCAGGACCGGCAAACATTTTCCCACAGAGCCTAGAGAAAGAAGGGTAGTATAACCTGTGTCAGACTGCCCAAAATTTTACCTTTTCCCAGCTCTGGAGTCTATGCCCCAGCCCAATAGTGTCTGCCAATCATGTTTGAGCCCACCCCTGAGGCAAGGAGCACGGGAAGTGCATAGTACATCACCTATTTCCAACACTGAATGTGTCCATCATAGAACACAGCCGTGTCAGTACCCAGGAGGGTCCCCAAGCTGCTGGTCCAGGGCATGGCGGTCAGAGTGGGGGAGGAGGGAACAGGCTGGAGCAGAACTGAATCCAGGATGCAAACCTTTGGCACCACGGGAAGGGGTAAGGTGTCCAGCAGACACACGGAAAGGTGCCCCCTCACCACCACCCCGACATCTCCCTAGGTGCGGCCCCTGCTCTCCGTCCCATTCAAATCCTCTGCAGCCTCAAGGAGAGCCAGGTGGGCTGAAAACAGCCCTTCCGTCCTGCTCTGGGCCTCCTGCAGGGCCAGATGGGGTGGGAGGCAGGGAGGCCTTGGAGAGAGAGCCCCCCAGGTAAGACATCAAAGTGCTTCGAAAACAAATCGAGGCCCATACATAGAACCTGTCCCAGTGCAGACCTTGGGTGGAGGACACGTCTGGCTACCAAAAGGCTAGTGCTTCAGCCCACGAGGGTGAATGCAAAGCCCGAGACCACCTACCTGTCCCTTCAAAGAGGACAGCAGCCCAGGACGCCTCATCATTCTGTGATGGTTTAGGGAAGCGTTTTTTCTCCTCTTCGTCTCCCAGGGCATGTACGGGAGAACGGGACCTTCTCCCTCCCAGCCCTCCTCGGGAGGCTGCCTGCAGAAGAGCCAGAGCGCTCTGGGGGCGCTCCCCCAGCCCTCGGGCCCCCCCCCCGCCCCCACCTCGCAGCCGGGAGCAGAGGCGGCCGCAGGAAGCAGCACCGGCCTGTGGATCCGGAGCTAAGCTGCCGGCAGGGCTCGCAGGGCTGCGGTCGGCTTCTGGGGGAGCCACTTGAGATGAAGGATGCACTTGTAAACCGTGAGGCACTCCACAGGGGCCAGGTCCTCACGATCACCAAGGAATTCTGCAGCGGGCCCCAGCACAGCGCCCCTCAGGCTCTCCGCCAAGCTCCCCGCGGCTGGAGGGGCTGGGGCCTCGCGCAATCTGACCTCCGCCACGGACCAGGCGGCTCGGACTGCCAGGCCCGGCCTCAGCGCGAGACAAGCGCCGCGGCCCACAGGGCGGGCACGCCCCCCGCCGAGCGTCCTTCCCGGCGCCCCGGAGGCCACTTCCCTACCCCGGGCGCCTCCTGCACAGCACAGAGGCGGAGTCCCGGCTCCATGTCGCCCCAAGGCCAGCGGCAGTAAACATGCCCACGTACCACAGGTAAAATATATTATTGCCATATTATAAACACTATGTACAGGATAGCCAGGCATACCTTCTGGGTTACTAATTACAGCGTAGCGGAACGTCTTCCTGTACAAGGCCCGGGGGCCACTCGCTGGAAACCCCGGGAGGTGCTTAGCAAGATGGCCTTTCCCGGGGCGACCTGAAGCTTTCTGACCCGGAAGCGGCGTCCACCTCTGGCCCCCGTGGACTACTGCAGCGGCAGAGCCCGTTCGGTCCCGCCACTCAGGAGAAGCGGAGGTGAAGCAGAAGGACCCAGACGTTCTCAGGCTCTTCCGGGCGAATGGATTGGCTGTGTTTCCCTTGGAAGGGGAGGGCTCTGGACGGTCTCATCTGGGGCCAGCAGTGTCCTGCAGTGTCCTAGCGGGCCTGGACCCCGGGCTCCAGAACCAGGTGGACAATAAATAAGCGTCTGACTGGCCCAGCACACCTTCCTGAGGGGCTCGGGCTTCGGCTCCAGGAGTCAGTGGATGGGCCAAACACACTGGTAAGGAACGGGCTCCGTGCCTCGCCCGGCTCCCAGCACAGTCTGTAACAGTGGTTGTGAGGTGGGGGAGGTGGGTGTCTGGGTTCCAGGCCGGGGTCCCGTCTCTACTGGGAAGGAAGGCACCCAGGGCCCCTGCCGAGGGGAGGCCGAGAGTAGGGCTCAGATTTCCATGAGTGTGATCTTGAAGCCTTCCACCATGCTCTCCATGTTGAGAATGAAGGTGTCCTCATTCGAGTAGTGCTCAATGATGTTGTCGTCCATGTTCACCAAGATGCTGCCAGGGAGTGGGGTGGGGGGTAAGAAACAAAGATGCCATCAACAACGAGCAGTGCGCAAGGGCAGACTGCAGGCTGGGTGGGGTTCCCTTAGCCATTCTTTGGCAGGGGAGGCTGGGAAGGGTGGAGGAGAGAGGAGGTAAGGCAGGAAAAGAAGACCCTCATCATATTTTCTTTCCCCAGAAACTAGTTTGAGGAAAACAAAGTCTCGATTTGTCAGAACTAACCTCGTGACTCCTTATTAAACGGGTCTTCAGAGATCATTCCCCCTTGCTTTATAGATTGGTAAACTGGGGCCCAGAGAGGTGAGCCTGAAATCACAGAGGTAGCTCTTGATAGAGCCAGGGCCTAAGCAGGTCCCTAACTGTTTTCACTAAACCATAGTGCCTCTTGAAAATGCACTTTAAAAAAGTACTCCATAGATGGAGGAAAAGGAAAATCAAGAAGTGTGGCTACCCTTTGCCAAGCATGTAATTTGTTTTGGTGCTTCCGAGACCTTGTCTTTAATCTTCCCAGCAGCCTTGAAGGTAGGTGTGACCATCACCACTTTGCAAATGAGAAAACTGAGTGCAGGGAAGTGAAATCAGGTCCCCAGGTTCATCCAGCTGATTCATGGCTGAGCTGGATTGGAAACTGCTTTGCCTCACTCTGAAGCTCGCACTTCACCACATGTGACCAACTCCTTGGTCAGCTATCCAAGTGGATTTAGTTTTAAGAGAATCAACAACTTCCAGGCTCTGTTCCTGATCTGGAAATCAGACAGATCTCAGCTTGCCATTGAAGAAATGACCATTTGACAGCTATGTGTCATCTGGCAGGTTTTTTAGCCTTTTAGAGCCTCAGTTTATTCTTCTGCAAAAATAAGAAAAACAACCCTGCCCTAGAGCTGTTGTAAGGAATAACATTTGGTACAGGGCCCAACACAGTGCTCGATGGAAGTGAAACGTTATCACCATCAGCATGCACGTCTGCACCAAGGATTTCAGCTCAGCAGTCAGACATTGAGACACCACCCAAATCTCACCATCAAAGGAATACCCTCAGCCTATTGCATGGACCATGAAGAAAATTGTAATATGCATTTAAGTGAACCTGCCAACAAGGGCTCCGGCGGGAAAGGTTTCCCATTTGACTCCCAATCTACCACTCAGAAAGCCTGGGCATCTCAGATGAAATCAATTTCCTTTATGACAGAGGCTCAGAGAAGAGTTTAAAGACCCATTTTCTGCATTTTATAGGAAAGTAGCTCCAGAAGCTGACTCAGTGGAAACTCTCCTGGGACGAAATCCGGCTCCTACAGCCTCTACTCTTAAGAACCTCATACACAGGAAGCCCCAGGAGGCTGGAGGCAGCGGTGTGAGGGGGGAATGCACAGGGCCCACGAAGCACTTTGCAGGGGGCCCAGAACCTACTGAACACCCAATAAATGAGGTATTGTTCTTAACACTGGGAACAAGCAGGTCCAATGATCATTTAGATCATTTGGTTAATAATTCCCTCAGAAGAATTCTCTTCACCCTGAACGCTTCCTGTTCTTACTGTGTCATCCTGAAACCAATCCCAAGAGCAGCATGTGATTCTTTATAAACCCAGCTCTCTGCAGAGGGGTGACTTTGCCCCTCTCTCCCCAGTGTCCTCACCACTTGTGGACCCTTCTATTCCACCGGCGCATCCTGTCCTTGGAATGGGATGTCTCAGCCAGCATCATGACAATACACTGTCTCCTTCCCTCCCTCTCTTACTAAGATCTTCAAAATGCCTTCAATTTGCAAGTGCCTCAGCAATCCTTTGTAAGGATGACACACAATTTCTACAAAAGGTGGACAATAGAACTAACAAAAGGTAGGCACCATCTTTTTTTTTAAAGGCACCATGTAGACTGATCTGATTTCGAAGACAGTTAAAGTTTCTTTCTTACCCTTTTTTGCTTTTCTTGTAAAGCTTTGTGATCTTCTCCACAGGCAGCCCATACTTCTCAGATATCTGTAACACCAGTAACAGAAAGGCAGGTAAGCATGGAAGGGGAAGCCAAGCAGAGGCAGGAGGGAAAGCTCCAGTTTCACTCTCTTGGAAATTCTCCTGGGTGTCAGTGTCCTTCACTCAGGAGTCAGGCTCCCAATATGCCCCAGGTGCGAGACTCTCCCTCGGGCAAACCTTAAATCATTCAACAAAAGATTCAGCCATGTGGCAATGTAATCTATGTCACCTCAGATCAGCAGTAAAACATGGACTCTGAGATGTTGGATTAAATAAGTAGCCATATTGAAAAAACATTCAACAAGTTAAGCTGAAGCCCTTCTCCACTTCCTTTTTTTTTCTTTTTTAGTGAGCTCTATGCGCAATGTAGGGCTCAAACTCATGACCCCAAGATCAAGGGTCGCACACGCTACCGACAGCTAACCAGGCACCCCAACCACTTCTTACATCAAAATAAATTTCAGATCAAAGATTTACATGTGAAGGCTGAAACCATAACAGTTTAGGTTCTTTGTATTGGTATCATCTTCAAGGAAGGAAGATCATTCCCACAAAGATATGAAACCTGAAGAAAAAAGGCCAAAAGGTTGATAAAACAACAGAGAATTACAAATATCAATAGAGTAAAATCCACCATTGAAAGCTGAAGACGGGGGCATCACTGTTCATAATAGAGAAAACTGTGTGTAACAACCATTTGTTAAGCATGTTTTGTCATTTTCACAGTTGAAAGCCATATAGTTATTTAAAAAATGTGGCAAGTCTGTATCGAAAAAAAACAAAAAAGTCCTTAACACACTGAGAGAAAAAAAAGCTAACAAACTGCCCAATTGTCCATATAGTGTGACCCCATTTGTACTTTTTAAGAAATAAGTATGTAAGGAAATAGAGACTATGTGAAGGACCTGGCAAGCTATTAACAGTGGCTACCCTGGAAGAACGGACAGAAATTAGGAGATCCTTTCACTTTCTACTTTGTACCATTCTGTGGTGTTTTTTCCCCCTCTTACAATGATTGTGATTCACTTTTATAAATATAAAGTCATCATAGTTTGGAGATGAATTCTAGAAAGGCTACCCTAAATGCCTTTCATGCTTTCTCTGTCCCGAATCCAATCCACCTGCCTCTTCTGAGCCCAGAGGCTGGTGGGGCTCACAACCGGCTGGGGCAGGTGGGGTCTGAGACGGGGACGACTGGGCAGTGGAGCAGGGGCTCCAAAAAGAGGCTGAAGAGCCCTAGAGCACAGGCAGGGCAGCTCTGCATCCCCAGAAGGGCTTATCCCACGAGAACCGTAGAGTCCCGTCTCTTATTCCTCCTCCTGCACAGGAAGGACTCCTCACCCTGGGAATAAGCCCAGAGGAGTAGAACAGGTAGGCCAGGGTGAGAGGGCAACAGGAGCCTGGGGAAGCAGCGGCCCGCCTACCCCACGTCACTGCTCCATCACCGACAGGACCAGCCCCACCCCGCCACAGCTGAGGGCAGTGAGCCCAGTATATGAAATAACGTGGCCTGGGAGCAGCAAAGGAAATTGACAGCACTTGTGTTGAAGGCATTCATTTGAACAGAACATAAAAGACCACTTATGAAGGTGGCACACATGTGCAAAATTTGGTCTAAAGATATGCTTATTGAACTAAAAACATTTTAAAGTTCAGTAAATGAATTGAAGGATTGGTGGTCAATACAGCAAACCAATAGTTTTCGGAAAGATCCATTAGAAAACCAATTTCAAAGTGCAGAGCAGAGACAGACAGCATAGAGGAACTCATGAATGGAACGAAAGACTGGAAAAACAGAAAAGAGAGATGTGAAGAACAAACACAGGCCCTACGAGGTGTGACTCTCCGGACTGCCAGATAGAAAAAAAGGAACAGTCTCCAAAGGATAATAAAAAGATTCTGGAACCTCCCAGAACAAGTTACACACCCCAGAACAGAAGAATAAACCTGGCTTTCAGTCTTCTCATCTGCAACCCCAGAAACCAAAGGATAGTGGGGTAACCTCTTCAGGCAACTGAAAAAAAGGACTTCACCCCAAGAATCCTGTACACCAACAAGCTATGCCCCAGGCTGAAAAAAATGGTATCAAGGAAATGCAAGGGTTCAGAGAGAATTTCACCCAAATATCCCACTGGAGGAACATACAGACAGAAGAACATTATCTACATAGAAAATGCATCAGAAGGGAGACTTCAGCCAGGCAAAGGGGGAAGACAACAGGCAACCAGTGTTGTGCCATAAATAAATTTTTAAATGAATAGAAACCCTACATTTACCCTCTCTCTACATATATCTTTCTATTATATATATATAATTAAAGACATACAGTTATATATCTGTATCTAGCTGTGTGTGTGTTTACATAGACGGAGTGGGGATGCGAAGTTAAGTGCTAAAGATTCTCCAAGTAAAAAGGAGATGATGAAGGGGGAAATCTCATCGTTTGCTAGAGTGAGAGCACTATCCACTATCTCAGCAACACCGAGAAGTCGGGTGTTTGCGGGGACAGCGGGGTGAGCACCCCCACACACTCAGGCTGCCGGGAGAAGGGAGAAACCAAGCTCCAAAGCCTCGTCTCGGGGAGGGCGGGGGAGCTAGAGTGTTGGTGAGAAAAATAGCTGGAATTTTATTTTCAAATCACAGAGAAATAAGGAGGAGGGACTGAAATAATTTAGGAAAAGTAGAGAATAACATAGCTGCCAAACTTAAGAGAAAGTAAGCGGAAAATGCAGAGTAAAATCACAAAGGAAAAGTAATACGGAAGGAAGAAAATCAAGTCTATCAGTCATTATACCAAATGAGATGAACTGCATTTTTCCACTGAACCGCATTTTTCCATTGGAAGTCAGAGTGTCAGAGTGGGTAAAAAAAGAAAAGTTAAAAGAAGGATGAGAAAGAAAGAGAACCAGCTGGATGTTTAGCAGAGAAGCACTTAACAGGACGCAATGAATGAAGAGGCGCGGGCTGGAGGCCCCTCCCAAACGCACACAAGCAGAAGGAGAGTGGGAGTGAGGAGATTCATGGGAGACAAGGCAAGAGTTAAGGTTGATGAGGTCAGAATGGATATTACGTAATGATAAAAAGCACAAGGTGAAAAGGAATAGCAATCCTAACAGCGTATGCATCCAACAGCACAGCACAAATTACAGATGTAGGGCCAACTTGAAAGAACAATTAGGGTGGGAGACTTCAGCATACCTCTTTCAGAAGTGGACAAACCCAAGACAAATAAGAACAGCTGAGTATAATCGATATACTAGATTTAATATTTTATACATCACACGCATACACGCATACACACTAACATCTCCTAAGGAGAATCTATCATGTGTTGGACCGCAAAGATAAGCCAGATTACATCAGCATTCAATAAAATTACAAATACAGAATTTAAGGTTTCCACAAATGCTTATATTTTGGAAGTACAGCAGTCCCTCCTTACCCGGGGGGGCTACATTCTAAGACCCCCAGTGGATGCCCGAAACCTCAGGTAGTACCAAACCCTCTATATACCGTGTTTTCCCCTACACATACATACCTATGATAAAGATTAATTTATAAATTAGGCACAGTAAGAAATTAATAACTGATAATAAAATAGAACAATTACTACTGTAATTAAAAATTGTACTGTAATAAAAGTTACGTGATGTGGTCTCTCTCAAAATAGCTTACTACACTGTACTCTTCTTTTTGTAATGATGTGCGATAAAATGCCTATGTTGACAAAACGAAGTGACATGAGTGACGTAGGCACTGTGACATGGCATTAGGCTGCTTCTGGACCATATTGGACCAGAGGTAAGTAAAACCGTGGCAAGGGAGACCAGGAATAAGGGGGACTAGTGCATTCCTACAGAACCTGGCTGCACAGCAGTTCTGCATCCCTTCCTCAGAAACCCAAATGCCTTCAGCAACTGTTTGGGAAGACGCTATGTTCTATCTATCTAAATAAACTCTTAAGACGAGCAAGTTTCTTTGAGCATCTTGATGCTATTTCCAAATCAGGTGAGATACTCTGAATAATGTAGGATTGACACCGATGTCAGTCCTCCCCAAGTTCACTCCCGTTTCCCTTCGGGAGAATTTCTGCTTCCTTTCTTTCTTCCCAAGCCTGGTACTTACAACTTACGCTATTTGTCAGGTGTCCCGGTGTGTCCACACCTGTACATGCAAATCAAAAGAGAAATGCTGATGTGAGCTGGTTCTGCACCTGGAGCCTTGCTGAAGGCACGCAGGAAGGAGGATGGAGGTGTCCACGGCCATTCGCCAGGAGCGAGCTCACCTCCCTGCCCCCTCCCTGGGGCTCTAAAACCACCCCGTTAACAGAGCTGGTGCACAGAACGAATGCTGGAGGGGCAACTCTCCTGGGCTTCATTTCTGGAGCTGCCACTTCCTCAGCACTTCCTGGCTGGTCTAAGCCAGAGCTTCTTAACCCAGGGTCTGCAGATGCCCGAAGAGTAGGCACACGAACTTGGGTGGGGAAAGCGGACCTCTTTATTTTCACTTTCACAAACCCTCAGCTTTAATTTAGCCTTCCCTTCAGTTACGAACATACAGTAATGTTAGCACAGTGCCGGTGTTTTGTTACCAATGGAAATCACAGGTATTTTCATGTCATAGTAGAGTTACCGCAGATATCTCGAAATATCAATCACATGTATCCCTCACCCTTCGGAAGTACAGTAGTTATTAGTCCCGCCTACAGACCATGATAACTAATGCATGAAAAAGGAGCACGTGTATTCACAGATCACAAACATTTTTTATTATGATGGAAATGTTATCAACATAATTGGTTTCCTTTGTAATCCTATGTTTTTTATTTTGTACACTGAAAAACATTATTCAGAAAAGCACCCATAGACTTCATCACACTACCAAAGACATGCATGGCACAAAAAAGGAAGAATCCCTGATAAACATTCCGTACCTAAGAACCTGCTGTCTGCCTGGAGCCCTGGGCTACATGTTATTTGTACCTAATTATTCTGACTTGCTTGGCCTAAAAGAGTTGGGGGTTTTTAACTTTGGTGGGTGTCATTCGGAACTTCTTTTTAAAATAAAATAGGGACATTTTTCTACCCAACATCACCAGACTCCTATCTGTAGGTTCCCCTCTTCTGAAAGAAAAGTGATTCTGATTCTTTGTCTTTTCAGTGCCCCAAAGCATGAAAACTACCTCAGCTCACACATCAACCGATAACTGCCCAGCCAGAGCCAGGTGACCTGCATAAACCCCGCACAATTCCAGTCTGGACCAGGATCTGCTGGGCGTAGTGGCAGCGGTGGCGGCAGCTAGCGTTTCCTGAGTGCTTACTGAGTGCCCATCGTAGAGGCGCAGAACACTCTGCATCTATGAACTTGCTCCATCCTCCCATCATTACAGGGGAATACGTCCTTTTATGAGCCCTGTTTTTCAGGTGAGGCAACTGGAGCTTACAGTCATTAAATAACGTACCTGCCAATAAGTGGCAGCGACAGATTGGAAAGGGAACAATCTGGCAGTTTGGTTTCAGACTCTGAACGCTCAGAGTAAATGGGCATATGTGAGACTGAAGGGCAAAGCTGTGCCCTCCATGCAACTGTCGAAGGCAAAGCCAGAGGCAGCTTGGTACCAGGCCACAGTGACACGGCGTCCTCTGCCTCCATGCCAGGCAAGGAAGTGTGCTTTGCCAAATTCAGAACCCTGGGAAGAAGTGAGACTCTGCAGAGTTTCGTGTGGAAGAAGCTGGCCATCTATCAGTGGGTTACAGAAGGATTCCTTTCGCCTGGGACCTGGACGGTATCGCCCATAAACCCTCCTTTCTATGCACGGAAAAGACGTGCCCGCGTCATAGTTTTCTCAAATGGGGGAATTAGTAGGAGTGCTTGCGTTTTAATTTCTGCTTTTCAATTTATCTGAAATGATAGTCCACTTTCATAATTTTTAAAACCCATTACTGATATTTTTAAAGATTCTTATTTTTTTTAAAAGATTTTATTTTTTTTAAAGATTTTATTTACTTATTTGAGAGAGAGAGAATGAGAGATAGAGAGCACGAGAGGGAAGAGGGTCAGAGGGAGAAGCAGACTCTCTGCTGAGCAGGGAGCCCGATGTGGGACTTGATCCCGGGACTCCAGGATCATGACCGGAGCCGAAGGCAGTCGCTTAACCAACTGAGCCACGCAGGTGCCCCATTACTGTTATTTTTAAAGACCCAGAAGACTTCCTTTACATCCAGGAGGATCCTAGGTTCTTATCTCATCAATGTGTTATTGATTGTCTGATGATCTGTAACTTTTTAGACTTTAATTTTGTGAAGCATTCTCTTTGCCCAGACACCTCAGGTATGTGACAGGCAGAACTTAGGGACTCCCTAAGTTGGTTTTCACCAGTGTAGGACTCAGTCTGCCTTGTCTAGAGACACCCAGAAGAGCCTGCTCTGGAAGCCAGTGACTTTTATTTGGAGTTATAAACAGTTCAGTGCAGGCTCTAAGACACACATTTAAGAATGAGGGGACTCTTGCTTGCAAACACATCATCAGTGGCTGCATTTGACATGTCAAGAGAATCAGGGAGTAACAGCCTTTACTCCATGCATGAACAACTCAGTTGAACTGAAGACGGTGCTACCGAGTCCGTGAGCAAAACTTTCCCTTGTGTGCATCAGCTAGCTGCACCAACAGAGAACATCTCTACCCTTTTCTCTAGCCCTTTTGGCTTGGAGGAGTCTCAATCTGCCTCCCTACCCCGTAGCGCTTATAGTCACCTCCTGTGTATGTACATATGTATGTACCTACCTACCACCTATGTATAGAGAATTTCGATGTGCTACCTTTAAATGCCATGTGTATGAACTCAGTTAATCATCACAACCTTAGATGTCATTTTATCATCCTAGTAATAATATCCCACGTTATTATTATCCTCATTTCAGAAATGATGAAACTGGGGTACAAAGAGGTCGAGTAACCTGCCCAAAGTCACATCACACAAAATGTCAGAGCCAGGATTTGAACCCTGACTTTGTGGGATCAGCCCCTACACATACTACTTCTTGCCTGATGGTTTTTTGTTGCCTCTCTTCTTTCCTTCAGTTGTGGTGAGCTGTGGTCTGGAAAGTTTATTCTTCTTCAAATAACTTTTCATATGTGGACATCTCTCTCATTGGACTGAAACTGCTCGAGGGCTTAAGTTGGCTCCACAGCTCTGTGGAGCTATCAGACCTTGGGAGACCCCCTTCCTGGGCCTCGGTGTCTACCTCTGTAGGATGGTGATGATGATACTTGCATTGCCAAGTTCACAGGGGTATTGTAAAGATCAAATGAAGCAATGCATGTGAAATCGTGCCACCTGCAGCACTCAGCATGGTGGCATGTGTATAGTAGGTGCTCGGTTCAGTCAAATATTTATGCTCAAGGATCTGGGGATACACAGAAGACACCAAGTCCCTGTGCTCATGAGCTCTACACTCTACTGGGGAGGAGAAAAAAAAATGTCTAGCAAATGTTAAATATGTCAAGTGGTGATCAGTGCTATGAAATAAAACAAAGCATGGTGAGAGAACAATGACAGATGCCATTTCTGTAGGTGGAATGGCAAGGCCTGTCTCAGCAAGGGCCCTGTGAGCAGAGGCCTGAAGGAAACGAGAGTGAGCCTTCTCCACATGGAGGACAAACACTCCTGGCAGAAGGTGCAACAGGGGCAAAGGCCTTGAGGTATGAGTAAACCTTGGGGGGCTCAGGGACTAGAAGGAGGCTACAGCAGCTGAAGATTCATGTGTAGGATTACTAGGTAAAATCACTTAGAAAAGTCAAAAGAAAAACTTTGAAAACTCATGTCACCTCCACTACCACCACCATCATCACCAAATCCTTGTCTGTGATCAAGTTTAAAAAACCTAATTATAGGGGTGGTGCAGTCGGCTAAGTGTCCAACTCTTGGTTTCGGCTCAGGTTGTGATCTCAGGGTTGTGAGATCGAGCCCTGCGTTAGGCTCTGCGCTCAGCCCAGAGTCTACTTGACATTCTCTCTCCTCCCTCTGCCCCTCTCACTTGTGCTCTCTCCCTCAACATAAATAAATAATTTTTTTAAAAAATAAATAAAATCCAACTATAAGAATAAAGAAGCCAGAGTGAATTATCAAAGTTACATAAGTGGCTTGGTTGACATGATATCAAACATGCAGATGAAAAGAGAAACAGTCTGCTTCATCCAAATGATACCAAGTATGGGAACATTCATTAACATCCGCTGACAGAGAACCATTTTTCTTTTTCTATCAAGTGTCTACCTCTGTATGGGTAATGATTTTGTGGCATGTGAAATGAAGGTGTGGGAGGTTCAGGACCCATAAAAGAAGAAGAATTATCTGGTCCTGTAGCAAAGTGACCCAATACAGCAGAGATTAAACAATAATTCCACTCCTCTTTGTTGTGGTCAAGAGCTCCTTCTCAGATAGTGAGAGGTCAAGGAGAGTACAAGTAAAACAATTCCTCAAAGTTGGCACGGTCCACATTTTGTGAGGAAGGAAACCAAGGATTGAGAGTGTCAGGTGCGAGACTCCACAGTTGTGACTGGAGCTCAATCACGCTCGCCAACCCATTCTTTCCTGTGCGTGCTGCTGTGTCTGAGCTTCTGGGGGGACGTGTGACCCTTTCAAGGCAAACCCAGTCCTATCATCTCAAGGGAGACTACAATGTCTGCTGAGCACAAAAACAACCCACTTTCTAGATAACAGAACGACTCCATCCTGTTGAGTGACCTGACTTAAGAGACTCCGGGAAATCTGTGTAGGCTGGAGGAGCACCATCACCATCCCCAAACTGCTCAGTGAGTCTACCGGACTCAGACCTCCACTCCCATCTGAAGGAAGGGTGGCAACGCTGTTCTGGTCTGTCTCTGTGATCAATCAACACTGCACCACTGGTTGCCGATAATTATTTTCTTAAAAAAGAAAAAAAAATGCAGAACTTTTTGGGGAAGGACAGGGTTTCTTCTACATCTAAATAATGCTTGGCTGAGGATAGGGGATTTGAGGTTAACAGCAGAAATAAGAGAAGGTTCTCCAATAGAAAGCAACCCGAGTCTTCCTGCTGCAGGAGCAGCTGCGTTCTCCTCATTGTCATTGCCATCACCTGCTCACATAAAGCTCCTGCGTGCTTGCACTAACTCATTTATGTTCTTGATGACTCCATTTTACAGCTGAAGAAGGTGAGGCACAGCCAACCTTTCAAAGACTAGTTCACGAGGGGAATAAGACAATGTGAATACTGATATGAAGCAGGTGTTCCTATTTCAAAAACTGCAAGACACACACCTACTTTGCACAAGACACACTTTTACATTTGGAGTTGTGAGGTCTGCTCTCCCTGGAAGACTGTGAGCACCTTCCTCAATAAAGAAAGGATGTGGTCTTCCCACACCTTTGATGGAGGATGAAGGAGGTACCCTAGACCCAGGCCAATTCCCCAAATCCACAGAGGTGGGTCTACGCGCATGAAATAGCCTGCAGGGCCACTCCCCTGCTCAAATCTACTTTTGCAGAACTCTGGTCCCAAAAGAGGGTAATGAGGGGGTTTATTCATTTGGAGTGAATATGTACATAGGACCTTAAGGCAGAATCTGACCCTAATATCAGTTTCCAGCCAATGTACACACAAGGCAGTGGCTCCCAAACTTTAGTGTGGTTTCAGGTCAACCAGGGAGTTTGCTACCAATGCTGATTCCTGGGCCCACCGCAGAGAGCCTGATTCTGAAGGTCAGGTGAAGGGTTCCGGGATGGCATCACAGAAAAGTACCCTAGGAGAATCCAGTGGAATCCCCCACTTAGAGAAGCAACATCCTAGGCCCACAGTATCTGTTGGGTCCACAATGAGTGGGGGACTGTGCTTTTATAGAAAGCCACATTCGGGATGCCTGGGTGGCTCAATCAGTTAGGCATCTGCCTTCGGCTCAGGTCATGATCCCAGGGTCCTGGGATTGAGTCCCGCATCGGGCTCCTTGCTCAGCAGGAAGCCTGCTTCTCCCTCTGCCTGCCACTCTCCCTGCTTGTGCTCTCTGACAAATAAATAAAATCTTAAAGAAAGAGAAAAAGAAAGCCACTTTCAACCACTGACAGGGTTCAAAGTGATGGCTTGAAGTCAAGTACAATGTCTCTTGATTAAACAGATTTTCTTAAAAGTTAGGATTCTTTTGTATGCAGTTTTAAGTTGTTAAAAAAAATATAACCCCCCCCCCCGCCACACACACAGAATGATGTTATTTTAAAATTAAAAGCTGAACAAAGCATAGAGACCAGAGTCACACTGCTTTCTCCTTTGGAAGTTTCGCTTAATGTGGGGTTTTAGACTGTGGGGCATAAAGATCATTCCTTAGGAGCAGCTTTCCGTCTCTAGGCTTGAGAAGGGGAACTCCCACACAACCTCCAGAGTTTCTGACCCAGTTACCCGCGCCATTTCCATAGTTCCATGCCTCCACCAAAATGCCAGGTTAGTGGAAAATTACAGAATGGAATCACGAACCAAAAAAGCTTTCCATCTTTTAGACCATATCTGTAAAGTATGATTATTACTTTATAGTAATAATCACAACTCCAAATGTAAATATTATGATTATTTGAGAAATCCAAAATCTGAGGAAAAGGAGGAAGTGTTCTCACGATCTTTGCTAGCTCTGATTTGGTAACAAAAACTAACCTTTATCGGGTACTTAGGAACCAGACAGGGAGTTCTATGTGTGGTGTCTCATTTCATCCCCACAGCAATCCTGTGAGGTAGGTACTATTATGATTTCCATTTGAAGGATGAAGAAGAGGTTAAGAAGCTTGCCCCACTAGTAAGAGCTTGACGATCTACATGTGGGTTTCTGAGCCCAAAGCCCATATGCTGGCTCACAAGGCTACACTGAATCTCCATGTGCATGTAGGTAACTGTGGTAAATGCCACACACTAGTGAGGCGCTGGTCCTCAGAGAACGCATGCCTTGGAGATAGCCGTTTCTTACCCCACCCAGGCCCCAAAGAAACCTAGCATACAACTACAGTGTCCTGCCTTCTTACTTCATGGTGTGCTCAAGTCTTCACTTAAATAGAACCTGTTGTCCTTGGCGGCCACCCCCAAATTGCAAGGGCTGCTGGTGTCATTCCTTTGGAGCTCAAAGGAGCATCTGTGGCCCTGCTTGCCCATATGACCCACTCAAGAAGCAAGGAGATAGCTTGTGTTGGTGTATCAGTAAAACCTTTTCTTTCCAGGAAGGGGAGATAAAGTCAGAATTGCCCCAAGGCAACTGCCCAGAGCCAACCTGATCTCTCCCCAGCCTACAAGGTCAAAGGATACCATGCACTACTCTCCCCCATACCCACAGCCAAGCAAAGCAAGGAAGGTGTTGACTAGTTCCCCTAAGAGAGATCAAAAGCTCGACTCCGCTGTGGTGGAGGAGTACCGGCAGTGGTTACTCAGTGGCTGAAAACAAGGGTTCAAAGAAAAACTTGTACATGTTCACAGCAGCATTATTCACAACACTCAGAGGGTGGAAAAGCCCCAAATGTCTATCACCCAACAAATGTGGAAAAACAAAATGTGGTATATCCATGCAATGAACTATCATTCAGTGATAAAACAGAATGAAGTACTGATTATATTACACCATGTTTGAAACATTATGCTCAGTGAGAGAAACCCACCACAAAAGACCACATATTGTACGATTCCACTTCTAGTCCTATCCTATACATTGTAATATTTTGCCCCATAAAACCCAAGATGCTGTTCAATGTCGCAGTTTTGCAGACCCACAAGTGATTGTGGACCATCCCTTGGCAGTCCTATTGTCTCCGTTGCCTTAACATACCCAGATCTTCTACATCGTTGTACCAAAAAAAAAAAAAAAAGTGGGAGGGAGAAATAGTCAAAGTAGAGTCGTATTGAAGTCCTATTTGGATGGATAACATATGGATAAAATATCAGATAACTTTTCCAGAGCCCAGGCTCCCCGAAGCTAGACTAACTGGGGAAGGGAAGTGAGGGTGGAAGTTCCGAGTCTTACTTAAATCCTGTAGCCCAGCAATGGCCATGTGTACGTGAATGCTTCTTAACCAAAAGATGTCACATTTTTATTTTGGATTACACTATCACAGCTAGCAAGATACTTCCTAATTGTTTCTGTTCTGTGCATATTTGGAAGTTAAACGTATCTAATCTGGTTTCACACAAAGAGACAAATGGAAACTCACAGACGAACCTTCCTCTATGGCATCTTACTCTGATTAGCCATAAACTGACAGGGAATTGGCAGTTTTTCAAAGTTTCCTTCTCCTTGAATGCCAATAAGCCAGGATGGTGTGGAGATCAGTGTTCCCATAAATCTGTTTTTCTTTTTCTTTATAAAGCTCATTCCAGAGCCATCTCGAAGGCTGCATGTTAAGGCACGGACTCCAGCTCAGGAGAACAGAGGCAGGTTTCCTGGAGGCTGAAAGGGTCAGCTGCTTACCGCTTCCATCAGGCCCTTCACAGTGGGGGATTTCAACATCAAAGCGTCGAACACATCGTCCGTCTCCTTCCGCACGTACAACAGCACTGAAAGAGAAGCAGAGGGGAGGCGTGACTGAGGAGCCCACATAGCCACCACCACTGCCAGGCTGCTTCCTCACACACGTGTCAGAGGCTGACAGTATCTATGAGGTCGCGGACCCCTGATGACCCAGACGACCCCTACGAGGGTAACTGCCGCACCTCCACAGCCGACCTGCAGCCAGGGGCTAAGGGGCCCTTCGAGGGAGTAAAGGGACAAGTGAGTCACAAATAATGGACTATGTTGCTTTCCCACACTATTCACACTGGAATTTCTCAAGGTGGGTCCATCATCATCTCCTTAGGACATCCCTTTCTGCAACCTCCGTCTTCTATTTATTCATTTGATCATTCAATAAATATTGCCAAATACCCATCAGGCTGTGTGGCCAGAAGCCGAGGTTGCAGCAGTGAATTAAGACATGGTCTGACCTTAAGGAATTTGTTGTCCCTTAGAGAGGCAGGCATTCTGCAAATAGGCAGACAGCCAGACGGGGCTGGACGAGTTCGGAAGGAAAAAGACACGAAAGTGTGCTTACAGGGGCCTGAGCTTTTCACAGAGGTGGGAAGGTGGGGAGAGAGGACAGGGAGCGCCAACTCCAGGCAGACAGACCAACCAGTGCACAGGCCCAGAGGGAGCCAGGGCATGTCAGAGGCGTGAGGGAGAAGCTATGGACTTAGAGTACAACAGGACTGGCTTTGACCCCAGCTCAGCCTGCTGTGGGGCTCTGCTTCCTTAAACCTCTCCAAGCGCTGGTCTTCCCTGGACAACGGAGATAATAGTATCATCTACCTCATGGGGTTGCTGTGGGGGTTAAATGAATAGCATCCACGTGGGGCGCTTAGCACCATGCCCAGCACACAGCAAGTACCACTCCTCTATCAGCAGATACCATTAGGAAGCACCTGTCGTGGTTCTAGTGCCCTCAGTGAAGGTGAATGCGGCTTTGTGCTCATTTCTCTGTAACGTAACAGTCTCAAGTTGATCATGCACAGACTAGGGGAGATGGTAGCAACCCCAGACACCATCACAGAGAAGACACTCTCAGGGGACACCCTTTCTTAGAGCAACTGCACGGAGGCTTAGCTCCCAGAAAGGACTAGAACTGCCATTCACACGCGACCCTCCAGCCCCCTGAGCTGCTTGTGCTTTCTCTCTCCCTCCTCCAATGATGTGGCTTCTGGTTCTGACTTCAGAGGGAAAGAAAAGGGCCAAGGTTGCAGCCCCCTGTGCCTGGCTACTACAGGAAGAATGTGCAGCCAAGAAGCCCTGCTGAGCCTCCGACCAGAGTCAGGTTCCAAGGGAGTCACAGTCACCACCAAGCTCAAAGAATGAAGCTGGAGCTGGAAACTGAAACCAGCTCTGACTCAAACTCCTGCCCCTTCCCCCACTCCTCCCCAGTCCCAGGGACTTTGTTAAAGCTGCCTGCTTCATAAAGGCAAAGTCTACACGGGCGCACAAGGGCTCTGCCTACATTTTCTTTCTGCAGCAGCTGTTCGGTTTGTGTGTGACACAAAAGAGAAAAAAACCCTGAAGTACTGCAAAGTTTCTTCTCTTTACCAAGTATAAAAATAAACTACCAATTAAAAATAAACAGACTGAACATGTCTCCAAAGATTTCAAAATGTAGTCCTTTGGAGGAATATTTATAGTCTCCATTTCAGCTGAAACAATCTAGTGGCCTAATGGCCTTATAAGAGGACTCAAGGTTAGCAGCACAATGAGAAACAATTAGACCAGAGGACCTCAGCTACAACTGGATTAGGACAATTAAATTTTTAAAAAAGGGTGGCTGTTACAGCAAACATTCTATAAGTTCTCCCCGCAAGCCCCAAAAGAAAAATATCATTTCCAGCAGGCTGACCCTAAAGAAACCCCAAACATGTTCTAGTAAAATGAGTCCTGCTTCCATTGGATTTACAAATTTCTTCTTTTAAAATCTTTTGTCTTTGAAATAGTATGGCTGATACCCTTGCTACAGTGTCGCGGTAAGGCGTTAGAGGTGGGCCGGTGGCATGTGGATAGGTTGTGGGAGAGAGGCTAGGCAGGGCAGCATCCCAGCCCCCACCCCTGCTGGGCTGATAGCGCACCCCCACAGCTTGCCCCGGGCAGCAGCTTCGGTAACCATGCGACAGCGGCAGGGCGCGCACACGATCACCACCGTTAGCCACCAGGGTAACGGTGGCCATGACGGCCGGCATGCATCCCAGAGGCTATGGGAGGCAGACAGCCGCAGAGACAGGCTCCAAATGACTCTCACGGAGCCCCCCAGAGAAGTGGCTACAAAGGCAGAACAACAAAGAATGGCTTTGGTGATAATTATGATCACTTTCTCTCCTGGAGAACTTCTAATAAACAAACAATAGGAACCATCACTGACCCTGATTCCTCTTGTTTGTCAAAGAACAGCTCCGACTGGGAGCTCCAGGCAAGGGGCTCAGTAACTCCACTGTCCTTTTCCAAAGGAAAGCCACTCTCAGGAGACCACTTGCTTGATCGCTGGTAGCTTGCAGCGCCCTCGTGTGTCTCTGTGATTTAGATGTTTCAAAGGCCACACAGACTTGCTTTTTGTCACAGCCCAATAAAATTCCCAGTGGCAATTTTTGTACTGACTTCACAATCTCAAAATAATCTGAAAAACACAACCTTTGGGCTAGCCAGCATGCACTAAATATGGATGCAAGCTACAGTTGCTTTTCCCTGTGTAATTCTTGATTTCCATATAATTCTGCCTTTGTTCTAAAGTATGTGCTAGAAAAGGCATGCAGGAACAAAGCCCAAAATGCACTTGAATATTTGATGGGAAGCCTGTGAAGTCAATCTTTTAAAGGTTTAAAGGCTGCTAATGTAATTAACACCACCTAGGTATTTATGCTCTTTCCATTTTGAAACACTAATTACTTATTCACAATGAACAGATATACCTAGACCCAGACCTAATAATCAAAGTCACAACTATAATAGTGAACATAGAGCGCTTACTATATGCTAGGCACCTGGGTGAAGTGTCTTGACATACACTGAGGTTCATCAATCCTCACAGCAACTCTACAGGTAGGTACTCTTCTCATCCCTGTTTTACAATGCGGACTCGAAGGAGCAGAGGCTCTCCCCAAGGTCCTACAACTCTGAAGGGCTGAGGAAGGCTACAGGGGGGATGTTCTTGGCCATTATGCAAATCCCATTACAAGTAGAAAAGAAATACCATTTCTCGGTAACAAAAATTTCAAGTCTGTGTGGATGGCGAACATATTTAACAGGGTAGCCTGACTCACTGAAAGTCCAGCACAGTACGTCTAAGATCTCTGGAAGCTCTTGGTGTTGGCTACAGCAGGACAGGAGGGAAACGGCCATTCCCCACACTCTCCTCTTCCTCCAAGGAAAGACAGTGAGTCATGTACAGTATCAAAAGGCAGAGCAAAACACTGACCCACTCTCACTTCGTTTCTTACTCTCTTGATGAAGCAGAATAAGACCCTTGACAAAGAAAGTGAAGAAGCTGTGATGTCAGAAAACAGGCTCATTTATCTGTCTGAGATGAGTCGTTTGCATCTCTGGAATGATTCTCAACCGTTGCTGCTTGTGAGACGTTACTGCCTCATGGGCAGCAAAAGTTTCTTTCTGACCTCAGACCTCACTGCTGGCTGATTGGTACCTCATTACCTTGCTCCCAAGGCAAAAGAAAGAACCAGTGCCTAGAAAGAATATATATTTGCTTAAGGTGCTTAAAAGGACAGGCTGAAAGTGAAGGGGAACACTGTGGACTTCCTTCATCAATAACCAATCCCCAGGCCAGCCTTGAACCACAGGGTCCGGGCTGGGCTGCACAGTCTTCTGTGTGAAGTGCCCCCACCATTCATGATGGGAGGGTGGGTAACCCTGCAATGCCAGAGGGGAGATACCTCGCTTCATCCCTTCTTCTTTCATCTGCTTAGAAGGTGCTGGACCAAATTCCTCTTCCATGGGCCTGAACATCCGTTTAACAAGGACACTGCTGCTAGAAAAGATGAGCAGAAATTGTTAAGTAAAGCATGCAGGGAGTCAAAAGAAAGGTTTATGTATGTGTCTGGCACTACCTTTTTCCTTTGTTTGTACCATCCCTAGTTCTCTACAACTGGATCCACTCAGCAACCTCCTTCCTCTCCCCTGCAGGTCCCAAGTCATCCCTGCCTGGGGCAGAACACGCACGCCAGTATCTTTAGGGCATGGACCAAGGACATACTGCCTATTACTGCATATGGATCCACAAAGATTAGACCCCTGGGTTTTACCCACTCTATCCTGCATCTAACCGCCTTCCTGCTCAAAAGATCAGGGCTGGGGTGGGATAGCAGGAGTGAACCCTGGGGTCTATGTGATCTCCAAGTTATTAGCCCCTCCCATTTAGCTAGGGCCTGAGTGTCCTACGCTCTCTTGCCAGCCCCTTAAGGGCACAGCAGGGACCTCTGGAAATGGGATGGGCGTCCCTGGCTCGTTCTCAGTTCTGAGGCTGTCCTGATTTCCTGCTGTTCTATGGCTCCATCTCGTTGGAGCAGATGAGACTGCAGCGGTGGAAGTTCTCCAGAGACCCAGACCTCGGCCGCCCAGCCCTTCCCTCCTCCTTGGGAGGGGGGTTTTAGCATACCCTGGACCCCATATGGTGCTGAGTCCCCACATGTCCCCACCTGAGCCAGTGCTGGTGGTTCTGCATTTTCCCCCCAAAGTTCCTGTCCATTCTGGGTACTCTAAGGAAGGGGAGGAGTCTTTGAGAGGAATGGAAATTGGAAGCACAGACTGTCACTGGAGAGAAGTCACTGGTGCTGAGTGTTGTGGGCTGCATGTGTGTGTCTTCCCAAATTCATATGTTGAAACCCTAGTCTTCAGTAAGATGTTATTCAGGGGTGAGGCCTTTGAAAGGTAATTAGGACATGAAGGTGGAGCTGCCATGATGGGATTAGCACCCCTAACAGGACACAGTGAAGACACGGTGAGAAGATGGTAGAAGAGGGTTCTCACCAGACAACAACCATACGGGCACCTGATCTCACACTTCCAGCTTCCAGAACTCTGAGAAATACATTTCTGTTGTTTTAAGCACCATCCCCCCCGCCCCGCCCCATTTGTGGTATTTTGTTAGAGCAGCCCGAACTGGCTTAGACATGGAGAAAATGCTCCTGAAGCCCTTGAGGGAGTAGACAGGTTTTTAGCTTGAAGAGTAGCCCTCTTCAAGCCCTCAAGCGAGTAGACAGGTTTTTAGACATTTTTACTCTCTTTGGAGATTCCTAGAACTACTAGGCACATAAAGCAATGCCACACAGGCAGTTCAACAGAATTATTAAGACATGAACTCTGGGTCCAGATTACTTTGGTTTAAACCTCTGCTTCATAGTTTACTAGCTATGGGAACATGGACAAGTTCCTCAACTGCCCTGAGCCTCAGATTCTTTGTCTTTAAAAGAAAGCTGTTGAAAGAATTAAATAAATTTGACAAATGTAAACCACTGACACAGTTGCTGGATATACCGTAAGTGCTACCGAAGTGTTAGAGATGATGATGACAGTGACGATAAAGGTGGAGAGATCAGAGAAAGAGAGATATGGAGAAGAATAAATATGGCACAGAGCTTGAAAGACGCCAAAGTTTCCATGTACCCTCAGAGAGCAAAGAGTCCGCTTTGGTGCAATTTAAGGATCCACGTTGGAAAAGCTTCCTGCATGGGAGGTGGACATCACATCAATGCCAAGCTCCCAAGGTAATACAAAACCCTGCTTCAAAGACAATTCTTCATTGGCATCATTGGCATTAGGAAGCTATCTGTCAGTTCTCAAGTCAAGTTAGCGGTGGGGTCCAGTGGTACAAAGAGCATAAGGTACAAAGTTCTGGACGATCCAGAAAGTATTTCTATTAATTCTAATAGTTTAAATTATTAAACCAATAATGCTTTAAGTTATCATCTCATATATTAAGTGCTCCGAAAAGGTCTATCAATTTTTTAAAAAGACTTCACATTTTACAAAGTACTTTTCATCTTGGTCAATTAGGTCTCAGGAACACCGTGTGAGCCAGCCAGGGCTAATCTTATCCTTATATTAGTGAAAACCAAACTCAGGCTGAATATGTGTAAGGGTAGGGTGATGTGGCTAACAAGTAAAACAGGCTGTTAAGAGAATGCAGCTTTGAAGGACAAACTCATGATAAAGATACCTAATAAATCTGAGATGATGATGTGAAGGTATGAGAAATGATAGTAAGAGCATTCTCTTTTATTCCCAAGTCAAACTGTGAAAACAACTAGAGGGAAAACTTAAACTCAAGTCCCAGTTCACAGTGGTAATAAGTTGTTAGGGCACTGTGACAACTTCACTACCTTATCATAAAAGCAGCTCATATTATTCCATTGTGTCTTGGAAATGGGGTGACAATGACCTCAGGAGCAGAAGATTAAAAATGAATTCATACAATTGCCAGTGACCAGTAGGTTAATAATAGGTAAATAGCCTGAAATATCACCAGACATGCTCTCATGCTGTGTGAGGGTTCCTAAAATGGTGATTTTCTTTTTCTCATCAAGTAACATTTATTTATATTCTTACAGTCCTGCTGACTTTTGATAGCACCCCATTCTGCCCCCAAATAAATTGACCTTCCACCCCTCCCCACCCCATTAGCCTCAGAAAAGAGGAGGCTCTCTTATGTTCAAGTCCTTATAAGGTCTCTCACAGTATGGAGTAGGATCTCAATTAATTTCAATAACAAATTACTCTTTGGGTAACCATCCCAAAATGACTTTAATCAATGCTAATTTGGGGTATTGACAGAATTAGCAAAACAAACAAAACCCACACATAGATTTAGTAATGATTATCATAGTTAAGAGCTCTACAATGCAAGTAATAAATGACTAGGTTAGTAGGCCCCAGAAGGATCATTTGAAGAGGAAATACAGATATTTCTGTTCCTGATAAGATGTAGCTTGTGGCAAGCCAATGTTCTAGCCAAGAACAATGTGAAAACTGTAAAAAATTAAACAAACAAACAGAAGACCTCTTGAAAGTAGTGGAGACTGCTGATGCGGCAGTCAGGGCTTGAGGAGCTGAGGTCTCAGGGAAAAGAATGCAGAGAGATGAGCTGGTAATCAGTGAGCCACTGTTCCCTCAGAGCATTTGTCAGTTCTTGTTTGGGAGCAGAAGGTGATAATCCCAGCTAAGGCACACATGCAAGGGGAAAAAAAAGTCTGCACAGTTTTTGGCAATCTTACGGTGCTAGAAAAACAGAAGTTTTTCTTTGGGGCTGCAAAGGCATCTAGGACTTTTGGAAAAACTTCCAGAGAGTAAGGAAGCACAGAAAAGTGAACCAGACAATGCAGTATTCCTTCCTAGATACTTGCCAAGTCCCTAAACTGCACAGGACAAGAAACTAAGAAATTGAGCAGAAAGTCCTTGAAAACCATAGAGGAGGCCTTAGTAGTCTCCCCATGCTAAAGAGACAGAAATCAGGTGTCAGATCCCACCAAGGAAGAGCGCCCATAGAAAGTCCCTCAGAGCTACAGTCTAGGGGTTAGGATGAAGTAGTCTGAGGTTAATACAAATTGCAACTGAGCTTAGGGTCAGTTCTGCCCTGACTGGAGTACAGTGATCTGCATTCACTCAGGCCGCACACCAGAGGATAGGGAAAACCTTCACAAGAGAAAAACATGGTCATCTAGATCTTCTGTAATTTTTACATACATTATTCATCACTCAACTAATGCTTATTAAATATACTAATAAAAAGGACCAAGAGAAAAACACACAATAGAAACAGGCCCACAGAAAACACACTTATAGCATATTATTGTGAACTTAAAAATAACTGTTATTATTGTGTTCATGAATACAAATGACAAGACATATAGAGCTGGAGTCTATTAAAATAAATAAACCAATTAAGTGGAACCCTAGAACTAAAAAGTACAATAACAGAAATTAAGAACTTAATAGATGAATTTAACAGAGTGGAAAGTTAGGTCAACAGAAAATATCCAGGCTGACACAGGGTGAGCAAAGAAGATGGACGTTTCAGCAAAGCACATAAAAAACACAGGGACACAATAAAACGTTCTAATACACATTTCAAATCTTAAAGGAGTACAGAAAGGGAACAGATAAGAAGCACTGTTTGAAGAGATAATAGCTGATATTGTTCCCAAACTGATGAAAGACATCAGCCCACAGATTCAATCAACCCACAGATTCAATAAGTGCTATAAGAACTGTAAGATACCAAGCTGGAAAAAATAAAGAAAACCTACATGTAGGAATATCTTAATAAAAATTCTGAAAGACTAAAAGAAAGAAGAACATTTTAAAGCAGCCTTCTCAAACAATAAGAAAGGGAAGGAGAGAGGGAGGGAAGGAAGGAAGGAAAGAAGGAAGGGACAATCACATTTGAAACAGTGACAATAAGGCAGATAAATGATTTCTCAACAGTAATGATGGAAACCAAAACTGAAAGAAAGTAATTGACAACCTGGAATTTGATATCTAGCAAGAATATCCTGTAAAAGTGACCGTGAAATAAAAACATTTATAATAAACAAACAATATGAGAAAATTCTTTGCCAAAAGTTCCATAGCAACAACAGCAACAAAAATATTAAACAGCGTTCTTCACGCAACAGGAAAAAAAATCCCAAGGAAAAACACAGAAGTCAAGGAAGAAATGAAGAGCAGTAGAAACAGTAAATATGGGTTACATTTATAAAAGGAGTCTTTAGTTCCAATCTTCCAGTTTGCAAAATAGGAAACTAGTATACAAGTAAGAATAACTGGTACTAATGTAAGAAACTTATGAAAATATTTTAAATATTTTTTAAAACCTCCCTTGCTTATCTGATGCAGATTTGAGTATTACTGGGTGGGTTTTTAAATGCAACATCTAACAGTAAAAAATAAAAATATATCAATCAGAAAGGGGTTGGGCTTCTTAACAACTGCATATGGATCTGCCATTATCATGAAATAAAAATTTTAATTAAAAACAATTGAAAATGGGAGGCAACATTGTGGCAGACGCTTGTGTAACAATTTCTATGTTATGAGAATCGGTATCTGTGGCTTGGGATAAAATTTCTAAGGGCAGTCTTGAAGATAAGGATTTAAGTGCTGTATCTCCACTGACAGTAGTGGGAAAGAATAACCCTGATAAACAGTGTGAGATGACATAAAACATAATTTTAGTGATAAGAAAGACCCTATATCAAAGATGAATTGTAGGGCGCCTGGGAGGCTCAGTTGGTTAGGCGACTGCCTTCAGCTCGGGTCATGATCCTGGGGTCCTGGGATTGAGTCCCACATCGGGCTCCCCCTGCTCTGTGGGGAGCCTGCTTCTCCCTCTGCCTCTGCCTGCCATTCCTCCTGCTTATGCTCTCTCTCTCTCTGTGTGTCAAACAAATAAATAAAATCTTTAAAAAAAAAAAAGATGAATTGTAAAGAATTTGAAGAAAGTGTAAATGTAACAGACATTTCTGAATTATGTTACTCCTTAAATGTAGGTTAATTAACAAAGGAAGTATCAGTAAATCATTGATTCTTTTGGCGATATTCATAATGGGTTTAACTCTTCAAACTGGCCCCAAAGCTTTAATTTATGTTTTCAGCTCCTCCTTGGGAAATTGGGGGAAGTGGTCCTTTATTTTTAACCACCTTATATTTATGTTTTTATGGTAAAACAGAGCCCATCCATACCTTGCTATGATTTCATAGTTTGCTTAGCATCCCTGAGAACCTTATCAAAGAAAAGTATTTGGAGCTCTGTAAAGTGCTCCTTTAAAAGAAGTAGTGCAGAATTCTAGAAGATTTTTATTTTGTGCTGATGAACACAGGGTGATGATTTTTTAGACTTAGTTATCATGTTGATTAAATGCACTCACTGGTGATTGGTTAGTAATCTCTAACTTCTCCAAAGGGTATTGAATTTGAGCCAAAGTGTTGGCTTCCACGGTAGATGAGCACCAGAACTGGCTTTTTCCTCAGCAACACTGTAACCAAGCTCATGGTTCGGTCTGGCAACATCTATGGGACTCTCCCTCCTGCAAGAGGAATGGGAGGGCCCTCTGCTGGCGTCACTCAGCATGACGAGTGAAGTCACCCTGGGGAGCCATCTCTCTGAGCTGGTATGGGACCAATCCACAGGGTTGCCTTGCCCAACGTTTACCTTCCCCTGGCTTTTGTTTTCCTAAAGTTTCAGCTTTTGAGGAGATAATACAATGTGGCCCCAAGGCGGTGTGCCTTTGAGAAGAAGCAAGGGGATAAGAGAAATTTTTGGAGAGGACTGTGGTCTGAGGATTCCCAGCAGCACCATGGTAATGGCAGATTCTTGAAGGAAAACCACTGTCCTACACAAACAGGACTGCCCGAACTTGCCAAGGGTCCCTGTGCCCCAAATGCAGTGTGAAAGCTACAGAGCTGCTGAACTTGAAGGGACCACACTGCAGGCTGGAAAGGGGGCACTACCGTGGGGGTGACCGTGGATAAGAGATTAAGGCAAGAAGGGTTTTCTAGGAACTAGAGGTCAGATGGGGATGGAGACAAGATCCCCTGAAGTAATGGAACAGAATAGCATTTCCCACTATATGTGACCTTTGCATAGCAATTTATATATGATTTCAAGGAGTTTAAAGCCCTTCCCTCTTCCCCATAAGAGCCACTCATGAATCCCTGGTTAAGGGCCCATATTCCACAGAAAATTCTTCCTGTCTGGAAGAATTTGTTCTTTCCATCTTTTTTCCTCTCCCTCTCTTCCATTTCTCAATTAAGTATCATTTACGGAGGGCTTGAAAAGGAACCTTAACGATAATAATAACAGCTATGATTTTTTTTTTTAAGCACCTTCCACATGCCAGGACATTTGACAAACTAATGCTTATAACTCTATCAGGTAGGTATTATTTTTTTGTTATTTTTAGATGAGACTCCAAAAAGTTGTTATATTAAGTTACAGAGCTTGTAAAGGCCTGATTCAAATCATGGCTGCCTGGCTCCAAAGCAGTGGTTCTCAAACACTGCTGAGCTTTAGAATCACCTGGGGACTTTAAAAAGGTCTCTGTACCTAAACTGCATCCCATGCCAATTAAATCAAAATCCATGGGGGTGCTACCTGTGAGTTATTTTTCAACTCCCCAGGTGATTCCAAATTGCAGCAAGAGGCCTGCTGCTGAGAAGGGGTGTCCAAAGCCTCTGTATCTAACTTGGATCCCCTGCCTATGAAACAAACCTGCGCAGGTCTGTCGATGCCCAAACTCAGCACCCGAAGTCACCCCCAATACTCACTTTATCATCAAAGAGGCAGGAGCAAACAGGTGTTCCCCTTTTTGTTCTGTTTAGGCACTTGGCTGATGATGGCTCCCCATCCCACCTCATCTGCATTTCCTCTATTTTCCCTCCTGAATCACACTCAGGTTGGCTGGCACTTGAGGCCAGCAGGCTGTACTCGCGAACAAGTCTGTGTCCGACCACCACATTGGCCTCAGAGCTGCGGGCGGAGGGAGCGGGGTGCCTCCGCTGTGCCTCCTCCGGCTGGTGGTTCAGTGAATGCTGCTCTCCAGCACTTAACCAGATGCTTTCATACTAACTAATTCTGCCTGGCAGGGACTGACGAACTGGCCAGAGACAGTCCTGATGGAGACCATGTGAATGCCAAGGAAGGTGGCACACCCCTCAGGGCTCTGCCCTGACCCCCTCCGCCAGGTACGCTCCTCTGGGCTTGTCACAGTCTGGGTCCCGCACTCCAGAGGCTGAGCCAAGGGTGTGCCTTTGTCAAGGCCAGAAAGCCATCACGAGGGCCTGTCTCTGTGCCGCACTGGCAGCCACAGATCAAGAATTAAGAGAGTGAGGTGCCAGGGCATGATGGCTAAAGCAGGACATGGGGAGTGCCACTAGGCCGGGCTCCGATCCTGCCGCTATCACCACCAGCCGTGTCACTTAGAACACTGTCTCGTCCAACGCTCCACTGCTCTTTATAAAGTGGACACAATTACAGCATCTTCCCCATGGGAATTTTGGGACAATTCAACACAACAATGCACATAAAGCACTTAGTACCGTGCCTAGCCAAGATATCCAGTGGATGCTAATTATTACTTTGACACATAACAATAGCCAAGTATCAACTGTGTATTAACACTGAGGCTCCCAGGCCACCCACGTGCTCAACTGAACTCGAATTAGATGTAGGAGAGACAGAGACTCGGGTCTCATGATTATGCAAGAACGGAGGGTAATTCTTACAGAGAGGTCAAGCCACATGAGTTAGAAATAGGTCACCTGGCCATCTAAACGCTGCCACCTTGCTAGGAAGGACAGTGTAGGCTGAGGTTGGTTGCCAAGGAGGTCTGCACATGAAGCAGCACTCGGGTCTCAGGTGCTTCTCCCTTAGGAGGCTAACTTCTCCCAGAGAAGGGAAGAGTAGAATGTTAGTGCTCGATGAGACCTCGAAGATCACCTCATCCAAAATCCTCATTTTACAGCTGAGGAAACTGAAGGCCAGAGGTCAAGGAGCCAGCCCAAGGCCTCACATTGGTAAGCAATGGCCCTGGAGCAGAATGTGGGCTTCCTAGGCTCCGAGTCACTGTCCTTTCCATGACGCCACACCGTCCCTGGTAAAATGTGTGAGTACCAGATTAGAACCGATAGTGCTAATCTTTTTGCTCCTTCCAGCCACTGGGAATCTATTAGCTATGTGCCAAGATAAAAAGAACAATCTAATTAGGTATTTAGAAAACTCAGAACTCTGAATTTAGAGGTCAGATCCTGGACAAGGTTCTGCACCTAACCAGCTGGGGAATCTTTGACTCCTTTGAGATTCCCTACCGTTAGACCAGAGGGTGGCCCACTTTTTCTTATGTAAAGGGTCAGATAAGTAAATATTTAGGCTTTCCAGCCTACCCAGGTCTCTGTTGCAACTACTCAGCTCTGCTGCTGGGGCAGGAAGGCAGCCACAGACAAGACATAATGGAATTAACATGTTTGTGTTCCAATTAAACTTTATGGACACCTGAATCTCATTTATTTTTCACTTGTCACACAATATTATTCTTCTTTTGGATTTTTTTTTTTTCTTGACCATTTAAAAATGTTTGCAGACAGGGGCGCCTGGGTGGCTCAGCTGGTTAAGCATCCAACTCTTGATCTCAGGGTCATGAATTCAAGCCCTGCATTGGGCTCCACGCTAGGCATGGAGCCTACTTTAAAAAGAAAAAAAAAAAAAGTTTATGGACTGTTCAAAGACAGGTGACGGGTTGACTTGGCCCTCCGGCTGTAGTTTACCAAACTCTGCTCTAGGAAATGAACTCAGCAATGTCTGCTCCACTTACTTCACCTTGAAATGTTTTATAAATAAATATACTCATTGCATAAGCATAGGGAAGCCCGGTTTGACTATAGTCTGAAAAAAACGATCTAGAGATTTTAGTTATACAGATATAATGCAAACCAAGATTTTAGTGGTATATATGTAACGTAACACAGATATTGAAAAATGAGGGGCGCATGGGTGGTTCAGCTGGTTAAGCATCCGGCTTCGGATCAGGTCATGATCTCAGGGTCCTAGGATCAAGCCCCACATCGGGGTCCCTGCTCAGCGGGGAGTCTGCTTCTCCCTCTCCCTCTACCCTGCTTGTGTGCGCTCTCTCTCTCTCTCATGCACATGCTCTCTCTCAGAAATAAATAAAATCTTAAAAAAAAAAAAGAAAAGAAAAATGAATGTAGTTCTAGGTTGTTTTAAGAGAAAAAAGGGTCCGGGTCACAAGAAGGAATTATCCCAGTATAATCTCCAGCTCATAAGGTTAAGAACAGATATTTATTTCTGAGAGCCAATTCTAGGGAAACAAACTATTAAAAATTTGGTGGTATCCCCTGGAGTGGAGACACTGAAAGGTAAAACTGTGTTTGAATGAGGAGGAATGGATGGGGCTTATCTAAAGAGCAGAACTAGAGCCAATGGGTGAAAGTCAAAAGAAGGTAGACAACAATTCAATAAACTAACTTTCTGAGAGCTGCAACTGTCCAATGGTGTCATGAGTTATCTTACATACAGTGGGAGTGTTCAAGTAGAAGCTGCCTGACTACCTATCAAACATGTGGTGTATTGTGTTACACTGTTTAAAAGAGAGAGTCAGCTAAATGACCTTGAAGTTTCCTTTTTGTCTCTAAAATTCCAGGAGTGTATAAAATGAGTAAATGCACAGAAAGCACTATGCAGAAACTTGATGTGCAAGACACTTGGGAGCCCTAGTGACCCCATGTAAGCCCTCTCTTACCTACAATCCCAAGGACAGTGACTAGGTTCTCGGCCTCCCTAGCTTCATTCACACCAGCCTCACCACTAGCCTTGGGCCCACGTCCCAGAGTAAGGGCTTCAAGAGGTCCACGTGGATGACCCGAGCACTACTAACTAAGCAGGGCAGGCTGTCTCCCTGGCTCCCACCTCAAGCTCACCTTAATCCTGTGTTGGGGCCAGAGATTTCAGTCACTGGATTATTGGTGAAAAGGTAGAATCTTGAAGCGATGTGTCACTTAGAAAAATAGCTAGTTATTCAAAGGCAGATCATAGAAAGGAGAGAGATAAAGAAGGGGTGGAAGGAGAACAGCATTTCCCCAAACTTCCTCTCAGACAGCCCCAGAGTCAAGTCTTTCTCATTTCTCAGCTCTAAGTCCATGCTTATCCTGTGCTCCAAGAGCCATTTCTACTGACATACACTGACTTTGGATGTAAAGCAAAAGAACTGAGTGTCTTACCCTTCTCGTTCATCATCCGTGTTGTAATACACCTGTGGAACAAAACAACAGGCTTACTGTAGGTTAGACCAAGAAGTGGAAATAGATTACGTGATGCACTGACTTTCCTAGGCCCTTACACTGTCTTAAAGAAGACAAAAAGCAGATCTGTTTAATGATGCTGTGTGTGTGTGTCCAAGGAAATACAAATTTTACATCATATTCTTCCTAGGGTTAATTCTTGGATTTAAGGAAGTAAAATTGGAAATCTGATTATTTCCAGCTCAAGTCATTCTGATCAGATTACCTACAGTTCTAAACCAGCTCTTGCTTTGACATTAAAGAAATATTTTATCAGGACCTACAAATCATTGTTTAGAAAGGCTCTGGAGCAAGGTGTGTGAGTATCCAATCCCATCGGGTCCACAGGTGAGCTGACTACAGATACTGTGATCTGGAGAAGGGAGGGGAGCAAGAGAGTCCCAGGGCAGTGCAGCAGCAACCCCAGGCCCCTGTCTGTTCCCCAAAAGGGCCTGGACTATTCTAGCATCCCACAGCCACAGACATTTAGAGTCGACTGTCTTCAGGCTGGGGAAAGGTCATGCAGCTCTAGGAGGTGCTCCAGGCCAGAAGACCTCTGATAACAGATTTCTTTAGGTGGTCAGCATGGTGGCAGGCAGAATCAGATTTAAGGAAATTATGAAGCATCCTATTATTTTATGAAACTACAGAAATCCATAGGGGATCTCTTTATGCATGTAGGTCCTCTTGACCCAATTATTTATAAAAATTAATTGCAGGCCTTTCTTGAGCTTTATCTATGTGCTTCAGGACCATTTTTATTTGGGTGAAGAACAAGACCCAAGTTAGCATTAGACACTTACATTTTAACTTCAAGTCACTTCTGGTGCTGGTACACTTCGTCACTGCCCCTGCCCCAGTTGCCTGGGAGAAAAGCTCTGCCTAGATTGACACCCTCCCTACAAACCTTCTCAAAGGCTCCTGGCAGTGCCTGGGATGCTGCCACACCCAGACTTCACGGTATAACAGAGCTGGTTACCGGGGACTCTTTGGGCGTCAGCCATTCTAGTCATTAGCAAGATTTCCACAGGGAACTTATCCTCTTAAAACTTTTTATGTCTATTGTTGTATTGTATATTTCGTTTCTTTTTAACACAAAACAGCACAGGCAAGATGTTTTCTTCCACCATATCCCAGGTTTCAATGTAGTATTGGAGCATCCACCACGGTGATGTTCTAGAAGTGGGACTATTTAGGTGCATATGGAATGACCCACATAAGTGAGGGAGCCTGGGCCATAGCACCAGCCACAGAACTCGATTTTTGGGGAAAAGTTCCTGATGTTGGCCTGTTTTTTGCTAGCTTCTTTAAATGTGACATAATGCATCTGCCCTGTCTGACTATATGACAGGGTCATGGAGGGCTCTCTGCAAAGTTGACTGGTGACCCCAAAATGAAGCAGCCTTCTCTTAAGTGTTTTCCTGCCCTCCTAAATGGCCTCTACTACACTGTCCCTATCCCTGTCCTTGCACTGGTCACTTCTCTCACAATGACCCACTGTTTCTTCCTTGTTGGCTGTAGGTCTTATTGCATGGATTTAATGTTTAGAGAGTATTTCTCAAACTTTATAGAGTACATAAAAAATATGGAACCCTCTTCAGAGATTCTGATTTAAAAGACTTGGAATGGAACTTGGGAACCTGAATTCTTTGGGGGAAGGCTGTTTACAAACCACAATGGGGAAGACAGCTTTGAGGGTATGAGGGAAGAGCAAAGTCCTCCTTGGGTTCAGGTGCCTTGAGGAAGTCTGATCAGAAAGATGATGCCTCTGTATCTCACAATTTCTCCCAAGATCCCCTTATCACTTGTTTTTAAAGGCATTCCAGAGAAAAGCCCCAGTGACTATCTGGGATTTGATGTGAAGAGAAGGAGACTAAGATCTCCATAGTGCCTGCACATTGGGTTCATTCCCTCATATTAGTTTTTGATAATTGTCTGATGAATCCACATGTGAATCGGTAACGGCGGAGGGAACATGTGGGCTGTCAGTAAAAGTACTCACTCCCCAGCCTATGTTCTTGGGTGACCAGGAATCACTGTGCCATAGCTCGTGAGCCCTCAATGTGACTGGGGGTCTCTCACTGACCCTGAGAGCTGGAAGGCTGCTCCCTCTCCTCTGCCGCGCAGAGCTTTGATGTAACTGATTTTGACAAGGCTTGTGTCTGCTGTGGTCACTGAGCTGCACACCATCACCTGCCTTTCCCCCTCCCCGGGGCCCCATTTATGGTACAACTGGCCCACATTTTGACGCGCCACGGCTGGACCTTGTTTCACATGTCAAAATCAACCACCTCCCCACACCCACTTCTAACATCATGGCACAGCCGGCTTCCCTCCTGCCTCTGGACCCATCTCCCTGCTTTCTAGCTCTTCCAAAAAAAGGCAGACTCTAAGTCCCAGCCAGCCACACTGTAGGCGCTCCTGTCCTTGGGCCAAGTCGGTCAACCATAGAATATTCACACATTGTTCCAGAGCACAGCTGACTGTGTTCCTCTGTTGCCCAGAGCTTAGGCAGGCTCCCTCCCTCACTGACCTCCTGACTCTAACTCCAAGGCCACAGGGGAAGCCTGAGGGCTCTGCAAGGGTGGCCCCAGATTGCAGAACCTAACTTCGCCAATGACCTGGGGGCACTGACTGAGCTGCTTTGCAACTGCTAAATCCAAAAGACCGTACAGGCTACATTTTCCTTGTGATTCGGCCACAGGCTAGGAACCCAGTTCCAATATGGAGAGGCCAAGTGAGGCCAGAAGACTCACAGATTTGGTCACTTTCCCTCTGAAGATTCATTTACAGCTTTGTATATTTCAGGGAAATGTTGCCAAGAGAACAGGTCAGGCTGTCAGCTTTGACACAGAGCCGAAGCCAGAATCATGACAGTAAACAGAAAGAACAATTTAACTCAATTATCCCTTCTTCTGCAAAGTATGGATACCCAGCTTCATAAAATCCTATGGCACTAAGACTGTAAATAAACAATCACCATACTCTTGGGAATTAAAAAAATAAATAAAATGAGGTGCTGGCACTCATAGCTTGATAAATCTTCTTTCCCCTTTGTGACCTTGTTCCTATCAAACAAGTAAAACAAGATGGGATTGTTACATTAGTTTTTAGCAGAAGGTATTCTAAGAAAAAACTATACTATTTTGTTACCATGTTCTGTCATGAGCAGCAACAAAGAAGCCCTGCTTGTATAACCACTTTGTCTCATACCTATAATGAAACAACACCGGGAGGGACAATATATTCTTCAGAAAGAGCAAGTAGAGCCAATAACGATTTCCCCTCCTGACTTAAGGTCAATTCCACTGAGTGTCTGAACACTTAGAATGGGAGAAAAATTATGCCTCTGTTTCTCAAAACAAACTTTTCCTCAGAAGATTTTGAGTTTAAAAGAAAACTAACCCATACAAGATTCACTAAAACCCAACTGATTTAGTGAAAGACAAATCTGGCTAATGCCAGGGAAGTACATTTTTTCCCTACTCTATTTTAATTTATCACAAAAATAAATAATGCTAAAATATTAAAGAAAGAAAAAAATCATCCATCACTTAATCCTACACTTAATCCTAAGTGTTACAATTCTTGTTACCTTCAAGTTCAGGTATACATCTAGAATCACGGTACAGACACAAATGGGTATTTTAATTTTTTCTTGCACTGAACATTATCATAACTAGTACCTATGTTGCTACATAATTTACATAATTATAATTTTAGTGACCACCTAATATTTCATCAACTTGAGCTACCATAATGAGTTAATTATTGGGTATTTATGTTATTTTAATTTTAGCTCTTTAATTTCGCTTGTAGATTTAACTAGAAGGCAGGAATTACTTTTAAAAAGGCTTGTCTACAATCTCATTTTTCTTTTGGTGTGGAATAATTTACATATTCAATGGGAACTGTTAATTAAAACTGTTCATATGGTTTTATGTAATCAAAAAGTTTTCCTCTTGGGCAACTTTCTGAAGTTATAGGTGCAGTTCAATTTCCCACCATTAGATGGAGCTCTATTGCACCAGGTTAATCCCACATGACCAAACGGTGAACCAAAAAATTCTCTGGGTTTATCAGCTTCCTTACTTTCTTCCTCTTTCATTGCTTTGTCAACACTTCACTACCATGAGCTCACTCTCTTCTTCCCCTTACTAAGTCAGTTTCCTCTACTGAGACACTCCTTTCTATAAAAATCCGTTTTCTTATGGAATGACTGGCTTTTAGCGGAATGCATGGAGTGCAGAGGTTATTTTCAAGGTCAACACTGCCTGATGTGATTCTGTCTTAAGGCTCCACTGGCCCCGGGGAGGGATGGCAGGTGGATGTTAGAAGGTAGGTCCTACCTGTCCTGTCCTCTGCAGGTTTGCGAAGTGAACATCAGGTATGAAGAGGACTGGCTGTGAGTGCAGGTCAGGCATCGTTTTGAAGTAGGTGATGTCACTCTTCTTCTGTAAAGGTATCGCCGCCAACTTCCCATCAGAGGCTGGACGTGAAAGGATTATGCATGACTAAGAACTCTCAGCTGTGAGCCCTAGTCTGAGTTCCCTGTTTTCCCCTCTGAAGCTTTCCAAAAGCCACAGATGTGAACACACTTTACAATCGCCCCCTCTCCCACTGCCAAACCAACCGAAAGAGCGTGAACTTCGGGTAAGCATTCTTGAGGTGAAGCCCCTCGTGCGCTCCCGTCCCTCTCTGCACCCTAGATTCCTTGTCTGGAGGAGGAAGATGTTGGTCTCCACGATATTACAAACTCCCTCCCAGCACAAGCAATCTGTGATCATGTGATTCCATGTGCTTTTCACCGAGACAATTCACCCAGTCTTCGTGGCTAGGGAAAAGCAAGCCCCCCCTTACATATCCATAGTTTCACCCACCATCCACTTCTTTCCACCTGTTCCCCTAGTGGGCGTGGCCTGGCCAGAGCCCACCCCTCCTTAGCAACACTCACAGTTGTTGCATGGAGTTTGGGAGGTCTGGCCTTTCCCCTTCTTCCTGTTCTGCTTCCTCTCTTCGTCTCGGATTTTCCTTTCTGCTCCCTAACAGGGAAAAACAAACAATGCCAGCTATATTACCAGAGCATGCAAAAACTGTGTCCACATACAAGCCTCTAGGATAAGAAACAAACCGAGGGTAAAGGGAGAGCAGGCAGCCCCATTTCTGTGCCTCTAGGGAGGTCAGGCCTCGGTTCTGAAGGCTGAGACAGATCCTTAGTCTGTACTAAATTTCGACCTCCGAGTGATCCCACTTCTTCCAGATTTCCCCCTTTATTTGAAATCCTGCCTACTTATATAACTTCAATTTTGAATCCACACAGAAAGACCAGGCCCAGGTTCCTATCCCAGTGAGGCTGGTTAAGTAACTTTAGTTGTTATAATAAAACGTCATTAAGATAAAACACTGGCCTGTTAACATCATTCCTAGGCACCAAGAGAGCATTAAAGCTGAACTTGAATTCCCTATAAAACTTTTCCTTTGCTTGATGTCATGGAACTTTTAAAAATCATTACAGTAGTGGAAATGAGGGAGGGTCTAAGGAAACTACACAAGATGTATGATCGCTTTGCACATACAAGTATGATTTTGGTTTTTGTTTTAATGTGTTCATAAGTGCTTGGAGATGGTACTTGTTCAACCAAATAGAAAAAAGTTTGGTCTATTCACTTCCTTTTTGCTCCTCTGTTCCTGGTAATCTGACTTTTTCATTGGTTTCTCTTGCCAAATCACACTCTACTTAACCAATTGACCATCACCTTATATCTCTTTCCTTCCTGGCCTTCAAGGATTCCCTGATTATTATTATTATTATTATTGTCACTCTTCTGTGTCTGCTTTGCCAACTCATTTTCCTCTTCCCAACCCCCAAATACATATGTTCCAATGGTTTTCTTTTCCTTTCTCTCTTTTCATTCTTGCTGCAAAGAGTTCCCCTGCACCCTTATTTCCATGATGCTCTAGACAGGTGACATCCAGATAGACACTTCAGACTAGACTCCTGCCCTAAATTTCAGATACGCATTTACAGTTCCTGCCCTTTGTGACAGTATACACAAGGAGTGGTGAAGCACACACTGGCTGGCAACCTCTAATTAAAAATTGCCCCTAACTCATCACACAAAAAAGATGGATTTGAAAAATATAAAAATTTAATCCTGTTATGCAAAAAAAAAATCCATTAATAGGCAAAGGACAAAATCGTGAAAATATTTGCAACAAAATATCATAAGGTACTAAATCCTTAATATCAATGATTCAAATTTAAAAGACAACTAATGCACCAATTTAAAAAATGGACAAGAGTCATGAAATAGGCACTTTACAGAAAAAGACTTAAAAGCTTTGAATCAAAACCCTGAAATACATGTTTTGTTTATTAAATTGGCTTTAAAAAAAAAAAAGCAGATTCCCAATTCTGGCCAAAGTAAATGCACAACACAAGAGATTTGGAGATTTGTGGGCAATGAAGGCATCAAAAGGAGATAGCATTAGAGCTAATTCTTGAAAAATGAGTAATTATAGCTAATATTTACATAGCACTTACTCTGTGCCAGGTGAGTTCTAAGAGCTTTACATAGATAAGATCTGGACAGATTTAATAGTTTAACCAGATATTTTAAATATGTTTTTATGTCAAAAAACTTACTACCAAAAGGGAGTAATTATTTTATAGTGCTTCACTTTTAAGTTTTGAACTGTCATGGATAATTATAAACCATGGAAATTCAGAGCAAGACGGAGATAAAATATAGAAATATATCCTTTGGAAGTTTCTTCATGATATATTAAGGTTTTGCAGAGGTTTTGTATCTAGATAACATATAATATTTTGAGAAAATAAAGTGTTAAATGTACAGACATTGCCTTGTTGAAATTAGTGTGAGATATAAGCAAAAGTCTCCTATTATTCATTTTTTGTTGGGTCCATAAAACATCTTTCTATGTACCTGGAGTTCTGTACAACATATTGTTTAATATAAATAAAAACGTAAAACTTTTTCTATCTATATAAATTACAACTCACTGAAGATACACGCCAAGGTTTGTCAAGCAGATTTCTAAATTGGTGCCTTATAATAAATAAATAAATAAATAAATAAATAAATAAATAAATAAATAAATTGGTGCCTTATTTTGTGCTATTACTTTGACAAAAAAGCCTGCAATTAATTTGTTTCAAGGCTTATATATGTTCAGTGTCAATTTTTGGGCAATAAAGTCTGCTTATTATTTTACAGGCATTCTTTGATATGCCAAACCAAATAGATTAACATAAAAGCTAGACTGGCTCCCCACAGAGCCTAGTCTTGGTGCCATGTCTATATAAGTAATTTCCTGCCCAGAATGCTCAGATATCAGCATGACAAAACAAGTCTGGATAGTATCCAAACATTTCTAGGAGAACCACAGTTCCTATTTCTAAAATAAAGCTTTGACTTCATAATGACCCAGGGAAGCTTAGATATATTTAATTAAGATGGAGAAAGCTTCCTTGAACATGACCTTCCATGAATTCCTTTACTTCCTTTGATTATTTGTGACCTAAGCCTTCTAAAAGATCTTCTTTCCACTCTTATCAAAATGTAAAAAAGTCTAGCTCTTCCAGAACAGTATAATTTGCTACAAAAACCAAATTTATCATTTGAAAATAATTTCCCCTACCTAAATGTTCACTTTGGAGTGTTAGATTTTAAAAGTATGCCTGAAGATTTCCTGATTATATTGTGATCACTCTTGCCACCTCTTGAGAGGTGATAGCTATCTTTGTTTTATTTGACACTTGAATAATTTCTCTTAAATTTATTTTGAGAGTGTGTCCATAACCAGTTGAAAGTTGGCCAAGGTACCGAGATGGTTTGGAGGGGTATCTTTAGCTTTTCATAATCTTCAATAGTCATCACCTCCAAGATCTTTCCAAACAAGACTTAATAAAGAGAGAAAAACTATTATTAAAAAAAGAACGTGGCTTTATTTCTCAAGTTTTGCTCAATACATACTTACTATTTATAGTACTATAATTCTTGTTTTTCAGGAAAGATAATGGAAGTAATTACAGATATAAACACACAGACATAGGTATTAATACAGTAGATATATAGACAGATCCCAATTTTTTTAATGCAAAAATATGTATTTCCATAGTAGTATCATAGTATCAAAAAAAAATTAGAGAAAGTATTTGATTCTCACAGGTGTGTTAATTATAAATAAAGCTGGAGAACTATAAATAGTGCAGAACTCCATCTGTTTAAGATTCTTGATTGTGATTGGGAAACTTAACGATTTTAAAACGGAATAGCTCTTAGTTCTTTTGCTTTAGAGGAGAATTCAAAATAATCATTTGCATTTACACACCCATTTGAAGAATGGAAAAATTAAACTTTTTCTCTTTTTAATCCTCCAGAAGTAAGTTTTGCCTGGGTTTTGAAATTAGAGCTGCAAATATGGCAAATTACAGCACAACATTTTGTAACTAGCTTATTAGAAAAATGACTAGCAGTTAAGGTTAATACACCCTGCTTGAGATTTCTTCCTTATCCTTAGCATCAGGATAAGTAAACTAAAAACCACCCCCTGGAAACACTTTATAGCACTAGTTTCTTAGAGTCCTGGGGCATAAGTGAACAACAATGGAACACTCTCTATTCATCCTGCATTTTCCTTCTGTTTTGAGTTTTAGTATTTGTCATATCAACACTGTTGAAAAAAACAATTATATGAGCATCGGTTAGGGCCTCTCTGTCCCACATTCAATCCCAGCTGCAATGTAAAGGTAAATGGACTGCCCAGTCTCTACCTCATGCTTCCCTCTGTTTCTCCTCGCCCCTAATCCCACTCCTCACTTCCAAGGAGATTCCTGGAGGGGGATTCTACAATCTCCCTTAAAGTATTTGGAATACAGTGAGGGAAGTCAAATTATTTAAATGCTGTCCCATTTGTACTTTAGAAATTCCATGTTGTACATCATCTGAAAATGTTTTTTCAATGTTTAATATGCTGATTTAAAGATATTAACTGATTTTTGTATGTTTTCTTTTGTTTTTAAAGGCTACCTTGGCTCTTTGTTGAGGTTTTGAATCATCAGTTGTCATTTTGGCTTTTTATGTGTACAGTTGTTTATCAATTCAAGGAGTATGGGTTTGGAATCAAACCCTATGCTCTATTTGCATCCAGCTCCCCTACTTTTTTGCTGTGTGATTCTGGCAACTGACCCACTGTTTTCTCATTTACACAACAGCTGTGTCTATTGACTTAACTGGCCCCCATACTGGGGAGGCTACCTAATTGTCCCTGAGAGTGCTGCTGAAAGTCTGATGATAAAAGTTTCTTTACAAGTGGTTTTTTATTCTATTCTGTTCTGTTCTATTCTATTCCATTTTACTCAGATGCCCAAAGAATATTTTTAAAGTTTCATAAGTTAACAACTAGGTATTGGTTATCTTGGGTTAATTTTCCCAAGTAAGTAGTAGGCTGTTTAAATCTACATGTACTTATTTATATATATAGTTTATACTTTCAGTTTTCCTGATTTATCATTTCTCTTAAGGCATTCCCTGGTGTATTTATTCATTCTTGTTTTGCATCTAAGGTAGTCTTTACTTCTGAAATATTTTAATCTTTTATTTTCTGAATTCTTTCTTGAATTCTATCCCAATTCTTTTCAAAACAACTCATGAATTTTTCTATGTGAAAAATTATATTTATATTGATCTTCATGACTTCTATGATTTTCTTAATTTCATTTAGCTCATTTTGGAATAATAGATTATAGGTATTATCTCTTTCCTGAGCAGGTAGCCATTTTCCCCAAGGAATTCAGGATTTTCTTAATCTCTTTTTTCATGAGACACTGTATGGGATTCAACTGGTTTTCTTTTCTGATGGTTATTTTTAAGTGAAATGAGTGGACCAAGATAGTTCTGCCGACTTCACGGTTCTCATGCTCTCTTTTCTGATGTGTTCACAAAGTGATAAAAAAAAAAATAGTCTGTATTTCCCAAGATCTGTCTCCTCTGTATCCTTTCTCCTCATCCTTTTCATTGGGAACTTCTCTTTCCTTTGCCCTTTTTTTGGAGGAGTGGAGGGAGTCCAATTCAACTTGGATTCTACTCCCAACAGCTTTTTCTTGGAGCACAGTTTTGCCCTAGAAGGGAACTTTAATTTATAACTTCCCAGAGTTTTTAGAGTCCCAAACACTTCAATGTTCCATCCCTTTGCATCTACCACCAACAGCAAACTGGAATCTACAGAATCTGTACCCTCCCACCCCGGTTTCACATGCTGTCCTCAGATGGCACACTTCATTCTCTAGTGAGTACCTTGGGGCAATTTTTTAGGTTTCCTGTTCTTCGGTTATCAAGTAGCCCCATTGCTTTCCCTCATGATGCTGATATTATACAGGTCTCAAAACTACTGGTTGTTTACTCCCACTCATATTTGGGATTTGTAAGGATCTCATGTCACATAACCACAGGATTTTAAGCTTTGTTATTCTAATTGCTCTATCATCTTATGGTGGGATTCAGAGAGATTAAAAAACTGTATCTCCTCCTGAGTGCCTGTTTACTAATGAACTTATTTTATAGGTGCCATTTCTATTCCAAAAAGCTCTGGATGTGACCCCATTTAACGCATACAATAATAAAGGTTATACTGATATGCTCTGGGACAGGCTTATACCCAGTAAAAACTTACCCACGTGAGTAGCACAGTGCAATGTCAATCAGCCATTAAATTAGTGGTAAAATGATTGACTAAAAAAAAAAAATACAGTTGACTGATGACTCCCTAGATACCTAATAGGAATTGAAAATGAAAGGTTACAACTCCCAGTGTGCTTATAAGGTGATTAATTTGACACCACTAGACAAGAGAAGGTGGTAAGGAGGAAATGTCATTAAAAGTAATATCTAATAACAAAGATACCTTTATGATCTTTACTCACTTTGTCACAGAAGACCTTGATCTGGCAGTAAGCTCTATGAATGGGTTTATTGCTACGATTATTATAACTGTATGTATCAATCTGAATCATCAAAGGAAGTCCTTTCACCCCTTTCTGGGAGGAGAAATCTGTACTCAGGCAATTCACAGTGATGAAAATCTGAGGGTGGGAAAAAGAAAGGAAAAAGTTCACAAGTCACCATAAAAAGGATCTATTAAAAAATGCATAAGCCTTAGACTTGGAATCAAAATACTACACAATCTTCTAAGGACAACTTAAGAATATTTGGATACTCTGAAATAAGAACATGCTGAGCACAGAAAACATGATATAGTACATAATTTATAATTTAAATATATAAAAATTGTTTTCACATTAAATCTTGAAACAATCAATACTCTCCTTCAAGTGTATCAGCAAAGTCTTACTTATTTTTCAAACATGCATAAATCAGATGTGTAAAACACTATCTCTGCAACATATTAAAGCTGTCACTTCTAATTATACCACTCTCTCATATCTCTGACCTGGGGTTAAAACAAAAACAAAAACAAAACTAGGTAGCATCTTCCCTTGCACACTACTGCATTGAAACAGTGATTTGTTTATATATCTGTTTTTCCTACCTGACTCTTTTCCTACCTGACCTAACTTTGAGATTTGAGACCATTTCTTATGTTTTTGTATTAGTGGTACCTAATGTAGTGTGTGGCAGAGAGCAGGCATTCAATAAATATGTAATGAATCAATTAGTGAGTTTATCCATAGAAAATCCCCTAGAGATTGGTAGTCAAAGGCCCTAAGTTTTATTTTTTACTTTTATTTTTTTTAAGTTTATTTAATATTTTTAGTAATCTCTACACCCAATGTGGGCTTGAACTGATGATCCTGAGATCAAGAATTGCATGCTCCTCCAACTGAGCCAGCCAGGTGCCCCCAAAAAGCCCTAAGCTTTAGTTCTAGCTCTAACATTTACTAGCTAAGAGACCTCAGACAAGTCACTTATTGGCTCTGGCTTTCAACTTTTTCTTTAAATCATTTAAAAAATCCTTCCCTGAAAGGCAGAATGTAAACTACTAATATACTTCCAGGTTACTGAAAAAGCAAAAGAAGAGCTAGTGAAGGTAAGACATAAAATAGGAGGGAAAATAAGAGGGAGGAAATGTCGTAAACTCACTGGCATTCTCATCTTAAAACAAGGGGCATCAAGAGATACAACAGAAATAACATGAATACAAAAAAAAAAAATGGAAGCTCCAATAAATTACTAAAGATTATAGCACTGACCAACAGAACTAAAAATAATAATTTGTCATAAAATGTTGGGAGGAATAGAAGGAGCATAAATGACTAAATTTATCCTTATTTTACATAGTGGGTATATCATTTACAGTTGATTTACCCCGGAATAAAGGAATGGGTGCAGCACTATATTTACCTATATTTATGTGGTAAGTATATCAATATTAAGAAGTGGTCTCTGGGAAAAACCAAACATTTTTTTTTCATTTATACCACATTTATTATTTTTGTTTAACATAAAACTTTACATCACTCATTGTTCTTAAACGGTACAGTTATGTATTCTAAAAACCATTTCATTGATGCATTATGTGACCCAAGTTTTATTTGGTCCCACTGAAATCTTCATTCACTTTCAAACCCTTGACCTTGTGTGTCACAGCAATATCAAAAAGAACAGCCCTGCAAAAGCAAAGAGCTACTGGCATGAGCTACATTTTAAAGGCCATTCAAATCTTTGATTTTACTACCAGGACAGATCTAATTCAAGTTCTATTGCCTGTAGGCTTTTGATAATTTATACAAGCAGATATCTCATTTTTAGTGTTGTATCTTCTATAAAGATCATTTTGAATTTTATTTTTGAACCTCTTACTTGATAATGAAAAACACCGCAGTAAAGCACCACATCAATAATAGGGCTAAGATGAAAGGTCTTAGTGACATGCTAATTATGACAACCTTGTGCAATGTGCCACAGACTCTCTTTGCCAGCCACCATCCGAAAACAAGTGTCTAGAGATGATCTAACAATGGATACGTTCATTTCATTCATTCATTCTTTCTATTCATTTGCTTATTCATTCATCCTATAAACATCAACACAAACCCACCGTGGGTCAAACACAACTATACACTGGGGACAGAGAAGAAAGCCAGACCCTTGCCTCATGGAGTGGGCAGTCCAAGAGGAAGACAGATGAGAATCCAGTAATAACCACCACAGGGTGGTCGAGGCTCTCCAGAGAGAGCTGTGTACAGAGGCAGTGAGAACACAGAACACAGCATCAAACCAGGAAGACGTGTGAAACAAAACCCTCGCAGACACCAGGATGAGACGATGGACTCCATAAATGCTTGTGAATTATTTAGGAATGACAGAGAAAAAGAATGACTAAAAATGCAAATGTCAAGTGATTCAGAGGAGCTGAGTGATAAAGACCACTAAGAAAGAGCATGCTATGCCTGTTTCTCCTCCTGAACTTTGAGGGTAAAAGTAGACAGAAAATGCTGTCTGCTGCTCCTGGAGATGCCCTAACTACAGAGAACATTCATGCACAACACCAATATTTTTAAATACCTACTATGTTCCTGAGATTGTGCTAGGTACTAGCTCAGATGCACTAGTTATGGTCCTATAATCACAGAAGTCAGAGGCTGCATGGGGAGAAAAGGCAATATGATGGTGCTCTAAAGATTACAATAACTTCATCAAATGCTGATCTATCTCTAGGTCAAACAAACAAATAAAAGCAACTTTCCTGGGAACATTTGACTTCTTTTATTGTTATTATTATTACTGATAATGGGGTTATCTTGGCCAGAATGTATAAAACAGAACTTTATGTCAGCAAATCAGTGATCACTCTGGGGAGCTATGCAGTTGTCCATATTTTTGACCATGTATTTCATAAAGAAATCTTCCTGTAGTGACTGTAATCCATGCAGACTGGTTTTTTCCCCTCCCTCGTAACACCTGCATAGCACTAACAGAAGCCAGAAGAGAACAGTGCAGGCTTATTTCCTAAGGTATTAGGATTCACAGTCAGGTCAGTGAGTTAGCCATACCTCACGCACAGTGGACCACACTCAGACAGGCAGGATGCAATATTCACTGTGGCCTTTGTCAGCTCTAATCACAACTAAGAGAGCTGGGTTGATGGAACGTATATATTTACAAGGGCCACTTCAGTAGGACAGATCCACCGGCTACATACTACAAGAAATAGACTAAATCCTCTTTGGAGGAACTGAAACAGCCACTCAATAGCAAGGTCTTTAAAGGTCAAATGAACTACAGTACACTAGATTCTACCTGGACACACTTAGATTGGGTTCTTTTAATAGAGGAAGATTCTTAGCAGAAGGTCCAATGGGCTCTCTTTGACTCATGGCATCTTGATTCTATAGAAAGTAAACATGAGAATCTGCCTTCTCTGCTACATTAAGTTGGCAGCTCCCAGAATTATCCTAACAGGCAGGGATTTTATAATAGAGTTGGCACTGCTCTCCTCTTGCCTGGCTGCCTAAACCAATAGCAAAGCACAGTTTCAGTGCCTGATGGTATCAATCATAGTCTCGCTGTGCTGCACTCAAAACCTAAATGGTTGAACTTTAACTGCAGTTGGGCGGTAGAGGGGTTGGGAAGGTATGGAAGAGCATTAACTAAAACCTTGGCTTGAGAACTGATAAGCATTTGTTTCATCTTGCAAACCCAACCATGTCCCAGTTCCATCACAGCAGGCAAACGTGAAAGCCAATTTCTTGGAAGTTTATCTACAAAGCACTGTTTGCAAATGTGTATTACAGAAACTTAGGGAAAAAGTATGCTTCCCACCCCCCCACCCGGCAAATGTTCATCCAAATTTCAGGCACACTCCTTAACTCCGTAGGAGCCCTGATTATGTAAAGCGCGTATAAATGCCATGAATAATTGGGTCTGTCACCCAATAATTATGAATGTTACATATGTTCATATAATGTTTTCAAAATCTGTTATTAATTTTCCTACAATTCTGACAGTACATAATTTATTCTTTGGAAAATATTCATTAAACCCGGTGTATCTAGGCAGATAATAGATAGTATTTAAATTTTGTCATTGGTTCAAAACTTGATTCAGATAGATTGTTTCTAAGTATACCAAGACCTTTCCAGAAACAGGGGCAGTCTCATGATGATTGACATTTCTTAACAGAATCTTTTTTTTACATATGAATTGCAATTTCCATTTTGTAGTTCCTACATAAGACTAGTGACTTTGTCCAGGTTATAATAATTCTCAGTTGTGCACTATGCATATAGTAAGATTTATTAAAATAAATACAGATCAATGGGCTTTAGAGTTACTACATTAACTGGATTATTAACTCCTAAGACTTTTTCCAAGAGCTTGCCTTTAGAATAAATGGGTCTATCTTTGATTTAAAAAACGATTTGAGATTTACAAAACCCAAATGTCCCTCACCTGATGAAAAACATTTATTTTTTCCTCTTTAAAACAACTGAATTTTGCATTTTCAAGAATCTTCTGATTAAAGACAAAGAAAGCTACTTATTTCCTTATTTTGAGACTCTGAAGAGCTCTTTTCCAAGAAATTGCACATGCATTAACCTCCAAATTACAGCAGCATAGCCTACACCAAGAAATCAGCATTTTCAATCTAAAACACAAACAATATATAAATACATAAGTGTGCTCTTGCCAATTTCCCCACTCTGTTTTCCTCTTGGCTCTTGGAATTATTAAAGACCATATGGATGGTTTTCTTAAATATCAGCATTTTTATTCCATTTTATATGATAGTATTTGGTTGCAAATGCAACACCAAATTGAGACAGAAAGATAGCCTAAAAGTAGACAATATGAACATGTGAAATCTCAGCCTTGGGAAATCATTCATTGCCTTCATGCATTAATTTATCAAGTATTTATCAAGTATCTTCTGTCTTGTGCCTGGCATTATGCTACACAATGGGACACAAGAATGATGAGACAGACTCCCTACCCTCAGAGAGCTTGCTATTTTGTTGAGGAGCTAAGAAACTCTTAGATTTACTGACACCTCCATTTATATAGCACTTTTAGGGAATGATTTAAAACCTGACAATGTATTTCTTTATTTTCTCCTACAGATACTCTGGGTATACCTGTATATACATACATACACATTGGGTTAACTCAGTCTATCATAGTTCTTCATATTCTTTAGCCTTCGACTCTTTCCATTTCGAGAACATACCAAGTCTGTTCCCAGGTGACAGCCTCTGCTAGTTGTTGTGCCCTCTATCTCCAGTGCTGCTCCCATGATTGCCCCCCACACTGCCAACTCCTTCTTCTCATTCAGGTTCCAGTCCAATGTCAACTCTTCAGAAATATCAGCTCTGACCACCCCATCTAGAGTTGTCTTCCTCCTCCTCTTCCCACCTCAGCCCATGACCAGAAGCAAACTCTATCACACTGCTCTTTTCCATTTTCTTCAGAGTACTTAACATTGTTTGGATTTATCTTATTGTTTATCTGTTTAGTGCTTAGTTATCTGTCTGCTCCTTGAGGCTACAAGCTCATAAGAGAAGGCCCTTGTCCGCCTCAAGGTCACTCTATTCCTAGTGCCAATCCCATGATAGATACTCAACAAATATTCGTCCAATGAATTAAGAGAAAATTGCCTTTCTAAATACACATTTCCCTCTTTATCCATGCTCTTGCCTTCAAAAGCCAAATCTTCTAAGAAGCGGGATTGCTTTGAGTAGCTAAAGTCATCAAGATAATACAGCAGAGTTAGCCACTCTAACCAGATTTATCCTCAAAATTTGTTATCTGTTTGTATATCAACACATGTAAATTGAGCACCAACTATATATTCAGTATGAATATATATATGTATATGTATGTACCTGTATATATGCTATGGAGGATGCTATTTATAGATGCTATGGGAAATATAGAAGTGTAGAGTACAGCCCTATCCTCAAGGGCAAGGAGGGACATAACAGTTTTTGCTACTGTGGAATGTATATCATTAGATACTAAACAGACAATCCCAGACTATACATGCTGTAAGACTTGATGAAAAGTTGAGAAATCAGAAAGTCAGCCAAGGAAGATGTGATGTAGAAGTCTTGAGCTGGAAGAGAGATGGATGCTGACTCTGAAAAGAGTGAAGAGACCAGCCTAATGGGAGAGGAGGGTTTGTGTTGAGGAGGTTAAGAAGGAGCCTGAAGGAAGGGGGTTGGTGAGGGAAGAGGCCAACCAAGATGTTTATGTCATTGTGATCAAGTAATGAGGTCAAGTGTGTATTATCGGGGCCGGGACAGACAGAACTCTGGCCATAGTATACAACATCCAAGTTACAAAGAGGACAAGGAAAGTGACGCTGAGCAAAGGCCACCAGGTTAAGAAGTAAGGAGGATCTGCACCCCTCTGAGAGGCCAGACTGACTGATGGAGAGAAAGGCAGAAAGCTAGATTGCTGGGGGAGACAGGACTTGGAGACACAGAGAAGGCATCTCAGCTAGGAAGTCTGATGGAGGAAGGAGGCATGAACAGGAACACGGGTAGCAGGTAGCAGATGGCAAGGCCAAACACAGGTGTTCTTCCAAGATGGAGGAGGTGTCCACACAATAAGAGAGGATGAATATAAGAGGCAGCAGAAAGGTGGAGTGTAGGACTTGAAGAGCCTAGGAAGCAAGGATTAAATAGGACCGACTCAAGAGTGAAGTTCTGTAAGAAAAAAGACAGAGCTTTCTCTGAAACTGGAAGCCAAATGAGAGGAAAGCACAGGAAATAAATAAACAAACAAAAAACAAACTCAATTGTGTAGCTGGTACAGATCCCAGCAGTGTGGCCTTGGACTAATTATTTGACCTTTCTGAGGCTCATGGCTTCATTTTTAAATAGGTACAACAATCCCTACCTTGGTAGTGTGACACTTTAAAATGAGATGATGTTTTAAACTGTAGAGTACTATGAAAATCTAAGGGAGTTCATCCTCATCACCGTGGGGTCCATCTTCAGATAACTGGTCTCCCAATTGCTCCTACTCTCTGACCCTGGGCCCTTCCTCACCCCCAGGGCACAGCCACAAAGCCCCACCCACTTTGCCTCCCCAACTGCTCCTGCAAGGCTGCTGCTTTGTGGCTCACCAGTTTCCCAGTTCAAACCCCCATTCCTCTCTGGATTCTCTCTTAGGGCACTTTGTGATACTATCGCCAAATGATTCAAAGGCAGGTTAAGTTATGATTCACATTAATTTGAGCAAAAAGATATTTAATTGCAGTAAATTGATTTGAAACAGAAAATCTATCTCTGCACACTTTTAGAGGGCTGGAGTCGCAGGCTTTGATGGGGAGAGGGCAAGAGAGAAATCTCTCCGACAGAACCTTTATTGCTCTTCAGATTGTAGGATTCCGCCATTCTGCTCCGTCACCTGGACACAGCTTGTGAAACAGCACCTCAGGATAAGGAAGAATTTGGAGAGAATTTGCATAGAATCTTTGCATAACAGGGGGTTGGACTATTTCATAAATAATGAGTTCCTGGTCGGAGGAAGAATGTAAGCATAGGCTGAAAGATTCACTCACTCAACTTGCTGATCATTTGTTGCTTTTTTGATCCTTTTCGGTTAATGTTTAATGCTTAAAACTTGTACTGAGTTTGTAATACTATGGCACAAAAGAGTTAAACTGTAAAAGCAGCCCCCTACCCTGCATAGCTCCCCAAACAACTCAACAATTTCTTGAGGATTCTTCACAGTTTCTTGTGTATCCTTCTAGAAATATGCTATGCAATACATATCATTATTCTTTTTCATACAAATGGTACCACAGTAAACATACAGTTCTGCATCTTGCTTTACTAAATATATTTTGAAGATAGCTCTTTTCTTTTTTAAAGAACCATGAAATATGGAATAATGATTTCTTTAACATTGGGTTGTTTCCAGTCTTTTCATCTTACAATGGCACAATGCGTGTCTTTCAACATGGATTTTGTACACATGTACATATATAAATTATTGGCAGTATATAGGCCATGTCACTGACTTTTTAGTCTGACTTTTGGTCCTCACTATTTTGCTGAAACTGCTTGCCTCAAGGCCAGCCTTCTCTACAGCAAATTTATTAAGGAGGGGTTCTTGAATTTAGTATGCATCCAGGAGGTCTTCTTAAAATATGGATTGTAGGGCCCTATCACCAGAGTTTCCAATTCAGTAGGTCCGAGGTGAAAGATCCAAGTATTTGCATTTCTAACTCCTTCCCCCGATGAGGTAGATGACGCATGTGGAGGACCATGTTTGAGAAACCACTGCCTATAGCACTGACTTCACTGGCCAGTTCTTCCTTCTCTCTCCACCTCCCCACCTCTTCCTTCTTCTCTACTCTTCCTACTGACCACCCCTTCCTTGTCGGGTCCCTCTTCCAACATCCCTAAATGGGGTGAGTCTAAAGTCCCATCCTTAACCCTCTCTTACCCATGGCCCAATTCTCTCCATGGCAACCTCCTCCTTTCTCATAACTTCTATTCTCCTCTCTTTACAAACAACTCTGAAGTTCTCTCCTGAGCTCCACAATTCTCTGCTTTTCTTGTGCTTCCCACTCTGCATCTTCGAGCATCCTGTTCTACCACCTGGCATGCTCTTCTTTCCAACTTCTACATGCTTAAACTACAACTGACCCTTAAGACATAGTTCATAAGCCAAATTCTCCCCCATGTCTTCCCTGATCCCACAGAAAGGAGATCTCTAAGTGCTGGAGTATTGAGAAGTGAAGTATAAGTGAGTGTGTCCGTGTATGTGTGTGTAAGAGAGAAAAGATAAAGGAAATCTGGCAAAATACCAACAATAAATCAGTCTTAGTGAAGGGTATGTGGCATCAATTGTATTTTTTTTTTACTTTTCATTTGTAATTTTTTAAGTAAAAGTTGGGGACATTTTTAAATAAAAAACAGAGTTCTCTCCCTTTCCAGAACTTTCCTGGCACTTTACCTCTGTTTTCATTAGAGTCTTTGTCACTCTTCCCCTCCTATTACATTATTAACAGCTATGTCTTACTTCTCAACCTGGCCAAAACATTCTCTGAGAGCAGACACTCTGCTTGGGTTATCTGTGTCCATGAACGTCCACTGCTTGGACCAGCACACGATATGCAGCAGGCAAACTGCTTCGAAGGAGTGACTGCCCTTTGTCAGAAATAATGTAGAATATATTACTGCTAGATCCTCCCCATACAAAAAGGCAGTGTTGAAAGAGCATATGTTTTAGATAGTCCAAAGTGGAAGTTCCGCATCTGCTGTGCTTTAGCTGTGCAACTTTAGTTAAGCTAGCTAACCTCTCTGGGCTTCAAATTCTTCATTATTTAAATGAAAAATGATATCCACTTAAAATATGAATATTGCATAATGTATATAAAGCAGTGGGCAGAATGCCTAGTATATAGTAATCACTGAACAAATATTAACTGCGGTGCATGTGGGTGTGGGCACACACATACGCACGCACACATCAGCCTATGAAATCCAAATCTGTAACTGAATTCTCTGAGCACATACAACAGCTCACGCATGGAAGTTAACACAGCCCTAAACAGAATTCAGTCCAGAAACCACGGATACACCACCTCCTCACCAAAGATCAGGCCATCGATATCTTCAGTGAGATGCCTTCCCCTGATTATTCCTTCTGTATATGAATTAAGTCTAGCTTTAAGGTTTTCTTACCATCCATTACCTTATAAAACTGGAACAAAGGCATGGCTTTGTTTAAGTTCAATACCAAAGACTCCAGCAAACGTTTACCTTTCCCTTCTAAACTTCCTTCACCCGCACCACGCCCCAGCAAACACATAAAAATGCCATTTGCCCTGCTTCACAGTGTGTGTCTTGATCGTTCAAGACCCCTCCCAGGAGCCGCCCCCAAGCCTTGCTTTACTTTTAAGACCATGAAAGATGCCTTATAATATTCTCTAATCTTCCATTAGATGACTTGTTTAAAACTGGGTCCTACTTAGACAAAAAATTGGGATGTAACTTTTTCTTAATCAGTAATATCTATCAACCTGATTCCATCCTAGACTGTTTTATAAGCAGAAAGAAAGCTCTCAGACTGCTGGCAGGGGGCTGGGGACATGAACTAGGCCATGAACCCACAGGACATCAGGAGTATGGTCTTCTTTGGCCACTCCTTTGGTTTCTTTTTTCATCCTGCAAATCAATATTTACATATCTTGTCTTCTCTCTTGGTGTCCAGCACTGGAATTTGGCAGAAAGAGAACACAGTCCATTTAGAAACATGCCCCTGGAAAGCAAGATTTGTCAAGACTATCAAGACTGTAATTTTCTAAGTGCTGTGAGGTGGCCCAATAAAAACTGATTAAATATTTTACACCAAATAGAGTTATTGGAAGGGAAAGAGAAGGAAGGAGGAAGAGATACAATAAAATTGGAACCATTTAATGGCTTCACCATGATCTGGTGAATTTCAAGCCAGTCTTTCAATCAGCATAACCTTATTTTCCACAAAAAGAAACTGAATAATATGCAATGTACAAGATGGTTAGAACACTTACATTTTCTCCAACTTACTACTTTTACATAGGCTGTGATCAAAGCACTGGTGTTTCTACCAGCCTTTTAAGCTACTAAAATTGAGATGATGAGGACAGAAAGGCTGTCTTCCCCACCCATTAGCAGCTAATGGAGCAAAGAGCTAGGCTTCGCCTGCTGACCATTAGACTAGCACTAGACTAGTTATGGTCACTAGCTAGTGCTAGTGTTAGTGCTTTTCATTTGACGGCATGGGAAGAGAAAGGGCATCACTCTGGAGGGCAATCACTGCTTCTGCAAACAGAGGTGACAGGCAGCAAAGAGGAACCCAGGAGAGACAGAATTTCATGTTACTGAATTATTATAGATTCTTTTAAAAATCAGAGATAGGAGATAGGGTAATAGTGGGTGTATGTGACTGCTTGATTATTTAGTGGTGCTGGTAGTGAGGGAGGAGGAACATTTTTACTGGATTAAGATCATTCCAAAGGCTTGGATTCAGAGGGATTAAAAAAGGCTTCATGGGAAGAAGCTTCCTTCATCTAAGTTTATAAACCATAAGAAGAGTGAAGATAGAAATGGGGGTAAAGGGGGAATTGCTACGGTGTTCCCGGTGGAAAGACACAAAAAGGAAACTTGTTCCTCAAAGCACTAAATAGCATCTTAATGCTCAAGTAATTGTCTGTGGTCACATGAGAGAGGCCTTTGTAGCACATCAAGTTGGTTTAATCTCGAAATCACAGTGAAAAGAGAAAACAGCACTGGACAAAAATAAGGGGCCCGGTTTCAAGAATCTCTTTAGAAATCTGTGAGAAAGGGGAGTCTGTCATTAGGGTTTGCGGCACTCCTGCTCTGGGGGGTCATGTCATCGCCTGGAGAAGGGCAGTGCTCCATGCAAGGCATCTGAGCTCACCACTCTTCAATAATGCAATAGGGTCTTGCATGGGAATTCCTCATCTTGGGGATTAGTATGCAACAAATCTACTTTGTAGATACCAATATTTGGCTAAGGGAAAAAAGAAAAATGTAAATGACCTTGTAAACGGGAGTCAGATGAAAGAATGTAGCACTGTGATCTTCCCATTAGAATCACATGGATTGGACCTTAATCCTCCATCAACCCCCCCACCCCCCGCCCCTTCCTGCCATCCGCCTGCTGAGGAAACTGAAGCTCAGGAGGGGAAAGTCACAAAGCCAGCTCTTCCAGGGCCACGACTGGTCCCCAACTGTCTGAACTCCATTTCAGGGCTGTTTCTTCTATATCACCCTATGATCCCCCATCCATTTCCAATTTGTGATGGTGTGGACACTGAGACCCTCAGACACCCAGATATCGCCTGAGTCGTTCCCGGGGATGCAGGGATATCAGTTCATGTTACACAAGCTTGCAAACTGCACAGACCCTGAGGGGAAAAGAATGTCCTGGTGAAGACTATCTCTGCTGCTTGGGTCACTGCGCAGAGGGACACTGTGGCACAACCAGCAAAACCGGTTCTGGGTAGAACGCTGATCCTTATGCCAGAACCACGTTGTAATTGAGGCTGAGAGTTAATCCCCAGACCTCATTTTAACTAACAGTTTTAACACCTTCACTAGCCCAACTTTTTCCTATAGATACAAAATTTTTTTAAAGATTTTTATTTATTTATTTGAGAGAGAGATAGTGTGACAGAGATAGTGAGAGAGAGTATAGCAGGGAGGAGAGGGAGAAGCAGGCTGCCCGCTGAGCAGGGAGCCCGATGTGGGACTCGATTCCAGGACGCTGGGATTATGACCTGAGCCGAAGGCAGACGCTTAACCGACAGCCACCCAGGCGCCCTTCTATAGATAAATTAAACAATTAGAGTTTCACAACCTTTCCTTTCTTCTATTCATGCTAAAGGAAAGCTAGAAATAAAATGTACGGTGGCAACAAAAGAAAAAAGTAGGAACTATGCTCTAGAAAAAGCCATAAATCTTTATCATCAGGTCTTAATTATACATACATGGTAAGACTACCAAATACCAGACATTTTTTTTTAACAAATGTCCCAAAACTTAAATCTCCAAATAAAAGCTACCCTTTAACATAATAGCTACCATAGGAAAACATATGGTTTTCTCAAATGATGCTGCTGTGACTCAAAGTATATTTCTAGTATTTCTTCTGACCTTGTTATCTTTAAAGCTGGTCTTGTGCAAGAGAAATCTCATTTTTAACCATGGAGTGATGTTATCCAACTTGTTGATATGTATTTATATTTGTACCCAAGTGATTTCTGATGTTTTTCTTTAAACATCTTCAAAGATCAAGATTTACCACCATCACGGGCATTCAAAAGGCCACAGCAACTCTCTCGAACAGTGCCAACACAAGTCGACCTCTGGCCTACTGCCAAGGGCCTGGCCCAAGAAACCAGGGAATGCTGGAGCCGCTCCTGGCCCACTCCTCTCTGACATACTGTGTCAACCTCCATTGGGGCACTACTTTCCCCAACTCTGACAACCAGTGAAGATGTAAACTGCATATTCAGTTGTTTGGGGGTGTATGGTTGAGGCATAAAAACTCAGATGCCTTGAGGACCAAGTAAGGAAAGTTCCAGAATGGAAAAGACTAGAAAAAGTATTAAAAAGAACAGCCACTACCTCACAAGAGCCACTCATGGCCAGGCAAACACTTGGGCTCATGGTTGCCAGAATCTTTCATTATCCAAAAGAATCTGGAAGCCTAGATTTAAAAAACCATAATCTCCTGATTATTAAATATGAGCTAAAAATTTTTAAATTGAAATATAAACATAAATGCATGATACTTACACACACACACACACACACACACACACACACACACATATGTAAACATTCTTTGGGCCACACGAAAGCTGTAGGTCGTAACTTTGTGTCCTCTGGCCATGTAAACCAAAATAACATGTGACACTGAATGGAGCCCCAGCCTGGAAGCCCACAGAAGATTTCTCTGTGGACGTTACAAATAGGAACTTGAAGGCAAGTACAACAGCTCCTGAGAAGTCCACTTTATGAAAATCACAACTCTTCTGTGAGAAGGACACTTTTACCTCTTGCTTTGTTCAAACTATTTCCTCAATGACCACACAACTTTGTTTTTTGCAATCTGCTTATTTTAAAAACAGTAACATTTTATGTTATTTTTAAAAGATTTATTCACTTATTTTGAGAGAGAGAGAGAGAGAGAGAGAACGTGCGTGCAAGCGGGGGGAGGGCCAGATGGAAAGAATCTCAGACTCCCCACCAAGCAGGGCTCAATCTCACAACCCTGAGATCACAGCCTGAGCTGAAATCAAGAGTCAGATGCTTAACCAACTGAGCCACCCAGGCACCCCTAAAATCAATAATATTTTAAAGAAATACCTTAGGGTCTACAGGTTGAACAAGAAAATATTCTTGCCTCCTTAATGAAATGAATTTAACTTTCATGGTTTTTCTTTTTAAAAAATCCTTCCAGTACTTTGAGAGAAATTATTATTTTTTTTATTACTTATTAAGCCAGACTGCACACAACAACCAACAACCAAGTAACTAAAAATATATATTAAACAAACAAATTTTGCCCCAATAGGCAATATAAAGTATTCTCCACTGCCGTTTGTCAAAGTCTATGTGGGCTTAAACCTGTCAGAACACATGGGCACAACCGCACATACTGAAAGAAGAAGAGTGAGCTCCTACCTATGGGAAATGAGCACTATCATCTGAACTGGGCTAAAAGAAAGGTCAATTCAATCCCACTTTGACTACCTTGCTGGTTCACCACAGAGCCTCCATCATTTAAGCTGTCCCTTCTGGTTAGGCATTTTCTTTATAAGGCCTCCACTGACACATTCACTCCCTAGCACTCATTGTCACAGACTGCCTGATGATGAAAACTGGGGATATGACGGCAGCTCACATTTATAGCTTGCTTTACAGTGACAAGGCACTTTCGATGCTAGGATCCCACCGTCTTCCTGAGCCCTGTGCTCCCCACATGGTGGGCCTGCCTCTCACCCCTCACATTGCTGGAGGGTCACTGGATCCCCTGTCCTCTCTCCCTGAGCACCACATCTTCACCCATCATAACCCCAGCACAACTCATGGTGCAGCAGAGACAACCAGAACAGTGTTGAGTTTGTTATGTGGGAGGGAACTGAAGCCCAGGGAGGTCAGATGGCTCACTAAGGACCCCAACCCCCGCCCCATGGTGCCATTGCACAGGCGGCCTTTCATTATCTTCCCCGGTCATCTAGCCTCTGAGAGAGTGGGGCATGAAGAGAGATCACAAGGTTTGCACGAGGAGCTTTAAATGGAGGCGGAGTGGATAGCAGAGACAAACTTCTACAGTTCTGTGTGGGACCTGACCTCCCACCCATTGCAAGGCCTACTTCCTTCCTTTGGATTCACTGAGCCACTGGAACATTCTCCAGGCTGTTCTGGCACTCTGTTGCTGCTTACCCATTTGGGTCACCTTTCTTGGGCCTAAAGCCAATTTCACTTACATTGTTTCATACCTGAGTGAAACAAGACACTGAGCAATTCTTCTTCTTCCATAACTCATGCCCACAAACTCCCATCCAGTTTCCTTTCTCACCCAGCCTTCCCCCTGCTCGCAGACAATGAAGCATTGAAGGGAACTGTTTACATTGACCTTTTCATTAGTTAGAAGACAGAGTCTTCTAACACCCTCCTAAATGGTACATAACTGAGACAGAAAATAAGCTTGGGTTTCATCTGGAACCTTTTTTAAGTGAAAAATAAAGATCAAAGGTCAGAAGCTAAAGAACACAGAAAAGTGAGCATAAGCAGAAAGTCTGTAGTTTTCATAAAATCAAAGAGACTCATGTCTAGAAAGCAAATCCGACTATCAGCAAGTCCTACTTTTTTACCCATTATTGTAGTGGTGGACGTCTATCCTCAGGGCACAACTAGCCAGAGATTTTACCACTGCCCTTTCTAACCACAGAAAAATTGGAAAAGCTAAAGCAGTCAGCACAAAAGACTTGGCTCAAGGTCACGGTGGTGGCTATACTGCAGGGAGTGAAGGTCAGAGACCTGCAGCCCAGCCTTCTGTACCTCTCCCTCAACCAGCGTATGCCTGGAGGGACCCATGTGGTCAGAGGCCTGCCCAGTCACTTACCTATGGGACTTTAGCTCTGAACACTTTCCTGCCTCTGTAGAAGGCAGCAGTCAGGGCTGTTTGGGGGAACCTGCAGTGTAGGTAAAAAAGGTTCTGTCCCAGCCTTGCCAGCTTCACCTGCTAAAATGAAGCATGGGGAGCTGGAGGATTTGGGAGGAACACGTAGGTTGGCCCGTCCTGCAGGAGGCCACAGCGAGACACGCACACTCTCTTTTCTCCTTTACCCCCCGAAGGGCAATTTAACTGCACATAACTGAATGCACGTAACTTCTAGAGAAAGATAACAGGTTCAGTTCCTTTTTTTCTGGCTCGAGTTAACAGGTCTTCCCCTACTTACAGAGGCTTTTGTGAAAGAATCATCTGCAGAGAATGGTGGCATTATTCAAAAGGCCTGAGGAATGAATCAATACGATTTTTCCACTCACCTTAGCCTCTTCGTTCACGTCCCAGGTGAAGGAAACAGCATTATATGCAATCTCCTCGATGTTTCCAATCGTATTAAAGCTCTCCTTGTAATCAGCTGTAACATTAAAAAAAAAAAAGGTTTTAAGAAAGTAAGGGTTACTCGGTGACATGTACTGAACTGTCATTTTCCAATGGGGAGAGTTTAAACTTTGCCTACTCTTCCAGCTGACTGTCAGCAACAGTTACGGATTTGTGCTTGCTGATATTCTTTTACTAATATTTACTCTATAAGAATGTTCCTCTATTAGAAAAGTAAATCTAGGTGAAGCAATGTTCCTAAGAGATTTGTCTGCTGGTTTCATTTTTTTTACAAGGTTTATAAAGTTATTAATTTTTTCCCCTCCTGAATCCTTTGCCACCTACCCACTCCCTCACCTACTCACTTTCCCGTGGCTTAATTTTGCTGGAAGTGCCAGAGTATTCCACAGGGATTGTTCTGTAGAACAGGTATCAGCCAGACAGCGTCAGCAGGACTTCAGGGAAGAAATTCCAGGAGGGTGCAAGCAAACCGTTTTTACTTCTTTTTGGATTTAGGCACAGAGAGTGGAGTTCATCATACTCAGCTCACTATCACCACTTGTCCATTCAAGGCCCTCTCTTATTTCATTGTCTATGTAATATTTATGTATTCATTTGTAGCCCCACTATCCTCTACCATAAACACAACAGCTATCGATGTGTTTGCTATATATTCTTAGGAAATAAGTTGGGTTGATTTGCCTGAGTGCATAGCTTTTATTTTCAGAAACTGTGCTGTGCAATGGCTAGAACGACCAGATTTAGCAATTATTTGGGATATACTTACCCTGAAAAAGTACCTGTTGTCAGTAATTCAAATTTAACTGGGCACCCTGTATTTTATCCGGCAACCCTATCTATGAACCTCCTCAGATCTAATCACATTGCTGGTTGCGTGCTTATTTCTAACATCAGCGGCAAAGAATTCCGTGGTAACCATCGGCCACTATTTACTTATGCCCTCTCTCCAGATACAGACCCTTCGGTGGTCTCCAGCTTTCTGGTACACAGACTACATTCCCTTACTTATTACGGTCTCCACTGTCACTGCCTTACCTGGCATTAAGGTCTGGACATGATATTCCTAGTTTTAATCCTCACCTAAGGTCCCACAATGGGGGCCAGAGGAAGATTCAATACTAATGATACTTGGAGGTCTTTTTGTTTATAAAATCTTTCTGAATATTTTTCTTGCTGAGCTAGGACAGGAGAAGGTATTATGCCTGACTTTCAGGATGTATAAAGTGGTCCGTTGTCTACAAAAGTGTTTTAGCTTATGCTTACCATCTGGATCTCCCCCGCCCCCCACTTTGGCCCACCTCAGTTCTGTACTGCATAAACATCAGCGACGTCCTGCCTGGCTGGCATCATGGTACACAGCCCATCTGCTTTCCTTTGAGGTCTGGTTCATTCATAGTGTGGTCACATAATCACAAATGTTTTTTCTCTCAAAGCTCCCATCATTACTTTTCTAAAATGAAACTCAGATGATGTGCTTTTTATAATTTTTTTTTTAGACTAAAAGTTACAATATGACCTATCATGTCCTTCACAATCAGGCCTGGACACGTCTCTGTGCCCTTCACACTCCAGCCCCACAATGGGGGCCAGAGGAACATTCAATGCTAATGATACTTGGAGGTCTTTTTGTTTATAAAATCTTTCTGAATATTTTTCTTGCTGAGCTAGGACAGGAGTAGGTATCATGCCCAACTTTCAGGATGTATAAAGTGGTCGTTGTCTACAAAATCTGACATAGTTCTGGCCAAATGGTCATTTCCTGTGTCCTTCTAAGCTGCTGTGTCACTACTGGGCTGGTAGCTTCTTTGAGGCTTAAACAAGCTATGTTAATGCTGGGCCCCTGAAGTCTGCTTTCCTAAAGTTCACAGATCTGATCATTTTTATCCATTTCCTCCTCATTTATTATAAAATCTAAGTTCATGGGATCCTTTATCAAGATTTTAACTACTTTCTTTTAGTAATACAACTCATTGTGTTTGTATGAATTAGGTTGAGAGAAGCAGCACTCCTATCTGCTTTTTCTATCCATGATATAAATAATAAAACAAAGTCCACAATATTAACAGATCCATATTAACCCATAATAAAATGAAGTCAGTTTGATTTGGTTTTCTCTTTATTACCAGGACCTGGATTGATGGCTAATCCCAGAAACACCCACTTAATGTGCTCTCCAGAATTGCCCTCCAGACCCATTCTCTAGAATGAGTTGTGCCAAAAGAGACTTCCATCAGAATTCTATTTCCCCTTTTTCTCACCAAATTTCTACCTTTTTTTTTTTTTTTGCCAATCCAAAGGATACAAAGTGATATCCTATTGATGTAATATTCACATTTCTTCTTTCACTTGTGAGTTCAAGCATCTTTTCACATCCAGGATACCTAATCCGGTGTCTGTTTATATAAACTGCCTGTTCATGGCCTCTGTCGACGTTTCTATTGGTTACCCAGGGAAACTTTAAAGCAAAATTATGTATCTTTACATTTTAAATAAAGCATACACACTATTATTACAAAAGCCTGTGTGTTCACCATAGACAATCTACTCATCCACAACCACCCACTAAAAATACATCCATGCATAGACTTCATGTCTTTCCTACCTGTCTCTATCTTCCTTTCTCCAAAATATGTAAATATTTTTACACAATATTGGAACAATTATTTTCAATTTGCTTTTTTTCTCCCCTTAATACTCCTTCAGCATCTTTCCAAGTCAATAAGTAAACTTGTGGAAAATACTTATAGTTGCCAAATACGATGATACTGAATTTTAAAAAGTGCCATAACTTTATTTTGCTCTTGTTGGTCACTTAAACGATGTCTAATACTTTGCTACCTTAAACAGTACTTCATTTAATTATCTTTATGGCTAAATATTCACACATACTTCCTTATTTCATTAAGATATACTCTCAGAAGTGAAATTAATAGGTCAAAGCCAAACGTATTTTTAAGGCTTTTAATTCATTTTGTCAAATTGCTCCTGGAAAGGTTGAAACAATACATAGTCACAGTAACAGTGTATGAGTTCCTGTTTCCCCAAACGGTTTCTTTCCAAAATGATATGCAACACGTGGTACCTCATTATTTTAATCTGCAATTCCCTAATTGCAAAAGAGGTAGAACAGGCTTTCCTTTACTGTCTGGCTCTTTGTGTTTTTTATATTCTTTCTCTTTGTTTTTAAAACTTATTCATTTATCACAACAGCTTCTTATTCTATTCTTTGCTCATTTTTCTCTTAGGGTATTCAAATTTTCTTATTGATTTTAAAGTAAATATCTAAAGCTAAGAGATAAAATAGAAAGCAAAGGAAAATAATCTCACACCCTAGAAAATTTAGAATAAGGCTTTCTGGCTTTATTTAGGATTATTTAAATGCAAACCTGTACTTTCAGCAGGCCAGCCAATCTCTTAAAATTCTGAAGTGAGAAGTAGACTGTGGAATTTAAAGGAAGTGAGTTCCCTAATTCTTCATACCTATTTGTTTTAAAAGATAGTCTTGTAATCTTGTTTGAAGTTTTTAATAAGCATTTTAACAGCTTTTTAGTAACTTTTTAATAAGCAATTGTTAAACAGCTTTAGGTCAATTGTAAATTTAAAAAACAAACGTCATATTTAGAAATAAAGACAAACCAAAATGGTTTGTAAATGCAAATACAATGCTTTCTGGGTCCCCTCATCTGGCACAGGGCCTCTGTCAATTTCTATCATATTCACTTCATCAGCAAATGTATTGAACAAATATGTACTGTGCGTCTGGTATGTGCCAGGCAGTGTCCTCACACTGGGGAAAGAGTAGGAAACTAGACTAGGTTCCTGATCATGTGGCTTTTATAGTCCAGTAGGAGAAAATAAATAAGGAGACAAATAACACAATTAAGTTTAATAAGCTTTTTTTATGCCAATAACAAAAAAACAAAAAGATTGGCATGGCTACTTTTTACTAGGTGGTTATATTACCTTGTTTATTTCCTTTATACCATGCACCAATATTTTATTTGTTTACTTATCGCCAGTATTTCCCATTAGCTATTTGCTCTTTTTTTTTTTAATATTCTATTTATTTATTTGACAGAGAGAGAGATAGCGAGAGCAGGAACACAAACAGGGGGAGTGGCAGAGGGAGAAGCAGGCTCCCCGCCGAGCAGGGAGCCCGACGTAGGGCTGGATCCCAAGACCCTGGGATCTCAACCTGAGCTGAAGGCAGACACTTAACTGACTGAGCCACCCAGGTGCCCACACCTTTTTCCTTAGCCTTATGCAATACAAGAAATGTCTGCTCATCTTTAGTCTCTAAGCTATCCCTATAGATGGTAAATAGCTCTGCTATTATTTATAACTATGAAAGTTTTCTAAGACTAAACAGCTTACACACACTGATGTTGTTTTGTCCACATGCTTTTGTCCAATGAATAATATGCTAATGGATATATCTCCCATTTCTAAAAACTGTGTTAATGTTTGCTTAAAGGCTTATGACTCATGGTATAGAAACAGAAACTCAGCAGTCTGGTGTTAAGCCTTCCTTAACTTATTTCCTCAAGAAGTTTTTCAAACCCAAATTTTGTTCATGTTGATAGCTGCTCAACTAGTAAAAGGAATTGTGATGAGCTGGTGTAATAAGCTTCGTTTCCTAGGGCTACCATAACAAACTACTACAAACTTGGTAGTTTAAAACAAGGGAAATTTATTCTCTCACAGTTCTGGAGGCCATACGTTCCAAATCAAGGTGTTGGCAGAGCTGGTTCCTTCTGGAGGCTCTGCAGGTTGATAGACTCCATGCCTCCCTCCTAGCTTCTGGTGGTTGCTGGCAATCCTTAGTGTCCCTTGACCTATAGACCCATCCCTTTGATCTCTGCCTCTGTCTTCACATGGTCTTCTCTTCTGTGTCTCTGTGTCTGTTCCCCTCTTCTCTTCTAAGGATTTGTCATTGGATTTAGGGTTCACCCAAATCCAGGATGATTTCATCTTGAGAACCTTAACTTAATTACATCTGTAAAAACCTCTTTCCCAAATAAGGTCCTATTTGTAGGTTCTGGGAGTTGGGACATGGACAGATCATTTTTGAAGGTCACCGTTCAACCTCCTGAACCTGGGATTCCCTTCTATGACTACAAGTCAGGTGATTTGAGTGTATGGCTTTATTCTTGCATCAGAGCCATCACAGCTGAAAAGTAATCACCCCATTCAAAAAAAAATCATAAAGCACTTAATTATGAGCATATTACATTTTGAATGGACTCTTTTCCCCCCTAAAAGATGACAAGGCAACATAAAAACTACATATTTTGTACCCTGGTTTGTAAATATCTATAGAATACTACCATCTACTTAGTGAGAATGAGGATAAAAATAGGAAAATGGCTTAGATGTTTCCAAAAACCAGCATGATACGATGGAACAAAATTATAATTGGCTGAAACAGGTTTCTAAAAAAATGTATGCCAATTTAATCCAAGTTTTAAAGGTAGTTCTTATTAATCCTAATAATTCATACACAAAAGAACAACCCTAACTTGAAGCATCTAACTTGAAGCATCAAAAAGAACAAAACCATGAAAGAAGAAATGGGAGTCTATCTAATGAAATAAGAACGAAGTTTATTTCATTGTTAATGTCATATGGCTGGTGACAATAATTCATACACAAAAGAACAACCCTAACTTGAAGCATACAACTAACTTGAAGCATCAAAAAGAATGAAACCATGAAAGAAGAAATGGGAGTCTATCTAATGAAATAAGAATGAAGTTTACTTCATTGTTAATGTCATATGGCTGGTGACAATCAAACTTTTCAGGGTCCTCTCTTAAGGTATGTGTGTCCTTGGAATGTCAGAGTGAAGTGTATGGAAATGCAAAGCTGTATACATTCTCTAAGGCCTGTTAGGACACTTTCTCCCCAAAATGTACAGTGAACATTTCTGGATTCCCAAAGTTTATAGGCTTGTATGGATGTTCTATAGCAGTGCTTCTTAAATGCTGGGGTGCATCAGAAATCACCTGGAGGGCTTTGGTAAAATGTAGATGTCTGGGCTCACTCCCAGAGATTATGACTCAGTAGGTCTGGGATGTGGCAAAGAATGTGCCATTCTAACAAGCTCCCAGATAGGACTGATGCTGCTGCTCTGGGGTCTACATTTTGGGTAGCACTGTTCTGTCCTCTGGGTGTACCACATTCAGTCCATATATAATCTTAGAGAAAGTGACATCTGTCATTGAGGTCCTCTATCAATTATCAATGAAATCCGTGTGACAGATGTTCTTTTTCCTCAAAGATTTCCCCTCAGTGGACAATAACCACACATATAGGAGAATCAGGTAGTTACCTACATGGTGAGTCCTGAGTACCACCTGCTCCAAGATGTCTGCCTGCTCTCATGCCTGGCATCCCATCCTAAAACATCCATTCCTTTGGGTAAGGATACTGTCATCTCCTGACATTAAAATGCAAATGATCTTGGATAATAATAAGTGTCACAAACCAAGAGCTTACTAAGTGCCAAGCCTGTGCCAAGTCTTTTACCAACATTACCTCATCTCTGTGAGGTAGGTGTTAGCATCCTCGTCCTACAGGGAAGTTAAGTGTCTTATAGAAAATCACATGGCTGGTAACTGGCCAACCTATGACTTGAATCTGGGTCTGTCTGATGCTAAAGGTCATACTATTAATCACTGCCTATATTTACCTTGCAAATTAAATAATAAATTGTCACCAAATATGAATACCTTGTAGAGAAAAATCACAGCACATCCTGCATGGCAACTAGCTGGGAGAGAAGCACTTGGGAAAGTTCCATGAGGCAGAGACTGCACATTTGAGGACCATTCCTTGACAAAGCAGGGCAGGGTTGGGTGCTGCAGTGGAAAGGAAGCAAAGAAAGCATCTCCATATCCTGAAGGCACCATGAAGATTGAAAGAAAAGTTCAGAAGTTAGCCCTTCTGAGAAAACAAGAGGTTTGAGGAAGAAAGATGACAAATTACAGCGTCTCAGTGAAGGGCCGCTGAGCATGGGTGAATGAGCAATGCTTTTCACATATGTTTCTGGCAAGTTATGTTCAGCAGAGAAATTATGGGATTCAATCCTATTTTAATTGTTATGGAAAGCATGATGGTGAATCCTTTTGCTGTCTTATTCTTTTATTTTTTGTATATAATCAGTGGTCTGTTAATAGGTTTTTAGACTCAAACTTTTGTAGGTTGAGTCTTCTTCAAACCGTGTGTGTGTGATTCTGGAATGCCGTCAAAGGAACTCTTAATTCCTTTACCTTAATTAAGCTTCACGTGCTTGGTAAATTATAACTATCCCTTTTAATTATTTTTTGTATATATTGTTGGAGATTAAAAGGAATGGTATAATTAATATAAAAATTGTTGTTCTTCCGAAAGGTATGGATTCTGTCTGGACTAGTGAAATAATGAGCCTGGAATGCTGAAAATGGCTCAGGGCACGATTACCAATTCAGTGAGCTACACCGCAGCCTAAGAAGATGTTGTTTTGTTTTTAAAAAGCCAAAGATTTGAGGTAGTTTATATCTGGGGTTGGGACATACACGGGGTCAATCTATATGGCGGTGCCCAAAGCATATGAAAAAAGGATAGTGGGGGTAGAGACACACCAACCAGAATTTAATTTCTGTCCTCCTCTCAACAAGTCCTGTGACCTTGAGTGAGTTACAGAAGCTCTCTGAACCTGTCATTTCCTCATCTACAAAAGAGAGACAATATATGGAGCACCTGGGTGGTGCAGTCGGTTAAGCGTCTGACTCTTGGTTTCAGCTTGGGTCCTTGGTTTCAGCTCGGTCCGTGATCTCGGGGTCATGGGATAGAGCCCCACTTCAGTCTCCAAGCTTAACGAGGAGTCTGCTGGGGTTTCTCTCTCCTTTTCTTCCGCCCCTCCCCATGCTCGCACTCTCTCACTAAAATAAATACATCTTTAAAAAAAAAAAGAAGAAGAAGAGAGAGAGAGAGAGACAATATCTAAGAACAAACCTGCTAATCCTTTAGTGGGCGAGGGGAACAACACTGGTCCCTACTCCCCCATCCCACCTGTTCTCAAACATCTGCTTCCCTCGGTCTTCAAAGACCAATAGAACCAGCTCAAATCCAGGAAACACTCGAGGGTCATTCTAGAAGTATTCGCTCTGACTTAAAATAGGTAGAATAAATAAACCCTAGTCTAAGTAGGTTTTGAGATTTTTTTTGTTTTTCCGAAATCAAAGAAGCAGCTTCTTAAAGCCTGGATGACTCATAAGAACTCTGATGAGTCCATTATATTCTTTATCATGCTCTTCCCTAGTCAGAGGTAACCTGGGTTTCCTTAAGTGTGTTGACACTTGAGCTGATTTTAGAGGCTCTGAATGTATTTCCATCATTTGGTCCTGGCCCCTGAGCAAATAATAGGATCAGCCACCAGTTTTTGAGAGTCAAGTGTGTGCTAAATAGGCATACTTCACAAACATCACCTCACACAATTCTGATCAGTAGCTTTTTATGTTATCCTTACTCTGTAGAATAGGAAACAGGCAAACATGTTAAGCACCTCCCCTCCCTGATAACCACTTAGTTTTTAAGCGGCCAAGCCGGGATTAGAACCCAAGAAGTTCTGTCTACATACAAAGCCAGAGCCCTTTAATTTCTGTGACATACGACCTTTCAAATGAGCACCTTTCCACACATAATCTAAAACAATAATGGCTGAAATTATGAAAACATCATCTGTGACTCATAGAATGTGACCAGTATCAAGTGACTTCAATATTAAAACGAATTAAAATATTACTCCTGTTTACTTTTCATGGTTGATTATATTACCTTCACAGACATCATTTAAGAAGGAATCTTTCTTGGAATTCTCCTTTTGAGCGAAACCTAGTATTTTGTTTGATTCACCCTTTTGTTTCTAGCAAAGAAATTTATAAACCAATGTTCTAGCTTTCAATTGTAGTGACAATAAACTTACAGTAAGGAAAGCACTGAGCCTATTACTGTGTTCCATCTATGCTAGTATTTTTTATTCTATCTGATTCCTTTTTTTACAAATGCTGGTCTTGATCTATAAACTTGATTTCAAACTGAGAGTAAGTCAGATCCTATGTGTAGACACAAACACATATGCTTACGTAGGACCTATATATGCACTATGGCTTCTGGATCCAAATTTAAATAAGCTTGGATGGGCTTAAAATTAAGCTCTTCTCATTAGGCTATGTTATTCAGTGAGATTTAACTTCAGTCTATTTTTAACACAAACTATTTTGTCTCTTGAAAAATAGTGCCTAGTACTTTCTGACAGTTTGCTGAATGAATGAAGGCATGGATAAGTGCTTTGGTAAATGATTTATTCTTGTACACTGCATGAACTACTCAGGTTTAATTTTAGTTGTTCATTCTGCATCTTCTTACTTGATATATGTAGGTGTGGGGACAAGAAGTTATAGGCACACAGGATTACAAGTTACTGCCCACAGTGGCCAATCCACCATAATCATCTCAGACCTACAAATGGGTCTCCTCCCTCCAGGACAACAGTCCCCAACATTTTCCCACCCCAGATGATATCTCCAGACAGTGTAACTTCCCAGTTAAGCCAACTCTGACTTATAAAAGAGAACTGAACTCTTTCTCAGATGATGGTACTTTATCATTAGTAAGAAACTTGAGAATTACCATTCTATTGGCAGATACTCTATACTTCTATTGGAAGATATTCCAGTCTCTCTCAAAGACCCCTTCTAGTGCCTAGCAGCCTTCAATGTTAGAAAGAAGTTTCAAATACATACAATTGTACTTTTGAATTGTGGACTGAAGAAATTCAAATAAAAGAAATGACTTTTTGGCAACTGGTGGTACAGGACACAGGCACATTACAAGAACTGTAAATCCTCACATGGATTATCTTCCACTAAATCTGAACCACAAACCCAATCCCTCCAGCTGCTCAAGTTCCACTAAGATTAACCTCCATTTTTAAAAAATTTTCATTCCAGTGTAGTTAAACATACAGTGTTTTATTACTTTCAGGTGTACAATATAGTGATTGAACAATTCCACATATTACTCAGTGCTCACCAAGATAAGTATACTCTTAATCCCCTTCACCTATTTCACCCATCCCCCACCCACCTCCCCTCTGGAAACCATCTGTTCACTATAGCTAAGAGTCTGGTTTTTGGTTTCTCACTTTTTTTCTCCGTTTGTTTTATTTCTTAAATTCCACATATGAGTGAAATCATATAGTATTTGTCTTTCTCTGACTGACTTATTTTTGCTTAACATTACACTCTCTGGATCCATCCATGTTGCTGCAAATGGGAAGATTTCATTCTTATTTATGGCTAAATAATATTCATATATATACACACACACACACACATATATATATAACACACACACACATACATATACATACAACACATCTTTATCCATTCATCTATCAGTGGACACTTGGGCTGCTTCCATAGTTTGGTTATTGCACATAATGCTGCAATAAAGACAGGGGTGCATATGTCCTTTTGAATTAGTGCTCTCGTATTCTTTGGGTAAATACCCACTAGTGCGATTACTGGATCATACGGTAATTCTATTCTTAACTTTTTGAGGAACCTGCATACTGTTTTCCACAGCGGCTATACCAGTTTGCATTCTCGCCAATAGTGCACAAGGGTTCCTTTTTCTCCACATCCTCACCAATACTTACTGTTTCTTGTAGATTAACCTCCCCAACTAACCCTGGCTGCCCAATCACACACACTAAACTGGTTACTAGACATAGGAGGGTGGGCCTGTTATGTGTGTGATAGGTGCAGGGTGGGGGGACCACATGAGCTATTCTAGTTCATTACATGAATGATTTCTGCATTAACTGCTACTTGAATTACTCATGCTGCTATTCCTGTTTCCTTATTTTCCACCAGTTATTGGAGGATTTAGATATCATTTTGAAATTGAAATTCCAATTCTCTTAAATATATTTCTTCAAGATGAATTTGCCCTTCGAAGGAGGGAAGCTGTTGCTTCTGTTACTGTTTTCCATTGTAATGTGGACCACAGCATCCGGGGACTGCAGTCAGGGTTCAACAGGATCAGAAGCCACCTAAGCAAAGCTGCGTAACTGCTCTGAGCTGGTTTCCCTATCTGCAAAATTGAGAGAATATGAGCACCTGCCTCACAGGATTAGTGAACAATGACAAGACCCTCATTTCTTTAGTGCTCCCTCATTTCAGTACTTGTCTTTTCAAGAGCAGGAAAACTAGTGGCAGCTCCAGATTCCTGGAGCCTGTTCAAAGACTTTCCTTCAGATTAGCTTCACCTTATTTTGGTTTCTCCAACCTCAAAGAGCTTAATTTAATTTTGGAAAAACTCTCTCTTGGCAAGTTTTAGGTTGTGTAAACAAAGAAGGAAAACTTTACATTTGCCCAATTTCACACTTGGAGGTATTGCAAAGACGTAAATTTGTTTATGTTGAAGTGTGCAGCAAGAGAGAGGCTTCTCGTAAATGCTTACGGAAGGCTGACAATACCAGCTCTGTAGTTTCGTTTGGTATATAGATGAGCCTCATGAAACCATCAGAGTGTATCTCCAGGTATTTTTTCTTGTAATTTTTAAGCCAATCGAATAATGCTAAAAACACGAGACTATCAGGTTACCTGCAGTCTCATTAAAAGCATCTCTGAAAAAAATAATTAGGCCCCAAATGAAAGACATGAAATCAAATCAAAGCAGAGATTACATGTTAAACAAGAAAGCATGGTCTTCCATAGCTAAAGATACAGAAAAGGTCCCACCGAGTAAGGGAAAGATAGTAGAGTGTCCAGTAAATGTGGGGGCGGGGGGGGGGGGAGTAAAACAGGAAATAAAGTATTTTACAGTATTAAGTAGAGGGTCTACTAAGATTCTCAGAGGGGTCTCTAAGCAGCCATTCCATGCCTTAATCCTTTCTGTAACATTTCTTCTGGTTAACTACTCAGGGCTTTAAAATTGTCAGCAGTAAGGAAATCATTTGCAGGGAAAGGTTTAGTAAACAGCAATGTCTTGGAACCAGGTAAACACACTTCCTAGAAGCAGTGAAGAAAAATGATTAAGGGTCACTACATTCCTTATAATTTTTAATTTGCACATCTAGCTACTTTTTTTTTTTAAGTTTGCTTTGAAACAATTTCCTATTTGTTTGCTTCCAGGAAACAGTAATAATTTCTAGTTAAGTTAAAAATGGGACATTTCCCCTGCTTTATTAGTGTATGTATTCCGTTTTTATGTTAGCAATTAGTCTTAGTTATTAAACTAGTTTCATCAAAATGGCTGTAGTGTAATAAATTAATATTTAAAATATAAGAAATTAAGGTACCAAATGCATAGTTAGCTTCCTGACATCAGAAAAAATACTACCAAAAATTATTCTTTCAGCATGGAAGAGGAGAAAATGCAAGCCCAGCCTGATTTCTCCAGTAACGAGACCTGTGCCTGCTTACCATAACTGTTATTACCTACACACAAAACATACACGATATTTGTTCATTGACTAGTCGACACTGTTGAGAATCTAAGCTATGTCAGGCTCTGTACCAGGTGCTGGGTATATACAAAGGTTAAACAAATTCTCTCTCCACTCAAGAAGTTCAACACCTAGTGGGAAGGACAGAATGTACACTGATGAACCAAGTGAAACATAGTGAAGTGCTATTGACTAGAAACAAACCAAAACCCATAGTGGGAGCAGCTGACTCTGCCTGAAAGATGAAGAAGATCCTATCCAAGTGGGGACAGAGAAACCAGGTCTTAAGGGGTAAAATGTCTGCCAGGTCAAGGAGAGAGGGAGGGACATTCTAGGCAACGGGAGCCATAGAAAGGAATAAAGAAGAGGTTGCGAGTAACTAGGAAAACTAGTGAGGGGCAAAAAAGGACCTATAGACTTGGCATTAAAAAACTTTAATAAGGGACGCCTGGGTGGCTCAGTCAGTTAAGCATCTGCCTGTGGCTCAGGTCATGGTCCCATGTCAGGCTCCTTGCTCAGCAGGGAGCCTGCTTCTCCCTCTCCCTCTGCCTGCCGCTCCCCCTGCTTGGGCTCTCTCTCTCTCAAATAAATAAATAAAATCTTTAAAAAAATTTTAATAAAAGACAGGCTGTACTGGATGGAGAGACATTAGTAGTATAGGATGTGAACTAGTGGACACCTTTTTTAAGAAACGTAGAGTGGAAGGAAAGAGGAAGACCCAGCTAATAATTTAAAAGGGAGTCTCCAAGAATCAGGGCCTAGACATGGGCAGTTTGTGAACTCTGGCTCTGTTCTGGACCCTTTGCTGGTGGGAAGGTGAGAGGTACTCCCGGGTCACACTAAGCACACATGCAGAGCAGGAAGTGCTTCTCCCCAGAGCTGTTTTCCCCAACAGAATGAGCTTCTAGGACTCATACTGAAACATGCAATGCAATAAATGAAAACCCACAGTGGCTCAGTGGTTACTGAAAATCAGTATGTTCTGTCTGAACTAAGAATAAACTTTAAAGAGTACTTGCCTTTTATAATGTTTTAAAACATATAACCTTACTTAGCCTCCTACACTTTTATCACATAGATGTTTTTTCTAACCAAAGTTGAAGGTGAAAAGGAATTTTCAGTCACTGTGGCTACAGCACTTCACTCAAAGCAGAAGGTGCCCCACATGTGTCTAGAGCGGAGGAGGGGAGGACCCCTGTTGGGTAGTGCTGGTCCACCCACACCTCCTCCCTCTTGTGGAGGAAGCAGGGCTCAAGGTTGCCCTTCCAACTCAGCTCTGACTCATGGCCCTGACTGCATAAGCCCTGTGATTTCATTCTTAACGTTAGGGGCTCTTGAGAGGTTTTGTTTTGTTTTTTAAGATTTTTATTTATTTATTTGACAGAGAGAGACACAGGGAGAGAAGGAACACAAGCAGGGGGAGTGGGAGAGGGAGAAGCAGGCTTCCCACTGAGCAGGGAGCCCAATGCGGGGCTAGATCCCAGGACTCTGGGATCATGACCTGAGCCGAAGGCAGACGCTAAACGACTGAGCCACCCAGGCGCCCCTCGAGAGGTTTTGTTTTATTCTGAGTCAAATTTACTTTTCATATCTATGCAGAAGTGTGAAAATCATCCAGGATCAAAATTCAAAATTCCACTTAATTGCGTTATCCTTAAAGGAAGGAAGACCCACATCTTCCTGACTGCAGGGAGAGAGCAGGTTCGTTTGACTCTGCGGAAGAGCCTTCCACAGAACAAAACTAAAAGGCAGGTGGGACACCCTATCCAAGAGAAAGGCGAGCTGTAGGGCACTCTTGTCTCCTAGGCCTCGACCGTGCGCAGATGACCTGGCTACCTGACCTCACCCGAGACCCTCAGAGAGGCAGCAGGTGTCTCCCACCCTCACCCAAATCTTCATCCTCCCACATTTCTGCACAGTGCTGGGTGGCCCAGCCCAGGGTTGGCAATAAAACCTGCAAGAAAGCACCCTTGTAGGGCACATCTGAAGCCAGCCTCCTCTAGAAAACTCAAAGAGAGGGGAAAAAATAAATCATGTTACTTAATTTTAATCACAATTCCTATCTGAAAGTGGAATATGATTCCAGACTGAAGAGAGCTCCCAGGCCTGGACTTCACAGCAAAATTCTGTGCTGGAGAGTCTTCTGAAAGGATTCCCTTCGACTCCCAAAGAAAACTATTGAGAACTAAACTTCAAGAAATGTTTCCATTTCATTGGAACTAAAGTTTTCAAGAAAAGCTTTACCTTAACATAAAACTGGTATTTAAAAATTGACTCTAAAGAAATAGATTTGCATGAGGGCACAGACGAAAATCCGATAATCACATGCTAATAATCAAAGATGGACTATAATTGCCTGCTAATTATCATGGAAAACTACAGGATTAATAGTAACAACATAACTGACACATCCCACATACAGGGAAAGATTACTGCAAATCAAAACTGAAGACAGAGACGGAATAAAGAGCAAATAGTCGGTTTCACAATTAACTACAAATTTATATCGATAATGGTTCATTGGATGTGACTGTAAAGTAAGGAGGCTTATTTTGATGTGCTTGTGGAATCAGCGTTATTACATTACAATCAACACAACCCACTGTGAAAAGACAAAAACCACACGGTTCTTATTTTGGAACATCTGCATTGTAAGGTAGTAAAGTAAGTCTTAATTCTGTTCGGAAGAGAGAAATTATATGTGAATGTGCTTCAATTTATCTATCGTAGCTTCTGGCTCTCATTCTATAAAGTTAATTTTACTCGTTGAACCTCTTCTAACTTTTCTTCCCTCCTTGAAAGGAAACAAAGAGAAAAATGTGCCTTCCCCAGAGAGTGGTTTTGGAATTATCCACTGCTTGAGGAAGCTTGATATGTAGTCCAGTTCATTTTGTCATTTGTGGTTCATTTGAAATATGTTGTTACATGGCTCACACTGTGCAAAACTGGGTAACTCAACGGTGCAGACAAGTCGAGGGTAAGTCCCACCTACTCTATGGACAGATGGTGCCTCAAAGTCATCATGCCCCTGGCTGAACACAGTCCCTGGCCAACCTGCCGTTCCTGGCCACGTCCCTCCTCCTGACACCCCTACCTAGGAGCAGGGCACCCATTTAGTTAGCAAGGCCGCACTTTTCTTCTGTGATCCTTTACTTCTCCTTTATCTCCAAAGCCAGTCATCACAGAGGCTCTATCAGTTCTAGAATTTGTCTCTGTTCCTGGGATAACTTTGTATCCCCCGCTTACAATGCACTCCTCTGGGTGCACTCCAGCGTTCACGTGGCTCCGACTGGTCTTCCCACTGCCCATCTCCCCCTCCCTTCACCCCGTCCTCCACGCTGGCCTGGAATCACCTCTCTGCAGTACAGATACCATCCCACAACAGTGCTGCCAAAAATCTCAATGGTTATCCAAAGCCTCTGAATTCAAGTCCTGCAACTCATTACATAAAAATGTCATTTCATTATGGTATCTATTTGCTTGTTATTTCTGCACATTCCCCTCCATCTGTCCTCATCAGCAATCTGGGAAGACTGATGTACAAATAGAATACACCCGCTTGGATGAATGACAACACACAGGTACAATTTTTATTATCCCTCTCTTACGTACTCTTGGATTTCTAAAATCCACTTGGTTCAACAATAGAAAAACATGGATCAACTAAAAACAATGTATGCATGCTACAGCTCAATATAAAAAAGTACACACATACACACACACTTGAATATCTCCCCAATAAAACTATACAACAAGACTTTATGGAGCCAAGATAGTGTTAAAGCAGCCAAGGGAGAAAACCCCTGAGCTAATGACCCTCAACATCTGTGATGTGGCCGTGGTGATGCTCCTCTGTGAAGATCCTGAGACAGCACTTCCCAAGCTTTCTGCCTGCAGGGCAGGTTTGCTGCCGGGACACGGGTGGCACGAGTCAACGGCCCTCTACTGCCTACAGCCTTCCAGGGCCTGGACCCCACATACCCTGCTAGGCTTGACTAGCCTCCATAGGAGGTCTGGAGTTTCACCCCACGATTCCCCTTTATTTATTTATTTTTTAAAGGTTTGTTTATTTATTGTAGAGAGAGAAAGAGAGCACAAGCGGGAGGGGCAGAGGAAGAGGGAGACAGAATCTCAAGCAGACTCCATGCTCAGCACGGAGCCCAACTCAGGGTTCGATCTCACGACCCGGAAATCACAACCTGAGCCGAAACCAAGAGTCAGACACTTAATCGACTGAGCCACCCAGACGCCCCTACGATTCCTCTTTAAAAAGCAAGCCTTTCTACAGCTACTAAACCCTTCTTTCTTAGCCCCTCAACCTCATTTACTCGGACTTCCTTCCTTCACCTTACTGTCCGTATGAGTTCAAACAAGGAACACTCTCCAGTACCTATGACAGTTTCCACCCCCTGCCATTTATGTTAACAATTTCATCAGACTTGATAAAATTTATCTGCCAATCTCATTTTGGTTCTTCTGCCTTGGTTCCTATATGAGCATGTGCTGTTTCCTTAGCTTGCAGCACCCTTCCCCACCTTGTTGACCTCACACACTCTTGTCGTCCTTTCAGAAGGGTCTCAGAAACACCTCTCAGGGAAGCGCTCCTCCAAGACGCCACTCACTGTATGACATCTTAGCGACTCATCGTCTTGCCTCCAGATTCGAGCAGCTTGAGGACAGAGGCTCTGTCCTAATTACCTCTGAATCACTAGTCCTTAACGAAGGGTCTGGCCTATTTGCTGAATGAATATGGAGTAACTATGCCTTTCTGCAAGGCATGGGAGCCAACATGGGACCAGCACTAACTCCGCGTCCTTAAAAAGGAACATCCACAATCAGGGACGAGCAAACAATAGAAACAATCTAAGTGGCTCTGCCATACAGGAGGTCTGAGGTCTAATTGGCGCAGGAATGCTCCTTGGGCTGCAGAATGTAAACTCATTTATGACCTGGCATAATTGTTGTTCTTCAACGAGCTCGCAAGAAAGAACTTGTGAGACTTGGAGAACTCTGCCCGTGTGCTCTGAAAAAGCAGCAGGGGCCACTAGGGCCAAGGTCTGTTTGTTTTACTTTTATCAAGTAAGAACTAATTGCTAATGTTTCCTTTCCCCCTCCCCGCAAACAAAATAGTTTAAGGCCTAATGTACAAGAACCACATGGCTGAACTGGCTTTCAGAAATGTCAGAACTAGCAGCAGCCAAGAGTCCCACCCACCCCCCGCCCCAGATTGCAAAACGTTCTCAATGTCTGGAAAGGAAAGCACAGTGGGGAGAAGCAGTACGTCAGCACAAGTCAGGTCATGGATGTCTGCAGTCACTCTACAAGTCATCAGGGCCTAGTGGGGCCAAGACCTACCTAGGGGTTGCCATACAAAGAGGATGTACAGTGGAGCGAGGACAGAGAGTAATAAAAAACAAGGAGTGCAAACTCAGGCACTCCTGGGTTACCATCCCACCGACACCCCTTACCAGGTACATGACCTTGGGTAAAATTCTTTACCGTTCACCACCTCAGTTTTTAAACAACAAAATGAGTTGTTTTGAGGACGAAGGACAAAATGTTTATATATGATATACAGAAGAGCCTGGTACACAGAAGACAAGGAATACATGGGTATTATTAAGACACAGTTCATTCCTTCCAGTGGCCAGCCTTCTGTCAGTATAGTAAGAGTTTTATCCACACATTCATCCATTCGGTCACTCATTCATTTAGGAAATGTTTGTTAACAGCTCACGATGTCTCAGGCCCTGTGCTAAACCAGACAAGGGTCTGCCCTCCTGGGCTTTACCTTCTAGTTGGGCACAATGAGAAAAAGAAATATCTATACATAAGTAACCCGTAGGGTAGTGATAAACGCTCTGCAATACAATAAAGGTAAACGGGCTGGAGAGCGATGAGGGTGTGCCGTTTAGGTAAGGTGACAGGGAAGGTCTCTGATAAGGTGACAAGCAAAGACCTGCAAAAAGTGAGGGAACAAACCATGTAATGTGCAAGGATCTGCCCAAGGAGAGCCGTGCTTGGTGTGATGCAAGCACAGCCTCACCATGAACTCCAATCAGGATACAAGAACCTGGGAGCCAAGGCTCCATGTGCTCTGAGGAGCAGTCTGCTTCTCTGCACCCTAGGCCCTTGGGCTCCCACTCTCCTTTGCACAGACCCACAGAAAGGACTCCTTCAGGGACAATGAGGGTCCTCTCCCCATTTGGCAACCACCAGCACTACTGGCTGGTAGGAGCTACTGAGAGGATCAGAAGTATGTGGGAGATGAGGAGCAGCCTTGAAGAGCAACCAACATTCTAATCCAAGTGAGATAAATGTATGGCAGGAAAGATGTAGAATGTTCGCCAGCCATCATTACAGGGTACAAGAGACAACAGAGCAATCCTTGACCATGAGTGCTGAGGGGATGCAGAATAAGGAAAGATACAAAGAGAGGTGAAAGCTCCACTGGGCTTTGCTTGGAGTGGAGGTAGAGAGGCAGGGAGCTGGAGGAGGGCTAGTTATCCCAGGAACCCTGAAAAATGAGAAGAAAGAATATGCACACCTCTACAGACAAAACTGTGTTGTTAATAACTTGAGGAGCTGGAGGATCCACTAAGTCCACCCACAGACTCCGAAGACCACAGGTTATGAATCCCTGCTTTAGCGAAAGGGGCCCTATCTCAGTCTTTAACTCCAGCTTCAAGGTCACTACCTAGAGGGCCCAGTTGAACTTGCTGACCACAGTGACTGGTGGAGATTTGGAAACTGCAACCATGAGCCCTTACTGTAACCTCCAGCTTCATGGAAGTTAAGAAAGGTAATATATTTTAAAACGTTGGATTCTTCCTTTTTTTCTTTAGGCTACTAGAAGGTTCTCGACCCACACTGGCAACTACATGGCATATGCACCCTTCAGCCTCCCTCCACTATCAGCAGGCATTGCTAACCCCCTGGTGGAAGCAAGGTGGAGCCTTCATCAACGTCCTCAGCACCGCACTCCAAAGCTCCCGGCTGATGGTGCACCACAGAGGTACACACCATCCCAGCATCAGCTCCCTCTTTATTTTGGAGATGGCATTAACCATTCACCGGCAGAGGAACACATGGTTTGATTTTTTTGTAAGTCTAGTAAAGGAATGAATTATATAAGATTTTTGCATATTTCCTCATCCTCTGTGAGTAGCTGTCAGGTCGAGGTTGTGGTTAGAAAAATCAATTTGTCCTTTGAAGCTAAGGGACTGATTTAATACTCCTCGGATTTGGGTTCAGAGCAGGCAGCCCAAGGAGCCACAAAGCTTCTTAGTAACTAAATCTCAAAGATAAATCATGTGTGTGCATATGTGTGCAAATGCATGTGGAAAGGGTTATAGGGAAAGTCCGAAGGCAGGCAAGAGGCGATCAAGAAGAGAGATAAGAAGTGAAGTCCTGTGAGAGCTGAGAAATCATTCTGGTCTAAGAAAAGTAAACCTTATAACAATATCAAAGTTGAACCAACAGGTAAGCCAGTAAAATGCTTTTATTATTTGCCTTATTTGGACCTAGTCCATATTTCTATTTAATTGCTCCTCTCATTTTCTTGGGTAATAATTATAAGGCTAACTTTTCAAATAAAATAAAATTGTTCTCTGCTCTATGCAGATTGGCTACAAAGCAGGTTAAGGCAAGTATCCCCAACCCCTTGTCCTAGTCAATCGATCTTGTAGTTTCTGTGTACGAGCTGGGTAAAGATTGTCTTATCCTAGCTCTTGCACTGATTATCTGAGGATAAGTCACTTGGAAAAGTGGGTCAGTGAACCTCACTGGGCCTCAGTTTCCTGGTTCATTAGATAAATATGTTTGACTAGTTAATAGGAGGGGTGTGTGTGTGTGTGTGTGTGTGTGTGTGTGTGTGTGTGTGTGTGCATGCACTGGGACAAGGAGAGGTGTAACCATCTTGCAGGATAAACCAACAATTAGTTTCAATATGTTCTATGGTGAGTCTCTAACCCTAACGTAATCACTAACCTCTCTGCCATTGGTCAAGGGACCTTGGCAAGGGTGAGATGGAAGGTCTAAAAAAAAAAAAAAAATCAATCATCGCAGTGTGTAAGAAATCAAAGCAATGGCTCAGTAATACCGTGTAAGGGCTCAGGTATCAGAATGCCTTCTGATACCCAACATGATGGAGACCTTTACTTTGCCTACACTCACTGGGACTGCAGCCTCTTGGTCTGCAAACTGAGGTAAGAAAGCCCCAGATGAGAAATTACTGATTTCTTAAAAAAAAACATAGAAAATGTTAAACTTACTGATAAACACATATTACTGTCAGAGTTTTTAAGTAATCTCTAGAAACTTTAAGATTCAATCCCTGACTTCCCGGAGGTTGATTCCTGCAAACCGCATTTGCTAGGATCATGTACCCAGTGGCTTCAGGGTAAATTTGGCCCTTGGGAAGCACTGGTGGGAGTGTGGGGCACAGGGAGAAGACAGGGCATTCCTTCTCCTCCTCCCTCGTGGCATTCTTTGAGAGGTGTGTCTGGCAGTGACTCCTCTGTGGTTCTTCCTTCTCTTGCAAAGCTGCTCCGTCTGTGGTCCCAAGCTCCTGCTGAGGCAGCGCCCACTATGGTTCGAGCTCTTGCTGGGTGGCTCCCCCAACACCCACAACCTGCTCTCTTTGATCCTCCAGGCCTACAGCTAATAGCAGCAGACTCCCACTATTGCTCATCTCTGGACTGCCTCACAGTGCCTTCAGCCCTCCCAATCTTTGCAACAAACTCCCTCCATGGGACCACTTGGCATGGGTTCTACCTTCCTGGCCAAACCCTGAGTCCCACCCAGGGGACTACTGGTATCTGGAGAACAGATCTGGTGTTTAAGAATATACAGAGTCCAGAAAATGGACTTGCCAGGTCCGTTCTGCCTCTACTGCTGGAAAAGATCTCTCAAAGGTTTCATTTGCCAGACCACCTAGTTCTAGCAGCAACAGGCATGTATTGGAGCTGAAGGGACACTACATGGAGAATCAGAGAACCAGAACCCACTTTCCAGTCATATGACTTTCACCACTACCTTAGAGACAAATGATCCTGAGGTTACTCATGTCACAGGGGATAAGAGTTCATCTGGTCTGCTGGACTGGCCACTAGGCCCACACACAGGAGGGCATGGAAACATATTTTAGAAACTAACATTGTCCTTGCAAATCCAAATGTACCACTATTATTATACGAGTCACAGCTGGCTTCCATAGAACAAACAGTGCTTTGCACTCAGCTTGGTCTGATTTTGCAGTCTCCACCTAATTTGTACTAAATGTACTAACAAAGGAAAAGTGCCCAGACTAGTGCCTGGCACATCTTCCCAAGAGCTATGTGGGTCCCAGCTATTGAGTTGTGTGCTGGGCTCTCCTTGGCATCATGACAACATGTCAGTTTACCTAAGACTGTACAGGGAGGTCAAGGTCAACTTACCAATGTCAAGGACCCTCTGCTTTGCCGTATGCTGCCGGGAGTGCCAGTACTTCCAGTATTTCAGCTGTTCGTCTCGGTTTTTGTCTTCACTGAAGACCACCATTACCACGCTCTGCAGAGGGGAGAACCAGGCATCTTACTTCTGTTGGATGCCTCCGTGGCTTCCTTCACAGCCTCCACTTCCGGCAGTTCTACCAGAGCTGTGTTTCTATAAGGTTGTTTTTCTTGCTTGACAAAAGCCCAGACAAGCTCAGCTGTACGGTTTTGGTTTAAAAACAGGCCCACTTAAAAAATGCTTGGAGAATGAGAGCAGTACACAGAAAAAAGAATCCTACATCATTTTTTTTTTTTTAAGTAGGCTCCACCCCAGCATGGAGCCTAATGCAGGGCTTGAACTCACGACCCTGAGATCAAGACCAAGCTGAGATCAAGACTGAGCTGAGGTTGGACACTTAACCAACTGAGCCATCCAGGCGCTCCCAACATCATTTTTACCATGAGTCATAAACAACCAAATTAACTAAGAGCACGTTTATTGTTTTGTGAGGTGAGTGGGAATACCAAAAAAATCTTTTTTTGTACTGAAAACAAACACATTTTTGAAATTTTGTATTCTTAAATGTAGAATTTGGCAGCATTTGTAAAGAAGCAAGCATCTGTTTCTAGCCTAGTTAAGTGCCTCAGGCTGAAATACTAAGGTAATGAGAGAAATACTACAAGATGAGTTCATACCAAGGAACACGGATCTAAGCTACAGATATTTCACAGACCAAAAGAGACAAGGTCAACTATTTTATTTATTTCAACACAATTTGGATGTACTTGCTTAAGAAACTAATTACATCTTGTAGAAATAAGAATCCAAAGCCTGTTTTGGTTCTAAATTATAAAAATCCTCATTAAACTAAATACACACTACTTGGCTATCACTTAAGAGATGGAGAAGTTACCAACACAAACAAAGCCCCAAAAATCCCTATAACTGCAGTATCAGGGATACTGGCTCTCCTTCTTATTCCAAAGCTAAAACATTTCTCAGACATTTTCCTACTATTCCAGAATATTTCATTGACTCTCATTCTTTAATAACTTCTTTGTAGCGTTTTGCACACTTGAAGTCATTTACTTAATGAGTTTTAATTATTCAGTCGACAGCAATGTCTTCCCATTGACTTCAGACTCAAAGAGGATAAGGAGAGAGGCCCTGCTGCCTGACAAACAATAGATACCATATACATGCTTGCAGGTGTACTGTCCATTCAAAATCTGGCTTCTTCCCCAAAGTATGTGTGAACATTTGTTACACAAGAAAGCAGATGTCTGTTAGGAAAACTAGTTTAGAAATATGTATCCATATTGATCGAATTCACAAGCAGCATGAACCTCCAAGGTATGGAGAAATGACAAGAAGGGGAACCGCTCCTGGGCTGGCAGAACTATGAGCTACAAGCTCTTCATTCTTCTCTCTCCCCCTGCCTCAAACTTTGCCACTTACAGTTGCCCCCTTACCCGTGGTTTCGGTTACCCACATTTGGTCAACCATACCCTAGAAGCAGATAAGTGCCTTATGATCCATCATCCAAAGGTCAGTAGTAGCCTAACATTACGGTCACAATGGCCACGTCATTCATATCACTGCATCTCCTCACATAGGTATTTTATCATCTCACATCATCACGAGAAGAAGGGTGAGTACAGTACAATAAGATATTTAGAGCCCGAGATACCACAGTTCACACATACTTCGGGAAGAAGCCAGATTTTAAATGGACAGCACACCTGCAAGCATGTATATGGTATCTATTGTTTGTCAGGCAGCAGGGCCTCTCTCCTTATCCTCTTTGAGTCTGAAGTCAATGGGAAGACATTGCTGTCGACTGAATAATTAAAACTCATTAAGTAAATGACTTCAAGTGTGCAAAACGCTACAAAGAAGTTATTAAAGAATGAGAGTCAATGAAATATTCTGGAATAGTAGGAAAATGTCTAAGAAATGTTTTAGCTTTGGAATAAGAAGGAGAGCCAGTATCCCTGATACTGCAGGGATTTTTATGGCAGTGCATTGTTATAACTGTTCTATTTTATGACTGTTGTTGTTCATCTCTTACTGTGCTAATGTGTAAGTTAAATTTTATCATAGGGATGTATGCAGAGGAAAAACCATAGCCTTTAAATGGCTCGGTACCATCCATGGTTTCGGGCATCCACTGGGGGGCCCTAGAATGTACTCCCCACACATAAGGGCACAGGGACTACTGTATATGTAAAAGTTCATTGCGTGGCCTCCTAGTGTTTATTTCTTTCTGTTCCAAAATAAAAATAACAGATAATTTTTTTTTCTAGCAAATGACAATCTTAGCCTAAGTAATGGCATATTCTCGGTCTGTAAGTTTATGTCTTCAGTGATAAAAAGAAAGGCAGTTTGAAAATGCTATTACCAAGCATACGTGCTTCAACTCAGAATGAAACACTGTGCTCCAAAATTAATGCAGGTAAGTTCCAAGTGTATCCCTCTTTCCTCCAGATTGCTTGCTCTCCCAGAGCTGAGGAGTAAGAAAGATCCCCTCTGAGAGGCACCATTCTAACTCTCCAGGGTGTTAGATTTAAGTCCTTAAGAAAGGATGGCTTGTTTTAGCCAAAATGAAACAGATGGAAAGAAAACTTCCATAATAAATTATTTACATGATTTCAATGAAGCACAATTCTTGGAAAAGTCTCTGTACTCAAAACTACTGTCATGGCCTTAGAATGCAAACCATCCACCATCTTTTCACGGTGCTGAAATGGTGCTGTTAAGAGGGTGTCTATGAGTTATATGCTTCCTTGTAATTTACAAGACTTTTTTTAAAAAGTAGGTGTATCCAGAGTCTTCTTACCAGGCACCCACATGTGAGGGTGTAGAGGTATGAAGTCCAGCATATATATCCAGAGGTGGATCCCAGGCTAAAATGCCTCTGGCTTTTAGCCCTCCATGTGACTCAACACAGTGTACCTTGGTGATTAAGAGAATAAATCCAGGAATCTGACTGCCTGAGATATATCCTGGTTCCTTCACATTTTAGCTGTGTAACCTTGACCAGTTACTAGCCTCTAAAAGGCCAAGTTTCCTCATCTGTAATATTATAAAAATAGTGCCTATTTCATAGGGTTGTGTTAGTTTCAAATGAATTGCTAAATATATGGCACTTAACATAGTGCCTGGCGCATGGAAGATATACCAATAAATATTAGATGTTATTTTGTGGCTCTTGTTGTTATTATTATGGCATCTCTCTGCCATTATTGCTGTTATTACTATTATGGTTATTATTATTATATCCCTCCACCATTAAGATGAGGAGGAGGAGGAGGAGGTAGAAGAGGAGGAGGAAAGCATCCTTCCACCACAGCCTTGACCACAGGGTAGGAACACACCAATTCCCCCTGGCAGGCACACAACAAACCAGGCACCTTTCTACCTGCAATGGGCTCAGCCTTGGGTGGGACATGAGCTCCACATCTTCCTCTCGCTCTCAACTGTCCTGCCTCCTACAGCTCTGATCTGGGACGGGGACAGGCTTGGAGGAAGGAAGAATTGCTGGACTGAGGAATGAGCAGCAATCCTTCCTTATCTTTCTCACGAAACAAAGCCAGAATACCCAGCTGTCTCAGAGATCACCACTGAAATTGTTTTACCTAAAGCTAGTAACAGACAAGCTGGCCAGCAGGTGACCAAATACTCTGCTTCCTCTTCTACCTCCTCTGTTACCTTTGCAGGGAAGTCAGGGATGGGGGTAAACTCACTATGCTCTAGGCACAGCATGCATTCTTCACTATGCTCTAGGCACAGCATGCATTCTTCTCAATGTGCTGAAGAGCTTAGGAGGAGGTAGTTACGGACAAAATAAGGTGGGGTGGGCACCATGCACACAGCATGTAAAATAAACCATTGTACAATAGGGCAGGAAAGCCCTTCAACCTCTTTTCAGAGAGCTCTGCTATGATTTTCCATTTCAGTAGAGAAGGATTACCAGTTTCCTCCCTTCTTGGCAGCAGCAAGAATGCCAGAAGCTGGTAGGCTTCCAGCACAGTTCCATTTCCCACAAACAGAACTAACACTCATGAAGGTGAAAATTCCACCAAGTCAGTCCTGGTAGGGATCATATCATGCCTCACTTGACTACTGAGTAAGCAAGCACTGGGCTGCAGAAGGCTTTTTTAACCAAGTTGCAAAGGACCCAGGGACACAGAATAAATCACATTCTCCCATTTGGAAGACAGCAGCAGCTCTTTCCCTGCCCAAAAATAAGCTCTGACTTACAGCTACTTGCTTGAAAAATTAAGATCAATTGATTGAAAACAAGAACAACAACTAGGTAGCACAAAGGCAATGAAGGAAGCTGGGAAAATTCCTTGGATACAGTCAGAAAGCATGTCCTAACCATGTCCCCTCCCTGGCATTTATTGGTTACTGATTAAAAAATGATAAACTGTAAGCCAGTAAGTTCTCCTGCTCCAACTCTCTGACATTTGTTCTAGAATTATTTATTTTGGAATTTTTTCCATGCCCTTCCACAAGACTGCGAGGCAGCAATTCCCTTCATGTGATCCCTCTGCACTTTATTTGAAAAATGAGGCTCATACCCGGACTTTGCTGATTGGGTGTCGGAAGCATTTGTTGTCCCCGGTCTCGCTGAGCGTTATGGCATAGAACTGTCCCTTGTTGAGGTAGGTCATGGGGCCCTCCCCCTGCTTCTGACGCAGAGATTTGGTGGCTTCCAGGGTGTACTGAAATGTGCCACTGTGAACAGAAAATAAACAGAGGTCAGATTGACTCGCTTGGACATTTCTGCCTTCCTAATCAATTTCACATTTAGAGAGTTTTGTATGAATATTAACCAATATTTACTCTACTTCAGAGACAAAACACAGCATATGGCAAAAGAGATGCGACCGGACCAAAGGTCACTGCTAATACAATGTATACAACATTTCTAATAGTGGCTCATAAATCAGATGGTTTAGAAGGGGAGAAAGTCCATGAGGTGCCTGTCCAATTATGCAAGGCTGTGCCAGGAGAACCTGTTAGGTCTTGGATGGCAATCAGTAATGCCTGGGGCTTAAGAATTGACAGAATTTGCCCCTTTCATGCTAGCAGCAAGCCAAATGTGTGAAAGCTTTTGTTCAATTCATACCTATACTTAACCCTCTTTTTGTTTCACCAAGATGTTGCAAATAGCTATAACCCACTTTAAAACACTGCAGAATGTGAAAATCTAAAACTCAGACATTCATTATTGAGAAATCTAGTTCCTATAACAGAGATTGTTGTTTTTTTGTTTTCTGTTTTTAAGACTGCAAAAGAACTCATGAAAGGGTCACTACTGCTCCAAATCAGGAATCTACAAACAAAGTTTGATCCATTGGCCAAATCCAGCTCCCTGCTTATTATTGTAAATAAAGTTTTATTGAAACACAGCTATGCTCATTCATTTAGGTCTTGTCTACTGTTACTTTCACACTACAACAGGAGGGTTTAGTAGTTGTGACGTATAGTGTGCCAAATCTAAAATATTCACTATCTAACCCATTGCAGATAAACTTTGTAAATCCCTGCTCTACAATTTCCCTAATATTTTTTAAATATTACTTAATTTACAAAATAAAAACACTGATTTTCCCAACACTGAAGAATGTATCAATTATTTAAAATAAACCACAGGTATGAACCACAATCTTTTTTGTTTAATATGTTCATTCAGAAATATTTATTTCTGCTACACTGCAGGATGGCTCATGGTGATAATCCAATACCCAATGCTTTGTGCACTTTTTTAATCATCAGCAGCTCTTCATTGGGCCTATTTTCTTAGCTCTTTAATTTCATAGTCTTTGAAAGACTGGGTGTAAAAATGCCTCAAAGTTCACCTCTTAAGATGGTCTACTTAGAAGATTATGGGAGACTCTTATTTTCTATGTTAAATATTTCTGCAATGTTCAATTTCTTGTAACTTTCATAAGGAGAAGGAAACTGGAAGGGCACAATAATATTCTTCTTTTCATGATAAAAACCTTACACGTAAGCTGATAAACTAAGCAAATTCCAGAATATGTATCTTAGAACAGGGTGGGAAATAAATCATTCAAGACAGAACCAATTTCACTGTCATTTTGCCTGGAAAAAGCAATTTCAATACAGTCACTGAATCATAAAACTTGAGACCTGGACAGGATATTAGGAATCACCTAGATCAGCAGCTTGCAACTTGTCTAGGGCACAGGCTGCGTAAAAAAAAACAACATGAAAAGCTGTGACCCCTCTCCCCAGAAAAAAGCACATATGAACAGAAATGGTTTTGAATATAATTTAGGGGAATTCATGCCCCCCAAGCCTATCCATAACACAGGAAATAAAACCACCTTCCTCATTTCACAGGTGAGGAAGGCTGAGAAACTTGCTCACTCCAGTAGACAATGACAGCAGCAGAACGAGAAGGCAGGTCAAGTGACTGGTAAGTCAAAGCTCTTTTCACCAGCCTGATAGCCGATTACATGGTGATTTGGGTTTATAGCATGCAAGTTATGTATGTATTTCCATATTTTAGAAGGTGATTTGGAACTCTATGTTCCCCACCTCACCCCTATCCCTCACAAACACCACACACTGAAATTCTGACTCAGATGATCTGGGGGAGGATGACTGGGGAGCCTGAGCTTGGAGCAAGATCCTGAAGGATCAGGAGGACTTCAGAAGGAAACAGAACAGAAGAGGGCCACACACGTAACAGCAAAGGAGCAAGAAATACGGTGTGACACAAGGTTTAAAGTAAAAAGGGACCAGCACGTAGGGGGCCCTGACTACCTTCATGAGTAATTTGTGTTTAATCCTTTCTGAAATGATGACATAACTGATAAGTTTTGTGAAATGGGAGAGATCAATTCATTTCTTGCCATTCTCTCCTGTCTATGGGCATGATCATGACCAAGGTCTTTGAACGTCTGCCCCCTCTACCTGGAATGTTCTTAATCTTCCTTCTTTCCCTGGAAAACTCCTGCTCACAGTCCTTCAGCATGTAGCTCAAATGCCTCTTCCTACAAGCTTTGTTCCCCCCCACCCCACAACCCCCAACACACACACACAGAGACCTGTAGGTCCTTTCAGCTTTCTGTTTATGTACCTCTCTGTAGCAGGACTGACTCATCACTTAGCAAATTGTATTATAACTATCCATCACTACATTTGTCCCCTCCAAAAGTCAATGGGGCCTCTTGTAAGGAGAGGTTCTATCTTATTCCCATACCTCTCACATTGCTTGTACATGAAAGGCACCAGAGTGTATTTAGCTGGTAGCTAAATATGTGTACAGTGGAACAGAAGGGAAAATAAAGTGTTGGCAGGAAGATCAGTTATATCACAACAGTTCAGAACATGAACAAGAGTAAGTTGCAAGGGACAGGACAGGTAAAACAGAACATTCAGCACTTGGGAAGTGCGATGAAAATGTAGCAAAAAGTCAGGCCAATCTTTATACCTCCAGAGTTGGTAGCTGGAGGATGGTTACATCATTAGCCACAACAGGAAATAAAAGCAGAACAGACGTGAAAGAAGTGGAGAAGGAAGGAAAGAAAAGAAAAAGAACAGCAAAGAGTTCCATTTTTTCACATGCTGTGTTGGAGGTCCATGTGTCTAAGTTTCAGAGAACCACCTAAGAAGGGATATCTAACCAACAGAAGGACAGAAAAAGGGCAAGGCCTCAGAATACAGGGCAAGATTGGAAACAGTAATTTAGAAGTCACTGTATAGAGAAAAGAATTTTCTTTTAAAGGTTCAAAAGTATAACTTGAGGGTACATTTAAAGTGTTATCAGTTCATTAGTTTCTAGGGGCATCTCCTGGTAGCTTACCTTGATGTCTGGTCATACATGTACTCCTCAGCCCCAACTGAAGCACTCCGGAATTTCTGCAAAATTTAAAAGTCATCAAAATTAAAACGAATAGGTAAGTCATCATTAAAAAAAAAAAGAGAAAAAAGGCAACAAATGTGCCCAAACTGTTTTATCTTCACTTCAGAAAGGAAGATAATACGTTTTTTAGTATTTTGTTTTCAACTACAATGAAAATAGTTACCATTTGTACACAGAACTTGCATATCAGCTGCACACAGAGAATTACACTCAACAGAAAAGGCATTTGTGCTTTGCATATTATTCACATGTCCATATTCACATGTCCGCAGGTGTTCCGAAAGTGTCTGCAGGTACTGGAACCTGTTTCTTCAAACATATAAAACATCTCTCTTCTATTTCCTATTATCTCCAATGCTCATTCCAAAAGTCACAAATTCTGAATTAATGGAACACTGATTACAGAGAAACTACATAGCATACATAGCATAGGGCAGTATTTAGAGTGGTTAGGGGCATAGTTTCTGGAGCAAGACTATCTAGCATCAAGTTCTGACTCTGTTACCGGCTACCTGTATAAACTGAGGCAAGGGCCATATTTTCTCCATCTGTAAAACGTTCATTTACAGTGATTAGAGATTAGAGGCATAAATGCGTTAATAGATATGAAGTACTAAGTACAGTACCTGGTACATAGTGGGCTCTATATGTGTGTATTAAATTCTATTATATAGTAATCACTTGACCATATTAAGTGCCCTTCTCTAAGATCGTCAATATCACAATATTGTAAGAGTAAGTTTTGGAGGGAAACTCTAAGTCCTAGTATTACACGTGACGAAGCTTGGATCCAGAGATCTCCATTTGTGATTTAGCGCAAGCAGGATGCACTTTGCTACATTTTAAAACTCTTTCGAAAGCAGATGCACAAAATCCCCAACTCTTGATCCTAAAGTGAATATAACAGAATGAGAAAGCACTTGACTGACCACACACACCTGGTCCTCCCACGTGACCTTTTTGTAGTATCTCTTTCAAAGAAACAATTTTCCTGCCTCTCATTTCTTAGACATAAACTTCTATTCTTTGACTAGCAGTTCAAAGGTTTCTTTCTCAGGAAAGGATTACTCACTGCTATCTTTCAAACTTTCTTCACAATCCCTAATCACCATCTCTAGAATTCACAGTTTATATGTACATAGATATGATCCTCTTTTTATGCAGTTTCATAAATTCCTGGATCCAAGAAAATGGTTTGACCTTCAAAGTGTATCCCAGGAACATTTCATAAATACTTGTTGACCAGTTCAATAATTGTGACAAAGAATCTAAGATACAGATTTGTGTTTCTTTTGCAATCAATCAATCAATCAACAAAGCATTCAATGGGAATTTTCTGGGGCTCCACCAACTGATTGGTGCCAAGAGAAATACAGAAAATATATAAAACACTGTCCTGGCCTCAAAGATATAAAAACTAGTTGAGGAGATGAGTACAGTCACATAAGCAACAACAACAACAACAAATGGGAGTAAAATACAGCAAATGATTAGATGTGAAAGTCTATTTTGTATCATTCATTCATTCATTCATTCAGGTGTCCTAGCTGGAGAAGCACAAAATGGCCGTTGCCAGAGAAGGAAGGTCAGCAAGATTACAGGAACATTTCACAGAAATTGTGGAGATTGCTCTAACCCTTGGAAGCTACAGAGAAGCTGAATTAAGTGAAGGAATTGAGAAAAAGTCATCCAGCGGAAAGAGGACCAACAAGTCAAGACAAAATGATAGGTACAAATGTGGTACGTAGGGGCGCCTGGGTGGCTCAGTCATTAAGCGTCTGCCTTCAGCTCAGGTCATGATCTCAGGGTCCTGGGATCGAGCCCCGCATTGGGCTCCCTGCTCCGCGGGAAGCCTGCTTCTCCCTCTCCCACTCCCCCCGCTCGTGTTCCCTCTCTTGCTGTGTCTCTCTCTGTCAAATAAATAAAATCTTTAAAAAAAAAACAAAAACAAAAACAAATGTGGTACGTACATGGGACCAAGGACATAGGCCTGATTTGATTATGAAGAGAGGACCTAAAAATCTAGGTTAAACATTTAGTTCCTTAAGCAACAGCTACGGTTTAAGTACCAAGTTGCCACATGTGGCTAGTGGCTACTATATTGGAGAGAAAAAAGGAACATTTCCATCACTGCAGAAAGTTCTGGTGGAAAGGGCTGATCTATGAGAAGGTATTTACATTTAGTATAGTTAAGAATTAGTACACTTTGGAGTAGGATAGCATGACGAAGAGGGCATTTAAGGAAGAGATCGAGGAGATGCACTTCCAAGGTCTTCTTTGAAGGAATATGCAATAACCAGAGCAACACATGGTCAACCAGTATTAGTAAACGTGGCCCTCAGTGAATTTATTGTCCATGCCATAGAACTCTGAAGCCTGAGGATAGGCTAGCCTACTACAACATAGTGGACTTATAAATTCAATGGTTCTAATCCCCCAGGTGATGTGAGAGGGTGTGATACGCCACAACTGTTTAGGTTCAAAGAGACTGTCAACTGTATGCTGACTAAAATAAAGAATCTTACTCTAATAACAGGAGTGCACATGGACAAGAACTATGAAAAAATAAAAATAGTAGACATGTTACCAATGTGGATATTGCTTTTTTCGAGCTTAAAATTTCATCCTTAACTCTTTTATATTGCCTGTGTAATTAAAAAAAAAAAAAAGTTATTCCACCTGGAAAACATCACAAGCCTTTATGAGACCTGATCACATTGGTGGGTCATAATGGCCTACATGATTTAGTACTAAGAATTACAATCAAAATGTTTGGGTCATTCCAGTTCCAGTTACCAACTATTTGGAAACCTTTTAATGTAATTTGTAGGATGCCAAAAGCCAACATGACTTTACCTTACTGTAAGCTGATATAATGCATCCATACATTTCTTCATTTGGACTGAGAAAAATGATAGTAAAGAAGGTATGATAACATATATTTTAAAAACTACCCTAAAAGGACTTGAGATATCAGGCAATAGTTCAATGTTCTATTTAAATTTTGAATATTAGAATTCTAGTGTTTTTCTTGGGTGTGAGGAAAGAGACATCTGCTAAGAATCTACTGTAAAAAGACAAACGATTCTTCAACTGTCAGAAAATCAGATATTTTCTGATTCCACATCTTTGATTAGCCACCAATTTTTTTAGGTCTTATTCATTTATTCATTCATCCACTCTTCTAATAAAGACTGAACATCTACTTTGTATCAGCAGCATGCTAGGTGCTATGGGTACCAAAGTGAACCAAAAGAGAAGAGAGGCCTCTGCTCTCATGAAGCTTCTGGTCTAGGAGAGGAAACACATTACTTAAAAAGTCATTCATTAAAAAAATTACAAGCCGTGTGCAAGCACTCTGGAGAAGAGCAACAGAGTCCTAGGAGAGGAGAGCACAGCACAACTGAGAATGTACAAATCAGTCCCACTGACAATCAGTCTTGGTGTACTACTTCAAGTGGCACACAGACAAGGCCAACAGGAATGTTTCCAACAGAAGCCCAGAAGACAGTAACACAGCCACAAAAGTGAATAACGTGTTTTTCCTTCTGAGGGACTGCTGCTTTCTTGACAAAGACAGCCTCAGTCCTGCTTTGCTCATCTCATCTCCTGAACAATGGTTACCCAGTTTCCAGGCTGCCTCAATGTCTTCTCATATCCACTCCAAAGCTGGCTGTCACAGAATCCCTCTTTAACACCTACCCAGTATAAGCCCAAACACTATGAAGAGCTCCTCCGAACTCTGTCTTACTGAGTTGTCCCTAAGGGTCCCCTGCTGAAGCAGGCTAAATAAATGTAATCCTGATTACAGAAGTGTTCATGGTAGTCTTTGGCTGGGAGACTTAGTTACAAAGAAAACTGACTCTGAAGGGAGGATGGGGAGGGCTTCCCTGAGAAAGTCACAAAGGACAAAGGGTATGGGAGGTGACGAAGAATATTCTAGAACAGTGTTGTCCAATAGAGTTTTGTGTAAAGATGGACATGTTCTGTATCTTCATTGTCCAATATGGTAGCCACCAGTCACAATGAGCACTTAAAATGGTAATTAGTGGGACTGAGAAACTAAACTCTTGATTTTATTTAATTCTAATTGCCACATGTGGCTAGCAGCTATGGCTTTATACAGCACAGTTCTAGAACATGGAGCAGCATGTACAAAGGTCCTGAGGCAAGAGGAAGTATATCAGATTCACGGAACTGAATGGAGCCCACAGCAGGGAGGACAAGGAGGAAAGAGGTACAAGATGAGGTGGGAAAGGCAAAGGAGAAGCAGAATATGCAATGTACTGTATACCTGTTAAAGATTTAGATCTTAATCCTAAAAGCAATAGGATTTAAGTGGGGGGGGGTGACAAAATCAGATAAGCATGTCAAAAACATTATCCCGGGTACAGTGTACAAAAGCAGGCAGCATTTTAGGCCAGAGATAATGATAGATCGGGCCAACATGGTGAAAGCAGAATGGAGACAAATGGATGGATTTGAGAGATATTTAGAAAGTAATATTGATAGAATTGACAATGGATGATGAGGGGAGACCAAAATATCAAGAAAATATGCTGGTTTTTTAAGAAACCAGGATGGTGATGCTACCCACTAAGGTGGAGAACACAAGGAGAGATTGTAAATCAGATTTGGGATAGGTGGAGGGTCATATGCAGTTGGATATAAAGGTTTGGAGCAAAGAGGAGAGAACTGGGCTGGAGAAAAAAATTTGAAAGTCTTTAGGATATATATAACTGAAACTGTGGACATGAAACCAAGAGCATTTTTAAGAGGAAAGATCAAAGTATCAAATGGTGCTGCAAAGTACCAGCTTTAATAGATGTGGGGTTTCCATAGCCATTTTATTCATGAGGTGGGAAAATGACTACTATGACTGAATAATGGGTCATCCAATCTCATCAAATTTCACTACACATAGAGAAATCTCAATCTTCCTAAAGCATAAAATCTATATGCTAAGGATTTTCCAAAATTTTGCTTGATGCAAAAACAAACTGATGTAATAAAATACTAGATGTCTGATGGTACCATAATAAAATGATAGACGTCTGATGGTACCATATGCACTATATCATATGTTTAAAATAAACATAGTAAAATCAAGTGCATTAATCCCAAGTGAAGCTATGTTCCAATTTAGTACTTGATTCAACACTTTTAAGATTTTATTCTTTAGTTTTTTTTATCTGAGTATAGTTGACACACAATGTTACATTAATTTTAGGTGTATAACATAGTGAGTCAACTTCTCTACGTGTTATGCTCTGCTCACCACAAGTGTAGCAATCATCTGTCACCATACAACACTTTTACAGTAACATTGACTATATTCCTTATGCTCTGCCTTTTATCCCCATGACTTATTCATTCCATAACTGGAAGCCTCTATCTCCCACTCCCCTTCAACCATTTTGCTTATCCCCAACCTTTCTTCCTTCTGGCAACCAATAGTTTGTTCTCTGTATTTATAGGTCTGATGCTGCTTTTTGTTTATTCATTTGCTTTGTTTTTTAGATTCCACATGAGCGAAATCATATGGTATTTGTCTTTCTCTGACTGATTTATTTCATTTAGTATAATACCCCGTAGGTCCATCCATGTTGTTGCAAATGACAAGATTGCATCCTTTTTTATGATTGCTTATTATTCCATTGTGTGTGTGTGTGTGTGTGTGCGCGTGTGTGTAATATGCCATATTTTTCTTATTAAGATTTTATTATTTAAATATGTGGGAGGAAATGAACTCCCAGTTAAAAATCATGCTGGAAAGGGCTTAAAATTCAGGATAACTTCCAGTATCAGTCTACAGATGAATATAAAATCAATCATATGTCTACTGAGTATGACAAATATGCATTCCTTGCTTTCATTTCAGGATTCTCTGCAAACTATGTTAATTTGACAAATAATATACCAGAGGTTGAATTATGAAATACATGGTAGAAATATCTGGTGTTTGCCCATATACAGTTCTTCTCATTCCTGAGTATACAACAGGACTAAACTTCTCAGCCCTCTTGCAGTTAGTTAAGACCATCTGACTACTTCTAGCCAATGAAATATGAGCAAGAGTGATACAGGTCACTTCCAGGTCAAAGTATTTACAAGTCAGTCTGAAGTCTTAGGATCTCACTTCCCCAGTGGGAGTGACCCAGAAGCCACATATAGAGATGGTAATGTCACAAAATGGAGGGAATCTGGATTCCTGAGTCATTAATAAGAAAAGAGGTCTACAGACATGTACCAAGATTATTATTAAAAAGAAATAAACTTTTAGTGTATTAAATCACTGAGATTTTGGTGCTCCTTTATTCATACAACTAGGTAGACTAATGTTAACTGACACAAAATTATAGTACAGAATAAGAAAATTCTTCCTTCCATTTTGATTCTTATTACAACTATATAATTTTTCTATAAAAACTCTTCCTTCCATGTCTTAAGTTTTACATGTTTCCTAAAAACATCCTAGGTGTTAATACCTCCCTGATTTGTATTTATCAGTTACACTCTTTTGCTTATTAGCTGTATGACCTTTGGCAAGTTTCTTAACCTCTCTGAACCTCTGGCTTTTCATCAGTAAAATGAAAACAATAACACCTTTTGGAATTGTAGTAAGGATTAGAAATAAAATATGTAAGCCACGGTGGCTGGCACACACTACAAAATAAATGGGAACTATCATTATTTCTCTTTACAAATACAGACAGTAAGTTTCCACAGGACAAAAGTCAAAGCATCCTTCCTTCTGTCCTCCTAACACAAGTAGAAGTAAATATTTACCAAATGTTATTACAAAGGAGATGGACAATAAAATGTAAATCAAATTAGCTAAAATCAATCCATTAAAGAACTTTTTAATGCTACCACTGTCTTAAGAAAATCCCAGCCTGAGCTGAGCCAAACTGCTCCCTTTTCTGATACCCACCTATACATACATACAGAAGAATCAGTCTCTGATAAGAAATGAAATTTGCTGGGACGCCTGGGTGGCTCAGTCATTTGGGTGTCCAACTCCTGATTTTGGCTCAGGTCATGGTCTCAGGTTGTGGGACGGGGCCCTGCGTCTCTACCCTCAGCAGGGAGTCTGCTTCTCTCCCTCTCCCTCTCTCCTCTCTCTGCCCCTTCCTGCATTCATGCTCTCTCTCAAATAAATTTAAAAAAAAAATGAAATTTGCTAATTCAACAAGAATACTAGTCATTTTAATAGCTTGCCTAAAAGAAGTACTAGATTTTAGACAAAATTTTCCTAGTGAAATATACTTGGCGAAGTTACTCTGAGCTCACCTAATCTTATAACCAGTTAGCAATGCCATGACTAAAGATCATTCCATTTAATTTATGTCAGATTTAAATATGATATGCAATGTAAACACTGATTTCCAAGGCTAGGAGGGCAGGTAAACCAAATTTAGTGAGAACAGTCTTCACATTGAGTTTCTGGTAAGTTACTTTCTCATCTACTTCCAAATAAAACCCAAAATACAATAGTTTCCTTTCACAAGCCTCCTTATCTACAACACAAACACAATTGATAACACATCCCCCGAACAGCATGATGGTTCTGTTGACAATGGGCCACATCCATGGCTCTTCTGTGACTAATGGACTATTTCCACACCCGGTGAGAAAAACATCAGTGGCAAACTTTTAGTGAAAAAGCACGCGTCTCACATTCCCATGTGGAGTAACTTGCTTTTCCTACAGAAGCACTCCGACTATTAACTATTTCAAGCAATATGGCCCAGGAAGCTAAGTTTAAGACAATATTTTTATTACAAGGACATGAAAGTTTTGATTATAAAGCTACCAGTACCCAAGAAATAAGGTAGCCTCTTAAGGGCAGGGAATTCGTCTTGCCTCACTCTGCTTTTCCCCGGTCTCAGAGACTAGAGTAGGAGCTCAGGAATGGCTGGCACCAGGAGAGAGGGAGCTGCCAGAGCAGCTGTCTACCTAACTCTCCCCCAAAACTGCAGACAGCCAGTCCCTTTGCTCTTCTTCTCCCCATCTGAAAGATAAGAAACATCTAATGACACTGATAAAGGACACTCAGTTTAAAAAAAAAAAAGTTTGGGTGAGTCACTCACTGTGTTTAGGAATGGAACTACTGAGTATTAGAAGACCCTGCACAGTCTTCTTTGAGAGAGTAGAGGTAACGGGGAAGGATATTGGTCCCGGGCTGGAGAGCTTGTGATGAGTCCCATCTCTGCCACTTACTGCAGTGTGACCATGGGCAACGGCAGGCTCTCTGTGCCTCAGTTTCCTCATTTGGAAAATAGAGATGACAGAAATAGTACATACCTCGTAGGGTTTCTGCGAGGATGAAATGAGTATATTTCACTCGGAATCATGCCCAGCCTATAGTAAGAGGTCCCCAAAATGTTTATTATTCTTAAATATTGTTATTTGGGATACAATCTCAACCTCAGGTAGCTGCATTCTTACCCAATGGCAACTAAGTGGGCAGCAGGGTGTAGGTATTCGGCACGCTGCCACCACACTAACTCTTCTTTAGGAAATTAGAAACCACGAGTTTTGCCTTTTGCTATTGTCTTTTATGGTCCTGGGTGGACTGAAAAAATGGGAAGCCAATGACCATCATCTCAAACATAGAAGCACTGCTCCTAAATGTCAAAGAAGCTGACCTGAACCAATTAAAAAAATAAATGCATTAGATATTCTGGGTGAAAAACTGGAGAACTAATCCACGATTACACCAGTTCTACAAAGATCCCAAGACAACTAAATGGAGACAAGACTGTCTTTCTAACAAGTGGTGCTGGAACAACTGGATATAGATATGACCAAAAAAAAAAAAATGGACCTCAAACCTTCCCTTGTGCCATTACAAAAGTTAGCTCACGACAGATCATAAACCTATATGTAAGAGGTAAAACAATTAAAAGCCTAGCCTAGGGAAAAAAAGCAAGAGAAAATCTTTGTGACATTGGGTTGGACCAAGACTTCTTAAACAGCACATCAAAAGCATCAACTATAAAAGAAAAACTTGACTAACTGTACTTCATTAAGATTAAATACAGATGCTCTTTGAAAGACATAGTTGAAAAAACAAAAAGGCTGTAAAATATGTAACTGACTTCACATTATTTAAGGAACTCTTAACAACTTAACTAAGGGAGACAGATAACCCAATTTAAAAATTGGGCAAAATATTTCAACAGACATTTCACAAAAGAAGTTATAAGAATGGCCAATTATGACACATGAAATGATGTTCAACATCACTACACATCAGAGAAAAGCAAATTCAAACCACGAGACACCATCACATATCTACTAAAATAGCTCCTGTTAAAGAGACTAACAGCCCCAAGTTTGGGCAAGGATGAGGAAAACTGAAACCCTCATACACTGCTGGTGGGAGGAAAATGGCACGGCCACTTGAAACACTGTACGACAGTATCTTATAAAGTTACACACACATTTACCATATGACCCTACAATTCCAATCCTAGGTATTTACCCAGGAAACGAAAGCACATGTCCACATGAAAGCATCCCTGTGAACGTTGACAGCAGCATTATTCAAAAGGCCCCAGGAGCCAAATCTGTCCATTAACTGGTGAACAGATCAACAAATTGTGATATATGCTTACCATGAAATACTATTTAGCAAGTCAACAAAACAATCTTTTAATACAAGCAACAAAACAGAATCTCGAAAAAGTGAAACTATAGACAGAAGGCAGATTGGTGCTTGCCCAGAGCAAGACAGAGGAGGTTTCAAAGGTAGGGGGCTCAAGAAAACTTTTAGGGTGAGGGAAATTTCTATTGATTCTGATGTTGTATACAATTTCCGAAATATTCAAACTTCACTTGAAGCTTGTGAACTTAACACAAACGAGCAAGAGGAGCCTGAGTGGCTCAGTTGGTTAAGTGTCTTGGTTTCAGCTGAGGTCATGATCTCAAGGTCGTGTGATTGAGCGAGTGTGGAATCTGCTTGAGATTCTCTCTCTCCCTATGTACCTCTCCTCCCTTAAAAAATAAAACAAACAATTCCAGAACCTTGTTTATGTAAGTTCTACAGGCACATGAAAAGAATACATGATCTCTATCCCTAAAGCATAAAATGTACATACATATAACAGTTGATTATTGAAAATACAAATTCTTGAGTATTCAGACTAGGTCTTAAAGAGTTACATTGTTTCAAAAATGCACAGTCAACATCTTTAGCTACCACTTGAAAGGTAATAAACTAGAAGAGGTCAAAGTGAAAACTTCACAAAGTAGGAAGTTTCCACACAAACATCTCTTCATTCCTCATAAATATTTAAAGACTAAAACTAAAAGAAATGTCATTTAAGGATCAAGAAAAATTTTTATTATTTTATTTTATTTTATTTTTTGAGAGAGAGAGCATGCAAGCAGGGTGGGGAGTAGGGGCAGAGGGAGGAGAGAATCTTTCACAGGTTCCACGTCCAGTGTGGAGCCCAACACAGGGTTCGAACTAACAACCCTGAGATCATGACCTGAGCTGAAATCACAAGTCGGACGTTTAACTAAGTCATCCAGGCACCCAGGAGTCAAGAAAAATAGAAATATTCATCCATACACATAGACCAAAGATTTATTAAAACCTTTTTATGAAGATACAGACACATTTTTTTTTAAACCCCAAGCTCACAGATTAATTAATTTATCCCCCTTAAAAAGCAAACAGAAACAAAATTAGCTGGGGTTTCTGGCTGCAGATGACAGGGCCAGGGACTTACCTCTGTGGTTCCATCCTTGAAGCTCTCGCTGTAAGTGCTGTCCGGGGTGCTGCGCTGGTCATCCTTAAGGTAGGTGCTGTGGCTGGCCATGGAGGGCACGCCATACTGAGTCTGTTCAAAGATAACCACACGTTGCTCCTCACCGTCTCCCCGGGGATAGTGCATGGGTGGGGCCATGAAAACGGGTGTAAAATCTTCAGCTTTCACCACTGTGATTCCTGATACGGGGATGATGGCTGGGCTCTCAGAGATGTTTGTGCTGTACTGTTCCCGTTTCGAATTCTCCAGGTGGTCTTGATTTAGGGAAAGGTTCACTGGAACAGTCTTTAGGACCTGCACTCGGTTTTCTCCTCCAGTCAAATTACTCTGGGCTTCACTGGTGCCAAGACAGTTTCTGCATGTTGAAACCCGCCACCCCACACAATATAACAGAATTAGAAAAATCACCATTTTTCAAATCCTAATAAAATAACTGATGCAAGCAATATCAGGGGATGTTAATGCCATTAGGGGAAAAGTTGATGGTGAAATTTACAAGGGAATGCAGTGGATCTCGGCATCACTAGTAGGACATGTGTTTCCCAGTACCATGCAATCAGCCCGCCTATAAAGTACAATTAGGAAAAAAAAAGGTGACCCTAAATTTAGCAAGGCTTCCTATCTAACTCCCAGCTCTCAGGAAATACAGAAGGCTGGAAGAATGACTTAAACAACATCAAAAGGAAACAATCATACAAACAGAATATAGCACATCTTACCGACCTGGTTTCTTCAGTAAGTTAGAGGCATGAAAAAAAGAAAGGAGGGTGGGAAGCTTGTTCTAGATCAAAAGATTTGAAAGACATAACAATCAAATGAGTAGATCTTGTGTGGATCCTGATCTGAAAAACCAAAGAGGCATTTATGAGACAAAAGGATTTTTGAGGCAATTGAAATAGGGACTGGGAGTTAGGTGATACTAAGGAAGTATTGTTCATTTAGTTAGGTGTGATAATGATTTTGGGATTATGTAATAAAACATCCTTTTTATTTAGAGATACAAATGAGAAGTAGTTAGAGATGAAATGACATGATGTCAGGAACTTATTTTAAAGATCACTGCAATAAAAAAAAAAGGGGGAAAGAGAGAAAAGGTAGAGATTAAGCAGGTATAACAAAAAGTTACCATTGCTGAACCTGGAGAATTGGACAGGTATTTGGGGGTTCATTATACTGTCCTCTTTACTCCTGGATGTGTTTGAAAACTTTCAAAGGAAAAAGTTATAAAAGAGCTTTTTGAAAAAGATGGGGGCGAGACAATAATTTGAAGGGGGGCAGTGGGAAGAATATTTTACACTGTTCTGTGGGCTAAACTCCTTGCAAGAAAAAAAAGGCAATGAGAATTTATCATTAAAATGTTTTCACTAAATTGAGAAACAACATGAGCTCACTGATATCCTTAGCACTGAATTACTTTCGGGGCTTGAGAGAGTGGTGTAACTGGGCTTATGTAAAACAAGATCTCTCAGATCTCAGACCTCCTGGCTGGTACAAAGAGAAAGGAGAGCGTTTGGAAAATTAATTCTTGCCAGGCTGGGATAAAATACCTTCTATTTCTACTATAGAATTCTGGGAGAGAGCAGAAGCAAAGAGGACTTTGCTTCCATTGACTAATGTCAATGGAAGAGTATGGTTAATAGCACCATGATTTTACTAGCAAAACCCCTGTGGTGAGTTAAATTTGGGGTCACCTCTCACTTCTATATGGATTATTCTGAATGATATGGACAAAAAGAAATACACATTTTGCATGGAGCCCTGTCCCCAATATCTGTTGTTTTGGGTTTTATTTTGTTTTTTTTTTTCCCTCTTAAACTAGCATGATCTTTCTGGGGCTAACTGGCATCTCTCATAGAAAGAGAAATATTTGAATAAAATTGGTTCTTCCCAGAACAAAGCTCTCCTAGCTCCTCTGAGCATGCCTAACTCTCAAGCAGGACTATGTATTTTTAGCTTTGATTTCTCAGACAAAACCTCAAAGTGAATGAAGCTTGAGGAAAGAATGGTTTCACATGAATAAAGCCAACAGAAAAATACCTAAACTTCTTGGAGTCTGTCACAAATCTGTAGAAATCATTCTAGAAAGTAATCCTTTAAAGAATAAAACTGCAAGTCTACAAATATTCTGCTTTAAGCAATAACCTGCTTTCATGGTCATAGCAATACAGTGACTCTGTATATAAGACACAGCAAAAATTAAGAAGTTATGTTTAATCTGAGTCCAGTTAGCTAGATGATGCCAAACCCAGACCACCCATTTATGTCAGCATTTCCTAAACTCCATTGTTTAGAGCATTGCATGGAATGTTAATAGATGTTCCTCAAAGAAAGGAGTCCGTGATAAAATCAGTATTTTTTTAAAAATTGCCATAACAAAACTAGCCTATGTGAGCCACAAACATCATGAACACAGTAAAGGCCCCCAGGCATTCCTTCACCTGTTTAATTATAACCCAGAATTTCCCAAACTAATTTTACTACAGACTCTTTTGTGGACGATTAACTATTAATACTTGTGGATAATGTCCTGTAGGTTGGATGTAAGAGGGGCTGGTCTACATTGATTAGCTACCAAAGCAAGTGTCCAGTTTCCACTCCTCTGGACTTGGCACAAGCACAGACTTACTGCCTTTGCCAAAATACTCAAAGTTAACCAACTCCTCTACAGTTAAGAGTCCATTTCAGGCCAAATATATTAATTCTTTAATTCATGCAAAACACATGAATTCTAAACAAGAAACACAAGTAAAAATATTTGGGGCACTCTTAGAAACAAACATAAGTGAACTACAGAGTTGTATAAACCTAGTCCACTCATCGTTATCATATGATGAGGGAATATTAGATGCAACATCATTCTATAATATGTACCCGCCTGCAGTAGTTTTAGAAGTTAGAGAACTTCAGAAAGACATCCAAAAAATGGATGATCAGAACAAAGTAAGAATTACTGAGAGCTACTGACTCACCTGCAATAGAATTTAAAATTGAACTGAATATTATAACATGAGAAAAAATGCAACACTAAGAATGGTGCATTAAATATACTTTAAAAAAAATCTCGATCGTGCTATTGAGATTTTCAGTTATTTTTCCAAGTACCAACTTCTATAAACAGACAGATGATAGCATGCTAGCACATAGCACCTTAACTCATGAATATACTGCAGATCAAATGATATCCTTCCAAATTACATTCAACCAGAAGTCTACTAAGTCAAAATTAGTCTATACAAGGTGGTTTTGTCTACATCTCACTGCCAATGTTTTTGAAGGTGTTCCACTGAAATCACAAAAATAACCATTGAAATGTGATGAGGGGCTGTCACTCTTTCATGTTGTTCTGAAAGATGTGTTAACAAAAAAATGGTCTCTCTTGTCCATTATGATGCAGACAGAGCACATATCTTAAACATGTTTTCCCCTGACCCTTCTATGATTACTAGTATACGATTTAGCAGACAGCACATGCTTAGCTTAATAAATGCTGGCTAAAATGGAGGTGAAGTCACAGGACCTGAAGAGTGCCAGGTTCTTTCTCCCTGTCATCACTGCTACCAACTAGGGCCCCAGGGCCCCAAGACAGTGTGCAGCATCAAAAGATCCCTTTGAAACTGCAAATCAGATGCAGACAGGCTTAATCTTCGCTGAGGGTATACTCTGGAGGTGATGCACAGCCCAGGGCTGCTGGCTGGTGGGGTGGCTCCGCTGCTAGTCATATGACAAGATCATAATGTCATAAGCAGTTCCTCTCAAGGGCAGGTTAAGAGTCTGATGTATGTGCTAGCAGGGAATTTCATTTCTCCCGGCTTCTTATTTCCATATGAAAGAATCACCAATAGGAAAACACTGTGGCTTCTCTCCATTCCTATGCAGGAAAGAGACAGATTTGATTGATGGGTTTGGAAGAAGTAGCTAAGTAAGGTGGTTCAGTCCCTTCTGGTTCCCTCTTTAGGTCTGGATCATCCTGGCCAAAGAGAGAGGACTCTAGTCACCGCTGCCATACCACAGTGGCCTGTCCCCTCGGGGAGGCCTGGAGGCCTGCCTGAGATTGGGTGAGTAGACATATCTAAATCAGGATGGACATGTTACAAACTGTAGATTCAAAAATCTCATTCTCTGTTGGCTTAATCAGAAACAAAACTGATTTTTTTTTCCTTTTTAATTTCAATCTGTCTGTGTCTTGTTTTTCAATTGGTTCTTGATTCAGGATTGCAGGAAAGGGGTGTCACATAAAGATCTCCTAACATCTTTCTTGCCCCTGCACCCTCATGGTGTCTGCTGTTACTCAGGGCTCTCTCCAGCTGCCTCCTGGGGTAAGAAACAGTCCAGCCTCCTTCCTCTGCCCCTCATCAAAAGCAATCTCTCCATGGCTCACTCCCTTAAGGGCTTGATTACAATTATCCAGCCATGGGACTGATCAGAAAAGTTCACCCCTAAATAGGCTAGCTTGCCAGCATTTCACCTCTAACCAAGGATTTTCAGCCTTCTTGAAAGAGGGTGTATCAAGGGCCTTTGGATGCACAACCAAATATGCAATTTGCTCTCCCTATGGAGAGATCCAGTTTTGGTCCAGACTCTAAAAGACAGACAGAAGAAGCTAAACTTCTTGATCCCATCTCCTCTCAAGAACAAAAATTATAGTTTAACACTGTTGTTTTCAAAAACATAGGAAGAGTTATTTGGAAGCCAGGCATATTCCTTTACATAACACCATACCTTTTATCCTGCTCTTCTTGGCTGTCACTTGCTTTGCTTACAGATAGCAGCCTCTTGTCTCGAGGAACCTAGAAATATCACCAACCATCAGTCAAACTTACACAGATGCAACTGTGACTAAGTGCAGTGCTAGAGACCAGCATAAGCAAAGCAACTGAAATGGAATGTTCTCTGGGAAAAGGTGGCAGATTTGCTATAGACAGGTAATGGTTAAAGGTGAGTAGCATAAGTGGCAATGACAGTGGATCAGACACAAAGGGGTGATGATAAACAGAAGGCCATAATGATCACAGTTCTGCTGTGCACCTGCCGACATATGCAACTCTGCCTGGACCTGACCACCCCCAAGCCCGCCCCACCTTGGGAGTGAATGAGCAGAAAGGAGCACTATGAGTGGAGGGTGAAACTGGACCCTGGAACAGAGAGAAATCATCTTGGATTTACAAGAAGCATCCTCTCAAAGAACAGGGACAGACCCTCCACTCTGATAAGGGACTTCAGGTGCTGACAGAGAGGGGAGCAAACTGGGCACAGGGCTGCACTGTGCAGCAGGAGAGGAGCATCTAACACCTGGACCATCCTTTAACCACCACCCCTCCGTAGCTTCTAGCCTTGCTTCCACAATTTTTCTTCTAATGCACTTTTATTATTGCCTTTGCAATCACAATGCCAACACATTACCTGAAAGATGAGTGAAAAAGTGCCACTAGAGAATAGAGACACCCCTACCAGCTTCATTTCTGACCACCATCCAACCGTCCTACTGCAGCATGGATCATTTGCTTATCTCTGCTATAGTTTCAAACACATGAATAGTAGGTTTAGATTTGTTTGTGTGGTTGGCTGGTTGTCTGGATGTTTTGTTTGTTTTTATTTTTGTGTTTTTTTGCTACATCTCCACACCTTCATGCTAGCCAAACTCCTTTGCACCCAAATGCAGCCTTCATTACGTTGATATAAAAGAGCCTTTATGAGAAGCATCCCTCTTCTAGATTCTTCTAGAAATTCTTATAGTTTCCACTCACCTGGACACATATGCAAGCCCAATCAGCTGGATGAGGGAGGCAGCATAGCAGGGTAGCTACCAGTCAAGACCTAGACCTGATTGTCTGGGTTTGAATCTCAGCTCTAACACTAACTAAACTCTGTAAACCGTGCTTAAGGGCAGACCTATGACTCAGTGCTTTTACTAAAATTAAGTGAGTTAATTTTTTTCAAAGCATTTGAAGTATCTGGTACTTTATAAGTATTTGTTAATTAAGAATAAAATAAATCAATTTTAAGTCTTTTGTTCACATGTCAATGTTGAGGGTCTACAATGTGCCAGGCATTGCTAAGTGCTAGATGGAAATGAGCTGAATGAAACATAGCTCCTACTATCAACTGAAGATGACAGATAAACATAAACGTTCACAGCATCATTATTCACAATAGCCAAAAGCTAGAAACAACCCAAATGGCTATCTACAGGTAATGAATAAATCAAATGTGGTATATACATAAAATAGAATATTATTCAGCCTTAAAAATGAAATTCTGATACATGCTCTAATATGAACCTTGAAGACATTTATGCTAAATCCCATATGACTCAAATCTATCCACTTCCCTCTGTATGTTTGCCTCCTGGTTCAGCCTCTGACATCTCTTGCCTGGGCTGCTGCACCGCATCCGAACTGGTCTCTCTTCTCCTTCACTTAGTCCCAGCAAATCCATTCTGGATCCACTAAGAAGATCCAGACTGAACTTAAAAATGCAAGTCTAATCTCATTATGCTCATACTTGAAATTCTTCGATGCTTTCCATTTCTTGAAAACATGGCACCAAAAAGCTCCTACCTCAACTTTGGCGGGCCCCATCACTGCCATGCATATAGTCACACTGTATCTCAAACACGCAATGCTCCTTCTCTCAGCAGAGCCATCAAAGTGTCCTCTCTGCCTTTGGATATCCATTCCACCTCCATATCTATCACCATTGCTGGACAGTCACAGCTGATTAGTGAATATTTGTTGGATGGATGGATGGACAAATGGATATACAGATGGACAGATAGATAAATAGATGGCTATATAAATGGACAAACAAGCAAACCAACAAACTGGTTTCCAGCACTACATGGTCAACAGAACAGATGGGAACCAATTAGCCAAAGAAGCATATTTTCATAGAACTAGAATCAAATAATAATGAACCACCAGCTCCCTCAGGGGAAAATGAAGTAAGATTAAGTGAGTCAAACCACTTCTAAAATTCACTAACTAATGGAATTCGTTCTGGTTTTCTGTCATGCCTGAAATTCATCAAAAGTTCATACTTGACTTTGGAGCTGCTATTGATAAGTAGCTTGAACTGGATAGAAAACCGGGCTTATATTTGAGTCCCTAAATTTTGAGAATTCTAGCAATTTGGTTATTTTTAATAGATCCCATTTAATGTGCTTTGGATTTTTAAAAATTTGAACCCATCTTTAAATGGGGGTTCCAAAAGAGCAATTTCTAATGGTGGACAGCTTATAAACTGAATTGTGCCCCAGCAAAGTTCATGTGTTAAAGCCCTAACCCCCAGTGTGACTGTACTCGGAGAGAGGGCCTTTCAGGAGGTAATTAAGATTAAATGAGATCATAACATTGGGGTATACATGCAGAAAGAAATATACACCCACATATGAGGACACAGCCAGAAGACAGCCATCTGCAAGGCAGGAAGGAAGAGAGACCTCACTGGAAAACAACCCTGCCAGTACCTGGATCTTGGACTTCCAGCCTCCAGAATTGTGAGAAAATATTTCTGCTGTTTAAGCCTCCCAGTCTGTGGTATTCTGTTATGGCAGCCCCACAGACTAATAACAGCATAATGGAATGGAATTAGGAAATACACAGGATTGTCTTGTGACCTTGAGGAAATCCCACTTAGTGGCCTGAATTATAAAATATAAAACCTGATAGGTTTCATTGCAGTGTTCCTGTGGTGACAGTTTAAAAATGTACATGAAACGACTTTGAAAGGTATGAAGTATTATACCAAGATATGCCTTTGCAGTTTCCAAGGACAGAGATCGCCATTTCTTGAGTGCCTGCTGTGTGTCACACACTCATCTCTCTAACAAAGCCTACTACTGTCCCCTGAGGGGCGACGTAGTCTAACCTTAGGAGTGAGGAAAAATGGTGTATTTAGCACTTCCAAAGAGGTATAAAAAAATCTATAGAATTTAAGTGATAATATGGCAGTAATTGTTAGAATAATTTAACTTCCCAACACAGACTCAAAAAATAGAATCTCTTTTTTCATTAATATTTTACTTCTTACAGAAAGAAGGTCTATTCTCAAAGTAGATTTAACTTTGTTGCAACTTTAATACCACCATATGTAAGGCGTGAATGTCGGAGATCTGACTAAGGCCTGAAAATGACCATTTGCACATGGTTTTGAGAAACAAGACTAATTCTTTAATGTTTAAAATGTTTCAAGCAAAAATATAATAAAGTTTGTGTGAAATAAAAGGAGCCATGTAACTCTACTTGTCCACACAGTCTCAGGAAACATTTTATTTAAATATTTTATATCTTAAATTAATAAATTAATCCTGAAAAATATTAATTCAACAGAAAGAGTTATAGACTTGGCAACACATTTAGCTGTATATAAATTCCCTATTCTGCATCTCAACGTATTTACAGATAGCAATGTTTCAAATTTCCTTTGAATATCAAAAATATGCAAGAGGAACGGTAACTAGGTACTATATTTACTAATAATTATCCTCTGAACCTACGGGAAATAAAATACATGACTTTCATATGTTACCAAATATTTTGCTTTGAGCTTTACTTCTCTTTTCGTTAATATAGAAGAATTGCCATCTAATACAGATATCTGAAATGATGTCCATTTCACAGTGATGGAATAAAATCTATTTTTAAAAAATCAGAACAATACATGTCTTCAAAATATATCTTGATATGTTTCTTCAATGTCTCACAAAACTATCACCTAACATATTAGTTTAATATAGTTATAAAAGCCATAAAAGGAAGTTGTCATGACCCAAGTGATTTACATCAGGGTCACATCAATGGTAGGAGATCTCTGGAAAGTATGAGAACTCTGGTTTAGGAGCAAGACAGGAAACAACATGACTTGTAAACGTGGAGACAGCTGGAAGGACAGAGAAAGCAGGAAACAGGGAGGAAAACAGGAAGAAGAGACTAAAGCTGATATTAAAAGAATTGTTCCTCTTGGGTGATCTCATGATGGAGAGAGGGGGAAGGTGGGGACTCAGTGCTTATTCTAAAATAAAGTGTTCACTGTGCCCAACCAGCAAAATAAACACAGCCATTCTCACCTTTGTGCCAATTCCCAGCATAAGCCAGCAGTGTTTACAATCAAAGCTGGCAATAAATCTCCTCATTCAGTAAATAAGTGTTGATTTTTTACACTGCACCAGTGCTAAGGGAGCAGGTCATACCTTTCTAAGAGACAGACCACTGTTTCCCATTAGGTTTCCTGAAATACTCCTATTTTGAGGGTATTTTTGTAATGTAAGTGAATTATACATTCATTTTGTTTTAAAGGTTTTTCAAAATAAATATTTAGTACCCATCAAAACAAATGGAAACAGGTTTATAACAAAATTAGGTTTTGGAGTTGCTGCAAAAGCCTACCACAAAACACTCATTGGAATATTCCTTATAAAACTAAAAAAATCTAGAAATCTAGAAATCCTCAATGTTCTTACAAAATGAGAAATCGAAAAGCAACCTAAATGCCCAATAACTGAGCGATGACTAAATTAAGGCATAGCCACGCAATGTAATTTTTTTAAGTAATCTCTACGCCCAACATGGGGCTCAAACTCTCAACCCCGAAATCAAAGAGTCACTTGCTCTACTGACTGAGCCAGCCAGGTGCCCCTGTGATATTTCTATTCACCAAAAATCATCAAGTGAAAATGGCAGCAAGGAAGTATTTGCAATACGGTACGAAGTAGGAATTACTTGGAGACAATATGTACGCATGTGAACAGAGGACACAGAAATAATGATCCCAAAATGAAAACTTCCTCTGGGTGGGTGGTGAAGTTGTGCTCCATTGATGGGAGAGCAGGGAGGCAATGAGAACAGAAGCAGGCTGAATTCCAAAGCGAGCGTGGAAATACTCTGTTCTCTCCCCTCTTCCCCCTTCCCCCCCCAGGAGGAGGAGGAGGAGGAGGAGGAGGGGAGTCTCTGGGGGCAGGCAGAGGAGGGAGACCGGACCGGGACCGCGGGATCTACCTTGTAGTAGTCGTACAGCAGGCCCAGGGCAGCAGCACTGTCCTCATCACCATTAATGCTCATCATCGCCTTGGTGGCCGCTGTCAGGGGATTCTCCAAATACGACTTCCAGGCTTCATCCTCACTGGTGTAGGCTCTTCGGGTATTGAACGGAGGGTCACTGGGCATGGGCACTAAGGCCACCAGTCGTTTATTACTTGAAAGCAAGAGAAATGTGAGGTTCATTATCAGGGCAATTTTCTTTTCCACTAAAAATACACCCATTACATGGTTAATCTGTACTTCCCTAGCATGAGGAAGGAAAGGTTAAAACTAAAATGGCTGCCACACTGCATTTAGAAAGCCCCTACACCTCCAGAAGTAAAAATGGTCTTTACAAGGTTGTGTAAGTACTATAAGTTAATCCCCTTCACACCTGATATTTTCCTATTGTCATTCTAGGAGCCAAATCATTCTTATTTGGCTGTTATTTATTAATATTAGAAGGCATGTGACCCTGTGGGAAACAGGTTTCATTTGACTCTGAGTTGTAATTATAAGTAAGTATGTGCAATACATTAAATGTAATCAATATGTTAGCAATTACTAAAAACTTTTATCAAGTTTAATCTACATTTGAAATTACTTGCAAATAATAGACCAATCCAAGTCTCTTAATTTAAAAATGGCAGTAGAAGCTACTTTGTAAATAAGACATATTGCTGATATGCTGCATAATAAGGATATGCAACACCCAGACTCTATATGTGAATCCCATGTTGTCACAGGATCGTACTATGTTTAAATGACAGAGAAGCTCCAGGTTATAAAATTCTCATAGAGAGTGAAGAGAGTATCTGGAGAATTTTCAGTAGAGACAGAAAGAGGTTGGAGTCATTTATCAATCCTAACCACGCCAAACTTGGGTAAAGTAGCAACTGACAAGGCAATTTCTTGCAGAGGATGTGGCAGTGACTCAAATACCCAACACCTATAACAGTCCTCAGCAGCTCCCTGGGCCGGGATCCCCAGTGTAAAGGAGCCTGGAGAGGCTTTGGCACTTGCCTCCTGGCCCTCTACTGTTTGTTCATTGAAACAGAACCAAAATGTAATGATGACATACTGTATTTCAGTAACAGCTATAACTCATAATAACATAACATGGACAAGTGACAGGACTGGTGAAGGCAACACCTGAACTAATGAATGTAAAGTCAGCCACCATGGGTCCTCTATAGTTACTCAGCTCTAAAAAAAGGTACCTTTTTGCTGACACTCCTATGGGACCTTCCAGTGGGAGATGGTCTCTCAGCTCACTCTACGATAGAGAACTAGCATGCAGTCCCGAGAAAGACTGTGTTGAAGGCCCTTTCTGTGCTGGCATGGTGACATGCACTGGTGTAGGGTCAGAAAATGACACTGTCATTGTTGGTAAGATCTATCAGGGAGTGAAGGTGGGAAATCCACATTTAGTGGAGTGGAATCCTGAGCTAGACTGTCACCAGGCCCCTGATTCCAACTCTGCCAGTGGTTTGGTGAAACCATTTGCGAAGAAAGAGACAATACTGACCCAACTGCAAATGAAGCAGATTAAAAGGGTCTAATGATGTTTCTGGAAGCGAAGGGGAAAAACCCTGGCGGAAGGGTTTACTAACCATGAGGCGGGGTGGTGACATGGACTAGCAGTGGGTACTGGAAGTGAGTTCTCGCTCACCATTTACAGAGGTAGAAAACTGTCTGAGTTTCAGCTTTTTCTTGCCTTAAATAAGGACAGCACTACCCACCCTACTTAGCTCACAGTGGGATTCTGAGAAGCAAATAACATAATGGAGAAAACAGAGCTCTGCAAACTGCGCTGTGCTACACAAATAGAGGTACTATGATCACTGCACAGTTCTTCGTTCCTGTGAAGTCTGTAGGTGCACCAATTTTTGGTAAAGTCAGTTAGAACTGAGAGGTGTTAAAAGATAACCATTTTAGAGCGAAACTGAAGTTGTTCACTCAGCAATATTCCATAAGTATTTACTGTGAACTCAACAGGTACCAGGTCTTATGCTTGTCATTGAGGATGTGGTGGCACACGAGACAGACCCCATCCCACTGTCCACACAACTTGCAGCCCAGTGGAGAGAAGGCACCACCATTACAAGGGTAACAGGTGTGAGAAAGGGAAATGGACAGTGTCATGAGGGTACATGACAGAGGGGACCAACCTATCCAGAGGATCAAAGAGTAGCTGAAGTTTCGACAAAGATCTGAAGGTAGGAATGTGTTGTTAGTCCATGCTAAAATGGGCAGATGTGGGAAATATTTTGTAAAGGGAAGAACGTTTTGGTAATTCGGAATAATGGAATTTTCTGACAAAAGGAGCACATTCATATTCATTTTGGAGTCAGCTACAAAAATTTATATACTCTAACAGTAAAATAGCATTTTCTTGTTGTGAAAATTACTCATTTATACAGGATAGGTTTGGATTTGGGGACAGAAATGTTGGTAATATCCTGAGAGTCTATCAGTAGAAGAAATGAGGTCTCTGGGGAGAACCAAGAGAGCAGAGGTGGTGAGCCCAGGTGTGGCAATGCTACCACCACTCCTGCCGCACTGTTTAGCTGGGGCCACCCTGGATGATTCCACCACTTAGAGGGGGAGGCAGCAAATTCTGAAACCTAATCTGTGCCCAGGAAGGTCCAGCCATCACACACACTCCCTAAAATGCTCAGACCTATAGGAAGCAATGAAGAGCTTCATGTTATTTGCAGTGACCTCATCATCAAAAAAGATGTGGATCATATTCTCTTTAAAAACTGAGAGAAGTACATATTGCCGGGGGAAAGAAGGTGTTAATTACAACACTGGCTAATTTCCAAAAGTTTAGCAGGAAGTGCCAGGCTGAAGGAGAAGAGCCAACTCCTGGTTTACACTAAGTGGTGTCCTGATTCATTGGAAAGATTTCTCTTCAAGTCTTCCTTCTTTTTTCTTTAATTTTATTTTGTTATGTTAGTCACCATACATTACATCATTAGTTTTTGATGTAGTGTTCCATGATTCATTGTTTGTGTGTAACACCCAGTGCTCCATGCAGAACGTGCCCTCTTTAATACCAGTTACCAGGCTAACCCATCCCCCCACCTCCCTCCCCTCTAAAACCCTCAGTTTGTTTCTCAGAGTCCATAGTCTCTCATGGTTCGTCTCCCCCTCCGATTTCCCCCCCTCATTTTTCTCTTCCTACTATCTTTTTTAACATGTAATGTATTATTTGTTTCAGGGGTACAGGTCTGTGATTCCTCAATCTTACACAATTCACAGGGCTCACCATAGCACATACCCTCCCCAATGTCCATCATCAGCCACCCCATCCCTCCCACCCCCCACCACTCCAGCAACCCTCAGTTTATTTCCTGAGATTAAGAGTCTCTTATGGTTTGTCTCCCTCTCTGGTTTCATCCTGTTTCATTTTTTTCCTCCCTTCCCCTATGATCCTGTCTTGTTTCTCAAATTCCTCATATCAGTGAGATCCTATGATACTTGTCTTTCTCTGATTGACTTATTTCACTTAGCATAATACCCTCTAGTTCCATCCATGTCATTGCAAATGGCAAGATTTCATGTTTTTTGATGGCTGCATAATATTCCAGTGTGTGTGTGTGTGTGTGTGTGTGTGTGTGTGTGTACCACATCTTCTTTATCCATTCATCTGTTGATGGACATCTTGGCTCTTTCCATAGTTTGGCTATTGTGGACATTGCTGCTACAAATATTGGGGTGCATGTACCCCTTCGGATCACTACATTTGTATCTTTGGGGTAAATACCCAGTAGTGCAATTGCTGGGTCATACTGTAGCTCTATTTTCAACTTTTTGAGGAATCTCCATACTGTTTTCCAGAGTGGCTGCACCAGCTTGCATTCCCACCAACAGTGTAGGAGGGTCCCCTTTCTCCGCATCCTCGCCAACATCTGTCGTTTCCTGTCAAGTCGTCCTTCTTAAAGTCCCTATCCCCCCCTCCCTTGCTGAGTCTTCTGGATTGCCAGTTTCATTGGTTCCTAGCACAAATGTTCAGTCATAAATTGACTGATCAGCCTTTCCCCTATGATGAAATGGTTGATGAATCCGTACATGATTAGTGGAAAGAAATATTCCGGGAAAGCACAACTTTACTAGCTGTTTCTTTTCACATTTTTGATGGCCAAAGGAGCCTTTTATGCCCTTTCCTTTAACTGCATAATGACTTTGGTTTTCTTTTTCTTTTTGTGTGTGTGTGTGTTTCTTTGTTTTTTTGTTTTGTTTCGGTTTTGGTTTTTTGGTGTGTGTTTTAACGTTTTGTTTTTTGGTTTTTCTGCTTCACAGGTTATAATCTCTCTGGTACAGAGCATTGTTGAATAAAGCTTGGTTTAATAAAAACAGAATAATCTCTGGTACACTAAGCAAACATGTAGACTTATAAAGAAAGGAAAGTTTAACAAAGCAGATTTTACCAAAGTTTGGAACATATTCTGAAGCTGAGTTTCATCATCCTTCTTTTGGATCGGCAGCTCTACTTCAGCTCTGGTCAACCTTTTAAGTATTCTTTTTGTAGCTTTAGGTATGGCATGTTCTAGGCAGCCTCAAACACAGAACCATAAACAGCAGCTATAAACTTGATCCCTGGTCCTTCTTTGGAGAAAAGTTTAGATTAATACCTGAGAGCATTCACGGCAAGGCTAAAGGCCATGTTAGCTCACACATATAACTTCTTGTTCTCATTTTTTTTTTCTTTAATCCACTACTTCTCTTTGTGGATGTTGGGAGAACAGTTGAGAGATGAGTCATTAGCGGAAGTAGGGAAAGAGGTGGGGCAGTCATGCGATTGAAATCACAACCCAGGAGTCAGGAAAAGCTCCAGATCACTCCGCCAGAGGCAACCTACCATCCCCCGTAAGCAGTAACAAGAGTCTAATGCAGGAGTGCTTTGCTAGGGAGAAGCTTAGAAGCAGCAGCGTATCACGTCTTTACCTTCTAAAAATATGTGTTGTAATAATCAATAATCCAGACATAAATCTATTGCACTTGGGACCACAAAACAAAAATAAGGACATGACATATTCACACAAATTACCACTTTTGATCCATTTCTCATCATTCATTTCTTTTGTAACTCCTAGGAGGTTGCTGGGTTTTGTGCTTTTTTGTTTTATTTTGTTGTTGTTGAGGGGGTGTCAATCCAGAGGAAGGGTGATTTTGGAGTTGAATAAATCTCAGTTTTAATTTCAGTTTTGTCAATTATTGAATTTAGATGAGTTATTTTCCTTCTCTGAGCTTCCATTTCTTCGTCTATAACATGATATTAATCTTTCAGAGCTGTTCTTAAGGAATAACTCTGATATTCACAGACCAAGTGACTGGCACATTACAGATAATAAATTAGTAACAGTTAAAAGTTATTACTTCTCTTTAGAAATGGTTCTGTTATTTTTCTGTTCAAAATCCAACAGACTGTTTTCAGTTTTTAATCTCCTTGAATTTTCTCAGACATTTCTTACTTCTGTAGAATCTTGCCTTGCCTGGCTTCCAAGACATTGTATGAAGGTGGTTCTCCTCTGCAGCCCATCATTCTTCTAGTTTTTATTCCACCTCAACTCTCCCCTTATTCCTCTCTGACAATCCTGGGGCCTTTGCTCTTTTGTCTCCATTGTTGATTCTTCTGACTTTCATGGATCCTCTACCTTCATAACTAACAGATGTATATTGCCAGAGAGCCAGTTTTGCACTTTCTGCTTAGCTGCTCTGTGGTCAGCTTCAACTCAACATATCCAAACTAAGCTCATCATCATTTCTCAGTTGGGCGCTTCTCAGCCGTCATCTGTCCCTGGCCATCTAGAATTAGATTTTGTGTACTGGTTTAAAATACAGACTCTGGAGCCGTATCGCCAAGGTGTAAATCCTGGCTGCACTACTTATTAGCTGTGTAACCCTGGACAAGTTAGTTAATCTTTCTATACATCAGTTTCCTCACCTGTCAAATTGGGATATACCCCCAAATGAAGTAGAATAATAATACGTGCTCCCTCGTATTTTTGTCAGAATTAAATACAGATACAGTGTAAAAGCTGCATACATGTTAGCTATTGTTATTTCTCTCTGTCCCTTCTACAGAATCCATTACCGTATCCAGCCTCACAGCTTTAGTCTTCTCTCTTCCCACCTCCAGCTAGTCTCCCTATCCAACTTTCCCCTCTTCAATCCATATTACAGCCCTGCGGAATAATCTTCCTACAATGCCTAAGTATGAGTTGGAGCTTCAAGTACCATACAAGGAATGGGGGGAGCTATATTTTTCATGTTTTCATAAAATCAATTTATAGCATATTTGTAAAATTGATTGTGAGCAATAAAGTGCTACACAAATAAAAGTTGCCTTAATTTTAAGAAGCATAATTGTAAATTTAATTTAACAAGCATTGGTCATATCTAAACTTCCTCTCACCTCCTAATTCTCACCTTCAAATTAAACAAATTAAGGATTCATTCTTCTATTCTCCTTCAATGTGAGCTATATCACTAGGAAACCAAGCAGATTTACAAGCAGACCAAAGGCAAAATGGGGAAGACTAAAATCCAATCAGTAAAGGTCCAATACTCATGGGCTGTTCTCCTACCTATTGTCCATCATTCTCAACATTGACCTGAGTTGGGGGCAAAAGGATTCTTCCATCCAGGACAAGCCACTTACCTCTCTCTCAGAAGAAGTGTAGCTTTTATAGAATTCTCAGGATTTCATGTTATATCCTCTACTTCAACCTCCTCCCTCCATCTCCCCAACCTCATCTCTTTCTTGTTCTCTCTCTCTCTCTCTCTCTCTCACACACACACACAGTCTTTATCTTAAGATAATACGAACTCTATTCTCCACATAGAATATTTTATCTTATACTCTGAGTGTTCAGCACTTGGGTTTAGTCTTCATCTACTCTAAAATCTTGTAGCTGATCTATTGTACCTCATTACTGGCATATAATCACTTCGGCTTCCCAGGAAGGGGGCGGGGAGTGGGGGGAGGGCAGCAATATTCAGACCCTAAACTTAAGAGTAAAGTTTCAAGAAGTGACAATTATTCTTTCTTTTGGAATCTTTGCATTCTCTCCATTACCAAAATTATACTTGCAAATGGAAACTGATGAATCAATCACTCTAGCCAGGGTTAATGTCACGATTTAAATGCCCACAATGTTAGTCATTTCACTGCTGTCTACCTTCAGTTATATCCCTCCTTTTGGTGCTTGCTAGAGGAAATCACAAGAGATAGCAGATAGGAAGTATCTACATGAAGCACTTGTTCTTAATGACTCTCACCTTAGCCCTTGACCTAATCCATATAGAATCTGAGGGAAATCAAATGAATCCACAAGCCTGGGGTGATACTGATAATCTTCATATTAATGATTGTTATGTTTTAAAAAGAAAAGATCCAATTAATTCAGTGAACATAGTATGATGCCCTCTACCATGTAAAATGCATAGCTTTAAAAATAATAAACTGTAAAACAAAACTTAAGTTTATTGAAATTAAGATGGTGTCATTTTAAATACACTCATTGCAAAATATGCTGATTCACTGGTTGACACATAATACCTCTCCCTCCCTCTTCCTCCCTTCCTCCTTCCCCTGCCCCCCCTGCACCTCTCTTTCTCTTATTGGTGCCCCAGCTTTGCTAGTGCCCTTAGTCCACCTATTAAGTAATCCAGAACTGAGACAGAGAGGATTAGGAAAATAATTAAGAAGCAGAAAAGGTACAGCATAAAGCACTAGAAACAACCAGAAAGAGAAAGATATCACAATGGGAAGTGGAAAGAAGAGGACAAGAAAGAATTACAAAATGAAAAGAATTTGCAGAGAACTCAATCTCGGATATCACTAAAACTGGTTAATGTGTGTGTGTCTATAAATCAAAATTCAAAATGTTAACAGTAATCGAAGGTGAGTTTTTATTTGCCTCTACTTGTACATTTTTCAAATAGTGTTCAATAATAATAAGTCACACATACTTACTAAGCACCTCCCATATGCCAGGTATGAGTTTTCTAAGCCCCTAGCATGGGTTAACCATTTATCCCTTACAATAGCCTTAAAGTCAGGCATGGTAATGAGGCCCTTTGCACATATGAACACGTCGAGCCGGAAGTGCTAAATCATCTGCCCAGGGTCACAGGGCAGTCTGTTTACACCAGAACTGCATCCCAGAGTGTGAGCTCTTAAGCATCTTTCCCTCTGGCCAATTCTTGACTATGCTCTACTTTCATAATCAGAAAAAAAAGTCACTTGAAAAGAGGGAACTAGAAAACAGTCTGGATGTAACAGTCCAATATGACAAGGGATTTCTTACACGGAAGTAAATGAGAGGATGTCCGAATTCAGGGTACTAGAAAAATTGCTCAAAGGGGAAGTCAATAAGGTCCTTGAAAATAAAGACAACATGTTTAAATTATTTGTAGAATTCCAAGGTACTAAAACGTCCTGCAGACTGCATATCATATCCAGCAACACAAATAAATTACTGGGGAGGGAGGAAGGGTAGCAATTCCTCCTTATTCATCTTCAGCTTGACATAGCTAGAGGCCATCTGTTTTTAAATGTCCTGTGAGAAATGTTAAATAATTGAGATGACAGAAATATAAATTAAATAATTAGAATATATTAGACACACTGTATTTAGATAGCAAGCCAAAATACAATTTTTAAAGGAAAAAATCATTTTCAAACCAAATTAATTTTACAAGTTAAAAAGAGAATCAATTCTTTGGAGGAACTTACCATGCTCAAATCTCTAGCAGAAAGAAACAAAATACAAAAGCTTCTTTAAAGGCTGCAGGACAGACTTCCATCTCAAATCATTCCATGCGTGTACCTCTATCTTAAAGATTTCCCTGAAGTGAGAGAAGTAATCATGTATATAGCCAACGTGGAAATAGAAATTTTAGTGCAATTCTAGAAGACAGAAAGCAAAAGAGACTGGAATAGAGGAGAAACCAAAATCAAGAAGGCTGCACCCCAACTCTGGTGCAAAAGGGGTTAATGTGAAAGTGAGAACTGGTTTTCCCACTGAGCCCAGAAAACTGTAATACAGAGTCTTCTGCATCCATGACCAAGCCAGTTCCTACACAATGTACCCAGAGGAACTAGAGGCAGCATTGACTTTTTTTTTTTTTTTTTTTTGGAGAGAGGGCCGTTGAGCATGGGCATGCAAGCCAGGTGGAAGATGGGGTACAGAAGGAAAGGGAAAGAGAATTTTAAGCTGACTCCACGCACACTGCAGAGCCCCACACAGGGCTCCATCTCAAAACCCCGAAATCATGACCTGAGCTGAAATCAAGAGTTGGATGCTTAACCGACTGAGCCACCCAAGCGCCCCAGCATTTACTTCTTAAATATAGAAGGAGTCAGCCTTTGGGGAGCCCTAGGACCAAGGAGAGAAATAACTTGGTTAAATGCCTAGAGTAACTTCAAACTACCAAATGGAAACAAAGAAAAAAAATTCAGCTTAAAACAGGAAAATCCTCTAATGTGTTCGATCCCCACCTTACCCCCTTGGACCTCACTTGTACATACACGAAGGAATCTTCCAGGTACCCTCAGCACCTGTGGCCACTCCTTCCACTAAAGAAAACAGCCCACCCTGGGAAGAGTGCACTCCACTCAGCTAACAAACCCCACCAGCTCTGATAAGTGAGTAAACTCTTCACTTTTAATAGGAGAACTAAAGATCACTAGATATTTAAGGAAACCTAACATGAATGAAAGAACCCCAAGATGAATAAAACAGCTTATCGATGAGGAAAATAATTAATGTTGGATACAAAAAATAATGTTAAAAAAAGATACTGCACCTACAAAGCAAATGCAGGTTACTATGAAAAGGAAATAATCACAAAACAAGATACATAATTTCAGAAATTAAAAAAAAATTGTATGAGGGTCAAATTGAAAAGAGCAAAAAAATTAATAACCTGAGAGATCAAAGCAAGGAATTTTGCCAATTTTTCAAGAAAAAAAGGGAACTATGAGATGTAGTTAAAAGGCACACAGAATAGATTTAGGGGTATAATGTTCGATTAACAAGAGTGACAGAAGAAAGCAATGAAGATGATGAAAAGGAAAAATAAGTAATCAGAGAAATACTAGAAGAAAATGTTCTCCAGCTGAAGAAAAACTTGAGTCTTGAGAATGAAAGGCTCCAGAGTGCTGGAAAGGATAATAAAAAGACACACATCTATCCATATCCTGCAAAACTTCTTTGTTAAAAATTAAATGGAAAATGCTACAAGTGGAAAAAAAATTAAGTAACTTCCAAAAAAACAAGAAACAGCCAACCAGTCACCTTTTCGTCTGCATCACTAAATTCTGCAAGACAAGAGAAAAGACAGGAATCTGAACGTGGATTTTGTGTGAACACAGCAAAAGATCGATTCTGTGTGATGGCAAAATAAAGACATGTTTGGATCCAAACATCCAAAATAAAGTCATGAAAGGATCCAAAACCTATTCTACTCATACATTCCTTTTGAAAGAATTATGCCTCAATTCAAAGTAAAAAAAGACATTCATGGTAGGGAAGAAAAGTGACACAGCAATCAGAGTATCAAGTAAACCAATAAAATATTAAATTCATCATAAATAATCTCAGATCATGGAAATGAAATTTATGCCACTAAGAAATGATGTATGGAAGTGCTGAATCATATCGTATACCTGAAACTAATATTACACTGTATGTTAACCAACTGGAATTTAAATTAAAACTTTAAAAAAAAGTTTATCTGATAGGGCTCCTGGGTGTCTCAGTCGTTAAGCATCTGCCTTCGGATCAGGTCATGATGATCCGATCGAGCCCCACATCAAGTCCCCCATCAGGCTCCCTGCTCAGCGGGAAGCCTGCTTCTCCCTCTCCCACTCCCCCTGCTTGTGTTCCTGCTCTCGCTATCTGCCAAATAAATAAATAAAATCTTTAAAAAAAAAAAAAGTTTATCTGAGAAAACATCTTCATGGTGAGAAAATTCTCATTTTAATTACTTCATCACTTTGGATTATTAGAGGTACTATTCATTTTGCTCACTAAGACAAAAAAAGAATAAGACCAAGTTCAAATGAAATATCTGAGAAGTAATAGGAGAGCGGCTGCTTTAAAAGTATATTGAATATCTTGTTTTAGGGGCGCCTGGGTGGCTCAGTCCGTTAAGAGTCTGCCTTCGGCTCAGGTCATGATCCCAGGGTCTTGGTATGGGCCCAGCATTGGGCTCCCTGCTCCCTCTGCCCCTTACCCCTGCTCATGCACAAGCATGCACGCGCACTCTTATCTCTCACAAATAAATAAAATTTTTTAAAAAACAGTGTTTAAACAAATAAGTGTGTGTCAATAAGTAAATAAGGTTATGAATTAGAAAAATAAAAACAACATTTGCAGGTGGAACCGTGAGTGATTTCTCTCCATTTAGATTTTATTTAATATTGTTTATGCAACTGAATATAAATGGAAGAAAAGACCATCCAGCTGATAGAGAAGTACTGGACTGAAGGAATTAGCTTTAGGGAACTAATAAGTTGGGCATTTTCCTCTTTGTGGCATCCAGAATTCTTGATTTCCCTTTCTCTGCTTCACACATAAAAGCTGGTCACAGCAACGTTTGACTCGTCGCTCCAAAGCATGAGGCTTCTATTGTGCACCTTTCCCTCTTCACCCAAATGGAAAAGCTCCCTCTGATTCCTTTCAAGAATAGATTTCTACCCTGTGAACCCTCCCAGTTTGTGACCAAAAGGTCTACTTAGAAGAGAAATGACATTTTAAAAAGAATCTCATATTTTATGCAGTTTGTTCCAAAACTACTTGGAACTAGATATAGTCTACATTATCTATGTATTTGTTTGTTTTATTATGTTATGTTAATCACCATACATTACATCATTAGTTTTTGATGTAGTGTTCCATGATTCATTGTTTGTGTATAACCCCCAGTGCTCCATGCAGTACGTGCCCTCTTTAATACCCATCACCAGGCTAACCCATCCTCCCACCCCATTCCCCTCTAGAACCCTCAGTTTGTTTTTCAGAGTCCATCGTCTCTCATGGTTTGTCTCCCCCTCCGATTTCTTCCCCTTCATTCTTCCCCTCCTGCTATCTTCTTCTTCTTCTTCTTCTTCTTCTTTTAACATATAATGTATTATTTGTTTCAGAGGTACAGATCTGTGTATTTGTAAGGATTGCTGATGGCCTGAGGTAAAACTTGTTTCCATGTTTGTGAAGAGAGTCACAACATTTAAGTACAGAAAGAGATCTTCATCATTACCCACTCCAAACTTCTTGTTTTACAAATGGGGAAACTGAGGTCCAGAAAGATCCTATCACTTCTCTAGGACTGCACAGGTGTCTTTACTAACATCAAAATGATTAGAGGACAAGTTGCAGGAAGACATATACACTATTGGCAAATTTGTAGTGCTTTGTGGACACAGAAACACTCTTCTATTTGCAAAAAGGTTCCCTCCTCCACCCACATCCCTGCCCTTAATTTCTCCCTCAATTCACTGAATAAACCTTTACTGAGCTCCTACTGTGCAACAGGCACTGACCTAGGTGCAGGGGGCAAGCATCGACCAAGTAAGAAAATATCGGCTACTTCCTTCCTTCCGTCTTTCCTGACTTCCTTCCAGTAATCTTATCACCAGAGCTTCCACTGGAAGCCAACAAAAATCTAATCCCAGTGCTCGCACTTGAGGTCCTTTTTCCACAATAGGCTCCAATCCTTAGATATAGGAGAACAGGTATAAAGATGCAACAGAAAATTGGATTGTGGAAGGCATGTATTTCATATACAGAGGCACTTCTATTTTATAAACCACGAAATTAAGACAACATTGATTGACAGGCTAAACCGAGTGCCAACTATGGGCTGGTATTGCTCTGACTCCTGGGATACAGTGATGAAAACCACAGATGCAGTCTCCGCCCTGGTGAAGCTTTTGCAGATGAATAATCACTGCAGATGTGACAAGGGTTAATGAAGAAAACACAGAGGGTGCTATGAGAGAATGTGTCATGTGGATCCTGTGGGGGCCACAAGCACTTCACAGTCGTCCCACTACAGAAAGCACAGTGACCAAGGAGCCCACTGCCAGTTCCGAAATCTACCGCGACATTTGTGTGGAGGCCATGCCTCCTCATGGGCTGCTCCGAGGCAGTCATTGCACATGGCAGGACAGACCCAATCCTGGAAGGCAGGGGACTCCTCTTATGGCTGACTTTGGCTTGAAGACTCCCCTGGCCTTGCCGAACCTTCCTGAGAATGCAGAGGAGTCTTGCAGGCTTCCACTCAACATTCCTTCCTTCTCTCCTTCGCTGGAGACCGTATTTGCCGGGGGGGGGGGGGGGGGTCTCACAGCCCTTCCCATCGCTGCCAGCTCCCTCCCCCATGTTTTCTCACAGGTGGTTGCCCTAATGAAATCCTTGCATGTTTAATCCCACCTTCGAGTCTTCATCTCAGACAGCACAGACTAACACAGACCCTAGTTTAGATTGAGATGGACTGTTTAAGATTGGGTTACTGGGGAACTGAGATTCTGAGGTGCCTGGGTGGCTCAGTCAGTTAAGTGTCCCACTCTTGATTTTGGCTCAGGTCATGATCTCAGGATAGTGAGATCGAGCCCCGCGTCAGGCTCTGTGCTGGGCATTGAGCCTGCTTAAGATTCTCTCTGTCCCAGGGTGCTTGGGTGGCTCAGTCGGTTAAGCATCTGCCTTCAGCTCAGGTCATGATCCCGTTATCCTGTGATCCAGCCATGTGTCGCTGGGCTCCGTGCTCAGCGGGGAGTCTGCTTCTCCCTCTCACTCTGCCTCCCCCCAGCTCATGCTTTCTCTCTCTCTGTCTCAAATAAATAAAATCTTTAAAAAAAAAAAAGATTCACTCTGTCCTTCTTCCCCTCCCTTCTCCCCCCAACCCCACTCACTCTCTCTCTCTCTCTAGGAAAAAAAAAAAAAGTGAGACTCAAAGTAGGAGAAATCAGTCAGATGGGAAAAAAAAGAAAAGGAGAAATGAAAGAGGGCACTGCAGGAACAGCATGTGCGAGGTCCCTGAGGCAGGATGGACCTTCTTCCAGTAGAGGAACTAAATCAAGAGCAGTGTGCATCCGGACTGAAACATTTCAACAAGGAAGAAAGCAGGGTCTGGTGAAGCCTAACAGATAGGCAGAGGCCAGATTATGCAAGGATTTGTCATTTAATTCAAGAATTTTTAACTTTTTTCTAAGTGCATGTCATAGGTAGATAGGGTCTTGAGCAATGAAACAACTTGATCAAATGTGTGTTTTTGGCTTTTTTTTGAAGATTTTATTTATTTGACAGAGAGAGACACAGTGAGAGAGGGAACACAAGCAGGGGCAGAGAGAGAGGGAGAAGCAGTCTTCCCACTGAGCAGGGAGCCCTACTCGGGGCTCGATCCCAGGACCCTGGGATCATGACCTGAACCAAAGGCAGACGCTTAACATCTGAGCCACCGGGGAGCCCCTCAAATGTGTGTTTTACAAAGATCGCTGGGGCTGCAGTAAATGGATCAAAAAGAAAAGAAGTGCTAAGAAATCAAGAAGGAGGCCACTGAAATGGTCCAGTAAAGAGATAAATTAAGAATTATTTCGTTCCTAATGGGAAAAAAATCATTTCATAGGGTCTGCCTTAAGATTTCATGGCCCTTTTGTTTATCTCAAGGCATTCAATAGTTTATGCCTTATTCTTTATTTAGGTGCAAGTCTTCACTTTCACCATCTTTGTGCACATAGGTATCACATCTGACTCAAATTGTAATCTCACATAACACGTGAATTAGTTCATATGCTTCAAAATTAACAGAAATACTCAATAATAAAAATGTTAGACTACACCTCTATCCTTAATAGATACAGAAATAGATTAGAGACCCAGAAATTTTACACACGGAAGTAATGAGAAAGCCCATACAAAGTCCATACTAAACATACTGATTACACAGGATGTTCCTCCTCTAAAACAAAATAGGGAAAACAAGTAGGCCTTACTATATAATAAACTTCACCTAAAATAAGAATGCTGGAAATAATAAAAACCAGTGAAACTTTGGTTTTCCTTATTAGAATTTAGATGGGCTTCTGAGAACACTATCAGAAAAATAAGAACCAATTACTTTTTTTCCTCTTCTGGAAAATTATCAGGGGCACTCAGGTATTCCTCTGTGCTTGAAGTTTTAAAGGATACTCTAATTTTAAAGTTGTACACATTATGTGAATGAATATGAATATGCACATATATACACACGTGTATCTTTACATAAACACACTTAGGGGTGTGGGGTGTGTGATATGGGTGAAGGGGAAGAGTGCAGAAAGAAACAGCAAGAAAAGGAAAGCAAGAAAGGCACAAAAACCACTATGTATAATATAATCACACTGTGCATTTATGCAAATTATGTGTATAAAATTATATACATGTAAAGAAATTTTAGAAGGAAGGAAAAAGAAAAGAAGAAAAAAGAGGAAAAGAAAAGAATAAGGAAAAGAAATGAAGAAGAGTGGGAAAGAGGGATGGAGGGAAGAATGGAGGAAGGGGACTGAAAGAATTTCTCTTGCAATAAATAATGTTGGGACAAGCAGATGAGGTGTTTTATTTGCCAGTGTGTCTGTGTTGTTAGATCCTTACTTGACCATTACAATAAATTCCAGACAATTTTTAAGTGCAGTTTAGTATTCAATCACACATACAAAAATATAGAAGAATATGTAAATGAATCTTTAATCTGCTCTTGGATTTGGGAAGAATTTGTTAAGCACAGAAACAATGGAAGAATCTATGAAGAAAAAATAGGTAACTTTGACCATTTAAACATTACAAACGTGTTAAGGATTTCAAGTTAAACACATAGAAGTGGGGCTGCAATACAAACTGTCTCCCTCTCTCTCATAAGACCTAACAAAAATGGAAAAAAGGAGCATGTCTGTATGTGTGTCTCAAAAATTCACCAGTGAAGGAGCACAATGCCATGTCATACAGTCCAACAGATGGTGCTAAAGAGAAGAAACAAAAGGTTCTGGTACCAATGTGCCTCACCCAGAGCAATACGGGAGACAGAAGTTAAAGCAACAAATCATGGAGCAATCTCACTAATATCTCCCTAATATGGAGAGAAGCCCAAGAACAGTGAATAATAGCTTGGGAAAACCTTTTGAGATAAATTATTACCTCCACCATCAGACTTTAGCAGAGATGAAAAGACGTTGGGGGTCTTTCTAGTCTGGGAGAAAAGAGGAAAAGAAACACAGAATGATCTCAACTACGTATAGGTAACTGTGGTTGGCTAAGAGTGAATTATTCTGTATGGAAGGGATATTGATAGAAGGATAAGTTGTTTCAGTGACTAGCAGAGAGGCACTAGCAGAAATACCTAAGATAAAGATCAGAGGCCTGCAAACAGGTTATGTTCTTGTGACCAAACACATGAGGAGTGACTGGAACTTAGGTGGGGCTCCACCAAGGGAAGAGGAGGCTGTGTGGGCACTACTGCTGGGTGTCCCAGGAAAGTATGTTTTCTAATGGGAAAAGTCACGTGGAAGTTTAACAAGTGATAACGGGGAGGGAAGATGTACTAGAGAGCTCAGAGAGGGCATGCTATATTACAGACAAAGCACAAAAGCACAGGGGCTAACCCTGCCTTATGAATAAGGAGGATCATCTTGAGCCTGGAAGCTCTAGAACATCTAGGACTCTGAAGACACTTGGGACTCTTCTGCGGGCCACGTGACAGGGTCAGTGTGAAGAAGCAAGGCATTGGTGAATCTGAGTTGCCTTACCTCTTCTACCTGGTATCACTGCTGCATGAAAATGTGCAGTTCTATTCCCTGACTTTAGTCAGATTGTGCAGATGCTAGCCAAACTCGCGCTAAGCCAGCTAGAAAGAGAGGTGGGGTTGCAGGAAACATAAAGCTTTCTAGGAACTGTAGTTGCTTAATTACAATGCTTGTAAAGCTTGTAACAGACTACTTCAAACGTACCTGAAAGTCTGAAGAAAAGACAAATGTCAACGTGGTAATTTTGATATTATCCGACCCTCTATGAAGAACTCATCTTGTCTGTCTTGTTGCTGAGGAAGGTGAGCATTTAAAAAAATTACACAGATTCCCCAACAGCTGTTAGAATACTGCCCAATAAAAGTGTCCTGCAGAATTCAATCAAATACAGTGCACACCCTGATTTCTTTGACAGGAAGAAAGAGGTCACCGGAGTGCTAGTCAGCACAGTCTTTTGTCCTGGTGGCTTCTGTGACCTGCAGAGATTATTGCCGCAGCTGTCTGGACCCTTTCTCTGCCAACCCTGATGCCTGGGGGCTCTGGTCTAGCCAGAGGGGTTAGGTTGAGTGGAAGAAGGAACTCATGCTAAATACTCCCAGTAGTGAAGAGGAACTTAACAGAACTGAAAACAAAATGGCAGATAAATTCAGTAAGACTCTCTGAAGGAGGGAAAACTGGGGAAGGGGCAGAGAGACCATTAAAAGCTCTAGATGAAGTTCATGACAATTTTCCACTGTGAATTACTAACAGTGGTGCCAACACTTCAGGTACACTTTTCTTTTAACCCAAGTGACTGACGGGAGTGAGAACGGCAATGAGAGATGTGAACAACTAGGATGACTTTCTCTGGTAGAAGCAGAGACCCCGGTACTTCATGGCCACGTAGGGGACTGACCTAAAACCCAAAGGCACCCCACACACACCGGAAAAGGAGGCCTGCCTGCAGAGATAGAGTCAACGCCATACAGAGCATTTAACCAAGTCATTCATAGGCTACACAAGGCCAAGCCGAGCTTTTCCACCCTGCTACATCTTCAAGGGCTCAGGCTTCAGGCTGGCTTTAAAAGGGCATGCAAAAAAAAAAAACAAAAAACAAAAAAACAAACAAAAAAAAGCACATGCAAACAGGTCTCAGATGGTGGGAAGACACTAAAGAAATCATTAATTTTGACTACAATATAACAAAACAAGGTTCAAGTAGAACATATCAAGCATGAACAAAAGAAATGGCATAGAAATAGGGCAAAAAATACTACAGGATATCAAACAAATAAAGAGAGAACATAGCATGCATAAGAAAACTGAACTAACCCCTCTCCCCAAAAAAGAATAAAATTCCCATAAGTTGCTTTCTACTATAAAACATAATAAGAACATGAATGCAATAAAACAAAAGTACAAGTTGATGGCAAAACAGAATTAGGTAGAACGGGAAACTGCAGAGCTAAGAAAAGAGAAGACCAAAACAACAGCATTCGTAGTACAAAAAGAGAACTGAAAATGGAATTAATGACTAAGGAAAGGCTTGAGATAATCACAGTGAATGCAGAAGGGAGACAGAAATTAGAGTCACTAGATTATAGATAATCAGGGACAAAGAGGAACAAATATGGAGATAATAAATATCCCAGAAGTAGAACACCAAACGAAGAAAAAGGAAATAGCATTGAAAGAGTGCTGAGAGACTTTTGGTTAAATATGGCAGGTTGAATATATTATCTGAAACCCCATTAAAATGGTAGTTAAAAAGATCAAAGAATTGGGAGAGGAGGCAAAAGCCTATCAGATAATCAATTAATTAGGGTGAGATGTAAATTAGAAGAGTGGCAACTGCCCCAGCATAGTGGAGTAAATGAAGTTTAAATGCATGCAGAGGGATATACAAGAAGCAAGTCATGCCGTACCAAAGAATAGGAAAGCCTGAGGAATTGGAAGCATTAGGGATCTTGGAATGTAGGCGTGTGGGGAGTGGCTGAAAATAGGAAGATGGGTTAAAAGTACATAGAAGAGTGAGCCTCCCCCTCCCTAAATCTCTTTTCTCACCCCAGTAGCCAGGCATCTACCTCTCTGACATCTTAGCATGGATGGAAGGTTAATTCTCTGGTAATACTGAACCCAAAAAGCCCTGGGTTTGAGGGCACCAAGCACCAGAGAGAGATAAGGTCCTGGAATGAAAGCAGAGGGACTGCATGACAAGACAACATAATAAACCATGAGATTCCCCTCACCCCACCAGTTGCCAAAATCCCATCCCCTTACTTAAAAGCAGAGGGTCCTTCTCTGGAGACAGTCACTGGTTCCAGAGTAAAGACCTAGAGATACTGACTTTTGGGGTAACCCAAAGAAAAGGCACTGCCTGGTCATCCCCCAGGGAAACGAGCCAGTCAAGGAGCTGGCCCATTGCTGCCCTCCCTTCCACCCCCCACATACAGTTTCCAGCCAGCCACTGAGTAGCTGTTGCACTCAAGCCATCAAATCCGGAGCCACTGAACAGCTCAACGGAGAGGCAAGAATCACCGAAGGTCAACACAGAAGCAAGCTACAATGAAAACACAAGAAGTTCCAGGTAATAGAGATGCTGCAAAAAAACAGAGGAAAATAAATGTAATATCGTCAAGGTGATAAAAAGAGGTTATTGCATCTATGTGGTAAAAAGAAGAGGCTGTTGGGGGGAAAAAAGAAAGCAAGCTAGAACTCTTGTAAACTAAAAAAAAAAGTATGACTAAAATGTCAAAAGTTCTACGGAAAGTTTGGATGATGAAGATGAGGGCAACTCCAGAAAGCAGAGTAGAAAGACAGAGATAGACAATAGGAGGGGAAATGTGAGCCAAGTGGAGAATCAGTCCAAGAAGCCCAGCGTGAAAATAGTAGGAATTCCGTAATGAGAAAAGAGAACTTAATGGAAAGGGATTACCACAGAAATAACATTAGAAAATACTCCGGAACAGAAGGACCTGAATGTCGAGATCAAAAAGTCCATGGAATACCTAGTCCAAAGTGAGGGGCGGGGGTTGAGCCCTCACTAAGGCATTTATCATGAAATTTCAGACCACCAAGGATATGAAGATGATTTTAAAAGTTTCCAGAGAGAAAAAAGTCAGACGCAAAGGGTCAGCCTCTTCGGAATCTAGCAACAACTGAAGCAGTGCTTTGAAATTCTGAGGAAAAAGAATTCCTTATCTAACCAAACTATCGGTCAAGGACGATGGCAGATAAACGTACCTCCACTCCTGCACCCCTTCTCCAGAGGCCTCGGGAGGCTGTGCGGGAGCCAACCTGGGAGGAGCACCGCACCAGGAGCACCGCACCAGGAGCACCGCACCAGGAGCCGCGCGCGTCGCCCGTCGTGCGCAGGCGCCACCACCGCAGCCCTGGGTCACAGGAGGTCACGGGGCGGTGGCGGCGGCATGCGCGCAGGCCTGCGGGCGCCCCCACCTCGTGACCGCTCCTCGGCGCCCGGCCGGCAGCCACCGCGGCCGCGGCCTGCCTGGACAGGCTTCGGAAGGGCCGTGAGCGGGCCGCCAGGGCGGCGGGGGCCGTGGTGGAGGCCTCCTGAGCTCTCTCGGTAGTACTCATCCCCCCCCCCCGCCCCCAGGCACACCCCTCAGGGGCTGGCCGCCAGACCCTAGCTGGGCCCCGCGCCCTCCTCCGCTGCTGCAGCGGCCGCCCCCTCGGGGCCCCGGACTGCTCCCTGCTTCTCTGGGCCCCACTGAGGGGTTCCGGCCTTCAAGGCCGCCCGACCCTGGCCTCCGCAGTTCTGGGGGTCCCCGTGGGGAGTGGAGCCGTGAGGGCCAGAGGGGGCTGGGAGAATCTGAGGGGGAGCCTGCCTCAGGGGGCCCCAAAGGAGGCATGCCCAAATCTCAGGCGCCCCTCGACCTCTGCCTCAGCCCAGGTAGCAGCACCGGTGGCTCACCTCCTAGAGCAGCCCAGGGCAGCCCCGGCTTGGACGGCAGGGTGCTGAGAGTGGCCTGACCCTGCGGAGGAGCACAAGGCCAGGCTGCCCAGCCTCTCCTGGAGCATTAGCTGTGAGGGGCCTAGTGCCCTCTAGAGGCCCACTCAGGATTCAGTAACCCTGGCCTCTGGCCCTCTCTGCTGCACCGTGGAACTGAGTGGCTGTGGCTTCCCCGTGGGAACCTTGACTTCTGGCTACAGCCAGAGCGCCAGAACGCAGCAGTCCAGACCTCGGACCTTGACTCTTGTCTCTCTTCCTAGTCCAGAGCCTGGGTTTCCCCAAACTGAAGCAGGCAGCCTCCCAGTCAGGCCTGAGAAGCCAAACCCATGGCTGGTTCCCCTCAGAGCCCTGGCCAGGACTGACCTGGCCCCTGGGCCTGCTCTCCCTGCAGGGGCAGCCCTTTGACCTGGACCTGGGGCTGAAATGTGGAAGTTGCCCTCCCTCCCTCTCTTCCTTTCTTCCTTCCTTCCCTCTCTCTTTCCTCCTTCCTTCCTTCCTCCCTTTCTCCTCCTTCCTTCCTCCCTTTCTCCTCCTTCCTTCCTTCCTCCCTTTCTCCTCCTTCCTTCCTCCCTTCTCCTCCTTCCTTCCTTCCTTCCTCTTTCTCCCTTCCTTCCTCTTTCTCTCTCTCTCCCCCTTCCTTCCTTCCTTCATTTCTTTTTCTTTCTTTCTTTTTCTTTTCTTTCTTTCTCTCTTTCTCCCTCCCTCCCTCCCCCCTCCTCCCTTCCTTCCTTCCTCTTTCTCTTTTTTCCTTCCTTCCTTCCTTTCTTTGCTTCAGAGACACCAGAATTAATAACACTATTTTTGATTTTGGCTTGCAAAAAAAAAAAAAAAATCTCCTTGGTTGGAAGTCAATAGATAATACCTAAAACGGATAGATGAAAAAATGGCAGCATTTATTACTGAAACACACAGAAGTGAGTATGAAGGGAAAGCTCAGTAGGGTTGCCTCCGGAGACCAGAATCCAGGGAGGAACGTGGGTCTCAGGAAACTGCTATTTTTCACAAATCTTTTTAGTATTATTAAGTATTTTAAACTAAATATATTTCTTTGATAAAAATTAAAAATACATGTTACAAAAATGTGGATCATATGAAGCATGTCTGCAGCCCAGAAGCAGCCCAGGACTGCCAGTTTTCACCCACTAAACTACCAAATTTCTGGTGAAGTAAAGTAGGTGAGTGGGCCCGGGAACCTCCTGAGAAAGGAATCAGGACCCCTAGCCTGTTCCCTTTCGAAGGCAAGGAAGCATGATGACTAAATTCAGAAGTGGTGACAGACCACAGGGCTTCTTATCCCAGCTCTGCTGCCTATTAGCTCTGGCACACTGAGCAAATTACTTAACTTTTCTGTGCCCCATTCTCCCATCAACTCTCAGAGGTCTGATTTGAGAAATAACTGAGTTCATACATGTAACACACTCAGACTATTACCTGTGGCACAGTAAGCACTATATCTACATTGGCTATTAACATTAACATTTTAAGGTTTGAGATTATTAAGCCATCCCTGGTAGACCGAAGTGATCACAATGCCAGGCAGCTGGCAAGAGATACCAGGAGTTTTTTTTTTTAGGAAGTTTCTTTTTATATATATATATTTTTAAGTAATCTCTGTACCCAACGTGGGGCTTGAACTTACAACCCCAAGATCAAGAGTCTCATGCTCGGGCGCCTGGGTGGCTCAGTTGGTTAAGCGACTGCCTTCGGCTCAGGTCATGATCCTGGAGTCCCGGGATCGAGTCCCACATCGGGCTCCCTGCTCGGCGGGGAGTCTGCTTCTCCCTCTGACCCTCTTCCCTCTCGTGCTCTCTATCTCTCGTTCTCTCTCTCTCTAATAAATAAATAAAATCTTCAAAAAAAAAAAAAGAGTCACATGCTCTACTGACTGAGTCAGCCAGGTGCCCCACCAGCAGTTTCTAATGGGAGCCTCACCAGAAGGAGAGGGGACCATCAGGCTGATGCCTGGGGTGCGATCTGCAGGTTCTCCTGGGCATCCTACCTGTTTGATGTTGGCAACCTCTCCTTTCCCAGCTTCTAGCACTATAGGTGCACCTCGGGGAATAAAGGGTGTACATGAAAACCCTTAAACTGCCTCTCATCAAAACCTGAAAATTTAATGACCAACTAACAATACACCTTAGTTTTCAACAGTGACTCTGAAGGACAGCAGGAGCAAAAAGGGCAGAAGGGATGGAGGCTCCCTGGCCCCATTTTAACAGTATTATTTTCCTGCCTCTGTTGTGAACCAGGACTGAAACCTTGACCCAGGTAAGCTGCCGGATTCATGAACTTAATGAAGAGAGAGGACCCTGGGAGAGAGAGAGGGGAGAAAGGCAGTCTGAGTGGAGGGGGAAGGCAGCGGGATGCTGATGTGTTTAATTTCAATATTAAAAGAAATTTTTTATTTGTAAACAAAGCTTAAGAAGTAGGAAGAGTGGTTACAGACACCCCAACAGCGCGTGCGTTCGCGCGTGTGCGCAGGCGCCCAGGTGTGTGCAGAGAGAGACGAGACAGAAAGAGACAGAAGGAAAGGAGGAGGATGAGAAGGACGAGGGTGGGAAGAGCAGGGAGCAGAAGAAGGGGAGAAGAAGAACAGGACAGAGAAAGAGAAGGGTTGGCGATGGAGGACAGGACAGAGACTCTCTCACATGTAAACACCCCCAGCCTTGCACTCAACATCCTTCTGCTGAGACACCTCTAGTAAGGAGTCTTTGCCTTAGAAAACGATTCATTCCACTGCTACACAGCTCTCACTGTTAGGAAGCTTTTTAGTCTGTGACAGTCACTCAAGTGCACCCTGCAGACCTCCAGCACCCTAGAGAGAATGGACAAGGGCCCAGCAGCCACTGAAGCCCGGCCTCCCATGGACAGCCCCCTGCCAATGACTAAACTCAGCCTAGGTGCTGAAGCAGGTGCAGAACTGCTCTGATGGCACAAGCTGGAGGACTCCTAAGGCTTTAAGGAAACTTCCGTAGACCCAGTTCCCCCTTCTCGCCCACATTCAGAGTCAGACTTGCCTCTGGGCCTGGGGCTCTGCCTGCCTTATCTGGTGCCCTCCCTACACCCCCTGAGAGGACCCTGGGATAAGGCATTCCCTTCATGAAGTCCTTGCTTACTTAATCTCATCTTAGTGATGGCTTCTTGGAGGATCTGAATTAACTTATACATAAACTGAGCCAAAATCTTATGTATATTTTACCTGAAAGGAGACTAAATCTCATTTCCAACTGTTGGTTCCAGTTCTATCTACATGAACCACTGCCTAAGTCTCTTCTCCTGTGGCCCCATTTTTTTCTAGTTGAATTATCCATAAAGGCAATGACGAGCGGTCCTCTGTGTTTGTCTGTATATGGGTGTGAATGTGTGTGTAAGAGTAGGGCTGGGGTGAAGCTAATGATAGGCGAGGTAAAATCTGATTAACAAAAAAAAGGTGAGAAATGAGGAGACATCCCACTGGTAAGAGATCAGAAACTGATGATTTCCTGGAAAATATAAATGCTAAGACTTGGCCTCAAGTAGACAGTCTGAATAGACAAAGCGAGCATACAAGAAACTAAAAGGTTAGTCAAGGACCTTCACCAGGCACAGGCAACCTTCAAGGAATAGACCATTCCAACATTGTTTGAATTACTGCAGAGCATAGTGGAAAGTTTCCCAACTCATTCTAATCAGCTAGCATAACATGTATATCAAAACACAAAAGATTGCATGCACCTATACTTACACACACACACACACACACACACACACACACACGTAACAAGAGAACAGGATCAATTACGATGATGATGATAAGGACAGCTGACATTTACTGAGTGTTTACCATGTACCATGGACTTATACTTCATCCCAACGCTGGGAGGCAAGATCTCTTACTATTATTCCTGTTTTATGGAGGAGAAACTGAGGCACAGAGTGACTAAGGGACTTACCCAAGGTCACAAAAGTCATAATCCCACTAAGCAGTGGGACTGGGGTGAATATAGCTATAAAATCCTCAAAATAATATTGATGAACTGAATCTATCAATATGTTTTTACATCGTGACCACACAAAGCTTATCCCAAAAATACAAGACTGCTTCCAAAAACAATTAGGAAATGTATTAATGGATATCATTATAGTAAGAGAATAACGTAATATGAAATCATTTTTGAGAGCCAAGAAACCTACAGGACCATCATACTGAAAAGTGAGACATTAAAACCACTTCCCTTTACAGAATGTCCTCTGCTACCTACTTTTCAACATCGTACTTGACATTCTGAGCAATGTAATAAAAGAGAAAGATTTAAGATTTAAGAAATCTGAAATACTGAAAAGGAGGGAAAAAAATCATTATTTGTAGACAACATAATTACTTAATGGACAATCTGAGACTCAGAGAGAGGGGAAAGGGAGATGAATGGATAGACAGGTATTAGAAAAGAGGAGTTCAGATGGGTAGTCAGGTACAAGATCACATAAAACCAGGAGCCTTCAAAAACTAGATCATATTTAATGCTGAAACCCTGAGGACATTGGACAAGGATGTCCACTCGCACACCTATTAGTATTAGCTAATAACACTGTTCTATCGTGAGAGATTGATACACTTAGAAATGAGAGTAAAATAAAAAGTATACAAATTGGGAGAGATCAATAAACATCATTTGCACACACTATGACTTCATGACTGGTATCCAAGAGAATCGGGGGAACAATCATTACAAGCAAAAGGCAATAAAATAAGGTGGCTGGATACAACCTAACATTTAAAAATCAGTATCTTTCCTATATAAAAATAACCAGCTAAAACATGTAAAGGAAGAAAATATTCCACTTAATATGGTACCAAAAAGATAACATACTCTTGAGAAAACTTAAATTTTTTAAATAAACGTAACAATAAAGGTGCAAATCTTTGATGAGAAACATCAAAGATTTAAGTAAATGAAGCAAGACATACTTTGTTCTTAAATAGAAAGCTATAACATTAACAATAAAATTATTTACAATTAATAAAGGGTACAAAATTAATAAAAAATAACTCATATAATTAATAAAAATATCAACTCTATACCAAAGTTATCCCTAAATTTTAATGTATTCCCTTCCTTCTTTCCCACTCCCAAATCAGGATTTCTTGAGAACTACAGAAGCTGATTCTAAAGTTTATATGGAAAATGAAAGGAAAAAGAAGGGGAAATAACCAGAAAGATATCTTAAAAGAAGAATAATGAGGGGTGCCTGGGTGGTTCGGTCGGTTGAGTGTCTGCCTTTGGCTCTGGTCATGATCCCAGGGTCCTGGGATCAAGCCCCACAGCAGGCTCCTTGCTCCTGGGGGAGCCTGCTTCTCTCTCTTCCTCTGCCTGCCACTCCCCCTGCTTGTGCTCATTCTCTCTCTGTCAAATAAATAAATAAAATCTTAAAAAAGAAGAAGAAGAAAAAGAATGGATGGCACAGTACTTTCAGATATGAAAATATTTTATAGAGATAAATGAATAGGTACATAGTTGCTTCTGAAGCATAAATGGTTCAGTCAGTGGAACAGAATAAAGAGTTAAGAAACAGTCCCAAGACACATAGATATTTAATACGTGACAAAAGCTAGATTTTAAATTAAGGGGGGGAAAGTATGTGTTACTCAATAAGTGGTATTGATACAACAGGGTGGCCATCTAGAAACACAATCAGGTAAGAATCCTACTTCATGACTTCATCAAGTAAATTCTGATGGATCAAAGTTTTCAATGGAAATGTGAAATCATAAGTCATAGATGGCAGAATAAAATTTGGAAAAAAAACTAGTGTTGGGGGAGGGAAAGGGTCATTTGTTTGTTTGGAACTTAGAACAGAGAAAGCCTTCCTAAGCAAGGCATAAAACCTAGAAGTAGCCATTTAACAAAACAGACGAGGGACGCCTGGGTGGCGCAGTCAGTTAATGATCTGCCTTTGGCTCAGGTCATGATCCCAGGGTCCTGGGATCCAGGCCCACATTGGGCTCCTTGCTCGGTGGGGAGCCTGCTTCTCTCTCTCTCTCTCTCTGCCACTACCCCTGCTTGTGCTCTCTCTCTCTGTCAAATAAATAAATAAATAGAATCTTTAAAGAAAAGAAAAGAAAAGAAAAAAGATGAATTCAGCTACCTAAAAATTAAAAATTTCTGCAAAGCCAAAAATGCAACATAGTCAAAAGACACATAACAAACTGGTAGACAACAGGCTAATCTCTGCGTACATACGTAGCTTTTACAATTCACCAGGAAAAGACCAAGAGCACCATGTGATCCAGTAATCCCACTTCTGGGTATATTATCAAAAAGAACGGACATTGGGATCTCCAAGAGGTATCTTCACTTCACTGTTCGTCACGTCACTATTCACAATGGCCAAGATATGCAAACAACCAAGTGTCCATGAACAGAGGAACGGATAAAGAAAAACGTGGTGTATACATACAAGGGAGGATTATTTCACCTTAAAAAAAATGGAAATTTGCCATTTTCAACAACATGGATAAACCCAGAGGACATTACACTAAGCGAAATAAGCCAGAAGACAAATACTCTATGATTTCACTTACACGAAGCGTCTAAAGTAGGCAAGCTCGCAGAGAGAATACAGTATTGGTTCCAGCAGCTGGGGAGAGGGGGAAATGGGGAGTTGTTATACAACTGGTTTAAAGTTTCAGTTATACTAGATGAATAAATTCTAGAGATCCGCTATACAACATAGTCCCTGTAGTTAACAATATGGTATTATGCACTTCAACATTTGTTAAGAAGGTAAATCTGATGTTGTGTTCTTAACATACATACACACAGGGACACAAAAGCCCCTGGGAGGTGTTGCTTATGTCTATTGTCTTGATTATGGTGATAGTATCACAGGTGTTTACATATGTCTCAACTCACTGAATGTTCCATTAAATATATGCAATTCTTCGTGTATCAATTATACCTCAACAAAGCCATTTTAAAAAAAGGCCAACAACAAAATAGAATAACAGGCAAAGAGCATTAACAGTCCCCCAGGGGAAAAAATATAAATGGCTTTTAAATATATGAAGCACGCCTGAGTGGCTTAGTGGGTTCAGCGTCTGCCTTCGGCTCAGGTCATGATCTCCTGGTCCTGGGATCGAGCCCTGCATTGAGCTCCCTACTCTGCCGGGAGCCTGCTTCTCCCTCTCCTTCTGCCCCTCCCCTCGTTCGTGCTCTCTCTCAAATAAATAAATAAAATCTTTACAAATAAATAAATAGAATTAAAGAAATGTGAAGTAAGGGAAGAGTTGCAATTTTTCATGTTAGCAAAAATTTTGAAGACTAGTAAGACCTATCACTTGAGGGTAGGCAGAAATGGGTATATTCAAACATTATTGATTAGAATATAAATTAAAGTAGCAATTTGGGGCAACAACCTAAGATTTCAATATATGCATAGCCTTTGCCCCACCTCTATGAATTCATCCTTTAGCCACGCACCTATTCATACTGTGGAATACTGTGCAACTATTAAAAAAAAAAAAAAAAAGGTGTTCTGTATTGACATGAAATAATCAAAACTCATGTAACAACATGTGTAAAATCGTTTATGTAGAAAAAAATGAGTATTTTTAAAACTCTCAAATACATACACATTCATATGTGATATAATACCTAGAAAAACATCTAGAATTCTATACAACAAACCGTAAAATTCTGTTGAAAATGGTAGGAGAGAAAGAACTATAGAAGGGGTATTTGTTTTTTTTTCTCCCTGAATGTATAGTTATTGTGTAATGAAATTTTTAAAAATATTCATACATTTTAATCCAGTAAACTCCACTTATAGAAATTCATTCTGGGAAGCGATCTAAAAATCCTGAAAGGGTTTTTATAAAAGTATGATTTTATAACAGTAAGAACTATGGGAACAACCCACATGGAACCTAAACCTAAGTCAATGACAGCAAACCCACAGGTAATGCTCTGTAGCCACTAAAATATTTAGGGAAAAAAATCATAAAATCATCGACAAATACTTCTAGGGTTAGATTGGAAAAAGAGAAAAATATGCAATATGACCAATCACTTGAAGATTCCCCTTCCCTGGCATAGACTGCTTTATAGTTTTTATGGGGGAAGGCCATTATCTGTACCTTACAAAAGGTAGACTTTCTAATCAAACAATTCTTAAATTTACAGCCTCAAGAAAATTTGAAATAACAGGAGAAAGTGTAACATGGATCACATGAAATCCTAGGTAATCAAAGAATGTATTTAAAATAATGAGTTCTACCTTCAAATGGAATTAAATATTTTTTTCCTCCTTAATCAGTAGCCAAACTAATTAAGCTGAATCTTCCTTTTCATGCCCTCTATTAGGTGTTTAGGGAAAAAAAGAGTTATATATCCAAAAGGTTAACCATAAGAGGGAGATTGAAGAAAACAGCCTCTATAATTAACAAACCAGATTATGGGTTCCTGATTTTAATGCAGCTGGGCTCAAATGCCACCAACACTTTTAAAATAAATTTTTAATTGTCCTAGATGTTTTAATGTTATACCTCGGTTTAGAAAAGTACCAAATAATTTCCATAAATTGCCAGTTTCCACAGATGTTACCTGTAACGCTTCAAGCAACATGCATATGACAGAGAATACAAACGTGTTTTAACCCCATAGCTTTAGAAGAGGTTTTTTTTAACATAAAGTTTAATTACAGAGCCCTAGAGATTTGTCTTTGAAAAGTGATTCCATTCTAAATAGCCCTGCTATTTAGATAAACAACCAAAGTGTTTCTTAAACCGCTAATAATAGACCCCCCCAAAAAATGTGAATGGATGAAAGCCTGGCCAAACCTGAGAAATGAAAAACAGCGACAGGTCTTTTCAAATCAAAATAAAGCAGAAAATTTGAAGACTTGCACTATTTTGTCTTATTTTGGACCTTCCTGCCTCCCAATTTTCCCACAACTAATTACCTCCAAAATGGAAGGCAAATGTGCAGTTTTTTTTCTAAATTACTTTTTTCTAATTATATTGTTTAAGATTCTCAGACCTTACACTAGTAGTCTGTTTCATCATTGTGGTCTCGGCACCTAGCATGGTGCCCAGCTCTGTGCCTGGCCTGCAGGCACTCGATAAATCACAAGGTGGAACAGATATGTGTGGTGACCACTTATTTGTTGTTGTTTGAATATAGTCATCCTGTACTCAGTCATCATCAGTCAGCTTGAAGATATAGGCTCCTTGTCCCTTGATGCAGTTCCCTGAACTTGTGGTCTTTGATTAGGGAGATTGAGTGCGGACCTGGGTCGTTGCTTTAGTTGGCAAAGAATGGGTGCTGTGAATTAGGGACAGTTCAGACCCAATGACTCGTGCTGAGAGAAGGTCCATGGCTGGACCTTCTGCTAACAGACTCTTTTTGCTGTTGCTAAACTCTCTACAAAATCCCAACAAGAGATTTTAGGGTTGTCAAAATACTGTATAAAAAGCAATACATAAAGCTCTCCTGAGATAGAAAACACAATTTGAGTAAATGGAAAGAAATACAGTCCCAAATAACTTACCATTTTCACCCTATCAAATTGGCAAAGACTATAAAGAGGATAATATGCATTGTTGGGAAAGGAACGAGGAATCCTTCTCCTTCAGATACACTGTTGGTGGGAGTGTTAATGAGGAGAAAATATCTGGATGGCAATTTGGAAATATGAACCAAACATTTTCAAAAACAGCATGCCTTTGATCAGGAATGTCTATTCATTGGAACATTTTTCAAGGACATAACTAAGAAGTACGTGAAGATTTCTCTCTAAGGATAATCATCCAAATATTGACTTTAATAGTAAAAAACTGAGAAAAAAATCTAAATGTATGACAGTAAAGAACTGGCTAATCTGGACTTTTCCATTCCATGTAGAACGATGGGGCCATTAAAAATATCATCATGGAGGGGCGCCTGGGTGGCTCAGATGGTTAAGCGTCTGCCTTCGGCTCAGGTCATGATCCCAGGGTCCTGGGATCGAGTCCCGCATCGGGCTCCCTGCTCCTTGGGAGCCTGCTTCTCCCTCTGCTTCTCTCTCCCTCTCTCTCTCTCCCTCTGTCTCTCATGAATAAATAAAATCTTTAAAAAAAAAAAAAAATATCATCATGGAAAGTTATCCATGATCAATATTAATTTAAAAGATAAGTTATTAAACAATATGTAAACATCTATCTCATCTCTGTACACATTTGTATGTACATACAAAGACGGTAAAAATATAGATGTAAAAGTGTTAGTAGTGTTAACATCTCTGTGTGGCAGTTTTGAAAGTAACTGTATATCCTAATGTTTTTACAATTAAGTATGAATTAGTTACCTTATCAAGGGTCTTTTTTCCCCAAAGGTCTTTCAAATAACCTTAAACCTAAGGCTAAATAAAGGAAAAAATTTTAATGAGTTTTGCAAATCATGATTAGAGAGCCATGAAAGTACTCACATACACACAAGAGCTATATTATCTGACATCAAAAAATGTAAAGCTCTGAATATTTTTTAAATCACGAAATTAAATGACAAGAAGTTGGGGAAATGATAGCCAGAATTTTAACAAAAGGGTTAATAATTATAGGTGTGTAAAGAGCTCTCACAAATCAGTAACAAAAATACCAGCCTCACAGTTTTTTTTTTTTTAAATGAGTGAAAAATAAGAAAAGGGCACTGCTAACCCATATGGTGCATTCGTGCAGATGTTGAAAGGTGCCCTTTTCCCTGGGCAGGGGCCAGAGGGAAGCATAGCTGGATCTCAGCCCCAAGGTCCCCTCATCTAGAACACAACAATACAACCATATGTAGTAGCTAAGGCAAGAGCCAGATCTTCAATAAAAAGTATAAATGATCAATAAACATCTGAGAAAATGTTTAACTTCATGAATTATGAAACTGAAAGTTACAATAAAAATACATTTTTATTTCGCCTTTTGAACAGGCAAAAAAAATTATAATTCTCATTTATTGATGACATGTTGTGACACTCTCTAACACTGCTGGGAGAAAAATTTTTACAATCTTTCTAGAAGTCATTTTCAAATTATGAATCAAGAACCTAAAAATATTTATGTCTTTTCATTCTTATACTTCCAGAAACCTATTTTAAAGTAATAACCAGAAATACAAAGATTTATGTATAAGCATAATTTATAATAATGAAAAAGCAAAATGACCTAAATAAAAATAGAAGATGATTGATTTCCTCTCAAGTGTTATGTAGCATATTAAGAGACTAGTAAAATGCTAATAATACAGCATTAAATGGAAAACCCAGAATGGCATGAATGATGTAAAAAAAAGGGATCATAATTTGTATACTTTTTTATAACCACATTCATATGCAAGCATTTATTAGAAACTGTAAGAAAATATATAGTGTTAGGGATCCTGGAATTATGAGTCATTTTTCTTCTATCTACCTTTCTCTAGTTTCCAGTTTTTCCTCAGGACCATTTATTATGTTCATAATCAGAAAAAAGTCTCCCCAAGAGATGGTGCTTTAAAAAAACACCATGCAAATGCAAAAGTGCCTCATAAAATAATTACAATGAAAGTCAGCCTGGTAGATGGTCTTGGAAGTAGTTTAGTGGGTCATTCAGAAATGGTGCAAGACAGTGATTTATAAAATAGTCCATCGTATGTTCAGTACAATAAAAATCTCAGAATCATAACATTTTCAATTTCCTCCATATTCCAGGAATATTTGGTACAACAGTAACAACAAAAAAAATCTGGTTAGTCCTGAAGCTCTGAATAGAGTGTTCGATTTTGTTCACCTAGCCAAGCATGGATATGCTGCAGTAGAAAAACTCGCAACTTGTAATTAAATGTATCCCAGGTATCTACCACACAAGTATTTCATTGTTTAGGAAGGATCAGGAAGACAAAAAAAAAAAAAAAAAAAAGCACATGGTTCTTTTAAATGAGGAAAGAGAAAAACAATCCCTACCCCAGTTTATTTCAATTTCAGGATACTAGAAGCGATCAAATGAATTGTGTCCCAAAATGTGTGGGCAAATTCCTGTGGGCAAATTCAAAAAGCAAACTTGTGGATTTTGTGTGGCTGAATAGAATACAAACCACACCTTTTAGGTTGTTCACTAAAACTGAAAATAAATACAGGATAAAAAGACAAGCCCTTCGTTCATCCCCCGACAAGTCCTGTAAGAATATGTGCCTTTATTTAGACGTTGAACACTGAAAGAAAATAATGATTTTTGAAAATTTAAGACAGTATATGAGATCTTATGAATTTCTGCACAATAAGAAGAAACGCGGGGGGTGGGGGTGGGGAACCAGGCAGGCATGAAAGAGAAAGGGGCAATTGCAAATTTCACTTTTGAATCCACAACAAAAAAGTATACCTACAATGAGTTTCTGCGTCACAAACTCGTGTTGATTCCCACAGCCAAACATTGTTTTGGTTTGCTCCTATTTGCAAAGTTCATTTCCATTTTTTTTAAGCCTCTCCCTGCTCCGTGTTCCCCCCCCCCCCCCGACATAACTTCAGTGATTCTGTAAGGCTATTTTCTCTCTCAAGTTCCTGTCGTGTACTTTTTGTTCCCCTGTTGTGGATGCTTCTTGGATATGTTGATAAGCAAATAATTTCACATTTTCTACAAAGACTCCATTAAAGAGCCTGCAGGAAATCCAGTGATGCAATCTCATACAGCTTAACTAACAGACTCCAGCGTGCATCTGGCATGATCTATGTACCAGCTTGTAGAAGCAGGTAGATGAGTCACACACTCAGCCCTCCAGCGAAAATGCAAGTCTACGTTATGGAAAAAATAAACTCTTGTTAAAAAAAAATAATAGAAACTCAAACTTGCCTACAACTACTTTTTATTCTTAAAGGAAGTTGTATTCTGCCCTCTCCCTATTACTCCTAGAGATTAAATACAACTAGACTCACTACCGAGTCTCTCCCAAGAACACTCAGGTGGAGTCTACCTCCTCTACAGAGAATTTTCTTCCAAGGGAAACTACGTACGTGGCGCATACGGCCTACTGAGTAGGAGTTTCTCTCCTCCTTAGCCATTCCCCCACTTCAAATTATATGAGGCTTGGAAACTCCTACACCCATTTGTGCTATTTTGAAAAACAGTTGGAATCTGATAATTGGGCAAATCCCAAAATACAGGGTTGTTGAGACATAAACCCAACCAATCTACAGGTGAGTGAGGCAAAGTGCAGAAGACACGTGGGGCCCACCAGCAGTGAAGTGCAAGGAGGCATATGCCTGGATCAGGAGAGAGGCAGGACTTCTGTGGGGGATCAGATCAACTCTACCTGGAACAAGCAAGCAGGCAGACTCTTCCATTTTATTTAGAGGACCTATGTGTTATTTTTAAATGTTTCCATGGCAGAACGACTATTTTAAAGCATAACCTTTAAATTTTTCTCTTTTATTACAAAAGCAGTACAAGCTCACTAAAGCAAACTAGAAAAACAAGGAAAGGCACAAATCAGAAGTACCTATAATTTCTCTACACAGAGAGCAAACCACTGTTAACCTACTGTGAGATTATTATTATATATATATAATATATATATAGTAGTAGTATTTAGGTTTTATTTTTTATGCCTATAAACATCCGTAAAATACATCATGAACATTCTCTCCTGCCATTAAATATTTTTCCATAATATAATTTATAATGCTTCCAGAGTATCCTACCATCTTACTGAGCACAATTTACTAAACCAATCCTTTATAGCTGGGCATTTAAGGGTTTTCTGATGTTTCACTTTCAAAAATAATGCTACAGTTAATATCCTTGATTATTTCCTTAAGACAAATCCCTACAACTGAAATTCAGGTGTGTTGTCAACAAGTAGGCCCATTTCAGCCGGTTTTACCAAAGTGCCTTCCAGAAAGTTTGTAATAATTTATAATCCTCCTAGAAATGTATTTTCCCCAAACCCAGCTTTTTATAGCTTTTGTGAATTATCTACTCATGTTCTTTGACCATATTTCTATTGAGGTATCTGCCCTTTATTAAAATGCTTTCAAAAATATGTAAGATACACATATTTTTCAAAGTAGACACCAAGATTCCAAAGCAGCTAAAAATCGTGGTCTGCAGAGGAAGTATAAATGTACATAAAGGGTCATGTAACCTATAAAAGTCCTCCAACATGAAAACCTTCCAAAAGCTACAATCCATTATCCATTTTGTCCTGGTACCAATACTGACCCCAGAGAAAATTGACTTCAGAGGCCTTAAATTCTATACATAAAAAACACAGTAAGATACCAGAGAAGGAGATCTTCTTCCGCACCTAAATGAATGGTCATTAAGTGCCTGATGTGAGATAATATATTACCTTGTAATTGAAGTGAAACCACAGATACTATTCTTACCCTTGTATTATTTAATACCTTCTCTGAACATTTACTAAACTACTGGCTTGCTAATATCGTCTGGAAATGGGTGTCCCTGCATTATGTTCTATTAGGAGGAAACGGAGTAGGGAAGTGGAGGAGAGGGGGAGAAGAAAAAGAAGAAAGGAGAAGGAGGGAGGAGGAGCAAGAGGAAGGGGGATTGGAGAAGCAGTTATCCCATTTGCTTAAGGTTCTCAGCTTTCGAAATTTTACTCCATGTTCCATCCATTCCGATATTGCCTCACTCTCACCCCTCAAACCTGCCCAGAAGAACCCACTTCCTAGGCCGTCTCTCTGGAAAGAGTTCTCAGTGTACCTGCCAGCCCTTTTTTATCTGATTTTCTTGTACTCTTATCTACCAGCCCAGGGAAGCTGTGCAGGGGTCCTCTAGGTAAACCAGATTTTCCTTCCTAGCTGCCCTTCTGAATTCCATGCAGCCCTCTGAATTCCTCCCACCTGCCATAAGTCTGTTTCTTGGTCATCTTAGACCACCTTTTATTTTGGTAAAGGGATGAGAGTGGCATGTCAGGGGCGGGGAGCAGGTCCCACTGTACCCAGTGCTCTCCTATCTTGTTAACATCCATCACTGTTTCTGTGAGCCGCCACCAGTCCAGATGCCCTCGAGGGAGATGAGACTCACAGAATGCTGCAGCAGGTGATTAACCTCAGAGATCATTTATTTCAACTTCATTTTACAGATGAAAAATAATGAAAAAAAATTGTCTGATCTTATGTTAATTATCTTACTGGCAATTCAGGAAAGAGGCAAAAGCTACCTTTGTTCCTTGCTTATTTGAAAAGTTAGATTCAAGAAGTACAGAAAGCAGTTATTTTATGGGGCTCACTGAACTGAGAACTAAAAACAATGATCTGGGGTGAGTGTGGGAAGGAAAGTCCATTCCAGCTCACACTAATACCATCAGAATCTTAAACAGGTGTTTCATATATTCATGTTTCTATTTTAAGAAGTAAATAAGCAATGCCTCCCCCGTTCCCACTCTCCTTTCCCAAAAAAAGACAGCATATCTTTTTCAAATTATCAAAAATGTCAGGTTTTCAACCCATACTTACAACTTCAACATGCAACACAGAATAAAGAATGCATGGCACTTTTCTCTTTAAACCAAACTTTCAGCTCCAAATCCAATGTTTGGTTACTCGCATGCCCTGTGAGATTTCTACGGCTCATCTTAGTTCTAGGATTCTAGGCTTCAAGGTAAAGTCACTATCAATTCCCCAGGAGGGCAGATAACCACATGCCATCCCACACTAGACCTCAGTCAGGAAGAGACAGACTCTCCCTCTACTAAGAAAAGTGCTGGCAACGCAACAGTGGCCAAAGCACAGTTTCTTTCTGCTCTTTCTCTTCCTCTCTTTTCTCCATTCAGAGACCTTAAAGAACAAGATTGTGGCCCGCATGGGGCGGGGGGGGGGGGGGGGGGGGGTGAGCCATACTTGTACATCCAGCGTTCAGATGAAAGGCAGGCGCCAAAGTAAAAAGAAGCAGCAAGCAAATCTTGCTTTCTTTTTCTGCTCTGGAGGGTGTCTGCATTCACACTTGTAAAGGAAGCATTTCCTTGGGAGTGAATGTGAAGTCAGATCACTTTAAAAGTGCTCCCCACAAAGTTCATTGCCATGTTCATTACAAAGTAAAATAAGGCTCTTCATCCGCTGCAGGCAGCAATTGCTTTCCACTGAATGCCCATTCAAATGCATGAACAATCTCCATAACCGGACTTATTGTTGAAATGTACATTGAAATCCCCTGAAATGTACCAGCTTTTCTAGTATTCTCCAAAGATCTCTAAAAAGGTGTATTTGTATGGTAAATAGCAGTTCAAAATGTGCCGTTTTTAGAAATAATGTTACTGGAATCCTGGTAGTCACCAAAACACAAGTTAAACACTTTTAAATCCTCTTCCCACTAAAAATGAGTGGGGTGGGGTGGGAGTTGGGAGGTAGATCCTCAAAGAGGTACTTTCTCATTTCTATCCCATTTAATCCATTATAGTCCAGTCCTTTTTACCATTTACCATTAAAAGACTTACAGAATAAAATATAATTTCCTAGTATTGAATAGATGGATGGATGGATGGATGGATGGATGGATGGATGGATGGATGGATGGTTGGTTGGATGGATGGGTGGATGGATTTGAACCAAGGAGCTGGGACTTCTCTAAAGGACAGAAATATGCAGGGCAGGTGGAGAGAAAGGTGAATTTGAAGTTTGGGGGCCTTCCCAAGACCTGTGAAGCTGTCTGAGGGACTCCCAGGTACATGTTGTTGTTACTAAGCAACCACTAGTCCTCCTGGGCCAAAGCAAAAATTCCTATTCAACCTGTTGCTGCTCGCTAAGGAATTTTTCCTGGACAAGTTTGCCAAACCAATCACTACTCAATTTCAGCTTACACTTAGCTGTTGTAATTGAACAGCAATCCCTGAATACCTTTGGAAAATGAAGAGAAGGTCCACACCCTGATATGAGGCCAGGCATCATGAGTGAGGACTCTAACTTAGGATAAGGCTTTTCTTATACTAAGAATAACTCAAAAGTAAAAATTTTCGAAGGTTAAACTCAGTTAACTTCAATTAGATAAGATAACATCATCTCTGCCATCTTAACTCTTGGCTCAGGTAGCAACGATGGGGTGCTGATGCTCAATGTAAATGCTAAGAGAATGCAGCAAAGGTCACTGTAACATCGAAAATCAGATTCACATTTATCTCAATGCATAAAAGCTGTGCATGTGTCAATTTCCACCAAGTAATATGAGAGGAAAAAAAAATCAAGAAAGCGGAATCAGGAGACAGACCAAGGAAGAAAGGAAGGAGGGAGGGGGAAAATTGTTTAGCTCAGACTAGGGAGGAAGAGGGAAAATATTCTTTATCCCAATCATTCACTTTTTAACCAGAAATGTGTACCTAGTTATATCCAAGTCACAAAGAGAAACCGAAGCACTTGCTTGAATTACATAAACCTTTAAAAAAAAAAAAACAGATTTAAAAACCTAACATCAAAATAATAATCTTGTTTAAGTTATCTATAGATTTTAAACAAATACCTCTTGTGTTATTGGGTATTGTTGTTTAAATGTGCCTATGTATGTTTGACTTACCTGAACACTTGTTTAAATTCTCCTTTTGACTTTGCAGAGTCTAATAGAATTTGCTAGATATAGCTCCTCATCAACTGCTCCAGCACTAACTCTTAATCCTCCTTAAATCAGATGGCACTGGGCCCATTTGGGTGGCCTGATCCTGGCAGTCAGTTTAAAAGAGGACCTAATCACAGGACAACAGAAGGTCTAGTACCACCTTATCAGGGTAATACTTAAAGCTACCATTAGCCCTAGAAATGAAACTATAACCATCATCCCATTAAATCATTTCACCAGGGACCAACATCAGATTGGAACTTGTTATCTTTAACTTTGTGCTACAAAATAGATTCTAAATTCAGTGAAATGACTGTCCCTAGAAAAATGAACACCGGTTTTAGGTTCTAATATGAAACTATAGAAGGTCAAAGCTGACCTTCTAACTCTAACCTAGTTCCCTAGTGAGTGGGCTCCAGCCTAAAAATCTGAGCTTGACCCTTAACTACAGGTCTGGCAGAGGCCCACATGGGTGACATCACTCCAAATCAGGTCTTTAGCAGCTCTGGAAATATATGACCTGTCAAAAGGACCCCATTCTTCCAGAAGGGGCAGTTCAGCAAAACAATGAAAGCAAACAAAATTGACAGGAGGCCAAAGAGTTCTAAAGCCAAGTTAAAATTATATCAGAAGCTGCTTAAATAGGATAGCACAAAGAAAGTAAAATAAAGCCCCCAGGTTTCATTTCACTGACATGCTGGATAAACACCTGAGAAGTCAATATATAAACTGAATTTATTATGTAAAGTCACATCAAGTACTCACTTAAAGCATGATTTCACTAACTAACCCTATCATAAAATGTACATTAAAATGTAGCTGGGACAATTTTTAAATTCAGATGCCGTAGCCCCTCTGATTTCACAGGTCTGGGGTGAGACCCAGGAATCTGTAGTTTAACCAAATGCCTCAGGTGGTATTTTTGTAATCAAATGAGTTTGGGAAGCAATGATTTAAAGGATTTCTGGGAGGGGTGCCTGCGTGGCTCAGTCTTAAGTGTTCTGCCTTCGGTTCAGGTCAGGATCCCAGGGTCCTGGGATCGCCCCGCACTGGGGCTCCCTGCTTTGCAGGAAGCCTGCGTCTCCCTCCCCTACTCCCCCTGCTTGTGTTCCCTCTCTCGCTGTGTCTCTCTGTCAAATAAATAAATAAAAATCTTTTTAAAAATTTTTAAAAAAAGTATTTCTTGGAGATTTCTATTAAGCACAACATACATAAACACAGCAGTATATTTATTAGGCACATAAGTAATTCAGCTTTTTTTAAAGTCAATCCAAATTTTCATCTTGTTGTCTAGCATTTTCTTATTTTTCAGGTAGGTTAACTTTGCCTGTATATTACTTTACTTCACTGAAGATACCAAGCTAACCAAAGCATACTGTGGTGTCTCACTTCCAAACACAGTGGATAAGTCTGCGTTTTGTGAAGGACACAAGTTTGCAGAAACTGACAGAGGGCAAGAGGAAGAAGGCAGGAAAGGCAAGCTTTATTTTGCAGGAGGCTAACATCAAAGGGTTGAGATAGTGGCTAAAGAGTGGTAGGTTTCATTAAAGCAGAGTGACAGAGCAAACACCACCTGTACTTGGTCCCTCTTCTTCAGTTCTAATTCCCAGCAGTCTTCTAGGATGTGTGTACTTATTCATCTCTAAATTAAGGAGCGTGCAGAATTTAATCCATTGTAGGGAAAAGAACACGAGACCTTAACCATTAAACTGGTGATACTTCAGGAAAGAGGTAAGACTGATGCTATTAGCTTATTATTTACTTACCTCTCCATTGCCAGGATCATTTATAAGTATGATTTTGTCTGTTTTTGAATACACAAATATCTGGACTATTAAGGAGAGAATAGATTTCATTAGTTTACTTAATTACATCCCTGCTTTACAGGCTCCTTTCTGAATATGCCAAGCACTCTCCCACCTCAGGGCCTTTGCACTTGCTCTTCCATCAGCCTGTAGTCTTGTCCCAGGTATCTTCAGTACTTGATCTCTCACTTCTTTCAGGTCTCTGCTCAAAGGTCATCTCATTAGAGAGGCCATCCCTGACCAGCTTATATAAAATAGCTCCCATTATTCTTAATCTCTTTAGCCTGCTTTTCTTTCCTTCATATCACTTATCACCCTCTAATTTGTTATGTATTCCTTCTTGATTGATTTACTGTCTGTTTTTCTTTTCCCCCTACTAGAATGTAAGCATCGTGAGGGCAAGGACTCTGTTCTATTCACTAGTGAATTTTTTTTTTAAGAAATTGTTGTTTTAAGCCACTAAATTGTTTTTTTTTAAGATTTTATTTATTTATTTGAGAGAGAGGGAGTGAGAGAGAGAGAGAGAGCACGAGCAAAGTGAGGGGCAGAGGGAGAAGGAAACTCCTGCTAAGTGGGGAGCCCAATGCGGGACTGGATCGCAGGACCCTGGGATCATGACCTGAGCCAAAGGCAGAGGCTTAACCAACTGAGCCACCCAGGCACCCCTCACTACTGAATTTCAATGCCAGGATCAATGCCTGGTATACAGTGGCACTCAAGATTTATTTGTTGAATAAATGAATAGATATTTTTAGTGGTTTGAGGAAGATATGATTACTTCTTAATATTTGTGATTTTAAAATATATTTTATATAGCCAAATGGAAACAAACATGCATGTATAGAACTAAAGTAATTAAAATGTTTTATCCCATTACTTGAAAGTTTATACCATTCGAAATAGCTATAACTTGGAGCATTTTCTGTTTTCTTTCTAGAATAATGGCCAGACTCCTTAAAACACATAAGATGACTAGAAGAAATTGTCTATGCAAAAGTGGGGTAAATAGGGAGGAGGACTGCGATATCAGGATCTGATGAATACATTATTGTATTTACTTTGTGACTTTTAGGCACTTACCAGGTATTGGCTTAATTAAAATTATGTCTGTTCATGTCTCGCCTTCCACGAGAGTATGAGCCCCTTGAGGACCTTGAGCCCCTTGTGGCTCACCTTATACATCTTTTTACTTTCTCATAATGCCTATCTGAATGTGTTGCAAATAGTTCATAATCAGAAAACATTTGTGTAATGAAAAATACCTGTGGGGATCAAATAAAATTATATTCATATATGTAATATTATATTCTCCCTGAATATATTTTATATATTTTGGCAGTAAAAAAAAAAAAGTTTCTAAATCTCTCACTGCCTTGCTAGAATACACAAGCTTGTTGACCAACATCATAAATCTTCAATAAAATTTAAGGCGGAACAGAGAATCTTCAAATATGTACAAAGACAGGCTGTCCTGAAAATACTTTGCTTTAATTAGAGATAGCATCAACATTACAGAACATAAAAAGCAGAAAGTTTCAATCTGAAAAGTCCATAACCATAAAAAAGATGATGCTACTTCAGTCCAGGCTTGCTACCTGGAATTATCGTCCTATGCTAGCCAAAAGATTACGTACACTTTGATGGGTTTATGGAAAAATACCTGTGTGTATTCTTTTAGGTTACTTCTCGAAAACAGATAGGCCCTCTAGGTGGATTTACCATGAAGCTGATAAAGCTCAAGCTTCAGGACGCTTTGCTTGCTCTGGCAGGAGGCCCCCGTAACTTGCTCTCCTGCTCTTTTTCTAAACCCCACACCCCCACCCCACCTAACACCCACAGTTGCATAAGCTTCAGGCGGGTGAAACCCGGACCCACCCTCCGGTCCTCCATTAGAGTATTAACATTAAGAAAACAAAACTAGAATTCCCCAAAATAATCCAAATATCATTTATTAATTTCAAGCATTTCTCAATAGTCCAGGCAGAGAGAGGCAAGTGGGGTCCAACAGTCTTTTATGGGGTATTCTTACTGGCATTACTTTTCCCAGGATACAAAATTAAGTCTTGGAAAGCATGATAGATAAAAGCTACTTTCATTAAATGTAAGTATATGGAATCCCAAATAGTTATTACCCATAAAAATTAAGTAATGCATCGTGGTAAAGCCAGATTGTTAACGCAGAACTTACTTGCAATACTAAATAAAGAGTCTGTTGGCGCTGGGTATAACAGGTTAAAATAAAAATCGACCCATTTTCATTCAGAATTCATTTGAGTCACGCTGGATTACAAAACTAAGCCGTGCAACCAAATGTTAATCGTGCGATTTAATTAAAGAATTGCAAGAAGTTTTATCCGATATTCACTAGGTTTGCAACCATTTTTGACACGAAGATCAAAACAATCCAAAAAAATCCTGCTGTCACCTCCGGCTTTTGGCTACTTAAGTTTTCAAGCTCGAGTAGTGATTTCTACAAGGCTACAGAGAATGTGGGGTGATGGTAGGGGTATCCTCCTACAATCACACACCTTCTTTTCCCTACTTCTACCCTTTTCCAGCGTTTTTAACACCAGTTCTTCCCCCTCCGGTGTGTATCAAGCAGTTAGCTTTTCGTTGGTGGGTAAAACTGTACTCATATCTGGTAGTGGTTTTGGGGGGTTTGTTGTTGTTGGGGTAGAAGTATGACAGCCTGTGTTGTTGGATACGCCTACTCTACCAGCGGCTTAACTTTGAAGATGGTCCACCCCTCCACCCCTCCACCCCTGGATAGGTCCTCGGGGCATTCCCGTTGCCCGCTCAGGGTCGGTCAATTTGGGACCGGTCCCGGGCCACTTGGGAGAGGCACCGCCGGCCTCCAGGCGCCCGGTCCTTGCCCTGGCGGAGTCACCCTCAGGAAGGTCTCCTTGAGGTGGCCACAACACCAGAGTACAGTTACCAAGAAAAGCAAAAATGTGGCCCATACGCACTTCCAAGAGGACTCGGCCAGTTCCCAGCCCGGAACGCGCCCGAGAGGGGGAAGGGAGTGTCGCCACTTAATCCCGAGAAAGGCCGCGGGACCCACCTCCGGCTCCCTCCCGCTCCCGCCCTCGGCCCCACCTCCCCCTGCTAGCACAAAGCCGTCGCCACGGCGGGGGCCAGGCCTGCAGGAGGCCGCCAGGACGCGACTGGACCGGGGCCCGGAGACCGGCGGCTCGGGCCGCGCAGGCCGCCGATCCCGGGCGAGTCCAGAGTTCCCGTCCCGGACGGAAAGGACGTGCTTGCCCGCACTGCCTTCGAGGCGCGGGAAGCCGGACGCTGCCGCCCGGGCCCTCCGCTTTGGCATCCCAGTCACCCGAGAAGGCCCGGCGCGACCCACGCTGCCCCGCCAGCCACGCCCGAGGTGGCGGCCGCCGGCGGGGAGCGCCTGGGCCGGCCGGTCCGCGGGGGGCCGAGGGCTCGCAGGCGCGTGCACACGTCGTCCGGACGTGGGTGAATCGATAAGTGGCAGGGGCCCTTTCGCGCCCCACGGAGGTGCAAACTCGGGGCCTCAAATCAATTCCCCCCATTTCCGTAGGGCCCTGTGCTCCCGCACCTGAGGAGGGCGAACAAACAATGCGGGGGAGGGGGACGGGGAGCGGAGGATGGGGGCGGGGGTGCGACCCCCGCGACCCCGGCCTCCCGGCCTCTCGCCTCGCCTCCCGACAGGGGCGCACACGCGGGCGCGCACACACGCACTCTCCTGCCCCAGTACGGGAAGATGGCCGTTTCTGCTCCAGTATAAAGGCTCTTTGTTGCGCTCACACAAAAGCAGCCAAGACCCGCTCTTCTCGCAGGCCCTTTGCACAAATCGAAGGAACTCAGATGAGTTTCCAAATGGCCTTAGAAGCCTGAAGCGGTGGGAGCAACTAAAGAGAGGGAGAATAACAGGCCTCCCGCCCTCATCTACCAAAACCTCTGTCAATATACAAGTCCTCGCCCTGGGAGACGGGAGCTGAGCTCATTCGCAAGGGAGGAAGGAAAGAGGAAAACCTACTTTTACTATCAAGGCCCAAAGGGGGTATTAAACATTCACATTCTTGTAGGGTTTCTCCCCTTAACCAGGGTAGAAACATAATCTGGAAAAGTCCGGATACACCAAAAAGAAAAAGAAAAAAGAAAGAAAAAAAAATACCAACAATAGCAACTTAAAAAAAACAAAAACAAAAACATAACAAACCAGTTGCCATCAGCCCAAAGCGGTAGTAGCAGCAGCCGGCGCGTGTGATCCACTTACTTGTCCGACTCTTGTGACATGTTTGATCCAATGAACTCGCTCCCCTTTTCCTGGAGCCTCAGCCTCTGGTGAAACTGGACTTTCAAGTCTGTGCAGGTGAAGGTGTGTGAGAGCGCCCGAGATGGCAGAACAAGAGCTACAGGTAATTCTGCTTTTCCGTCCCCCCTCACCACTCTCGCTCGCTCGCCCGCTCGCGCCCTCACCTAGCCGGAAAGGTGGGATAAGGGGGGGCCCCTCACATGGGGCCCGAGCTCGGAGGCGGCCGGGCGGCGCGGAGTCCTCCGGGATCGTGGCAATGGGCAGCCACAGAGCAGAAAGTGGCGGACTTGGGCGGCCACAGGTAACTTTCTCGCAAGGAGCTGAATTCTTTCACTAAAGGATACAAGCCCGAGGGACGAGCTGCACGGTGATTGGCTGCGAAGCTCCCTCAGGTGAGCTGCCATTGGCAGAGGCGCGCTCAGGTAAGGCCCTTCTCCAAGTGCAGGTAACTCACTCCGTGGTTTACCTGAGTGGAGCGGCGGCACGCTTGCAGCTGTGCAGCTGCCTGTGGGAGCTGAGGGTCAGGGCTAGGAGTAGACTTCACGCCACGCTTTCGTTCTTCCTGGAGGCCGGCCGGGGGCGGGGGGGGGGGGCAGGAAAAAAAAGCAACACTTGGAACCACTAGGGATTGTGGGTCAAACGGAAGGCCTATGGAGAGCTGAACTCAGGTACCCCAAACCAACCGGAATCAAATGCGCAGCATGACCGCAAGGCTTTGAATACCCACTTTAGGAGGACTTTTGACGTTGTCAGAAGAGTGAGGGACTGAAGTTTATTTTGTGCTCAGAGGGGGGAAAAACACAAAGATTGCCGAGTCTGTTGTGTAATTGCATTTTTAACATTCTTATCCAGAACAAACACTTTTCGTGTCCTCATGTGTAAGAGGTATCAGGTAGATTACAGATTTTCACAGAGATGAGCATCCTTTCATGAGCTGGGCAGATGGACAGTGGGGTGGTTTTGATGGGGTGAGAAGATTTGGGGTGAATAGACGCTAAGATGGCCCAGGCCTGTCTCTTCTATCTCCACTCTAGCCTGGGATTCCAGAGCTGCAAACAACCACTGAATCAATCCCTTCTGTAAACCTGTTGTCATTTGACGTTTCCAGGCAGGCATCAACATTTACATTGTAATTCAATAGAAGCAGCCACTACAAAGGTGCTTTATCCTTCCAGCTTAATATGGTTGCTATGGAAACAATTCAGGATGAAACTGACTTATTTGTGCTTCTGGGTCTCCTGGTTGGGAACCACACAAATTACCAAAGGTTTAATATAACCATTTGTTCCTCAAGAATATTGGTGAAAGTTCTGACAGGAATGTAGTCCATACATATGAATCGTAGAAATAAGGAGGGCGTGGGACTTATACCATATTTTATTTCAAGTTAATACTACATTGCCAGAGATGATACCCAACTTCTATTTTAATCTTTATGGATCAGATATTTCCTGAAAATTACATTATGAGACAAGGTTTGGTTGTTCCATGTTTTATGCTCCCCAAGTGAATTTAAAAGTTTTATTAACTTTTTAAGCACAGTATAAGCACACACTTTTTTAAAGATAATATATTTTAAGACAATACAATACCCACCTTTTCTCTACCTTCTTAATCTCCTTTCTAGAGGCATCCACATTCCACTTTTAGCCATCTCTTCTGTCATTGACCTCCCCATTTCTTCTTCTTCTTTTTCTTCTTCTTCTTCTTCTTCTTCTTCTTCTTCTTCTTCTTCTTCTTCTTCTTCATATAAAGATTTTATTTTTAAGTAACCTTTACACCCATGGTGGGGCTTGAACTTACAACCCAGAGTTGAAGACTTCAGACTGAGCCAGCCAGGTGCACCGACCTTCCCATTTCTAAATAATTTATACTGCTATCTTTTGATTTATCAATTTAATTGTTATGCTTCGACCACCTGTTGCCTTTAGATAAGGATTTAGCTCTTTTCAGACCTCATACAGTTTTCCCTTCCACCATTCTTCCAACATAGCTATTTTCCAGTTTAGAGGTAGTAAGTAGCTGGTGACTGCAAATACCAGTGACAACAAAGCCAACTAGTGTACTGAGGTTGTTTTCTTTCTTATAAAACCTTTCAATCTGTTTATTTAGTTTGTTATGCACCCATCCTGATATTCTTTCTACAACATATCTACTAAATGACTACCAAATTTATTTTCCAAGTGATCAAATAATTCCATCCTCCCCCTCCTGCCTGGAACATCCCTCCAAAAGTCCACTGTCCTCCTGTTCCAAAGGAGATGAATTTCTCTCAGGACCTGCTGCCCAGTTGTCATCCTGGAACATTCCTTCATCTCCAGAGCAAAAACCCCATTGCTTTGTCCTGTGCCTTCTTCCTTGGTTTACTGCTTCGTTTTTCATGGCACATGTTCCAGTAACAACCCAAGAAAGGGTACAGAAGGCAAAACTTGAAATGGCTTTATTCAACCCTTACTTTTGATGGAAAGTTTGACCAAGGGTAGGATTCTAAGTTGAAATTTTTCATTCAAAAGTAGATAAAAATTGCTCTTTTATCTTCTAATATCCAGTGTTTCTATTGAGAATTCCAATGCCATCCTGATTCCCATTTCTTTGTGAACTGGAGTTTTTCTTTATAGAAACTTGCAGAATGTCCCTTTATTTCTAATATTCTGAAATGTCATAATTATGCTCCTTAGTTCTCTAGTATTCTAAAATTTCACCATGTTGAAGGCTTCCATCAAAGGTCTGCAAACCTTTGACCCTCCATTCATACTTAAGAATGAGGTCATAAAACCCCACCAGAAACTTTATGTATAAGAGTGGGAAGGAGTGGGCTTGCTGTATGGTGATCAGGTGGAGGCTCTTTCCATAGCTGCTTCTTTTCTTTTGGGCTCTTCAGTTTCTCAAGAGAAATATCTGCAATTTCTTGCCTGAGGTGACATTCACCTGGCTGCTGATATTCTGGAAGCAGTTCAGGGAAAGGGGTCCAGGTGAGTCATTGCTTACTATGCAATTTTTCATGTTCTTTTCTTTTCTGTAGGTACCTTATCCCTGCCTTTCTTTGTGCCTGGCATACAAGTCTCTCTGCTGTTTCTCCAGCTCGAGGTAATCACCTGGCTGCAAGAAAGGGGACAGGGGACCTGAAGATCTGACAACTCTAAATGCTCACATTCACTCAGGCCCCTGCCTCTCACCTCTTCTCAACTTCTGGGATCTTGGGACCACTCATTAGCATCTCCCTCTGATGATCTCTGGACTAGGGGCACTCTGAAGCTTGGTAGCATATCAGACTCTTTCTGTATTCACTTCTAGGATGACATTAGAGTGTAGTTTTTTGCTGTTGTGTTAAACCAGTTTCTACTGTTCCATCCACCCCATCTTGCAGACTTGTGTTGAAATACATGTTTTGTGGATGATTCCTCCTTCGTGACCTTGGTTCCTGTGGATTTATCTTTTATGTTCCTTTACTGTCCTTTTTAGGAAACAATGAAGATAAACGAGTGTGAGTCAATCTGTCATCTTTAATTTGCAGCCGTTTAAAAAATTATCCAGGGTGCCTGGGTGGCTCAGGTCAGGTCCTGGGATCGAGCCCCACATCGGGCTCCCCGCTCAGCGGGAAGCCTGCTCCCCCCCCCACCGCCTGCAGCTCCCCCTGCTTGTGCTCTCTCTCTGACAAATAAATAAAATCTTAAAAAAAAAAAAACTTTGTAAAAAAAAATTATCCAAAAGCTTTTATCAAATTTGTCAGTCCCAAATTTGTTGGTGCAAACAAAACCAGCATTTATGGCCAAATCTTTCTTTTTATTGGTCAGTGATGGTCAAGATTCCTTTCTTCTTCAACATTATTCCATTCTCAACCTAGTGATTGTTTATATAATGGTTGACCACTGTCTTTAATTGGAGCAATTAGCATATCAAAAAAATGAGCCTGGAATTTGCCACAGTATTCATCATGGACTTAAAAGTTTCCGCACAGTTTAAGGTTTGATGGTCATTTAGGTGGCAGCAACAAAGTAAATTTTCAGATAAAAAGCTAGTCATAAAAGAGTATTGTTTTTAAACTAAATTATTTCATTTCTAAGATTAAAGTTGTAGTTGAATTCACAGGCAAAAAAACCAGAATTGTTTATTTTTATTATCATTTTAGTAGTAATCTTTAGCATCTGTTATGTTGGCTAATTACATTTTCCTAAAGTAAAAAGTTTAGTATTTGGTACTAAATTGTTGTTTTATTATGGTGAATCTTTTATTTTTTTTATTTTTAAAAGATTTTGTTTATTTATTTGAAAGAGTAACAGCACAAGCAAGGGGAGGGAGGGGGCGGGGGGGTAGGGAGAGGGGCAAGGCAAGGGACAAGGAGACTCACCACTCAGCAGGGAGCCCGTTGCAGCTGGATCCCAAGATCCTAAGATCGTGACCTAAGCCAAAGTCAGACGCTTAACTGACTGAGCCATGCAGGCGCCCCTATGGTGAATCTTCTGTAGTGAGACTTTGGGAGGAGGCCACTTCTGCAGCATCTGGGCAGAAATCTCAACTTTTAAAGGGTTACAGTTCGAGTGAAACAAGTCTGGCTGCTGCTTGTTTGCCCACCACATGTTATCACACACAGGGCCACTACAGCATGACTGTCACAGAATCCACAGCAGAGCCATACTGTTTTGCATTATAAAAACACTAACTTGTTTGATTGGCTCTTATCCCCAAGAAGAAACCTTGGGAAGAATGAAATGTACCTGGATTTCTGAATTTGAAAGCAACAGAGAAATTTATAACTTAACCAACTGAGCATTAAGAGCAGTTTCCTTATAGTTTGGGGCCGCTTGTGTTTCTCATAGTTGCACTGATAGGTGTATTTGCATGGACATTTACTGATTCCATGAAGGCTCTTGAACTAGTGATATGGAATTCAGGTCTCAGTCAGCTGAGGTTTGCTTATTTACTTCAGGATAGCAAATGTTTCTGTTTCTTGGGCTGGCCATTAATAATAATTCTTGTGGTCCTGTTAAAACGGGGTGCATTGAACACTTGTGTTTATCTCTACTTCTTCCTGCAGTCCCACCGATACAAGAATAAGAGAGGAGATGAGAAGGTTAAAGATGACAACAAAATCCAGGGAGTGGAAAGTGACTAAAGGAGGAAGAAGAGACTTAGCTGAGCTGAGAAAGATAAACCTCAGCATCTGTAGGCTCTGAGGATCAAGCCTGGTTTGCCTACAGAACCTCATAAAGGTAGAGTGATCAAGTTTCCAGTAATCATTGACGGTGGAAGTGGTAGGGCTGAAACCAGAGTGATTGATTCAAAATCTGGATACAAAGCTGTTAGGTCCCCAGGTCCCCAGCCCCAGAAGCATAATGAAGCTTCCATCTGTATTGGCTTGCTAGGGCTGCCATAACAAAGTACCATAGACTGTGTGGTTTAAACAACAAAAATTTATTTTCTCATAGTTTTGGAGGCTAGAAGTCCAAGATTCAAGGCTTTGGCAGGGTTGCTCTCATCCTAAAACATCTTTCCTTGGCTTGTGGGTGGCCATCTTGTGGCTGTGTCCTCAAATAGTTTTTTCACTGTGAATGCACATCTGTGTCCTCAATCTCCTTTTCTTTTCTTTTCTTTTTTTTAAGATTTTATTTTTGAGTAATCTCTACACCCAGTGTCGGGCTGGAACTCTCAACCCCAAGATCAAGAGTCACATGCTCCACCAACTGAGCCAGCCAGGCACCCCCTAATCTTTTCTTATAAGGACATTAGTCATATTGGAATAGGACCCAAGCCATATGACTTCATTTTATCTTAATTGCCTCTTTAAAAGTCCTATGTCCCAATACGGTCACATTCTGAGGTACTGGAGGTTACAACTTCAACATATGAATTTAGGAGAGACATAGCTCAGCCCCAAACCCCATTCCTTCTCCATACTGACAGGAGACAGAAGTGGCAGGTGGAACCAGGCATGTTTTAGGCTAGGATACACCAACCATCAAGAGTGTGGCATTGAGGGACACCTGGGTGGCTCAGTCAGGAGAGCATGCAACTCTCAAACTCAGGGTTGTCCATTTGAGCCCCATATTGGGTGTAGAGATTACTTAAAATCTTTTAAAAATATATAATGTTGTGGGATGCCTAGGTGGCTCAGACAGTTGAGCGGCTGCCTTCGGCTCAGGTCATGATCCCAGGGTCCTGGGATCAAGTCCCACATTGGGCTTCTTGCTCAGTGGAGAGCCTGCTTCTCCCTCTCCCTGATGCTCCCTCTGCTTGTGCTCTCTCGCTCTCTCTCTCTCTGACAAATAAATAAATAAAATCTTAAAAAAAAAAAAAAGAGTGAGGCACTGGACCTAACAAGGAGAATAAGTAAAAGGCCATATGCTCATCAGGGAGACACCATCTCCTAGCTCGCTCCACCCAGCTTAGTGAACCTGGAGCCAAACATATACCACCACCACCCATGCCTTCCCCCATCAGTCAGCAAGTTCCATCCTCACACAGGGAACTCCTAATAAGCTTTTTATGCCATACTCTTAAATACAAATACGAGGCCAGGGATCACCACACATTTGAGAGAAGCCTCCAAAAATGAAGTATAAAGACCAGTGCAAAAATGTAATTAAGAGAGTGATTTTGAGGTAAACAACACAGGGATGGAATAAAGATTTATAATGAATATATCAGAAGATATCGCAGTCATGAAACAAGAACAGCATACTATTAAAGAACAATAAAACAATCATCAGAGAACCAAAATGAGTTTGTGGACATTAAAATATAAAAGCTGAAATAGAATCTTTTATCGTATACTTGGAAATAGAATCTAAGAAACCTCCTAGAAAGTAGAATAAAAAGTCAGCAAAATAGGCAGTAAGAGAGAAAAGATAAGAAAATTGAAGGATCAGTCCATCAGGAAGGCCTAATATGTGACTAACGGGTGTTTCAGAAAGAAAGAATGGAAAAAATGTTGGAAAGAAAACTTTTAGAGGAAAGATAAAATACTGTTTTTGAGAACTCAAGCATTAGGAGTCTTCTGATTGATCTGATCCTGTAGTGCTCAGGACAGTGGATTCTAAATGACGTAAATTGAAGCAATTATGATTAAATTTCTGGGCTGACCTTTCCAGAGAGCAAAAATGAAATGAGCAGAGAAACTACTCAAACACAAAGGCTCAAGGATCAGAATATATTAGTTCTCTCAACAATACTGCCCCTTGAAGATATTAAAAGCCATACCTTTGAGCACTGAATTCTATGCCTAGGCAAGTTATCAATGAAGTATAAAAGTAGAATAAAATTCAGTTCCAGGAATGCAGAGTCTCAAAGTGCCTCTCCTGCACTCTTTCTCAGAAAGATTTTGGACAGTGTGCTCCATTAGAAATTAGAGAACAAGGTAGACCCAAGAAAGAGGTGGTCTTTAAGACTCAGAAAACAGGGGAGCCAACAGAAGAGGCAGTTTGAGGGAGGTCAGAATGGTGGCCTTGTCACAGGCTCAGAGAGCAGTGAAACTCTCTTTCAACAGAGGTCTCTGGGTGGGGGTAGAGGTGGAATCCAACGATTACGTTTAACATTGTGGAAAATTATATTGAGAAATTCTCTGAGGGTGTGGAAAGTCTTAGCAATAGGTACAGAGAAAACTAAGTACATAGTTAGCATTCAGTAGCTCCAGGGGGAAAGAAATTATACAAGAGTGGAAAGACTATCATACTAATCTTAGTACCTACTTGGTTTGATAGCAGATGATATTCATATGATCATAATAATGGGATTACTGAAAGATAATTTACTAAAACTGGTGATAAAACTCAATTGGGAAGGGGGAAGGAGGAAGATAGTGGTGTCATGCGGGGGAGGAGGAAGTGGAAGGTTGTGACGGAGAGTGATGTCATCATCTACTATAATAGAAAGTCAATAGTTGTTGCCTAAATCTCATAAATCAAAAACTAGCAACATAAATATTGAGTCAGGCATGCTTTGAGCTGCTAGTCACATCAAGGCTGATTAGCAGTGGTTTAGAAAAATGAAATTTTGTTTTCTTCACTTTAAAAAGAAAGATCTGAAAGTTATCAGCTGCTTGCTTCAGTTCTGGTGCTCAGTTTCAGCATCTCTGAGATTCTCTTGGCCTTTTCTTGTGGACACAGATGATCCCTTCAACTTTAGCCATTATGTCTATGTTTAAAGCAGTAATGAATTAATGATGTAATTAATTAATTAATTGATTGATGAGTAATTAATTAATGAATTAAGAAGGGGAAAGAGATGGTGTAAGCCTCAGTGATGCCATGTATCAGGAAAGCAATTCCAGCACTGACATTAGAAGCCGCCAGTATGCCCTCATGTCCTTGGCCAAAACTGGGTCACACGGTCACCCCTCTCGCAAGATGGCTGGAAAATGGGTATCTAGCTTTCCAAAACTCTAAGGTGGAGGCAGGCAAGAAAGAAAAAAATGGAAATGTATTCTGGGTCAGCCAATCAGCATATTATTTAGAAATATGGAGCAAATGCTAGAATTTTATAAAGAAAGCTCATAAAAATAGGTTGCCTCTTTTTCTTTAAATTTTTTTATTGTTATGTTAATCACCATACATTGCATCATTAGTTTTTGATGTAGTGTTCCATGATTCATTGTTTGTGCATAACACCCAGTGCTCCATGCAGAACGTGCCCTCTTTAATACCCGTCACCAGGCTAACCCATCCCCCCACCCCCCTAAAAATAGGCTGCCTCTTAAGAGTGGGATTGGACAATGGGGCGGAGCGAGGCATGGACTGCTACTTTTCAATAGCATTAATCAATGTTATAGTCTATATTATTACTTAATGTAATTATTTGACTTTTAAAACTATGGATATCGTTTTATACACATATATATCTTATACACATATGTCTACATGTTTATACAGTTTCGATCAAAATAAATTTTAAAAATAAAAATGCAAACTGCAAATCATGTTCCCTCTTGCCCAGGGTCTTTGAATTTACTACTCTATCTCCCTAAACTTTGGCTCTCTTTTCTCCCTCCTCTAACTAGCTCCTAACTTCCCCTCAGATCAGTGCTTCATCATCTCAACCTCAAGGAAGCCTCTCTGGCTCTCTCAGATTAGGGGTAGTTATATTGGGAAGATATGTTTCTCCATTATTTGTCAATGTAGCAACATGCTCCTCTTCTTGAAAATCTTATCACAGTTGTAATTTCACATTTACTTGAGTGGTGTTTGACCATTGGCCATCCCCCTCCACTAGACTCTAAGCTCCAGGAGGACAGAGATTATGCCTATTATAGGTTCATCATTGTTTCCCCAGAGCTCAACACCTTACCTAGCATTTAGTAAAAACTGTGATGAATGAATACATGACAAATACTCTAAATCATGTGCATCATTCCCATTCTACAACTATTCCATGGTCGGTCGAGGGACTTCGATTGAGAGAAACATCAAATTGAGTACTTTCATCAGCAATGTTGAATAAATCAGTGAATTCCAGGAGTATATATGGACTACCTTCTGTATTCTAGGTGTTAAACTGGATTCCTCATTCAAGTTTCAGTAATACCCTATGAGATAGGTAATGATAATAGTTAAGAATGCTTCCAACAGCAAGTCAAAGAGAAGCCAGCTAGCAGGGGCTATTTACCCAAGACTGGTTAATTGATCTTACATGACAAGAAGTTAGGATGAACAGGGGGAGGAAATTGCTGGCATTAGATTGGCAACTCCATAACTCAGAGGTCTGGGTCAGTGTCTTTGTGCATGTCTACCTCTTAAGTAAAAAGTATCATATCTTTATACAACCAAACTTAAAAGCAGGAAAAAGATAGGGCACTCACTTCAGGCATGAAAATCTTTCCCAGAATCCCTCATCAAACTTCCTCTTATATCTCATTGACCAGCAGTGGGTCACATGACCAGTGTAGCTCAGGAGCTGCATCCACCTTTCATGATATCAAGGAATCTCCACTCAAGGTTTGAACAAATAAGGGTTATCCTAGCAAGAAAAAATGGGAGACTGGCCTTTGTTTAAAAAAGAAAAAAAAAAAAATCAACAGATACCACAGTACTGATAACTTCATAATACAGGTGATAAATTTGATCTTCATTTTAGGGGTGCCTGGGTAGCTCAGTTGGTTAAGCGTCTGCCTTCCACTCAGGTCATGATCTCAGAGTCCTGGGATTCAGCCCTGCAGCAGGCTCCCTGTTGAGGGGGGGGGTCCTGCTTCTCCCTCTCCCTCTGCCTGCTTGTGCTCTCTCTCTCTGTCAAATAAATAAATAAAATCTTTAAAAAAAATTGACCTTCATTTCAGATAATGTAAGTAGCAGATCTGGGATTCAAATCTAGATCTGCCTTTTTCCAAAGCCTGTGCCGTGCCACTTCCTAGCCTTGAATATGAAGAAGTTCTTCCTGTATCAAAATGTGGTAGATTTAGTCAGGAATGACTTCATAGAAGAAAAATACTTTAGGCAAGGTTTTGAAGGAAATAACACAAGTTGAAATAACACAAGGAGAAAATGAGAGGGTAGTTGTCGGGTATTATATTAATACTGCCCTCTTCACCTTCACTTTTGTATAAAAATGCTTTTCATGTATCCCACTGATAATCAGAGCATCTCTCCCTATTTGGGGAATGATTATTGCTTTGATGGTCTAAATGAACTATAAATAAACTGAAAAGAGGTGACATTTACCCAAAGGAAAATGCCAAAATGAGAACCCAGAGACCATGGCTGGGGCTATAGCAGAACAGAATGTTCTCTCTTGAGATTTTTAATGAGGCATGCTCACTGTTGATGCTTCAGTATACTCTTGACAATATCTGAACCTGGAAAAACATATTCAAATAACCTAATATCATGAGACTACCCCTTCCCTGTTTGAAAACCTTCAGCAATTCCTCAGTATACATGGGGCAATCTAATCTAATCTAATCTATGAATTGAGACCTACCCCAATCTAACTCCAATTGCCTGAATCCAGCCCCACTCATCTTCTGCTAAGGAAACCTAAGTTGACTATGGTCTGATGTGAGATCTGCAGGGCTACAGACTGGAGGGAACTGTCCTTGTCCAAGTCTTCGGACTCCAAAATCACAACTATGAGCAGAGTCACAGACCGGAAGTGAAAATCAGGAGGTGGAGCAAAAATGCCAGAAGGGTATATGGAGGAAACTTAAGTAAGTGGGCCAAAAGGTAATATTAAAACTAGGCCACAGATCTAGGATATCAAGCCAAGACATATACATGAATAAAAGCCAGTTGGGAGCATTGAGTGTCAGACAGTAAAAAATCTAGGGCAAGTGTCTGTAGCATTTGCTTGATGGGGATGATTTACTTTTATTATCTGCCCTGATCTTGATACAGCTCCCTCCATCCCCTGCATCATATGATCTCAGTTCTTCCTGGGTGGCTCTGGCAGAAAGCCCTGACCTTTTCCACAGTACCGTGGAGAGAGTAGGTAGGTCTCTGTGGCACAAACTGGTCCATGCCCTTCTCAGTATACTAGGTTTTGGAGAAAACCAGAGCACAGTATGGTTTTCACTGTACGTCTTCCACCTCCACTTGCAGAGGTTCAGGCAGAGATGTGCATGAAGAGAGGATGAGGAGATGACTAAGTCTAGACGGTCCAGCCCAGCAGGAAGGGGCTGGTCATGGGCCCTTGCACTGGAGACAGAAGCTATATAAACGGCTTCTGAGGCAATGACTGGTCCCCATGTAGTAGTTCCCATGTTAGAAGAGGGCAGATTTGCCAGGAAGAGAGCTCTATAGTGTTGCCCAATTCTGATGTTCTCCCTAATTCTTAGGGCCAGTTGTCATATATCATCAGGAAATCTCTGACTGACCTATAGCTCCTGTAGGATATTAGATGTTAGAGGTGCACTAAGGCCTTGCTTCATAACGTGTAGCCACAGATCAGTAATATTGGAATAACCTGAGGGCTTATTAGGAATACAGAGTCTCAGGCCTCCTGAGCTGAATCTACATTCTGTCAAGATTCATATGCACATTAATATTTATGGAGCACTTGTCTAGAGCATGGAGATACATACAGCCATGAGTGGAAGCTGTATCTTCTGGGATTTCAGGGCAAAGAAGTACAGTGACCCTTGAACAACACAGAGATGAGGGGTGCTGACTTTTGACTCCCCCCAAAACCTAACTACTTATAGCCTACTGTTGACCAGAAGCCCTACCAATAACATAAACACATATTTTGTATGTTACATGTATTATATACTGTATTCTTACAATAAATGAAGCTAGAGAAAAGAAAATATTAAGAAAATCATAAGGAGAGTTAATACGTTTACAGTACTATACTGTATTTATCCAAAAAATCTGCATAAGATGGACGTGTCTAGCTCAAACTTGTGTTATTCAAGGGTCAACTGTATAATGAGTTGCTGTAAGTAAATTGGAACCAGTGGGCCAGGTCTGTTGTTGTAGCAAAGATTCCTCTTCAAAACTCACTTGGGATCATCAATGGGTGAAATTAATATGATGAATGGTTAATGGGAAACTTTAGAATGAGCTCTTAGGTGGTCACCACCTAAACCCATTGATCAGTCTTAGCATCACTAAAAGTAGAACAACCAGACCCTGCAGGCCTTCTGAGGTACAGTACCACAGTCTATGGCACCACTTTTGAGGTGTTACTGCCTAAAAATGAAGCCAAATCTTATCAAGCCTTGGGAAATAAAGAAGATAGGGAAACTAATTTAAAGACGTCCCAAGAAGCCGAATAGACAAATCTAGACTATTGGGGAGCCAATAGGAAGCAGATTTACTCACTGCAACAAGTCAATGGCATGAAAAAAAAAAATTGTGGGTTGGGAGGGGAGGAATCTGCATTAAAATAGATTTAAAGGACAAATGACTAAATGTAATTAGTGGACCTGGTGTGGATCTTGATTTGGACAACAGTTCAGAAATGTATGGGGAAATATGTAGAGATGCAATGATATGATATCTGAATTTACTTTAAAATAATTCAACAAAAGGGGGGAAAAGAAAAGATAAAGCAAATGTGGCAAAATCTTTCATAATTATTGAATTTAAGTGAATGGGTCTAAGTGGATTCATTGTACTGTTTCTCTACTTGGCGTGTAATTTTATGTTTTTATAAGCAAAAATTTTGTTAAAAAAGCAACAAAATCCAGAACTCAATTTCCATATTTGTCTAGCTGCAGTGCTGCAGGGAAGGGAGTGGACAGGTGGAGGTGAGTATGGAAGGCTTTAAACAAGGCTTTCAAGAACCAGAATATGTGGAACAAGCTGAGGTCTCCAGGCTTCATTGGCCCCTGAGTGGGGGAGAGCTACGGAAGTCTGTGTGTATGTGTGTGTGTGTGTTGTGTGTGTGTGTGCGCGCGCACATGTGTGCACATGCATTGGGGTGGGCACTCAATTTGAAAATATGATGTTTAAGCAAAATGAGACAACTCTCTACTGGGAGCCAGTGAGGACAGAGCTAAGGAAGAAGTTCCTAAGGACCAGGTTTGCAGCAGGGAATTCCTTTCCCAAAACATCAGGTGATGCCCAAACCAAGAAAGAAAAGGGAGCAGAAAGAAACTGGATGAGAAAACAGGTTCCCCAAAGCCAGGTAGGTCCTCAGAAACCAAGGAGCTTCATGAATTCTCAGGGACAAGTTCATGGTCAGGCCCTGGAGTCAGAGATGAAGAGAATGAGCGCACAAGACTTGGGGAAAATAAGGCCAGCCCATGGAGAATCATGTATTGCTTATCCCAGCTCTATGGACCAAGAGAGAAAGGACATCATCTTAACTTTTTCAGCCTTACCTTCTAACAATCCCCTTCATTGACTCTGCTCCAGGCAAACTGCTGTGCACATTGTGTCTTAAGTACTCACTGAATTTTCCATGGGTATTTAAAGCAGTTTAACTTAAGTACCTCAAGACTGTCAGTGTAGGGGCACCTGGCTGGCTCAGTCAGTAGAGCACGCAACCCCTGATCTTGGGGTTCTGAGTTCATGCCCTTACATTGGGCATAAAAGCATAGAAATTACTTAAAAATAAATTAATTAATTTTTAAAAAGACTGGCAGTGTAGGAATAAAAAAGAGAAGAAGGAAGAAGAAAGGTGATTGCTCTTAATTCTAAGGATTTTTTTTTAAAAATAGGCTTCTTGGGCTTCCATCAGAATCACAAATAGTCCAGAAGGAAGGATCCCCAGAAATTATCCTGGCATCTTAAATTTAATCTTGCTTTTTTTCTCATTCTGTCAGTTGCTGCCACATATTTTCTGGGGCAATGGTGTGCTCAAAGTCAGAGCTGCCTGTAATTTTATGGAGTGTAAGGCATTAATTATTAGACAATTCTCTGCTTTAAAAATGCCTTTGACATTTCAACAGAAACAACTCATAAAAAGTACAAGTTTAGGAGTTCTGTTTGTATTTTTGAATATGTAAGCATTTTTAAATGAAACAATGGTATATTCATTATCTATTGCTGTGTAACAGACTGTCAAAATATAGTAGCCCCAAACAACAAACATTATCTCACTTGGTTTCTGAAAGTTTGGAAACCATGAGCAGGTCTGCTGGGTGGTTCCGGCTCAAGGTCCTCATGAGGTTGCGGTCAAGCCATTAGCTGGGTCTGCAGTCATCCAAAGGCTAGAATTCTCTCACATGGTTGTGCCATGGACTGTTGAATGGAGGGCTCGGTTACTTGTCATGTGAATCTCTCCACAAGGATGTCTGAATATTATCAATGAATGACATCTGGTTTCCCGTAGAACAAGTGACAGAGAAAGAGAGAAGGAATCAGAAGCATCAGCATCTTTTATAACCTCATTTTGGAAATGGCACACCATTCCTTTGCTGTATTCTGTTGGTCACACAAACCAATCTTGATGCAATTTGGGAGAGAACAAAACCAGGATATGAATATGAGGAGGTGGGGATCATCGGAGCCATCTGAGACCCTGCCTCCAACATATGGGTAATTTAAAAAAAAAAAAAAACATATGGGTAATTTTTAAAGCTTAGGGAAAAACAAGCAAACTTGAAAAACGAATGGACAGAATAGACCCACACATCCTCATTTATGACAAAGCTCCATGCAGTGTAGTAGGGACAGGATGGTCTTTTTAATAAATGAATCTGGGCCAATAGGATATCTAAAGGAAGGAAGGAACTTGACCCCTACTTCACACAAAACAAGTTAATTCCAGGTAGATTGTAATTTTAAATGTTAAAAGTAAAACAATAAGCCTTCTAGAAGATAACACAGAAAAATACCTTCATGACCTTGGAGTAGACCAAAAGAAAAGAAAAGAGAAAGAGAAAGGAAAGAGTGAAAGAAAGAAAGATTTGTATAAATCCGTAAGGAAAAGACAGTCCAGGGGCACCTGGGTGGCTCGGTCGTTAAGCGTCTGCCTTCAGCTCAGGTCATGATCCCAGGGTCCTGGGATCGAGCCCCGTGTTGAGCTCCCTGCTCCACGGGAAGCTTGCTTCTCCCTCTCCCACTCCCCCTGCTTGTGTTCCCTTTCTCGCCGTCTCTCTCTGTCAAATAAATAAATAAAACCTTTAGAAAAAATACATCCAATGGGAAATGAGCCAATGAACTGGAATAAGCAATTCCAAAAAATGGATACTCAAATAATCAATAAGCATTAAAAAATATTGCAAAAACTTGTTTTTAATAATTTATTAAAACAAAGGCTTGTAAAAGTTTTATACATGTGTGAGGACACTGTGTAATATGTAGGTGTGCATGCGTCTTCTTGGAATATCAAATCAGGGGTTTTTAAAAAGATTTTATTTATTTATTTGACAGAGAGAGAGCACAAGCAGGGAGAAGGGGAGAAGCAGACTCCCCACAGAGCAGGGAGCCCAATGCAGGGCTCAATTCCAGGACCAGGAGATCATGACCTGAGCCCAAGGCAGACGCTGAACCCACTGAGCCACCCAGGTGCCCTTCAAATCAGTTTTACAGGAGAGCTTAGAGTGTTCTATATGTCTCATAGAAAGTAGCTTTCATTCTGGATTCTGTAATTGATTAGATTTTCTCCACAATCATTGAAATCCTTTTTTGTTTTTCCTGGATGTTATATTTTACCCCAGACATTTTCCCTTTCTAATTTGACCCTCTCTTGTTTCAGCTGTTAGCTGTGTTCCCCAGCTGTTAGGAATTCACCAAGTATCCACCAGTCTACAGAATCTGAACTGAAACCAAACTTCTCTAGTTTAAAAAATAGGAACAGTGAGAATGGGCAGATTGGGAGGGAAAGAAAAGCTAAGGGAAGGAAAGTCTGAGGGTGGAATTTGCAGGCTTGGAATCTGGGAGATAGCGCTGGTGAGTCACCCGGTGCCTGAGTTGCCCCGGGGGGCAAAATGCAAAATGGGTCCTTAGCCAGGATCAGCCCACCATCCGTACCCGCTCTGTTCCAGGCATCTGAGCCCTGTGAAAAGAAGATAGCCTGTCCCAAAGAGGGGCCCCAAACCTGGCCCCCACAAATTTCATGACATAGATCTCCTGTGTCCAACCACGTTAGGAGCTTCTTGTTGCCTTTGATAATAGGCAGACCGGCAGCCCTTGGGGGATTAGGGAGGATTCCGACAAGAAATGTATATTGCTGTGTTTATTACATACAGAATGACTACCTAGAGAACACAAATTAGTAATTGTCATAAAAACCCATAACTAGAACTAGGATAAATGAGACCAAACAGGATGAAAACATTGCCAAACTGAAAAAGAGGATACACATTTCAAGAGTTTGTTGTAATGTGTGAATAAAGTCAATGAAGTTGCTGCAGAAGGCAGCTATGAATTTGAGGTCAGGATGTCTAAACCTTTCACAGATGTGAGTTTATGGAAGTATTGAATGTAGCAAAATGTATCTGCCCTAACCAGCAATTGGGAAAAACTGGAACTCAGCATGTGCAAAACAGGACTGGAAAAATGAGAGGAATGGTTTGTTGGGGTTGCCAAAGAAGCCCCCAGTAAATTGTACTTTTTTTTCCCCACCTATGTTCTAAACAAGGTGAGAAACAAAATAAAGATTAAAGATGGAGGCCAGGGATGCCTGGGTGCCTCAGTTGGTTAAGAATCTGCCTTCAGCTCGGGTCACAATCCCAGGATCCTGGGATCAAGCCCTACATCGGGCTCTTGCTCTGCGGGGAGCCTGCTTCTCCCTCTCTCTCTGCCCGCCGCTCCCCCTGTTTGTGCTCTCTCTCTCTGTGTCAAATAAATAAATAAAATATTAAAAAAAATAAAATCATCAGTGGTGTGTTCTATTGATAAGTGCACAGGTATGAACAGTACCCTCTAGGTAGCTCTATTAATAAAGTCAATGAAAATTTAGATGGGATCAAAGAATTCTTCTTGGTCATGGCAGCTGTCACAAGAAAAGATTTGGTTTTACATCCTGTGCAGTATCAGCCTACATTGGTAAAATTCACTGTGTGACCTCTGATGGTGTCCTTGTAGAGGGGCAATGTGAATGTCAGACTTGCTTCAAATCTTAGTCTGTGGTGGGAATATGGTCTATGTTCATGGAACATACAAATGGAGGGTATTGAACTGCGTTAGAACACAGCAACAAAAGCATAATATACCAGTATTGGAATCTAATTTTACAAGTTTCTTGGGAGTAGTTACCCTAAATATAAAAACAGGAACCTACATTGTACATAGTTGTTTTCCATTATGAAACAGAATCTAACTAATTTCACTTAGAGGATTCAGTGGAGTGGCACAATAGCCTTGTAGAGTCTCTTCTCACCCCTAGAGAATGTCATTCTATAGGCTGGGTTCCCATAGCACTAGGAATTCATGCTTATATTAGTTAGGACTCTGACTTGCAAGTATTTGAGCTGGTTATGCAAGCAGGAATACATTATTAGGATCCAGGGGTCTCACAGAATCCAAAGACAGATGTGCAAATAGGTCTCAAAAAGGAACTGTGGCCCACAGCTGTGTGGTCACAGAGCCCAGAGTACCCCCTCACTGCCTCAGCTCTTGGTTTCTCTCTGACGGTCCCACCATTCCTTTTTCTTGGCAAACTACCTTTCTCTGCTACTTAGCCATTCAATGGGCAGAAGATGGCTTCCATTCCACTCAAGTTGTTATGGTTGACCCACATGGAGGAAACCCACTAATTCATTCTCTCAACATTTCTCTTTCCTTCCCTCCCACCCTTCTGCCTCTTCCCCCTTCTAAGTTCCTAGGAGAAAAATATGATTGGTCTAGATTAGATCAGGTGTTCCCCTTATGGCAGGCAGGATCATGCAGGAGAAATAGCTCCCACTCTCCACACCAACCCCACCACCACCAATTTAGAAGGACTGGGCTCACAATCTATTAGGTGTCTTCTGAAACATGGTGTGGTGAGTTTGTGGGATTCTTCTGGCAAAACACACACACACACATACACACCCCACATCTTCATGGCAAAACATTGAATCTTACTCCCTTTTCTACTTTCTGTTCCTAGCTCAGTGGCCTAGATGTTAGTGAAAAGAATACATGTAGTAAACCAACTGTGTATTTGTTATATGATTGACTGTAAAAATTTGCAGGCCCTCCTTCCAGGGCAAAACACACACATATGAGTACATATGTACACACACATACATACACACATGCATGCACACACAGACTGAATGAGTTATGTCCCTCAGGATTCAATCAGAAGATATTAGTTCTGGATACTTCAGCCAGAAACAGATTTCAGTGGAAACGGATAACTGACAGAATCAAGGAGAAATCCAAATATTCAGGCAAAGGAGGGACAGGAACTGGGGCTATTCTCAGGTTCTGAGTCAGCAGGAATGAATTGATGGTCTCCTCAAGTTGCTGGCACACCGTTTTGTGGCCCTTAGCTCAAGATTCAGATCCCAGGGAGAAGACATCTAACTGGCCTAGCTCTGGCCAAATGGCCTCCTGCCTGCTCACCCCAGCACCATGACCAATAGACCCAGATGGCATCCACTGGGACAAGGGTAAGGGTCCCCACAGCAATATTGGGAAGAGGAATACAGTCCCAATAGACAAAGTCAACAGAGGTCACTGCAAGAGCCTTTTGGACTATCAGGGCAGTTTTGCCTCTGTTGAGGTACAAATGGAAAATGAGCTGGCTCTTGTCCAGTCCATTCATTTTGCCTGCCAAAATGTCTCTGAGAGTCCTGCTCCCGCCTTGGCACCTAGCTGGGACTCCATCCAGGAATGTCCCCAGACTATGCTTCCTGTTATCCAATATTCTTAAATAGAGTAGATCTGGATAGGAGTCTGGACCAATACAGCTCTGGTCGAGTTTGACTCATCCCTAAACATTTGGGGCACCTTCTAAATCATGAAAACCAAAAAGAAAAGCAATGAGGGGAAGAAGGGGGTCCTTTCCCTGGGGCAGCAGGGGAAAACTTGAGCTGGTATTTAGTTAAAGCTTTAGTTAACTTAAACTGTTATTCAGGGTGTTTCATTTTGTCAAATGTTTTCCCTGCATCTATTGATATGATCATATGATTTTTCTTCTTTGGCCTGTTGGTATGACAGGTTGATTGTTAATTGCTTTTTGAATATTTAATTAACCTCGCATACCTAGAATAAATCCCACCTGGCTGTGGTATATGAAAATAAATAAATAAATACATAAATAAATAAACTGTTATTCAAACTGAAGGATTGGGAGTAAATCCTCAAAAGTGTATGGAACTAGCAGATGCCCTTGAGAGCCTCTCCAGTCTTCTAGATTTGGAGTTTTTCAGCCAGGGGATTTTATCTCAAAGGTTGGGAAGCTGAAGTCCACACAGTATGAATTTCCAGATCGTGGATTATTGGCCAGCAGTATACAATGACGCATGTGGTTGCCTCAGCCACCGTGTGCCCGTCCTGTCCACGTCTGTTCTAGAACATGGAATACAGTGCCTGAGAAAAGCTCCATCTCAATTTGAAATCAGACCTCTTCCAGGCAACTTGAGTGCAGAATCCCCCCCTTTTTTTAAGATTTTATTTATTTATTTGAGAGAGAGAATGAGAGAGAGAGAGCATGAGAGGGGGGAGGGTCAGAGGGAGAAGCAGACTCCCCGCTGAGCAGGGAGCCTGATGTGGGGCTCCATCCCAGGACTCCAGGATCATGACCTGAGCCGAAGGCAGTCGCTTAACCAACTGAGCCACCCAGGCGCCCCGGAATCCCTTTTATTTAAAAAAAAATCTTGCCTCAGGGTGCCTGCGTGGCTCAGTGGGTTAAGCGTCCAATTCTTGATTTTGGCTCAGGTCATGATCTCAGGGTTGTGAGATCAAGCCCCGCACTGGGCTCTGTGCTGGGCATGGAGCCTGCTTAAGATTTCTCTCTCCCTCTCTCCCTCTGCACCACCACCCTGTCTCTCTCTAAAATAAAAAATAAAAAATAAAAAATAAAAAATAAATTGCCTCCGTGGAGTCTTTCCAAAACATTCAATCTAGTTTGCATAGAGACTCTCTTTGTTTTCTCACTCATATTTCCCTAATGTTCAAGTAAATCACTTCCATTATAAGGGGAAGAAACAGGTCTGGTGACAAATACAACGGAGCTCTGGCATCCTTGACCCTCACCTGAGGGGGCCAGAGTCTCTTGGAAAGGAGCTCCCAGCTGTGATGAGCTTCCTGCCTTTACACAGAAATACTGACAAGAGTTGATTCCAATTGTTAGGTTTATGGGAAATTTTTTTAGGCACTATTTTATAGTTTCTAAAATTTTTGTGGGCTTATATTACTTCTTATAATCAAAGAAATATAGGTTTTTAAAGGCTTATTTATACATTATTCACCCCGTATATATTTTTAAAATTTTTTATTGTTATGTTAATCACCATACATTACATCATTAGTTTTTGATGTAGTGTTCCATGATTCATTGTTTGTGTATAACACCCAGTGCTCCATGCAGTACATGCCCTCCTTAATACCCATCACCAGGCTAACCCATCGTCCTACCCTCCTCCCCCCCATATATTTTTGATATTTGTTAGGAATATAATAGAGATCACTTTCAAGGATTTTGTGGATAAAAGAGACTTTAAAAAGTGAAAAAATCTATTTTTTGATAATGGTAAATAGAAGAGAGTTTTTATAGATTTGTGGAGTACCATTAAGGTTTGCTCTACAAGCAAGTCTCTCTATATAAATGGTAATTGAGGTGAAAGCCAACCATTATAAAACCCCCTTAAATGGGCCAATTAAGATAGTATTTTTAAAAGTTACCTTACATAGCATCATATATATATTTTTAAAGATTTATTTATTTATTTTACAGAGAGAGGTGGGGGGGGAGAGCTCTTGAGCAGGGGCAGAGGGAGAGGGAGAATCTCCAGCAGACTCCTCACTGAGTACAGAGATCCATGCAGGGCTCAATCCCATGACTCTGAGATCATGACCTGAGCCCAAACCAAGAGCCTGACACTTAACCAACTAAGCCACCCAGGCGTCCCTATAGCATCACATATTTTTTATTGCCTAATTTTTTTCTACAAAGGTAATGGAATTCATTTCAATAATCACTGTGGGAAGAAAGAATACAATAATCACCCATAACCTTACCCACCTAACTGTTGGCTTTTTTGTTACAAGTTATTTTCCACCCTAGAACTTCAAACCCTTTAAGAAGTCTTGCCCTATTTTTAGCCTCAGAACAGCATTCAGAACAGGCTGGGGAGATGTTCTTGTTCTCATAAGTGAGGCGTGGCATTCATTCCAGACTGCTCTCGGCCAGGGGTTTCTCCAGAGACAAGCTGGCTGTATCAGGTGATGGATACCTAAACCCTGGGGACCATTAGCACATTCCCCAGAGATAAGTCAATTCTCATTTACTAGACTAAGATCACTAAGGGCCACAAGGAAAGACTAAAGTCACTTATTTCTATGATTTTTATTTCCTTGTGTGTGTGTGTCCTTTGTTTCATCTCATCTTTCAGAAATTTTATATTGATTACTTTAAGTTCTTGTATCTGAATAAGATGTAATCATGTGAAATATTTAACCTACCATGTGAGATCCTTTTTGTAATGACCTGAATACCCAGTTAGCTAAAATTTAACATGAATTTTTAAATTGTTTACCTTTCTGTGGAAATACAAAGCAAATGGAAATAGGCCAAGTATCCCCTCACCCAACTCTTTAATTATAAAAAGCTCTGGATTTTTTTTGTTCTAAAACATTTTCTGAAACTATTCTCATACCACAGAATAATTATTTTCATTGGGATAACTTTCTGGTACTTTAGTATGTTTTAGTCCAGAGAAATTGAAGGGTAGAATCCAAACAAAACCTTGTTTACTTTTTCCACACTTCAGGAACCAGAGTAAATTCAGTCCAAAGAACCCTAGGGGGAAAGGGGAAAAAAAGGAAAAGAAAAAAAGGGTATTCATTGTGCACAATTGAAATTAGCAAAGAAGGCTTTATTTACCCTGGACATTATCATCCTAATTAAAAAGGGTAAAGCAATACATCCATAATGATAGAAAATTGTCCTTGAGAGCACTATTAATGAGATTTGATAATCAAATGCTTGTGTGGGGGCATTTAGATGCTAAAAGAGTCAAATTCTTTGAGCTGCCCAATTTTTGCAGAAGGAGCATTACTTTGGGGCAGAGTACATTTTTCTTGGCATCCACCTTGACAATGCCTTGCCTGGATTCAAAATGATACTGTTTTTTTTCTGGAGTGCTTGTCTCTTGTTTAGATTGGCTTCAGGGAGAAAGTCTGGCTGCGTTTCCCTGCTCTGGGTTAGCTGGTCAGTCCCTCTGTCCAGGTGGGCAGTGGGCCAGTCAGCTTGCCTCTGTTTGCTGTTTCACCTGCCATCCCTTCTTCTCACCTATTGGCTCCTAGTGTGGGACGCTGCTATTGGGCTCTGGTTTTCTACCTCAGTGAGCATTCAACAGTCTGTTTTGATGCCGTGCTTTTAGAACCAGGTTTAACAAAGCAAGGGGTAAAATTGCCTACCTGAGAAGTCAAGAAAAATAAGTGCCATTCAAGCATCCGCGGGGAGGTTGTGGCTACTATTATGGCTTTAAATCAAGGCAGGTCTTCTCCCTTCCATGCTCTGTTAGACCATACGCAATTGTGGCTCCTTAACCATTTTTGATTCTAAAACTGTCAATTATATGTGATCAGCTTAATAGTTGAACTCCGTGGAGCACCAAGAGGTGAATTATGGCAAAGGAGGAGAGAACTGACATTTACAAAGTTACACTATGTGCTAGACAAGATAATTCACTCATACCTGAGATTACCCCCAGAATACAAGCTACATAAGGGCAAGGAGCATGCTCACCTTGCTCACAGTTGCATCCCTAGTTTCAGCACAATGTATGGTTCAAGAGATACTCACTAGGAAGTGGCATAAAATACACTAGGATATCAATAACATGTGAATGTGAGCCCTCAGATAGGTAGATAGATATGAAAAGTGATCAGAAAGGTGCCTGGCATATGAAGCAGCTCAATAAACATTAGGATGGAGAGATTGAGACTCGGGGAGATGAAATAATGTGCCCAAAGTTAAAAATGCTCAAAAGCAGTGAAGGCAAATTGGAGTCTACTTGGTGAAATCCCAAACCCACATTATTTCCATTGTGCTCATACAGTTGTATTTCACATAAGTTTCAATCTTGGTAGCTCTTTCTGTTCTGCTCCCCACAATCTTCCAGCCTCCATTCCCAATTCTTAATCATGTTACCAGTGAGGTCTCTGGAGCCAGAGGAAAGGGCAAAGACAAGAGGACTTACCTCGGTTGCATCCCCCCTTGTCCCCTACTCAGCTTCCCTACCAGCCCCTGAGAACCTGCTGATGGCTGAGAGCCGGCAGACCAGACTGCCATCTTGGCAGATGTACGATTCTGCACCCCGCTCTGCCTCCCATTTCCGGGGGAAATCATAATAAGAATAAAGAGGAGGACACTGAGGATGAGGAGGACTTACCAAGGCCCCTTCTATGTACCAGCTGCCGCTCTAAGCTCTTGGCTTGCATTATTTCGTGTACTGCTCACAAAATCCCAGGATCACTCTCATTTTACAAACTGAAGTCCCTTACACAAAGCCATACACAGTACATTTTAACTTGGCTCTATCTTATTCCAGAGCCCAAGCTTTTAACCTGTATGACCTAAGCTGGAACAGACATGTCCCCATCTTATCAAGAAGAAGCATGAGAAGAGCTAGAGAAAGGGAAGATTGGAATATCAGAAGACAGGCTATTCTGTATCCTTTCTTCTGGTCACAAAAGGCCATCAAGGTTGCAATTGCCCCGAAATTCCCACACTCGTGGTAAGGCCATCTGGGGGCTCAGTCAGGGGCAACTGCTCTGTCGTTAGGAACAAGGAGAGCATGGGGGGAAGATGCTGTCCTCAGTAAAACCACCCTTCAGGACAGGAGGCAAGAGAATTGGAGGAAGATAACAATGGACCGGGCGCCTGGGTGGCTCAGTTGGTTAAATGTCTGCCTTCCGCTCAGGTCATGATCTCAGGGTCCTGGGATCGAGTTCTGCATCAGGCTCCCTGCTCAGTGGGGAGTCTGCTTCTCCCTCTGCCTCTGCCTCTCTCTGTCTCTCATGAATAAATAAATAAAATCTTAAAAAAAAAAAGATAACGATGGACAGAAAGGAGAAAATGGCACTCTACCTAGTATAGAGAACAAGAGTGAAGATCCCAGAGCCCAGTACACTTAGACTTGAAACCTGGCTCCACCACGGGCTTACAGTGTGACCTTGGAAAACTTATCTCCCCTCTCTGAACCTTATTTTCTTTATCTGTATAAAAGAGAACTAATAATGCTGACCTCACTGGGTAGTTACAGGATTTAAAATGAGAGTGTTGTAAAGCACCTAACATACTTTAAAATTTAATAAATAGCGATTCTCCTCCCTCCTTCTAGGGATTAGAGAAAGCAAATTCACTTTGGTTAAATGCATATAAAAAGGTTTCAGACAGCTTCTCAACAATGAGGATCTTTGTCGGTGAATATGCAAACCAAAAATAAAGAGGGTTAAGAAATCTTGGCCAGCAGTATCCCTATCTCTCCTTATGATCAGCCTCATCATGAAGGCTTTCCTCCTCAGAAAAAAAGCAGAGGCTCCTGTTTGAGACACTCTGTCTCTGGTGGGGGTGAACCCCCTCCTTCCCTGACTCCAGCCCATGCTGCGCACCAAAGGATCTTGGAGTGGAAAGCCCTCCCTCCCGGTGCTCCTTTTGTCATTAGCATATGGGCCAGAACTTAAAAGGAAAGATGAGGGGGTGGGGAATTGAGGGTGTTGCAGCTCAGTCCTTCCTCATGCTATGACATGTGCAAAAGAGAGGACAACTCATAAAAATTCGCAGGTTTTGGAATTTGAAGCAAGACCACTAGCGTGCTACTGTGACCATTTAATGACATCGTCTGTCTTCAGTATCTGCTCACAGGTAAATTGGTCACAGATAGAACTCGCTGAGACATTCAATGCATTTAGCACACACTTTGTATTTCATTGACAAACATAAGAAACAATTTCAGCTATTTTTCCATTTGTAGTTGTTTTCTTTGGACCCTGATGCTTTGGTCACTGTTCATCACTGCTGCTCATCAGAGAGCTTTTATTAACTCAGTCTTCGTGTTAATTCTGCCTTAGAAAGGATTTCAAGGTGCTGCCTTGGGTGCATTAGGTATGGGGGTCAGCCTGTGCCTCTCCTTTTTGTACAATGCTGTAGGAAGCTGGGAAAGACCTGCACTGCATGGCCCAATATTGCATGCTCCGCTTTCCCTCTCATGTAACCCAAGGCAAACATCTCAAATGGATCCTTTAACCCCACTCCCCACTTTCCTTCACCTCTGTTTGATCTCAGGCTTAAAAAAAAGGACTCAAACTGACAAAATGCAGTTTTATATAACTAGACCTATAAACACCATAGGGATGGTCTTTAGCATTGTGCAGGATAAAAAAGGAAAAGCAAAGTGATTCAAATGACTGTTTAAGTAGTTCAGGAGGGCTGTGGGGGGCAGGCTGGAGAGATGGCATTCTATTAACTTCCCACTTCTCCACTCTGGTCCTGTACATTAGCACTTGCCCTGTGGGCAAGCGGGCTAATTTTTTTCTGTTGGGAGAGACTGCCTGTCCTTCCTCTGGCCCACACTTTTTTTTTGTTTTGTTTTAATAACTGAGTATCTTTAGATTTTAGCCTGATTTTAGCTTTGATGCCAGATGGTTAGTCTGGGACCCTCAGGCCTTTGCATGCCAAGACAGGGAAAGGCCAAAGCTGAGATATGTGTGGCTATCAGGTAGGTCTGCTGATGCCTTTCTGGATTAGACAGACACAAGCCAGTTTACTTCCAAAAGCTTGTGTTTGCTCCAGCACGTACCTTCTTTAACTTAATGTCCTGTTTATATGGAAGACAGTGGTTGCACGCTATGTGAGTGGGTCTTAATTCACAGAAAGAATTCAAGACACCAACAGCCATCCTGACTTTGCTTTTCTAGGACGCCCCAAACCTGTTCCACCCTCACCAGGTGAGTTTTTAACTAAACAGAGCTTTGGTGTGGCCAAGCAGCAAGAATATATCAAATACTGGCAAATCGAGTGATTTTCAACCTTCACTATGCATGGCATTCCCCTGGGTGATTAAAAAATGTATATACAGTTGTCCCAGCTCTGCCCCAGAGATTCTGATTCAATGGGCCTAGGCATAAGTACTTTTTAAAACCTCTTCAGGTGATTTTAATGAGCAGCCGGGGTCTAGAATCCTTGGGCAAGGCTCTCTCCTTTCCCAGAAAGATCCAGAATTATTTAGAAGGATCTATCAAATAGACTTGTGGTTTGGTGGTCTCTAACTACTGAAACTAGAGCTATATGATTGTGCCTTATGTAATTATCTCTTCTATCATTAACACTAGTGAATGCTCTAGACTTGTCTTTTCAACTGTAAGACAGAGGCTTTGTTTATATGATTCCAAATAGTACTTGGTAGAGCCAAATCTTAAAGCTGACTCCCTCAAAAGGCTGGTTATGTGGCATGGTTTCCAAAAAAAAGACTTAATGGAGCCCAGCCTCTTGTGACCTTGGGCAGATTTCTTAACTACTCTGCCTCAGTTTTCTTATCTATAAAATGGGGTCAATAATAGCACCTATATCAGAATTTTTGAGATTAAATGACTTAATCCACAGAAAGTACTTTGAACATGATTTGGCGATAGCAAGTACTCAGTAAATATCTGTTGTTTTTATGACTATAAGACACCTTCCTTTGACCCAGGTTCATTTGACTGCAACTAAAATCCTCTCCCTGCCTTCAGGTTCTACTCTCTCATTAGCTGAATTAAATTCATATCAAGGAGAAGAGCAAGCTCAGCTGATATTGTGAAGGCATGTCTGTCGCTGGAATGCTCTGAGAAAATATTACTTAAAAGGGGCAAAGTCTAAATGTTTGAGAGTGGTCATTGCCCTTATATGGGATAATATGGGCTGCCATAAAATGCTTGCTCGATAGGGAGACCAACTTAGGGACTCCCATCAGAGCAGCATCCGAGATTTTGATTTTGTTCTTGGAAGTAATTCTAGGCTCATCTTTCCTCAGAAAAGAATCAAGCATTCTCTCGGAAATCACATGGAGTAGGGTCATTGCAGCTTTTGCCCTGCCCCCCCCCCATCCTGGGGCAGTGTTTCTGAAGTACAATGAGAGATGCAGGGAATGTTCTGGGGATTCTGCTGCCCCCAAATAGACCATAGTCTCTAATACAGTGCACACCCTGGTTCCTCCACTGTCCAACTTTTTCCTGTCCAGGATTATAATCCCAAAAGAGTCAATATGACCCTGAAAGAGAACAGCTATTTATTCAAGCATGATTTAAATTCTCTCTTACCACATCTAATATGGCCTTGGATCGTTCTTAAGCAACCAGAGAAAATAGGTCCAATGCTTAGAAGAGTAATCCCTTCTTCAAATGAATCAAATTAGGACATTTGTTGACTTCTGCAGAAGACCAAGTAGGAGGCAGTGATTTGACTTACTCAAGGATATTTCTCAACTTACATCATGGCAAAGTTCTCTTCATTGGTTTTCCTATTGCCTTTCAAATATGAATTGACATACAAGCACTTGATTTGGTGTGAGAAATTAGATAAGGGGGTAGAGTGTCAGAAGCCCCAGGTGGGGATCAGGACATTTGATTTCCAGTCTGGCCTCTGACTTGGCCGCACCACCAGCTCTTAAAAGTTCAGCCTCTTGGGCCATTGTAAAGGATGAGCAGGGGTCTGAGGGCCCTAGCCATAGTAAAAAGTCTGTTTAAATCCCTGTTTATAGGTGAGTTTTAGTCAGTCTAGCTAAAGATTTGTCTCTTTTGTTGTTCTTTTCAAAGAACCAGCTTTTGGTTTCATTGATTTTTTTCCTATGGTTTTTCTAGGCTCTATTTTATTGAGTTTCCACTTAATTTAATTTAGAGAAGCCTGTGCCTTTATTGGTGGAACAGGCTCCTTGAGAGGGATGAAGCAGGAGGAGTGGGTGGTCTTGATGCCAGGCCTGCCCTGTTTCAGGTGATGGAGAACTTGTCCAGGTAGTGGCCAATCATCTTGGACTTGATTTCCACCTAGTTTAAGATATTGCCATTATAGACACCCACCATGCTGCCCACCATCTCTGGCAGGATGGCTCATGTTCCACAAGCACGTCTTAACCACCTCTGGTTTCCCCATGTGAGGAGCCTCCTACTTGGCTTTGGGCAGGCGCTTCAGCAGTGAGTGCTGCTTCCTCTGCAAACCCAGGTTGAGCCTCGCTGCTGCTGGGCACCATATAGCTGTGTCAACTGCTTGTAGGCCATGTCCAGCCACTGATCAAGGTCTACCCCAACAGGTGAGCCCGCGGAAGGTGTGTTGCTGATTCCACTCCACTTCTGCCCTCTTGTCAGCTCTTCCTAAATTTCCACTTTAATCTTTATTATTTCCTTCCTTCTGCTCATTTTTAGGTTTAGTTGGTTCTTCTTTTTCCAGTATCTCAGGGTAGAAGATCAAGTTATTGGTTTGAGATCCTTCTCCTTTCTTAATATAAGCAGTCACAGCTATGACTTTCCCTTTAAGCACTGCTTTAGCTGAATTCTATACATTTTGATATGTGTTCATTTCATTCACCTCAAACTATCTTCTTCTTCTTTTTTTAAGTTTTACCTATTTAAGTAATCTCTACACCCAAGGTGGGGCTCAAACTCATGACCCCAAGATCAAGAGCCACAGGCTCCTCTGACTGAGCCAGCCAGGGGCCCCACCTCAAAGTATTTTCTGATTTCCTTCAAAGTATTTTGATTTCTGCCTTGATCCATTGGTTATATCAGAGTGTACTGTTTAATTTCCACATATTTGTGAGTTTCCCAATTTTTTTCCCGCTAATGATTTCTAATTTCATTACATCGTGATCAGAAAACATACTTTGTATTATTTCTATCCTTTTTAATTTACTGAGGTTTGTTTTGTGGCTGTTGTAAGAAAACACCATAGATGGTAACTTAAACAATAGAAATTTTTTTTCCTCACAGTTCTAGAAGCTAGGAAGTCCAAGATCAAGGTGCCAGCCCATTTAGCTTTGGTGTGAGCCAAAGGCAGACTACTGCCTTCTTACTGCGTCCTCACATGGTAAAGATGGGGGTGGGGGGTGCGGGGCCAGGAGACAGTGAGCTCTCTGGTGCTTCCTTTTATAAGGACACTTACCCTATCAATCAGTTGAAGTCTACAGTCACCTTTCCAAGAATACTTCAACTGTGTGGAGCATACAGTAGTTCAGCTTCTAAAGATTGTTTATATCTATGAAGCTGTGTAATCACAGCATCCTTATAAAGCAGATAAATGATACTGGTATTATGCTTTTAAAAAATGGACAAGTAGGGCTCTGGAGCACTTAGGAAGCCAGGACCACGGGAATGAGTGCCTGAGCAGGGACAGCAGTCAACGTCTTCTGAGTGCACCCAGTGTTACCTTTCTATCAGACTAAACTGCTTTCCTTACGGACCAGTTAGGAGGTAGCAGATGTCCACATTGTGTGTGTGCGTGCGTGTGTGACAGAGAGGGACAGAGACGGAGAGAAAGTGCACGGGCAGTTGCAATGTTAAATTTCTCTTTATCCTGGAGCCATAGTCAGGTTTAATCATTCTTGGAATTCTGGTACATGAACAGGGTGTAGTTTTGGACTCATTATTTACACAACATCCTCCCCTCCGTCTTGCCTGAGGGAGAAAGGGGCTTTCTCCAGAGCCAGTGGAGACCTCCCCACCTTATCTTTCCTAGCCGCAAGCCCCCAAGCATGCCTGCTGCCTTCTCAGGACTGTCTCGTGAATGTGACCTGGGGTGTCAGACTGACCACTAACAAGGAAGATAAGCTGCACGCAGCTTCTCTCTTCTGTGCTTCCTGCCTTCCCTCATTCTCACCTGGCTGTCAACATAGTAGGCATTCAATCAATATTTATTGATTCGGTTTTGTTGTGAGGTTAGGCTAAGTTGTACCCTAGTTAATGAACTAGTGACTTCAGGGAGAGGCGGGGCTGACAGACACCCTCCCCCCACCCCCCCTGCAAACTCCTGGAGTCTCTCTCCGAGAAGAACGGGAGATGAAGATTGACAAGGGAAATAAGAAGCAGTGCAGCGACAGTGGGGTCCCTGGACTCCAGTCCTGCTGCCGAGGCTCAGCACGTCTTCTGGGAGCCACAGTCTCCGTGTCCCTGCCTGTTACCTGTGGGTGCTCATCCTCACAGCCTGTAGGGTTTACTTCTGCTTTAACATTTTTCTCTGTGAAAGAGTTCATGCCTTTGCTTACTTGCTTTCATACTCACACTCTGATTCAATACATTAATGGAGTACCTACCAAGTGCCAGGCACTAAGCAGACCAGAGGGTGAGAGACGGGGATGGGAACACAGAGATAAAAAATGAATCACTGCAGCCCTTGAACCCATCTTGCTGGCCGGAGGGAAAGAATGGGAGACATCCGTGTGGAAAACAAATACTGGGCAGGATTAGACTGATAGCTCTTGGGGTAACTCCCACACGCCTGCCTGTCCAGATGACCCTGGCCTCAGGAACGTGGGGAACCGAGGCAAAGCCAAGGGGTAGCTGGGAGGTGGGAGGGCTCAGTGGGATTCTCCTGAGTATTTAATCACATTTGAGGAGTGATAGATCATCTCTCACTGGCCACTGATGATAACTGGAAAATAATGGACATGATGGCTGTGTGTCTAGTTATCTTGGGGGGAGTCCAGAACCCACATGGAGGCGTTTGGGCCATAGTCTGTGTCCACCAAAGAGGCTACCAGCGTTCTCTGACACCAGTTGTTCTGAAGAGCAGTTGTTTCTCAGAAAGCAGCAGAACTCAAGCCGGCCGAGAAAGAGGCCCGTGGGTCTTCTAGGACCATCGCCCTGGAATAGTCTCAGTGGACCTGACCTGCAGTTGAGCGCGTGGCATCACCCCAACTCAGCTCAGCTCAGCTGCACACCTGGTGTTCCCAGGGCCCACAGGCCAAACCTTGCTGCCACGGTGTCCACGTTGGGGCTGTTGGATGACAGCGCTCCAGTAGTACATCCTCGTTACCTGTCTTCACAGGGGGCCAAAGAGGTAGAAGTCCCACCTAGATCCGTGCACACAACCCAAAAGAGAGGCAATGTGGGTGTAATTAAAATTCCACAATGGCAGTAAAAATGACAACACAACTGAATCGATTGCTTATTGTGTGCCAGGCACTGCGTTTAGTGCTTTATATACATTCTCTTACTTGGTTTTCAATCCGCTGAGGTAGGTACTATCATTGTCCTCATTTCTAGTGATGGGGAAAGCAGGGCTTGGAGAATTTAAGCAAACAGCACAATAATTAAAATCCAGACAGGGTAACTCCTGACGACTCAATCTTAACCATTACCCGGTATTGCATTTCTGATGTGTCTCACCATCCATGAAAATTAAGCACCAGAACACACACACTTGGAACAGCTTTCTTCTCCTGTGGCTTGAGGTTAGATCTGAGTTTTTTGTGTTTCTGAAACATTTTTGTCAGGTGCGTGTTTTTAATGTTGTAAGCTACCTCAAATCCTTGATGGAAGTAGGCACATCTTAAAGCTCAATTAAACAAAAAGGCAGAAGAACACACACAGAGATCATGGAAATCGGCTCCAACCTCCGTCTGGTTATAACTGCTTTGGGGTGGGGGCTGGGGGCGCTGTGTGCGTGGCTGCCAGACAGAAGGTTGTTTGAACTTGGCTGGCTATGAGAGCCAACAGAGTGAACTTGAAGAGAAAGATAAACATACAACAACTGTTCAAAGCTTCAGGTGTTATGATTGCTAATTGAGAAAGGCTCTAAATAATACCTGCTGGTGTGTAGGAATTTCACTCCTGGGGATTAGTGGCTCAGGTAACGCTGGGATTCTGTTCCTTCAGATGCCCCCTTAAAGAAAATTAAAGAGGTGTCCTAGTCAATCAGGAGCACGTATGCCTCAGAGTAACCCACAAATAGCACCTTTATTTCTGAACCTTTTCAGTTGTACCCTTCATACACACAGTCTCTCTCTCACACACACACAAACACAATGTTTCTCACACACACACACACACAGACTCACCACACACAACTCACAGTCACACACATGTGCCCTCAGACACACGCAGGAACACATGCAGGAACCAGTCTTATGCACACTGGCTCTCCAACATATCCATGTGCAGAACACACACCAGCTCCCAGAACACTCATCCATTCACACGCACTTTCTCACACACACACACACACACACATTCCTACACACACACACACTCACACTCTCTCTCTCTCTCTCACCTGCACAACATACTTCTGGCAAAGCTGCTGCAGCTGTACGAACCTGCCCAATTTCCTTTCTGGGCCAGCCCAGTCAGCATTTTCCCAGGCCCAGGCTCACGTTAGCCACCCTGCTGTCTTCCTCAGAGCCTGGTCACACTGTCCTCGACTCCATGTCACGCATGTGTGAGGGACCGGAGGCTGCTGAAGCAGGCGAGGGTGTGTCGAGCGAGTGGCAGTTGGGGTGGAAGCCGGGAACCCCTCAGCTGACCTCACAGAGACCACCCAGCATCACAGCCCCATTCCGGCTTCTTCCTCTTCCAAACACGGCTTGGTGTGGTAGACTGGGCTTTGGGAAACATATGGCCTGGGTCAAATCACAGTTCTGAGGCCTTGGGCAAGCTCTGTAGACTTCTGAGTCTCGACTTCCTCAGCTGTAAAATGGGGTTAGTATGTCACCGAGTTGTGCAGAGTATCAAATCCCATGCCTGGTATGAACATGCTGTCCCAGTGGGGGCTATTAGCAGTGACTCTTTGGCTGATAAGTTGTAAAATGTCTCTCCTACTCACTCCTGACTCACACTGGCAAATTTCCTGCCAAATGAGTCAGCTTTATGTCAACATTACTTCAAAAATTTAAAAAAACCAAAAGAGGCGCCAATATACCGCACAGATTACCATCACAAGAAAGCATCTTTGTGCTGTTTCTAATAAATGAATGTATGAAGAGAAAACACTTTTAAAACCTTCGTTTTCATGTGTAAAAATTTCAAGCGTAAGTTTACATTTCAAGTGACACAGGCCTCCAACTTCATGTGTAATTTTGAAGGCCAAGAAACAATACCCTCTCTCCTCCCAGTCTGCTTGCTTCTTCCCGGAAGTATTTAATGGTGTTAATTAAGTACTAATTTTTTTAAAGATTTTATTCATTTACTGGAGAGAGAGAGAGAGTACAAGGGTGGGGGGGTCAGAAGGAGAAGCAGACTCCCCGCTGATCAGGGAGCCCTATGCGGGGCTCGATCCCAGGACCCTGGGATCATGACCTGAGCTGAAGGCAGCCGCTTAACCGACTGAGCCACCCAGGCACCCCTTAAGTACTAATTTTGATAAGAAAAATGTGAAATACCACAGTTTCCCCAGGAGGGGAAGGAGGGGAAAATAGCAGAGAGAGGGAAGCTGCAGATGCTGAATATAAAATATCTCTTTGCACTATTTTTCTGAACATGGTGCCATTAAATACCTTCCCAATGGTGAGGGTGGTTGTAAATACCATTCCTTCGGCCCCTGCTATGTCTCAGGCACTACTCAGCATCTAACATCCTTTGTCTTTCTTCTGCCTGGTGGTTCTGACCACAACTGCAGTGATGTCAATATTGTTATAGTCCATTTAATGCTGATCTCTCTCACTAGAGCACAAGCTCCAGGAGGGGATGGGCCGGCCCGTGCTGATCCCTGTTTCAGTGCTCATGTGTAGTGTGGTGTCCGGCACACGGCGAAGCTTAGTAAATGCTCACCGAATGAATGGATGAGCCATAGTCCTTGCAGCAAAGTAGCAAGTTAGGCATAATTATCTCCATTTTACAGATAAGGAAATGAACACTTAGAAAAGTTAAGTAGCTTTCCAAGGAGATACTACTTTGTGTGCTGGGAACCCAACCAAATTCTGTTGATTCCAAAACACATTTGCTCTCTTGGCTACTAATATGACTATTTAAATGAGAGCCTCCTCTAAATTGCCTTGGTTTGTGTAAACCCTGAAGAGTATTTGATAATAAATATTTTCCTGGCTTTAGCTCCTTTAGCTGGTCCTTCATCTCCCTGATGGATTATGGTCTTACTTTTAGCTACTCAACTCACTTACTCTTTCCTATCTTACTCTGTGCTGCTTTTGTTGTCAGCCCCTTTCTTTCTGCTCTGAGCAGAGGGCCCATCCCAAGACAACCCTCATTTAATCCTCCAGGGGTCTTTCTTAGTTCTAGTCCCTTCCTCTGCCCCAGGAACCTCAGCCAGGAAGCAGCTCAGGATACATCTCATCACAGCTCCCCCACATGATTAACAGCCACCCTGACTCCCTGGCTAGAGCCAACAAGAACCTCCTTGTTGCCAAATCCAATAAATACTCCAGTGTTCTCACCCTTCCTGGACTTGCATCTGTATTTGCTACTAGTTCCTGCTCCTCCTGGAAACTACTTGTGTTCCCCACTCTTACCCCTTTTCCTTGGCAAATGGTGATGTTCCAGGGTTCTCATTTCATCCTATGTAATCTCCTGGACTACCTCATCTACTCCCCCGTGGCTTTGAGCACAACATAAAAAGGAGCCTATTTCCCAGGAACTCAATGTTAGTGGGCATGAGGATGATCTGAAGGAGATTGCTCATCATCCTGAATGCTGATTTGTCAGGTCAGGGGAGGGGGCTGCATTCAGATGACTCAGTGCAGGGTGTTCTCAGTTCTCAGACCACGGGATGAAACTCTGTGCCAAACGTTGATATTTCTCAATGTCATGCCCTTCCAAGCTCTCGACTGTGTAGTTGGCTTGATATCTCCTTGGCTTTGGCAGTCATGGCAAGGTGCTGCCCAGATCCCCCTTCAAGGAAGTACTTTCTGCTCCAGCTGCAGGGAATGCTGTCCACATCCAACCTTCATTTGTGCCCCTCTTCCAGAATTGCCTTGGTTGGAAAGACCCTCCTTGTCCAAGGTCACACCAATTCTTGGGCAGCCACATCCAATCACTGATCAGTGTGGGATATAAAGCCTCCACTATCTTGGCCCAACTTGGAACAGCTCCAAAAGGCCATCCTAGTTCTAGGTGAGTTGATGGGCTGGGTTTTCTAATGCTGTGTAACAAAGCATCCCAAAATGTAATGGCTTTAGACAATGGCAACACTTATTTTGCTCATGAATCTGCGGTCTTGGTTTCAGGCTGGAGAAGGAGCAGAGAACATCTCTGCTCCGCTCAGTGCCTGCTGGGGTAGCTTGGAGGTTGGGCCTGGGTGCATTTTTTTTTAAAGATTTTTTTTTTTTAATTTATTTGAGAGAGTGAGAGAGGGAGTAGAGAGGGACAGAAGGAGAGGGAGAGAGAATCCCAAGCAAACTCCCCGCTGAGCGTGGAGCCCAACCCAGGCTCTATCTCACAACCCTGAGATCACAACCTGAGCTGAAAACAAGTCAGCCGCTTAATCGACTGAGCCACCCAGGCGCCCAGGGGCTGGGTGCATTTAAAAACTCTCTCACTCACTCATGTGTCTGGCACCTGGACTAGGCACACTCAAACTGCACAGGGCTAGACTGCTGGCTTCCTCGGGCGTCTCTCTCTACTTCTACATGATCTCTCTACATTCTTTTTCCAACATGGAGCCTTCGGGGAGGCCAAACTTCTTATTGTTAACTCCAGGCTCCTAAAATGCATATGGCAGAGAGGAAGCAAGGCAGACACCGTATTGCCTTTTATAACCTAGCCTCAGAAGTCATGCAGCACCACTCTGGTCAAGCAGTTTAAAAAGTACCCCCAAGTTCAAGAACATGGAGTGTAGACCCCACCTCTTAATAGAGGAGCATCAAGTTCACTCTAAGAAGAACATGTGGGATGGGCCACAAGTAGGTGTGGCCGTCTTTGGGAAATATACTCTGCCACAGCCAAGGCTGTCATTAGGCCTGCCCTGTAGCTCACTCTCTCCCTCTGCCCACTCCCATTTCTTTCCCCTCCTTTCTGTGTTGTGCTCAAGAACATACCCTAAGAAATACCCTGTTCATCAAACTGTGTTTCAGAGCCTATTTCCCAGGAACTCAGCCTGCAACACTAGCCCCCCCAAACCAGCACATTCAAGCAAAATCACCATCTTTCCCTGCCTTGTTCCACTCCATCTTTTCCTCTTCTCTGTGCCTTAACTCAGTGAATGGCTTCACCTCTGTCCAGCGTTGACCCTCTCCCTCAGGCAGTCACCATGTCCTATCTCTCTGGGATATTGTTCACACACGTCCATTTCTCTTCTTTCCCAGGCCTTGTCCAAGCCACCACACCTCACCCCGATCTGCACAATAGTCCCATAACTAGTCCTCTGTGCCTACTCTTGCCTCCCCACAGCCTCAACTGTACTTGTTGCTAGAATGATCTAAGTCTCATATTTGATTATTTTATTCTTTTTATTCTCCAGTACCCATGTGATAATGCCCAGACTTCTTTTTTTTTTAAAGATTTTATTTATTTGTTAGAGAGAGAGAGAGTGTGGGCGAGAGAGAGAGAGTGAGCAAGGGTACAAGCAGGGGGAGCTGCAGGCAGAGGGAGAAGCAGGGTCCCTGCTGAGCAAGGAGCCTGATGCGGGACTCGATCCCAGGGCACTGGGATCATGACCTGAGCCGAAGGCAGATGCTTAACCGACTGAGCCACCCAGGTGTCCCAATGCCCAGACTTCTTAACTTGACCCACAAGTCCTTTTGTAGTCGGACCTCACTTTCCTTTGGAGTACCCATTTCTCACCCCTACCCATCAAACTCACTCACTGTTTCTTTCAGCTCCTTTGTTATCTTATGAGCACAGTAAAATCTCTCTACCCTTTTAGGGATGTCCCTCTTGGTGGACAGCACTTTCCTCCCACACCCCAGACCATCCTATGTATTTGTCTTTCAGGTTTTGATCCAAATTTTAATTCCTCCAGCAAGCTCTCTTAGACTGGGTGAGGGCCCTTGACCTGAGCTCCTGAGGGGCACCTCCCACCATCGCACGGCCACACTTCAAGGAAATCCCATTGTGACCACCTTCCCTGGAGACCATGTCATCTTGGTCACCAATGTAGCCAAGACACTTAGCCCAGTGTATAGCACACAGGTTGCTATATACAACAGAGCAGGTTGTGCACTGGTCAACTCCAAGGCACTCCATTTGCTTAAACTACACTGTGGACACATCCCCTAGAATTATGTAGTACCCACCCTAAGCACACACAGTGGCCCGGCCAAAAGTTTTAATTGTATAATCAAATAAATACATGAATTATGCTATCTTTGGTGCTCTCTGTTAACCATGAGATTAATGTCTGGCAAAAGGAAAATTATCTGATTTCAGTAGTCTCTCTTCCAATGCCAAAGAATGCAACATTCACAACTAGAAAGGAAAAGGCAAAAGCCTAAAGCAGTGGTTCTTAATCCTAGGTATACTTTAGAATTACCTGGGGAGCTCTGGAAAAATACAGATGCCTGGGCCTCACCATAGGCCCATCACAGAAGCTCTGAGGGTGGGGCGCAGCAGTGGGATTTTTTTACTTCTCCCGAGGTGTCTCTCCTGTGCAGCCAAGGTTGAGAGCCTCTGGCCTAAAGAGCATCCAAGCACATCCAAGGAGCTTAAGAAACCCACCCAGCAATCATTAACCTTCCTCTCAAACACCTCATTCAGGAGCCACAGGGCTGGGCACCCAGGGTGAAAATCTTTCTGGGTTAAGTGTCCTTCTCTGGGTTCAGAGATTCAGATTCAGAGATGAGTTTGTCATATTCACCAGTTCACAGTACGCTGTCTTCATTGGTCCATGCAAGGCCCTCTCTCGTTTTATTTCTTTATTCCATTTTACTCCGTTCTCCCTCCAAGTTTCTTACCCTCACCATGGGCAACCATCCAAATACACAGGACGCAGGTACAATATATACTCGAGTTCATATGCCTTCTTATAAAAATGTGTTTTGCTGCTTTCTCTGCCTGTACTTTTTTTATGTATAGGCATTGTGCCTCATTCTGATAGTTAATTGTTCACTCTATCCATGCTGCTCCATCCATGTTTCACTCCATCCAGTCTGTTGGTTCCTGTCTGTGGCAGAGTATTCTAGGCTGTGCTTCCACACGCTTGCCCCGTCCACACCCCCGGCGGTACTCACCCACATGCTTCCAGCCCCCAAACACCACGGCACTGCCAGAGCCATCCTTGTGTGTGTTCCCTTGGGTACCCACGTGTGAATTCATCTGCAGTAAGGACTCCCTCTGGTTTATCAGCTATATATTTTGGGTCGCCTTACTTAACGTGTTTTTGCATAATGGGTATTTTTATACCAATATACCAAAAAGAAAAATCCAAGTGATTTGTGTGATATAATAATAGGGCCCAAACACAATGTGTGAGTGGCTATAAGAAAACAATATAACACATTCCTAAGAAGAGCTGGGAATCTTGGCATCTTGGTAATACTCTATCAGGCTGGATTTCAGTAAAGGAGATGGTCTCCAGCAGGGACCACCGGATCGCTTTAAATGTAACCCCTGTGAAAAGTAAGCATTTCTTGGATTGTTTCAAAATGTCACTGAATAAGACTTCCAACTCCTATGGATGTTAGCTGAACCTCTTACAGGTTCAAAAGGGGCAAAGACTAAATCAAGAAATCAAGTTGTATACATTAAACCTAGCCTCTGTTGACACAACTAGGCAGAATCAGACATTCTATTTAGGAAAGAAAAATGTTGCCAAAACTCTGCTTATTATAATCAACATTATAGACTGAATGGAATGTTTAGAGAAGACCCTTCAACATTTAATTGGCGAACATCCTGAGTGGTAGTAGTCCACTGAAAATCCTCTGTATAATTGCTGTGTTATGTAATGTACTGATATCTCTGAGATTTCCAAACCAAGTATCTGTGTTTCAAAGCAGTTGTTACATTAGCATGTTAGCAGAAGTATTAGGCTAATGCTGAGACTTCTGATGGCTTTTCTGCTTGACCGGAAGCCTCAACAGTTACTGAGCATTTACTCTCTAGCTAATAAGAGAGTGGTGGTTAATATCACAGGCCACTTCCTAGTTCAGTCACTGAGGGCAAGGTGATTCACCTCTCTGTGTCTCAGTTTCCTCACCTGAACAACAGGGGTGGTGTTAGGACATGCTTTTGGGTGGTGGTGGCAGGATTTAAGAGGATAACACGCGTAGGGCACTTTGCAGATAGTAAGACTCATGGTGTCATAGGCCTTGGAAATACTGAGCAAATATCCTTGTGATGATTTATTTGGGCATCCTGGTCAGAGCCGGGATGTTTCAAGTCCAAGTAATTTCTTTAGATCCATTTATTTAATGGGACTGTCCTTCTCTGTCTAATCCCGTAGCACGTGCTCTTCTGCTCTCTGACTCCCTGTGTCCCCAGGCAACTAAACCACACAAACTCTTTCACTCATCCATTGCTGTAGACAGCCTGTAGTTTCATATGCCTTTGTTTTATCTACCAGCTAGATTAAAATTGGAGGGAAGTGAGAGCAAGGCAAACCAAGAAATAGACTCTTAACTACGGAGAACACACTGATGGTTACCGGAGGGGAGGTGGGCAAGGGCATGGCGGAAACAGGTGATGGGGATTAAGAGTACACTTGTGATAAGCACCGGATGATGTATGGAAGGGCTGAATCACTGTACTGTACCCCTGAAACTAATATTACACTGTATGTTAACTAACTGGAATTTAAATAAACACTTAAAAGAAAAAGTAAAAATAGATATTTAAAAAACATAATAAAATTGGAGGGAAGTAATGATGTCTTCTCAGAAAGCCCTTGGCAAGTTCAAGGACACACAATAGGCTGGTAAATGCTTATGTATAAATTTACGAAGTCCTTTTGACTTTGGCTCATGTAAGAATTGTACTTTCTTAATATAGTCTATGAGTGTATTAATGAAACCTGAACAGGGTAGCTTTTCCTTCCCTCTTCCCTAGAGAAGTTAGGCTAGCGTTTTTCTGCAGGCAGCTTTAGCCAGATATTCCATGGTATGGTTCCTTTTCCCCCCAAGCTCCCATCAGGGTCAGCTTTGGACACAGATAGATCTTCAGTCCTATTACTTTTCCAAGGAAGGACTTCCTGTTGAAGTCATTGAGCAGCACAAATCCTGTTTGGTGTGTGTGAGTCCATGTGCATGCGTGTTTTTGTTTGAACACACAAACACTTCCCTTTTACACTGGTGTTTCAGCCTCTCTGTGCTCACATACCATCACAGACCATTATCATTCATTATTATGAAACATGATTATCTTTTACAGGTAGGAAGTTGGATGCATTTCAATTGCTTCACTCAGCCACTAATTGGTTCACGTACTTTTCTGACATTCAAGTTTAAACGTATTTCTTCCATAAACAGGGGCAATACTTTCCATTTGGGGGATATGGCCTACACATTCTTCTATGATGCTCACTCCTAAAGCCCAAGCTGATTTCTGCAGACCATCATTGTGCCTTCTGTAAAGAATGCCCCCCCCCCTTTTTTTGAGAGAGAGTGAAAGTAGGGGAGGGGCAGAGGGAAAGAGAGAATCTTAAGCAAGCTCCACACCCAGATGCAGGGCTCCATCTCACGACCCTGAGCTCATGACACGAGCCACAATCAAGAGTAGGGATGCTTAACTGACTGAGCCACCCAGGAGCTCCAGAATATTTCCCCTTCTGATGTGATTTTTGCTTTAGCTGACTCTATGGGTGCTACTGATGACTTGGTGGATTTTAGTTCTATATTTCTACATCCAAGGAATTTTCATAAGCACCGGCGCCACCTCTCCCTTTTTAACTTCAATATTAATTTTTATTTTATTTAATTATTTTGTACCTTACCTTGTCTCGGAAAGGACTTATGATGGCTAGTTTAAGCAAAACGATCCTTCATCATGTCATTTGTTTAGTAAATCTTGCTACCTTCTCTGAGTTTTGAATCGATGATCTTCTCTCAGGATCTTGAATCCCAGCCTCTGGAGCAGAAACCAGAGGTCAGGCGTGGGCTGAAGGCTCTGGCAGGTGAGGGCTCTGAGGCAAAGCGAAGGGAGGACCGGAAAGAGCCAAAGCAACCGGATGTGACTCCTCCCTTCACACTTACAGTCTTAGTTGTCTGCTCCCGTCCATATTTATTTCTAACCAAAGCCTGTGGCTAAAGAATGTTGACTTTTATTCTCGGTAAGGGCAGGAGGCCAGATCAGCTGATGTCCTCATGTCCTTCTTGGCACTAACTCAAGACATTTCATCCTGAAGCCCTCTCAGGGATACCCGGGTGAGACATTAGAAAGCGTTTGGTTCACCCAATTTGCTGCGTCCTTTCCACGTTGGCTAAAATATTTCAAATCCAAGCTCCCTCCGCTCTGTCTCTAACCGCCATCAGGCCCAGGACGGTCTTGTTTCTTCTGCGTCCAATTTTGTTTCTCTCCTCTGAACTTGGGAGCTCTGGGGGTCTCTGGAAGGTAGGGCCCTGGCATTCTTGTATCCCCCACACGCTTCGGGACCTAAGCATCCTCCCTCGGGTTCAGCCTCCTCTCTGGCCTCTCCAGCCACTCCCTGCATCTCGGCTTTTGGAGCATGGCTTTTCAGACCTCATTCTCTCATAAAACTTTCTAACTGCTAGAATCCAAACTAAAAGCAAAAATGTGCCTCTGTACCCAGAATTCTTTTCTAAGCATTATAAAAAAGTTCTTCAGAATGTGGCGGGACAAGTGTCTTTTAAATACTTCGGGGGGTGAAAATGGCTAATCTAGGGGCTCAAAAAGCAACTGCTCCCAAGGGGCCCACACACCTTCCTTTGAAAGGTCAAGTGTTCACTTGATTTTGAATTTGAGGCTCGCAAGAATCTTTTGATCCCTTTCATTATTGCCTCAGAGCCTCATTAACTAATTATTTGACCTCTGACTTGTTTAATTACAGAGTGGATTGAGTATTCTTGGGGCAGCTTCTTGTAGAAGTAAAAAGCGTAGGCCTCAATCCCATAGGCTCTGCCTCTGTCTCAGCTGGCTGACTGTGGGCAAGTTATTTCATGTCTTGAAACTCAGTTTCTTCATCTGTCAAGTGGGCATGGTCACACCTGTGTTCTGCGGTGGTTCTCCAGATTCAATGAGAAAACACACAACGAATGGCTCACTGAACAGTCTGGGGTAGTGACCAGGTGGGAAGCCGTGCCTGTCTTCGTGCTGCCAAGAGCCTGGGAGGGAGCTACAAACTGGTTTTGGTAGAGTATAGACATTCCTGAAGAGAGAGATGCATAAGCAGAGACCTGCGGATGGGTAGGGGTTAGGCAGGGAGGGTGTCCCAGGCAGAGGGAAGAGCAGAGGCAGCGTGCCCTACATCAAGGATGGGGAACTGCTAGGAGTAAGCCCGGAGAGAGGAATCTCAGTTCCACCATCAAAGGCCACATATACCATGCTTAGAAGATCAGTTAGGATGCTGTTACATTAATTCAAATGCAAAAGCTCAGTGCTCTAAGTGGGAGTCAAAGCGATGAGGATGTGGAGCAGTCGGTAGATTTGAGAGAGATTTAGGAGGTAGAATTGACAGCATTTGGTGATTCATTGGATGTGCTGGGTTCAGTCAGCCCCAATTCAACAACTGTTTGTCGAGTACACACTCTGTTCCAGGTAGGACCTTGACTGATTTGCTTCCTTATCAACCCCGAGGCCAAATGTCCAGCAAACCTCCTCATCCATCCCCAGAGCCCAGGCTGCTTCTGCCTGGGGCAGGGCTCTGACCCTGCCCAGTGGAGTATGCTTGGGGTAGTCCTGGGCCATTCTGATTTTAGAAAGGGCAGGGCTTTAAAGAGAGCTGTCAACACGTGAGGATTTGGGAGCTGATTACCCAGTTAGAAGATTCTCTCAGCCTTTAGACTCCTCTCTCTGAAAGCCTGCTTTGTGACCGGTGTGGTGACCTAAAGAAAGGGTCAGAGAAGGACAGTCACCCAATATCGCTACTGCCATGTGGTCATTTGGATGAGCTGTAGCCAATGGAGGAGGAGGAGGGTAGGAAAACCCCAGCCATGATCCAGAATACCCTCTCTCTCAGAGTGCCTTTTCTCATCACGCTTTGGATTCTTTGATCCTAAAATCTGTTTAAAACCCCTGATCCCTTACCAACAGATGGCAAGTAGAGGCATCAAAAAGCATGAGGGACGGCTGGGGAAGGAGCCTGGGATTGAAGGCAGGGCATGGGCTGAGAACTGCTCTGGTGTGGGGACGCCTGGGTGGCTCAGTGGGTTGAGCATCTGCCTTCGGCTCAGGTCATGATCCCAGGGTCCTGGGTTCGAGTCTCGCATTAGGCTCCTTGCTCAGCGGGGAGCCTGCTTCTCCCTATGCCTACCACTCCCCCTTGCTTGCTCTCTCTCTCTGACAAATAAATAAATAAAAATCTAAAAAAAAGAAAGAAAGAAAGAAAGAAAAGAACAACTCTGGTGTGTAAGGAGCCCCCCTTCCCAGTGTTGGAGAACGACAAGTAAAGAGCTCTGAGTTATTTTGAAGTTACTTTTTGATCATTAGACCTACCATTCTGAAACGGGCCACGTGGGTCACTATTGTAATAAGTTTTATGTCAGTAACAACAACCAAAAGAGCTGACATTAAATGCATATTATGTGTGAGGCCCCATACCAGGCAGGAAACGCTGCTATCTCATTTATTCCGCACAAGGAAGCCATGTCCTGAGTAGGACAACTGTTGCCAGTCTGCAGAGAAGGAAGCTGGAGTAGCTGGCTCAGCGTTCCGCGGCCAAAACACGGTGGAGTGAATCCGGGAAGAGCATGAGAATGAAGACTTTTGGCGTTTGATGGAAGCTGATGGCTCAACAATTCATTCTGTGTGGAAAGTTTTGTGTTTGGTAATGAGAAAATAATGCTAATCAGGTCTGCTGTGTCAATACTGTGTAATGTTTATTTTAAAGCAACCGCAGAGTGGTCCACACATTCCCGGAGATCTTCACAAGGAGACAGAGGGCCCGTTCGTCCAGTGTGACCTCTGAAGGCCCCTTCCATCCATACAGCCCGTGTGTGTGTGTGTGTGTGTGTGTGTGTGTGTGTGTGTGTGTGTGTGTCTGGGCACGGGGTGGGCCAGGGGGTCATGGCACCCACAGCATGAAGCAGCCCTCGTGAGTGAATGCACTCCAAGGAGCAAGCCAGGCAGGCTTCTGGATGGAGTCCCCCACCTTGAGCCCATGCACCCTACACTCTGCCCTCCCTGAAGGGAGCCGCTGGTGAGAAGGATGCTAAGCAGACTGCCCGACTCCACCATCCCAGAGCCTCAAGGAAGTTTCTCTCTTGGGAGCCAGCCCTGCAGGTTTGGCTCTGGCAGACAAGTCTGAGCTGGATGAATGAGCAGGAAGTGCCAGATCCTGCCCTGCCCACAGTGATCCCGAGCTTTTTGTAGAATAACCTGTCCAGCCCAAGAGGAGAGCCTCCCCCCCACCCTCCGCCACTAGCACCAGCAAACTGGCCTGATAGCACTGTCCATCTCAGAAGAGAGCTTGTGTTCTTTGCCTGGATTTTTGAAATTCCTTAATTGGAGCTCTTGAGAGGCAGCATCTTGCAATGTCACTTCTCCGGCAGTGATTCTGCTAGCCCACAATATTCACCAACCCCCACAGTCCCTTAAATGCGGAGCCTGACTAATTGCAGGACATCTGGTAACTCATACCCCCTCTCTAGGTTTCAGATTCTTTATCTGCAGAATGAAGCGTTTGGATTCAGTGAGCCCCTAGTTTTGGTTCTGAATTCCTTATCAGCAGGATAAAAAGGATAGTCCATACTACCAAAGCAATCAAAAGAATCACCTCTCCTGGGGCGCCTAGGTGGCTCAGTCGTTAAGCGTCTGCCTTCGGCTCAGGTCATGATCCCAGGGTCCTGGGACCGAGTCCCAAGTCGGGCTCCCCGCTCAGCGGGAAGCCTGCTTCTCCCTCTCCCACTCCTTCTGCTTGTGTTCCCTCTCTCGCTGTGTCTCTCTTTTTCAAATAAATAAATTAAATCTTTAAAAAAAAAATCACCTCTCCCACTTAAAAAAGCCTGAACTCACTAGACGAGACACAGAAGGGAAACACAGCTTAAAAAGGATGTCTTGTATTCTATCCAGATGTCCCAAGAGGAGAAGTCCCCAGACCTGGTAACCTCATCAAAATGGACCCAAGCTGATCCAGGTCCCGCTAGCAGCACCCACGCCGCCCACCCAGCCCCAGATAGCAAGATGAAGACGCATCAGCATGCCTGTGATAGGATCCCCCCTACTTTGAGTGGTGCTGGAAGAGGCCTGAGAACCTGTGTAGCCTCCTTCTACTCTTTACTAGAGAGAGGAAGCTAAGCGCAAACAGTTCCCACGACTTAAGGTCTCACTGGTTGTAGGTTTGAGGCTGAGCCCATAGGCCACATTCTCTGCTGCCGGCCCAGGGCCAGAAAGGAGAGGGAGTTTTCACCTGTGAAGCTCTTCCATTGTTATCCCCCTGGGGAATTCACTCTCCATTTGGCCAGGGTGGACAGCCTGTGATTTCCATGAGTGATTTAGGCTAGTAGATTTTATTTCAGGAGCTTTGCGACCCCGATCTTTGCCTCGCTGGTCAACTTCAATTACTGCCATGTGCTAGTCCAGACACCCCAAGCGGTGCTTGATCAGCTTTACCACCCCCGGTGAGAAAGGAGGAAAGGCTCTGCACCCCGTTAAAAAGTCATCATTTGGATTTAAATCAGCCCTGGTGAAAATAATCAAGGGAATTGGGGCACTATAGAAAGGTCAAAGGTTTGCAGGTTTAGGGTTTCGTGGGAACATATGCATGTTTGGACCAGACCCAAGTGCCTGGTTGACCTGTTTGACAGGTAACAATTAGAGAGTAGGAGCTTGCCCGGCTGGAATGTGGCTGCAGAGGCCGGCAGGAGGATCTGGTTTACCTGCTCAGCAGGTGGGGCCGGCCCTGTCCGACAGGCATGTGCACGCACAACATTCCAGAGAATCGGTTTTCTTTTAAAGACACGGCAATGACTCCAGGGCACAAAAGGGTTGGGTTGAGCCCTGGTTGGAAGCCGTTAGCTATTTGCAAGGTAAAGAGGCAAAATAAATAGTTCCCTCTAGACAGCTCAGGGAAGAAACTGTAAAGACATTCAGGACTTTTTTTTTTTCTTTTTTTAAATGTCTAAAATGAAAATGTGCTTCTTGTCTCAAGACCTGAGAAACTGTGGACTGGTACAAAATGCCAAAGATAATAGAAGTGAAAAGTCTTTCCCCTTTCCCCTGACTTTTTTTTTTTCTTTTTCTTTTTAAAGAGGCCATAATATTATTGAGAGCAAAACGTAGGCTCCTTGAAGGATGCTGTCTGGCTTGTGACAGTCTAGGAATGTTTGCTACTTTTTTTTAGCACAGCTGCCGAAGACCCCCAGGAGAGTAAAGTTCCGGGTTTTTTTCCTCAATAAATTGTACATAATCCGTCTATTTTGAAAGTAAAAAAATACTGTTTTGAAAAAACATAATTAAAGAAAGTAGGTTTGTGGTTGAAATAATAGATCAGGATAATATAATATATGTAGTATACATAGTGTAATGGGGAGTCTACACAGACATAGACCCACGTGCATCACATGACTTCCTTTTGATTCCCAGGGGTTTGGGGATATTGCTTTAACTTCCCTGTATCATATTCATCATTGATGAGAAAGGGGAGAATCAAGCCAAAGAAGATTGGACCTGAAAGTTGATTGCAATGTTATAGGCAACATGGCTAAAACAAATTCAAAACTCTGAAAATTTCCAAGTAATTAATTTATTTTTATTTTTTTAAAAGATTCCATTTATTTATTTGACAGAGAGAGAGGGGGAGAACGAGCACAAACAGGGAGGAGAGGGAGAAGCACACTTCCTGCTGAGCAGGGAGCCCCGATGCGGGACTCGATCCCAGGACCCTGGGATCATGACCTGAGCAGAAGGCAGATGCTGAACCAACTGAGCCACCCAGGCACCTCCAAGTAATTAATTTTTAAAAAGATTTATTTATTTGAGAGAGAGAGAGTGAGCAGGAGGCAGAGGGAGAGAGAATCTGAAGCAGACTCTGCACTTAGTGTAGAGCCCAATGTGGGGCTCGATCCCATGACCTTGAGATAGGACCTGAGCTGAAACCAAGAGTCAGTGGCCTAACAGACTGAGCCACCGAGGTGCCCCTCCAAGTAATTATTTTTTTAAAAAATTTGCCAAGTGAGGGGCACCTGGGTGACTCTTCAGCTCAGGTCATGATCTCAGGGTCCTGCTCTGCAGGGACTCTGCTTCCCCTTCTCCCTCTGCCCCTCCCCCCTGTTCATGCACACTCTCTCTCAAATAATAAAATCTTTTTTTTTTAAGATTTGATTTATTTATTTGACAGAGAGAGACACAGCGAGAGAGGGAACACAAGCAGGGGGAGTGGGAGAGGGAGAAGGAGGCTTCCCGCTGAGCGGGGAGCCCGATGCAGGGCCCGATCCCAGGACGCTGGAACCATGACCTGAGCCGAAGGCAGACACTTAACGACTGAGCCACCCAGGCACCCCTCAAATAATAAAATCTTAAAAAAATTTGCCAAGTTAGTTTTCTTTAAAAACCAACAAGAAACCGCCCCTTCTTTCACATTGTCCCCCTTCATTGCAGAAAATATGTGAGTAACCTCCACATAAATGGGGGTGCTTCCCCTGCCTCTGTGTGCTCCCAAAGCTCTGAAGTCCATCATTGGATGCACATCCCTGGAGTCCTGGTAGTGAGATGGGAGGGCAAGGAAGGATTGGCAGCTGGTGATTACACAGAAAGAGCCTTGCCAGTTCAAAGAGTTAATTATAGTGAAGCAAAGGATCTTAAAATTCAATTGGCAGAAACAAACAAGCAAACAAAAACAGCCATCTCATTGTTGACTGGTGCTGGTGGTAAAACAGCTGCTATTGTGGCAATTTAACTCTTTAGGTATCTGTGTAATGTGAAGATTCCTGCGTGCAGCCCATCTACCAGGACTGATCAGAAGTCGGTAGTAATAGTAACAAAACATCAGAAACAGTAACCGATCAGAAGTCAGTAATAATAGTAACAAAACACCAGAAACAGTAACCACTCTCAGTTCGTGAGCTCTTACTCGGTGAGATGTGCTGTTCCAAACTATCCCCATTTTCTCATTTAATCCCCGCCACAATTCTGAGACAGGTTTTATTATGATCTCCACTTTACAGACTAGATCGCGACACAGAGACGTTCTAGAACTTCTCTAAGATCACACTGTTGGTAGGTGCAGAAGCAGGGTCTGAACTTAGGCAGTTCATTCATTCGTTCAGCTTTGAACTCCTGTTCTGAGACAGGCACAGTGCCAGGGATTTACAAGACCGTGATGAAGTTTTGGAGTTGGTCCTTCACGGACAAATCAGAAGTCACAGAATCTAGTTACTGTTTCTGTTTCCAACACTGATTCTCTTGACTATCCTCTAGACAGCCCCTACGGGTGCACATACTTTTAAAGGCTGCAGTTGTGTCTGACGCCACCGACCACCATACCAGAGACCACTACTTCACCCACGCCATCCCTAGCCATGCCAGGACACCCTTAGTTGCAGCATCATCACGCAGCAAAGGACAATGGCCATTTTCTAGGGTATCTACTACATGTATACTCCAGGCCTGCTTTCCTTTATTCGCCTAATTAGTGTGGGAGCAGTAAATCCAAGTTTGAAAGTCCTGCAAACAGAGCTTACTCTGGGTGTGAGAAGCCCCTTCCATCACTGAGTATTTTATCAATAACAGGTATTTGCTTGTTGGTTTTTACTTCTTGATAATTAGAACTGGATCTTCACAGATTCTGATATAATGACTGCTTCCAGTGAATCCTGAAAAAAAAAAAAAAGAAAAATATTAGTTTGCACTTTACCCAAAGGAAAGTACCATAAAGCCGTTTCCTTACTCTGTAGCATTGCTCATTTTCCCACAAGGTCGTTTATATTTCCCAACTGATATTTCCTTCTGATAGTGTCTATAAACTCTGCACTTTGTGCTCTTTGACCAATCTGTCTTTCGTGTGCCTTTGAGCAAACTCTGAAGGACAGACATGATTTCTCTGACAATGACCCACTTTCAGTGGCCACAGAAAGGCTGAATGGCCACTTACTTGGGGTAGAGTAATAATAATAAATGGTAATAATAGTAAGTGTGCTGAGGGCCTGCTATGAGCTAGACGTACTTTGCCAAATACTCTACATGCATTGTCTCATTGAATAATTACAGTGGCCATAGGTATGTATTATGATTACAGGTACCAGGGAAGGAAGCCTGCTCACAAAGCATACATAACTCACGTGAGGTCATATAGCTAACTAATGGCAATGCTAAGAGGCAGGACTAGGCCCATTAGGCAGTAGTGGGCATTCTGCATCAGGCAGAGTGTAAAAGCAAATGACCAGTTGGTCTTTAAGGTTTTGTGATTCGGAGATGCTCTTCTCTACTCTGCTTTGAACAACGCATATCAGAAGTGTTAACCTTGAGTTCCCTGGTCCCCATGCTTTAAGTGGGAAAAGAAAAAATCTGAAGCAGGTTTTAAGGAGAACCACCAGTGGAGAAGCTACTCAAACCATGTCATGTGAGGAAGAGTTTATGGAACCAGAAATCTTTATAGCCAGATTTGAGGACACTGGGACTGGGGTGTTGGGGCAGAGCAGGGAGGAGAGTATGCTAATGACCTTCAAATAATTGAAGGACTGTCAGATGCAAGAAAGAATAGGCTGGTGTTGCATTGGCTCCAAGTTGGAAACCCAGGACCAATAAGGGGGAAGTTGGAGGGAAACAGGTGTTGATCCTATATTAAGGCAAGTTTGCTTTTCCTCAGACTAGAAAGTGGTGGAAAGAATGGTTGAATGCTGGGGCGCCTGGGTGGCTCAGTTGGTTGAGCAACTGCCTTCGGCTCAGGTCATGATCCTGGGGTCCTGGGATTGAGCCCTGCGTCAGGCTCCCTGCTTCTCCCTCTCCCTCTGCCTGCCGTTCCCCCTGCTTGTGCTCTCTCTCTCTGTCAAATAAATAAAATCTTTTGAATAAAGAATGGTTGAATGCAGTTCCATCACTGTGGTAAGCATTTGTTGTTTTGCTACCCAGAGTCCATTCCTCTTTATTCTAAAAGCAATAGCCTGATTTCTTTTGAGGAAATGACATTTCCCCATTGACAGCAGTCCTGGGGGGACAATCAGTCAATTTGTACTATTCACCCCTGGCCCAGCGTTGAGCATGTGACCCACGTTGGCCCAGCCAGATTCTTTTCCCCAGGATTCTCTATCTTGAGCTGAGTGACATGAGGGTGGAAAACGGCCAGAGCTGATTCTTTCCTGAGCAGAGCCCTGACCAATGAGAATACCAAAATACCAGACACATTTTATATAGCAAGCATCTCCTTCAAGTTATATTTTCCCACCATTTCCTTCCAGTCTTTAAAGAGAATCATCATGTAGTGAGCACTGGGTATTATATGCAACTGATGAATCACTAAACTCTACCTCTCAAACTAATAATACCTTATATGTTAATTATTTTTAAAGAAAAAAAAGAGTTAAGCTGATACCCCCCAAAATAAAGAGAATCATCAAAGCTTGTATCTCCAACCGAAATTCCTTATGATGTGGTTTGCCTAAAGAAGAGAATTATTACCATCCCTGTTCCTTATTCTTTAGCATTCTCTCAATTCCATGCGCTATTTAAGTCTTCCCAGTAAACTCTATTTTTGCTTAAGTTAATAGGAATTTTTTCAATGTGAGCAAAAAGTTCTAACCGACACAACCATTGACAAGATGTGTATGGCTGTGATTGAGGGAAACAGTTTGACCTCTCTGAACCCCAGTTCCCTCATTTGAAAATGATCTCAGTGGGTTTTAGAGTATAACAAGAGTCAGCATCTATAAAGAGAAAGGCACATAGTAAGTACTCAATAAATGCTGGTTCTCTTCTCTTTCTCCTTTAAAACATAAATTTTCTGTTTTCAGAAAAAATATTTACAGAGTAGCTAGCATAGTGCTTAGCACATAGCAGGTGTTCAATAAATGGTACAGTAAATGGTAGTTATGGAAGGGATTCACTTGTAATTTTCTGTCACTGGAGGTATTCAAGTCTGGACCAGAAAATGATTGACCAGAGATTTACAGAGGTGATTCAACCATGAGATGAGTGGCTGGGCATGATAGCATCATTTCTTTCTTTCTTTTTTTTATTTTTCTTTTAATTTTTTAAATTAATTAATTAATTAATTTGGGAGAGAGAAAGAGACCAAGCATGAGTGGGGGGCAGAGACAGAGGGAGGGGGAGAAGCAGACTACCCACTGAGCAGGGAGCCTGATGCAGGGCTTGATCCCAGGACCCTGAGATCATGACCTAAGCTGAAGGCTCAGGCCACTTAACCGACTGAGCCACCCAGGTGCCCGGCATCATTTCTTTCTTACACCAAGGGTCTGTGATTCTACACTAGAGAGATTGAGCATTGGATGTGCAGGAGATGTGCAGCTCCTTTAAAGCAAAATGGCAGAGGTAAGTGTCTTGGAATGAGGATGGAACATAGTTGGGTACATCTCTTTGGCTGATGTGCAAGCCAACATTGAGAAGATGTCACTAACCAACCTGCCCTTGGAGAGAGCTCTGATGGGTCACCCATTAGTGTTCTATAGATTGACTCATTCTGTGCTTCCACCAGTTTTGTCTTTTTTTTTTTTTTAAGATTTATTTATTCGAAAGAGAGAGAGAGAGAGAGAAGGGAGGGGCAGAGGGAGAGAGAGAGAATCTCAAGCAGATCCCCCCCGAGTGTGGAGCCCAATGCAGGCTCGATCTCATGACCCTGAGATCATGACCTGAGCTGAAATCAAGAGTCAGGCGCTTAACCAACTGAGCCACCCAGGCGCCTCACCACCAGTTTTGTCTTAATCAGGAACACAGACTCAGTCACGTTGTTCCAGAAATAATGGAGTTTATTGAGAGGACATACATGCATGGGAGTCCTGGAAAAGCCAAGGTACCCAGTCACAGGAAAGGCAGGAATCAAGGCAGCTCTGTGATATGCTCTTTTCGCATTTCCAACTCTCTCCGTCACAGCAAAGTCTCTTTCTGTATGTTGTCTCCTTTAACTTCTTCCTTGCCAGCTGGCTACTTCTGGTTACTTGTCTACACATAGCCCAAAATGGCCATTCGGTCCCCAAATCTGCATGGTCTTCCAGGTCCAACCACCATAACTAACTTCCATCTGAGTGTCTTTATCTAAATCCCGAGAGAAGGATCTGACTGATGGTTGAGTCAGGCAATGTCACAGGCCACCCATGGGCCATCCTGGAGACCGATGTTCTCACCAGGTACAATCAGCTGAGTCTGGGGAGATAGGCTCACCTTGTGATGAGATAGGCTCACGCAGCAGGAGATGTGGACTGCTCAGGAAGCATTAGCAAAATATCTGGTAAGAGGCATCTTACCTGTGATGATACAAAAATCCAAGATGCATTCTTACATATTAAACATCTCCTTTAGGGTATATTTTTCTACCATTTTCATCTAGTTTTTAAAGAAAATTTCCAAGGTTTATATCTCCAACCCAAGCTCCTTATGATGTGGTTTACCCTTGAAGATGATCTCTGGTGAGAATTTGGACATTTCCCTTCAGTGGCGAGTACAGAATGTCGACTGGGTCTTCAAATGTGTTGCATAAAATTCGTGAACTAACAGGGAAGTGTTTCAACCAAAAGGCTTTGGTTTCCAATTGGAGGACAAGTGGAAGGAGGACCTCAGGCCATGGGAGTGGGGAGAAGATGACTGTAATAAGGGAGTTGAGTGAGAGAGCTGGGGAGGAGCCAGAGGCCAGGTGAGAGCTGGAGCTTGGAGTGGGAGGCAAGCCAGCCAAGACCACAAACCGGACAGGAACTGCTGCTTTCCCTGTGGATCCCAGAACACCTAAAGTGAAACCAGAAAAGAGTAGAGAGTCAGGTGGAATGAGAGAGCGGGGTTGGGTGAGGGCTCAGCCCCCATGACCGTGTGGAGTACTGGCTGTGCACCAGGCACGTAAGCTCTCTCCAGGCTTGGAGCTGTGTTTTTATCTCATGAGACTCTAATCATCAGCTTGTATACAGTTTGACTACTTGTAAGGTATTAGCTATGATGGTCTCATGGCCTCTGATGAAAGGGGGTTTAAGGAGTAAGAAGGAGGATCCATTTTTAAGACCAGGTAAATGTCTTAAACCATATTTAACACAAAGGAGAGTGCAACATTCTAAAAGAGCCCTTGGACATAATGCTCCCTGAGAAGTTTTGAAAGCCAGCCCAGGGATTGCCCTATAATTTGTTGTAGTCTTGCATGCCATTCAGATGCTTGTGAGATCCGACCACAGGGCTGGACTCACGTCTTGCCAATTATTTGGGGATCCTCCTTTGACATCGTGTCTCTAAGAAAACATTACCACAAGTCTCTCTGTAGGAATGGGAGGTTTGATGGATTATCCATGTGCCTCCAGGGACTGGGCTAGAAGATTCTGGGTCTAGAATTTGGGGCCCACACACTTCAAATTTGAGGATTAATGCTTGATCTTCCTCTGGGGGGGGGGGGTTGTTAAGCCTCTGCTCATTAATTCCAAATGTTCCAGACACAAATCTTTAAGGTGAGAACTCTGTGAACAATGAAATAGCCCCAGAAAAACTCTGCAGAAAACTTTACCTTAACTCATTAGTCAACTTTGTGAATTTTGAGGACTTAATGAGACATTTTAAATAAAGAAAGGGATTACTTAAAGGCTAAGGATATCTGGGACCGGCTTAAATTGGGCAATGAGAAACCTAAGTTGCCCTTTGAGGATATTATTCACCCTATAAAAACAAAGTGTATTTTTTCACAGTAAACATGTCAGAACGGCCGCCGTATAGACAAGTGTAAACTGGTTGCTGTCCAATCTGCCAATTTTCAGATAAAAGACTGGGATCTGATAAGTGACAGATTACAGATTACCATGAGAACATTTGCCCCAGGATTTTTTCTGGTTCATCATTTCAGCGCCGAACGTGTAAGTGTATCAATAAAATTCAATACAACTGCTGTTCTCACAATGTATTTACAAGATTCATCTAAGAGGAGAAAAGGCTCCGTCTGATGGCCACCCCTGAACGTATTGTAATCCCACGAGCTGTGAACATAAATGAGCAGTCCTGGTGCTTGCTTGGAAGGACAGGGCAAGACCAGATCCCTGAACTAGAAGTAAAAATATTTTTGTTATATTTACGAGCAGATACCATCTCTTCTCCACCCACCAGTCAATACATCTATGAAAAGGAGGGAATTATCCTTGTGTCCCGCATTTTAACAAATTGCACACCACCTCACCATTTTTGCCCTATCATCCTACTGTCTGGAATGTTATTTACGGATTTCTTCCTTCCTTCTTTTTTTTTTTTTTTAAGGTTTTATCTATTTATCTGTCAGAGAGAGAGAGAGCACAAGCAGGGGGAGCGGCAGGCAGAGGGAGAAGCAGGCTTCCAGCAGAGCAGGGAGACCACTGTGGGACTCGATCCCAGGACCCTGGGATCATGACCTGAGCCGAAGGCAGCCGCTTAACCAACTGAGCCACCCAGGTGTCCCTGGATTTTTTTCTTTAAACCAACTCACTTTCTAAAAAAATCTAAATGAGCATATTTGTAATAAAATTGTTAATCTCTTTGCAGTCAGTTTTACCTGTGGAGTCATAGCTTTTGTGAGCTAATTATTTTTTTCTGATATCAATTGAAACAAATACGTAGCTATCACAAGAAAAAAGTGTTGGTCCATTATAAAAAACAATAGGTAAAAACATCTTGTGTAACCACGAGTGGCATGCAGACCACATCTTAGAGAATACTGCCCAGCTCTAAGGAGGATGCTAGGTGTGAGGGAAACTTTATGCAGTCTGCCCAGTTCATCCCTGGAAGAGGCCAGTGGGTTCCAATACTCTCATTAACTAGCCGATCAGGGGTTCATCACTCACCTCTTACAACTTCATTTCCTCTTCTAAGGAAGGTGGACTAAATAGGCTTTGAGTTGCTTTCCATGTCTAATCTGATTTTTCCATGATTCTGTTGCTGGGCCCAGCAGCGCCGTAGGAGATGCTGTCAAGAGCAGGTGGCTATGAACAGAAGTCAGTTTCCTGGCAGCACTCCATAATGTGCTTAATCTTCCTGGGAATTTTGCAGAACTTTGCTTCTCTTTTCATCAGCAATGGTTAGGGAATACTCCTCCCAGCCACTGGATGGGGAAAAAAAGCCCCCTTTCTCTAGTTTGGATGACTTGCAGTGGGGGTGGGGGGGGGTAGTGGTAGGCAAATGGGAAAGCAGTTTGGAAGGCCACTTTGAAAGGTTGTTGATTTAGCCCCTACTATCACCCCCTGACATGTCTAACACTCCCACTTCTCTGGAATGATCTTGGGGAAAAGGAGAACCTAATTTAATGACTCCACACCTAAAAGCACAGTGATGATAAATAATAAGAACAAAGATGCATGATTAATGAGTTATCAGTCTAATAAAATAACAGCAAGTTGGCTGACCTCACTGAGCTCGTTTTCTCTGTTGAAAAAGACAGAATTTGAAACTGACGATATGTGAAACTTCTGGGGGCTCTATAGTTCTTTGGATGTAGGACTTCAGCTTTTATTTATTTATTTTAAAGATTTTTATTTATTTACTTGAGAGAGATAGTGTGAGTGGGGGAGGAGGGAGAGGGACAAGCAGACTCTGCGCTGAGCGGGGAGCCCATCCTGGGGCTCCATCCCAGGACCCTGAGATCATGACCCAAGCTGAAATCAAGAGTCAGTCACCTAACCGACTGCGCCACCCAGACAACCCCAGCTTTTATTTTTTAAGCAAAAAATTGCTAGATTTTAAACTTGACAGAATCCCTTTAAAAAATCTGGCATCGGAAGACAAAAATGAATTACCTTTTTAGGATAACCATCTAGCAAACTTTGACAGGTGTAATTTCTGTAAGTTTTTGGAACTATAACGTGGTCTGTGGTACAACTGAATCTAAATGTCACATGTCCGTGTTCTTTATTATTTCATTCACTTATTCGATCATTCTTTCTTCACTCCTCTTAGTAGCACGTAGCAGAACATGGTGATTAGCAGGATAATTCGGGAAGCAAAATAACTTGAGATTGAATTTCATTTCCACTACACATTAGCTCTCTGACCTTGGGTAAGTGACTTAAGGGAATCTCCTTGGTTCCCTTATCTATAAAATGGGAATGACAAAATATTGATCATAATTATAGGATTATAGAAGATTAAAAGAGAAAGCAGGTGGAAAGTCAAGTGTCCGGTATATAGTAAGCACTCAGTGATGACAGCTGTTACCATCCTCTCCATCACCATTGTTAGGGACTGAATTGTCCTCCCCCGTCACCCCCTGCAATTCACTGTTGAAGTCTCAAACCCCAGGACCTCAGAAGGTGACTGCATTTGGAGACAGGACCTTTAAAGAAGTAATTATGGTAAAATGATTCATATGGGTGGGTCCTAATCCAATATGACTCGTGTCCTTATAAGATGGGATTAGAACAGGGCTCCTGGGTGCTACGGTCGGTTAAGTGTCGCACTCTTGATTTCAGCTCAGGTCCTGATCTCAGGGTTGTGAGATCGAGCCCCGTGTTAGGCCCCGCACTCAGCGTGGAATCTGATTGAGATTCTCTGCCCCTCCGCCCCCCACCCTGTGTGCATGCTCTCTCTCTCTCACTTTCTCCCTAAAATAAATAAATAAATCTAAAAAAAAAAAAAAAGAGGTTAGGACAGACATACACTAGGTAAGACCAGGTTGAAGGCACAGGGAGATGGTTATCTACAAGCCAAGGAGAGAGAGCATGAAATTAACCCTGCCTATATCTTGAGCTTGGACTTCTAGTCTCCAGAACTGTGAGGAAATAAATTTCTACTATGTAAGCCACCCCATCTATGGTATTTGTTACAGCAGCCCTAGCAGACTAATGATCATCACCATCCCCACCATCCCCATGCACTGGGATTCAAAAATCATTATGCCACTAACTCCTTTTCAGTGATTTCACAATCTAATAGAGGGAGACAAGCACATAAGCAAATATACTTCATAATGCAGCCTGATAAGGAGAAAAATCCCGGTCTGTACCCATTAAAGCACGGAGAGTAATGCTTCTCAGTATGGAGGGGGGAGAGGGTACTTAAGGAGAAGCAAAGGAGAAAAAGGGAAAAGTTTATAAAGGGCTGTAGGCTTGAAAAGGCCAAGGAAGGTCACTTGGTAAGCGAGGGGCCACAGCACAGACAGTGGAATTCTTGTGCAGCAAGGTCGTTCTTCAGGATTTGTTATTTGGTTATCGTTTGTTCCCAAACATGGGACCTCACCTGTTTGTGGAGGAGAGAAAGTAAGTCCGAACCAAAACAAAGTGACATGTTATTCATCAGCAGGCTAACCTGGTGCCTGCACATTCAGTTTTGTGGTCCAGGTAAGTTAAGGATAGCCCAAAAAGAGATATTCCATTCTGGCCCACCAGAAGCATTCGGCATGCCAAGTGCTTTTTGTTTTGAAGCTAAGGTAACAGGACACCTCAGCTTTAGCTCAGAATGGTTAAGAGGACAATGAGAAGGGGGCACATTCAGAGGAGGTGGTTAAAATGCAATCCATTTGTTCTGTGTATACATACGTGGAGATTCGGAATCTATAAAAATATGATTACAAATATCTTCGCAGAAAGCCCTCATCCTAAGTTCAAATAAATTGTACCATTAAATGAACCAAAATAAGCAAGGTGGGGGAGGTAATATTATTCTCTACCTGTTTCATGGATTGTTGAGGATTGATGAACTAATGTCTGTAAAGCTCTCTGGCAATGCAGAAGAAAAGAACCAGAGAACTATTATCCCCTCCCCGATCCCTTGCAAAGCTGAAGGACCAAATACACAACAGTCTGTCTCTCTCCTTATTTTTTTTTTCAAAAATAACAAAATTTTGCATTAGCTTTCTTGTATTTACTTAACATATCATAATTTGTTCATGTTGCTACACAACCTTTATAGTATTATGTGGATGTATAGCATATATACCATAAAATCCACACATTTTAATGTATAATTCTAGGACTTTTAATAAATTTATACAGTTGAGCAACCATCGCTAAAATCCAGTTTTAGAACAATTCCATTACTCCCCAAATTCACTTGTGCCTGTTTGTAGTTCCTGCTTCCATTCCCTGCCCTAGGAAACCGCTGATCTGTTTTCTGTGTTAGAGATTTGTATTTCCTAGAAATTTTATGTAAATTTGCGTCTGGCTTATTTTACTTAGTAAAATGTTTTTGAGGTCCATCCACATTGTAGTATGTGTCAGTAGTCTGCTCCTGAATATTGTCCTATTGTAGGATATTTTCTTTATCCACTCACCAGATGATGGACACTTGGATTGGTCTCAGTTTTTGACTGTTACAAACACTGCTGCTGTGAACGTATGTCTTTGTGTGGACATATGTTTTCATTTTTCTTGGCCAGATAAGTACGAGTGGAATCGCTGAGTCCTATGGTAGCTCTATTTAACTTTTTAAAGAAACAACCAAACTGTTGTAAAGTGGCTGCACCATTTTACATTCCCACCAGCCATGTATGAGGATTCCAATTTCTCCACACCTTTGCCGAAACTTATTATTGTCTCTCTCTCTCTCTCTCTTTTTTTTTTAAGTAGGCTCTGTGCCCAGTGTGGGGCTTGATCTCATGACCCCGAGATCAAGCACTGCATGCTCTACCAACGGAGCCAACCACGTGCTCCTATTGTCTCTCTTTTTCATTGTAGCCTTTAAAGTGGATGGGAAATGGTATTTCATTGGTTTCAATTTGCATTTCCTTAATAACTTATGTTGCGGAACATTTCTTCATGCGTATTAGCCTTTTATATGTCTTCTTTGGTGAAATGACTTCAAACCTTCTGCCCCTTTTTAAATTATGTTGTTTGTCTCCTTTTTACTGTTATAAATGGTTTTTTATATATTCTGGACTTATGTCCTTTGTCAGGTATACAATTTGCAAATATTTTCTCCCCATCTGGCTTTTCTTTTCATTTTCCTAGCAGTATTTTTTTGAAGAGAAAAACTTTTTCATTCTGATGGAGTCTAACACCAGGGTTTGTTTTTTTTTTTTCTTTTACAGATTGTGCTTTTGATATCATACCTCAGAAATCTTTGCCTAATCCAAGGTCACAAAGATTTTCTCCTCTCTTGTATCCTAAGGTTTTATAGTTTTAGTTCTTATATTTAGGCCTGTGATCAATTTTGACTTAATTTTTGTGTCTGATACAATGTAAGGTCTGTTTTGGGTTTTGCATGTGCCTCTCCAATTGTCCCACCACCACTTGTTGGCAAGACTATCCTTTCTCTGTTGAATTGCCTCTCCACCTTTGTCAAAAATCAGTTGACCATAAATATAATAGTGTATCTTTGGACGCTCAATTTTGATTCATTCATGTCCTTATGCTAATACCATGCTGTCTCGATTTCTGTAACCTTAGAGTAAATCTTGAAATAAGGTTGTGTAAATCCTCCAACTTTCTTTATCTTTTTCAAAATTCTTTTTTTTTCTTTTTCTTTTTCAAAATTCTTTTGGCTATTCTTTGTAACACTTTTTAATGCTTGCAGAATTGTCCATAAAATGGATGTTTCATAAAAAGTGTACTTCATCATTTAACTGTTCCAGTTTTTTTTTTCTGTTGTTATTAACTTTGTAGAGAATACCCTTATGTTTATACGTCATTTCCTCTTGGCTGCATAGTTGTGTTTTTTATAAAGATTTTATTTATTTATTTATTTATCTATCTATCTATCTATCTATTTATTTATTTAGGAGAGCGCGCGTGCATGCATGAACCGGGAGCGGGGGAGAATGAAAAGAAGAGGGAGAGAGAATCTCAAGCAGACTCTGCGCTGAGCGTGGAGCCCAGCGCTGAGCGTGGAGCTCAACTTGAGGCTTGATCTCATGACCCTGAGATCAGGACCCTGAGGTCACCACCTGAGCCAAAACCAAGAGTCGTCTGCTCAATCAGCTGAGCCACCGAGGCGCCCCTTGGTTGAATAGTTTCTTAAGGAGAGTTCTGGGAGGGGAATTGCTGGATCAAGGGCTATGAATGTGTGTATCCGCCTGTTTGGTATAAAAGGGACAGCCTTGACAGGTAGGGCAGTGGTTTTCACACTGAAGGGCTAACATTTCTTGAGCACTTGTGAGGTGCAGGCATCGTGCTAAATGCTTTATACCTATTATTTCACTGAATCTTCACAACTATTTGTTAAGTAGATGTGATTATCCCCACTTAACAGGAGGGGGAGATAAGTACTTTGACCCAGTTTAGCAGCAGATGGATGGGGGAGCCAGGACTGCAGCTCAGAAGGTCTCCCTGACTTAAGTGCTGAAATACCTCTGTTCACTCTCGTCAGTCGTTACCAGTCATTCACTGGAAGGATTGCTTGTCGGGGAGGCCTTCCCTCACGTTTCCCTGCTCTTCACCAGCTCTCCTCATCTTCTCTGAGAGTCTTTATCAACACCTTCTTCATAGGTCACAAGAGCTGCCTTGTGGACTGAGGTGGCCCATTTTACAGGCAGGAAAAACTATTAGGAGCTTAAAAAGACTGCCAAGAAATTAAAGATCAATCATGAGAGGAGAAAATGATTCTGATTCTAATTCATGTCTTGTAGGCTTCTGTGGTTTCTCATAAGTACTACTGGATGGAGGGAAAACTTTCTTATTTTGTTTTATGTTGTTTTTTGAATGTGAAGTTTCATTGAAAGTCTTGCCAAAAGGCTCAGTGCCGGGCATTTTACTCGCCATAGACATTCTTACTCTCCATCTTTTTCCACCTTCCCTTCCTATCCAAGAACTTTTAAGCCATTTATTTATTTATTTATTTATTTATTTATTTTTTATAAAGATTTTATTTATTTATTTGATAGAGAGAGAGATAGCAAGAGCAGGAACACAAGCAGGGGGAGTGGGAGAGGGAGAAGCAGGCTTCCTGCCCAGCAGAGAGCCCGATGCGGGGCTCGATCCCAGGACCCTGGGATCATGACCTGAGCCGAAGGCAGACGCTTAACGACTGAGCCACCCAGGCGCCCCTCTGAAGCCTTTTAAACTGTGGACACAGCACCTCCCTCTCCCTTGGCCTGCAGTGTGGACTGAGAGGAAGACCTAGGGGCAGGTGATAGAGCACACAACGGTAAAGCTGTCTGGCAGAACAAAGCGAGTGTTTGGGCTGGGGAGGAGATACCAGCACCACTGCTCTCCTTGCTCAGAGGAGCGGCCATGCACAAAGCCGCTGGGGCCCTGCCTGGGAGCCTGCAGCTCCGAGTAATGGACACTCAGCTCTGCTGAGCACAGGTGGTGCACGCCAGGGGAGTCTGGGTGTCTGCTTTGTCCAGGCGGGAACTGGGGCTGCCTGGCCCCGTCTCGGCCCAATCTTGCTCAAAAGCTGGCATTGATGAGGGTGGCGGGTCCTGTTTCATTCCAAGGCTGTGCCCTGGAACAGCACGAGGCTGAAAGTCACTCTTCCTTCCCTGGGGAGATGCTGAGAATGCACAAAGCTAAAGCCTCATGCCCCCCTTTCCAACCACCTGCAGGCCAAACTAACCCCACACTCTGGGCTATGGTTCAAATATTTCCTCTGCCCAAAATGACCTTTCCACCTCCCTATTGGCCATCCTTCCAAGGGCTGCTCAAATCCTATCTACACCACTGATTCCCCACGAATGCTGACTAGGCACATGTCCCAATCTGGGAAATTGTCCTGTGTCTCCCTGGTATGAATCATCTCCCCCTTCTCAGTACTCTCTTATCACTTTCACTCCGTCTCTGGTTTTTACATGGCTGGGCTGTCATTCTACTCTACCCTCGGAGCCTGAACTCTGGAGCTTCTCTGTCGCTCTTGATTCTGAGGTTCCATCTTCTAGTCTCTGGTTCAGCAAGCTGATTCTGATCTCCTGGTTATTATTTAACCACAAGATTCTTTTGTTGCTGTTTTTCTCATCATGTCCCCTATAACCAGTGCTTCTTGGCATATACTTTGGGAAACGCCGCTACACTTGTAAGCCCAGCCTGGAGATGTGACTCAGATTTTGATTGCTCCCTTGACTCATGACTTGACTTTGGCCTTATTACCCCCAGGCAAACCCAAGCTATGACCATCCAGCCATCATACGTTTGCAAGAACTACCTTCCTTCCTTAAAGATATATTTTAGCTGTAAGTGGCTCTTGCTATAGATAAAATTACCTGAGAGTGGAGGAGTTGTACTTGTGATGATTAGTTGGGGCTGGTGATGATTAGTTGGGGCTGGTATGGGGAATGGACTCCTCTGATTTTCTGGGAAATGTGCTTCTTTCAGAGGGGATTGAGAGTGGCGATCGGGGTTCAGTTCAGCCGGTGCCCTATAACTCTGGAGGGAAAACACTGGGGCTGCAAAGTCATCACTTAACCGGCTCTTTGTCCAGTGTTACCTGAGGATGATGAGAAATCTTGGTCCCCTAATACTGCCCTATAACTGTTTTTATCATCACTGCTCTGGTTGATGTTCTTTTCCGGTGTAAAAATGCTCCTGGGATCAGTCAGCCGCCGGTCTACGTGCAGCTTCTGGGAGTCCCATACGTGTGCTCAGCACTGTCTGCAATGTGCCATACAAAGAAATAACAGAGATGGCCCTGCCCAGAAATAGACTGCTCTGGGGCTTTTTGCTCAAAGTGCAATGCCCCCCTGGACTTCCCACTCTACACTCGTTCACAGGAAGCTGATTCCCTGCAGTCATGCTCATTGAACTTGATTTTGTACCCCAGGCCCAGCTGATTGGACCTCAGGTGTCCAGTTGACCCACACAGAACCAGTCAGAGCCTACTCACAGTAAATGTCAGGGGGGGTTGGGAAGAAGGAAAGGAGAGACAGTGGAAAGTGCAGGGGAAATGAAAGCTTCTGCCCTTAACCCTCAAAGTGCAGAGCCACCAGGAGGCCAAGAGTGGCGTGAAGAGAGTCACCTGTGCCCCAGGTGATGGCAATGCCCAGGCAGCAATGCCCACTTTCTGAGGCGGAAGCTGTGCTCCACAGCGGGGGTTCCAGAATTCCTATGGGAGCTGAGGGCTGGAATATGGTAGGAAGGCAGCTGCTAAGGGAGGGTTTTCTTGGGTATTGTATTTGCATAGTATATCCATTGTTTTCAGTTGGATTGTTTGTTTTGGGAGAGCTTGAGCAAGAGGAGCTTAATTCTCTCGACTACCTCTTGGCACCATTACAGGCTGTATCAATGAGCGATTGCCACATACTGTTGCATAACAAAGCACCCCAAACCTCACAGCTTACAACAGCAAGGCTTTCTTCGCACGCTCTCAAGTCTGTGTGTCTCACAAGTCTGCGGGGATCGGCGGTGACTGCACTGAGCTCCAGCTCCAGCTCCAGCTGGCCTGGGCCTCTCCTGTGGATTGAGTTTAACAGTCTGTGTGTTCGCTCTGGGGTCCAAGCCAAAGGGGCAGAGGCTCCAAGGGCAAGCTCTCTTCATGGCCTGGCAGAGGAGCAGAAGGGCAATCCCAACTGCCTGGGCTTGCATTACTACTCTTAGCAGCCCACTGACCAAAACAAGTCACGCAGCTGACCCTGAAGTCAAGGGATAGGAAACTATACTTTTACCATGGAGGTGGAAGGGAAAGCGTGAATATTCTTCTTCTTCTTCTTCTTCTTCTTCTTCTTCTTCTTCTTCTTCTTCTTCATTTATGATTTATTTATTTACTTTAGAGGGAGGAGGGGAAGAGGGAAGGGGAAAGAGAGTCTTAAGCAGACTCTTTGCTGAATGCAGAGCCTGATACGGGGCTCGATCTCACAACCCTGAGATCATGACCTGAGACAAAACCAAGAGTCAGACACTCAAACCACCCAGGCACCCCCGAGGTGTGAATATTCTTAAACAATTAGCCATCTATCACCCTCATGTTCATGAACGTTTCTTCATCCCCCATCAGAGAGGTAGAAGGTCTCTTCTAGACAGTCACCTCTTAGTGCTCAGGCGGTGTGAGCTAATTCTTGCTGGGTGCCTTATCCCCCACCAGATGGCCTCCCCAAGATTGTGATTTGAACAGAAGACTCCCGAAGGTCTGACACCACTGTCCCCACAAAGCAATGATTGCAATTGGTAGTTTTATAATTTGGATTTGTTTACGGTCTGTGCCCTCTCCTCCAGATGATAAAGCTTACAAAGGCAAGAGCCTGTGTCTGTTTTACTCACCACTAGTGGCCCCAGCATCCGTCGCAAAATAGTCACTCAAAAAATACTTCTTGAAGAGATGAGTGAATAGGCCCCACAGCAATAGGTTTCAATATTGGAGCCCAGGTCTTCAGTGTTTCCCCAAATGCTGGCCACATGCCTCATTTTAACTTCTCCAAAAACTTCCTCCCTCCCCCACTCTTTTGCCAAATGAGCAGAAGTGGCTGGATTGCAAGCTGAGTGGTGACAGAGCCTCTCCATCACTGCCTGGGGTCCCTCCCACCTCCTGCAGTGACCTCTGTAAGTAGGTTATCTGCTTGGACAGGTCACCTCCGCCCTGATCTGGGTGCCCTCTGTGGGTATCCTGGCCTGATGACGACCAAGGTGTCTTGATAGGCTGAACATTGCCTTCGTGGCCCAGAGCTGTCCGGGTGCAAACATGCTGGGTTCCACTGATTTCCTTCTCTCCCTCCATCTCCTCTTTCCTCAAGTGCAGTAGGATAATCTGAGGGTGGAGGATTTGGGGAGAAGATTCCTTCCTGGTGACCATGGAAATCAAGCCCTAATAAGCCCAAGGCACAGCTCTCTCTAGATTCAGGGCTTGCCTAACAGGACCTGAGACAAATAGCAAATGCAAAAGCAAAGTACATGCTGGACTTTTCCAAGGGCTTTAGAGAGACAGATTTGGGTTCCAACCTAATCTCTACCACTTTACTGAGCATGTGACTGAGGACAGGTTTTGAAGCTTCTCAGTTCCCTCATTTGTAAGGGCTGAATGGTACTGCCCCACAGTGCACGTGGGAAGATTCAGTGAGAGAGTCTATTGCAAGTGCCCAACACAGTGCCTGCCCAACACCGAGGGCTCCAAACAACGTGTCCTTCCTCATCTCCACCTCAAATGCTTATTCATTTGTCTATTTTTCCCTCTGATTTTGCAGTAAAGGCAGGTTAGAATAAATATCACATCAACCTTGAAGAAACCAGGTTAACCAGTAAAGTCTGAATTTGGGAAGAAAGAACAATCCCAGACCTTTTTATTTTCTCCTAACCTCCTCAAACTATGTGTCTGATAAAGCCTACGATGTATAAACTTAAATATTTAGAATATTTTCTCACCTTTTGGAAAACTTTCATGTATATTCAAGATTTGAAATTCATAATAAGCAAAACTAGGAAACATTTAAGTTGCTACAGGATGTTGGGTATATCAAGGATGTATTGATAGAGATTCTGGGTATCTGAAGCAGGGATAGTAGAGTAAATCCCAAAGTCCTAACATATCACCAATGATACCATATCACCATGTTGTACTTCAAAATGGACTGTGCGGGGGGTGTTTCCCACACTGATGTAGTTCTGGAATGTTCAGTAAAGTTTAGCTTGCCAGCTTACAGTCACTTCAGAGAACGGTCTCTCCCTCTCTTCCAGCTGCCGGGGTCCTAGGAAGTGTTCTCAAGTTCATCTCCAGCCTTGACCCCTCCCTGGACCTCCCAGCCTATGATGGGCTTGCCTGCTGTGCCTCCCAGCTTGGATGTCCCATAAACCCTTAACACCCAACACCTCTGAAGCAAGAGTTACCATCTCCCCCAGTCCTGCCTGTCTCCTTATTTTCCTCCATCTCAGCTGTGGGCTTCATCATCCACCCAGTCACACAGGCCAGGAACCACAAGCCACCCACTCTGTCCCTCCTTTCCTGCACTCAACCAATCTCCAAGTTTGTTCATGGTCAGCAAGCATGCGTGGTCATCAGCTGGGCCAAGCAGCACCTCAGACACCAGGAGCCCAGACGCGAACGAGACAGGCCCTTCAACTCCTGGAGCTGTACCTCCCACACATTCCTTGCCTTTGTTCTGTCCATCCTGCCCTTGCCACCTCTGCCCAAGCTGAGACCTATTCCACACCCAGGCTGTGGCTCCACCTTCCCGACCTCCCTGTCATGGACCCCACCCTCCGAAGTCACTCTCACCTCCTGACCAGTTTTCATTCCAAAATGCAGATCTGTGTCACTCCCTTGCTAAACTCCTCTCCCATCCCCTTGACCCTAGTTCACAGACATCTGGGTTCTATAGGGCAGTTGAAAAGAAAGTAAAGCAAAGTAAAATAAAATAAATAGTAAAACATAATAGTGGAGAACTGTGTAGAGCTGCCAACTTGTTCTTTCATCAAGCAAGTCATTTGAAACAATGACCATTTAATGATCCCTACTTTTTCATGAAAGAAAGGTCATCATAACCAAACAGTAAGAAAATATATATATATAATTTAAGAAAAAAAAAGGTCTTTAAATGACACAGATGTCCACATTTTTCTCATTTCAGCAAAGCCTGTGGCAACTCCATCATGAAAGACCATTTGGGAACCAGGGCCCGTGAATGAATAACCAACCTCCCCAAGATACTCAGCTTTGGGCCCTGGCCTCCGCCCAGCTGCCCCCTACCCTGGCCTGGACTCAGCCCACAGACTGTGCTGATGCTTGGCCACCACCTTTGTTCTTGCTCCTCCATTTTGCCCAGAACCCTCCTGCCACCTGTCTCTGCCGGGCTCCCCTTACAGCTGGCAACCCACCCGAGGCCTGATCTCACCCAGGAAGCCCTCGTGGGGGAGGTTCCCCTCACCCCCAAGTGTGGGGTGTCTAGTCATCCCCATCAACTAGACTTTCAAGGTGTCTCTGCCTTCACAGCTGAGTCCGCCCTCCCATGTCTGGCCCGCATGTGTGCCTTGTCGCCCGGCAAGTCAAGCTCCCGCCTCACGGTTTCTGAGCTGACTTGGGGGCTGCAGGTCCCACAGTCAGTTTGCGCCCAGGTTCTTGCTGCCTCCTGGGTCCTCAGAGCAGCACCGCCCTCCTCTTCCCTCAAGTAACACCGCTGTAGCCAACTTTTCCTGCAGGTTTGGGGGGAAAGGATTAGATGGCAGCCAAGCATAATATTGGCGGCAGCTTAAAAGCAAGTGTTCAACAGCAGTGTCCTAAAATTCTCCCAACCATTCCCTGTCCTCAGAGAGCCCCCGTAGATGTCTGGCCTGTCATGCGGTGTATCTCAGCCCGAAGCCCATCCACACGTGCCCGTCTTCCTTCCATTCACCAGCCCTAACTCCTGTCAGTTCCCTGGGTGCAAAGGTTTGGGGCTCCCCTCCCAAGGTCTGGGTCTACTTTTGAATATCCAGAACTCACAAATGAGTGGAAAAAGTGCTGTCTCCGGGCACCTGGGTGGCTCAGTCAGTGAAGCATCTGCCTTCAGCTCAAGTCATGATCCCAGAGTCCTGGGATCTAGTCCCGAGTCAGGCTCCCTGCTCAGCGGGGAGTCTGCTTCTCCCTCTCCTTCTGCCCCTCCCCCCGGCTAGTGCACTCTTTCTTTCTCTCTCTCTCCCTCTCTCTCAAATAAATAAATAAATAAATAAATAATCTTTAAAAACGTGCTATCTCCCACAGGTCGGTCCCCGTTAGCACCATCCGTCAGCAGCAAGAACTCTGAAATCAGTTTTGCGAATACACAGGCAGAGAGGTAGCTCCCTCAGACACCAGGCTCCATCAGTGGGAAGGGAGCCATCCAGAAAGCAGTGGGGTTTGGTCGGCGGGGCTTGGTTTGTTTGTTTGAGTTAGTGATTATTTTCTTAGAGATTTGTCAACACAACTTCTCTGGTAGGCTGGAGCTTCTGGGGACAGGGACTGACTTATCTTTATCTCCCCAGGATGAAGCACTCAGTACATGTTTGCTGAACGAATTAAAGAGCTCATGAGTGGAACCAGTGAGCATGCAAGAAATATTTGTTGACTAAAACACTAATTCAACAGGATACATGCACCCTTATGCTTATAACAGCATTATTTACAGTAACCAAATTATGGAAGCCGCCCAAGTGTCCATCAATGGATGAAGATGAATGGATAAAGAAGATGTGGTATGTATTGGAATGGAATGGAATATTCTTTAGCCATAAAAAAAGAATGAAATCTTGCCATTTTCAATGACATGGATGGAGCTAGAGAGTATAATGCTAAGTGAAATAGGTCAGTCAGAGAAAGACAAATACTATAAGATTTCACTCATATGTGCAAGTTAAGACACGAAACAAATGAGCAAAGGGAAAAAAACAGAGACAGAGAGAGAGACACACTAAGAAACAGACTCTTAACTATAGAGAACAAGCTAATGGTTTCCAGAGGGGAGGTGGGTGGGAAGATGGGGGAAGTAAGGGGTGCGGATTAAAGAGTACACTTCTCATGATGAGCACAGAGTGTGTATAGAATTGTTGAATCGCTATATTGTACACCTGAAACTAATATAACACTGTATGTTAACAATACTGGAATTAAAATGAAAACTTAATTTGAAAAAAGAAAGACTTACTGAATAATAGATTGAGTCCACGGATTGATGAATGCTTTCTGAACTGCTGTATCTTACTCCACTTTCTTCTTAGCAGGCTCATTTCTGTCTGTTTTGGACTCAGGCCATTAATCTGACCCCAACTCCTCATGACATTCAGCTTGGTTTGACTTTGGGCTGTATAGAGTTTAGTGGTTAAGGACGCAGGTTCTGCAATCAGATGAAGTTTCAAATATGTGTCCCTTGGGAGTCCTGCATGACCTTGGGTAGGGCACAAGGCTTAAGTGTGAGTTTCTTCCTCTTAAAATCCAAAATAACAGTAGTACTGACCTCAGAAGGTTTGGGGAAGGACGAAGTTTTGAGATAATCCATGTAATATACCTAGCATAAGGCCTTAAGGCCTAGCACAGAGCAAGCACTCAATAAATGATGGGTGTTGTTATTAATTACTGCCATTGTTTACTCTTTGTTAATATTCTCTCAGGTGTCTGGGCTCAGTGAGAAGGCTCCAAGCCCTTTCCCTAGGACATTTTTGCCTCCCTTTGGAGATTACCATTTACCCCTCTTTGCAAGGTATTCCTGCAGTGAGAGGAGATGTTCTGATTACTCTAAGTGGGTGGTCTTCAAACCTAGTTTGGGGAGGAGGTGGTTTGTTTTAACAACATAATTTTTTTTTTCTTTTTAAACAAAACTTTACAAGAGATGCCAACATACAATGAGATCAAAGTGGAATATTTTCAGGATGTAGTGTTTATGAATGCAGCTTCTAAAACCACTTGCCTCAGTTGGCATCCTAATTCCTTCAGTTACTAGTATGTGAGATTGTCCGAATTACCCAACCAAGCCTCAATTTCTGCATCTGCAAATGAGTATACTAATGGTTCACACCTGGCAAGGTAGCTGCACGAGACAATGAATAAAACAGATGGCACCTACTATGCACTCAAAAGTTAGCAATTATTACGAGGGTGTCTGATGGCGGAGGAGAAGGTGAACCAACTTCCAGTTATGGATCGGGCATCTCCTGGAACCACATTTTAAAACTCTAGATCTTATCAGTTACACTGTTCTAGTCTTATATCTGCCTAGATTGGTGCCACCACCACCACCTAGGAACATTCCAGAGTGCCTCCACTGTGACCAAGCACTTGGTTTTCTCCGCAAACCCCAGTGTGACAGAAATTTGCTTTGAAAAATATCAGTTCTGACCCAAGTTCATGTCCCTCTCATGTCCTTTATCCTTGACTTTAAAAGTGGTATTTATGGATGGGGAGGAAATTGCCTCTAAATCATGCAGTCCTCGCCAGTCATACTCGGTTTAATTGGACTCATTCTGAAAACGATCCCTTTGCCTTTTATTTGTCAGTCAAGAAAAATGGAAGCAATTGGTATGGTCTAGTATGTGTTGTCAACACTTCTCAAAGTCAGCAATAACGTGAATCACTTTGAATTAAATAGGATTGATTTAGGGGCTCTGGGTGGCTCAGCTGATTAAGGCATCTGCCTTTGGCTTGGGTAGTGATCCCAGGGGCCTGAGGTTGGGCCCTGCATCAGCCTCCCTGCTCAGCGGGGAGTCGGCTTCTTCCTCTGCCCCTCCACTCCCACTCATGCTCTCTCTCTCCCTCTCTCTCTGAAATAAATAAATAAATCTGTGGGATGCCTGGGGAGCTCAGTCGTTAAGCATCTGCCTTCGGCTCAGGTCACGACGCCAGGGTCCTGGGATCAAGTCCCACACATCAGGATCCTTGCTCAGCGGGGAGCCTTCATCTCCCTCTGCCTGCCGCTCCCCCTGCTTGTGCTCTCTATCTGACAAATAAATAAATAAATAAAATTTTTAAAAATCTGAATCGATCTAGAAAAGATCTAAAAAAGATTGTCACTTTTACAAATGTGTCACTTTTGCAGACATGATTCTTTCTAGTTATATAAAGACTACAGATGATTAGGATGTCATTTTTAAATCCAAAAGGAGCTAGACTAAGTAATGAGAAATACTTGATATCAAGATGACATTTATAAAAACCACACCAGGGATTTCCTTTATTAAAGAGAGAAAAATCAGGAAATACAAATAAATATAAGCACTATTTCCTAGATTTTTCAATCTAAATAGCCAAAGTAATAGGATACAGTTTTAATTGGTTCAACAAGTCCTTGATTGGCTGGAATTCTTCGGGAGTGGCATGCTTTGGTTAAATGGTTTTTCTCCACCTTACAAGAAATTTTTCTAGAACATAGTTTTATCCCTCCCTTTCTCCTTCCTTCCTCTCTCCTTCTTATTTTCTCTCATTTCCTTCTTAAAAATGAGTTTAAGGGAAATAATTTGTCTGGCTTTTCTGGACAATCATTCTGAACATGAAATTTTACTGCTCAGTTTTGAGGTATGGAAATTAGCCTGATTAATTTTTTGCACAACTAAATAGTAAGGCTACAGTTATTTGACAGATCTCATTATTCTCTATGACATAGTCTTGATTTTTTTCTTTATAGCAATGCAATGCTGACTGAAAATAAACAATTCATTTATCTGTGTGTGTTTACTATCTACCTGGCCCTCTCAAATGGAAGCTCCATGGGGGGCAGGGACTCTGTCTAGTTCTTGACTGAGTCTCCAGCACCTAACCTGGCCCACGATAGCCACTTCATGAAAGTTTATTGGAACACAAATACGTTGGTTTCTGATTCTTCACCTAACACCAAAAAGTCAAATGTAAACATTTCTTCTGGTTCTACCTCAATGACCTTGCCAAATTACCATCACAAGAAGTCCCCGCTTTTTGCAACATAGTGTTCTAGAAGACTGCATCATAAAGTTGATTGCTACAAAGCAAATTCTATTTTCTCAGAAGGATGGTGGGCTTCTTTTGAAGTAAAGAATTTAATTAGAGAACATCTTGCAAGAATCCATGTATATATGCACTCAAATTATAGCCCAAAGACAAACAACCTCTTAACCACTATAAACAGTCACAATATTAAAATTATCTCCTAGATCATTGGTCTTCAAATTGTGCTCCTCAGACCCTTGCAGGTTCAGCCAAGGTATGCTGGAGACTTCCTCAGAGAGTGGGAAGGGAGACCAATGAATGGGTCTCCACTCTCCCCCATCCTTCAACCAACCCCTTTGTTTCACTTAAAGAAGGGATCCCATGGTGAAGGAAGGTTTGAAAACCAGGGTTGTAGATCTAGATTACCATCATACCTCACTGTACCTTACAGTTCCCCCACTAATTTCTATTCACTTAGCCATTCAAAAATATTTCCTGGGCGGCCCCTGTCCATGGCCCTGGAGATACAGCTGTAAATCAAGTATACAAAGTTCCTGTTTTCATCGAGCTAGCATTCTTGTGGTAAGACTACCAAACCCAAACCAAATACAAATACCAAAATACATATGTTAGGAAATAAGTGTTAAGGAAAGCAATAAATCAGGTCAGGGTTGGGAAGGAGGGTGATGAGGGAAGGCTTTACTGATTAGGCAACATTGGAGTAGAGGTATGAAGGAAGTGAGAAAGGAGCTGGGCCGGTTTCTGAGGGAAGAGTGTCTTACCCAAGGGAAGAGCATGGGCAAAGGTTTTGAGGCAGAAGTATACTCGGTGTCTCCAAGATATGGGAAGGAATCTGGTGAGGCCATGAAGGAGGACATAAGTCAGCAAGATTGGGTTGGGGTGCTCATGACTCTGTGGCACTTTGATTTCTACTCTGAGTGACATGGGAAGGCATTGGAGCATTTGTAGCAAAGGAGAGATAAGATCCTCTGACAGCTGTGTTGAGAATAGATTGTAGAAGGACAAGAATGAAGTCAGAAAACCAATTAAGATTGGTTTTTGCAAAACTCCTGTAAAACTTCTGCAAAACTAATGATGTAATGTATGGTGATTAACATAACAATGAAAAAATTAAAAAAAAAAGATGCTTCTGCAAATATCCAAAAGAGGAATAATGGTGGCCTAGTCAAGGTGGTAACAATGGAAAGAAGACATCAGATTCAGTGTATATTTTGGAGTTGGACCAAAAGGATATTGCTGATTAAAAGTGCAATGTGAGAGAAGGAAGGAGTCAAGGATGACCCCAGGGTTTTACCCTGAGCATCTGGAAAGATGGAGTTGTTATTTTACTGGGATGCTCAGCTTTCATATAGAACATTCTTGAAAAGTGCCCTGGTGTCTTCCGAGAACTCCAGGTGTTGAGGAGAGGGTCAGTCGACCCCCAGAGGAATCACAGCAGGCCTCAGAGGCCAGGAGGTCTAAGAATTCGCGTGGTTGAATAAGAAGAGAAAGTGGCCTCCCTGAGAGAATGCTCCCCCAGAAAAAGTGGCAGAGACCAGCTGGGACTCTACCCAACCCCACCTCTTCCCCCTGCCCCCCACCCAGGGATCTGTGGAGGCTTAGGTGGACAGAACCCAAGACTCTCTGAGCTAGGCTTGGGATGGTTTGGAGCAGAGAACCCTCCTAGATACCTATTCCTTCTAGTCATCCCTCTTTCTACTTGTCCTGTGCTTGTCCTGTCTTGAGCTCTTTCTGCTGAAACTGTTTTCATGAAAATGTCTGCTTTCTGCAGGGGCAGAAATGTGGCTTAGCCATATTTTCCTCCCCAGCACCTGGAACCTTGCATTTATTTAGCCATCTACCCATCTGAAGATTGAGGAAACAAGATGAAAATGCATAAAGATTCAGAAAGTCCCACCTTGATGATGTGGTACCCTGGAATGTCTCTGCACGTGTCTAAGCCGCTCCCCTTCCCTGGGCCAGTTTGCTACATGGAAGATACCAGCTGCAGTCAGCATGCAGTAATTAAGCAGGCTAGGAAAGCCTGGTTCCCATCTTCATGGTCCATATTTAATTCAAACAAATCAACACTTAGGACCTTTTAAATTCTCCATCAGTAACCTGTTCCTCAGTTTCAAACACTACCACGTGTTTGGGATTCTCTGTCCCCATTGTGAAAGTGAGCCCATGGGTCCAGCTTTTAGGCAGGCAGAATGAAGCTGAGCTAGAGCTCTGAATCTTGTGAAGAGGGGATACAGGAAGGTGAAGAAAGGAATGCTAAAGACAAGCATGTTCCGTCCATTTTGCCCTGTTTTTTCATCTTAACAACAAACAAAATGATTTCTTGATATGCTTCTAGTTGGGTTCTCCCATAGATTCATTTTACACTTGTGAGGTTGGATGCTCTAAAGCTTTTTGTTGGGTTCACCTTTTCTTTACTTTCTTTTCCTTTTCTTTCTTTCTTTCTTTCTTTTTCTTTCTTTCTTTCTTTCTTTCTTTCTTTCTTTCTTTCTTTCTTTCTTTCTTTTTCTTTCTTTCTTTCTTTCTTTTTCTTTCTTTCTTTCTTTCTTTTTCTTTCTTTCTTTCTTTCTTTCTTTCTTTCTTTCTTTCTTTCTTTCTTTCTTTCTTTCTTTCTCTTTCTTTCTTCCTTCCTTCCTTTCTTCCTTCCTTCCTTCCTTCCTTCCTTCCTTCCTTCCTTCCTTCCTTCTTCCTTCCTTCCTTCCTTCCTTCCTTCCTTCCTTCCTTCCTTCCTTCCTTTCTTTCTTTCTTTCTTTCTTTCTTTCTTTCTTTCTTTCTTTCTTTCTTTCTTTCTTTCTCTCTTTCTGTAGGCTCCATACATGGAGCCCAACGCAGGGCTTGAACTCATGACCATGAGATCAAAACCCGAGTAACCCAGGCTCCCCGGGTTCACCTTTTCAATGTGCACTGACAATTGCCCGTTGCTTGGCTGAAATAGAATTCCTGTCTCCCTGCATCATTATCCACACTCGCCTCTAAGAGAGAGTAAACAACAACAACAAAAAAACAAAGCCTATTTAATCACCCCTTCCAGACTAGTTATCATGGTGCCCACTGACTGGGGGGAGGTGGGTGATGGCAAGAGGATTTGGGGGGGGGCAAAGATCTCAGCAACTATGTTCAGTGGGGAGGCAAGGGTGATCCTGTTAAGATGAACCTGAAGGAAAAGGAGGAAATGAAAGGAGCTGACAGGGTTGAGGAAGCTGCTAACGTAACCCGGAGATGCCTGAGGACACTGACAAGGATAGATCTGACAGCGGAGAGGCAAGGAGATAAAAGAATGGGAATCTGTTCCCTCCTTCTGCAAAAGGAAATAAGCCGAATGTCAGCAGTTCCAGAGGAAACAAGACTCACAACTTCATGGCCAGTTCATTTGGATTTTGACCTCTTCTTATAAGCAGTTCAAACCAGGAGACTGCTATCAACAAAATCTATGTGTTACTATTATCATGTTTAGACCTGAAAAGATGATGTACATTTGTGATCAGAAATGAGAGCCCAACTGCTGAGAATTGGTTTTAAGCATGTTGGGAAGTGACCGACCTCAATTCTAAGTCCAGAAGGAGGTGGAGACGGTAAGGGCATATGAGCAGGGACTCAGGAAATCAATAGCAAAGTGAGAAGCGAGAAAGGACAGGTATTTTCCAGAGAACTCTAGCAACTCCTCTAAATTGTCAACTCGTTCCACAGTCAGGGAAAATATGCTTGGCCACTGTGTGCTCAGTAACATCTGGATCCATAAGACATCCACATGCATGAATATTCATGATATCTGGCACTTTCTTCTTTGACTGTCAATCTTTGTCTATTGAGCCATTTTGAACAGATACTTTCCTAAGGCATAGGGTATGCATTTCTCGCCAGGGCATTAGATCATAGACACAAAACATGAGGCTGGGACAAGCTTCTTTGCGGCAAGACTTAGAAGACAGAATGGGAACACTGGTAAACCAAGACTCAGCCCAAACCAGGGATATGGACAGGACCTAAAAACCAGCATAGGCAAAAGATAAGTCATTCTAGGGCATCAAGTAATATCTGCAGATTGATGAAGTTCAAGGAACCATGCTAGCCATGAGAGAACCCTCTACTTCTTTCTACATTGAGGATTCTGAAGGTGCTCTGCAGATAAGACTCTGTTCCAGGCATTGGCCCCAAATGACCACTTGGAGCCTTTGGCCCTGATGGATGAGGGTGGACTTCATAGACAGGGAGGTCTCTTTTGGCCTCAGTTAAAACCAGGCTAATGGCTTCCATGGCTCTCGGGATCTTATCACTCTTATGGTGAAAAGGGTCAGGAACTATTAATCCAAAGGAGGAGTGCTTCTCCTGAAGGCTCAGAGGAGAGCTGGCATGAGCAACCCACCACCATCTTGGAGCTGGAGGGCAGTGGCAGCCCCAGGCCCATCTACTCTGACAGCCTTATGGGAATTTCAAGGGTGAAGATGACACAGAGTTAAGCCAAGACCACAAAGATGCCAGGGCTCCTAACCTCTTCGCTCTTCAGCCCATAAGTTTTACCCTGATCACTGGGACTTGACAACGTTGTTGACCTGACCCATATTAGTTCCTCCTATGCCCAGAGATCACACAGGGAGGGAGCCCCAAAGTGCCACAGCTGGAGGGGTGATCTGAGCATCAACCCTAAACCTCAGACAGTCAGGTATGCAAATAAGTATTTGTCCCCTCCTGAACATTTCATGTCCTCTGAATGCCAGGAATTTGCTTACTGTTTTATACAGATTTTAATACAGAATCTTCACTGTAACCTGTGCAGGATATCTATCATTATTCTCATTTTATAGATGGAGAAACTGAAGACTCAAGAAGGTGAAGGAATTTGCCCAAGGTCAGATGGTGTGGGATGTTAGCTCCAAAGCCCATGCTTTTTCTTCTCCACTACATTTCTCCTGTGTGGAGGGTGTGTGAGCAGAGCTGAACATGACCTTCTTAGAAGCATTTTCTGTCTAAGCCAAAGATCACTTCACCCTTTCTTTGTCATCCAAGAATATCATGAATGTCCTCCACTGAAATGCATTATATTTCAGTCACACTCCATGAAATATGTGATTCTGTTTGCCTGTGCACCAAATGTCCCCAACCAGCTGTGCATTTATCGGTACTATTCCTTCTCACACTGCCTACTGCAGTCTGTACTTCTCAGCAGCTTCCAGTCCTTTCGGTATCTTTGTGCACAGCTGCAGTGAGCAGGCCTGAGGACGCCTCTGCCCTTCCCGTGAATTCATGAGAGCTTTCTGTTGCCCAAAGACCTTTTCTCTGATTTCCATATTCATGGCAATACTATGAATGGCTGGAGTCACCAAATACCCAATTTCAGCATCACAGAGGGACTAATCAAACTGGACTTACAGATTCAACTGGGTATTACCGAAACCTTTAATTTTAGATCTCCCCAAAAGTTGCAAAGCTAATGCAGAGACTTCCCCTCTACTCTTCACTCAGCTGCTTCTAATGTTAACATCTTACATACCCATGGTGCCTTGATCGGAACAAAGAGATCAACATCATCTGTACGTGTACTTGTAGTATGCGGAGGACATGAGCACTACATTAGGTAACAGATATTTCCTAATTTGCTAGGTGATCTCATTTGTACATAATAGTCCAGGAAGCCGATTTCTTCTTGATGCCTTAGCTTGCAAAGTTCTTTGTGACAAAGAGTTCTATTTCCCCTGGCCCCGCTGGAAAGTTTACAGCTGTTGCAAATTCAAACTTTTGATCCTTTTCTTCTTTATTATAGAAATGAATTCTATAGAATTTCATAATTCTATATAATTCTATATTATAGAATTCAGAGAAAGAATGAGGGGTGCCTGGGTGGCTCAGTCGTTAAGCGTCTGCCTTCGGCTTGGGTCCTGATCCCAGGGTCCTGGGACCGAGCCCCGCATCGGACTCCCTGCTCCGCGGAAAGCCTGCTTCTCCCTCTCCCACTCCCCCTGCTTGTGTTCCTGCTCTTGCTGTGTCTCTCTCTGTCAAAGAAATAAAATCTTAAAAGAGAGAGAGAGAGAATGAGATGTACTTACAGCAAAATAATAGCTAAGTACATAATTTTACCATCACTGGTCTGATTTTGTATATCAGGTCCTCTTAGGGGTCCGTGAGTAAATACTATTTACTTAACCAATTATGGAAGAATAAATATTGCTGCACTCATTTCATTTGACCCAGTGGATAAAATCCATCCTGCAGTTTCTCTCTTCCTTAAGATTTCAGACAACCCGAGTACAGGCCATTGGGTAATGTGGCCATTTCTAAGGAAAACTGATAGACTGGGACTACTATCTTATCAGTTCTCTATTTAGCACCTGTGTAACAACCAGATAATACAAACACAGCAAAGAAGAATGCTAAAGAGAGATCAGAAAGACAGGAAGAGCGAGAAAGAGGCTTTTTAAAGTTGTTGAGGCAGAGAAGAAACCGGGAATGAAGATGTGCAGGGATGAACTTGGAAGACATCCAGGTGGCAAGAGGAAAACCAGGGACTTTGTTATCCTCGGTCAGGTGCCCTGGACAGAAACCCTGAGATGGAGATTCAGGAGATCTCAGGAACAACATCTTTAAGGAAATGAGGGAAGCAGGATTGGGCAGAGGGAGAAATTCAGCGGCGATGCTACAGTAGCTTCAGTCTGTCCAGCCCAACTGAGAGTTCTGGACCTGGGATGGACCTGTAGAGTTATCCCAAATTGAGGCAAGGGGCCTGAACTTTGCACCCTCACATGAGCTCACATCAACCAGTCCTTGGGTATGGGCTATCCCTGGGAAGGGGCTAAAGTTTGGGCAAGGCAGTTTGTTTGAGAGCAATTCCCAGAGATGCACTGAGCCCTGAGCTATCAACCACCAACACACCTGACAACTGGAGGAATGAGTTGCTTGGTGTGCCTGGGGGAGTCTGAGAGGCGCAGCAGAGCATCTATTATATATGGTCTCTTCAGATCCAAGAGGAGAGGATATTTTGAGAAAGGAGTGGTGGACTGTATGGAATATTTCTGAAAAGTTGACATAGATGAGGATAAAAATATGCCAAGATGGAGGTCTTGGTGACGTTCACCAGAGTAATTTTAGTGGGACTGGAAGGAAGTCCAACTGAAGGGACTGAGAAGAAAATGGAAGATGAGGGCATGGTTACAGAAATATAGATAATTCTTCTGAGAACCTTGTCAGCTAATCGGGGCAGTGGGGTTGGGTATTAAATGGAGAAAGACATGGAGCCAACGGAGGTTTATCATTTAAGTTGGAAGATACCAGAACGTGTTTGCTCACCCCCAGAACGACTTGATGGGGGAAACTGAGACCTAAGGGAGGGCTGGGATGGTTGCGGGAGTCATGACTTTGAGAAGGAGAGAAGGAGCAGGGTGCAGGGCACAGCTGGAGGGATGGCCTGAGATAGGGGCCGGGACTCATTGTCCGTAGTAGAAATAGTGTAGGTCTCTAGTGGGTACCAGGTGACTCTACCTCCTTGCTTGTATTTGACAGAAGAGAGGAGAGATAGATCAGGCCTAAATGGGGCCATCAGATTCCCTCTCTGGAATTTGGAGTAGGGATTAAGAGACAGACGTCCATCTGGCAATGTCTCTTGAATGGTGATTTGAACCCAGGAACTAAGGAGTGGCCATTTTCCACCCACCATGTGTCCAAGGAAGTGGAGAGAGCATGAAGCAAGAACCTGTAGAGATGAGAGATGAGAAAGGTTCCTGTTGACTTTGCACATCCAGGGTCCAGGACAGTCTAATTATCTACAATGTGGAGCGCTGCCTGACTGATAAGCAATAAGCCTCACTCCAGATACCCAAGACTTGAGCCGGCCCTCAGCAGAGAGAGCCGCTCTGCCACATGACACAGGCCCTGCCTGGACCTATACCGGCACCATACTGGGAAAAATGGGTGTGAGAAAATGTAAAGTCATAAGGAACAATTAAGATAAATATGGTCTATGCTTTTACTGAACAGTATCTAGCCATTCAAATTGATTATTATGAAGACTGCATAGAAACATAAAGCAAAACAGAACACTGATTTTAATGCACATGATCGTAGCCTTGTAAAAAATGCATTTGGGAAAAGATGGGAAAAATACATCAAAATGGGAATAGTTAGTAATGTGTTAGGTTAATGGGATCATGGGTATTTTCCCCCTAATTTTCCTATTTTATTTCTAAAACATGGCTATCTTGTACAGACAATTTAAAACAATTCTAATTCCTACAGCTCACATCTGAGCGACTTGCGTAGTTTCTGTGAGGCCCTCAAATCATCACAGATCATATGTCTAAAAGGAACTGGTTCCCGAGAAGGCTGTCAGAGGATGTGGTTGTGTGCATCAAAGGGGACGCCCACCTGCTGGCTGGGACATGAATTACAGTCCCTCAATAAAGCCCGAGAGAACAGGGTGACCACTTGAGCATGAACAGATCTTGCAGCCTGTTCCCATTGCAGAAATACTGCCGTGAATGACGGGACAAGAGATCGGGCCATGTTGTCCCAGTGAGCACAGGTGCCAGTCTCCTGGCCAGACACTGCCCTCCCTCCGCCTCCCGCTACCCATCCCCTCCCTTCCTCAACAGCTCTACTCCTAAAAGCTCCAAGGGTTTTATTAGGAGCCACTGAGTACTGACCCTGAACTTCATCTTTGCTAAGTGCCTCCAAATTATCTTAATGAGGATTCTCCTCCACACTCTGGGAAGTCAGCTCAGGGCTGTCCTATGACTCTTCTTTCTAGGCAGGTACAATAGGTCACTAAATGGCTTGCTCAGAGACGCCCCTGGGAGAAGACCTAAAACAAGAACTTTGTGTTCCTGGGGCTTGCGAGTGCTTCTGAGCTCCCTGAGCCTGGCCAGGGTTTCAGGAAAGCAAGCACTAAAAAGAATAAGCAATGGAGGGAAATGAGGACTTGTGACCCAAGCTCTGCCCTGAGTGCATAGCCACACTTCTGCGCACCTGCTCACTCCCCTGAGCTTCCTATTGTTACAAATCCATAAAGCCATATCTATTCCTCCAGCTTAATCTTCCAGCTTGTACAAACAGAGGCCAAGGAAGGATGGACTGCTCTGGGTTTAAGTTCATCAAAGTAGTGAGACATCCACCCCAGAAGCCAAAATATAAATTAGCTATTGGTCTTATGTTTGTGGGTAGTAATTAGCTCAGGCAGAGAGAAGCATGTTAGCAATAAGTTCTTCCCAGAGAGCAAATGAATGTGAGAATGATGTGAGTGGGGACCCCCACCCAGAGGACCAGAGTGTTATCAAAGAAATGCAAATTACTTATTTTATATTAAATATTACTATTTAGTGAATGGCCGCTAATTAGTTCAGGCCCTGTGCTAGGTGGGCCTCATTGGTTCCCACCCTCACTTCAGGTCTCTGCTTCAACATTTCCTCCCAGAAGCCACCCCTGCTGTCCAGGACTCTAAGTTCCCCCGTTAAATACTCTGATTATAATTGTAACATTCATGAGTGTGGTTTTTTGATTAATGGTCTGTTTTCATGAAAATAGGGTTGGGAGGGTCTCTTTACGATCACCATTGGGCCCTCAGCCTGGCTCTAGCAGGTTCTCTATAAATAGTTAGTGAGCTGATATCCTTCATAGCGCTCACCACATGCAAAGGCTGTAAAAGCACTTGCGTATTCTTTCTCAGCTGTCCTGTTCATTGCTAAGCTTTCTGTCCCCAGCGCACTAGGACCTCCTTTATCTTGCTCTCCACCAGCCTTGGTGGAGTGTCTGCACATGGTGGCATCCAGTACAGGTGGCAGGAATACATAATAAAAGAATAAACAAGCATGAATCACAGTCCCCAGATCTAGAAATGGGTAGGAAAAGGAAGACAGCACTGAGAGATAAGGAATCAAAATGTCCAAGAATGGAGCCAGGGGAGCAGGAAAAAAAAAAAAAAATCTAGGACTTCTGATTGAGTGGACATGGGCTGTCCAGATTCTCCTTTCCAGGTGTTGACTGGGTGGTACACGTGGCTAAGGGGACAGAGAAGGCAGGCCATCACATTCGAGACGGTAAACCAAGGCCAAGGGCCTCTTGACCCTAGAGAAAAAGATAAGCCAATCATTTCCTACTCAGCAAAGTAAACCCAGATCCTTTCCTTTTGTGGGATGAAGCCTTGAGCTCCCCAAAGGTCTGGGGAGCAGAGGGGCGATGGTTTATCACCTGCAAAATCAGATGTATCCCAGCCTCTCAACTGGGAGCTTCAGCGCATTTTGCTGAATCCTTGAATCATCGAGGCCTGACTAGTTATGAGACCAGCTTCACGTCTGGTACGAGGACACCTGAGCTTGCATCATTTGGGGCTGCTACAACTCCTAACCCCTCTTCTCCCCAGGGTGTGCAGACAGTCTCAGGGAAGGGTTCAGAAAGGTGAATGAGGCTGCAATTCACAACGGCGTGACCGCGGAAAGATGGCGGCCATCTGAAAAGCTACCGGTCGTGTCTCTCGTCTCTCTCTTTGCAATACTGTCTCTCCCTGGATCACTTGCTGGAATGGAGAGGGACCCTCCTGGGAGTTAAGAATCTGTAGACTTTGTGTGCAGAATCGGGAAGTGTAAGCCAGGTTCCAGATGGGAATTACGGGAGCAGTCTTCTCCTCCTGGGCCACTGTCCTCCCTCCACTACCATTTGAAAACTTGTTTTATTAGGCTGTTTTTTTTAATGAAATTCCCTCTTTTCCCAACTTCAGCTTCCTGTTTTCCTGGTCACCAAAAAAAGAAGGGAGAGCATTGAATTTTTAAAGCAGCTGCTTTCTCGCCCCTCCAACACACACACACACACACCCCTCCAAAACACTTTATCCATTTTTAGCCGATGAAAAGGGGAAGGAAAATATGGCATTTTCAATGATCTAACTTATTGTCTGTTCAATCCGTTCGGATGGGGAATGATAGATTTTATAACAGTGCCTCATATTTTAGGCTGACTGCACGGTGATTGGCTCAATCTTGTGCAACAACGAGGCTTTTGTCACTAATCCTTTGTAGGTCTCCTTGGAGGGTAGAGGTGGTGTGTCCCTTGCACAGCTCATCTAAGGTAGTTTTTAATTTATTTGTGCTAATATTACCAGTCTTTGAGGGGACAAGTTAAAATTTTTCCTTCTTCGTGTGTCTGTGTATGTGTGGATATCCTTGTATTTAGTACCTCGGTCCAAATCACCCAAGAAAAATTTCTAGATACATTCTCTTAATTAATTTATTTTTTAAATCAAAGTGTCACAAATGTTGATTTAAGTCATTGTCTAATTTGACCTTAACTATAACAGCAACTGTAAAAAGCGTATGCTACACAAATTCTTTAGTGTTTTATTAGAAACAAGTACTTTATACATTTATTCAAATAAAGTGTTCAAAGTCACATTTTTACTTAAATACTAGGATATAAAATTTCCAGGAAAGAGTAAAGAGTGGTACTCTAAGTTGTAACTTTTTTTTAAAGATTTATTTATTTATTTGAGAGAGAGAGGGGGCACAAGTGGGAGGGGCAGAGGGAGGGGGAGAGAGAATCTCAAGCAGACTCTGCACTGAGCACAGAGCCCGACTCAGGGCTCTATCTCAAGACCCTGAGATCACGACCTGAGCCAAACCAAGAGTTGGATGTTTAACTGACTGCGCCACCCAGGTGCCTCTAACTTGTAACTTTTTTAAAGTGATGTTCTCTGCTAATAAATGGGACCCAGCATATGTGTCTGCAAGCTGTAGGCATGGCACAGTGGTGGGGGTGACCCGGACTGTGAGCCAACCGACTCCTGTGATGGTCCCGAACTATCATTCACCAGCAGGCTATGTAAGTGTGGGTCAGTCCCTTTGCCTTTCGGGGCCACTCTTTCCTTCCGTGGGACACAGGGTGACTGGATTTGCTAGCTTCTAGTTCTAAAATGCCATGATACTTAGAATAAGGAGGAAATTTAGAATCAACTAGTTTAAGGGCCACTTCTGGCCCACTGCCTGATTTTGTAAATGGCAAGCTAGGAATGGCTTTGATATTTTTATGTGGTTGGTAAAATAGCACTTCAGGAAAGGTGAAAATTATATGAAATTTACATTTCAGCAACCATAAATAAAGTTTTATTAGAGCAGAGGCATTCCCACTTGCTCGTGTATTGTCTATGGCTGCTTTGGCACTATAAGGGCAGAACTGAGTCGTTGCCATGGAGACTGTATCCTAAAATACTATCTGGTCTTTTACATTTAAAAGGTTGCTGGCCCTAGTCTAGTCCAACTGCTTGACAGATGAGAAAATTAAAGGTTGGGCAAGTTCTGGTTCAAAAAGACAGAAACATAGTTATAGAAAGATGCAAATGGCCATTTTGAAGCATCCAAAGGGACAAACACAATGAACAATAAACAAAAGATGGAGGAAGCAAAAGAAACTTTTTCTTCGAATGACAGTGGATAACATGTTATACAAGACATAAGGACAAAGAAGTTGTGAAGCCCTTGGAGCACCTGCATTTATTTGTACGGAAGAACCCATGTTTTTTCTTTTTTTAAAATCTGGAATCAAATTACGATGGATTCCTGTGGGGGATTTGGGAAGTGGGCGGATCACATCAGAAACAGCTCATGATTCTTCATGCTGATAAGACTCTGGGAAACTTACCTCCAAACTCGCTGAAGGAAATGGAGGTGAACGTTAGAAACGCTTTAGTGGGCCTTTTCAAAAGTGTAGGAGGTCTGGACATGGTGACTGGGGGAAGGAAGCCTGGAACAGATTCGAACTTTTGGTCAAATAGAAATCTAGTGCTGGAAAATCCCAAAGCCCTTTATGAAACAGAGGCTCTCTGCAGAAGAGCCAGCATAGTTCTGAGAGCCTGGCCCTTACTAATGACAGGGCTTATGCCCTGGCAGCGTGGTCACTAGGACCAAAGTAAGTATGGAGTTGGCCATGGATTGATTTTAGGAAGGTTTGTACGAAGTTTCATGGGGAGATAAAGCTCATCATCTTTCACTTCACACAGGACTATTACCTTTGCCTGGGAAGTTACTGGTGGTGTGCAATAAATATTTCAAGCCCAAGCATGAATCAGGGAGCAAAGAAATTGCCCCAAGATCCATATTGTTGGTGATCAACCACGTACCAAACATTACACTTGTGGGAAGAGCCCCAAGCAGTTAAAATATGAAATTGAACTTGCAGAACAGATAGGATTTGCCCTGGAATTTCAGATTATTGTCAACGTGCAGCATGTGTTGCTGGATCAGTGAGTTGGAAGGGTTCTCTCTAAATTTAACCCCATGGCTAACCGCATGAATTTACAAGTCAGACTGCCCAGGGCTGCACCTGAAATCTACTGCTTGGATTCCCAGGTAATCCCAGGTAAGTTACTGAAACTCTCAAGCCTCATTGTCTTCTGTAACAATAACAATAACTAAAAAAGAATGGTAATAATAGTACCTACTCTGTAGGCTTCCATGAATATTTAAATGAGATTATCGATAGAAAGTCGTGGGAGATCTGAGAACTAGTGAGTGCTCGCTAAATGCCCCCTGCTCGCTGTTGGCTGCGTTGTCCAGCCTATTTGAGAATATGGGTTTACTAAAAATATGGATTTGGGTGCGAGTAGTTATGGGTTAGAGTTCCAGCTTCACCACTGAGTAGCCTTGTAACCTCGAGGAAATTACTTTAACTCTTTGAGCTTTAGGTTTCTTTTCTGTAAAACAGTGATAATAATAATAATACTTACCTTAGTGAGAAAATATACTCAAAGTGCGTGGGAGAGTTTCCAGCACTTAACTATTTTGATGATGATCATGATCACGGTCATTATTATCAGTTATTGGTTCCCTAATATCCAAAAATATTCTGAAGGCAGGCTGAAACATAGTAAGCCTGATGATATAAGAGTGGCAGACACAGTATAAAGACCTTTCACATAAAACTGCGGTAAAATGGGTTTGGGTTGTCACGAAATCCCTCCGATCGGCTAAGAGACAAGATGCAGGTGCAAGGAAGGTTTTGGAGGAGGACCCACTGGGCATTGCCCACTGGCCGGACACCTCCTCCGACCCCAAAGTTCTCAGTGCCGAGCCCGGAGGAGACATGCATTCTGGCTCCTTTGATTCTCTCCTTCAGAATCACTGGGCTCTGGCTTCTTGCTTCCCCACCTTCCTTCTGCCAAATTCTGTTATTCTTGTTTCCTGTCAGGCTGCTCAACATTTGGAACATGCGATTACAGTACTACCTCGTGTTCCAGGTAAAACATAAGCTTCTGTCTCATCCTCTCTATCAGCAAGAAGATGGAAACAATGGCCTCTGGAAAGGAAAGGGGCCTTTAGGATCTGGCCCGTTCTCTTCTATGTTTGTGGAGCTGGACTCCGTTTCCTACCATTAACAGATTTGTTTACTTATCTGATATTCCCCAGATTGAATTCCCAGGCATCCACGGGGGTGGGGCCTGAAGAACCTGCTTTCCCTATTACTTGCTACCCACATCCTTTCACTTCTGCTAACTCCCTCACAATGAACAGAAGGGAGCCTATCTCCTGAGATCAGGAGTTACAAGAACATGTGTTAAAGAGATCGGTGGTGCATCATTTAGCATAAATTGTGAGAAGGCCAAGGTGTTGCTTCTACTCCATTTCTTAAGAACTGAGGGCCTCTTTTCCCATATAAGCCAGATTGGAACGTTTGGCTTTCCTTCCATTTTCCCACGTGCCCATATGGGGCTGGGGAGGGGTGCCACTGGGGAGTACATAATGCGTGTGACTCAATTCCTGTATTCGTAGCACCTTTCCTATAAAAGACCAGGGGGTGCCTTCATCCAATTTTTTCATTTGACTGATGAGGAAGGCTGGAACTATGGTGACAGCTGGATTCTAGCCAAGCCAAGACAGGAGCCCAGAGCCGTTGTTGTTTCCTGGCTGGAGAGGATTCTCCTTGGTGACTTTTCTGATTGTTCTATGCAGCCAGGACTCATTTGGGGTGAGCCCAAATTCTCAGTCTTTGGTTTTGGCTAATGTTTGATTTTCCCTGTGCAGACGTCCACTGCAGACTTAAAGATTTCCCCCTCTGGCTTATAGTCAGGACAGATGCTTATTTGGGGTGAAAAATCGGGTTGCCTGAATTCAACAGGCAGAAGGTTTTATGGTTTGGAGGGTGAAGTCACTGCATGTTCTCTCAGCTGGGGTAGCTTTAGCACCTGGAACCCAAGTCCCAGTAGGAAGGCCGACCCTGAGTTAGTTCAGAAACTGAGCAGGCCTTAGAGTCTGAGGCCCACCTACTGCTTCCCACTTCAGCAGCCAGAGTCCTGCAAGGCTAGTCCAAGGAGTGTCCTGATGCCTTTTACCCATGGTCATGGTAGGTTGAGTCAAATGGCAATAACAGGATTGTGTCCCAGGAGACACTGATTTTGGACTGCAGTAGTATCTACAGAGTAGATGGCCAAAGACAGGAGCGCTGAGGGGGATGTTGGGAATCAAGGTACAAAAGGTTGTCAGAATGTTTGTGTGGGCAGGACTGTCCCTTCTTGGCCAAGACAATATGGGCATCTCGTTTTGAGTTCCTTGAGGGAGATGTTGTTCTCCCCATCATAAAGGCCAGGAAAGTGAAACTTGGAGAAGTTCTTAGCCAAAGTTATAAAGCTAGTGTCAGAGTCAACACTGGAATCCAAGTCTTCTGACTCTAAAGTCTATGTTCTGTCCAGGCCACCATGCTATTTTTTAGAAAAGCCCATCGACATTCACCAGAAAACTCTGATTGCCATGTATGGTGTGGCATTCTGTAATCACACAGTCAAAGAGCATCCAGTTCAACAACTCTAAATACCTTGGTTTCTTTTGCCACATGCCCTGAAGAGGGGTCTTGAGGACTTCCCTGGGGACAGGGAAAGGATGGGCATGGGTGACATGCTGTCTACACTCAATTCCTAATACTCTCCCAACCATAGCTTCAATCAGAATTGCTCCTTTTCTATGGGTTGGAATCATGTGTTTGAAAAGGGTTTCCACAGGGGCACCTGGGTGGCTCAGTCAAGTGTCCAGCTCTTGATTTCGGCTCAGATCATGACCTCAGGACCTTGGTCCTGGGATCAAGCCCCCCTTTGGACTCTGCACTCAGCAGAGAGTGTGCTTGAGGATTCTCTCTCTCCTTCTTCTTCTGTTCCTCCTCTCCCTACCCCCTCCTCTCTAAAATAAATAAGTAAATCTTAAAAAAAGAAAGAAAGAAAGAAAGAAAAGGGTTCCCACAACCTCTGTTCTTCTAGGTGCTGTTGTTACTGGTTCAACACCTTGTGTAGAAAGAAACTCACAGACTAGGTGGACTCTAGGATCCTCTAGAGCTGAGCAGATGTTGATAATCTGGGTGGCGCCCATGAAATCGTCTTCTTGGTTGGAAAGCCTGGCAACCCCACCAAAAGTGTGATGAGGGGAAGCTAGCACAACCACAGAAGTTAACGGCTGGCTGCCTTAGAATTTCCTCACATTCATTCATTCACTTGAGAATATTTAAATGAGAACCATCGTACATCTGGTTCAGCCATCTGGCTTTCACAGAGGCCCCAGTATACTGTTATGGCCCAAACAGGACAATCACCCTGATGTCACCCTCTAAAGATCCAAGGAGGGCACCCCCCAAATCACAACTAATGATCTGTCAGGCATGAACTCATTTAAACTTTTTAATAGTGATGCTATTTATGTTTTTGGCTGTCATCCCCTCTCGACATAACTCGTTCAGTAAGTTGCCAGCACTAGGCACGTCCTTGTTTTCCCTGTCCTGTATTTACCTCTCACACTTTGCAGGGGTAAGCCCTAGGTGCTGTGTGTTGGTGAACAAGCTCAACCTGATGTGGCAGAAGCACCAGTTGAAGAAATAATTCTTAAACTGACAGTCCTGACAAATGGCATCATTGCAGATGCACACTGGGTCAGGTTTTCAGTCCCCTTAAAACCTTCCCCTCAGCGGTGTTCTGAAATCTTGGGCATATAAAGCAGTCTTTCTATTCCTCAGGCAGCTGAACAGCTAGAGCAGGGGTGTTGGTTGTTTCTCTTTTACCTGAGTTCCTTCACATAGACTCACTTTTATCACCCTAGCCAACCCTATGAACATTTAGAGAAATGCTAACAATTCTGTTATCTTTTGATATTCTGAGGCCCAAAGTTCTCATTCTGACCATGTCTGCTCAAGTTATCAGTAATTCCAGAATCTCTTTGATGCCTTCTAATATTATCTACTATAGATGCGCCTGAGTCAACAGGCATCGTGAGGGAACAAGGGCATAGTTCTGAATAAAGGAGTCCAGATAACTATAAGAGTATAACTCTTTAAGCTCCAAAGAGTTTTACAATTTGTAACTATTTGCAGCCCGAGTTTCTCCATGTAGCTCGGCCTCACAGACTAACAAATATTTCTCTGTGGTGGCACCATCGGCCAGTATGGGACTGTGGTAGTCATGAAGAGGGGAGCAGGATTGTCCAATGGCTCCAACCGAAGCCCTTCGGGATCTACTGTCATATATGTGTCACACGTGGCCATGTTTCCCATGGGCTGCGCCCAGCTAGCAACTGAGCATGATGGACGTCCTGGGCGTGGCCAGACACAGGGCTCCTCAACGGAGAGACGTGGGCTCCAGAACTGACCTCAGCCTGGCTGACGCCTTCTGAGGACTGGCCTGCATTTCGAGACTCTTCCTATTTCACTCCTCCTTCACAGGGGTCAGACACGCAGCACAGTCTGAAGGCTCTCCCTGCCTTCGCCGGCTCCATCTTTTTCCCTTCACAGGTATTGTCCTTGGTTGGTCCCTTGACATCTCATCCTGGCGTGGTGCCTGCTTCTCGGAGGACCTGCACAAACACAGGAACCTCTACCCTGCTCTCCCGAAGTCGGTTTCACCCACTCTCACCTGTTTCCTGGAGGGTCTCACATGGGTTCACAGATTTTGGCTACATGATACCAGCTCTCATCCTCCCCTCCCGCTCCAGCCCTGTCTTCCTGGGGAGATGCCGGCACCATGGCCTCTGATGTTCCCAAAGTCTCCTACTATGGCACCACATCTGCTCCTATTTGTGGGGTCCCTGACACCCACTTCTGCTGATGCCGTGGGACTCACAAGACACCAGAGCCCTATGCTGACGTGAGACCGTACCCGCTGCAGACAGAAGTATCCAGGCCTGTCTGCTCGGATGAGTCCCTCACCCTCATTACAGGGGTCCCTGTGCAGAGCTGTCCGGTGCTCCCATTGTCACATTTCACTTTTTGTGAGAAGAGGTCATTCCATTTTTTATCCACAGTCTCCTTTCCTTTGAACTTAGACTCAATCCTCAGCTAAAGGACCGGCTCTGTGACAGACATGCTATCTATAGAATTGTGCTTCCTCTCTAACACTGGCAGAGCCTGCCTTTCTTATCTCTTCAGATGGATGCTTTCCTACAAGACTTCATTCAAAGAGACTTCTTGTGGTTCCCCCAAAATACCTAGGTTCCAGAGTCGTTATAGCATAGACCCAAACTGGACCTACCATATTCTGGTTTTGGGGATTTTGTGGATTCATGTGTTTGTATGTTTGCTGCGTGTGTGTTTGTGTGTGTGTGTGTGTATGGGGGGCGTGTAACAGAACTTGTGTAATCCTTGCTTCTCTCTCCTGCCTCGTGAGTGAGGTCCCTGCCTCCATCACTTTGATGACAAAGTATCTGTCTCCCACTGTCTCTGTTACCTTCTCGGCTGGCTGCCTGCACTTCTGACGCTCTCTTATTATTGCCAGTATTTCCACTTGACAACTTCCTGTCACTGCATACTTCAGAGCTTTGTTGAACACATCTAGGAATTAGGGTTGTACTCAAATAGGAAGAGTTACAAGTGAGTACAGTAAAGCAGGGTTTGTAATACTTTGTAAACGGTGACTAAATTAGGGAGGAAGGAAACTGAAGGAATCTAGGGCTTACTTAGGGAAGAATGTTAGAAGCTACACTAAGTAGGCGTGGCAGATTTCCAGAAAAAATAATGGGCATACTTGAAGAAATTTTCTGACTGATGAATCTACGTACGCCAAAAATAGTCATATGTTGTGGCAGACACTGGTGATTTTCCTGGGACTTCTTCACTATCCCCGTGTACCCTTTGCCTAGGTTTGGTGATCTTTTACTCTAACAGCTTGTGACTATGACTTTGCTTTGGAAAGTTTCCCTCACGTTACTGAAAGACTTTACTGCATATTTGGAGACAGAAGTGCCTGGGATTTTCCAGTTTCCCAGGCAACCTTTATCTCATGATGAACATGGTTCGAAGGTATGACAGTCCAGGTCCCTTGCCTCAGGTGGGCACAATTGTGAGGCATCATTTTTATTAGGCCAGATCTTTCCTGATTATGTCAAAGCACCATCTCTCCAAAAAAGCTGACCTGCCATCACACCCTTGCTTGGCTCCTTCTGCTTCCCGCCACTTACTGGCCTCCTCTGGGAGCACTTCTTGAATAAATGACTTGCACAGAGTCTTCATCTCAGAGCTGCTTCTGGAGAACCCAAATGCACTGGATTGAATAACATCCTGAAAAAATTCATGTCTACTTGGGACCTGTCAGGGTGACCTTATTTGCCAATGGAACCAATTAGGATGCAGGTCATCCTAGTAGAGTGGGGCCTAAATCCAATATGACTGGTGTCTTCCTAAGAAGAGGAAAATTTGGACACAGAGACACAGACACAGAGGAAATGGCCATGTGACAATGGAGGCAGAGAGTGGAGTGAAGCATCTTTAAGCCAAGGAACGCCATGGATTGCTAACGGCCCCCAGGAGCTGGGAGATTGGCATGGAACAGACTCCTCCTCAGAGCCTCTAGAAGGAATTGATGCTGCTGGCACCTTGATTTTGGATTTTAGTCTCTGGAACTGTGTAAGGGAGAATACATTTCTGTCGTGTTAAGCCATACAGTTTACGACATTTTGTTAGAGCGGCCCCAAGAAGCTAATACACCCCAACCTAAGAGACAAATATAAGCTATAGGAAGCAGATGGGCCATAACTATCTTACATCTTATATTTTACGTGAGATCATGCAGCTTTTATCAATATTTATTTTCAAAACTTCATTCAGTGAAGTAGCTCTCTCAAATCAATAGCCGACATTATACTTAACAAGAAAATCCTACAAGCAACCCAATTAAAAATCAGAAAGAATACAACGATGTCCATTATCATCATCATTATTTAACATTGTTCTGGATAGTGGATATTCTAGCTAATGCAATAAGACAAGAAAAGAAAAGAAAAAAAGAGAAATCAGGCATAAATATTGAGCAAGATGAGATAAATTAATCATTAGCAGCAGACACTGACTACTTGAAAAACCCCGGGCAATGTATAGACGGAAATATATTAAGAAAGCTCAGGAATAAAAGATAACTTACTTATAGACTGATAAATTTTAAAAGACCTGTCTAGATAGATTTTATGCCATGCTTCTGCTTTTAAGAACTAAATATTAAGGGGCGCCTGGGTGGCTCAGTCGTTAAGTGTCTGCGTTCGGCTCAGGTCATGGTCCCAGGGTCCTGGGATCGAGCCCTGCATCAGGCTCCCTGCATCAGTGGGAAGCCTGCTTCTCCCTCTCCCACTCCCCCCTGCTTGTGTTCCCTCTCTTGCTGTGTCTCTCTCTGTCAAATAAATAAATAAAATCTTTAAAAAAAAAGAATTAAATATTAAAATTTGTGAATTATCACACTAATATATAAATTTACTAAAATTCCCATTAAAGTTTCAATGAGATTTTTTTTGGGGGGGACAGGTAATTTAAAAATCCTAAAATTCACTCAAAAGAACAAAGACATGAGAAGAGCCAAAATATTTTTGCAAAAAGGAAAAAAGAGAACTCTCACCAAATATTAAAATGTATTATAAAATTAGAGCAATTGACTCTACCCAGTAAATGGCATGGTTCTGGTGCAGAGATATACAAAAGGGTAGAACAGAATAGAAAGTCCAGAAATAGACCCAAATATTTATATAACCATGATTTATATAATCATTTACAGTATGTTAATGGTGATAGTTCATGTCCTAAAAATACTACTTGATGAATTATACTGGGAATGAAAGGATAACTCACCCTAAAACTAAATACATTCCAACTGAATTAATGTTTTCAAAAGAATTTCAGTTTTCCAGCAATGGCAGACTAAGCAACTGAGATGCAATTGAGATCAACCATACTGCGGAAAACAATTTAAAAAACTGAACAGAGGGGCGCCTGGGTGGCTCCGTCGTTAAGCGTCTGCCTTCGGCTCAGGTCATGGTCCCGGGGTCCTGGGATCGAGCCCCGCATCGGGCTCCCTGCTCGGCGGGAAGCCTGCTTCTCGCTCTCCCACTCCCCCTGCTTGTGTTCCCTCTCTCGCTGTGTCTCTCTCTGTCAAACAAATAAATAAAATCTTAAAAAATAATAATAATAAATAAAAAACTGAAGAGAGTTTAAAATATATTTGCTTGAAGGCATCTGAGAGCTAAAAAGCCCGTGAAAAATGGCATAGCCAAGGTCTAAAAGAAGACGGAAACTGAGGGGCATAAACCCAGCATCTGGGGATGCTTTACCCCTAGAAGTGTTAGCTAATTCCAAAGCAGGTGGCTGAGAGGTTGTCTACAACCTCCCTTTTGAGAACCCAGAGGAGTGAAGGGGACAAAGATTAGAGTACAAGGATAATTGAAAAGGGAAGCCTCTAGTAAACTCCCACGCATTGCTTTGGCATCCTGAAAGATCGGGACAGAGTGTGGAAATAGATGAGCCTTCACACTGAACCCAGTTTCCAATCATCTCCAACTCGGGAATTAGATTAGCTTGATCCGGTATTGTTAGGACCCTAAGCTTTCTTCCAGAAGCAAGTGTAAGTCCTCCCTGAAGGAAGATAGCATCCTCATAGACCTGAAATTATTCTACAATTTTGCATGTACAATATCTGAAACTCATTAAAATAATCAGGTGCAAAATGAGACCAAATGATACTGCTAAAATCCATGAAGATCGTTCAAAGATTCTTGCATTATCTTAGAAAAGAGAAAAATATCAAGCAATACTAAAAGACAAATGACCACACAGGCAAAATATTTGCAAATCACATCACAAGGAGTTAATATCATTCTTATGTAATACATTAAAAAAAATTGCAGTAGAAAAAATAGCCGTAAGATCTACATTGGTATTTGACAAGAGAAGATGCATAAATGGTCCCTGAACATATTAAAATATCTCATCTCACTAATAATCGGAGAAAAAATTAGAGAAATACCCAATATCACTAATAATCAGCTAATTTTCAAATACGTGCTATTATTTTTGTTTATCATACTTATAAAGATAACAAAAACACTCATAATAATTAGTGGTAATGAATGTCCAGAAGCTAAGTGGGGGAAACAGAAATAAGTACAATATTTTTCTGGAGGGCAATATAACAATTTGTATCAAAAAATTTAAATGCATACCACTTAATTCAGGAAATCCATTTTTTTAGAATTTGGCTATAAAAAATCATGTATATTTGCAAAGATTCATTTTTAAGTATGTTTAAATAGAACTTTTTATAATAGTAAAAAAATTTCAAACATCCAAAATTAGAAAATAGGCTATAATAATTTCGTACCACACTAAATGGAGTAACACAATTCAACCCTTGAAAAGATAACAAAGGGGAATATTTAACAAAATGAAGTTATGCATGACACATTGGTAAGAAAATAAAGCATGTCGCAAAAATGTAACCTCACTTTTGTTGTGTGTGCATAGGACAGACAACAATTTGTTTTTATTTGTAGGGGTAGTTTTTATTTTGTTCACTTATACATATCTGCATTTTTAAAAATAAAGCCAACTATTGCTTTTAATCAGAAAAATGATACTTAAAGTCTCTTTTGCTTTAAAAATGTTGCCTTCCCTTTCATATTTCAAATGAAATGCATAGTAAGCACACATACAATTCATTTCTTACTGACCTTCTGTAGAGTTCATTTGTTCATATACTGGACTTGTTTTCACATCAACACTTGACACAGGGATTGCAGGAAAGTACTGAACCTGTTTTTACTAATTTTGGGGCACCAGCTTCGTTTAGCCGATATATATATATATAATTTTTTTACTTATCAAGGTGTATGGTTTCTTAGAGAAAATCGAACGTTTCCAAGGCACCGCATTCCTCATACATGAAATAATCCATTCACTTATGCAGTAAATATTTATGAAGCACACCTCAGTGCCTGTGCTGTGCCCAAGGCTGAGAATACAGGACAGATGAGACCCATCACCTCTGCCCTTGTGCTCATGGCCCTGAGCATTCCTACCGGATGTGTCAATATCTTGGCAATCCACCACTCAGGCCACAGGGTGGAAGACCACTTCTCAATGAAGGCCACTCCTCCAAAATTCCAGAGCCCTTTAGTGCAAATTTATGGACCAAAAATAAGTTTATTAGCCTGAGCTTGCAAGTAGCCCTTCAAAAATGAAAATGTAGCTTTCCTAATGAAAAGTAAGTATCATTTTTTCTCAAATATTTCTGGAGCTAAATTTAAAAATTTTTTAAGTTGTTTTAAAATAGTTATCCTTTAGGGGTGCCTGGGTGGCTCAATCAGTTAAATGTCTGCCTTCGGCTCAGGTCATAATCTCAGAGCCCTGGGATCGAGTCCTGCATCAGGGCTCCCTGCTCAGCGGGAAGCCTGCTTCTCCCTCTGCTGCTCCCCCTGCTTGTGCTCTCTCTCTCTCAAATAAATAAAATCTTTTAAAAAAAATAAAAGTTATCCTTTAAAAAATAATTTGAAAAATACTAAAGCTGTGGATACCCTCTTACCCTAAAAGATGTAGGGAGGAGGAAAGTAATACAAAAGACAACACTGTTACAAAGAGTGCATTTTTGAAACAAACAAACAAGCCCCAAACTGTAAGTACCCTGCTCCTTGTCTGACAGACCATGCAAATTTGAATTCATTTCCAAACAATGACTCAGCATCACGATAGCTATAATATAGGCTTAGGAATGAATGAGGTGAGTCACACGTAACCCAGTTTTCTCTCAATCGGTTTCCTGTTCAGAGAGCCCAGATGCACAACTCTCCCAAAGCAGATGCCTGTGGTGCCCCAGGGTCTGGGGCAGCTGGGTCAGCAGGTCGTGGAGAAAGCCTGGAGACACGCGGAAACTGACCCTGCCCCAGGTGGGACGATATCCTGGCTGGGCCTGCTTTGAGACCAGATCAGATGGGGACGGTTTTTGTTATCCATTGCTGTGTCATAAAACACCACACAACGTAGTGGCTTAAAACAAATACAGTATTTATTATGTTTTCATGAGTTTGAGAGTTGAACAGACTCAGGTGGGTAGCTTTTCTGCTTTACCTGCTGCAGCTGATGTCACATGGCTGCATTCCACTGGGAAGTCATCTCATCCATCAGGGTCTCTCTCCATAGGCAGTGGTCTAGCTCAGGCCACTCTACAGTGGGGCACATGACTGGCCGGAATGGAAGCCTCCATAGACAAGCGCTAATGGGACCTCTGCTTGCTTCCTATTTGCTCACAAAGCAAGTTGCCTGGGCCACCCCAGGGTCGACGCAGGAGGGGCTGCCCTCCTACGTGGCAACGATTTGGAGGTGTGGTTCGTTCAGGGCCACCGGGCCAACAGCCTACCACGGGGCCCACGCCCGGGACACAGAGTGAGATGAGGGTGGGAAAGAAGGAGGCGATAGGCCATGCGGTCGGCGCGGGCCACGAGCACGGGCCACAGTAGGAATGGGGCCACCACCTAAAACAATGGTTTAATTGGAGATGGGTGTGCAGACAAGGAGAGCAAGCTGAGGAGACCGACAAAGGGACTGTGGCTGGTGAAACAGAGACCATCCACAGCATGGCCAGGAGAGCAGATTAAAAATAATAAAAAAACCCCAGGTAGGTGGCGAGGCAGAGCTTGAGCTAGGCAATGGATAGAAAAAAATTGATTTATTTTTCAGAAAGAAGAGAATTGGAAAGAAAATGCTTATAAATCCATGTGCCATTACTTTTTCAAATGAAGGAGCTTGGGTTTTCCAAGCAGTCCCTATGATGTTCTCTCTTATTTCAAAGGAAGAATGGTGTGTGGTGGTTGGGTGGCTCCTTCGAGCCCTAGGAGGACCCGACTGCCCCTCTCAGCCATATTCCCTTGTTCTCCAGCCCTCCCCTCTCAGGACCCGTGTCCCAAATGTTTATTCAAGCGCTCCAGCTTTGAAGATCTATTTTTAATGTAGCTTGGGCCAATTCTACTTTCATATGTAAGATGTTTTAAATGCTTGTTGAAGTTGAATATGAACTTGTTGAGGTCATTTTGCATAGCAAAGCACCTGCTTGTCCTTTTAGAGCCTAGGTTTTCCTTGGTGCCAATACTCTTAACTGTTCCTTAGGTTGCACCAGTTTCTCAGAGCAAAATGAAGAATATTGAAATCGCAGTTGCCGAGGGTTCCTGGCTAAAGGTGATATCATCAGGAGAAAGGGAATGCTGTGAAGCTCCTTTTGAGGAATTGCATATATTTGTTACTTGTATTTGAAATCTTTTCTTTCTTTCTTTTAAACTTTATTTCTCAGGGGGGCCTGGGTGACACAGTGTGTTGAGCGTTTGACTCTTGGTTTTGGCTCAGGTTGTGATCTCAGAGTCCTGATCTCGGGGTGATGAGATCGAGTCCTGCATCAGGCTCAGTGCTCCTCCCTTAGTTCGGGGTCAGCTTGGATTCTCTCTCCCGCTCCCTCCGCCCCTCCCCCGCCCGCTGGCACAAACTCTCTCTCTCAAAAATAAATAAGTCTTAAAAAAAAAAAAAAATCTCTGAGAGAGAGATCATCCCAGGAAATGGCCCAAGATCCTGGCACTGGGAGCCTCATTTCCTTTGTGGAAACTTCAGGTTTGCTTTTTTTTTTTTTTTTTTTTAAAGTAAAGTCTTAGCCCAACATAGGGCTCAGACTCATGACCCCAAGATCAAGAGTCACATGCTCCATGGACTTAGCCAGCGAGGCGCCCCAGGAACCTTCAGGTTTGTACCAGAAACATATCTAGGATTTCTTGATGCTGTTTGCAAATTTGCTATTTCAAGCAAAATTTTGCTATTACTCAGGGAGCCTTATATTAAAGTGATTTCTCAGTGGAAATGATTTCTCTCTAACTTATTCTCCCTGAAAGATACGGTAACAAGAAAGGAGAAAGGTACTCTTTAAAGAGCTTATTGTTACTCATTTAAAGCAGAAAAGTATTTATGGAGCTCTAGTGGCGTGTGGAATCTGAAGCCACAGACCTGGCCTTCGAGGCATTTCGGTTCTGTTAGAGAAGTCGGATTTGCATGCAACTAACTGCAGTCAAGTTTGCTAACAGTAAAACAAAGCAGACCAAAAGAGCCCTAATTTCTAGCTAGGTATGGAAGAGGCATTCTGAACAGCTTTACAGCAGAGATGTTGCCAGATCCAGATGAGAGGGAGGGGGATTCAGGAGTCAGGATCAGCAAGAGCGAAGCTGCAGGGATAGGCCAACAAGTTGCCCATTTGCGCGATGGCGAGAATAGCAGGCTGGTGTGGCTCCCTCAGGGCCACAGGGAGGAGTGGTGGAAGAAGGTGCTAGAGAGGCTGGTGGGGGCATGTTATGAACAGCCAGAAGATTCACACTTACGAAATCTGAATGTCACCCTACAACGAGGGGGAGTCATTGTTTTGAGCAAACACAGGTCATGACTGGATCTGCGTTTAAGAGAGATCACCGGGAGACAGGGCCCCAGTCCTCGACCTGACCCTGAAGTGATATCATTCTTGTGGGGTTCCACACTTTAAGGGTGATGTGCGTGATCATTTGGGAGAGGAGCTGTGGAAATTCCAGGCAAGTAGGGGAGCCACAAGAGAGCCCACCCAGGCAGCAAAGATCCCAGAGCATGTCCAGTTCGCTTTGGCAGTGTGTAGGGGTTTGCTTTGATGGCAGTTTATCCATCTGCTGTAGACCGAATATTTGTCCCTCTCACCCACATTCACATGTTGAAATCCTAACCCCAAGGTGATGGGATTAAGAGGGGGGGCTTTTGAGAGGTGAATGGGACTAGTGCCTTTATGAAAGAGACTCCAGAGACATCCCTTGTCCCTTCTCCATGTGAGGACACAGAGAGATGTCGTCTATGAACTAGAAGCCAGGCTCTTATCAGATACTGCCTTTGCCCTTGGTGCCTTGATCTTGGACTTCTTAGCCTCCAAAACTACAAGAAAGAAATATTTGTTGTTTATAAGCCACCCGGTCTACGGTGTTTTGTTATAGCAGCCTGAATGCACTAAGACACTGCCTGACTACATTTCTCTCAGACTCACTGCAAACTGAGTTACCATTCTGAGTCCATACCCACTGGTGCCAGTGTACGTGACCATGGAAGGCTCAAAGTTGGGGGTAAGGTTGCAAGGGTGGGAAGAACATAAGAACGAATCAAACTGAGACCAAATGTCCTCTGATGCCTTCTGACAGTGTTGCTCATCTTCATGTCATTGCTGAGAGCCAGCCACTCCTCACTGCCCCCGCCTTCTTGCCTGCTGTCTTAGGAAGCCCACCTTCGACAAGGATTTGAATGCGAGTAGCTTGTTTGGGAAGTAATTCTAGGAAGCACCAGTAAGGATGTGGGGAAGAGAGTCAGGGAAGAGAAGGAAGTCTATAGTGTGCATTAAAGAGCAGGTTCCTGCTGTGGGCAGCTGCGGGTCAATCACAGTGGGACCTCTGGGTGATATTATAGAACAAGGGTGAGGGAATTGAGATATTCACCCACCAACTCCCATCTGTCATTGGCGGCAGGCTGCTTCCAGGGTGTCAACCTCCAGTAGGTCCAGTGACAAGAGTCTCAAATGCTTACAATGGGAAAACCATCAACACACAGGTTTTTAAAACATCTGCAGGGTGGCAGGCATAAAGTTTGGCACTGGGACAGGGAAAAGCAGGGTGGACTCTTACTGATAAGGAAAATCTGTGTCCGAAGACGGCTGACCAAGCCAGTGTGAGAGTCCCAGTCCTTGCCTGGGCAAAGAACCCTGATGCAGCTCCTATTGCAATTTTAATCATTTAAAAATATTTATTGAGCACCTACTATGTACTAGGCACCCACTAGTCATGGGAGATATCATGTAAAAAATGTCTGCCTTCATGAGACTCTCGGCAAAATACAGGGTAAATACTGAATGAATTGTCCCCCAGTGGACCATAGGGTGACAGGTGTGACAAAAGCAGATTTTACGATATTAAGCAAGTGGGTCTCCAAGATCTTAATTTAGATTGGGCCTGGGGGGACAGCACAGAGGATGTCACATGTAAGCAGAGACCTGAAGATTGAGAGAAGAACATTCCAGGCAGAAGGGACAGCATCTGTAAGGGAACACCTGAGCCAGGAAATAGGGTTGCCCACCTTGGCCTGACGTTGGCCTTTGCTCATTAATCTGGTTGGACTTGATCAGACCCCTTCCAGCCTCTTCCTGCTCTACTATCACCTAAGACAACAGTCCTGGCCACAGGAACTCAGCTCTCTTTCTCCATGAGCCCCCTGCCCTTTATCTAAAGCTCAAGGCAACAAGTCAGATCAATCACCTGCATTGAATCTTAGCAATGTGGGAGGTGTGGTGGCTGCTGAGATGCACCACCCAGATCCCCTTCAAGACTGAAGAACTCAGTCCCTCTCCCGCAGTGAGTCTTAGTTCAAAGCAGACCATTCTGGGGAGCCACCCCATGTTCAGAACTCTGAGACTTCTCTGAGACTGCATTGTCACCCAACTTCTCCCTCTGCCCAATCCAACTTCCCCTTCCCTTCTACAGACTCCGGTCCCCCAAGAGTATTCCTTACAACCCTCCTGCACACTAATCATCATCTCAGGGTCTTCTTCCCAAGGAACCAGAATTAAGGATGAGAAGACTGTGTTCGAGCCTGTCACATCCAGACTATGTTATCTTGGACCCGCCTCAGTACTGACCACTGGGGTTAGTACCAGGAGCCATGCCTGGTCCACAGAAGGCTCTCAAGGAGTGCTTGTTGATTCAGACAATGGATGGAGCTTTCTCTGTAAATGTTTTTAAAACACACACACAGTTGTTAGTTATGATTATTTTAAGTTGGAAAGGGGAAAAGCAAACTATAACTCCAGTGGAAAAGTGAAAGATGGGACACAAGTTAGAGACCTTGGAGCAGGGGTAGCAGGAGAGAGGATGTCACGGTTGTCCAGAGGGGACACACTGAAGGCGAGGGGACCCAGTGCTCATAAAAATGAAGACTTGGAAAGAACAGAGACGCAGAAACCAAAGGGTGTGAACAAGAGCAAAGGAAATGAGCCCTCAGCCAAGTGCGATGCTTCAGAGATGTCAAGCGGGTGAAGCAATGAGGTGGTGTCAGGTTTAAGAACACTGCTCCCCTTCACTCTTCCAGAAATGTTTAGTTGGCCCTCAGTAGTCGACTTGGAAAGTGGGGAGTGTGGGCAGGGACATATCTGTCTCCTTCACCACTGTGGACTCCTTGCTGAGGAAGCTGTTTGTGCCCACCGGGCCTCTGACAACTATTGATTATTGTTGAGTAATTCTCAGGTGTTTGAAAATAAAGTGGGTAGTTTATTGTCACTGTTGAAATAGGATGTTGGAGAAATCCGTGTGCGACCGAGCTGTGCTGCACACACATGAACACACAGGTACCTGCCCCTCCTCTGTCCGGCTAGCCCAGTTGCTGGGCATAAACAAAGCTACGCCACGGTATATGGGAAGCTGTTTGTCTTATGCACCAGACCTGGGAGGGAATCCCTGAGTGTCTCCTGACGGCCTCTATACCTCTTTTGAACATCGATAATCGCTTAAAGAGTATGTAAATGAACCACTAATAAGACAGCACGCTTCTAAATTTAGTCAGGAGAGGGTACACACATGTTATAAAATACAGATGAGAAATTGAATGACACATCTTGAAGGGTCTACTACCAGTCAAAATACAACAGTTCCCCTTTGAAGTGAGACTACATCAAAGCATGTTCTTCTCATCTTTAATCATTAGGACCTTTAGCCTGAGTAGAGAGTATGAATCCACATGGCCAGTTGAATGAGCAATCAGGGCATAATCTCCCCTTCCCATTTTGGCCTAACTGTGGTGGCCTGTTGTTTCTCTAGATATGACTGTGACATTTGGCGCATCGCTGCACAAGGATCTGTCTCTCTCTCCCCACTGGAACGTGAACTTTTGAAAAATCTCTGATTCCCTAGCACGCTGCAGGATACCTGGTGCATGAGAGACATTAGAGGAATATCCCAGGAAGGAGATGGGGGGAGGAGAATGGAAGGGGATCCAGTAAGACTCATGGGCACCGTTCAGACTTGTTGGAACACTTAGCTCTTGCTGGCCTCCACGTAGCTTTCTGACGCTTTTGAGTACTGGGGGCTGGGGGTAGTGAAAAATACATAAAATTGGGAATCAGGAATCAGGAGGTTTGGGTTTGTGTTCTGGCTCTCCCGTTAGAGGAGTAACTTAACCTCCAAGCCTCGGTATCCGCTTCTATAAATTGGGGATTCTTATTTCTGCCTTAAGGAAGTCTTGAGTGATTAAGTGAAATAATATATATGAAACCATTCAGCAAACTATTGAGTGCCATGGAATTGTTGCTTATAATTAATAGTACCCTGGAGCCAGAGCCAACTTCAACAGAATATTTTAAAGAAGGGGAAAAGTTCTGATCTTTCACTCATTTTTCCTTCTTAGTTTTGGGATTTTGCTATTGCATTTTTATTGGCTGACTATCTTTTTTTTTTTTTTTTTTAGCTATCTGGGGGCAAAAGTGATTCCAAAGTGTGACTAGTGGTCTCCAGTCAAATCAGAATCACTTGAAAACTTTACAAAATACAGATTCCCAAGTCCCAACCACAAGGGATTCCATTCAGTTATTGTAGAGTGGGGATGGGGACTCCACATTTTGAAAAGCTGTCCAGGTGAGTCTGATGAGCAGCCAGGCCAGGAAACCTAGACAGGCTTCTTTTTCCATTTAAAACTGTCCGAAGACCTTCAAGGTCAGGCCTGAGAGTTTATGAATATGCCCCATTTTACTGGTGGATTATCTGGAAAATGCTGAGGGATCATGGCATTAGACTTTGTTATTTGCAACAAGTAACATTATAGTAGAAATGCTAGCATGAGCAGGACATTCCTGTAACAAATTCACAGACAGGCATTTGGACCACAAATCAAAGCTCTGGGGTAAAGTGGGAGATATGGAGCTTAGAAAAAGCATTTCAGTTGCTTCCATAGAATTTCCTCCAGCTTCAAGAGGAAGTGGCATATGACAATACCTCCTTCTCTCAGAGGGATGTTTGAATCTGAAAATTCATGTGAAAATGAATGGTGTTTGGACTTCTTGGAAGGACTCATGTGCATTATCATCTGCTGGTTCAGGCAAATATTTCTCTCCAGGGTTACCATCCATCATAAATCTTGGGAAAAAGATAGTCTGTTGAAATTATCATACTCGTCGGGTAGAAATGTAAATTGGTACAACCACTTTGAAAAACTGTTGAGTAGTGTTTAGTAAAGCTGAACATTTGCATATTCTATTTCACTCTTACACACATACTCAACAGAAGTACAAACATATGTTTACCAAAAGACATGTACTAGACTATTTATAGTCTCATGGGTCATAATAGTGCAAAACTGTGAACTACCCAAATGACTACATCTAGTAGAATGGATCAATAAATCGTAATATGTTCACACAACAATGAAAATTAATTACTTGCAATCGTATACAAAGTTAGATGAATTTTGTACACATGAGTTTGAATGAAAGAAGCTAGACTTCAATTGGAAGATGGAATTTACCCCAAGAATGTATATCCAAAGTGTAGCTGATGATGCTCACCAAGGGAAAACTACCGTTCATTTATAGAAGGACTCCCTTTCTTTTTAAAGATGCCAGAAAGAGGGGCACCTGGGTGGCTCAGTCGGTTCAGCAGCTGCCTTCAGCTCAGGTCATGATCTCAGGGTCCTGGGATCGAGCCCCGCATTGGGTTCCCTGCTCAGCGGGGAGTCTGCTTCTCCCTCTCCCTCTGCCTGCCATTCTGCCTACTTGTGCTCTCTCTCTATCTCTCTGTCAAATAAATAAATAAAATCTTAAAAAAAATAAGAAGATGCCAGGAAAAGCCCACACACTGTAACCCCTTGAACACTCTTCCCAACTGACCATGTTGTTCATCTTTAGGGCAATCTGACAAAACAATACCTGAAAAAAGGTCCATAAAGTGTATTTTATTTTTAATTTATTTTTAAGATTTTTATTTTGAAGTAATCTCTACACCCAACATGGGGCTTGAACTTACAACCCTGAGATCAAGAGTCACATGCTCCACCAACTGAGCCAGCCAGGAGCCCCATGGGTGTATTTTATAAGAGCTTTCTGAGTTGATAATTCAACCGTGCCTTCCAAAATGAAGGAAAATGTTGGCTCCATATCCAGAGTAACTTTCTTTTTACCTCATAACCTGTCTTGAACAGAGCTCAGTAAAAAGTGCTGCTTAACTGGCCAGCTAAGTGAGGTGTTTGAAAACTACTGCAGAAAAAAAATCGTGCATTTTAAAGAATTTGAAAAACTTATTGCTGTATTGCTGTGTACATGTTTTTAAAATTATGCTCCATTTTAAGTCAATTGATATGGAACAGTACGAAGCAGAAATGAACATATTAAATAAAAATCACCCCATGTCACCTCCCCAAGTAACTATTATTAGCCTTAAGTGAATATCATTCCAATTAGTCTTTAGGCATAGATAGAAATTATTTGGTAAACGTCGGTGAGAACTTAAAAAACAAATTACAAAGGAAAACTGCTTGGGAAATCTCCATTTATCTCTGTGGCAAAGGAGAGAGGAACTTGTGCTTTCGGACACTGCAAAATAGCCTTTTTCTGGTCACTCCTTTGCTGAGATGAGTGCTCTGATAACAAAATAGTTGGAATTCTAAGGCAAATCGTGCCTTTCTGCTGAAGCATTGGCCTCCTCAGGCGGGAGGCAGGATGGGAAGGAGAAGAACAGCCTCCAGCTCCCTGTGGGGATATTCTGAAGGAAAGACAGAACCAGGGTGTGGCCCGTCACAGAGCAAAGAAGGAAAGAGAAGGCACGACCCAGAGCTGCTGCCAAAGCAGCAAACCGTGGGCAGGTGGGGGCGCGGGGGCGGGCCCTGCGGAAATGAACAAACAGGAAGAGTAAGGTGACTGGGATAATGAAGACTTGGAAGTTTTGAAAAGTGATCCTGAACCTGACCAAAGGAAAGACGTAGAACAAAACAGTGTGTCACTGGTCTAACTACTCTTAATGAAAATAATTCTACTTTCTTCTGTAACTTTTAAGAGGAGATGTCTTGGAATTGCTGATTAAATGTGCTAATTCCTAAACTCTGCTTACAAGTGAGCTGAGCACAAAAATAAAATTCCTCTTTGTTGCATGGCTCCTTCTCCGAGGGTTTAACAAAATTTTCACAAAATAGGGATTAATTTAACCGGGGTGGGGGGGCGAGGTGGACGGGAAGGGGCAAAGCTGGCCTTTTCAGCGGTCTGAGACCCTGTCCTTCTGACTGAGTTATCGTGACTGAGTTATTACTCACTAGTCTAAGGGACTCAAGGACACTCAGAAGGAGAAGGAGAAAAGATAGCTCTCCCCTGCCCTGAAGTTTTCTCAAGTGTAAGAGCTTATAGATTATAGCCACCAGGGCAGAAAGCCCCTAAAACTTGGCAAATCTCTCCTTGGACCTCGGTACCATATCACAATCTCAATTGAAGTCTGCCTTTAATACCCATTCTCCCTGGTTAATAAAATTGAGTAAACCCCGTTATTGAACCATATGTGCCCTTTTCTGGCCCTTGAACTTCACATGCATCAGCCTATTTAGTGCTCTTAACTTTATAAAGTAAGCACCTTTATTATCCCCATTTTACAAATGACAAAAGGGAGGCAAAGAGAAGTGAAGCTACTCAGCCAAGGTGGCAGAGCTAGTGTGTAAGATTCCAAAGTGGGTACTCTGAGCAAAGGGCCTGGTGCCAATAACCTGACTCATGAAAACTAGAGGCAGGATAGAGAGCACGTTTTCTTAAAACCAAGCCAGTGCCCTTGCTATAAACTCTCCGATGATTTCGAGTGGCTTTGGAGTCACAAGATCCCACAGTGCACCACCCTCTTCCAGTTTATTATACTGGGTGTTGGCCTCCTGACTTGCACCACAGCGTGTACCCAGCTTCCATGCAGGAAATAAGAGGTATACGCGTGTAAGTGGGTGTGTGAGTGTGTATGAACCTGTGTGTGTGAATGTGTGTGCGAATAATGTGCATGTGAGTGGATGTCTGTGAGTGGGCAGGTATGACTTTATGAAAGCGCAGGGGTTTGACTGCAGGAGTGCATTTATGAGTGTGTGTGTGATGTGTGCGTACGTGTGAGTGTGTGCAGGTGGAAGTGTGAACGAGTGTGCAAGGGAATGATTGAGGGTGGATGTGTGCGGATGGGTGGAAATGTGTCTGGATGAATTTGTACATGTGTGTGGGGACGTGTGTGCACGTGCCTATGCGCGCGCGTATGTGTGTTCATGCAAATGTGTGCGAATGTCCAAGTGTGTGCATGTGTGTGTGTCTGAATACATGTGCATGTGTCTTTGTGTGTGCATGTGGGGTGTGTGTGTGTGTGTGTGTGAATATGTGAGTATGTGTATTTCTCCCAGTTTCCTTCACTGGTGGCATGATCAAGTGACACATGAGCTCTGTTCTCTGACAAGAAAGCCTGAGGAAGTTGTCCAAGGACAGCCGTGGCCACACAAAAGAGAGGATGTCAGCTCTGTACCACTGGAGGAGAAGCTGCCAAGTGGACTCCGACAGGCCAGACCACAGCAGACCCACTGCTGCCACTGCTGGCCTTGTGCCCGGGACCACTCCATGTGCGTGCTGCCTGAGCTGGGGTCTTGGGGGCTTTCCTTTTCTCCCAGATGAGTAGTCAGGGGCTAGCGAGGGAGTAGCAGAGGCTTTGGAGTCAAACAGACCTGGCTGGGATCAAATCCCCACTGTGCCTCTGGCCCCTGAGCGACCGCGGACAAGTGACTTCACCATTCTGTCCTTAGCTTCGCCATCTGGTACAAGAGAGCAATAATATCCAGCACTAAGTTTATGGTGAGGATCAAGGGAGCCAATGCATCTAAAAACAACAAAATTAGGCATAACACTTTGCACAAAATACATGCTTAATACATGATATTGGATGGACATTGGGGAGGGTATGTGTTGTAATGAGCACTGGGTATTATATAAGACTGATGAATCACAGGCCTGTACCCCTGAAACAAATAATACATTATATGTTAATTAACTGAATTTAAATTAAAAAAATTAAATAAGTGAAATTATTGTTCCAACAGACAATGAGAAAAGCAATCCTGTTTCTTTCTTCCAAGTTGCCACTTTGAGCCAAATCATGAACTCTCCCAGGGGAGCCAGGCACTATGGGAAGTTGGCAGAGGCTTTGGGGCCCATCTTAATTATACATTAGGGCACTTTGGAAGCCATTTACAAGTGAGGGTCGGAAAGAGTTAATGTACCAGAACAGGGGCAACGCTTCTCACAGTCGGGGTGGGGGGGGGTGGCATTCGGCCCTTCGGACCTTCGCTTTCCAAGAGGAAAGTAGGAAAGTCCCTATTTTGCAACAACCCCAATTTGACAGCTGCAAATTCATACTTAGAGTGAATGATGCCTCTTTAAAAATGAAACACTACACCTGTAAGTGTGAGCTGATTGCCCGACTTTTCAAGGACCAGAAAATGAAGTAAAGAAAAGAACTCTCAACAGGGAGGCCACCGTATCACTGAGGAGAACAGATCAGAACAATGACTGAGTGGCTGGCTGAGGCCACCTGCCTTAGAGGCGGGAATTGAGTCAATAAAGGCCCTAAACAAACAGTCAGCCTTTAGTGTTCTAAATCAGTTTGTACAGTGGTTAAGGCTTGTGGGCCGAGGAGCACTGAAAGCCTGCACACGTCCTCTCTTAAATCTGAGCCAATCTCCCCAGCCAGGGTTTTGTTGACTCAGCGTCTTTCACGACCACAGGGGAGCCCCATTAGGGTTAGAAGCTGAGTGGCCGGAGCAGGGGACAGAGACGTTGGGCCGGGCGATGATGTCCGCATCCACAGGCATGCTGCTCCCTTGCCTGTGGGGGACAGCGTTGGCTGCTTATTCCTCGCAGAGAGGGGCTTAGGGTCCCATCACCTGAATAAAGCAGACCCTCAGGTGAAGAGAATGACATGGAAGGAAACAGGAATGAAACACACTCTGTCAGTTACAGACAGTCTTGGAAAACAGCTTTTAAGTTTCTTGCTCCAAGCTGGGAAAAGGACCTGAGGGGGGATAGGGGGTGGGTTGCAGTGGTTCCGCGTCACCCTGGAGAGCAGTTCCCCCGCCAGCCTGCTCCTCGTCTGCCTTCCATCTAGGCACTTAAAAATGCCTCCACTTTAGCAAACACGGAGTCCTTTAGAATCGCGCAGATTCGAATTAAGAAATTTTGGGAACATGTGTTATGGCCTCACGGGTGATAAATGAGATGATGTTGTGTCAATGAACACCCGTAGTTATGCCATTCACAGGAGGTAGCTTTGTCACCATGAAAAGCTGGAAGTATTTTTGAAGGGGAGAGGGTGGGGAGGGACGGTTCCCACAGTAAGCCCTAACTTCACAACCTCTCACATGTTGGAGGCAGTGAAGGAGAGGAGAGCAGTCGGGTTCCAGAGGACAACAGCGCTTCCACACAGGTGCAAGGCACTGTGTCCTCCGGATGGGTCTTGTCTTTAGAGCCTGCTGTTTCCCGTGACCCACCTGTGTCTCACCTCAGAACATGGGGGAGGGTTTTCTGGGGCTGAGACATGAGTGGATCATGAGAAGTAAAAGGGTATCAACACCCCTCTACCCAGCCTAGTCCAGGCCTGGCCTCCTCTAACTCCCTATGTTGCAAAATTTCTTCTTCCTCTCTTCTTCCATCAAAGTGCTCACCCCTTCTGTATAGTGGTTCTCAACTGGAGGGGATTTTGCCCCCAAAGCGACTTCCGTCAATGTGTGGAGCTAGTTTCAGTGCTTCCGTCCGAGCGGTGTAATACTGCAGACTTCTCCTGTGGGTAGAGGCTGGAGATGTGGCTCAACATCCTACCAGGCACAGGAGAATGCCCGCCATCAGAGAAGCATTCAGCCCAAATGTCATTAGTCCTGAGGCTGAAAAAAAAACCCTGCTTCTATGTCCTGTTATTTTTGAAAATAACAATTTTATTATCAAAAGGCCTCTGTACTAATTCACCATCTGGTTTACACGGCCGATAGTCTACATATAACCTGCCAGGGTCAGCTGGTATTTAAAAGAGGTTCTCACTTGTTGGCAGGAATTTAAATCCTACCAAAAAAGGAAGTGAAGACTTCTGGGAAGCTACGGGGAGAAACAGTTCGAATGCGTGTGTTGGGGAGGCCGCCTATGCCTGTGGCCTCATCATGGAGGCACCCAACCCCCTGTTCCATGGGCAGAAAGACCACGCCGCACACTCATTCTGGCAAGGGCTGACACGAAGACCCAGGTGTGCCATCTCCCCTACCTGCAACCGATGGGAGGCACAAAGCATGGACTGACATTCCGTCCTGGTCCAGGTGACCACGTGATGGGAATGACTCTAAGTTAAAATATTGAAGGGAAGGCATAGGTTGCATGAAGAATGAATGTGCCAGTCTCTGGCGCCCACTCTACACAGATCTCTGCAAGCTGTGTGCAAATGAGCTCTCAGTGAACCTCGTAGGTCAGAGGCCCTCAACCTTGGCTGCGTGTTAAAACCCACTGAGGAGGTATAACAAATTCTGATGCTCAGGCTGACCCTGGGGGCATTGAATAAAAACCCCTAGAGGTAAAACCCAGGTATTAGTTTTTTTTAAGTTCAATTTTTATTGAAGTATAACATACATATAGAAAGTGCATTTATCTCCAGCAATTCCACCTATATAACCAGCACCCAGGTGAAGAAATTCAGTATTACCAGCACTCCATAAGTCCCTCTATACCTCCTCCACACCCCCTCCCAGTCACTATCCCTACCCCGAGGATAATGATATCCCGACTTCTAATACCACAGCGTGTCATTTAACAGATCTGCAATTGCTTACAGATACATCATATTTTATCTAACCATTCTCCATTCATTAAACTACACTTGGAAGATGCCTTAGAAAAAATGCATGAGATGCTTTGAGCATATGTCTTTGTTCACATCTCTCTAAGAGTAGATTGATTTCTAGAAGTGGAATTTCCAAGTTCGATGGTATGAAATTTTTAAAGGCCTTGATTCTTATGGGCCTCGGTATTTTTAGAGGTTTCCAGGGAATCAAGATGTGCAGCCACAGTGGAGAATCATTGCCTTGGTTTATGGAGTGCTTCAGATTTGTTCTCTAAGGAATATACCTTGAGCCACCACTGAGAGTTGCCTGGACTTAATCCCAATCAAAGTTCTTCACAGAAGCAACAGAAACCGATGCAGCAGTTGGGATATCTTTAGTGCAAGGGAATCTAAGTAAATAAATCATAATCTCTTAGGCCAGGTACCTGATGAAGTATTTATAATTTACTATTTCATTGAATTTGACACACACACACACACACACACACACACACACAATATGGAATATATATGGCTCTATTTTACATGAGGCCCAAGTCAGAGACTTAAATGATGTGTCCAGGATCACACAGTTTGCCAGCAAGGGCCAGAGAACTAACACAGTCTCAATCCTGGTGCCTTGGGCACTCACCCTGCCCAGGATCAATTTTGACATACTTGCCTCAAGTGATCTCCAAGATTTATTTTAGATTTTTTTCATTGATTGGAGTGCCATTTTCAACAGTTCTATGTTAATGATCTACTGGAAGCAGGACAGAAGAATAGATCTGAAAACAATGACATTGGCTGTAGCTTCAGGAACCATTCAGGGATTAAGGGCACTTTAGCCAAAGCTTTGTGATTTAGCCCACTCAGGCAGACTGTGGAGGGCCTTGGGATCCAAAGCCCCATCATTGTGTGACTCTCTCTGGATTCCAAGCCCTCCAGAGTCCCAAGGCCATCTTCTTCCCAGTGGATGGGGTTGCCATAAAATTCAATTGCCATGAACTTGCGTCATGATAGAACAGCGTGTGCTTGGCCATGTTCGTTTTGAACTCAGGGCCTTTCCAAGAACATTTCTCTCCTCTTGATGCTTCCCAGCCATAGAGTCTACCCATTTCTATTTCTTGTTCTACAGCACCAAGATAGTCTTTTCTGGGTCCAGCCAGGAAATGGAGGAATCTTCTAGGTTAATTAAGATGAGCTAACTCAACAGAATTCAGAAGGGGCTGCCTTTTTCTGGTCTGTTAACAATATTTTTACTAACATCAAAATGCCTTATGAGAAGAGCAAATGAGAACTTCAGAATTTTCTGACATTTTAGAGTTGATATTTTTAGCCTCAAACTTTCCCTCGACAAGGTATTTAGCATTTAATAAGTTCTGGGATTAGCAGCTTTCTTCTCCAGAGAACAATATTAGCTGTAGTCCACAAAGATGGCAGTTGCCTAAATGTTCAATAAACCTGGAATGTTTTCCCCAAATATCCAGAACACATTTAATTAAACACTACGTATTTCTCACATTTCCTACAGCTGTTAGCCCAGACTCTTCTTCATACATATTCACACAGAAATAAAAAAGAATCTCCAGACATTTCTGAAGCAGGAAATTTTATGCAACTTTTTTTTTTTTAAGTATTCACCATTTTCAATGTGAATAAAATCGATGTGACCAGAAATGTCAGTTTGGGATTTAAAAAAAAAAAATGACAGTTTAATGAGTCTAGAAAGTGGGTATTCGTCTTGAAAGAAGAAAAAGAAATTATTTCATTTTTGCAGAGACAAAAATACACTTGTGGGTATTACTTTGTCTGTGTCATTTTGTTAAGTGGATTCAATCCATCATCCTCTCTCTTTGGTTCAGATATGATCAGCTGGAAAGGAAGCAGCATACTGAGACTTCAAATCAGCGGGTTAGAACGAGTGTGTACTGGACAGACCAGCCAACACGTTCGGCCCTGGACTTCTCAACAATTACTTTTTTTTTTTTCTTTTGCAGTTCTTCTTTGTATTAAAGATGCATACAATAAATCCAAGGCAATGTGAATCATTGCTTACATAGCATCCTCTAGTCAGGTATTTATTCAAAACTTAGATTTTTTAGGTCAAAATTAATTGCTGAAATTTCTCTGTTGGGAATTGTTTTCTTTTTCTTTTTTCCCCCCTTTTTATTGTTATGTTAATCACCATACATTACATCATTAGTTTCTGATGTAGTGTTCCAGGATTCATTGTTTGCGCATAACCCCCGGTGCTCCACACAGAACGTGCCCTCCTTAATACCCATCACCGGGCTGACCCACCCCCCACCCCCTCCCCTCGAGAACCTCAGTTTGTTTCTCGGAGTCCACCACCCACCCAAAGTCACCAAGGGTGACAGCGCTTTCTCATCCATGATGGTTTCCATTTATACATTCTGCTAGGGTATATAAACACATGCAAAGTCCGGTGGGAAATTAAGGACACATGGAAAAGGATATAGGACATATAAAAAAAAGGACATACAAAAAAATGCTACGCAAGCCTTTTTTTCCTAGATCACTTCGGATTAAGGTTTTCTTTTTCAAGTAAAATATAGTTCTTTGTTTAATTTCCTATTTTTTTCATTCAAAACTAGTCATTAATATCGAAAGGGATCGCACAGTTTTCATTTTAAAAAGTGGGGGGTGGGGCGGGGGGCCATTTCTCCTCTGGGACACCTGCTGACATCTTTTTGGTTCTCAACACAGGCCAGACCTGCATCTAGAAGAACAAGTGTTTTCCTTCGCCCAAATAGCTGGGTGGAAAACGAAAGGCTATTTAACACACCTCATTCACCGTGAGCCTATAAGGTCGGCCAGGTTGCTGGTTTGTGCTCTTCAGAACAGTCCTGCCAGATTGGTCCTTGTGTTGGATTTTTTCCTGCAATGTGACCAACTAACTCATGACTGAAGGTCTGTCACCTCTCATCTCCTGACAGGCCCTGGTCTCCGCGCTCAGGGCTTCAGCCAGTGGCATGCTGATAAACATGTTCACAACAAGCTCTCTAACCAGAAAAGCTTTGTACTTGCTAATTCTTTTTTTCTTTTTTTTTTTTTTAAGATATTATTTTACTTATTTGCCAGAGAGAGAGAGAGCACAGGCGGGGGGGGGGGGGGGAGGACAGCAGGCAGAAGGAGAAGCAGGCTCCCCGCTGAGCAGGGAACCTGACGTGGGGCTCGATCCCAGGACCCTGGGATCATGACCTGAGCCGAAGGCAGATGCCTAACTAACTGAGCCACCCAGGCACCCCCTGTATTTGCTAATTCTATTGGTGTAAGCAAACCTACCATGGCTGATTTCAAGCTTACCAACAGTGAAGTCACTGAACACCGAATTAGGGAAAGATGTGTGTAATTGGTCCTAGCAAGCTGGAATGAGCTGGCTCTAGCACACCTCTGGCTTGAGCCTTGGGGACGGGCTCCCTGACGACTGTGCCAGAGTTTCACACCTTCCTTTCCTGGTGAGCAGGGAGGGGAGGGGCCAGGCCCACTGCCGACTTGGCCATGCAGGAAAGTCCTCCAGAGAGATGGCAGCTCGTGTGGGCTGGGGGCGCCTTATGTAACAACCTTATTGACTCTTCTGTTCTATTCCTTCCCCAGAGAAAGTAAGCAACCAGAATCACGGAATAAGCAGCCCACGAATGCTGTTAGCCTATAATTATGTCCACTGGGTTACCACTGCTGGAAGTCATTACCCAGAGCAGGGTTTGCAAGTTAAATGTAGTAGGAGTCACATTCGAATTCAGACATGATGGCACCTTGCTTGTCCATTTTGTTCTAAATTAATAGGCAAGAAAGATTAAATTGTCACAGAAAAGAAAAAAAAAGATACAGAGTTCTATCAAATGCCAAACAAAGCAGGGGAAAGATGTTGATTGGTTAGAAGTGAAGAACTTCATCTTCGAACTTTATCTTAAATCTGCAGGGGGAGTGTGATCCAGATTTAGGACACCCTGGACATCACACATTCATTTTCCCCACATAAAGTTTAGCCAAATGATAAATAGACTGATTTTCACCAGTAAAAGAGGTATTTATATGTTGCCTTGCCTGGTGAATTTCCTCTAAATGTTTTAGAAGAGAGCAAATTGTGAAATATATCCTTGTTGTGCTTTCACAGAGGTCAAGGATTGGGTGAAGAAATTAGTTTGCCTAATTTCTAAACTCTTTTGATCATTGATCCAATCAGAAGAGTCAACTTGGAAGCATCTAAACAATCTAGGGATGTTTATGTATTAAAAAGTATGTTTAAAACAGTTTTTTAAGAGTTTCCTTAGAACTAGTTTGTGAACCAAATGACAAAATCCGTCATAGTAATGATTTTACGTGTGAATCAAAGTGGCATTATCCAGCAGTCATTAACCAGACTCATGGCCAAATTACTTGTAGGTTGCTTCCAAAAATAAAATCCATTTTCCATAAGAAAGACCAGCCTCACTTGGGGCACCTGGGTGGCTCAGTCGGTTAAGTGTCCGACTCTTGATTTTGGCTTGAGTCATGATCCCAAGGTCGTGAGACTGCGCCCCATATCAGGCTCTGTGGGCGTGGAGCCTGCTTAAGAGTCTCTCTCTCCTTCTCCCTCTGCTTATCTGCTCCTCCACCCCTGCTGCATGCACATGCGCGTGTGCGCACTCGCTCTAGAAGGAAGGAAGGAAAGAAAGAAAGATGGGAAGAAAGGAAGGAAGGAAGGAAGGAAGAAAGAAAGGAAGAAAGAAAGAAAAGAAGAAAGAAAGAAAGAAAGAAAGAAAGAGAGAGAGAAAGAAAGAAAGAAAAAAGAAAGAAAAAAGAAAGAAAGAAAGAAAGAAAAAAGAAGAAAGAAAGAAAGAAAAAAAGAAAGAAGAAAGAAAGAAAGAAAGAAAGAAAGAAAGAAAGAAAGAAAGAAAGAAAGAAAGAAAGAAAGAAAGAAAGAAAGAAAGAAAGAAAGAAAAAAAGAAAGAAAGGAAGGAAGGAAGGAAGAAAGGAAGAAAGGAAGACCAGCCTCACTGAAGTCATAGAAGAGTCTCAGGATCTGGAAGTATTTTTACCTTTTTTTCCCTTTCTCTTCTTCTCTTTTTCTTGTAAAAAGTATCACATTTACAGGTGACTATAAAGCAAATATGAACTGTTTAAGGAATAATAATAATAAAGCAAACATCTATATACTTACCATCTAAATTAATAAACAGAAACTTACCCAGGATTGCTTACATGATTATGGGGCCCAGTGTAAAATGAAACTGAGGGACCTCTTACTCAAGAAGTAGGAATAGAGGCTCCTGGGTGGCTCAGTCAGTTAAGCATCTGCCTTCGGCTCAGGTCATGATCCCGGGCTCCTGGGATCGAGTCCCGCATCGGGCTCCCTGCTCAGTGGGGAGTCTGCTTCTCCCTCTCCCTCTGCTGCTTCCCCAGCTTGTGCTCTCTCACCCGATTTGTCAAATAAATAAATAAAATCTTAAAAACAGCAGGAATAAAGTGTATTAAATATACTAAAATATAAAGCTTTTTCTTTTGTCCATATTTCTCCTCTGCTCATGTGTACACTCCATTATCCCATCAGACTTCACTTATAAAACACACATTCAGAGATAACAGCATCAAGAGTTTCAAACCACCACAGCAGAGCATTAAACCAAATAGTCTCTATTCATTCAGCTATGTATTTAAATTAGAGGAGCTGGTGGTTTTTATTTTATCTAGCATTTCTATGTGTTTATAGTAGGTGGGACATGCATGTTAGTTCAATCCATTATATTGTCAGAGCCAGACTTCTAGTTTGATGCTCTTTCTGCTGAAATCCAACAGTCTGCCACATAAGACTAACTGGGTTTTCATAATAAACAAAACTTAATCACCCAATCATTAAGACTCATTAGAATCTTGTCATGCTCCAGGTCCTAGGAGGATCCAACAAACAAAATCAAGACTAGATTCCCTGGGGTTTTTAAGACTTTGGAGAAAGGCCATTAAAGAGTCAAATTTTGGAACTGCACACCTCTCTGTGCTTTTTCATTCATTGTTTATTAATTCGCAAAGGTAAACAATCCAAGCCAGTACCATGGATTTTGTGAAGAATAATAAGCCAGAGATTATTGAAACCCTACATAAAAGGTTGTGAATTAATGGGCTTTCTGTCTCCCCTTCAGATTCTGTAAGATGTTACCTTGAGCTCATTAAGGTCCAAGCAGGGGTCTCTCTCTCCTTCTGAGGTTCTTCTCTCCAAAGAGTCAAGGATCTAGACACCATGCGTAGGCTGTGACTAAGTGTGCATAAGAGCTGATAGAAATATCCCTCTCCACGAAGCAGTGTATCTATCAGGTAGAGAGTAAGATGTGTTCTCCCCTAGCTGTGTTGTCCTGAATGGCTCCATTTAGAAGGTACAACCCTAAAAATATATGGGTGTGGACTTTGCCCTTGGGAGGAGGGTAATCATTGACATTTACCAAACTTGTACTGTGCCAGGCATTTTACAAGCACTATAGCATTTAATATGTGCCAAAACCCATGAGATAGATATGATGTTTGTCTCCATTTTATAGAAGGAACTGAGGCCCTGAGAAGGTAAACAAATTGCCCAGTTAGTAAGGGAGAGGGGCTGGATACGAATGCCCACCGTACTGGGTCTTTATCAGCCTTGACTCCAGAGACTTGAAGGCTTGGTTTAAACATCCATCTTTAGTTTTAGCATTTCCTGAATTCTTTCCCCTAACCCTATGGCTGTGTGCACTCCTTCTATTATGGCGGCCATCACATTCCTTTGTGGTTTGTTGAGGTAATTTCCTCTCCCGATAGATCTGAGTTCCTTGAAAACAGATACAGAATCATATTCCTCCCTGTCTCCTGAGCACTGAGAACGGGACCAGACACCCATTAAGGGAGAGCTGTTCTAATCAGGGCAGTTGTGATTGTAAGTGACGGAAACTCAGTGTAAGCTCGTTTAAGCAAAAGGGGTAATTTAGAGTTTATGTAACAAGGAAAGCTATGGCTAAATAGATTGCCTTTCCACTCTCATTTTTGCTTCTCTGTACTTATAAGCTCGTCTCTTCTTCCTCTAAAGGCAGAGGGACTCATTCCACACAGAGGAACCATGGCTGCTGTATGCGCTCTCTCATATCTTCCCAACCTGTCAACGGAGATAGCAGAGCCCCTACCATCACCACCACCAAAGACATTGAATCCTAAAAAGTCTCCTTGGCGTAGTGAAGGTGTCTCCTTAGCATAACCTGGGTCCCATCCCTAGTCCTAACGTGAGTAGAGTGGGACATTATGATTGGCAGCCATGGATAGAGCTGCACAGTTGAAGTAGGGGGGGAGGATCAATTTCCCCAAAAGAGGTGAGGAGAGAAATATGAATTTACCAGAAGCTAACATGAGTGTTAAGACAAACAAAACTATTTATTTCTCGCATAGGGCTCCAGTTCGGTTTTGTTGGACTGAAATGGCATTGGAACCGTGCAAACCCCACCAGAACTTAACCCCATACTCTCTTCTGTCTTCAGAGACACCTTGGTCTTACCTGACACTTACTCTCAGGAGGCCAGTGGGAAATAACTAGGTGTGATTTCATGTGTCCTTGGAAACAGTGCGCCAAAAACAATAAGAAGAAATGTATTAAGAAATGGGAGAAACATCATATGAAGACGTTTGGGGGGCCATTTTTCAGGTTTCCCTCACGAGCAGGCTAGGTCCTCTTTAATCCTGTTGCTGAGATTTTCCTTGAATAAATCATTCTTTTAAATCTGCCACTTGAAGGGTTAGCCTTGTAGTGCTTAATAAATCGATACGCAATTTAATAAGCCATTGCAAACAAGGAAAAAAACTGCCTCAACATTTATGATTGAACAGGTAAGTAAAGTCAGCTTAATTCCTGATAATTATATCCTGGGTCCAGGGTGCCAGGAACATATGGGAAAAGCCAAGACAAAAAATTGCATCTGGGGTACAAAGAGCAAACCTTCTTTTCCAGGAGGGGAACACTCATATCCTGGTAATCCCCAGCTCGTGGAGTTGCTCCATTTGGAGGAACACAATAAATAAATAAATAAATAAATAAACAAACAAACAAACAAACAAATAAATGAGGTATTGACAAAGGCAGAGCAAAAGTAGTAAATGCTCTTTCAAAACTCCCAAACCACAGTTTGCACCTTGGAAACCTGCATGCCTTGGCACTTATGACATCCAGTTTTCAAGTTGCTTCTAAGTCACCTGAGTAATTTAACAATCATTTAAAATTGTCACGTGATTCTTCACCTTGCCAAGTGCAACCCCTCCTCAGCGCTCTCTATGGGGACCCCGCGTGCATCCTGAAATACAGGCAGCCAGACTGTCTTGCCCTACTCGAGCAGAATAGAGAAAAGCAACTTCCAAGCATATCCTCATCTGCAAAGCATGTGTCGTGATACCTTCTCTATGTCAAGTGCCCTGTACAATGCTTGGCATATGGTAAGCCCTCCATAAATAGCAATTATTGTTCTCACGGAGTGATCCAGGAATCCAAAGGGTAGCAAAAAAAGATTTTGGATTTCAAAAATATAAAAAGAATCTAGATGAGGAAGTCAAAAGATCAGTCCAGAAATAGAAGAGAGGAAAAAAAGACTTTTTGATGAGCTTGGGTCAGGGCCAGGGACAACGCCAGGAGTGCAGGAATCTTTAACAGATATATTAATATACCATTCCCTAAGTTGCATGTCGTCTGATTAGGAAACGACCTAAATATATGAGGGAAAAAACCCCAAATTATAAAATAACTTAATAGCACTTAAGAGCAGAAGAAATAGCCCCAAGCCGCATGTGATTAATTACCAGATAAGCCATCAGAAACCAAAAGTGGGGAGCTTCAGGGCACTGACAGTCTCCAGAGCTGGGTCCCATTTTTGGCGGTTGGTCTATTGTGGCCATTTTGAATTAGAGCCATGTCTCATGTGACCCTCGGACCGAGAGCACCACTGGCCCCATATCAGAATAAGACCTTTTGCTGCTCTATTCAGTTCCAAAAATGTTAAGTACTTACTCTATGCCAGGACCCGGGGTGGGTACTAAGGATGGATAAGACTTGGTCCTGTCCTTAAGGAGCTCATGGTCTAGTCAAGAAAACAAACAAACCCCATCATTTCATTACAACATGGTAGGTGCAGTGGAAAATCAGCCTCCACAATGTTACAAATATTCCCAAAATATTCTCCTTCCTATCGATCTCAAACAACACTGAGAGGTGACTAAAGGAACCATTCTCCTTATTTATTAAGTTATTAAGATCTTCATGTTCTATATAAAGGGTACTTTCCTAATTTCAAAGTACCCTCACATAATTCACTTCAGTTAATTATTTATCTGGGTTTACTGCATGTGGGACTTCATACTGGGGACTGGGTATATATGGGGAAATGCAACTTGGTTCCAGAACTTTAAAAACATAAAATAGGTTTAGAAAAACAGACTATTTAAATAAACACACATAAGGTACAAATGTCAAATGGTAAATGAGTTACAGTTAATAAGTGAAAAATGTATTATTGGAAATGACATAATGGGGTGGGAAATTGCTTGGCAAGGAGACCAGGAAGCTGAAATGCGGTCTCAGGCACTACCCTTTCACATATCTACCTCTACAGAGACTGACAGAGACACACTCAGTAAACGAAGCAAGACAACAGATATTTTACTACTGAGTGGAGTCTGTGACCTCAAGCTCCAGCACTTTGCTCCTGTGAAGTGACTGGGCTCGTGGAGAATTCCTTACCAGTTTAGTTTCTCAGTGCAGCCTAGAATAAAGAAAAGAGGGTCCGATCTTGACTCAACCACAGGTCTTCCCACAGACCAAAGGGAAGCACAACATGAAAATCAGGAACAAAATGGCGTGCTCACTCTCCCATTGTTGCTTAACAGAGTTCTAGAAGCACACTCCAATGTAGTTAGAAAAAGAAACACGACATACAAATATTGGAAAGTAATGTGACCACAATTTACTGATGATGGGGTTATATTTTTAGAGGGGCCAAGATGCTCACTCCAAAATTTGGGAACTAAAGAGAGTATCAAAAGGTAGTTATTTCATTAAAGTATACAAATTAATAGTTTGACTATGAATAAAAAATAACCAGCTGGGAAATATAATAGAAAGAATATCTTGTTTTACCATCGCAAGTAAAAAAATAAAATATTAAGAAATAAATGGTAGAAGAAATGCGGAAAACCTATACACAGAAAAATTTTAAATAACTGATCTGTAAGAGAAGATTTCTTATTCTTAGGACAGAAAACAATAATATAAAATCAAACCTCTCTAAATTAGTCCATAAATGGTGTCATTTCAATAAAATAGTATCTTGGAAGAGAAGGAATATTATAAAATGATACTGGAATTCAAAAAAATGAATACAAACAAAATTTTGGGGGGTGGAGGTGGAGAGAATAAGTGGCCCTAGCAGATATTAAAGCCTAAGAGTCAATAAAGTCCCATTTTCTTCTGGAGAGGAAATGGACAACTAATTCAATGGAATGGAAGGGAATTCACAAAGAAAGTCAAACACATACACTTAGTTATCTTCTGAAGGCAGCATTCCAAACCAGTTGGACAAGTTAGATTATTCAATAAAATATGAGAAAACTGACCGTTTGAAAAGAATATAAAGCTCAATCCCTGCCTTACTCACTTACCAAAATAAATCCCAAATAGAGCAGAGATTTCAACATTAAAAAAAATATAAAAGTAAAAATATATATATATAATCTCAGAATGGTGCAGCAAAACACAAGACCTAGGGCCATAAGGCAAGTATTGATAAACTGTACAACAAAATAGTTAAACTATGTACATTAAACATAATCAAATGACAAATGACAAGTGGGGAGGAAACTATATGCCCTATATTTCTTGAATGTATAAGCTTCTTTAATTTACAAAGAGTTTTAAAATTTTCTTACAAAACCCAAAATAACCTAGTAGAAAAATAAACTAAAAATAAGAGCAGGTAGATGCAAATGGCTCTTCTAATTTTTTCAAATGTAAAACCAAACAATAAGAAGAAAATGTTATACCCATCCAATTTGCAAAAATCAACACATTTGGCAATGTTCATTGTTGACGAACATTGTTGAGAATCAGGTTGTCCAACATGGGGTTGTTGAAGGCATAAAAGGGCACCACCTCTTTGGAGAAAAGTTTGATCAAGATTTCAAAAGCATGTGTCTTTTGATCTGGCAATACTATTGGCAAGAAACTTAACCCAAAATATGTTTCCAAAAGTTCGGGAAAGTATATTCTTAGTAATTCTTGCATTGTTTACAATAGCAAAATCTGTCAACAACTTAAGATGTTTCTCAACGGGAGACTTCTTACATAAATTATGATACATTTATATGATGAGATACTGTGCAGCCATTGTTTAAAAATGATGCAGGTCCATGCAAGATCTGTGTAAATATAGTAAGAATAACACAAATAAAATTTTAGGTTTTAAAAAGTGAGGTGTAGACCCATGTGCATCATGTAATCCTTTTTATATTATAAACTACTATTATCCCCATCTTACAGATGAAGAGACAGAGGCACCAGAAATTTCTCAGTTTACGCCAAATCACACAGGAACCATGTGGTGGAGACAGGGTTTAAAACCAGGCACGTCAGGGTTCAGACTAGTTAGTGGTGGTGAGAATGGCGTGATCGTACAATGAAATTGTACACAACAATGAAAATGAACAAACCACAACTAATATACCATAACAGACTTGTCTTCCAAACATGACATTCAGCAAAAGAAGCCAGACCCAAGGGCACCATGGCTGCGCTTTCCATTTAGATAAAGATCAAAACCAGGCAAAACAAATCTATGGTTAAATGGGGAAAGTGGTTACTTTGGGAGGGGAGAGCACGGGCGGGAGCTGGGAGAAAGCATAAAGAGGACTTAGTTTCATTTCTTCACTGGACTGGTGGTTAAAGAGCGCTCGCTTTGTGAGAATTTTGTGTCGTATACTTAAAATGTGTGCATTTTCCCGTATAGGTGTGCTCTTTACATGAGAGAGTTTAAATAATAAAAGGATAGGTCGCTCCACCCATTCGTTGATCTCTTCCTTAATTCATTCAGGAAGCCTTGGCTGAGGGTTGGCTACAATACAATGTAACTGTTAGTGGGTTGCTGTGTAAGTTTCTTATGGAAGAAATAAAGGTTCCTGTTTCTCTTTTGACCCCATGAAGCTGTGCAGAGTGCTAAATAAAAGGCAAGTATTCTGGAACCACTTATTCACGACATTTGGCTTAGTCTCTCCTCCATCGTAACTCGCTAGTGAACGTAGCCAAACCACGTTGCCTCTCTGGACGTGGGATCATCTCCGAAGTAGATGATCTGAAGTAAACCATCTTTTCTTCAGCTTTGAAATTCTAATCAATTCAATCAGTTTTAACTGAACATGTTTTGTCTGTACCACTTACCGTGCTCAGAATCGGGGCCACAAAAACAAGCCATCAAACAGAAACATGGCCCGGCCCTCCAGAAGCTCACAGCCTGGCTGATAGCAAGGGGCCATGAGGATACAGAGACAGGGCTTCCGTGAAACGTTTGCCCAGATGCTAAGAGCACATGCGAGGAGCAGCTAACCGAGACTCCCAAAGGCAGGCGGCCCAAAGCTGGCGGGACACCTGGTCCCACGTAGGCAAGGCACGAAGCGCTGCTGTGTGGGAGAGAGTGTTAGTCGGGCTGAGCCAGCAAGGTTTCGCCGAGGCCTGGAAGTGGGAGGAAGCTTCTACTAGACAGAGAAGCAAAGGAAACACAATCCAAGATAAGGACCACGTAGAGTCTTTATCATACTTATTTTTCGGGTTATGGGAAATCTAATCATTTGTGCAGTTGAATGGTGGGGGCAGTGTATGGAAGGGAGTAGGAGTCCAGAGTGTGGGAGGGCCAGGGCAAGAAAGGCTTTGATTGCCATGATACAAAACCACAAGTCAATATTTACCCACCAGGAAAGAGCTCCATCTCCCCCTCCTCTGGTTACAACTTCCGGGAGTTAGCTGCTGGCGGAGCAAGGCCAGGTGAAAGCAGGCTCCAAGTGGACAGTGTAGGAGCACCTGGCTGCCAGTGGCCTGATAATCTTGCTAGGAAAAGTAGGAATTCTAAAGTCTCTTCCGAACCCCAGGGGGTACAGGCCCCCTGGGAATGCGGGAAACTAACAATGCAGATGTGAAGTTAGCTGCCGAAGGGAAAGCCCAATCAGCAAAACTAGGGACCTGGGTAGAAGTCCCCATTGGAGACCTTGGTTTGGTGGAGTTAGGAAGAGCTGAAGGGTTGCTTTGCATTTGGTTGGGCTCAGCAGATGTGGCCATTTACATCTAGGTAAATTTCCACATCTAGAGGTAAAGATCGGCATGTCTTCAAATTACTGAATGTTAGTGAGATTGAAACCTGGAGTCTATTCAGCACCCATCAGTGAAATCAACGAATAGGCTTCAAGATGTGTATCAGAGAACCAAGATCTGCAGTTATTTTAAGGTGGGGAATACTCTTAAAAATGGAACTGAGAAGAAATCTCAGAGAAACCTAGACAAGCCTGGGTGCTCCCGAGCACTCTGCGGCGCAGTTCCGCTGGGAAGGCTTGCCCTGCTCCCCTCTGAGCAAAGGGGCTCTGGTTGCCAGGCTCACTGCCCTGGCCCATTCTGCTCTTTGGAAATGCTCTTGGTTGTCACTGGTGAGGAGGCACTGCTGGCCTTGAAGGGGGCAGGGCTGAGAGACATCCTACAATGTTAGGGACAGTCCTGTCAGAGGAAAGTCGTCCCACCTCCCACATGACTTTTGAATGTTCGCTTTAGCATTTATAAATCACAACTTGGAGCGGCACAGAAATATTTAAATTATGAGGCAAGTGATGAGAAAGGAAATGTAGATCATTGCTAAAATATTGAAAATCCATAGGAAAATAGATGCCAATGTCCAAACGTCCAATTTGGATATAACCTTTTCAGAATACTGTGGGGATTAACGGTGCTAGTCTTTACCTTGAAGCATTGATGTGTGTGTGTGTGTGTGTGTGTGTGTGTGTGTGTGTGTGTGTGTGTGTGATGGACTTTCAGTAGGTGGAGGCAGTTTAATACACAGAGCCTGGGGAGGCTGCAGCTGGATGCTCGGAGTGTGATGTCAGCATTCAAGGAAGAACACCAAGGGTACAGCTGGGTTCCTCGGTTGAAGATAAGAGCATTGAGGGGTGCTGGGGCTCTTCTGGTGGACCTCACGGGGGCCTGCTTTGGGGAGACTGTGTGGCATGAGGGTGGGGACCACAGTGTCTCCTATGGGCACATCTTGAGATGCTGAAGATCTTTCCAATCAGTTGTTGGCATGCGTGACCATGGCCTGGAAAGGTGGAGGGCCTTGGGACTAAGAAGAAAGAAAGGTGGGGAGGGGCAAGATGGGTAGGTCCCTCAAATGGATTAGTATAGGAGCCCAGGCAAACCCAAACTAGAGACTCCAAAGCCCTCTTCCACTGCTCTCCCTCCACCTTCAGTGGTCATCAAGGCATGGAGGGTGGACTGGGTTGAATGGGTAGCTCCCAGAAGATAGGGAACCTGCAAATGTGACCTTGGTTGGGAAAAGGGTTTTGCAGATGTCATTAAGTTAAGGATCTGGAGATGAAATCATCCTGGATTACCCTGATGGGCCCTGTATCCAATGACCTGTGTCCTTTTAAGAGACAGAAGAAGAAAAGACACAGAAAGGCAGAAGTTGGAGTGATGCAGCCACAAGCTAAGGAATGTCTGGAGCCCCCAGAAGCTGGAGTAGGCCAGGGGAGATTCCCCTCTAGAAACCTCGAGGGAACACGGCCCTGCTGACACCTTGATTTCAGACTTCTGACCTCCAAAACTGTGAGGGAATAAATTTCTGTTGACCTAAGCCACCCAGTATGTGGCACTTGGTAACCACAGCCACCGAAACAAATATGGAGTATGTTGGGGAACCAGGCACACCTGGAGGTCTATGCCGTAATCCAGTGCGGGAACCCTGAGCTCTCACCAAAGCCACCCGGAGCTAAAATACTTTCCTGGGGGAAACAAGAAGAGCTGGTATGGGGGATGAGAATTTCACACAAAGAAGGGGACACGGTCTAGCCTGTCAGGGACTCCCTGGGTTGGGAGGACTCATCCTGAGGTCAGTGCTGTCCATGAGACCAGGCTCAATTCCTGCAACACTGGCTTTGCTGAGGCTCTGCTCAAAGCTGAAAGAGACGGTCATGATACTATCAGGCCTCAGTGGCACCCCTGCTCGGGGGATGGGCTGGCAGTGTCCAGGCAGAAGATGGAAGCAACACTGAGACTGGCCAAGGATGCAGGGGCAGGGTAGCTGCATGGCTAGGGATCCCGAACTACAGATGTGGGGTGGGACTCCTGGCCACGCTTTGCAGCAAGCACAGAGAACTGTCCAGAACCCCTGGGTCCAGCTGTGGGACCCAGCCCGACACCTGTCCAGGAATGGGGCAATGCACGGTGTGGCTGTGGTCCTGGGGATCCCAACAGTGGTAGAGGTCAGGACCACACATGGCTTACCTGGAATAAAAAAATGATAGCTGGGGTGGATGTATGCCCACCCTGGGCTAAGCACTTTGCGCGTTCACCAAAACCCTCTCATCCTCCATTTTATAGATGAGGAAACCAAGGCTTAAGAAGCTTGAGCAGCCTGCTAGTGCTCCTTTAGCACATCTCGGCTCGGATCTGTGCCCAGGTCGGTCTGCCTCCCGAGCGCTAGGGCTCACATTGCTTCCCGCTGGGTGAGGAGTTCATTTGCCCGGCTGCTGAAACCACTCTTCGCAGCAAACCGTTTTTTCTCTTTCCCCACTTGGATAGAAATCTCTTCCTCTCTATCTCATTACTCACTACTTGCCTTAGGAAATGGAGCATTGCAAATAGAACTATGGCTCAGATGGATGGCTTGGGGCCTTTGTACCTGGGCTGAGCCCTGTGACAGTGACATCCCTGGGGGCTATCTGTCCCAGCCCTGCAGTCCGAGGCCTTTAGTCTCATTTTTGTTCTTTTCGTCTTTCTGTTCCCAGGCCTACTACCCCGATTCCTGACCTTGAGTCTGTCTTTGCACCTGCCCCCCAAAATTGTTCCCTCCTCCAATTCTGCTACATACCAGAAAAAAGAAATAGCTTGATTAGAATTATGTCGAAACGAAGAGTAAACAGCTCCTAGTAAGGAACTCAGTGTCTCTCTCAGGCACAAATTACATGATTTGTCTCTATGCACCCATTCCACAACCATTTCTTGGTGTAAATTCTCCCCCCCACACCCCCACCCCACCTTGCTTCACTTTTAGAATGGGATCTTAACAACTGAAATTTTCGAATTGGGGGATCTCTAAAGAAATGAGATGTCACTCTAATTTCCATCGTCGCTCAAAGAACCTATGTTTCCATTAGGTGACTCTGAGCCCTGTGACTGGCACCCACTTTCAGGAGTCAAGAGGTCCCCAGTGGCTCCCCCCGGGAGAGTTTTAAGAATGCTGGTCCCATTCCTCACTGAGGTCTGAGGGCGAGCAACCTGCGGTCCACGCACCGCTGCAGGGAAGCTGCCTGAAATATCTGTGCTGCCTTCTTCATGTGAAGAAATAGGATGCAAGAGATCAAACCAGAACCCACTATTTTATTGCAAAATACAGTTGTTGACATGAAAACAAAGTCACTGTTTTACCTCCTCTGGTAACATTAAATGTCCCTTGTGACACAATATTGCCACCTGCTGACCAAAGCGAAACAGTGCAATCATGCATATAAAGAGTCGGTGCAGAATGTGTCTCAGCTACCACCTTTCCAACGAATCCGGATTATAAGGATCTGCGATCTGCGTCCCAACCCCAAATCACGAGGGCATTTCCCATCTCCACCCTGGCAAGCATCGACTTCAGATCATGTTTCCTTTCTTGACTTCTTCAGAAATATGCTTCCTTTTAAAAATCAGAAACCGCCAGTTTATTTATTTTTAAATTTACTTTAGCCTTTACAGTTAATAAATAAGAACGGTAGGAAGAAAATAATAATGGATTCTATATCTGGTGGTAAAGGGAACTAGAGGAAGCACGGGATGTGCTGAAGAGAGACCTGGTCTCACAGTTCCCCTCGCCCATGTATGAGCTGTGTAAACCTGAGCCTCAGTTTCTTCATCTGTAAAATGGAACTGAGAATACCTACCACAGTGTACAATTCTGAAGGATAAACAGTGCATAACATGGTTCATGGCACCAGTACTTTAGTACATGTTGATTTAGCCTTCTTTTAGTCAAGAAACAAGCATTCTGTTAACTATGCACCTATCCACCATATTTCCTCTAGAACTAGCTTAAGAGCAATATGATTTTTTAAAAAATTTTTACTTAAATTCAGTTTAATTAACGTATAGTGTATTACTAGTTTCAGAGGTAGAATTTAGAGATTCATCAGTTACCTATAATACCCAGTTGCTCATTACATCACGTGCCCTCCTTAATGCCCATCCCCCAGTTGCCCCATCCCCCACCCACCTCCCCTCCAGCAACCCTGTTTGTTCCCTATAGTTAAGAGTCTCTTATGGTTTGCCTCCTTCTCTGTTTTTATCTTATTTGATTTTTCCTTCTCTTCCCCTGTGTTCATCTGTTTTGTTTCTTAAATTCCTCATGTCAGTGAGATCATATGATACTTGTCTTTCTCTGATTGACTTATTTCATTCAGCATAATCCCCTCTAGTTTCATCCACGTCATTGCAAATGGCAAGATTTCATACTTTTTGATGGCTGAGTAATTTTCCAGTGTGTGTGTGTGTGTGTGTGTGTGTGTGTGTGTGTGTATACACACCACATCTTCTTTATCCATTCATCTGTGGATGGACATCTCGGCTCTTTCCATAGTTTGGCTATCGTAGACCTTGCTGCTGTAAACACTGGTGCATGTGCCCCTTTGAATCACTCTGTTTGTATCCTTTGGATAAATACCTAGTAGAGCAATTGCTGGGTCATAGGGAAGAGAAATATGATTTTAAAGCATAAATCCCATATGACACTCTAAAAGTAAAAGGAGAACTCAGATGGTAGAATAGATTTTTGGTCCTTTTTTAAAAATTTCATGGTTCTTGGACCATGATTTTTATGAATAACTTACCAAAAAAAATGAAATTTAATGAAGTAAGGTTGTGCTCTTAAAAACATACATTTTATTTTTAAAGTGACCCCAAGACTTTGATCTGAGGAAGCAGAGAGCTAAACAGGTCTGAGTTCATGATCTCCATGCGCTGTGAAAGCAAGCAAGCCTCAAAGCAGGGACTAGTATGTGGGTCTTCAAAAGAAAAATGTTCCATTCAGAGAGCAGAGATAACTTCCTAGTTATCTACAGCTGTTATCCTGACATGAAGTTCCTCATCCTAAAAGTATTGCAATTATTTATTTTATTTAATTAATTTATTTTTATTTTTAAAAATTCTTTATTTAAATTCAATGTAGTTAACATACACCGTATTATTAATTTCAGGGGTAGAATTTAGTGATTTGTCAGTTGCATATGACACCCCAGTGCTCATTACATCAAGTGCCCTCCTTAATGCCCATCACCCAGTTACCCCTTTCCTCCACCCATCTCCTACAAGTATTTATTTTAACTTAATAGATCAATATAGTCCCTGTTAATAGTGTACCAGTTAAGAAGGTAGATTCTGGAGTCAGACTGATAGACTCAAATTCCAGTCTTGAGCAAGCTACTTGAATTCCCTCTACCTGCCTTGTAAGGTTATTACTAAGGCTGAATGAATCAGTGCATGCAATTGCAGGCAGCTGGAACAGTGCTGGGCAAAGAGTGAGTGCTCGGAAATGTTGTTTATATATCTTGTAACAGGGAGATGCCACTCTGAGATTACTTGGATGAAACAAGTTCCCAAATGAGAATGAGCTTATACATGTAAAGCATTTACCCTAGTGCCTAGCCTATACAAAGTGCTCAATATATGTCAGCTATTGTCATATTAATAATAATATTATAATAATCAATAAATTGAAATAAAGAATCACTTCTCAGGCTTGTGCTAGATGCACAAAGGTCTGGAGGAGAGAAATGAAAATACACTACTGGAAGGTCTGTGTGTTATATATGAATTGGTATGTTATCACTGGAAGGTAGACTGATAAATTAAAATATATACTCTAACTCCTAACACAACCACTAATAAAAGAAAACAAAGAATTATGGTTAATAAGCCAAAAAAGGACATATGGAATCATTAAAAATATTTAAGTAATCCAAAAGAAGGCAGTAAGAGAGGAAAAAGAGAAGAATGGTAAAACTAGACAACAAACGGTAACATGGTAGATTTAAACAAACAATATCAATAATCGTGTTACATGTAAGTTGTCTAAATAAGTGCAGAGACTGTCAGATTGCATTAGAAGGGAAGACCCGACTATATAGTGTTTTTCATAAATATACTTGAAATATAAAGACACAAATGGGTTAAAAGTAAAAGGATGGGGAAAGCCAGACAATGCTAACCCTAATCAAAAGAAAGTTGGAGTAGCTATATTAATATTAGACAGAGTATGTTTCAGAGCAAAGAATATCACCAGGAATTTTAAAAAGGCAATTTCTTAATGACAAAGGGTTCACCTCATCAAGAGGACCTAAAAACCCTAATATTTATGTACCTAATGACAGAGATCCAAAATACACAAAGCAAAACCTGATTGAACTTCCAGGAGTAATAAATCCACAATTACGGTAAATACCGCCCCCCCAATAACTGATAGGACAAGTAGTCAGCAAACCAGTGATGATATAGAAAGTTTGAACAATACTAGCAACATACTTGCCCTGACAGAGAACCCCCAACAACAGTAGGACACACATTCTTTTCAAGTGCATATAGAACACTTACAAGACTAGACCATATTCTGGGCAACAAAATAAGACTCAATAAGTATTAAAGGGATTCAAGTTATACAAATTATGTCTTCTCACAATGATGAAATTAAATTAGAAATCAGTAATAAAAAGATCTCTGAAATCCCAGGGATGTGGAAATGAAATAATACACTTTGATTAACTCATGAGTCAAGGAAGAAATCAAAAGGCAAAATAGAACCTAATGAAAATGAAAACACAAAATTTGTGGGATTCTGCTAAAGAAATACTTAAGAGGAATCTCATAGCACCAAATACTTTTATTAGGAAAGAAGAAAGGACTTCAGCTTTCATTTTAAGAAGCCAGAAAAAGAAAAGTAAGTGAAATCCAAAGTATGGAGAAGGGGGAAATAATAATAAAGATGAGAATAAAAATCAATGAAAGGAAAAAAAAACCCCAGAAAAATAATAGAGAAAAACTGATGAAGTCAAAAATTTTGAGATCAATAAAATTGATAAATCTCTAGCCAAACTGATCAGAAAGAAAAGAGGAAAAAAACACAAATTACCTATATCAGGAATGAGAGAGGCAACATTGCTACAGATCCTGCAGCTATTCACAAAATAATAATGGGATGATATGAACAACTTTATGTCAATAAACTTGACAATTTACATGAAATGGACAAATTCCCTGAAAAATACAAACTAACAGGGCTCACTCAGGAAGACATAGAGAACCTGAATAGCCCTAAAGAAATTAAATTTGTAGTTAAAAACCTTCCCACAAAGAAACTTCCTGCCCCACATGCTTCATCAGTGAATTCTATCAAACACGTAAGGAAGAAATAATACCAAATCAACACCAAATCTTCCAGGAAATCCAAGGCTTCCCAACTCATTTTATGAAGTCAATATCACCCTGACTCCAAAATCAAAGACTTTATAAGAAAACTACAGACCAAAATCTTTTTTTTATTTAAGGTTTTATTTATTTATTTGACAGAGAGAGAGAGCACAAAGAGGGGGAATGGCAGGCAGAGGGAGAAGCAGGTTCCCCACGGAGCAGGGAACCAGACGTAGGACTCGATCCCAGGACCCTGGGATCATGACGGGAGTCCAAGGCAGACGCTTAACTGACTGAGCCACCCAGATGCCCCTACAGACCAAAATCTATCATAAATACAGCTGTAAAAATTCTAAATAAAATTTTATCAATTCAAATCCAACAATGCATAAATCATGACCAAATGGGGTTTATCCCATATGTGCAAGATGGGTTTAATATTCAAACATTAATGTAATTCACTTTATTAAGAACTTAACAAAGAAAAGCCATAGAATCATCTCAATAGACCCCCAAAAGAATCATTTAACAAAAAGCCAGTATTCATTTCTGAAGTCTGGGTCCCATGTTATGGCTGCAAAGTTTCCTTCCTCTCTGCTCTTGAGAACTAGCCCCAGCCCCAGCCCCACCCACCACCACTGTCACTCTTTTCTTCTCGCCTCTCAGAGTCCCAACCCCCTCTCACTATCTGCCCCAGGTGCTCAACAGGGCTAAGAAAACTCTGTGACTGTGAAGAAGGAAAGAGGAAAGATTGGGGAACCGCTAGCCATCTGCCAGCCACACCATGTTCTCTTTAGTATGCTTGTGTCTGCTGGTGAAGACATACCATTTCTTAGTCAATTCTGCATCCCCAGAATCTAGCCCAGTGCCTGGCACTTAGTAGGTGCTCAGTGAATGCTTACCAAATGAAATGAGTCCCAGAGCACAAACTTTCCAGTGTAAACTCAGAAAGGATAAAATCAAATGTGTTTTATGCAAGGAGTGCATTGAGGATACTCATTACCTGCATTCTAATCTCAAAGTCCAAATGACTTCTCATTCCTTCAAGGATGGAAATCTTTACATTAAAACAAGAGACAAGAGGTGGAAAACAAAAAGACTAATAGGCCCAAAGATGAGCTTACTATCACCTTCCTGAGCTCTGATTTCACCCTCCTCCTTTACTCAAGAGGATGATCATAAACCCCTAAAGCCTTAGAAGGAAGCTTGTCTTTCCCTTGCTACCAGAGTAACAGACATGATTGTCTGCCTGTCCTGGGAAAGGGTGGCACCAATCGAGGAATGGAGAGGTGGGATGGAGATGAGGCTAATTTTGGACTTACGGTGTTCAGGAACATGCTATCAAAGAAAACACTGCTGGTAGAATAACAAAGAAGGTTTGGAAAAGCTTCCTCTAGACTCCGCCCAGCTTCCTCGCTTGGGCTCTGGCTTTGTTCTCGCCTTTGCTCCTCACCGAGCTCACAGTCCAGTGAGAAGAGTGAACAATTACAGTCCAGTGTTATGGGCAACATCCTTGTGGCCAAGACATCCAGGGCATGGCAGAGGTGGTGGGTGGAGTGGCTAGGTGGCTCCACAGAGCTGGTCAAGCTTCAGAAGAGATTGGAGGGCGAATGAGAATTAGCCAGCCACAGGATGAAGTGGGGGGGGAGGGAGGGGGGAGAGATGGCTCTAGACTTAAAACAGGGGGTAGAGCAGGAGGCAAGAGAGCGCATGGCAAACACACCCAAGGAACTCCTGGTGGTTCGGTGAGGCCCGTAAGGAAGACGCCATGTGAGGCAGGAGCTAGGCTCACCATGCCAAGGAGTTTGGGTCTCATCTGTTGGTGATAGAGAGACACAGACAAGTTTTAGGAGAAAGAGTAACATCATTGGTTTCTGTCATGGAAATATTCTGGCAGTCCTATGGGCGACAGGAGAGGGAAGACTGGGCGCAAGAAGACTAGTGCCATCGTCCCAGACAGATAAACGAAGGAGAAGCCTGGGCAGTAGCAGGGAAGAATGGAGTCAGGAGGGCAGACCTGGGAGCTGAGGGGGAATCTGACAGGCTCTGGGCAACGACGAGCTCTAAGGGAGCGGGAGAGGAAAAGTGGGCAACAGGAGTTTTCAAATTTTTGACACAAGCCATTTGAAGCTTGACGGCGTCATTGCACTTGAGAGGAGCACGGTTGGGTTGCACAGAGACATCAGAAGTGGCGAGCCTGATTTTGTCACATTCAGTTTAAAATATCTGAGGGATGTCCAGGTGCAGGTGTCCAGTGGGCAGTTGGCTCCGCTGTCTAGCTTGGGAGAGATCCAGGCTGGCGAGAGACATCTGGAGTCTGGTATCTGTCCAAGGTTCCCAGGAAGCAGGCCCGGAGATGAGAATTCATGGGCAAGTGGTTAGATCATGGAAGTTCTCCCAGAAAAGACCAGTAAGGGAGTGGGAAGTGGGACAGGGAAAGGTATGAAGCCAAGTGTATTGGTCTCCCAGGGCTGCCATTACGAAGTACTGCAATCTGGGTGGCTTGTATAACGGAGATGTAGTCTGACAGATCTGGAGGCTAGAAGTCCAAGGTCTTAGCTGGGTTTGTTCCTTCTGGGGGCTGTGAGGAAGAATCCACGCCTCTCTCCCAGCTTCTGGTGGTTTGCTGGAAATCTTTGGTCTTTCTTGGCTTGTAGATGCTTCGCCCCCATCTCTGCCTTCACATTCACATGATATTCTGCACGTGTGTATGTCTCTGTGTCCGAATTTCCCCTTTATATAAGGATGCAAGTCATATTGGATTAGGGCCCACCCTACTCCAGTATAACCTCATCTTAATTAATTATATCTGTAACTACCATATTTCCAAACAAGGTCACATTCTAAGAGCCTGGCGGTCAGGACTTCAGCATGTGAGCTGAGCGGTAGGGGTGAAGGCAAATTCAACCTGTGACACCAAGCAAGGGTGAGATCTCAGACAGAAGGCTCGGCGAAGCTCAGCTTCAGCCTCACCCCTCAGGGGAACCATGCGGGTGGGGAAGGCCTCAGAGCTGGCCCAGCCTGAGCTGGGTGTTCGTGCTCCTCCACAGGCAGTCGGTGGCTAATGGCCTTGAGACTGTGGAGAAGGAGATGGGAACTCCTGAGCGCTTGCAGTGCTGTGTCTTTGTGCAGTTAAACACATCAAAATAATATTTTTTAGGGGACCCAAGAGGATCAAGAAGCACAACACTGTTTACGACAATGGTCATCTGGAGCAAAGGTCATCAGTTTGCCGAGGGAATGGCTGAAAGCCCAAGACTCACATTCCAGAAGCAGGAAGAACAAGAGGGACAAGGAGTAGGGGAAGTGGGGTGAAGGAGCCGAGACTTTGGGTGATGAAAACAAGGGCTCTATTCTTACAGTGATTTCAGATCACAACCCAAAAGTAAAGACAACTGGCCAAGTAGATATGGTTGTGGACAAAGGGACATGTTATTTTATTTTATTTTTTAAAGATTTTATTTATTCATTTGAGACACAGAGATAGATAGATAGAGAGAGAGAGAGAGAGAGAGCATGAGCAGGGGGAGAGGCAGAGGCAGAGGGAGAAGCAGGCTCCCTGCTGAGCCAGGAGCCCGATGCGGGCCTCGATCCCAGGACCCTGGGATCATCACCCAATCCGAAGGCAGATGCCCAACCATCTGAGCCACTCAGGTGACCCACAAAGGGACATTTTAGAAATCAGGACTGAAAAATCTGAAAATATCTGTGGTTGTCATATCTGGATTTTGCAGGTACAGGGCACCTGCTAATGGAGCCTAAGAACCAAAATAAAGAACACGAAGGCTCCTATTCCAATCTGCTGATGTCATTTCGTCATGGTCAACAATGTAAGAAGGCACATTTTCTGAGGTTTGGAGTCCAGCTACTGGGAGTTTGAATAATAAGCAGCAGTGACTACTCTGGTGGTGACTGAAATTTGAGTCATATTTAAAATAACAATAAAAGAAAATGAAAAAGACCTGATTTGAAAAACATGATCTAAGATAAGAAATCTATTTGATGTGTGAACACACTCATCATATCTTCAGGTCTGACCAACACATTTCTTTTTTTTTTTTTTAAGATTTTATTTATTTATTTATTTGAGAGAGAGAGAGAGAGCATGGGGGGGGAGGGTCAGAGGGAGAAGCAGACTCCCCGCTGAGCAGGGAGCCCATGCGGGACTCGATCCCGGGACTCCGGGATCATGACCTGAACTGAAGGCAGTCGCTTAACCAACTGAGCCACCCAGGCGCCCTGACCAACACATTTCTAATCAGACTACAATATATAACAAAATGTTTTCTCTGTACGTTTTAAGAAAACTCTTCAAAGAAAGAACCATCCAGGAGACCAAAGTTGCAAGAACAAACGTTATTTTTATATATTAAAAAAAAGAGGGGCACCTGGGTGGCTCAGTCGTTAAGCGTCTGCCTTCGGCTCAGGTCATGATCCCAGGGTCCTGGGATCGAGCCCCGCATCGGGCTCCCTGCTCAGCGGGAAGCCTGCTTCTCCCTCTCCCACTCCTCCTGCTTGTGTTCCCTCTCTCGCTGTCTCCCTCTGTCAAATGAATAAAAAATCTTAAAAAAAAAAAAAGATATGTGCTTCTCAGAATGATTTGCTAAATAAGTCATCATCCGAGGGGCACCATCCTCACCCTAATCATGAGTCTGAGCCTGGGAAGGGTCCCAGGGAACACCAGGGAGCTGCTGCCTCAAGAAGGGGTGTTGGATGCTGGATTGGCAGAAACAATGGATGTCCATATGCAGGACTTGTGAGTGCTGGCTCATTGTAACCAAGTAGAAACCTCCCCTTAGAGACAGATTGAAAGGGCGTGTGGGTCTAGCAGAGAAGCTCAACGGATATCTCTAGTAGCAGAACAGTTTATAAGGGGCTACCTTCATGGCTCTTATACCTAATAAGAAATACAAAACACCCCGAAATATTGCTGGCAGTTACTATTTAAGGATTTACTTGTTAAGTTGCTAAGGAAGTTACAGAAACAGATGGACGATACTACTTAGGAGATGAAATCTTAAGAGTTCCTGGGGGTTATGGGGCTCCATTTCCATCCCTCCCTCACTCCATCTGGACTTTGATGTGGGCTGTGGCAAAAATACCACCACTTCCCTGCGGAACTGTAGAGTTTAAAATATGGCCATTTCATGAGCTACACTGATGATATACCTCAGTTAGTGTCTCAGATGTCATGCTTCTCTAAGGACCTTGCCTTGCAAAATCTGTTCATGGTGGCTGGCAAGTAAACCTTTATTAAATGAATAGAAGAAAGTATAAATTAGTAAACAAGCACTTGACATCTTTTGAGCATCTGTATAAACCAAACTCTGGGTTAGACCCTTACATGTGTAATTTAATTTAATCTTCATAATAATCCTGAATTGATGATCAGAGAGGTGTCTTCAAGAAACTATGGCTCTAGTTTGGGAGATAAAGCATAAGAGAAAAAAATAAATGATAAAACAACAGAGTACAACAACACAAAATATTCATTTGCTCATTCCATAAACAATATATTGTGTTACGTGTCTGTTATGTGCCATGAACTGTCCTGGGTGCTGGACAAAGAATGGTGAAGAGCTTGTGTTCTACCGCAGGAGAGAGCTGATAGAGGCAAACATAGAAAGTACATGGGGACAAGTTAGATGGTTAAAAAGTGCTCTGGAGAACCCAAGACCACCTAGAGTATGATGCTAAATGAAGGACAGTGGTCCTGTGAAACTGGAAATGAATAAGATGAGTCCTATAATTGCCCCAGTGTAATGCCTTGAGAGAGTTTGCAGGCCACTGTGGGGGAATCCCAGGTGGAATCCAATGGCTTTCATAAATGAGGAGACAAAGCTGATACCAAACCACAAACATTACAAGGTATAGACAAATCTGTCATGAACACAGATGCAAAAGTGCTTAACAAATCAAATCTAGCAATATACAGAAGAAAGAGAATACATCGTAACTATGTAGAGTTTGTTCCAAGAAGGAAAATTCAGTTTAAAACAATAAAAACATCAATGCAATTCACCACATTAACTGACTAAAAATGAAAATCCATGGGATCCTACCAATAGATGAGCTAAAATCATTTGGCAAAATTCAACACCAATTCATGATTTTTAAAAACTTTAAAAAAAAAACTAGAAATAGAAGAAAATTTCCTCAATCTAATAATGAGTGTCTATGAAAAAACCCAACAAATTATACTTAATGGTGAAAGATTGTATGCCCAAGATTGGAAACAAATCAAGGATGTTTTTTAATCACTGCTATTCAACCTTGTATTGGTGGTGCTAGTCAGTTCAATAAGGCGAGAAAAGAAATGACATACAGATTGGAAATGAAGTAAAACTGTCTTATTCACAGAAGACATAATTTTTGATGCAGAAAATCCTAAGGAATCTAGAAAAAAGTTAATAGCTAAAAAGTGAATTTAGCAAGATCACAGCATAATACAACAATGTAGAAAAATTATTTGTATTCCTAAATACAATCATAAACTGAAATTATAAAGATGCCATATGTAATAACATTAAAATGTTATATTTTGTTGTAAACTTCATAAAACATGCACAAGTCATGTACACTGAAAATCACGAAACCTTACTGAGAGAAATTAAAGAATACATATACCATGTTCATGGGTCAGAAGATTCAGTATTGTTAAGATGTCAAGTCTCCTCAAATTGATATAAAAGTTCAACACAATTTCAATCAAAATCCTAGCAGGGATTTTATAGAAATTGACAAGCTGCTTCTAGAATATACATGGAAATGCAAAGAAGTTAGCATATGCAAAGCAATTTTAAAAAAGAAGAACGTTTGAGTTATACTACCTGATTTCAAGATGTGTTATAACTCTACAGCAATGAAGAGAAAGTGGTATTGATGAAGATAGGTACATAGATCCTAGAACAGACTAGAGAATTCAGAAATAGTCTTACACATACATGGCCATTATTTCGTTTTTGGCCAAGAAGCCAAGGCATTTCCATGGGGAAAGAATCATCTTTTCCACAAAACGGGGCTGAAATCGTTTGTTATCCAAATGTTAAAAAAAAAATCCATTGTTATCCAAATGTTAAAAAAAAAAATCTTGACCTTTATCACACATTATACATAAAAATTAACCCTGAATGGATCATAAGACCTAAGGGTAAGAGAAAAAAAAGTTCTAAAACTTTTAGAAGAGAACACAGGAAAAATTTTAGTGATTTGAGCGGGGGAAGGATTTCTTACCTAGGACACAGGAACCATGAACTACAAAAAAGAATATTAATAAACTGGACTTGATCAAAATTAACAACTTTGGTTCTTCAAAACACATTGTTTAAAAATGAAAAGACAAGCCACAGAATGGGAGAAAATATTTGCAAATCACAAATTTAAAATTTTAAAATTCACAACTTAAAAAAATTTAAAGACATAATATCAAATGTTGGTGAAGATGTGGAGCAATTAGCCCTCTCACACCTTGCTGGGAAGAATGTAAAATGGTATCACCATTTTGGAAAACAGATTGACCCTTTTTTATGAAGCTCAACCTATACCTGCCATATGCCCAGCACTTTTACTCCCAGGTGTTTACCCAAGAGAAATGAAAACATATGTCTGCCCAAAGACTTATATACACATGTTCATAATGGCTTTACTCATAATAGACAAAAACTGGAATTACATGTCCATCAACTGGTGGATAGACAAATATGTTGCAGAATATTCATAAATCAGCAATAAAAAGGAATGAACTATTAAAATAAAATAGTTCATTTTATTTTAAAATAAAATAGTTCACTTTATTTTTGTTTTAGTCTGGTCATGTGGGGCAGGCGGATGGGGAAAAGGAACCAAGAAACCTATAACTGGTCATGACAATTAATTATAAACACCACTGTACTCTGACCAGCTAGGAAGGAACTCTGGATAATAGCAACAACATGGATGAATTTCAAAAGAGTTATGCAAAGTGGGGGAAAAAAGAGTAGACATAAAGATTATAATACTGTACAGTTCCATGTCTAAGAAACGCTAGAAACAGCAAAATCGTGATAATAGAAAACAGATCATTAGTTTCCAGGGGCTGGGGTGGGAGGAGGGGATTGACTGCTGAGGGGCAGGAGGAAACTTTTTAAAAATTAATTAATTAATTACTTCTTAAAGTAATCTCTACCCCCAATGTAGGGCTCGAACTCATGACCCTGAGATTAAGAGTCACATGCTCTTCTGATGAGCCAGCCAGGTGCCTCCAGACGAAACTTTTTAAGGTGAGTATGTTCAATATCTTTATTATGGTGGTGGTTGCACCATGAGACATATGAAACAAAACTCATCAAATTGAACACTTAAAATTGATAAGTTTTTCTTGTGTGTAAATTATATTTAAATAAAACTGACCTTGTCCCAAAATGAAGCATGTGTCATTCCCCAGTCTACAGATAAAGAAGAGTCTTATAGAAGGTAGGGAACATGCCCCAGTCACAGAACTAGCAGCCAGTGGGTCCAGGATTCAAACCCAGGCGTCAGGTGTCCATTTGAGTCCATAGCTCATCTTTCTTGTTCTATATATTCCTTCCTTGCTCTTCATTCTTTAAATAATTATTGAAGGGTCATATTAAAAGAACCTAAATCAATAAGTGAAATTCAAAAAATAAAATAAATTTTTAAAAAAGGACCTAACAACTAGCAGAGTAAGACCGGTGTCAGGAAGGTCCTTTCCCCGAGAACGGAGGGTGGTCCTCCCCGTCTGATTCTTACTTCGAAGCCCTCCCCTGCCCTGGCTCGGTGTGGAGGCTGTGGACCCGCGCGGGGACTCTGGCCATCTCCAAGGTCCTTATTCTGGGATCCTGTGGGCACTGCCCGGCCCACACTGCCTCACCCTCCACCTTCTTCTCAAATCCAGGTCTCTGCTACCTGGACCCCAGCCTCGAATTCACCCCATACCATCTTCAGCGCTGACACTCGGCGGTGACCCGCTCCACGCGATTGTGCGCTGGTTCATCCGGTTCTTTCGCTCCTCGCGGGCCTTGCACCTGTGGGCCCGGGAGGCCCTCGCTCCCCGCTCAGGATCATGGAACGCTGCTGACTGAGTCAGTGGGTTCCCCCACTCCCACCAAAGTCCCCGAGACAGCATCTTGTACATGCCTGGAGCTCCAAGACGGGCTGGAATCTTCTGAGCTCCATTTAGTTCAGGTGAGCAAATCTGTATCAGGTGCCTGCCCGCTCCGCCTCGAGCCTCGGAGGGTTTGCAGGGCCGGGATTAGGACAGCGAACAAGTGCACGCTCCGGGGTGGCGGGGGCGTGACGCAGGGTAGTGTGGGAGCCAGGCGGTCTTCACAGCGGTGGGGGCCCCCCGGGCTGGGTTTGAGTGATGGAGGGGTGATGTGAAAGTCCTGGGAACATCCATGCAAAGGCATTGAAGTGTGCACAAGCACACATTTCTAGTGGAGGCCAGTACTGCTGAGGACGGAGGCAAAGGGAGGAGCGGAGGGCCAGGAGGTAGCAGGAGCCAGGCGAGGGGCGGGGCGGGGGGGAGCGCTGTTCCTGATGGGAGGAGACTCAGAGCCCCAGGCCGGATGGGAGCCAGGCCCGCGGTTACCAAAAAGGGGCTGACTCTGACCCAAGTACAGGATGCAAACTGATGAAGAGAGCATTTATGGGCTTCGACTCTGTGTGAGGCGCTTGTAATCACTTGACATCTATTAGGTCACTTAGTTCTCACAATCCTATCAGGTAGAAAGTACCATTATTATGCCCATTTTACAGATGAAGAAACGGAGGCCGGAAGAGGGTAAGTAATATGCCCACAATATGTTTTTAAGTTATGAACCCAGGAAGTCTGACTCAAGAATTCAACTTTAACCACTCTGCTACTCTTGTCCCAGAAATATGGGAAGGATTTCAACTCTGTTTTTGTATTTTTAAGATTTTATTTATTTATTTATTTTAAGAGAGCCAGAGTGGCGAGTGGAGCGGAGGGAGAGGGACAAGCAGACTCTGCATTAAGCACAGAGCCCCATGTGGGGCTCAATCCCACGACCCTGAGATCACGACCTGAGCTGAAATCAAGAGTCAGACACTCAACCCACTGAGTCACCCAGGCACCCCTGGATTTCAGTATTTTAAATGCCTTCACATAGCACTAGGCCTCTGAGAGGGAGCAATTACAGTGTAGGTAAAAATCTAAAATAACAGAGATAAATTGGTCTCAGAATACCAAGGAAGGGTATTACCACCAGAAAAATAGCAAGAGGTTTACAGACCTCTTAGCTTCTAGAAGAGAGGGTTATTATCTCATTCAGATTATAACCTACAAACATAATAAAGTAGAAATCGATCGATGACACTTCAAGGCAATGCTGCTCAGGTATGCCTTCTGAGCTGGGTTTCAACCATGTCTGCTGGGATGCAGCATCTTCCTGTGCCACAGCTGCCCTTTCTCCTGAAGAGGACCCCCCGTGCCTGCACCCAGATGTCCAGGACACAGAGGGGACCCTCCTGAGACCCAACACCCAGGCTCAAAACATATGTGAGTCAAACCATTCCTTTTGACCTTTGGCATCTTGAAGGTCATAATTAACATTCGGTTGCTCATGAACAAAGTCCAAATTCCTTAGCTTGGCCTTCGAGGCCACCCACAACTACCTTTCCTAGTTCATCTGTCCCCACTTCGCCCCACACATCTCTTCTCCAGCCCACATGACCCACTATCCTTTAGACCTGACTTGTATATTCCTAGGGCTGGGTCTACATTCCCACCATCGCCTTGGCCTGGTGGCACCTGCTTCACCTCCCATCAAACAAAATCCGACCCATCTTTCCACCCGCAGGTCAAGGACAACCTGGTCATGCCCATGAGAAGCAAACTTTCCTGGGGTGATTAGTGTTTATCTGCATCATCCCTCACTCCCAGGGGGGCAGAACTGGGTCATGCACAGGCTTGCATACCCCCCAGGGACCTGGCCCTGACGTAGACTAGGGACTTATCAAATATTTGCTGAATGACTGCAGAATTTACTGATTTTTTCAGTGCCTTCAACGCCTGAGAATCTCAGATTCCAGAAATCTCAAATGAATATCTGTCATATATTGAAAAGACTCACAGAAAAGATATTTCACTGCTTCGTTCCATGGCTTGGTCTAGAATATCACTCACCGTTGGGACATTATTCCTGATGTTTAATTGAGCTTCTCCAGCCACACAGTAAGCTGATTTTTTTTTTTTTTTGGTTGTCATTGTTATCACCTTTGTACTGAACAGCTGCTGCCCATATTTGGCATAACAATTTTTGGTAGACCTTAGAATCCTGTTACAACAGGATTTGTGACCACACAGGGTAGAGTGATGTCCCTGAACAGAACCTCATGAAGTGGAAACCCCCACCGTATGACTAGCTCACACATATTTTAGTCCTATTTTTATCTAATCAAGGCTTGCTCTTCATTTGAAGTTTCTCTTAAATCAACTTTCTCCTTCTTAGTTAAATAATCTCAGCCCTCCCAGGAATTATTTCTGGCCTTATCCAGTGTTTTCAAGTTGAAATAGAGAACAATATTCTTGTAAAGGTCTAAGAGAAGCTTCTAAGTATATTAAGTCCTGTGTGTATCTGGGCGTGGTGTGTGCGTGGTGTGGGGGGTGTATGTGTGTGCGTGTGTGTGCATGTCTGAGAGAGATCGAGAGATTATGGAGCTTTCATTCTGAAGATCAGGTTACAATATAAAAATAAAAAAACTAGTCTGAAGTTTACTGAACATACGGTAAGCATTTGGAAACCCACTTGAGAACTTGGAATAGCTCTTCTAACAGCTGGGTCCTCTGTCATTTTAGCTCCAGGAAATTGATCAAAGACCATCAATTAGCCCTTTATGTGGTCACCTCAGGCTGGCCTCAGAACAACAGATGTTGAAGGGGGCGAGAGAGCAGTATGTCCCACAGAGTAGAGGCTTGACATTTTTCACTTTTGAGAGTTATTTGAAGATTCTTGGGTTTGACTTTCCTGGCACAGACCCAGAGCTTCTTCACTGGATCAATCCGAAAAGAGCGGTGGATTTTGGTTTTGCATTTGTGCATTAGGTAAAATCTTAATACACACACACACACACACACACACACACACACACACTCATCCATGATGCTGCTCACTCATACTGGTGAATGCACTGAGGATGAAGCTTGCCTTCTCTGATCTTTTTCCAAGAAGAGCGGCTTTCAGGCAACCCTCCAGGATGTGAGGAAAACAAACCCAGTTTTGTCTTGTCCAGAAGATGGCGCTGTGCACCACACTCTGCTGGACCACCTAACGGTGATTTTGAGGGATTCTACCACCTCCCAACAGGAGGGTTGTCCCTCCAAAGCCTGGAGGTGGGGCCAGGCTCCACTCTGATCCACTCTCCTCTTGTCTGCAATCTTACAGACATTATTCATCCACAACAAGCCATGAATGGATCATAAAGTGTATAAAAACTGCTTCCTACTAATGCATTCATTCAGCAACATTTAGTGAGTGACACCTGTATGCTAGGAGCACTTCATAGAGCTGGGGGTACGGTGGTGAGCAAAACAGATGATTAAATGATGTCCATTCCCATACAGAACTTTCTAATTAGGCAGTAAGATGATAAAAACATACACATAACTCTATCACGTCATCTCGGTCATCAGTAGGTACTGAGAAAATAAGCAGGCTCCTTCAGTGGGCTGGTCTAGAAAGCCTTTCTGGGGGGTGACAGGTGCGCAGAGGCCTGAATGATTCTAAAAAAAGAAAAAATGATTGGCACCTTAGAATCACCTGCAGAGATTTTACAATCCCGGTGCCCAGGCCCACACTTGAGGCCTATTGATTTAATTGGCCAGGGGCAGGTCTAGGCACCGGGGGTTTTAATCTCCCAGGTGATCCAAACCTGCAGCCAAGGTTGAGAACAATTAACTCCAAATATATCAGCAGGAAATCATGCCCCTGGGTAGGGAATTTTCCTGTAGCTGAATGAAAAGTGTTCCATGATATTCAGAACTCCAGAAAGGTGTCAGCGACACTTTTTGCTGCTGCCTGACTGACATCTTGGCTGGCTGCATCCTGGAGGCCCTGGGTTGGCACTGTCCCAGGTGGCTACCTGAAGTCCGGTCAAGGGAGGCAGCAGAGCTCACTCAGAAAGCCAGAAAACACTCCCGCAGTCCTCTGGGCGGGTGAACCATCTTACTTCTCAGAAAAGCAGGGGAAATCTTGTCATTTCCCTCTCCTACCCCAATGTGAGTTCACTTGAGCGCCCTATATGGGAGCAGGGAGGACTGTCCTACCATCTCTCCATCTTAGGGTAGGGAGCACCCTTTCTACTCTCCAGGTGACCACCCTAAGCTGCTTCTCCCACACCTGCACCTCTCCGACCTTGTACCTGAACTCCCCGCCTCTCCCACTTCTGCTCTGGAAGTCATCAAGAATCTTGGGGTAAATACAGAGAACAAACTGGTGGTGGCCATAGGGAAAGGGGGTGGGGGATGGGCACACCCGAAGGGGCATGGGAGACACAGGCTTCCAGGTATGGAATGAATAAGGCACGGGAATAAAAGGTGCAGCGTAGGGAACATGGTCGATGATATTGTAAGAACATTGTAGGGTGACAGATGGTAGCTACGCTTGTGGTGGGCACAGCATAACTTACAAACTTGTTGAATTGCTATGTTATACACCTGAAACTAATGTAACACTTGGTGTCAACCATACTCAAAAAAAGAAATGGGAAAGAAAAGAGAATCTTTAAGGGAAAGAGCCTCTTAGAACTAGATTCTGGAACTGTTGAGTGGGCCCAGGTGGGCTCTTGGGGCCTGATGGATTCCAGCCCTCAGCTGCTGACCCTGATTCTGTCTTATCTGGGACACATGGGTCCTATCTCCACTGGTGTCAGACAGTGAGCTGCCCTGGTGAGCATTTCCTTATTTCTCTTTCAGACAAGCTGGAGATTGTCTTTCCCTCATCTAAAATGCTGGCCAAGGGCGGCTGGCCAGGGGCGGCTGGCCATATCCACCTTCCTGAGATGCACACTCCAGGGCAGATCTTTGCTCTCAGACACAGAAGTGCTCAAGGAGGCCAGCCGGGGGACCTAGGCTGAGAACAGACACACTAAGACAAGAGAACCCTATGTAATGAGATCCCCGTGGTATTTGTCCTGGGACCCAAGGCCACAGTTCTCTTTCTCTTTATTTTTAATCATAGAAAATTCAAAACCAACACGGAAGTAGAAAGAATAGTAAGGTGAAACCCCATGGACCCCATCATCCAGCTTCAACAGGTTGCCACCCTATGTCATCTGTCATCATAACTCTAGAAGCCAGGGATAGAGAAGTTACAGCAGGTTTCAGATATGTCATTGGACCCATAAATATGTCCGAGGCACATCTTTAACTGATAGGTTTTTTAACACCCCCACCATGCTTTTATCACCTAATACCACAGTACTTCATATTCACATCTCCCTGTTTTCTTGAAGGTCAGTTCTCTTAAACGGAGATCCAACTGTTACTTGATACAGGCAGATACCATATTCATTTTCCATTTACCCACTTCAATTCCCCAGCCCTTCTTGTTGGGTGGGGAGCAGGAAGTTAGGTAGGAACATTTCCCTTGGACATTGACCTGAGAGTTTTAGTGGAAGGCACCTGGGACTTGGCTCAGACTTGAATCCCCTCTGCTCCTCATGACAGGGTGGGTTCTGTATGAGCCTTCCCTTCCCTGTCTCTCTGCGGTGAGGACAAGCTTACTTGTTATGAGCCTCCAAATTCACAGAGAGTGGTCTGTTAAGTACTTGTCAAAAGCAAATAAGCATTATTACATAAATCCCCAACAGTATTTCCCTGTTTAAAAAAAAAAAAAGGTATTAGTTAAGCTCTATTCTCTGGTGTGAAAAGTCAACTGAACCACTCAGATAATCCTTAAGAAATGCATTCAATGTTTAATGGCCTAGTTCTTAAAAGAGACACCCTTCCCTACTCAGTGAAACCACTCTTTTGAGTTTAGAAGTTTCCACAAAAACAAAATTCACTGTTCTTCCTTCCCTCGCTCATTAGAAGATAGTTTTTAGCTCTTAGTTTTAATTCCTTTCCTTGGAAGCTGTTACCTTAGAAAGGGAGAACACAAATCGAAGAGTGTGTTAACAGGGACTTAGTTAAAGGCAGGATGTTAAATGGCAGAAAGAGATTTTGCTAGACTTTATTATTTGTGAGGCTGACCTCTTTGTTGATATAAACCCCATGAGATGTTGTAATTTCTTAGCTTTAGAGAAGCATATTAGTCTCCTTCTGCTACTGTAACAAATTTCTGCAAACTTCGTGGCTTAAAACAACACAAATTTATCATCTTACAGTTCTAGAGATCAGAAATCTAAAATGAGTTTTACGGCATTAAAATCAAGATGTTGGCAGGGCTGGCTCTTTCTGGAACCTCCAGCAGAAAATTTGCTCCTTGCCTCTTCCAGCTTCTAAAGGCCGCCCACGTTCCTTGGTTCGTGGCCCCTTCCTCACATCACTCAGACCACTGGCTTCTGTCATCACATCTCTGGCTACCCACTCTGATCTCCTGCCTCCCTACTATAAGGACCCTTGTGATTATATTTGGTACGCCCAGATAATCAGGATAATCTCTCCATCTCAAAAATCTTTCATTTAAACATATCTGGAAAGTCTCTTTTGTCATATATGGTAAAATTTACAGGTTCAGGGGATTAAGATTTGGGTGTTCTTTAAGGGAGCGAAAGAGCTGTTGGAAATCCAGGCCTCAAAAATCACCCCGGAACCGTACCCTCTTTTAGTCTTCCTGGGGGTGGCCAGCTGATCGTCATATACACTGTACTCTGGGAAATCCAAAGCTGGTCATTTGTTGAAGGGTAGAAATTTGTGGGCCCTGAAACACATACCATATATTTTCTCTCCTGTGAATCAAAATTCCTCAAAACTGTGAGCATCCATTCGTAAACAGCTATTCAGATATCATCATCAAATAGTATCAATTTTGGATTTCTGTTGTTAATACGGGATTGTCCAAACGTGAGGTAAACTTGTCCTTCCTCTCAAATCTGGGCAGGCTCTGGGACTGCTTTGACCGTGTCCAGGCCTTAGGAGTCAGACAATGCTCACTTCCTGTCTCCCAGAACACTGGTTCTAAGGGCCTAATCTTCCTCATAAAAAGTCCAACTACCTTGCTGGGGAGACCACGTGGAGGGGTCTGGAGGGTACTGGGAGAAGAAGAAAGGCATAGCCTTCTAGCTGTCCCTGTAGGGCACCAGGTGTGTGAGCAGTCTTGGACCCTCCAGAGCAGCTCGCTCCAGCTGAATACCATTGAATGACTCAGTCTACACTGTAGGCAGCAGAAGAATCACCCTGTCAAGTCCTCTCTGAATTCCCCCATCCACAAAACCGTGAGATATAAGAAAGTGGTTGTAGCGCTAAACCTCTTAGTTTTAGGGTAGTCTGTCGTGCAACAATTAGGTAACTAGACAGAATTTAGTGACCGCCACATGCGCAGTGTGCTAGTCACCATCTAGAGGGTCTTAGAGATGTGGGGGCCGTCCAACCACAAATCCCAATCCATAGTATCATCAGAGAGTCTTGATTTGGACTTCCCTGTCTACACAGTGAGAAACTGATAGATTGACTCATTTCTGCAGTGGGGATCATAGCAATGAGGAGTCATGGAGTTGTTTGGGGATGACAGATGGAATAAGGAGAGTTTTGTAATCTGAGAAAGCCCACCCCGATGTCGTAGTTAGTAGCGGTAGTTATAGTGACACTGTTACAGGAGAAATTCAATGGAGAATAGTCATTCTCTGCTTGCTTCATATTGTCTCCAAGGGTGGGTGTTGATAACAGGTTTAGAGCAATTTGATTTTGCATCATAACTCATTTTCAGTGCTGAAGAGGAAGAAAAGGACAAGGGAAAAGGAAAACAAATTATTTTATCTCCTCCCAGAGAGTTGGGGATCTAGTATGTTACTTGCTAGCACATTATGTAATTGTAGATGATGTAATTTGTGGACACATGTATTCTCTCTCTTCCCGTCCCGGGCTGACCCTTCCCTCTCTTGCCTTCTCTGATCCACATGCAATTATACGTGTCCCCTCCCACTACAATAGAGTGAAAATGTATTCTGGACTGAGCCTGCGACTATTTATTTAAAACCAATTGCCCTTCAGAAAGTTTGATCCAGCCTCATACAAGGAATGATTAAAGAGCTGGAGTGGAGACGGTTTGCCTCCCTAGGGAAGGCAGTTCACGCAACCAAGGCATGAACTTGAGCCCAGACAACAGCTATAGCGCATGCAGTGTGCAGCCTCTGTTGAGCTGTCTTTGAAGACATTTCGAGTTTAGTCTGTCCAGACTGAGGTCTGCAAAAGATTAGAAGCTGGAATTCAAGGCCTGTCAGGAACGCACCTGCACAGCCTCTGGGGCCAGAGGCCTTTGGTCACAAGATAGGGAGCCTCTTCTCTGGCAACTGAGACGGAACACGCAAATGCATCTATTTCTCTCTTGTGGAGTAAGACTCCTGGGCTGAATGTCCATTTTGAATTTTAAAAAATGGTTTAGAATTCTCCATATGTTCTTAGACATTAGAAAGGCTTTGCCCATTGTTGACTAGCCTACCCTGATGGAAAACGAACAAAACCTGTGGCTTTGAAAACAATGCCAATCAGACTGTCATTGCTCTGCTCCGCGGTGGGCCCACCCCGCTGAAGGAGGTTGGGAAAGATCCACGCAGCCTTTCTGTGCTTGAAGTCTTCATCTTTTTGCTATGGGAGCTGCTCTAAACACGGGAACCCGACTCTTCCAAGGTCTGGGCGCCATCTTCCAAAGCCAGGACAACTAATTTGAAAGAAACTGGCTGCCCCCTAGGCCAGATATTGAAGTCAGAGACCTCAGGGCATCCCATGGCCTGGAGAGAAGGGGAAATTGTCAATACTGTGTTCCCTGGTGGTGAAGCTGTATTTGTTTAGGCTGAGAACGGGATGAAAGTCATCCTTTCTCCAAAGAAGGTGCAATTTCCCAACGATTACACCCCTGACCTGGCCCAGCCACAGCACACAGAAAGCAGCAATGAAGTGTCCCCAGAGGAAGACACAGGTCTTACTGAACCAGCAGGTGAGGGCAGGAGGTGGTGGGGAGGAGACTCACCCTGGGGGTCCAACAGAAGCGTGGGACACAGGACAGCACAGAGGTCAAAAGGAGGGAATTTGGGACAGACACACTTGGCTTTGCCATGTGTGTGTGCCTTTGGCAAGTCCTCTGACCTCTCTAAATCAGTTTCCTCATTGGGAAAATGGGGGTATTGTCTATTTCATGGGGTTGTTTGAGGATCTCGCATGAGAATGCCTGTTGCAGGTCACATTCACAGCACAGAAAGAGGGGAGTGCGGCGGGGCGGTGGCGGGGTGGGGGTGGGGGGCGCTGCCGCAACATAAGAAACCAGGGAGGCTGAAGTCATCACTATGAGTCATTTCCAGCTTGCAGGGCGAGGAAGGGGGTTCTGTGCAAGGCTTAGGGCCTCGATCAGGATTGCTCCAGGATCCAAGGAGTGGGTGGTGAGGGTGGTCCTGAGTCTCTACAGCATCACTCACCTCTTCAGCTGGGCAACAAGGCAGGCAGGGCTTAATGAATGCTGTATCAACCCAACAAATCCAATTCCAGGTTACACTACTTTCCCAATCTTCACGTCCCCATCTGGCAAGATTTCACCCATGAAGGCCCATCAAATTTTATGAAAGTTGGGCTTTAAATGAATATTTAGAAAGGGATTAAGTGGCAGGGTCTCTAATTCCCATTTCTTTTTTGCAGCTGTTACACCAAAATAAACTTGCTTTTTTACTTTGAGCCAAAAATTTCTCTTGATAGACAGATGATGTGCAAATGGTGACCTTTTTGGATTTGCGGAATTCTTTGAATACATTATTTATTAGCTCACAGGTGCTGCATATGGTTGTAAGATGGATGTCAAGAAGGCCAAAGAAGAAAATGCTAAAGGAAATTCTGTTCATGAGTGTGGTGATAAGGGCTTCATAGGATTTCTAAATGTGTCGTGAAAACTATATTCCAGCATCTGACTGAAATGGCCCTGGATATTAAGGTAAACAAGTAAACAACTTGACTTCACTTTTACTGTTTTTATGAAGTCTAACATAGGGGCAAAAAAAAAAAAGGCAAATAATAATAAATAGTATCTTTGCAATTAGGCCTTTTCCAAATGTTTTGCGTCTGCTCCTCATGAGATGATCGTGCAACCTTGGGACGGAGCAGAAGTTACGTACAGGGGGCCAACATTGATGCCTGTGGAAACAAAGTCACAGAGTTGCCCATCCAGGGCCCTGGCAGATGTCACAAGCTGATAGTGACAGAGGAGGGTTGGAGCCCAGGTCTCCTGTCGGTCTATCTCTTACTGATGAAAGTTTTAAAAATAAGTATTTTTTTCTTTTATGATAAAAGTAATACACACTCATAAAAAATTAGGAAATTGTAGAACCCAAATCACTCAATTCTACCACTCAAACACAATTATTGTTAACATCTTTGATCCAGAAAATAAAGTACTTCTCTAAGCTCGTACTCTAGTGGATACCTGCTCTTAGCAATCTTGCATTAATTGAACTGTCACACAGATCCTCGCTTGGCATTTGGAGAGACAGGTGGCTGCCCACACAGTTATGAGAGGAGTGGCACCAAAAGAGAGCCATGTGTGCCCACTCCCTTCTTCTGGGGACATTATTAAGTCACATCTTAGGCTAAGTAATCATGTCTCCAAAAGGCAGATCCCTACTGGTTGCAATTAGGTCTCACAGGATGAGTAACCCATTAGTACCCATTAACGGAGATGGGTTTCTCCGATTAACTTGCTCAGAACAAGGCTCTGATGGAAAGGGATACAGGATGGGTAACTGTTAAAGCTAGCGTTCGGAGTCTTTTCAAAGCTATAACTTGGGTGGGCAGTCTCTCTGGTAGATGTGGGAAGGATGGCCAAGGCTCCTTCTGCTGCTGTTGTCATCTCAAATGAAGGGGCAGACCGTGTTTTCCAAAGATGGAGATATCTACCTCATCCCATATGTCCTTCTCACAATGTGACTGACACCCACCCATGGGGAAATTAGGGTCTGCTTTCCTTCACCTTGAGTCTCCACACGAGCCTGTGACTGCACTGACCACTGGAGAATGGCAGGAGTGATGCTACCTGGCTTATGAGGCCAGCTCCTAAGGAGGGTAGAGCTTCCCCTTGGTGCTTATGTTTCTATCTCTTCTTCCCTTCCTCACCATCTTCTCCATGTTCACTTTTAGAAGCCAGCCACCACACAGTGAGGAAGCCCAAACTGGTTCAAGTAGAGAGACCACATGGAGAGAAACGGAGGCCCTCAGCCAACAGCCAGCATCCACCACCAGACAGGTGAGTGAATGAGCCTTCAGAGGATCCCAGCTCTCCGCCTTCAAGGCCTCCAGCCAAGGCCCAGGCTCCGTGGAGTGAACACAAGCAAGGCATACCCCTTCTGCCTGACTGAATTCCTGACCCACGGAACCCATAAGATGGCTGTGTTATGCCACCAAGTCAAGGGGGGCAATTGTTACATAGCCACGGTGCTGGAACATACACACCCAATGATGTCTAAATGAAGAAAGACATCTATCCAAGATAATCAGATGTTCGCCTTGTAGAAATGTGTCAGTAGCCCCTGACTCTCATGCTATAAGCCCTGCAATCAAAGAGCCAAGACAAATGCCCTGTCCAAGTTCACCTTCCTTAGACTTGACTCATTCTCCCCTTCACCCCCTCCCCGGGTTGGAGTGCTCTAGCCAGGGTTACCTGGGGACCATATAGTTACTAGAGAGTCCACCCTTTCTCTCTCTTTTTCCAGTGTCTCCTCAGTGGGCAGAAGGAAGATTTGTAGGACGAAGACACATAGGCTTGAGGGTCAGTCCATCAGAGTGTAAGGCATATAGTGTTTAGACACATTCTCCCAAGAGCATGTGGTGACTGTCATGTCTCATATTTTTAACCCAGCAAAAAGTAGGGCAGGTTCAAGATTTTTAAAAATCCAGATCCTGCAGAGAGTGAGAAGTAAACATTTTCTAATCCCTTCTTGCCAGGCCAGCAATGAGCACAATTAGCTTTGGGTAGGACGGTGTTGGCAAGAGCCCCGGAACCATACCCCCTTGCTTCGAAGCCCAGCTTTGCTAGGGGATGAGCTATGTGACCGTGGCCCCAGGTCCCCTATGCATGCAATGGGGATAACTGACCTCCTAAGTCGTGAGGTGTTGTGGGAGTTACATGAGTTCATACATGTAAAGCACTTACAACAGTGTCTGACACACAGAGTCTTACTCAGGATTAGCCATTACTATAATTTCTCCTCCTGCTAGTATTATCATCATTCTTAATAGTGTTTGCTGTAGCCTCAATGGGTTCAGGAAATGGAAGGTGTCACGAGGAACCTAGAATTAGGGAGAAGGACTCCTAGACCAGAGGGTGGCATATGTGGGCACAGTGGCCACTGTGGAATGTCATGGCCACCCTCCACCACCTCCACACTGTAGCCCCTTCGAGGATGGCTAAGCCCTTGACGCCTCTCTCAGGCGTTTCTACTCACATTTTCTAGCTTATGGTAGAGTAAGAGGCTAAAATGTTGCTAGAATGGAAGCCCAAACTGGTCCAGTCCTGATAGTTTGGGAATCCTGACAGGTTGTGAGAAGAAAGAGTATTCACCTGACACTTCTGAGCAAGCACTCCCTGCAGCTTTCATTTCTGGAGCTCTGTCAAGTCCCTAAACACACATCTAGTTCTTCCTGCTCTGAGTCACACGGTCATTGGAGGTGAGGGTTGCACAGGTAGGGACTCGGTAAAATGTTATTGAATGAATGTGCCCAAGGCCTGTTCCCAAGCACCTGGCAGGAGAGAGAGCGCAGAGTCTTCAATTTGGTCTCCTCGATGCAAGAGGCCTCAGGGGCCAGTCAGCCTGGGCCCACCCCACTGACTGATAAGTAATCTGATCTCCTGAGTGGAGCATGCTTTGTGACCCAGAAATTTTCTTTTTGTATCAGTTTGGATGCTTTTGGTAGCAAACAACAGAAACACCTGATTGAAAGTAGCTTCAATAAGAAGAAAAGTTGATTATCTCACCTAACCAGAAGCAGAGGGAGGGAGGCCCGGGGCTGTTAGCTTTGGGACTGACAATGGCATCAAGACTCAGATTTTTCACAGAGGACAACTTTTCCAGAGTGCCTCCCCCCGCCCCCTTGATTTGATCTTACATCTCATTGGACAGAGCTAGGTCACATGACCATGCCTAACCCAGTTGTTGGCAAGAGGAGTGGAATTACCCTGATTGTCTTAGACTAGTCTACATTCATCTGAAGACCAGTCCAAATGGGCAGGCGTGGAAAGCAGGGAAGAAATGTATGTTGCAGTTAAGTAGTGGGCGGCTTCCCTTTCTCATTCCAAAAAGCTCTCTTCAGTGGCACATGCAATTTAACAAGACAATATTCAATATTATCAAGTGATGAGGCTGGAGAAAACAAAAACAAGCATACACAAGATGAAGACTGAAATACCATGGAGTAAAACAATGCACACCACATCGTCTAGGCTTGCTGAGGGTAGACCATGAATGTGGGTTTCATAGTCAAGGCCAGAAGAGGTAAATGGTGGCTCATGGGCCAAATGTGGCCCATTGATACGTTCTGTTTGGGCCTCGTCAGTACTGTTTGTATAGTTTTCAACTGGTTGGTTGCCAACCTTAGAAAATTGAGACATTTCACACTGGCTTCCCTTTAAAAAAAATCAGAAGGTATAGCAGTCCTGGGCTGCCTTCCTGGCTGGCAGCATCAGCTGGGGCTGACCAAGCTGTCCCCTGTGATGTATGCTCAGTGCGCAGGTGGCCCGTCCAGCCCAAGCTCCTCGCGTCACCTGCACTGCCCTCTGGGCCTTCAAGTGGGCGACCCCAGAGGTAGTTTTACAGGGTCCCTAGGACAGAAGCCAGCCAGTTCCTCAGGAGAACATGGGTGTCCCAATACTAAGCCTGGACCTCAGACCATTACCATTGGGATGGAATGAACTTCCCAGCCTCATCTCACTGCAGACCCCTGGAAGACTCACACAGGATGGTTTCTTATTAAGGCCTTCTACACAAACTGGGGGGCAAAGATGGAGGGGGTGGACACACGACAGACTGAGAGGCATGAACCCTAAGAGGTCTTCCACCACTTAGGGCTAACTTTTCAAGAGAAAGTTCCCGAAGGTGCTTTCCATTTGAAGAGGGCTGGATTTAGGGCAGAAGAAGAATCTGTGTCAACAGTTGTGAGATTAAAGGGAACAGGAACAGGTTTAGAATGAAGACTGGATGTGTAGAATGATGTTCACTGTGGAACAGTTTGACAATCTGCCTCTGTTTTGAACTTCTGATGTTTCCCTCCACAGTTAAAGAGGTCTTAGATTTAAAGAGATGTTTTCTGCCTTCTGATCCAGCCTGTTACGGCTGCCGTATGTCTTCTGTTCCAGAAATGTCCACTGACTCCAGTGAGGGATTTAGAAATCCAGGCAAGAATTTTGCAGTCACTTCACTGTCGACGTGAAACTCTTTCTCCAGGAACAGGTAAAGAGGTCCCCAAGCAGATGTGCACACAGATGGGGCTTATCTGATTTCCTGTCCGTCTGCAGGAATGGAACCGCCCACACACTGCAGGCTCTCTGGAAAGGTTAGATAATGAACTTCCAGTGACTCAGGAAGCCAAGAATGTGAATGATGTGACATGCAGCCTGGATCTGGCCCATATATGGTCATTGTGCCACCGACCACAGCAAGCCTGGAAATGAGAGACCATCTTGCTTTTTTAAAAAGGGAGAGTTTTGCAACACATTTGTGTTTGTGAAATAATATCCATTAAGTTTGTTGGAGAGAGAGACAGAGAGATAGAGACAGACAAACAGAGAGAAATGTTAGACCCACCCAGCAAACTTGCTTTTGACTGACTGCAGCATGCACACCAGCACACACTGCATTTGCGTTGGCCCAGCAATCTGCACTACCTGGTCTCCATCAGAATGGCAAAGACCTGCAGTGGAACGAGCGCAGGAAACCAATTTACGAAGATGTTAGCTAAAGCAATTGGAAATCCATTATCACATTGTATGCTTCATTGAGCTTTTTCACTGCAGAGAAGAAAGCACAGGAGCTACCCGCATGGAGTGACAAGTGGGGACAACTGCTATCCACCTGGAGCTTGAGGGGAGGGAGGCCAGGACCTAAACTGCTGCTGGGAGCTAGTGGTTCAAGGACAGGAAAGAGAAGAGCTGAGGCAGACATGGCCACACTCATTATAACAAGATTTTTGCCAGAATCGGGCTCCCTGAGGAAGAGGAAAAGCCCACATTGTGTGGAGATAGCAGACTGCCAAAGAGCTGGGGCTCTAGAGGAAGACAGCTTGGCTTTGCAACTTGGCTTTGCCCTGTGTGATCTTGTAGCCATTTAGCTACCCTTTGCCTCAGTTTCTATATCTGTGAAATGGGTATGATACTAGCCCTTTAGAGGAATAACAAAGGGTTGCTATGAAGACAAAACGAGATTATATAAGTAAATCTGGACCCAATGCTGGGCACAAAGTGCTCAGATAATGTTGGTTTATTCCTAGCCCAGACATCACAAAAATATGACTGAAATTTCCATGTAAAATACAAAATTTATCCCTGATTACAGTCAGCAAAAACAAGAAGTCAAATGAGGGAATATCCCTGACATATCTTAAAGTATAAAACACTACTCAAATTTCAGAGTTCTTTAACGTGATTTCAAAGAGGCCTGGTATTTTTCAGCAGAGGGGAAAAAATCAAGTCAGAAAGTATTCACTACATTCCCACCATGTGCTTATCACTACAGGGGGAAAAAAGGTAGAATAATAATTACATAGGAAGTACCTTTTGCACATTAAGTACTGCCTACAAATTATCTTTATTCCACGCAGTCCTTCAAGCTAGATATTATCCCCACTTTAAAAACGAGGAAATTGAGACACAGAGAGGTTAAGCAACTTGGCTAAGGTCACACAATCTGGGATTGGAACTTGGGTCTGTCTGATGACATTGATGAAGTTGATGATAATTATCGAGTGCCTTCTAAGTGCCAGGCAATGTGCTGACCTCTCCCTCCATTGCTTCATCTTCTCTTCATACCACTGTGGTGGGGCAGGTATTAGGTACAATTCTTATGCCCATTTTACAGATGGGGCAAAACTAAGTAATGAAGTCTCACAATCCCATAGAGGAAGAGTCAGGTGTCCACTCCAGGTCCTCGTGACCCAGAGCCCAAGCACTTAACCTGTCACTGTACACTGTACAACAACAGCATGAGACACAACTGGTCACCACACAAAACTCTGCGTAACTACAAGGGCCCTCAGTTCGTGTGAAGAGCCTGACTTTGAGAAAAGATTTTGTTTTTTTTTTTCTCAGCACTACAAATGGTTATTAGCAAATATTCTCTCTTAGGAAGATGTGTTCAATGTTCCCGCAGAGGAGATTACTCTCAACCTCTCATGGCGACCTAATAAACTCAAGGTCGTGGGAAACATCGTCTCGAAGAACATGCGGCTAAAAGAACAAGAGGTACTAAAGTAGCTTGGATGTAGCTGGAACAACTTTACCAAGAGAATACTTGAGTGATTTTATTTGAACTAACTGCAAGACCTAAGAGCATCCTGAGCGGTGCCAGCCTTATAATTAGTGCAGGTAAGTCTATGATCTGCGAGTCCAGCTAGTGGGATTCTTCACGGACGGCATCAGTGAATCATGATCCTTCAACTACACAAGTTTCTTCCAGAGACCCAGGCGAAAGGGAATTGTCAGAAACCAGGGTTTTCACCCCACTCCTTCCCCACCCTCTTCTCCTTATCAACCCCCAACCTTTGTTTTTTAACAAATCAAAACACTTTTTTAATCTTCTGTAGAGAAAGATATGATTGTTCCCTAACACGTGTTATCTGATACGATAGTCACAAACCATGTGTGACTCTTTAAGTATAAATAAGTTAAAACGGTGTAAAATTTAAAATTCAGCCGGTCAGTCACACCAGCCTACATTTCACATGCTTCAAAGCCACCCGTGGCTAGTGACTCTCGATATGGGCAGCACTGATCTAGAACAGTCCCATAATCTCAGGAAGTTCTACTGAATAGCCCCGATCGACAAGCTCCAATCTGAGGCCTAGGGCTCCTTCTGTGGCGGTTGTTTTAGTTGGGGTTTTCCCAGAAGCAGACTGGGGACAAGGATTCAACTGTGAGTAGTTTATTCGAGAAGTACAGGGAGTACCATCAGGGGGAGTGACGCAGAGAAGGGCAAGCAGCTAATCACCTGCTTAAATGTGCGGAGAAACTGAGAGATGGTGTAAAATAACACGTCTCCGAATTATCCCTTCCAAAGCGAGGGGGTTGGGGTATTTGTACACCCCTCCTGCGAACTGCTTCTAAGGCTCTGAGTTTTCCTGCACTTCTGGCCTACCTGCGAGGGCTAGGGGTGCTGCACGACACTGGCTGTTGTGCAGTTGTTTAAGGGTCACGTTCTTCCCAGAATTTCGCCTAGAACATTATGTCCGTGACACTTTCCTCATGTTTGCCCTGCGAGTTTCACATCCTGGGCAATTCCTCAGCCCCAGGAAAACTGGGACAGTTGATGTCTTAGTCCATTCAGGCTGCGCTAGCAAACTACCAGCCTGGATGGCTTATAAACAACAGCAATTTCTCACAGTTTTGGAAGCTGAAAGCCCAAGACAAGGGTGCCAGCATGGTCAGGTGAGGGCCCTCTTGCAGGTTGTTTGCTTCTCGTTGTAGCCTCCCATGGCACAAAGGGGCGAGGGAGCTCTCTTGTGGGGTCTCTTTGATAACAACACTTGTTCCGTTCACGGGGGGTTCTACTCTCCTGGCCTAAGCACCTCCCAAAGGCCCTGTCTCCGAATAGCATCACATTGCAGATTGGGATTTCTACATATGAAGTTGGGGATAACACAAATATTCAGACCCTAGTACTTGGTCACACTCAACATAGCAGACATTGTTGAATGGTGGCAGGGGGTTAAGAAAGAGGAAGGGATCAAGAATGAATGACCCTTTTCAGACCTGGGTAACCGCGGGGGCTGCCAACACCTGCAAAAAAGAGCATAAGAGAAGCTGGTTTTGAAGAGAAGCTGGTGCCATCAGTTTGGGACAGATAGCATTGGAGGTGTCTTTGGGACATAAAAGTAAAGGACACTGAGAGTGGCGAAGGTCACCCTGGGAAAGCAGTAAGTAGCTTGATATCCTGTGATCAGGAATCCCTCCTGGTGAGTAATTTGTTCTCCTTTTATCAAAACCACGTATTTCTCTAGAATTCTGATTTAAACATTTGTGACCATTGCCTGAAATGGTTATGAAGGCAACTCCGGTACTCAGAAATCAGTATCCCACGAATGTCTAGAATTTGCTCATCAGTGCAGCAATTTGTCACCTAGTAGGAGACAGAGATCTGAGCACAAGGAAGGTTTGATGGCAACTCTCAGTCAAGTTGAAAATACAAGTGTCCCTCTGTGGGGGAGCCAGCCCCAGGTGGTGGAGGCGTTGTACCCATGGTCAGAGAGTGGGATGCAAGCCGACACCTGAGAGGTGGAAGGAAGGCTCTAGAAGCAGGGAGGACTTGGAGAAAAAGAATGACAAGTATTTGGCACCAAGCTTGGCAGGCACATCACAGGCCTCAATACTCAAGTCCCTCTTCATTGATTTGCCCAAGATAGATTCTGGTGGCTCTGATTAACCCCCCATTTACTTTGATGCATTTGCTCCATAGTAACTGCTTATGTTTTAGAACGACTCTGACTGTCTTTGTTTGGTTTTCTGGGCACACTGACACCAGCCAGGGTGATGCTCGCCCTCAACATTGTTAATACAGCGGATCACGTTCTACTTGACACTCTATTCTAAACACTTTACACTCACTGAGTCGCTTGATCCCCACAGTAACCTGGCAGATAAAGACTTTCATTACTACCTTCATTTTTATAAAAGAGGAGATTGAAGCCCAGAGAGATTGGGCAACTTGCCAGAGTCGTTTAGCTGGGAAGTGGCAGAGCTGGCATGTGACCGACATGATGTCACTGAATAGGGAGCTGGACAGGGGTGTCCAAGCGAGTGCTGACTCTGGCACCCACACAGCCCTCTCCCTCCCAGCCTGCAGATCCCGGAGAACAGCCTCTGCCCTCACCCAGCACGCCTCTACTTCCCATGCCTCTAGCTGATGCCCACGTTCCCCTGCCTTTCCCACCTCTTTCCAAGAAATTCCTGGGCTCCTCCTTCATCCCTTCATCCCATATTTTAAATGAATGATTGAACAGATCAGTGCCTTTACTCCTCTCCTTCAGAAAGCATAGGCCTTTTTAGGCATCTATGTACTGTGCAACATCCTAACTTGGAGTGGGAGTCTAGGACCTGAGTTTGACACAGAGCATTGTCTTTTTCTGTGGACTTCTGGTTGTTTCCCTTCCTTGGGTCTCCCTGGCTTCCCACATCTAGACGATTAGGTGTTAACTCGGTTGGTTATTTTCAGGGTAGACAAAGGGATAGCAGAACCATGGGGCACAGAGTTTCAGGACTGCTTCCAGCTGTGTGGTTCAGGCTGTTCTTGATTACCTTTATCAAGATGTATCTGTCCTGTGTCACCTTTCCCCAGAGCTCTGCCTTCCAGACGACAGAAAGCAAACCTGACAGTTACTACCCCTACCCCCTATGATTCCAGTTTTGACCCCCCCCTCAGCCCACCTCCCCCCCCACCATTGGAATCACTGCTTTAGAAGGGCTCCTCCTGATGGAAGTGTGTTTCATCCCTTCAGAGGGTTGGGTGGAAAAAAGATAGTGAATCACTCCCGGTTCCAGATGATCTTTAAGATCCATGACGGTGCTCACACTCAGACTGTGATTTTGATAAAATGCTAGTGTGAACAGCTAAGTCACCTCCCTGTGATTTATGCTACAGAGCAGAGGAAAAGATAATTAGCCTTAGAAACATTGAAAGGAATGGGGGGTGAAGGTGGGGCCCATATGCCGGTGGGTCACATCATGAGACACAGAAATGTTCTGCATGATAGAATCAGCGAGAACTGCCCTGGGTTGTCTGGGGTGGAGGGTCATTTTCTCCAACCCCTAGACAGAGGTCTTAAGATTTCCATGATAACTCAAAGCTCCTCTGTCCCAGGAACTCTGCTCAGACAGATGTCTGCAGAGGGGGCTATCCACTTACTTTATTCCTTCACACCACTGACGAAATCTGTCCCCTCCAGTTCTTCAGTGCTATGGGTTAAGTCAACATAAGCATTTGCTGAGTGTCCAGTGAGCCTAGAATTGGGGCCAGATGGGGGCCAGGGGAGGAGGGGGAAAAAGCCCAAATAAGCTTTACACCTTGCTCTTGGGAGGTCTTAGCCCTCCCCTGACACAAGTCTTAAGGGGAAGAGAAGCTTGGGGAATGAGCCGAAAACAAGGCCCCCTGTTCATTTATTCATTTGCAAGATTTTTCAGGGGCAGAGGTGAGGAACACACTCGGAGTCTGACGATTTCCTGGGCCAGGGGTGTTGTCCTCTACCCCCTTCTCCAGACCATTCCTGCTTCACCCAGGCCTGACAGTCCCGTCCAGTCCACTGGTCAGGCGATGACCCACTTCCAGGGCGTTTGGACAGCTGTGCTCAGACCTGAATTCTTCCAGCTTCCCTGGAAGCTCAGGATCTGAGCTTCCATCCCCATGAAAAGATAAACACACCAGTTTCATGCTTCTGCCTAAATTATATTTTTGCAAAATTTCTAGCACAACAGGGTTTTTCTATTACTATAGTAACCCCTGCGTGTGAACAACATAGTCCACAGAGAAGAGGATCAAAATGCAGAGAAACCCAGGTTTCAGAACGGTACATGGAAAGAGGGGCCAGCTGGTTGGGCTGGGGGCCATGGGCCTGACCCTGCAGGAGAACCTGGGGTCTCCGTCTGGCCTGATCCAAGCCGTCAGCATGGAAGTGAGCTGTGATTTCTTTTGCAGCTATATTTGCCCATAAGTTATAATATCTGGAGGCCCAAGAACACTGACATTGCCCTGGTTTTCATTTGGTTGACATAGGGCTTTCTACCTTTCTTTCTTTCTTTCTTTCTTTCTTTCTTTCTTTCTTTCTTTCTTTCTTTCTTTCTTTCTTTCTTTCCTTCCTTCCTTCCTTCCTTCCTTCCTTCCTTCCTTCCTTCCTTCCTTCCTTCCTTCCTTCCTTCCTTCCTTTTCAGGAGCTCTAAGGGAAGATATTGTTTTCAGATGGTGTCATTTCGTGGCAGACTTTGAAAGAGACGGGATGCAAACAAGGCTGAATACGATATGGGGACAGAATCAAAGAGCCGGAAGGCACTAGCTACTCTGCCCCAAAGCTGAAAGCACTCTGCCCCCTTCACCAGGGTGGACGGTCCTTTGGTTTTTGTCCCTTCCAGGTCACAAGGCCATGGGTGCAAAGAGCCTCCATTCAGGCTTCCAAAACCACAAGAGCAACAACCCAGCAGAAATCCCAGTCTCTGAGTTAGGCGGGGCAGGCTATTACAAAATCCGCCTGCCCATCAAATGTTCCACGTCTCCAGGAACCCAAATGACTGACAGCCTGACTTAAGGGGAAATGGATAAAGACAATAGCATATGTGACATCACACAGGTGAAATCCTTACCATGGTGCCAGGATTGTGAGCTAACAGGTTTTTGCCACTTTAAAATATGCAGTGGAGGTGGTGTTCCCAGGGTGCCTGCATCGGAGAAGCATCTGGCTTCCCCCTCTGGGTCACAGTCTGTGAAATAGGTTCTGATTCCTAAGACTAGAGTTATCACTGAACTTTTGGAGAATGCTGCTTTTGTGTGTGTGTGTGTGTGTGTGTGACTCACATACATGTACACAAACTTTTCAAAACAAATCTCTAAGTGACATAGATGGTGGCACTTCATATGTGTTATGCATCCTAGACATCAGGGCAGGAAAAACGTAAGGGACTTAAGTTTCAGCAGTAACAGACCACAGAGCACTAGGATGCACTGTGTCTCACCTCCAGGCCTTCACACATCCTCTTCCAGGATCCCTTTCCCACACTCTCTTGTTTTGCTAACTCCTGTGCATCCGTCCATGTAGCTCTGAACATCCTCTCATGCTAAAGTCTTCTCTGACACCCCAGTTCTTGGCTAAGAGCTTAGCCTAAAAGATGTGACATTTCCTGCCTGCGATTTGACTAAGCTGCCACTGGGGCATGGAGGTACCTCTGCTAGAACTTGCTAGACAGTGCAGAGCAGGGAAGCATCAGCTGCAAAAGCAATATATCAACAGTCGTCCCTTAGCAAACACTTCCTGGGGGCAGGGGCTCTACTGTGGGCTAGGTGCTTTAATGTCACGTTTAAATTCTCTCCTAGGTGGGTATGCCCGTGTTCAGCTTACAGATAAGGAAACTGAGGCTCAGAGAGGGGAAAAAAAAACTTCCCCAAATGGGGATGCAATATAAAGCATGGTGACTATAGTTACCAATACCATGTTACATAACTGAAAGTTGCTAAGTAGAACCTAAAAGTTCTCATCACAAGAAAAAAAAAAGTTTGTGACTGTGTCAGGTGATGGATGTTAACTAAACTTTTTGTGGTGATCATTTTGCATGTGCATATTATCAGGTCATTACTTTGTATACCTGAAACTAATACAACGTTATATGTCAATTATGCTTCAATAAAAAAGAGAGATTGCTATCACTTGTATTTAAATTTAAATAGTCATGTAACTGAATGAAATCAAGTTGCATCATTTAAAAATGAGTTCCTTCAGTCAAACAACCATCAAATGGCAAAGCTGGTGTTAGGACTTGGGCCAGTATCCACGGTCTTTACCATTGGGCTACGTTGTTTCCTTTACGTGTTCTCAGGCTTTCCCTGGTGCTTTCTCAGCCCAGGGGTGTAGACAAAGATTCTAAAACAAAGCAATAGGACCATTTTGTGCCAATAGCTTCCTGCCTCCTTTGTAAGCCTTGGTCAGAATCCTGGCAGCAACAAATCAAGAGTGAAATTCTGAAGAAGCAATGCCCAGGCATCCCCGGCCCGTGCCAAGCTCTGGGTGATTGGACCCGGGAAGGTGTGTGCTTTGCTTGGGGTAGGTCAGCATTTCTATTCATGCTCCATTGACTTCTAGACAAAATTTATGCAAGTCCTAAAGGTTGGAAGCTCTGCCTTGGATTTAACCCACGCACAGTTTCTTCTTTCTGATTTTTTTAAAGATATAAGTGTTTTTATTTTTGTTCTTTTATTAAGTTTTTTATTTTAATTCCAGTATAGTTAACATATGGTTTTATATTAGTTTCAGGTGTACAATATAGTGATTCATTAATTCTATATGTTATTCAGTGCGCACCATGATAAATGTACTCTGTAATCCCCATCATGTATTTTGCCTGTCTCCCCACCTACCTCACCTCTGGGAACCATCAGTTTGTTCTCTATAGTTAAGAGCCTGTTTCTTGGTTTGTCTCTCTCCCTCTCTTTTTTTTTTTTTTTTTTTGCTTTGCTCGTTTGTTTTATTTCTTAAGTTCCATTTATGAGTAAAATCATATGGTATTTGTCTTTCTCTGACTTATTTCCCTTAGCATAATACTCTCTAGCTCCATCCATGTCCTTGCAAATGGCAAGATTTCATTCTTTTTGATGGCTGAATAATTTCCCATTATATATATATATGAAATATGTGTATATATATATATATCTCCCACATATTCTTTATTCATTCTTTATTCATTCATCAGTTGATGGACCTTGGACTGCTTCCATAATCTGGCTATTGTAAATAATGCTGCTATAAAGACAGGGGTGCATATGTCCTTTTGAATTAGTGTTTTTGTCTTTTGGGGGTAAATAGTAGCGTGGTTGCTGGATCCTAAGATAGCTCTATTTTTAACTTTTTGAGGCACCTCCATACTGTTTTCCGGAGTGGCTGCACCAGTTTGCATTCCCACCAACCGTGCAGGAGGGTTTCTTTTTCTCCACATCCTCATCAATACTTCTTTGTCCTTCTATTTTTGATTTTAGCCATTCTGACAAGTGTGAGGTAATATCTCATTGTAGTTTTGATTTGTATTTCCCTGATGATGAATGATGTTGAGCATCTTTTCATGTGTCTGTTGGCCATCTGTATGTCTTCTTTGGAGAAATGTCATTCATGTCTTCTGCCCATTTGTAATTGGATTATTTGTTTTTTGGGTGTTGCATTTGATAAGTTCTTTATAGATTTTGGATACTAGCCCTTTATCAAATATGTCATTTGCAGATATCTTCTCCCATTCTGTAGGTTGCCTTTTAGTTTTGTTGAATGTTTCCTTCACTGTGCAAAAGCTTTTTATTTTGATGAAGTCCCAGCAGTTTATTTTTGCTTTTATTTCCCTTGCCTCGGGAGACATATCTAGAAAGATGTTACTACAGCTGATGTCAGAGAAATTACTGCCTGTGTTCTCTTCTAGGATTTTTATGGTTTTCGGTCTCAGATTTAGGTCTTCAATCCATTTTGAATTTGTTTTTGTGTATGGTGTAAGAAAGTGGTCTAGTTACATTCTTTTGCATGTTGCTGTCCAGTTTTCCCAATACCACTTGTTGAAGATACTCTTTTTCCCATTATATAGTCTTTCCTCCTTTGTTGAAGATTAATTGACCATATAATTGTGGGTTTATTTCTGGGTTTTCTATTCTGTTCCATTGATCTATGTGTCTATTTTTGTGCAATTTTTTTTTTACTAAAAATACAATGTATTGCTTTTTTTGTAAAAAAATAAATGAACATTTATCAGAGCATCAAATTAGATTTAATCTAATATATTAACAAAAGCATAATATGCTGTAGTAAACAAGGATTTCCAACTTACTGTATAACTAAATAAGAAGTCAGTTAAACACTTGATTTAGTGAAGGGAAACATGAGTGAAGGGCAAACGTGAATTTATGAGTCCCATAAATTCATGCTGCTTCACATTTAAGGGAAAACCAAGTATAAGGGTTTCCCCTGTCCTTCCTATTAGAAATGCACTGAAGAGTGACAAGTCCAGGGAAGAAGAGAAGAACCTATATAACAAGTTAGAGCTGAAGTTGAAATTCTACTTTCATTGTCCCCGGGGGAAGTGGAAGAGATGTGGGTCATGTTTACCAGGTCTACATGGAAGACAGTTTGATCAAAGAACAGCCCAGGGTAAGCTTTCGTTTGCAGGACATGGTGAGCATGGCCAGGTCCTAATTCTTGGCGTTTGGAAGTGTCTCTGGTCATATACCCATGTATAGGTTTGAAGGATGTTAATGCGATGCCCCAGGCCCTCCACAGATGCCACAGTGGCTCCTGCCTTAAGGTGATTAAAAAGATGGCTCTCCTTTCCTTAGTTTGGCTCAGTGTCAGGAGTAGTGGTAGGGAGGTATTGTCAACTCCAATGAGTTGAGTCCACAGTTTGTCCCACCGATGGATTCATTAGGCTTTTTAGAACCTCAATGAGATCTGCAGTAATAGGCAATCACCTTTGTACACCTATGAGACATTGCTTACCTGTTTCTTGGGTTTGACTCAAAAGGTTGAAAGCTACTCTGTTGTTCTTGAAGATAAATGCAATTCCTTTTAAGTTATAAACTAGCATTTAGGTCCTATAGTTGAACACGTCTCCACACCAACCCCTGTTTTTGGCCTCCATATAGACAGATGCATTGCACTGTTGCATGGAATATTCCATCTCAACCAGTTGGCAGCAACCAGTGGTTAACTTCTGATACTCAGTCTGTGAAACACAACCATAAAGTTCCTGGGCAGTAAATGTGACACTTTCATTTACCTCATACTTGATTAGGAAGTTACAGAGGTCTCAGCATCTTGATAGTTACTGATAGAGGCCAAAATCCTTTCATGAGCAGGAAGCAGGCTGAGAGGTCTTCTTTCTGATTTTTGAGGTTTAAAATTCTTCTTTTATTCAAAGTTGTGTTTCTGATGAAGAGGCCTAAAGGAGGATCTGAAAATGTCAGACACCATCAGTCACAAAGAGAGAAGCTAAAGGGACCCATCTGAGGCACCAGATATGTAGAACTTCGGAAGATGGTGCAGTTTTCTATTTAATGCAATGGAGAAATGTCATTCAGGGTGCTGCTTCTATTGTTTCTCACCCCCAGCCCACCATGTACACACTGGTGAGGTGGTAGCCAGAGGTCATATGGCACAGTGGTGAGGAGCAGGCCTTTGAGAAGACTTGCCCCCCTCGCTTGCTACTCGTGTGAGTCTGAGTGAGTCCATTTTGAGTCTCAAATTCCTCCTCTGTAAAATGGGGGCACCATGCTCTCCTCAGATGTTGAGGGAATTAAGTAACATCATGTATGTAAAACATTTAACAGCAATACCTAGGACACAATGAATACTATAGTTCAGTAAACAAATCTGGTGGACTTCATATTAGCCAATGAGGGATGTTTGTTTCTATTCCAATTCCTTGGATTCACTTCAAATTCCCTTTTGACAAGGAGCTTCCTATTCCAGCGTAGGACTTAAACTTTTCTAGAGGTAGGAAGATTAGGTCCCACCCAAGTGCAGACAGCAGGAGGAAAGGAGACGGAAGGAGGATAATGGGTAGAGTGGTCAGAATTCCACGTGGCCCCCAACATTCCCACCCCCTGGTGTACATGCCCTGTCTAGCCCCCTTCTCTTATATGACCAGGACTTGGGAACGTGATGGGACAATCAGGCCTGAGATTCCTTTGTGTGACATACAATTCCATCTTAGCTGGATCGGCGGGAAGGATTTGTCCCGCTGGCCTCAAAGAGTGAAACAAATCGCCATGTTGAGAACTGCTTATGGGGGCACAAGACAGGGAGTTGGGGGAGGCCTCCAGGAGCTGAGAGCCTCCCTGGCTGACGGCTGACAAGAAAGCAGAAACCTCAGTCCTACAACCCCCAGAACTAAATTCTGCCAACTCACTAAACGAGCTCAGAAGAGGTCCCTGGGCTCCAGCTGGGATCACAGGGCAGCCGATGTCTTGCCCTCAGCCTGGGGAGGCGGTGAGCAGCCAGCCCATGTACACCTGGGCTTCTGATCCCACGGAGACCTAAGTGTGTGGTTATAAGCCACTACACCTGTGGTAATTTGTTGTGTGGCATAGAAACCTCTGTAGAAGGAAAGGGCAGTGATTAGAATTTCTTCTTGCCCCTCTCCTGCTTCTCCCACAAGCAGAGACGGTACTCAGAGAAGTCACGGAAGAGGTGCCCAAGGTTAAGAGTCTTCCAGCTTTTGGCACACAGGGCCCTCCACCCCTCTGGCCATTCTTCTCTTGCATTCTGGCCTCCCTGCCTCCAATCTCTGGTCCAGCTCCATGCTGCCACCGGAGGGATTTTTCTAAGACAAACATCAGATCACGTCACTCCCCCATAAACCCTTCCGTGGGTTCCCCACCAGCCTCAAGTCAGAGCAACTCTCAAGGTCTGCAAGGCCCTGGCTCCATTCCTTAGGAACGCTTTGGGCATTTACAGAACATCCAATTAATGGAGGCTGCAGCAAGCAAAGACATTTCGTGACTTCACATAGGAGAGGTCTAGAAGCAGGCCGTCAGAGAGGAAGCGACAGTTCCGCCTCATCAAGACTCTTCTTTCCACCTTCCCACGTCACCTTCCTCACTTAGCGTGTGGGTTTACCACCTCAAAGGAGCAAGCAGCTTGCTGCCATGCACGTCTGTCCCCCAAGGGGCAGCAAGAGTGGCGGAAGCAGCCAGGACAGTTTCCTGCTTTAGGAGAGCAGAGCCAGCGGCGGCAAGCTCCCAGCCAGAGAAGCTTACATGTCATGGGCCACAACTGCAAAGGAGAGGGACAAACAGCCGGTTGGCTTTTCCAACCATAGTAAGCGGTCCAGGGAGGAGGGGGTGGGAGGGACTGTCCCTGGTGGCTGCCTCCTGCCCTGCGCACCCACCATTCCCGGGGCCCCATGCCCCTCCTTGGGTTCTGGGTCTGGAACGTCCTCCCCACCTGGCAGCCTGGCCAAGTCTGGCTCCTCGTCCCCAGCGCTGCTCGCGCCACCTCCCCACGAGCCCTGAGGCTCCTGCGAGCTGTCCTGCAGGACTTCCCGCAGCCCTCGTGCCCCCCAGCAGGCACCCCCTCGCACAAGGGCCCTCGTCACACTGTCAGCTCTTGGAGGACAGGTCTTGTGTCTTGTTCTGATTGGCCCTGATTTCAGGCCTAAACCCTTAGCCACACCGCCTTTGCTTTCTTCCACATCCCATATCCAATCTGTAGCAAATCCTGGCAGTTCCATCCTCAAAATACATCCAGACTTGCGATGATCCTCACGGCCTGGCCACGCCCTGCCTGCTCCCCGACACCAGGCTCTCACTCCTACTGCAGGGGCCTCAGTGGATCTTCCTGCTCTGCCTCCCAAGTCCCCGACCCTGACCCGGTTGGTGTTGCCACAGCAGATTGTGTCCCTCCTCTGCCTTAAAACCCTCCAATGGCTCCCCATTTCCCTCAGAGTTGGAGTGAAAGTTCTCCTCTGTCCTGTAAGGCCTATGTGACCTGCCTCTACCCCCTACACCCTGATCTCAACGCCCACGCTCCTCCCCTCCCCGACACAGTCCAAGCCACATGGCTGACTCCTCACCAATCTTTCCAAACACTCTTGTGCCTCAGGGCCTTTGCATGGCTATTCCTCTGTCTCCGGGGCTCTACCCCAGACTTCTACACGGCATGCTCCCTTACCTCCCACAGGTCTTTATTTGCTGTTGTCATTACAGTGAGCCCTTCCCTAACCACCCAGTTTTAATTGTGATGCCCTCCTAACACTCCCCATCTCTCTTCCAGTCTTATTTTTCTTCAGGTACTCATCTAACATAGTATATAACTGAGGTATGTAATTTGTTCATTTGTCTTCCCCACCCTCCCTCCCCCCACCTTCCCCCACCCTCCGTAAATTATAAGCCCCATGAAGGCAGCTTTGTTCTCTGCTGTGTAACTGGCACCTTGGAGGCGTAAGAGTCGCCCAACAAATATGGATAATTGATTGGTTGGGTGAATGGAAGTTTGCACCCTCAGTACAACGCCTGGCCCCCAGTAAACGATCAGGAATTGTGTTGAACTCATGAACAAATAACTGACTGAATTCGGAAGTGCAGGTTGAGAGAACAGGTGTGCTGTGCAAAGTCTCCAAGAGCCTGGCATCAGGACAGAGTGTCAGGAACCCAGCATCATAGCACTAGGAACAGGAGTGTGGGGACGGGAAGAGGAGGGCAGTGACAGTCAAGCCATTCATTCCATCCAGGATTAAGTGCAATTAACCCCCCAAAAGGCAACTCAATCTTGTTTTTGCTTTCATCCTTCAAGTTCAAGTTCCATTAGCGAAAGCTGCTGCCCACGGCATGAATCTTGATTTAGCCGGTAGGAGGAGGGCTGGTTTTGTGCAGATGGAGGAAAAACACAAGAATAGGAAGCCCCACTGACTTTGGTGGGTGGGCAGCAGAACAAAGGTCCAATTGTGCTGGTTTGTAGCCTGGCCAAAGATAAAGTGCGGAGGAGAAGAAAACGGAAAAGAAAGGCCCCGATGCAGTGCCCCAAATCTGGTCACTTCTGTAATGCGAGCTGTGTTTGTGACCCGTTTTAACTACTCTTGGTTGTGTGTGTCATAGAGTCAAATCTGGGCAAATCTGGTGGCTGTTTGGGGAATCTGATTCAAGCAGGATACATTTTGTACCAGGTTTCCCTCTGGCGTGTGGTTTCTCCAGTGAGTGGTTTGATGACCTCAGACCTGGATTCCAGAAGATACTGTGTGTCTCCCCTGCTCAAAGTCAGAAACCGTTAACACCAGTCAGATGCGGAAGACGCAGCTATCCTTGTAAACGGTGGCCGTGCGCACTTTGTGAGTTTCTGATATTCACGTCAGTAAGTTTCACACAGACCATCTCCAAAGTGGGAAGAAACTTAAGCCTCTGGACACACACGTGGCCACAAGTGACATTAGATGCGGTGGGTAATTTACAGTCTTTAAAATGAAACAAGAACAAATGTGTATTTAAGGTGCAAAGTACTACAGAGCTTTAGCCTCCATATGTTTGGTTCTGAGTTTTCATTTTGGTTGCTTTATTTTTTATCATCACCTGCAGAGAGAATGCAAATCCTGTTTTGGAAAAGCTATCGTGTGACTCTATGTATTTCCATTCCCTTTAAATCCATAAAACACTTACTAAATCTGAAGAATGTTTTCTTGTGTAATACTCTCGATTAAAACACACGGGGAGCTTAATTTTGTTGATGTTGTAATTTAGGCAACTTAAAGGTGCTTAGTGTTATATTTAAGAATAAATTGTCCCGAGAGCAGCACAACATGGAAGAACTCAAATAACAGAAGCCTGTTTTCATCTTTGTCTAATTATAATTTTACAAGTGATATAAAAATGTAATAAAATTATACTGCAGTTAGGTTTTTATTAATTTTAAAACTATAAGAGATGATTTGGCTGCTGTGTTTCCATGTTTCTGGAGCATAGCTTTGTCAAAATAATACTAAAACTTCACTATTTCTGTTTGTCATAAAATAAAGTCCCTGGCACATTGCTGTCACCAGATTTTCTTGTTAGAGGAGAGTTCTGGTGGCAAAGAATTTATAATCCCATTCTTAGAAATTCTAGACATTTGCCTGACCTACACGTTTATTAAATCCTTCTGAAACTTCCTTGGAAGGAAACCAGAAAAAAAAAAAAAAACCTTGAAAATGACGATAAAGTTTCCTTTAAAAGCCTTTAATGGAAAATGGATCATGATGTTAATCAAAGACCACTTTTTTTCCACATTTGAACTGTTGACTTTATTAATTTCCTAATCTGAATTTTTAAAAAGGGTGTAGTAAATGATGAGAATTCTACAGTTCCTCCTAAATATTAATTCAGCCGGGTTTCTTAGAAGAAGCCTGGTAAGTGATTAATTTCTGTTAAACTTCCTTTCAATGTTCACAAAAAGATTAATAAAAGTTGTCTATAAATCACTTTAATCTTCTTGAAAGGAAAAAAGAATGTGAATTTAAAACAAGAAGTAGGTGTGGCTGCATACCTCCTAGCATCATCAGGCGGGCACAGCTGTCCCCAGCTTGCTGGGATAATCCTGATCCAAGTCATTTTATTTTTTTCCACTGCTGGCAATGGGTTAAATGTATAGCTGAATGAGATTTAAATTTGATGAGCTTTCTTTTTAATAAAACCAAGTTCAGAAGTTAGCAAGAACCGTTGGTGAGACCGCATATCCTATATTTTTTTTTTAAGATTTTATTTATTTATTTATTTGAGAGAGAGAGAGAGAGAGAGAGAGAGAGAGAGAGTAGAGAGCGTGGTGAGGGGTGGGGGTGGGGAGGCTTGAGATTCAGAAGGGAGAGAAAGAAGGAAAAACACCAAGCAGATTCCGTGCTGAGCACAGAACCCAACACGGGGCTCGATCTCACAACCCCAAGGTCATGACCTGAGCCAAAACCAAGAGTCAGACGCTCAACCTACTGAGCCACCCAGGTGCCCCTATCCTGTTTTTTAGTTTGGAAAATATTGTCACTGTGACCATGAATGTTTTTCTTTTGTTTTGTTTTAAGATTGTATTTCTTTAAGTAATCCCTACACCCAAAGTGGGGCTTGAACTTACAACCCTGAGATCAAGAGTCACATTCCTCCTGACTAAACCAGCCAGGTGCCTTGACCATGAACTTTTTATTGAGAACTGTAATAATAGAGCTGATGGGATTGTTTTAATTTCTTCCTATCTCTCTGAAAGAATGCCACGTAAAAGGGTATGCAAAATCTCTCCAAAACTGGATGGCAAATTTGCTTCCTGCAGGACCACATTCCCAGGTCTTGGGGTTAAGAGATGGGGAGAGGAGGACCCCAGGCCTCAGGACACTGAGCGCCAGGTCCAGCGGAGGCTCCAAGCTACCAGGTGGGTTGCTCAAAGTCCCTGTTTGCTCCCTTGCAACATGGGCCCGATAATACTGTACCTTCTTTCTCCTTGGATTTTTTTCAGGATTGCATGAGATGAAACTATTCTAGAAACCACCACGGGCTGTCTGTCATGAGCCACACTAGGAGCCAGGCACCCTGGGCCTGCGGGCCTGAGGAGCCTGTGCAGGAGCTCAGCTGAGACACCTGTGAAGCCAAGCTGGGCTGGAAGGCCACAGGCAGAGCAGAGCCAGGCCCCGGGGGGCTTCGTCAACGGCAGGAGAGAGCAGGGAAGGCAGAGCAGGGCTGAGGCACCAAAGGACCATGCACTTGAGGGCCTGCTACCTCTGCTCAGATCCAAGCACCTGGGGTGAGCTGTATGTGTCCCTTGACTACAAGGTTGACCTTTGGCTGTCTTGGGGGAGTTGGTCTGTGGGACCACCCAAAAAGAAAATATTATCCAGGGCTATGAACCGTAAAGTGCAAAGATGCATGGTCCTCTTCCTCTTTTGTAAATTCACATGCCTGAGTAAAAAGTAACTAATGTTCATCCTCTCTCTCTATCAACTCTCCCTGCAGCTCTCACCCCTGCCTTTAAGAACCCACTTTTCTTTTGCAAATGTTCCTACTTACAACTCTGAATTCTAATTACGCAAATGAAAGGGAATCTTGTGGTCGGACCCAGATTCGCTGTGTCACCTGTATATACCTGTATGCAATTAAAACCTCTCATTGAACCAACTGTAGACCCATCTGGACATGTAGCATGTAACAGTCATCTGAGCACAGTGTAAACTTGGATACCAAGAAACCCAACTTTCTCAGTCTTGTTGCTAAGGCAACGGGACAGAGGAGGGTGTGGGGGAGCCCAGCGTGTCTCTCCACATGCGTCTGCCAGCAGGAGGAAATGGGAGGGAGGGGGTAGGGAGGCTCCTGGGCTGCCCACCCCTCTAAGGCCTTAACTGAAACAGCTGCAGGGTTAGCGCAATAGCCCGCATCACCGATAGCTGGGGAACCTCTAAGTGAGACCCTATTTGACACTCCTAGAGGGGTACGTGGCAGATAGGAAATGCTGGGGAGAGGTGGCTAGAGGTGGGGTGAAGGAGAGGGATGCTGGTGAGCTGAGAAGGGTGGGGTAGGGGGAGACAGCAGCTCCCCCACCGCATGAAGGCTGGATCCCCATACTGCTGGTTATTGATCCTGTACCAGGAGTCTGGTATTGCTGGCACAGAACCAAACATGAGGGAATCTAGAACATAATCCTAGCCACAAAATTCACACAAGTGAATTATGCATGTTAGCCTGGTTAATCCTATAATGAACCACCGGGGAATGGTTGAAAAGTAAAGCTGAAGGCTTTAGAATATTCTAAAGATCAGGTAAAAGGAGAGAAAGGTACTAAATGAAGAAAGAGTCTGCTTCTACCCCATCACTAGTTTGATCCTGTGTTTACCCTGTTTCCATCAGATTTGATCTGCGGAGCCCCGTGCCCTCTTTGTGCATAGGAGGCCTTGTTCTCCTTCAGGGTGTGGAGGGAGAAGAGGGTCCCTAATGCCATCTGGACTGTAGTGGAGAATCGCTCTCATGTGCCCTCAGTCCGGGCAGTGCCACCAGGGCCAGGCCTCCATGATCCTGAACCACCAGTATCCACCCCCGATTCATGTATCATTTATAGCTTTTATTATTTTGTTTTAATGGTTTGTAACTTTTTTAAAATATAGGGAAATTGACCAAGACACAGAGGCAGTGGGACATTGAAGTAATCACTAAGTGAAAACTTCATAGAATTTTGGATGGAGGGCAAGGTCTGTCAAGGAGCAGAGAGGAATGTTTATATTGGCTCAGCGACCAGACCCAACCAGAGCCAACGCGATTCAGTGGGCACAATTACTGGGACTTCTGGAAAAGAGACCACTCTGCTGGGCTTGGGGGCAGCTGCGGCCATCTTGCCCTGCTGTGGAGCTCGAGTGTGAAGCCAACACACGGAGGACCGGGGCCTAAAGATGTGGCGGAGACCTGGGTCCTTGTGACCCTGTGTGAGGCCCTCTCACGCTGCTCAAGCTGTGCCTCAGTGCAGACTCCCCTTCAGCTCTTCAGTTAGGTTGGCCAACAGATTTGTTTGTCGCCACAGGCAAGTGAAATAGCCCCAAACCAAAGGATATATCCTGTCTGGGGCGGCGGTGAGGCAGAGGCGGTGGGAAAGTCAGTGGCCGAGTACACGGCCTGGCAAGTAGGAGACATGACTGATACGTAGAGGAGGCAGGAAAGGGGCAGAAGTGACTCAGACGTAGTGGTTGGAAGTCTAAATGAGACATCAGTGAAGCACTCCTAGTTTTCTTCTCTTTTGTTTTCCATGTGGTTAAAAAATTTGTGATTTTTTTTTTAAAAGGATTCATTAATTTATTTATGTATTTGAGGGAGAGTGTGTGCACGTCAGGGGGAGGGGCAGAGAGAGAGGGGGAGAGAAACTCAAGCAGACTTGGCGCTAAGCAAGGAGCCCGACATGGGCCTCGATCTCATGACCCTGAAATGACAACCTGAGCTGAAACCAAGAGTCGGCTGCTGAACCAACTGCGCCCCCAGGCGCCCCCCAAATTTGTGATTTTTTATATACCGTTCCAGAAATACATAATTGGATCTTTTGTTTAATAATCTATGGCACGGGCTTAGTTTCTTTGCACAGGTCTATCATATTTTCAAAAAGCTGAAGGGAGGAATGTACCCCGCCTGCCCCCACACATCCCACGCCGTGCTCCCCTGCCCCCCTCTCCCCTGCCATGTTTATGTAGCATATGCTCTCTTTAGGGCATGTTTTATTTTCCCCTTCCGTGACAACCATCCAGGGCAAAAGAACTCTTTACATAGATGCCGCTTTGTCCCCCAGATTCGCTGCCCCAATTCGATTGGCTGGCCCAGGGCTAACCATTACCCTCCCTTTCCTCTTAAATTCTGGTTGTCTGGCAACAGAAGGACAGATTCTCTGGCTGTCTTCAAGTGTGTCATTCTCAGCCTCACTTCTACTTTTAGAACAATCAGTGAATGTGGTTTCATCTGCCTTGGGTTTGTATCTGTTTTCCGAAGTGGATTTAGAAGAACACAAGTCCTGTAAGATGTTTCTCACAGAGCTCAAAATCCAATTTGGAAAATATTGCACACCATAACCCACCTTGGAGATTCAGTGTACACTTTCATTTGGAGGCTTTGAGAGTCCTACAATTTAAATTTTGCTTAGCCCACCCTTTCTCATATTCTGCTAGCAAGGGATTTTCTTTAATGTTGTGTTGCTAACATTCTTCAGAACAGGCATTCCACAGAGCATGCTCTGAGAATGTCTGGTTTAAAATAGAGTATGATCAGTGAATTATGCACAATCCTTTATTAACTCTACTCTTGTTATAAGAATGTAACTTCAAATCATTTGAAGCAGATTAGGAATGTTCTTTCACCTTCTGCTTTGATGAAAGCAGATGCTTTTTATGTGCAAATGGCTATGAATCCATCAATTTCATTATTTTTCATTATTTTTCTGAAATCCTGCAACTCCAACTGTTCCTCATGACGTAACCATGCAGGAGGCCAGGGAGATGAGGACTAAGATAGGCCCCTGGATTTGCTCTAAGGGAAAATGCATGATATAAGCAGGAACAAAGGTAATAGCTGAAAACATGCAAGCTACGCAATAGTGCTTAAGTCTGTGATGATGGTATTGCTGTCCTCTCCCCAGTGCTCAGAGGAATCCGGGGCCAAGGAAATGGAGAGCAAGAGCTGTTTGAGAGTTCAAGACAGGGGTCACACAGGACATCTTTTCCCTTTTTGTTCCCAGGGTGAAGCCACATGTATGATCACGTTTTGAACACTACCTGTGCCAAGTACGGGGCGAAGAGTTTAATACATATTATCTCATTTAATCCCCACAAAGGCCCTGAGAATGTAATTTGTCACCATTTTGCAGATGTGGAAACTGAGATTTTTGAAGCTGACCTAAGGCCATAAATGTAGTCAACTGGCAGAGCCCCTGTAGCTCTTTACCAGGAAGCTGCAACGTTGCATGTCACCTTGGCAGTGGCCAGCCAGCTCACCCCCCTTTGTCCCAGAGGGATGACATGGGAGTGCAGCAGGGGTGGCTGAGACCCCAGCCCTCAGCCTGAGAAGGCTGATCTGTGTTGACAGCCATAGGACTGGGACTTGGGCACCTGAGCGCCAGTCTGGAAGGAGACTGAAAGCCAGCTGGTTGTCTCTGAAGACTTGCGAGCAGTTTTCAAAGTCTCCAGATAGGTGCTAGAAGGAGAGAAACGTAATTGGTGTATTTGACTCACATTTTCATTTTTTTAGTAGCATAAAAATGAATTACTTTTATAAGAAGTGAGGCTTTTTGACTTGAATAAGAATACAAGAGAAGTAGACAGGGGGGAAAAACTAGTCTTTGGGGGGGTAATAATTCTGTAATAATTAACTACTACTAAGAAAAAGTAGGAAACTTAACACCTTTTAGGTTTTTTTATGAACCAAGGAATTTTGATGAGGATGAGATGAAAGAAGTTCTGGACCATTTGCAGCACAGTCTTTGGTGAGGGAGGGATGCTCACAATGAGTTGGGGTGCACCTGGAGGTGGGGAAGAAAGGAGAGGGAAATATCTTGGGGGAGCAGTATCTTGCAGGCCACCTATTTCTTCATCTTCACCTGCTGTCAGAGCTGGGGCCGAGTCATCCTAGCAAAGGCACACATTTGCCTTACATATCCGTCTATTGAACTTGCCTGTTATCTAACTTTGCCTGGTAGTATTGTTAACTATGTGTATGTCTCACACCCCCACTATTTCGTACTTCCATATGCCACTTACATAAGCGATGGTAAGAGTGAGAATCCGAAGTCAGACTGACCTGGGTTCCAGCGCTGGCTTTGCATTTGACCTTGGACAAATTGCTTCAATTCTATGAGCCTGTTTTCTCCCTTATAAAATGGGGATAATAAGAATCCCTTGCAGCATACAGTCAGTAATATTGTTTTAACTTTGTAAGATGACAGATGGTAACTAGACTTATTGTGGTGATCAGTTTGCAATGTTTATGAACGTTGAATCACTGTGTTATACACAGGAAACTAACAATTTTGTATGTCAGTTACACTTCAATTAAAAAAATTAGTCTCTTAAAGAGTTGTTATGAAATTCAAAAAGCACGATGCCTGTAAAATTTTTGGTATAGTGCCTGGCACATAGGAAACACTCAAAACATGACAGTTGCCCCTCTTAAGAGAAAAGTTCTGTGATAATGAATAAAAATTTAGTAACTATTTGTAAGGCATTTTTATGCATATTATCCTGATCCTAATGCAGGACCTTGCAATTAGGAAGTAGGTTGTTGGAGAGAAATTGGCATTCTTTTGCAATTATGGTGAAAGAGTAATTGATTAATCTTTCTGGAAGGCAATATGGTAACAGGGATCAAAGACATATCCTCGGACCCTTTGAGACATGACACAAACATGTATATGCAAAAAGGTTCATCATAGGGATGGCTGGCTGGCTCAGTCAGTGGACGATGTGACTCTTGATCTCTGGATTGTGAGTCTGAGCCCCGTGTTGGGTGTAGAGATTACTTAGTATAAAATTTTTTTAAAAAAAGGGTTCATCATAATCTTAGTAATAATAGTGAAATTTCAGAAACAACCTAAATGTCCAACAGTATTAGATTGGTTAATAAATTCTGGTACATCCAAATAACATGTCTGAGGCAACTTTTAGTTGCAAGTTACTTCTTGCTCGTGCTGGTTTATGTCAAAAAGGGGATTTATTGGCTTAGTCAGGAGAGGCAGGCCTAGCTCAGATGCCACTGCTCTGTAAACCTTCTTTGACCCACCAGGCAGGATGGATCACTCCTCTCTGTGCTGCCAGAGGATAGATTTTCTGAATCCTTCTATCCCTAATTCCTAAAACAGTGCCTAATCCAAGCTAGGAGCTTAGCAAATGAATCAATCAATGGTTTTATGTGAAGGGTCCCAAGGAATCACTGTGGCGTAGTGGAAAGAGACTTGAAGGCAGAGAGTCTCAGGATAGGACCTACCTCCTCTGCTTATTCGCTGTGTTACCTTGGTCAAGTCACTCAACCAACCTGAGCCTCAGGTTCCTCATGTAAAATCATAGTAGCCACTTCAACGAATAACTGCAGAGTGAAAAAGCCATCTATCTTTTAAAAAATATTTGAATATATATTTTCTAATGATCAAAGCAAGGGAACAAAATACCATCTTTTGATGCCCCCTACATAACTTGAAGATTTTAGCCTACTTTTGTTGTTTACATTCCCCCTTGACTCACTTGCAGGCCTATATAAATATAAGCTGGGATTTTAGGTATTTCCTAAAGTAACATTCTTTCATTCATTCATTCATTCAACAAATACTTACAATACATATCAGGCACTTTACAAGTTCTGAGACTCCTGAATGACAGAGAAAGAGATGTTTAGAGAAATAATAGCCAGACTAGGTGGAAGGGGCTGTCAAAGAGGTGTGATTAAGAAGCCTGCTATGGAGGGGTCCCTGGCTGGCTCAGTCGGAAGAGCATGTGACTCTTGATCTCGGGATCATGAGTTTGAGCCCCTGGTTGGGTGTAGAGATTGCTTAAAAAGAAGTAAGCTGGGGCACCTGGGTGGCTCAGATGGTTAAGCATCTGCCTTTGGTTCAGGTCATGGTCCCAGGGTCCTGAGATTGAGCCTTGCGTCGGGCTCCGTGCTCTGCAGGGAGCCTGCTTCTCCCTCTCCTGCTCCCCCTGCTTGTGCTCTTTCTGTCAGATAAGTAAATAAAATCCTGACACACAGGGAGGGGCTACAGCTCTAGGGCAGATGGAGGAGAGTGAGTCCTGCCCCCAAATCACTGCCACATGAAGCTTGATGTTTGCTGCAGATGTGGGGTTTTTCTTAAAGTGAGCAAAACCTTGCAGGGATGCTGGTCTTCTAGTTATGCCATTCAGTGGGCCACAGCAGAGGAGAGGTCCTTTAATGGGATGACCAGACTTCCGGTTTCTCTCATGAGGTAGGAGGGATAGGACTGATCTCTTGCGCTGGGGGAGCCCCCAGGGCTCTAGATACCATGGAGGATGACGTGCTGAGGGAAGGTGTGGACCTCCTGCTAATGGAGGCATGAGGGGCCTACAGTTTTGGACCTTAGGACCACTCTAGCAGTGGTAGGTCTTTGTACCTAAACTGGTCGAGCAAGAGACCCTGGTTACATTAGAAAACCTTGTTCCGTGGGTGGGAGCTGTCATCCCCACTTGCAAAAATTCTATCTCAGGTTCTAGTTGCAAGCAGAGCAAAGGCAGAGTTAGCTGGCAGATGTATCTGCCTCCCCCCCCCCCCCCCGCCACTTCTATTCCTTCCATGCTGGATGTCTGTCGTCTTCTAGTGTCTTCGTCTTCCAAGATCCCAGGTTTCTGAAGCTCCAGGGTTATCTGTCTTGGTGGCCATCACATGGGCATCCTAGCTCCCTTCACCTTGCCAGGTAAGGTAGGGAAGCACCCAGGCTTCAAACAGGGGACATCTGGCTCTGGGTGCCCCACCCCGATTGGCCCCAGTGCACATCCTTTTTCTGGTTTCCCCATTGTCCAAGATCCACATCTAATTCTTCCTTTAAGCTGCTAACACCCTGCCCTCTGTCATTTCGTTCAGAACAATGAGAACCTCCGAGTGTTCCCCTGGTGCTGGGATCCATGAATAAAGGTTGGAGGAGGTGCATGTTGAGCTGAACCCCCCTTCTGCCCACTTGTTCCTACAACCTTTCCCTGTAAACACGAGCCATCTGCCACCCGCCCTAATCCCACAGCTTTGAACCATGAACCATGGACTGGGCAAACGGAATCCGCAGAGATGCATTTCCCGCACCTGAGGCCATCCCTGCACTCCTTCCATCTCAGGATTCTCCATCATCTCCTGCCGGGTGCTCTGAGGACACAGCCTGTGTGGGAATAGAACCGGGGGACGCTGCACAGGAGCATTTGGTGGGTGCTGGGGAAGTGCTTCCCCAAGATGCTAATGAGGGCCACTTGGCTCCCAGAAGCTTGTTAGCAAAAGCGTTTAAGATGCCTGCATCTCTTTCAACACTGACAATCCAGAAATTGAAATTAAACATGAACAAAAAGATAAGGAAAGCATACATTCTCCCTAATTTCCAGATTCACGGACTGTCTTAGTGACTGGCAGAGCCCTGAAGCAGGAGGGGGAGGGTCCCTGTTCCACCCCCCACCCCCCACAGCTTCTGCCTTTTCCCAACGGCCTGCCCTTGGTGTTGAACCTTCCTTCTGTGCCGCTTTCCCCTTTGCCACTCCCCGGTTTGTAAGACTTCGGTTCACAGTCGAAATGGGGAGATGGCCAAGTCGTAAAAGCAACCACAGGCTGTGGCGGCCGCACCCAGTGGGGGTGTCTCTGGGCCATGCACAAAGTGCTGCAGGGGCCCATCCGAGCCGGCCCCTGGGGACGCGTGTCCAGGCATTACTGTCTGCGCTGCACCAAATACTGTCAGTGGAAGGTAGATGGAGCTGTAATCACAGCTATAATCGTGTCTATTCAAAGGCTATCTTGTTGGCAGCTTCTGTCTGTCGGAAGAAAATGAAGGAAGATGAGAGTGGGATCAGGTCTGTGCTCTGGGAAGATGGTTCTGGAAGCTGTGTGGAAAGCGGACTTGAAGTGTGTGTAAGCTCAGGTGGCTGGAGGCTGCTCCGGGAAGCTGAGAGGGATGGTGTGACCGTCCTCCTATGAGCCATGTCTTCCTGCGTTCACACCCCTCTGTCGTGTGATGTGGCCATTCCTCCTGTGGAGAGGTTTTTATCCTTCACACCCTTGACCTGGACCGAGCCTTGTGACTGGGTTTTATCAGTAGAATGCAGCAGGCGTGACCTAACGTGACTTTCAAGCCCAGGCCTTAAGCGGCCAAGCAGCTTCAGGTTCTCGCCCTGGGCGCTCAGAGAGCCCCATGCCGCACAGAAGTCGGGCAAGCCTACTGGATCATGAGAGAAAAGCTGGGGAACCGACGCACCCCGCTCGGAGAGCCATTCCAGCAACCCCCCGACTGCCACCACATAAGCGAGCCCAGGCCAGACCAGCCCAAGAACCACCTGTCAGAGTAAGAAATGAGTGTTGTTTTAAGCCACTAGGATTTGGGTAGGTTTGTGAAGCAGCACAGATAACTGAAGTAGACAGTGAACTTGGGCGTTAGCAGGATTCATTCACCGAACAAATATTTTTGAGCGCCTATTAGAGCCTGTATCTAGTGGGGGGGCGGACTGGAGAGGGGGTATGTCTGAGAAATGTTTAGGGCCTCATGATTGACTGAAAACAGAGAGTGCAGTAAAGGATGGCTTCTCAGGCTACGGTGGGGGCCATGAGGGTGACCATTGGGCCATCCAGGGGTAGCAAAGCAGACTGGGAGTTGTGCAGTTTGGGACACGTGGGCACCTGAGGAACAACGAGATGGCAGATGTAAGGAGGCGTCTGAAGCTTGGGAGGGCTGGTGAGATAAATACTTTGGAGTCGTTTTGTCCTGGACAATTCAGCAAATATTTATTGAGTGACAATCACGTGTCAATCATTCTGAGGCACCAGGAAATACAATGACAAACACGACATGGTTTGGTGAAGGAGATGAAAACATTCACTGTGGCAGGAGGTTTACTAGAGCAAATGCAGGGCTCTGTCTGATGCAGACAAGGAGAACAGAGAAGTTGAAGGTGGACTGTGGTTGCAACCAGGGCACCGAAGAAGGTGAACCTGGGACTGGACACGGGAAGAAAAGTGGATGGGCCAAGGACAAAATCCTGGGAAATATTAACATTCATTTTGTGCTTAACGAAAGGGAGAAGGCATCCATGAAAGGGTAGGAGATACTGGGGGTGAGGGTGGAACAGGAGGAAGAGGGGCCTCAGGAAGGGGAGAGAAAACAGGTTGCCTTTTGTCACTGACCAAGGATTTTAGGGGCCAGAGGTTGGTGAGGAAGTAAGAGGCTAACCACGTTCAAGTTGTTCTGGAGTTGGTGGTCTAAACTGTTTCCAGTAGGGTCTGGCTTGGACTAGATGTGTTGTGGACTCCCGGAAACTTTAGGGGGGTGCTCTGTGGCAGGGGGAAGGGGGACATGGATGGCTGCTCTGGCACAGGCTGCTTCCATGAGTGCCCAGGAGGGGCTCTCAGTCTGCAAGTCCCCAAGGGGCTCTGTGTCCTGCTGCTACTATAAAATGGAGAGCTTTGTTCTCATATGCCACTCTGGATTCCCTTTAGACTGGCTGATTTATATTAATTTTGATCTTATTCTTTGCTCCTTAATATCAGGGAGTCATCTCCCTTGGGGCCCCTTGTTTCATGAAGCCATCCCCAGCTACAACCTATCATTCCCCTACATAGCTCAATGGAAGTGGGACACAGAGATAACCCCACACAGCCAGCTCTTATTGTCTGCCCTGAAGAGGAAACGTTAGCCCAAAGAACTCTATTGGGAGTTGAATTGTGTCCCCCCCAAAAAAGATATGTTGGGGTTCTAACCCTCAATACTTCAGAATTTGACCTTATTTGGACATAGGGTCTTGACAGAGGTAACCAAGCTAAAGTGAGGTCATTCAGGTGGGCCTTATATGACTGGTGTCCTTATAAAAAGGGGAGATTTGGACACAGAGACAGATATGCACACGGGGAGAACACCATGTGAAGACTGGAATATGCTGCCACCCACCGGTCAAGGAACTACCAGAGACTAGGAAAGAGATCTAGAATCTTTGCTAGTGCCTTCAGACAGACCGCGGCCCTGCAGACAGGTTGATCTTGGACGGCCAGCTCCAGAAGCATGAGACAGCACATTTCTAAGTCATTCAGTTGTGCTACTTTGTTGTGGTGGCCCTCACAAACGAATACAAATTCCAAATTTGAATATCCCAGAATTATTTGACTGGATCTTTGAGACGTACCAAAATAGAATTTTTATTCAATGGGGTTCAACTGGATCAGGAACTATGATGAATTCAGAAGAGCACTGAGTAAATTTTTTATTATCTGTGTTTGCTGAATAAATAACATAAAAGAGAAAGCACTACTTGGAGAGAACAAATTGTTTTCAAACTCTCATTTGGTTTAGAAGCACTATTTACATGTAACGGAGGTCCTAACAAAATGTAGTTTCTTATTTACTTACTGCAGTGACCCGCCAGGGAATATTCCCATTTCGCATGCTGTGTCTTGTTGGCTAGTCGGTAGATCTTTAACTGAGCTTGCTGAAACTAATAATACCCTATATGTTAATTAATTGGATTTAAATAAAAAATTAAAATTAAAAAAGAATATCAAGGGCGCCTGGGTGGCTCAGTTGGTTAAGCGACTGCCTTCGGCTCAGGTCATGATCCTGGAGTCCCGGGATCGAGTCCCGCATCGGGCTCCCTGCTCTGCAGGGGGTCTGCTTCTCCCTCTGACCCTCTTCCCTCTCGTGCTCTATCTCATTCTCTCTCTCAAATAAATAAATAAAATCTTTAAAAAAAAAAAAAAAAGAATATCAAGGTGAAAAACAAAAAAAAAACAACCACCACCTTAGATTGACTAGTTGTCTCCTCAGCTAGTCGGGACATGTGAGATTCTAATGTTAGCTCTCCTGGGTAATTTCTGCTTGCCTGTCCTCCCTACCTTGAGCCCTGGAAGGCTGACCCACGTCGACTGTAAAAACAGGTTCCCTTCGAGCTGGGTTCAGCTGAAAGGAGGTACTGGCAGGAATTGAGGGAGGGAGGAAGGAGAAGAGACAAGGAGCAGCATCTCTTCCCCAGGGTGTGGGGCTCCCTCCCTTCAGATCACAAGGGCTGGCAGTGTTCCTTCAAGAAAACCTCATCTCCGATGGGGGTGGGGGAGGCGGTTCCCTGCAGCCCTTTCTGGGTTCTGGGAACTACTCCCTCCCTTAGCCCTAACCCCTTTAGAGCTTCACTATCCCCACAGTACTGCAATATCCCTTGTCTTTAACCCTTACACACTGCTCTATACCTTTGTAAAGACCTGTAGACCCTTTACGAAACCCTCCTGGGATTATTTGGTTTGAGTGTGCCATCGGGTTCTGGCCAGGGCCCTGTGAATACGCTGGTAAAGTGTACCAATGCCTCCCATACGTCTGAGGCTGCACTAAGAACTTCATGTACATTTGCTCTTTTAATCCTACTAACAACCCTTATAACACTTAATCTTCCTAACAACCCCAGGACGCCGGCTTCTTTGCACAGAACAGACTCACCTTCACACTGTGTCTTACTCGAGCTAAAATTAAAAAGTGCTTGCATTTCCTGAGCAGCCTGACAGATACCAAAACACTTGGGAATCCACAGGGGCACGAGAGATGTCATGCTGGATTAGATATTTGCCATGAAGATGGGAGGAGGAGATATTTAGCAATGGGTAACCAAAATGTACCTTTGGTAAAAACAAGAGGTTGGCTCTAAATAATGAGGTCTAGAAGGGCTGGGAGTGGGGAGAGAATGGGTTTCTGGGGAGGTAGTTTCGTTAAGAGTTCCTTTGCAGCCAGGTAGCAGCTAAAGGCAGAGGGTGCCCTCTATCCCCTCCTGCCCTCTGCCTTTTACACATTAATAGTCCTTTATAAATATTGATGCCCTAGATGGCTTCATTAATATTTATTTGCCCATGTCATCATTCTTCACCCAGGGTTTAAGGAGTGAGCCATCAATTTGGTGCTGTCAAGGGTTTCATGTGCAAGATTCCCTAGTGAGAAGCAATTGGATGGGCTCCCCTCCACAAAGTACCCTGAAATTCTTAAAGCATCCATATTTGTTGCAGGGGATTTTAATAACATTTTTATATTTTTCATTTTGCTTGACTCCTCTTTACATTTTCAAGCTAAGAAATCTCCCTAACCGACCCCTGGTGGCTTTTAAGGTGACTGACTTGAAAAGGCTATATCCCCAGGGGTTCTCCGGGCTGCTGAGGCAGAAACCATTCATGCTCCGCAGCAGAAAAATTTAAGGCAAACTCACGCATGATTTTCAGTCCATCGGTCTGTGGGTGAGCAGAATTACAAAGGCCACACACGCCTTAGCACCCTCTCACTCTCTGTCCTGGTGCCTGTGCCAGGGCTAACATCCTGAAATTGAAGCTCAGTGTTCTCTCCGAAGCAGTGGCCAAAACAGGCTTTCACAGTCAGTGATCCTACTGGGCTAGTGCCCCAAATCCTGTTTGCCTAAAAACAAAGAGGCCCTGGTTAATTAGTAAATGCACTTTGCTGCTCATGTTCTTGCCACTGAAATGAATAGTAGTGACACATGACTTTACTGACAATTCTTTGTCTAGCTAGCCAGTTCTCTCTGACAAATTTAAACTTTCACAAGTCACAGAGGAATGTCAATAACAACTATATGGGAAAAATAGATCAGAGAGTTACAGATCTTTTGAGCTGAGCAGAGCTGAAATTCCTGTTTTTACAGGAGACAAAAGGTCTGAAGTCATTTGCCCAAAACCACACAGCTGTGTTCCATGGCAAAGGGGACACCAAGTACTCTTGATTTCAAGTGCAGTGCTCTTTTCACAACATTCATTATACAAATAGTGAGATGCTTGGGTAGTCCATTGAAAACATCACCAAAAGTCCCAAGGTCTGCTCTTTCATTCTTGCAGTTCATTCATAATCTAACTCTGACCATCCACTTAATCTACGTCTCTCTTTCTATCAAAGAGTTCAGCCAGAAAATAACACAATTTTTAGGAGTGTATTTGATGATTTAACAAAATATAAACGTTGCAATAATGCAGAATATACAAATAATGTAATATGAACCACACTTTTGTGGCCCAGATATTTTGTTCTTGCTATTAATGTTTAGATAGAATGCATGATTCATGGGGGCTGGGACTATATTGGTCTTCATGTTTTCTTCGGTGTCAAACAGAGTGCCTAGGATATAGTTAGTACTCAATAAGTATTGTTGAGGATGGGATTGTTATGAAATATTGGCACAAAAATTAGAAATGTATAGGTTATATCATACAGAAGATATTAGGATATCCTTAAGATGACATCATAAGTGTTAGATTTTTTTTTCATCTTCAAGTGCCTTTCTGTTTCATTGCTGACCTAGGGATATTATTTGCTTCTGACATTAACTTCTGACATTAATTGTTTAACATTAATTAAACAACATATTGTTTTTACACAATATTACAAATTCCATAAGTTTAAGGACTATTTCTGTATGATTCACCTTTGTTATCTCCATAAGTGAGCCCAAAGCTTGGAACATAGTAAGCAGTCCATAAATATTGGTTGTTGTGTTTCTTTTTTACAACCCAATAAGAGTATTTGCTGATTTGCCGTTCTGTGATTGTCAACAAGATTTGCAGCTCTTACCTCAGAGCACTGGCTGATTTTAAGACTTTGTAGCTAGCTTTAACTCTTAGATGGCAAGGAAATACAACAAGCTGCCTAACTCTGGGCCAGATGAGCTCTTAGCATTTATAAATACAATAATAAAGTGCCAATGAGAGTACCAGACAGTTTGGCTATGGGACTGAAAAAATAAGAGCCCCATAAGCACTCAAAGAATCAATAAACCTCCTTCTCACTAATAGGAAAAAATAACTGGCAGTTCTCCCACCAACTCTACTTTCTTATCTAAGAGGAAAATGTTTCCTAAAGTACTTGTTCTTTTGAGAGCTTGCAGATGGCAATGACTTAAAAGCCTCTGTAATACTAGTAACACACTGCATGATCCTAACCAAATTCCAAATGGCATCAGTTGACTAGACTTGGAAAGTCAGATGCTTACAAAAGTACATGCCAAATGCCTGTCAATTACATTCTGAAACAGTAGGCAAAGATGTGGATGAAAAAGGCACTCCAGATAAGGGGATGACATGGAGGAAAGTATGGTGATAGGAAGAACAAAGACTGGTTGACGTGACATAGACCAGTATAAATAAAATAGTTGCTGAACAAGAGATAAGATGAGGTATATGGGTTGGGTTCATGAATTCCTATTCAAAGGCCTTGAATTCCATGTGAGTTAGTTAGCTATCACTACCTAACAAACCATCACGAAATTCAGTGGCTTAAAATATGTTTAATGTTATTGCCCACAATAATAATATACTGGGAAGTTCTTTTGGTCTTGGCTGGACTCACTCATACTTTTGCAGCTGGCTGTGGTGTGGGTAGACAGCCCTGCTGATCTTGGCTGATTCCTCTCACGTGTTTGATGATTGCCTGGCTGTAGGCTTGTATAGGAGAGAGTTAGTATTGTAGACTGATGCTGCTCTTTAGAAGGACCTGCTTGCAGAGATGACCCTTGGCTGGTATCTGGCTGGTACTTGGGTTTTGGAATGTTCTCTGTGTTACTAACTGTATTGGTTTTCAACTGCTGATGTAACAAGTTGCCACAAATTTAGTGGCTTGAAACCACACAAATTTATTATGTTACGGTTCTGGAGATAAGAAGTCCTTGCCTTTTCAAGCTTCTAAAGGTCATCGGTATTCCTTGGCTCATGACCCCTTCCTCCATCTTCAAAACTAGCAGCATAGCAACTTCAAATCTCTCTCTCTCTGATCTCTGCTTTTGTCATCACCTTTCTTTGACTTTGATCCTAGATAATTCAGGAAAGTCTTCCCATCTCAAGATCCTTCACTTATATCCCCAATGCCACTTTTGCCATGTAAGGTTCTAGGCATTATTAGGGCATAGGCATATTTGGGTGTTTCAGGTTCATTAACTGATGATGGAGAATAAAATGGGTTAACATGCAGAAAATCTAGAGATAAAGCAGTTAGAAAGCTATAGGCAATTGTTGGGATGCCTGAGTGTCTTAGCTGGTTCAGCATCTGACTCTTGGTTTCGGCTCAAGTCATGATCTCATGGGTCATGAGATGGAGCCCGCATCAGGCTTCCTGCTTGGTGGGGAGTCTGCTTGAAGATTCTCTCCCTCTGCCCCTCCCTGCACTCACTCTCTTTTTCTCTCTCTCTCTCTAAAATAAATAAATACATCTTTAAAAAAAAAAAAAAGAAAGAAAGCTATAGGCAGTTATTCAGGGATGCAATCAGTGATTGGAGTACCAGCCAGAAAACCAAGTTATCTATTTGAAACTGGTAAACAAACAAAGAACAACAAAACCTATGTTACTCAGGACCAGTTTGGGTAGAACTTGTGGTATTTCTATACCACACATAGTGTGTACTATGTGCTGAGACTAGAAAAGGAATAAAATAGACATGTTTCTATCCCCATGGAGCTCACCTTCCAATTGGATGTTTCTAAGAAGGGAGCATTTAAACTGATCCCTAGATAATAGAAAGAGATAGTCCCACAAAAAATAAGGGGTTCCAAGGAGGGAAAATGGCATGTACAAAGCTCTGCGGTTGGGAAGAGTGTGATCCTCTGTAAGTGTAGTAAAAGTTCCAGGAGACTGAAGTATAGAAAATGAGGGGAAGGATGTCCCTAAGGTGGCAGGGAAGATGAACAGATGCCAGTTCATGCAGCAAGGGTCTTCTAGCCACAAGGAGACTAGATTTCATTCTAAGCTAACTAGAATTCTCTGAAAGGTTTTGTTTTAAAAATGGTAACTCTAGCGTTGAGGGACAAGAGTGGTAGTGGGGAAATTAGTCAATGCCTTGCTACTTAGTGTGATCCATAAACGAGCAGCATCGGACTGACATATGAGCTTGTTGGAATCGCAGAATATTGGTCCCTCCCCAAATCTAGAATGAGAATCTGCATTCTAACAAGATCCTGAAGTGATTCATTTGCCCATTAAACTTTGAGAAGCACTAAGTTGGAAGACCATGGTAGCTTAACCTAACATAGTGGCTGAGGAGGTGGAAAAGTAGAGGGGATGTCTTAAAGATAGTCATAGGCATGCAGAACTAGAGTTGGGATTAAAAGCTGGTATCAGGAGCACAATGTTCAAAACACACAGAGATATTAATTAGATGCAGGCATAGAACGCTAGGCAAAGATGGTTTCAGGCAGAAGTCCAGTACCCTGGAGAGCTCCCATAAACTAACGGTTTTTTGGAGATGAAAGCCTAAGGATCAACAGAGAGATGCCTTTTAGACTCAAAACACTGAAGTCATCCTTGACTTCATATTATCTCATAGTATCTTGATGAAGCTCTGATGATCACTGGATTAAGTCCTATGATTCCTGGAAATCATCTTCAATACCCAAAGGGCTTTCTGTTCCGCATGATAGAATGGCCACGGCGTCTGCTCTGACTTGCACCATCAGTGAAATTAAATTCCTGAAAGAGGCCAAAAGGCTGAGATGAGGTGGAGGTAAGAGGAAGATGCCTTTCCTGATACCGTTTGCCCTCAAGGATCCCCTCTCTTCTGGAACAGGAGCTAGAGTTTGACCTCGGTTCAAGGGTTCAACCCCAGAAAAGAAACTGTCAGATATACTGTGATAACTCTGAAAATGGTAAGGGGTCTGATTTTGAGGAGATTATGAAGGAAATAGCAGAAGTTGATGAAGGACAGGGAGAAGGCAAGTGTGGAGTCTGACTGATGCCAGCCAGGATCTTCCTATTGCTCTCATCTGTCCTACTTGTAGCAAATATAGAAAATTCCATTAAAATCCCACTGACCCTATGAGATACCAGCCATATCATTCCCAGTAATATGATTAAACTGAAAGACAAGTATAAGTGAGGATATGAAACAATGCATACCTTACTGGTGGGAATGTAAAATGGTACATTATTAGGTATATACATTTGAAAGAATACATCCACTTGTCCTCTTAACATCTCTGAGTAGTATTGAATATAAATTTGACTTCAATAAAAATAAGCTTTTAATTAATAATAAAAAAATCCCACTGGCCTTTGCTTCACTCCAAGGGCACATGTACCTATATATGCTGGCTTGTTTGATTCTAGGAAAATTTGTGAGGGATATTCAACAATCTTTCTGGACTGGAAACAATGTGGCAGAAGGGCTTGCAGTTTGTCCAAGTTGATGCAAAGCTGGAGGCAGCTGGGCTTAGCAAAAGCTTTCAAGCAAGCTTCGAACAACGCCTGTAACCTGTGACCACAAAATTGTAACATCCCCACTGGAGCCCGTGTGTCAATAGAAATCTCATTGAGAGGAGGCGCCCAGCTCCTTCTAAGCCCCAAAAGCCTGATGAATTGCTCAGTTGTTCTTTCAGGCTGTTACAGTTTCAGTGGCAACTAGGGAGGAAGAAAACCCAGGTTTTCAGTGTTGGAAAAATTCAGACTAGTATAAAGGGTCCTGAAAGAGGATCCAAAGAACAAGACAACAAAGTCATGAGGCCACATGCTCCCAGATCAGCTCTTCTTTTTTCCCATCACCAATTTAGTCCCAGTTCTAGCTGATGCCCACCCAAAGTGGATTAATTCAACCAACATGTTGTATTTCCTACGAACCAGTGCCGTGCCATGTACCTGGAGTGCAGATAAAAGACCCCAATCCTTTAGAAGCTCAGTCTGGTGGAATTACCTGCTGTCACATCCATCATCTAATTTGATCCTTGCAACCTCTCTGAAAGGTAAGTAAAGCAGGAATAATTACAATCCCTATTTTCCAAATGAGGAGATTGAGACTCAAGAGAAATGAAATGATTTACCCAAGGCCACCATAGCAAGTGGTAAACTTAAGATTTGAAATCAGGTGTTCTTATGCTGGGTTCCATATTCTTTCCAATGCATGATAAAGATGCATATAGAACAGGTATGTGTCCTTTCTCTACTGTATATCCACTGAAATCTTGCGTCTGAAGAATATTGGGACTCATGAGCACAGAAATGACAGGGAGAAAAAGAATCGGGGCCAGGCTGTGCTTAGTCCTCCAGGAGGCATCCAAGATACTACCTCTGCACTGTCTGAGTAGACACAGAGGGAGCAGACTTGGCTCAGACAAGTGATCCATAGCCACAGTGATGTGATCTGACAGATGAATCTGATGAGGGATGGTGAATTGTTCAACCAGGTAAGTAGCTGTTAGTCAGGTTAATTAATTCCACCACTGTCTATCCAGTGCCATTCATTAGCCTCTGATCTATGGGTAAGAGCCACAAGAAGCCCAAGGAGGCGAGGAGAGCACCAGAGTCCCAGACAGGTAAGAAGCAGCTCAGAGAAGCTTTTCACATCTCTGTCCAAGTTCTTGGTCAAAAGCAACAGATTTGGACTCTGCTCCCTTGAGCAAAAAATCTATTAAGAATACGGGTGGCTCACAAATCTATGGAAAATTTGAACATCCAGCCCTCAGAAAGGACAGGAACTAGAGAGAGTCTGAGGAATCAGGTACCAAGGACAAAGGGAAAAATGTCTTCCCAGTGCTCACTTCTAAAGTTTTTTTTATCCTTTCTTCTTTCCAACCAAGATTCAGTATCCAAGGGGAAACAGAGCCTGACTGGCTTAATTTGGGCCAGCTGCCTTCACTTTGACAGGTGATGGAAAGAGTACCTTAAATAACAGTCCCCAGAAAAATCACATGTACTAAATGAAGACTTGGTTCCTCAAAGGAAAATCAGAATGCCATTAATGCTGTTTCCAGAGAAGCAATGCTGAGAAGGCAAAAAACTTGGGTGTCTACTATAGGATTCACAGGAAACTGAAAGACCAAAAAGGGAAACCAACAAGGAGACCAGGTCAGAGAATGTAACAGCAAGAAAGAGTAAGAGCTCCTTGTAGCCCAGAACTCCCCACCATGCACCAGCTCCAGGTAAATAACAAACATCTTTCTAGACCCGAGGGAGTCCTAAGCTAAGGCTCATGAGATCTTTATTGCCTTACTCAGAACAGGCTCAGAAATTGGAAGAATTTGAGACTGCAGATAGAATAACAACATTAGGCACGACATCTTGGAGAAGCTAAAAAAAAAAAAAAAAAAGCAGGGGCTAGCCAGAAGGAAGTCAGCGCAGTGTTAAGCTCACTGTATCTTGTGAATGGTAAACAATAAGAATCAAATTCCTTGTATTTAAATGATTATGCTATTTATAATATAGAAAAACAAGATGAAAATGCATTAAATAATACAGGAAACAAAAACCACTGAAGATATTTTAGCATTAGATATACTTTGTCAGAGAAAAATAGTCCATTGGTTTGAAACTTGTACCTTGGTATACCATTCGGAATGCTCAGGTTGTAAGCAGTAGTAAACCTTTAATTACTCCAGCTTAAGCAAGGAAGAAAGTTAGTATCACTTAAAACAAGATACACAGAGCTAGGGCAAATTCTAGTAACAATAAAATTACTAACTCAATGATACCGTTATAGCTTAGACCAGCAGTTCTCAAAACTATTGGTCTCAGGACACTGTTTATGTGGGTTATAGCTATCAATATTGGTTGCAGTAAAAATTAAAACTGAAAAATAGTCAATGTTGTTTTGTTTAAAGTATATGGAAAAATTAGTCTTATAGAGATACGTAGTTAGAAAAGGAAGAAGCATTTTAGTAGCTTTGTTAGATCATTGTAGATATTCTTTTTTTTTTTAAGATTTTATTTGACAGAGAGAGACACAGCGAGAGAGGGAACACAAGCAGGGGGAGTTGGAGAGGGAGAAGCAGGCTTCCCGCTGAGCAGGGAGCCCGATGCGGGGCTCGATCCCAGAACCCTGGGATCATGACCTGAGCCAAAGGCAGATGCTTAACGACTGAGCCACCCAGGTGCCCCATTGTAGATATTCTTGATACTACACTAAAACTCAAGATAAATTTCCTGAAGATTACTTATAATGTGGATCTGAAACCGTATCTGTGAACTTTTTATATTCTGTTATATCCATTGGTCTATCTTGCACCTTGAATGGATCTTTGACCCACGCATAATTTTGTAAAGTCAAGCATTGATCATTTGGAAAATATTAGTTCACTGAGCTATGCAGATCTTCCAAATATTGATACATTTCATTACATGATATCAAAATAATCTAATTAGTACCACCACTGATCTTATCAGAAAAGTCTTTAAATATTGGGAAGCTATCAGTAAATATTGGGAAGATGTCAAGCTCACAGTGACAAACACAAATTTTCCAAAATTCTTTTATTTTTTTATTTGAGAGAGAGAAAGAAAGAGCATGAGCGGGGGAGGGGCAGAGGGAGAAGCAGAATTCCTGCTGAGCAGGGAGCCTGATGTGGGACTTGATCTGGGATCATGACCTGAGCCAAAGGCAGATGCTTAATGACTGAGCCACCCAAATTTTAATATTGCCCAAAAGCTTGACCTTTATCACTGGTAACAAATACTGTCCATTGTTTTCTCTGAAATGGCTCATTTTATCCAAGTTTGAGATAATGTCTACCAAATACTCAAGTTTAAGTCATCCTAGTTTGTCAACCATTCTTTCAAGCAAAAATGGAGCTAAATTAGTTCACAACCCAAACAATCACACATGTACTTTCCCTCAAGACAACCATCATACCTTAATATGCAGAGAAGGGATTTATGAATACTTGCCATTTTTTAAAATACAGATATCAAAAAGATGTGTATTCAAGGGTCAAAATTTAATAGAATTAAAGTGTTTTACTTCATCAAAGACATTAAGTGAAGCTAGTTGGGTTTTTTTTTTTCCTACATGTGCATGGTGCAATGCAAGAATACAATGATACGACTATAGTGTTTACAATATGTGCCAATGACAGTGTTACCTACCAGTGTTTTTGCATCATTGGTGCAAATGTCAGCTGCAGAGTAAAGGGCAAATAATACTTTGGTATTATTATAAAAATAGTTTTGATCCCATAAAACTCCTGAAAGGACCTTAAGGACTACACTATGAGAAAAGCAGGCTTAGGCTTAGCAAGATCTGGAGCACAGAGTGGGACCACTTTACCCTGAATCCTGTAGGAGAGAAGTAGGTACTTAAACAAAACGAGGATTCTGTTAGGAAGGAAGAAGGAATAATGGATACTGGTAGACAATCAACAGTGCCCACAATGCATGGCAACAATATATGGAAATCATAGCACAGTTAATATGGTTAGCTGCTGTGGAATTAAACTAATAGTGATAAGCACCTTTCTAAGTAGTCATACATGCAGTGTGAAGTTGGATCCCTACCTCCGACCATATACAAAAATTAACTCAAAATAGATCAAAGACTTACATGTAAGAACTAAAACTATAAAACTCTTAGAAGAAACAAAAAGGTAACTTTTCATGACCTTGGGTGTGGCAACGTTTTCTTAGATATGACACCAAAAACACAAGCAACAAAAGAAAAAATAGATGAGTTGAATTTCATCAAAAATTAAAACTTGTAAATCAAAGGACACCATTAAGTAAGTGAAAAGGCAATCCACAGAATGGGAGAAGTATGTGTAAATCATACATCTGATAAGGGTCTAGTATCCAGAATATATAAAGAACTCTTACAGTTCAACAACAAAAAGACAAACAATCCAATGAAACAAATGGGCAAAAGCTTCTAATAGATATACAAATAGCCAACAAGCACATGGAAAGATGATCCACATCACTGGTCATTGGGAAAATACAAACCCAAACCACAGTGGGATATTACTCCATACCCACTAGGGTGGCTATAATAAGGAAATCAAAAAATAACAAGTGTTAGTGAGGATGCGGAGAAACTGAAACCCTCACAAATTGCTGGTGGGAATGTAAAATGGTTCAGCTGTTATGGAAAACAGTTTGGCAGTTCCTCCAAAAGTTAAACATAGAATTACCATATGACCCAGAAATTCTTCTCCTAAGTATATACCCAAAAGAATTGAAAACAGGTGTTCAAGCAAAAACTTATACACGAACATTCATAACAGCACTATTCACCATAGCCAAAAGTTGGAAACAACTCAAATGTCCATCAGTAGATGCATGGATAAACAAAATGTGGTATAAGCATACAGGGGAATATTATTCAGCCATACAAAGGAAGCGCTGACACATGCCATGACATAGACAAATCCTGAAAACACTATGCTAAGTGAAAAAAGCCAAACACAAAAGGACACATATCTTATGACTCCATTTACATGAAAATTCAGAAGAGGCAAATCCAAAGAGCCAGAAAGCAGATTAGTGGTTGCCAGGGGTTGGGGAAGGGGAAATGGAAAGTGACTGCTTAATGAGTACAGGATTTCCTTGTGGGATCATGAAAATATTCTGGAACTTTATCGTGGCGATAGTTGTACCACATTGTGAATGGACTAAAAGCTACTAAATTGTACACTTTTTTAAAAAAAAATGGTTACAATGGTGAATTTATGTGATGTGATTTTTTACCACAACTTAAAGAAAGCAAAAACAAAAATAAAACCTTCCTAAGGTTGCGTGATAGCAATTAAGTCCCAGAGAGGGTACGGCAAGTGAATTATTAGCACAGTGCTGGAAGTCTAAGTCCTGCAACTATTGCAGAGGGTAACCACCACTTAATCCACTAGTTTCAAACCGTACGAGGCAGGCAGTACCTGACAGAGAGCCAAAGCTTCTACTAGACACAGCTGATAAGGCTGGAAGGTGGGCGGATGTAGCTGTACTTGGTGGCAATACACAAGTGCACTGATTGAAAAACAAGCAAGTAAGGGTGCCTGGGTGGCTCAGTCAGTTAAGCGTCTGCTTTTGGCTCAGGTCATGATCTCCCCGTCCTGGGATCCAGCCTCACATTGGGCTTCCTTCTCAGCAGGGAGTCTGCTTCTCTCTCTCTCCCTCCACCCCTCCCACTGCTCATTCTCTCTCTCAAATAAATGAATAAAATCTTAAAAAAAAAAAAAAGAAAGAAAGAAAAGTAGACTACCCTGGAAAAAGGGAGCCACTTAAAATATACCTGGCATTGGATGTCAATGTGAAAACAGACCTTGAAAATATTCTCATTTTAGAGACTTTAAAAAATGTTTCAGAAATTTCAGGAAAGTTATGACGTGCTTAGGGGAACATAGCTGGTTAGTGAAAGAACCTGGTCCAAGAGAACCCACATGTCCTGCCTGTTTCTACCATACGATCTTCCTAGTCAGAGCAATTCCATAATCATCTTTCAGAATAGTTGTAACCTGAGTGTTTATTACACCAGGGACAACTGTATTTCCCCTTCATGTCCCCTCAAATATATGTACAAAGAGAAACCTGCTAGCTACACTTTGAAAATAGCTCCTGTCTTTGTGCTCTCAATCTTGGTTTGTGTCACACCCAAGTTAGAGAGCTGGCTTATCTGAGACTGCCCCCCTACTTCACCCAGAAACCAGTCACCAAACCTGCCAGTTCTCACTTTGGAACAGGCAGTGAATCTGGATGTTCCTCTGTTCTCATCACCATTCCCTGACCTTTGGCTTGGACTGTTCCATGTACCTCCTAACTGCCCAGGGTTACCCATGGCTACATCCCACACCAACTCACAAGGCACATGAACTGTAGGTGGGGACTTAGGGAGTTCCAAGCCCTATGACACTTGCTGTGGGTGGGATTGAATCTGGGTGCAGTAGTGTTCTCTTCCTTGGACCTGGTTCCAGATTAACTGTGACCATGAAATTAAGCTGTAAATTAGTTTAAAAGGTTCTCACCTCAGTGATGGCAATGGATGGCAAGACAAAGTCTTGATCATTGATTCCTTCGGACACAAAGAGAGAAAGATCTTGACTTAGTGGTACAAACACTGGAGTCTCAGGTTTCCTTAGCAACCTGCCATCCTGCCCTCAGTGACAAATTGGAAGCTCCAATTTCCTTCTAGCTTTAAAAATTCTCATTCTATGAATATCTGTGGTTTTAGAGAGCCTACTCAAGGGGAGTGGTACAAAAGTAAAACTATTAAACTTGACTATTAAACTTGGACTATTAAAATAGGAGCAGGGACACAGATGGCTGGCTAGGAGGTAATTTGATGGAATTCAGGGAAATGGCAGGCTGTATTTCTCCCATGGACAGAATATGACATCGAGTGTCCAGTGGCGATTCTAAATTAACACAGATTTAAGTTCTGCTCTAGCCCACTCTGTTAACTAAGGCAGGGTCATGAGTACATATTAGTTGAAAGCTTTCTTTTTAAAATAGCTACAAACTATGAATTTCAGGAATTTGGTGGTCATATTTCAGGGAAAATATCATTATCCAGAACTATTTTCTGCCAGTGCATAATGAGCTACGACTGTATTGTACCCTGAGGAGCACCAGCTTTAAGTCCAGACGTTCAGATGTTCAAATGAGAGCAGAGGTTCATGTTTGATCTGATCCTGCAGCATCTAGAAGGACAGGGAGAGAAGTAGGAAAACCGTTAAATGGGGTCTGAACTTCCCAGTTCAGGACCTGCAGTGTCACAGGCTGTCCTTCTTCCAGGAACAAAGTGAACTAGATTGCAACCAGTGTTCCCAAGCAAGAGAAACTATGGGTGACTGTTCCCTTTTCTGTAAAATACGTGTGGTTTTAGATCCAGGGAATTGGAATAACATTCACCAATCCCTTGCTTAGGGTCCCTTTGGTTTACTGTTCCTGTTAGTTTCTCTTTTGGTACAAATATCTCCATGAAGAGTTTGGGAGAAACTTGTCCATGTATATCACAAAGAAGCCAAAAAGACAGTCAGGGATCTCACCAGGAGCCCTGGGGAAGTGACAAACCAGGTCAGGACATCTTCCTCTGCTGGAGGCCAAGCCTTGCCTGCAGAAGCCTGGCTGCCCACAGCATTCTCCAGGTCCTCCAGGGGCCCAAGAAGAGCAAGTCACCAAGTTCTGGGCAGAAGAGGCATCAGAGAGCTAACAAAGCTCCACCTTTGCTGCCAATGAAAGCTAGGTTAGGGAGCATAGCTCAGGGTCATTGCCCAAACAGGTCGGCTAAACCCAGTCCAAGGTCAGCCTCCACCCAGAAGAAGGTGAAATCTGCAAACACACGTGCAGGTGGCAGCCACTGGCTGGCCCGGAAGGAAAATGTAGGACAAGAACGAATGCTTCCAGTGGAGTATTACTCAGCCATCAAAAAGAATGACATCTTGCCATTTGCAATGACATGGATAGAACCAGAGTGTATTATGCTAAGTGAAATAAGTCAGTCAGAGAAAGACAGATACCATATGGTTTCATTCATATGTGGAATTTAAGAAACACAACTGATGACCACAGAAGAAGGGAAGGAAAAATAAAATAAGAGAAATACAGAGAGGGAGGCAAACCATAAGAGACTCTTAACTCTAGGGAACAAACTGAGGGTTGCTGGAGGGGAGGGGGATGGGGGCGATGGGGCAAGTGGGTGATGGGCATTAAGGAGAGCACTTGATGTAATGAGCACTGGGTGTTATATGCAACCGATGAATCTCTAAATTCTACCTCTGAAACTAATAATACACATATATGTTACCTAACTTGAATATAAGTAAAATCTGAAAAAAAAAAAGAGAAGAAATGCTACTCATCCTCACTGAGGAGCTGTGGGGATTCACTCTGCCCAATCAACAAACTGGACCCATGACCGTCAGCCACCACGCAAGACCTTGCCCACCTGAGACCACAGAGGAAGCAGTGTGGTAAAAGGCTGGCTGTATGGAGGGAAATCTTTCACAGCACCCCTAAAACAAATGAATGTTCATGGTGGCTAGGAAACCCTATTAAACCTACCAGTTTAGAAAATAGGAATATCTCGAATATTGGTCCCCTGCCTGCCAAGCTTTGGGTTCTAAAGGGTGTTCACTGATAAGATCTGCTTTGCCAAGGCCTTGAACCTGAAAGTCTAGCAGGCGGGGTGGTGGCCAGGGACAACAGGTGGCTCCCACACCTGGGGCTCAGTGTGTGCTTGAGGACAGGGTGGCTGGCCCCTCCCCTGCTGCCAGTGTCTGTGGGAGCCTTGAGCCGCCCACATTCTATTAAACACCTCTCAGATGTTCCAGGGACAGTGGTCATTTGCCCAGAGCCCCTGTGCTCTCTTCTCCTTCTAGCTTCCTCTGAGAGAAGACCTGGCCTTGAACCTCTCCCAGTTGGCTAGAGACTCTTCCCCCTCAGTCTGGTTACTGCCAGCTCTTTTCCTGCCTAGATTTCACCTTCCCACACATTGCCTGAATGCTTCTAGGATACCCACAAGACCCTGAGAACTATTGTCGCTGCCCTTCCCTTGTTCCCTCCCTGCCCTCCTCCCTCCTCCTTGGATCAAATAGTAGCTTGAGTGTTGCTGGCACTCAACCCATAGAGGCAAAGAGAACTGGCAGGAAATGGGCAACCCCCTCTCAGTGGGCATTTGCCCAGGATGGCTCCAATGAGATCAATGTAAGAACCTGCCAGGCCCCTTGTGCTAGGTGCCCCTCTCCCTCTGCACTTCTCGGCATCCTCTCATTTTTACTTTCTCCCTCTATTTTCTCGGCTCACCTCTTTTCTTTGTTCTGCCTTACTGGCTATTTCCCTTCATCTTCCTCTTTCTATCTCTGGGTGTTACTTTGGGCTTTTTTTCTGCCTCCCCTCCCCTTCACTTCTTCCAATTTCTTAGCCTCTCCTACATATAATTGTAGTCTGGTTGCCTGGATTTGTACAACAGCCTCCTAAAAATCCCTCAGTGGATGAAGCCTCTACCTCTAATTCTTTCTCCGCTTTAGATAGAGTGACCGCTTCATGTCACTTTCTGATTCAAGACCCTGCAGTGCCTTCCCAGTGCCCACAGGACTGAGTCCAAATTCCAATATGGTGGACAGTGCCCTTTGTCACGTGCCTTTCTCCCAAACACTCACATGTTTATTAGTTTAGCAAACAAATCAATTTAGTTATTGAACACCTACCATGAGCAAATACTGTACCAGGAGTTGAAAATAAAATAAATACAAAATAAACACAAAAATATTGACAAATGAAACCATATCTGGGATTTGCTTCAAAATAATCCAAGGAATCTGGGGGCGGGGGAAAGGTATAGAGACAACACACAACTGACCATGAATTGATACTTATTGAAGCTGGGTGATGGATATGGGGCTTTATTACATTATTCTCTCTACCTTGGTGTAGGTTTGAAAATTTTCTGTTAAAAACATAATGGGTAAAGAGAACTGGCAAGTACTTTGGCTTCCCTTTTCTCCCGGCTCTCCATGTGCTCTATGCTCGGGATCCCCAAAGCAGCTTATCATAACATTATTACAATTTACAATTTGTTGTAATTGCTTGCTTAATTGTCTGCCTTTTCTACTAGGCAACAAGTTCTGTGGGCACAGGGCATGTTTCTTCGCTGTCTCCCTATTTTATCCCCAGAGCCCAGCACACACTAGATGCTCAGTAAATACCCACAGAATGAATGGGTAAGATGAAGTCTGTAGGCTCTCCCAGAATAGCTGGCACAAAGATGGCCTCGCTGCAAGGTGTGGCGGGGGATGGGTGAGGATGAGGAGAGCTATCTTGGCACTGCCTGAGCCTCAGCACCACAGTCAGGCATTTGTACTCTGGGCTAGCGGCTTGGAGGCAGAATCCACTTAGAGTAGTGTCCTGGAAATTTTCTGGACAGAAAAACTTTGAAGCTCATTTTGTAAAGTCTGGATTAATGACCTGGTAATGTTTCTCTGACTTTTCAATAGATTACTAAGTGAGTCAAGAATGACATTTAGTAAAAGTTTCTTCTCAATAATACACCACCTGCATCCTGGCAAACTTGAACACAGAGCAGGTAAGTATAAATTGTATGAGATGACATGATGTCTATTTAAGAGAAGTGTCAAGTGCAGGACACTTCCACTGGTTGGCATGTAGAGCTGGTCATAGATCTGCCTCTCAGAGGAAGGCCTTTCCAGAACACTCTACCTGAAGCAGCCACCCCATCCAGTCTTAAATAGCATCAATCACTATCTACAATCACACATGGTGTACTTATTTGTGGTCTGCCTTAGAGTTTGAGCAACCAATAAACAAAGGCTCTGTCTGGTGTTAACCAATGCTCAGCACAAGGTAGGTATTCAGTGAATGAATGAATGAAACTGGTATTTATTACTGAGCAGGGCTCCTCTGCAATAACAGAAGCAAACTTTTTTGAGAAAGAGAGAGAGAGAGGTGGGTGGGGGCGGAGGGGTGGAGGAAGAGAGAGAGATCATGACCTGAGCCAAAATCAAGAGTCAGATGCTCAACCGACTGAGCCACCCAGGTGCCCCCAGAAGCAAACTTTTTAATACAGTTTTTTGTCTCTGCATTCAAGCAAGACCATAAAAGTATTCTTTCAGTAAAGTATACAAAGGTAATAAAACACTGAGTGAATGAAATGAGCAAAACAAAGACCTTTCTTATCCCATGATATCCCTCTGCAACCTGAAGAAGCTCTGAGTAACATAGATGACTTCAGATATAAAACGTTAGCAGTGCCATCCCCTTTTATTTTTTCAGTGGAGTACTTACATAAGTACTGTCTAACCGGGAACAGTGTGTAGTATTTGCAGAAATGGAACCATCTTTACGAGCCTTTGGGAATTCTTCCACGATAGCATTTTTAATGACTATGTGTTGTTTTGCTGTATGGATTTCCTTATTACTGGGCATTTAAGCTAATCAAAGTTTTCATTATTTTAAGCACTGTTGCTATTAAAATGTTTGTATGAACAGTTACATCTTTGTGCTAAATAATTACTTCTGTGGAAGAAATTCCTTATAAATGAATTGTTAAATTGAAGGATGTAAATATTATCAAAGCTTTCACTAGTTTTCCTTATTTCCAAGTTCTCGATCTGGGAAGCTGATTAGATCCTTAACTCCACCCTGGGTCTAGAGTCCTGCCCTATGACCCTGCCAGTGGGTGGGTGCTTGGCCCTCATATACAGGCCTCCCAGCTGTCCACCATATATCATAGGGTATATGTGTCTACCTGGCTCTCTGTCATGGCTCCCTTTCCGGATTCTCTGCCCCACTGCTCCGTCTTCTGGGACAGGCCATTTCTCTGAACCATATTAGACATTGCCAGACCCCTTGCACGGGGTCACCTCTGCCCTAGTCAGGGGCTGCCTTCCCCTACTGCCCTCTCTCCTGTGTGTAAACACACGCAGTAGTCCCTAGCCGTGACAACTGTTACAGTGTCTTGGCTCTTATGGCACATTTCTGGTCATCTCTACAATGTACGTATTGCTGTTTCCTTAGTGGTGTACTCTCAAATGTAACTCTCGATTATAACTTTGTTTCTTTAATAAAACATGATCTTCTTTATGATGATCAACTATGTGGCATGGGTTCTAGCATGCCTTGTGGAAAAATTGCATGACAATGACTAACAACCCATTAAAAGACTAGTGATCCTAATTATCCTAATCATAAAAGAATGATATTTAACCTGTTCAAAAATATTTTTTTATTATGGTAGCACATAATGTGACTTTACCATTTTAACCATTTTTAAATGTACAGTTCAGCAGCATGTGAGTACATTCATAATGTTACATAACCATCACCACCATCTATTTTCTAAACTCTTGCATCATCCCAAACAGAAACTCTATAACCATTAAGCAACAACTTCACATTCCCCTCTCTCCCAGCCCTGGCAACTTCTATTCTACTTTCTGTCTCTGTGGTCTATTCTTGATACCTCGTATAAGCAGAATCAGACCGTGTTTGTCTTTTTGTGTCTGGGTTATTTCACTTAGCATTAATGTTTTCAAGGCTCATCCACGTATCAGAATTTCACTCCTTGGTTATGGCTAACTATTCTGTCATATGTGTATATCACAGCTTGTTTACCCAGTCATCTGCTGACGGACACTTGGGTTGTTTCCACCGTTTGGCTATTGTGACTAATGCTGGTATTATTAAATGACTAACAACTCTAATTACCCTAATTGTAAAACAATGGTATTTAACCTGTTCTTGTGTTCCACCCCTGTTCCAAACATTTCCAATGTAATGGGAAAATAGTGCTTTAAGTAAACTAACTATAAACAAATACTGAACTCTTATTAATGGGTGCATTTCAAGGGAAGTGAACTGATGTCCGCAACTTAATTTACAATTCATTAAAGATAAGTGTGTATGGAGAGATAGGTATATGCATGATACAACACAAAGCAAGTAAAAATTTTAATGTAGAATCTCTGTGGATACACAGTTATGTACTGTAAAATTCTTTCAACTTTCCTGTATGCTTGAAAGCTTTTGTATTTTAAAAACTCCAAAAGAAATTGGAGGCCTTAACCAAGACACTTGCCTAAAGTTATGACCATTCCATTTCTGCAGAGAAATGGACCTAAGGAAAAAATAGTTAAACAATAAACATTTTTAAAGTGTCCTAAAAGAGACCTAGATATCCCTGAAATTTCTATTATTAACCTGTGATGTGTTTTTAAAATGTTTATTTTTATTTTTTTTAAAGATTTATTTATTTATCTGACAGAGAGAGACAAGGAGAGAGGGAACACAGGCAGGGGGAGTGGGAGAGGGAGAAGCAGGCCTCCCACTGAGCAGGGGGGGGCTCCATCCCAGGACCCTGGGATCATGACCTGAGCCAAAGGCAGATGCTTAATGACTGAGCCACCCAGGTGCCCTTTAAAATGTTTATTAACGGGGACGCCTGGGTGGCTCAGTTGGTTAAGCGACTGCCTTCGGCTCAGGTCCGTGATCCTGGAGTCCTGGGATCGAGTCCCGCATCGGGCTCCCTGCTCAGCAGGGAGCCTGCTTCTCCCTCTGACCCTCTTCTCTCTCGTGCTCTCTATCTCTCATTCTCTCTCTCTCAAATAAATAAATAAAATCTTAAAAAAAATAAAAATAAAAATAAAAATAAAATGTTTATTAACAGTGCCTGTCAATAGTTTGGAAAAACTCAAATGAGATCAATCATAAAGCATCAACATCAGCTGACCTGTTCAACTCAGGACATTACTACTGCAGTTTTAAGTAAAATCCACCAGGTGGCAGAGGAAAGGAATCACAGAAAATATGCATATTTCTAATTTAAATGAGTATCTTATTACTTCTGTTATTAGAAAAGATCTGCAGACCTTTAACATGGAGCTCACTGTACAGGACATAGAACTAAATGTGTGATTTAAATCTGAATGTCAATCTTTGCCTGAGGATATTTGCTTATACTACATATAAAAAAAAAAAAAAAGGTGCTTACTCTGATCTGCCGTGCTTGTTTGCACAATTTCTTTCTTGTAGGAGAGTCCCATGTAGTTATCCACCCTCACATTTCGCACAATACACCAAGTGCACCATCACTCGCAGTGGGCACGCAGTGGTCCCCAGCCTCCTCACTCCCACCAGAACCCAGAAGCCATGGAGCTTCTCAGTGTGTCACCACTGTTAGCAGATTTTTAAAATTCAATTTATTTAAGCTAAAAAAAAACAAAACCCACAAAACAATGCACCAATTTCTCCCACTTCCCCGCTCTCTCCCACCCCCAACTTGGGCAACCACCAATCTGTTCTCTGTGTCTATAAGCTTGGATTTTTTTTTTTCCCCCCAGATTCCACCTATAAGAAAGATCGTACAGTGTTTGTCTTTCTCTGTCTACCTTATTTCACTTAGCATAATACCCTCAAGATTCATCCATGTTGTCACAAATGGCAGGATCTTATTCTTTATTATGGCTGGGTAATATTCCATTGTGTATATATACCACATCTTTATCCATTTATCCATCCATTGATGGACATTTAGGTTGTTTCCATATCTTGGCTTTTGTAAATAATGCTGCAAAATGAACATGGGAATGCACATATCTTTTCAAATCAGTATTTTTGTTTTCTTCTGATAAATACCCAGACGTGAAACTGCTGGATCATATGGTAGTTCTATTTTTAATTTTTTGAGGAATCTTCACACTGCTTTCCACAGTGTACGGTTTCAGAGCTTACATTCAAGTCCTTAATCCATTTTGCGTTAATTTTTGTACATGGCATAAGATGGTGGTCAATTTTCATTCTTTTGCACGTGGTTGTCCAGTTTTCACAATACCATTTATTGAAGAGACTGTCTTTCCCCCACTGTATGTTCTTGACTCCTTTGTTGTAAATTAAAGTTGACTGTAAATATGTGGATTTATTTCTAGGCTCTCTATTCCCTTCCATTGATCTATATGTCTGTTTTTATGCCCATACCACACTGTTTTAATTACTATAGCTTTGTAATATAGTTTGAAATCAGGGAGCGTGATGCCTCCAGCTTTGTTCTTCTTTCTCAAGATTGCTTTGGCTATTCAAGGGTCTTTGATGTTTCCCTACAAACTTTAGGATGGTTCTATTTCTAAATTCCACACCACGGTTAACAGATCTTTATTTTTTTTTTTTAAGGTTTTATTTATTTATCTGAGAGAAAGAGAGCATGAGAGAGAGAAAGAGAGATCACAATCATGGGGGAGGGGTAGAAGGAGAAGCAGACTCACTGCTGAGCAGGGAGCCTGAGGTGGGACTCGATCCCAGGACTCTGGGATCATGACCTGAGCCAAAGGCAGACATTTAACGACTGAGCCACCCAGGTGCCCCTTAACAGATCTTTAAATACTACTCTTTTACTTTAAGGAAATGCATTAGCTGCTGTAATGACAAATTCAAAGTAGTGGAAGTAAATGGTGTAAAGTGAAAAAGAAAAAATATTCTCTACAATGTAATTACAAAGAGGCTAATAAGTAAGCAGATGAGACATTTTGAGTTATTCACAGAAATCAACATGTTTTATATATACAATCAACCTCATGATTATTTCATTTGAGCAGGCCTTGATTTGTCTTCTATAATTTTCCAGAGGGATTCCTAATTAGTCCTCACACTGAATTAAAACAGTCCCTCTACATTTCCCTTCTCTGACACATACTTTGGGATGGCAATGAAGCAGGAATGATTTAAGAAACTTCCAACAGTTGTCTAGCTTATTTTTTGTTTGGAAGGAGAAAGGACGAATAAGAAAATAAAAGTCAAATTTGTGGAGTCAGAATTCCTTTTAGCAAATAGATTGATCGTAGTTTTAGATAATGGAAAATGACCGTCCATTAGCAGTTCTGCAGGTGCATCATGCTACCTGAGCACTCAAGAGATCGTCAGTGTGAAGGAGTCACTAACATGCCATGGCAAGTGTCCAGCAAGAAGGTGCAGAACATCAGTCAACTGCTCTCAGAAACTAACTGCACTGATAACACCCAAACCCTGCTTTAACGTTAAAATCCTATGGCTTACTTGGTTTTGTTGAAAAATACATTGCTTGGCTTTTTTTTTTAAGCTGACAAACATCATCCTATGGGAACAGAAGATGAGAACTAGAACACAGTTTCAGAGCTGCTTGTTAGTCTCGGTTGGACTTGTCTAGCGAGTCGACTCATCCCTTTCCTAACAAGGCAGCAACCAGATGTATTGGTAGTACTTAAGGATCACACCCTGCTTTAAATGCTTATTCAGCCGCATTTCCAATATTTTGGAATTGCTACTTTCATTCCCATTTCAATACACAGTTACGACCTGAATTTTTAACTCTGCCACCTTCTGATCACAATTCAGGCTAAGCATTTATATTATGGAAAACAACAACAATGCTGTACCAGCCAAAAAATACACTCCAATTACAATAATAATATAACAGCAAAAGAGAGTTTGTCTGACAAAGAACTCAGGATCACCATGTGATAGCAAATTTTATGGAATAGTGCCTTTTATTGATAGTAAGAAAAACAGGGATTAGAATATATATAGAGAATATATATGTTTCCTCAAAAATTTTTGGCTCAAAAACAGGAAAAATTCTCTTCCTATTTCTCTCAATTTCTTTCTCTTTCTTTCCCCCATATTGAATTTCTTCCAAACTGAAAAATTCTTTTAAAAGAAAAGCCAATTTTCGACTTAGTTAAAATTAGGTTTTAATCAATACAACTGTTTTTAACATTGTATACGGTCGTTCTCTCTGGTTAATTGGATTATTTTATAAGCCAGTTAACTACTTGCAGTGAATATAAACTATCAGGCAAAATATTGGCTTCCATTAAGTGTCACAGAGATATTATTATCCCTGGGGAAAAAATGTAGAAACTGAGACACAATTAGGTAGCCTGAGTGGCCCAGCTGATGTAAAAAGGTCACATTTCTTGAACTGAGTGGCGACTCAGACTTTAAGGCTAGTTGACTAGACTTTAAGGCTAAGGGGACAAGGCTTCAGGTCTAATCCCCTGGCGGGCCAGATAATAATACACTATCCTGGTCACAGATTCGAGTGAGCTAAACGTCTGACCTATGTAATGTAAGCCATAGGTCAAAATTTAGATCAGGCACAAGAAGGATCTGTGTGTATCTGCTCATCCCCACTGACAGAAAGACAACTGAAAACACAAGCCGTGCTGAGACCAATCAGGAGTGAAATTAAATACTAAGGTTGACACGTACAGACACATACACCTTGGAAATGTTAACTATGCTAAGGATGCTGAAGTCTCCTGATGACTATGTTGGATGAACCCACACATCATATTGCATTTGTCCCAAATGACACATCATTTGTTTATTAAAGACATCCTTCTTTTATTTGTATTTTAAATTCTGGGCCACTAAAATAGCTCTCTTTAAGGTTAACCAATTCATGTTCTTTGTTGACTTTCTGTAATTATAAGAAAGAAAAAAAGTTAAAACATCAGCTAAATAAAACTATTTGGGTATTTGGGTACTTCAAATCTGCTTTGGAAATAAGTAGGATGTGGGCACCTGGGTGGCTCAGTCGATTAAGTGTCTGACTTTGGCTCAGGTCATGATCCTGGGGTCCTGGGATCGAGCTCCACATCAGGCTCCCTGCTCCTTTAGGAGTCTGCTTCTCCCTCTGCCTGCCGCTCCCCCTGCTTGTGTTCTCTCTCTCTCAAATAAAATCTTTTTAAAAAAAGAAAATAAGAAGGATATAACATATAAATTTCTCATACATCATAGGTAGCAAAGTTATAATCATATTTTAAGAATCCAAATTGTTATCATAAAAGACATCTACTCCAAATCGCTTGTTTTTCGGAGTAAGAAACAGGAGCCAGAGGTGATAAGAGATTTCCCTGCACAACCCCCAAGAGCAGCTGGGCATAGTCATGACCACGGGAAGAAGCCCCCTGCCCACGTTAAGCTCTGTGAGTCTGGTGCAGGGTATCCGCGGCTCACATGCTAGAATTTACCTCTGAAGCGGTGGGGGGGCGGGGGGGAAGAAAGCAAGGTTTAGAATCAGATTTCAATTTGCAATCCTGGCTCTTTTACTTACTTGCTCACTGCCTTCTACCTGTGTGTCAATGAGAAAACTAACCTCTTGGAGTCAGTTTCTTTATCAAAAAATTGGGGATAATCAGAGTTTCGGTGAAGGTCTGATGTGAGGATTAGAGACACAAAGCAGATGCCCAAATTGTAGCTATTGTTATCGATAGGAGGCTTGAAGCAATAATGAATGCAGTTTGATACGAGAAGACAACACTAGGGACCCGGCTTCAGTCAGGCATGTCCGATGACTAACGGTTCCAAAATATCAAGTGAAGTCGCAATGAGTATCTGTCATTCTCCACCTCTATCCCCTATGCCTGTCACCTTATACTTTAAGATAAAACACTTATTTTGAGAATGTGGCCCAGTCTAGGGGTTGGATGTGTGATCATGAAATACTGAAAGCTCCGTAGCCCACATGGGGACTGAGTTAGAAGTCTGGGTTATCATTTGCAAGGTGTCCTAAACAAGTGAGCCAACCCCAGCTACGAGGAACATGGAGGACAGGGAGTTCTCTCCGTTTCCACTATCGACAAAAACTGCATGTCGGTGGCTGTCTCATTTGGACCCATGGGATTTTTTTTTTTAAAGATTTTATTTATTTATTTGAGAGAGAGAATGAGAGCGAGAGTGAGCACATGAGACGGGGGAGAGTCAGAGGGAGAAGCAGGCTCGCCGCTGAGCAGGGAGCCCGATGCGGGACTCGATCCCGGGACTCCAGGATCATGACCTGAGCCGAAGGCAGTCGCTTAACCAACTGAGCCACCCAGGCACCCCTGGACCCATGGGATTTTAATTTATGGAAGTAACAGAATGATGATACGGAGAGCTCAGTGCCATTGGAAAAAAAATTTATGACTTACATTGCCACCACACCATGCAGAGTCACGTGCAGGGGTTGGCAGGGGGCGGGGGCGGGGAGCAGCAGGCTGTGGTCAGGAGGCAGAAGCAGAAGCAAGGGGAAAGTCTAGGCCAACGTCTTATTGGGGTTTGGGTGGGAAAGGCAAGGCTGGGCAGGGCAAGCATTTTAGGATTAGCCTGTTTGAGTAATTCGGGCAGGTTTGGGGCTACCAGGTGATCTCTGATTGCCTGGTTCCCGGCCCTGGGAGATATTGGTGTGCTGTCTGAGAGTCAGAAAAGGAGAGTGTTGGGGGCAGAGAGGGACAAATGTGAGACTGTGTTTGCATATGGAAGATATAGTTCCAGGCAAGCTGTTACTATCTGCAGGAATTAGCTAGCCTTCTCCCTGTGGCTGGAGGCCCCCCAAATATTAAAACACCCTAAGATACGGGAAATAAAAACCATGATGAACCCAGTGACAGAAGTTTCAAACCAGTATTTCTTCTTTTGTGCTATTTTCCACTCATCCCTCAAACACTTAGTGCTTTCCTGTAGTACACAGAAATTACATTTTCATTTTCTGTGTAAATAGTAAGCATCCTTGGTTTCAAATTTGCACTTGGATGGAGTTTGGGGTGATTTTTTTTCTGCCTTTCATAAATAGAGTTCTTTTAAAAGACTGTGAAGTTCATGTTGAGTCATCAAGTCATAGAAGTTCAAGGACTAGAAGGGGTCTGGAAAGTCACTCAAATTAACTCTTTCATTTTATATCTAGGGAATCAGTCATTAAAAATTCTTCTGAGTCTTAATGGCTTAACTACTATTAAAATCAAACATAGAATATAATTGCACATGTAATTAAAAGCATTAATAACCAAACTCAGCCAAAAAGTGGTTAAATTTCAGAGTGCAACTCAATGCTTTTTTCTTGTCTTCTCTCCTCCAAAGTAATGGTTCAAAGGGGAGACATGAGAAAAATGTCTCTGCAGATTGGCAGAAGTCAGGGAAAACTACAGGAGTCATTTTCAGGACAGATTTCTCTGTAGGGGATCAGCCTGCCATCACCGTGCAGTCAGCAGACTTCTGACAAAAATCAAAACCATCAACTAGACCAAGAGAGCTTTACGGTTAAAATCAAGGCAAAGGCCCTCACCCAATAGACACCTGTATGAATTCCTGTCTGGGGAAGAGTGAAATACTGTTCTTGATTTTTGTTTTCTTTTGGTGTTTCCACCTGCTTAAGAGTAATGATGTAAAGGCAACAAGGATATGCACATTCAATTTGGGTACACTCTTCTCCCTAGCTCATTCAGCTGCCTGAGGGTCTAAAGACAAAGGATGGTATGCAGAGAACTAGAAAAATGGAATGGTGGAACCTGAGGCACGTCCTTACCTGGAATAAAAAGTAGAGACTAATGCAGGGAGATGCTAACAATACCTTATTATAATACCTGGAATTGTTCATCCATCTCTCAGAAGCACCGAGCACTGTGAAGACATACATACTGCCTGGAAACAAACATGGTTCGAAAATTACTAGAAATACAAACCATTCCGTTCGTTGCGTTTTTGTTTTATCACAGGAATGCATGCTCACAGTTAAGACATCCTACTAGTCCTACAAGACTAGTTAGGAAAAACAGCAGTTTCCTGCCTGCCAAATTCTCTCTCTTCAGCCACAGCTATATACAATTCCTTTAGTCAGTTCTTTCAGTGTTTATCTCTACACCTCTAAGTAACATACTATGATTTCTTGAAAGTTTTCCCCAGTTTTAGGCATTATCTAGGGATTTCCCACTGTGGCAGGTGAGAACTTAGCTCTCTCTTTTCAGTGCTACTCCCACCCCCTTTGGCCCCATCATGCAGAGACTTATCACCCCCCATCCTCCCAAGTAAGTTATATTTGTAGTTACAATTGTGGTTAGGTCCATATTTACGTTATTACCACTATGTAAATGCTGTTACAGCATGCTCTGTGATGCTTAGGAGGACTGCTAACCTAGTATGGAGGAATCATTCAGGCATATAGTCATTCCACAAGTGTTTATGGGATGCCCATACCATGCCAAGCACTATGCTCAATGCCGGCTACACTGGGCTGACAAAAAGAGCTACAGCACTCACCGCTATGTTGTAGGACAGTCAGCCCGGTCTCTGGAACCAGACCGCCAGGCATCAAATCTTTTCCATTTACTAGTCGTGTAATCATGGGTAACTTACTTAACAATTTTGTACTCAGTTACCTAAGAATCACTGAGAGGATTAAATGAATGAAACTGTGTAAAGTACATTTAACAGTACCCGGTAGATAGTAGGCATTTTGTAAGTGTGACATATCATTGTTTTAGAAGTCAAACGGAAAGGGCACCTGGGTGGCTCAGTTGGTTAAGCAACTGCCTTTGGCTCAGGTCATGATCCCCGGGTCCTGGGATCAAGCCCCAACTTGGGCTCCCTGCTCAGTGGGGAGTCTGCATCTCCCTTTCCCTCTGTGCATGCCCCCTCTCTCAAATAAATGAATAAAAGAAAAAAGCCAGGTACACCTGGGTGGTCTGGTTAAGCATCTGCCTTCAGTTCAGGTCATGATCCCAGGTTCCTGGCTCTCTAGTCAGCAGGGAGCCTGCTTCTCCCTCTCCCTCTCCCTGCCACTCTGTCTACTTGTGTGTGCTCTCTCTGTCAAGTAAATAAATAAAATCTTAAAAAAAAAATCAAATGGAAACGAGGAATGTACATATATATGTATACATTCCACAAACACATATGTACACATCTACATATAATTGTATATGTATATACATGTGTTTATGTATATGATCTCTATATTTACAATAAACTACATAGCATGATAAGCACTAAGAATGAAAAGTACAGGGTGCTACAAGAGCACTAAACCAGGGGAATTCTTATTTATTTGTTTATTTATTAACACTTTAAATATATTCAGTTTATTGTATGTCAGCTATACCTCAACAAAGCTATTTTTCAAAACTAAGTACCTGAAGGTTTTTCTGCATTCATTAGCCACCCTTAAAGGAACAAATAATCTTGATGCTACCCATTTAAATACTGTTCTACATGCCACCCCTATTATAGCTTTCCTATTCTTCGCTATTAAATGCTTTTACTTCTATGAACATAGTAGATGGTATAAATTTTTCTTCTTAGAATTGCCTTGAATTTTTTTAAATTTTTTTAGTAGAGTTGACACACAATGTTACATCAGTTTCAGATGTACAACATAGTGACTTGACAAGTTTATACATTATGCTACATTCAAGTTTATACATTATGCTATATTCACCACATGTGTAGCTACCATCTGTCACCATATCTTGCTATTACAGTATTATTGACTATATTCCCTATGGTGTGCTTTTATTCCCATAACTTATTCATTCCATAACTGGAAGCCTGTATCTCCCTCTCCCCTTCACCCATTTTGCACATCTCCCCATTCCCCCTCCCCTCTGGCGACCATCAGTTTATTTTGTATTTGCAGGTATGATTTTGCTTCTTGTTTATTCAGTTGTTTTTGTTTTAGATTCTACATATGAGGGAAATCATGTGGTATTTGTCTTTCTCAGCCTGAAGTATTTCACTTAGCATAATATCCTCTAGGTCTATCCATGTTGTCTCAAAAGCCATGATCTCATCTGTTTTCATGGCTGTGTAATATTCCTGTGTGTGTGTGTGTATGTGTGTGTGTGTGTGTGTACATCTTCCTTATCCATTTGTCTATCAATGGACACTTAGATCGCTTCCATATCTTAGCTATTGTAAATAATGTTGTAATAAACATAGTGATGCACATACCTTTTTGAATTAGTGTTTTTGTTTTCTTTGGGTAAATACCCAATAGAGGGTATTCATATACCCTTTTATTTATATACCTTTGTGTAAATACCCCATAGAGGGTATATACAATAACCAATACTGGATCATAGGTAGTTCCATTTTTAAGTTTTTGAAGAACCGCCATACTGTTTTCCACAGTGGCTGCACCACTTTACATTCCCACCAACAGCGTACAAGGATTATTTTTTCTCCACACAGAGGAATCCTCATTTATTTATTCTTACTTTTTTTAAAGATTCTTTATTTTTAAGTAATCTCTACACCCAACGTGGAGCTTGAATTTACAACCCTGAGATCAAGAGTCATATGCTCTACTGACTGAGCCAGCCAGGCGCCCCCAGAGGAATCCTCATTTAGATGGGAACTCAAGGTAGGAAGGCTTCTCTGAGAATGTGATATTTCAGCTGGAATTTGAAGAGGGAATAGAAAGTAGCCATACTGGAAGGGAGAGCAGGCCCATACAAGAGAGGGAAGGGCACAGAGCAAGGCCCCATGGTAGGGAAGAGCTTGTCAGCTTGAGGAACTGAAAGACCACTGAGCTGGAGCACAGCAAGAGAAAAGAGTTTCAGGAGCCCAGATAAGGCTTGGTGTATCATGACAAGAACACTGGATCTCATTGTGTGTGCCATGAATGGCCAGGGAAGGGTTTTAAGCATGAAAGTATCCTGAGCAGATCTGCCTTTTTTTTTTTTTTAAGGATTTTATTTATTTATTTTTGACAGAGAGAGAGACAACAAGAGAGGGAACACAAGCAGGGGGAGTGGGAGAGGGAAAAGCAGGCTTCCTGCTGAGCAGGGAGCCCAAAGTGGGGCTTGATCCCAGGACCCTGGGATCATGACCTGAGCCGAAGGCAGACGCTTAACCGACTGAGCCACCCAGGTGCCCCCAGATCTGCCTTTTTAAAAGATCATTATGATTGCCTAGAAGTAATTGTCCTAAAGGGGAGATGGAGAAGTTCTCCATTTCCTGGTAGGTTAATTGCTCCGGACAAACCATGTGAAAGATGATGACTTGGACTAGACCAGTGGCAGTGCAGATGGTGAAAACTGGACAGAATCAATATATATTCTGGAATAGAGTCAACATGACTTGGCGATAGACTGGAAATGGGGGATAAAGGATGAGAAGTGTCAGCGCTAACAACAGGGTTTTGACATGGTTATTCCAGGGGGTGGCAGTGCCTTAACTGAGGTGGGATGAACTGGATGGGAGGAGATTTGAGCATTGGCAGTGGATAGGATATTGGACATTCCAGTTTTCGTTATTCAAAATCACTTTTTAAAAAATGTAACAGCTTTATTGAGATATAATTCACATAAAATACAAATCACTCATTTAAAGTGAACAATTCAGTGGTTTTCAGGATATTCGGAGTTGTGCAATCATCACCACAGTCAATTTTAAAACATTTTCATCATCCCAAAAGAAAGTCCATGCCCATTAACCAGGCACTCCCCATTTCCCTCCAATTCTCCCAGCCCTAGGCAACCACTAATCTACTTCATCTTTATAGACTTGCCAATTTTGGACATTTCATATAAATCAAATCATCATACAATTTGTGGTCGTTTGTGCCTAGTTTCTTTCACTTAGCATAATGTTTTCAAGATTTGTCCATGTTGTAGCATGTCTCAGTGCTTCATGCCTTTTTATGTCTGAATAATATTCTATTTTATGGATACACCCCTTTTATTTATCAACTCATCAGTTGATGAAAATTTGGGTTGTTTCTTCTTTTTGGGCTATTATGAATAGCCAAAATGCTGTTTGGAGCATTCATGTACAAGTTTTTGTGTGGATGTGTGTTTTCATTTCTCTTGGATATAGACTTAGGATAGGAATTCCCGGATCATATGGTAACTCTGTATTTAAACTTTTGAGGAACTGCCAGAATGTTTCCCAAAGAGGCTATACCATTTCACATTGCCACCAGCAAGTATGGGGGGGGGGGGTCCATTTTCTCTACATCCACTCCAACACTTAATACCTGTCTTTTTAATTTTAGCTATCTTAGTAGGTGTGAAGTACTGTCTCAGTATTTTTATTTGCATTTCCCTGAGGGCTAATAATGGTGAGCATTTTTCTTTGTATGCATTGGCCATTTTTATGTCTTCTTTAAAGAAATATCTAGTCTAAATGGATTATTTCTTTTTTTTCCTTCAGAGATGGGGGGAGGGGCAGAGGGAGAGGGAGAGAGAATCCTAAGCACGCTCCACACCCAGCACAGAGCCCAGCCCTAAGAGGAGCTCAATCCCACAGTCCTGAGATCATGACCTGGGTTGAAATCAAGAGTTGGACATATAACCAACTGAGCCACCAGGCACCCCTGGGTCACTTCTTTTGTCATGAATGCTTTTGGTATCATATCTAAGAAGGCTTTGCTTAACTCCAGGTCATGCAGATTTATTCCTGTATTTTCTTCTAAGGATCTTATACTTTTAGCATCTACATTTAGGTCTGTGATCCATTTTGATTAATTTTTTTAAAAGGCATGAGCTAGGGATCCAATTTCATTCTTTTGCATGTGGATATCCATTGTTGCAACACCATTTGTCGAAAGGACTACTCCTTCCCTGTTGAATTTTCTTGGCATCTGTGTTAAAATCAATGTGAATATTTACTTCTGGGTTCTCAGTTCTATCCCATTGATCTACATGTCTGTTCTTACGCCAGTACCACAGTCTTAATTACTATAGCTTTATAGCAAGTTTTGAAATTGGGAAGTGTAAGTCGTCCAACTTTGTTCCTCTTTTTAACATTGTTTTGGCTATTCTGGTGTAAGGAAAAAAAGTCTCCTCCTCCCTGGGTCTCCTCTACTCTCAAAACTTCACTACAACACTACTTCCCTTCTGACACCAGATATGTAGGTTTTCCAAACATCAAACAATTTTGCAACACCAGCTAGCTGTTCTATAACTTACTGTCTACCTGGGGATAGCATCAGGTCCCACAGGTTAAGAGCTCAGTCCTTTAAGACTTCCCCTCATCCCTCTTCAGATGTCAGTAGCAAGTTCGGGTCATTACCTGTGCTTCTGATTAACCTGCTATAAATCACAGGTTCCCATGATCTCTTCCTTAGGTTTGATTAATTCGCTAGAACAGTTCACAAAACTCAAGAGAAACATTTACTTATGTGTAAACTGTTATTGTAAAAGATACTATAAAGGATGCACATGTGCAGCCTGATGAGGAGGAACATACGCCAAAGTTCAGAAGGGTCCCAAGAGCAGGAGCTTCTATCCCCATGGAACTGGGGTATGCCACCTTCCCAGCATGTGGAAGCTCATCAAATTTTGCTCAATAGTTTTTTATAGAGCTTAATCTCCAGCCCCCTCCTCCTTGCCTCCCCAGAGGACATTTGGAAAGAGGTTGGTAGTTAAGGCTGAAAAGTTTTAATTCTCTAATCACCTGGTCTATCTGGTGAGGACTCCTATCCTGACACCATCTAGGGGCCCCACCCTAAGTTACCTTATTAGCATAAATTCAGGTATGCTCAAAAGGAGTTCCTTATGAATGACAAAAGACACTCCTATCATTCAGGAAGTTCCAAGGGTTTTAGGAGCTTTGTGCCCAGAATGGGGTCAAAGACCAAATATTTTCTTATTTTACCACATCTGGGTTCCTCGGAATTTCCAGGTGGTTTTCAGAATAAGCTTGTTGATTTATGCAAAAATGACAGCTGAGATTTTGATAGGGGAAGCACTGAATCTACAGATAAAATTGGGAAATATTGCCAGTTGTACAATATTAAATTTTTTGATCCATGAACATGGAATGTCTTTCAATTTATCTGGGTTTTCTTTAAATTCTTTCAACAATGTTTTGTAGCATTCAGAATATAAGTTTTGCACTTTTTTTGTAAATTTATTCCTAAGTATTTTATTCTTTTTGATGCTATTCTAATAAATTGCAATATTTTTAAAACTGATTTTAACATCTCTGAAATTGAGATGTAGTGTACAATTAAGGGTACCTTAGTATTATGCCATAGTTCAAGTGGCAATAATTTTTTTTATCTTGGTGGAGATAAATGTGACTTACAATCAATAGCTTCTTTGATTCAATACCATGTGGTATTAAATGTGAAATGTCTATAAAACATTAAAGTGGAAATGGAAAATAGGCATTTGGATATATCAATTTAGGAATCAGAAGAGAGAGCTGAACTAGTAGATAGATGTAGGGTCATCTGAAGTTCATTATTTAAAGCCACAAGAGTCAATGAAATTTCTTTGGGGAAACAGTGTAGAGAAAACAAGATATTCTAGGTTGCAGCCCTGAAAAATTGCAACAAGAAGTTGATTATAGGAATAAGAATTAGAAAAGGAAACATTTTTGTTTTGAGTTTATTGTTGTCATTATTGCTGTTATTATGCGTCACTAGATGGAAGGACCTATAAGGCCAGGATCTTGCCTCTTTTACACTCTAATGAACCTCTAAGCTAAGCACTTTACTATATTTATTTATTTTTAAAGATTTTCTTTATTTATTTGATAGGGAGAGAACGAGAGAGAGCACGAGAGGGAAGAGGGTCAGAGGGAGAAGCAGACTCCCTGCTGAGCAGGGAGCCTGATGCGGGACTTGATCGCGGGACTTGATCCCGGGACTCCAGGATCATGACCTGAGCCGAAGGCAGTCGCTTAACCAACTGAGCCACCCAGGCGCCCGCACTTTACTATATTTAGATATTAACCTACATGCCACAGATAAATTGGGGAAAGTGATTCAGAATAATCTGGTTATGTGAAAAATATATTGATTCAGCTCTTTAACCCCTGAAAATCAAACATGAATACAAAAAAATAAATCTTTCAGGTCTTCAGAGAAGCATTTTAATCTGATGTTGATTTTGGTTTGAAAACAGGCACATGCCTATTGCATACTAACCTAAAGTAATTGTCTAAAGGTAGACGAGAACGGGGTGCCTGGGTGGCTCAGTCGTTAAGTGTCTGCCTTCGACTCAGGTCATGACGCCAGGGTCCTGGGATCGAGCCCCGCATCGGGCTCCCTGCTCGGCAGGAAGCCTGCTTCTCCCTCTCCCACTCCCCCTGCTTGTGTTCCCTCTCTCGCTGTCTCTCTCTGTCAAATAAATAAATAAAATCCTTAAAAAAAAAAAAAAAAGGTAGAAGAGAACCAATCGGTAGAAATACTGCAGCATTCACAATTAAAACCAGCAATGTGTATAAAAATCCTTCTAAGGCGTTCATATCCCATTTGCTGTCATATTTCTATAGAATAAGTAGGACACCAGCTGGTATTTATGCTAATTCATCCGCCTTTCATCTCAGATGCTGAATCTTATCCATTCCTTTTTTCCCTTTGTATTTCAAATGCCCTAACCAACATATAAAGTTATCATCATACCATATCCTCTAGGCAGCAGTTTTCAAACGGCAGATTTTGACCCCCAGAGGACGTTTGGAAAGGTATGGAGACATTTTTTGTTTGTCACAACTGGAGAGAGTTACTGACATCAAAAGGGTACAGGACAGAAATGTTGCCAAACATCCTACAATACCTAGGACAGGCCCCCATAACAACAAACGATCTAGCCCAAAGCGTCAGTAGTGCCAAGGTTGAGAAACTCTGCCAATGGAGATAAGTTTTTATATATACGAACTTTCCAGGGGCAAAGTCCTTAGTTTTGCCAAATTCTCAAAGGTGGTATAAGGCAGAATTTTAAGAAACACTGGCTTAAATGGATATTTTTACCATTTACCACTAGGCCTCGGTAACAAGAGGCATAGTAATATCACTTCACAGCAAAAATCACCTCTCCAGTTGACTTACCTCAGCCCACCAAATTTCTCTCTCCCTTTCCACTGCCCACACTGATTCATGGCTAGACGAACAGAGCTGGTTGGATTTCCTGTGTCTAGACTTTCTAAGTACCTCATACCCCTATTAGCCAAGTTAATACAGTTATTATAGTTATGGTGACTATTTGCTAAGCTAGAGTTTCATATGTCAAAAGTTTTTATTTCTTTAGATACTTCCAGTTCATTCGGTCAATATCCATTTAATCAGTGCGTACAATGTTTAGCACACTGCTAGACACTGGAAATACAGTGATGAAAATGAGCTTGCAACTCAATACTGGAGAGATCAATGAAATTTAAACATATAATTTAAAACTGCAGTATGGGAGAGGTGTGAAAGGTAAACGAGGCTGAAATGAGGATAAGGAAAAGACTTAACAACCAGATCACTGTACGCCACCCAAATGCGACAAGCCACTAACTCCTTCCCAGTTATTCTAAACGACCGGCTAACTTGGGATGTATTATATTAAACTAGCTTCTCCTGGGCGCTGACAGGCAAGTGGGAGCGTGGACGCTATCCGCAAGGTGAGAACATCAAATGCAAAAGCTTCCCTTTTCCTTGTTACTGATAAATCTAATTAGAAACCAATGTGTGTGGTGGGGTAGGAGGGGCAGGAGAGAGAGAATAAAGCCAATGTCTAAAATGTCATTTCCAGATAATCAGATTACAATCGCAGTCGTTTTGGGTTTTGTTTTTTGTTTGTTTGTTTTACCTGAGCCGAAGGCAGACGCCCAACCACTGAGCCACCCAGGCGCCCCAATCGCAATCGTTCTTAATCACATATTGTAAGTTGGCGGTCATGGCCTGTAAATCAAGAGAGACCAGGAAAAAAAAAAAAAAGTCAACTTAACCATTTCCCAAATGTTAGTAACTCTGTATATTGTCAATATTCAGCTAAAACGGTCGGGGTAACCTAGCCAGCAACACTGAGACAGTCAGGCTGGAATCCTGAACTCACTAAAAACCCCAGATTGGTAAAAATAACCGGAGTTTCCATGAGAACGAGATTGGGGGTCGGCCGGTGAGAGAACAAAGGCTGCGCGGCCCTATCAGGGTCCACTGGGCCCGCTGGCCGCACTGGGGGCGAGGGCGGGGGCGGCGGTGGTGGTGCGTCCGTGTGGCGGGCTCCCCGGTGCCCCACGCCGCAGCGGCGCTGGTGCACCCCTCCGGGCCTGTCCCCGGGCCGCTGCATAGGAGGGCGCCCGCGAGGCGGGAGGCGAGGGAGAAGGGACGCGGGGGCCGAGGCCGGACCGCCGCCCTAGTGAGAAAGCCACCAAGCGACTTGTGAAACACGCCGCGGGCAGTCACCCAGCAGCACCGGGATCACGCGGCTCCCAGGACCGGCAGAAGCCGCCTAGATAGAGCACGCGGGTCGGGAGTGAGCGCCAGGGACAGAAGGCGACGTCCCCTGCAGTTCCCGTCTTACAGGGGCCGCCGTCGCCGCCAGGCCCCGCCCCTAGCGCTTATGTAATAGGGGCGCGCTGCCATTGGCCCGCGCGACCGGAAAGGGCGCAGGCGTGCGAGCAGGGGAGGAGCGCGGGAGGCGGCCGCAGCAGGAAGGCGCGTGGGCGGCGAGGAGCAGGAGGGCGCTGGGGCGACTGGGAGAGCTGCGCGGCGTGCGCGGGCACGAGCATAGTGGCCTCCCCCGAGGCTGAGGCGGCGGCGGGCGCGCGCGGCGGCGGCGGCGGCGGCGGCGGCGGCGGTGGCGGCGGCGGCGGAGGGTGCGAGGCGCGGGCTGTTGTGCTCTCCTCTTTCCCCTCCTTGGCGGGTGGAGGAGGCCGAAGCGGTGCTGGGCGCTCTCCCTCTTCCTCTCCCTCCGGCCACCTCCCCCGGCCCTCTCGCGCTGCGCGGTCTCTCCGACGCAAGACTGTCCCAGCCCGGGTGAGCGGCTGTGGGGGCGGCGCTGACGCCGCAGGACGTCCGGGACCCGGGGTGGGGGCCTGGCGGCGGGGTCGCCGCGGGTCGCGAGGGGCCGCCGGCCTCCCCGCCTCCCAGGTGGCGGCCGGGCCCGTCCTGTCCCGGCGCGGGCCGCGGGCAGGAGGGAGAGTTCGGGCGCCTGCCAGGCCCTGCAGGTGGCCGGGTTGCAGGCCGGCCGCGGCGCGGAGCGGTAACCTTACCCCTCGGCGACGGCAGCTGGTCGGTTTCTCGAGGCCCGGGCTCCCCGTGGCCGAAGGGGCCGGGTTTGGGGCAGCCAAAGCCTCCGGGAGGCGCGTCTCGGGCCGGGGTCTGTGAGCAGTGGCGGGTCAGTGGGGGCTGTGTGGCCGGGCCGAGGAAGGGGCTGCCCGACGCGGGAGAGGCCGGCTGGGAAGGCAGGTGGTCCGGGCTGCAGCTGGGGTCGGTCAAGTGTTGGGTGAAACAGATCTTACTCCTGGCGCTTTCCTCTTCCCTCCCCGAAAGGATGTAGTTAAAAGCTAGGGTCAGGATGTTGATCACTGCCTGGGCCTCCTCGTTTCAGATGGAAAATAATCCTACTTCCTGGATCCCAAAGCTTTTCTTACTCAGTTGTTTTTGGTTTTAAGAGGGTCTTTGGGGGGCAATGCTTACTTGTTGCCTCCTGTAAGAGCTCTTCATTTTAGAACTCTTTATTCGTTCTACTTCCCTCTTTGCATCCCTCTCGGAAAACCACACTAAAGAAGAGTTAAATTAAAAGCCTGCGTTTAAGGTATTTGTAAATGACTTGTTGGCCCTCAGTTTGTCGTGTGTAATTAAGAAGTTGTGCTTAAGGTTTTGTAGAAAATTCGATTGGCTTGAGAGCAATTCCAAAGTTGAGCTGTCCAAAAGCAGGTGGCTTGTTCGTTTGCATTTCTGCTTTCAGAAAGGAAATCCATGCAGGGAGTTGTTAGAAGTTGGGGGCCTACCCCATGCGTTTAGACTGTTGATTCGATTTCCTTTACCGGGTGTTAAGTTTTGTTTTAAAAATAAGAATAAGCGACCACAGTCTATTATTAAAGCTTTTATGGTTTTGTTACTGTTAGATGACAATGGAAAATGGGTTAAATCTATCGTGTAATATTATATTTTAGGAGAAGCCCTAAATGGAAAAGTTAAAAATAATGTGCATCTCATTACATTGTACAGATCACTGCGTGCAAATGGTATCGAAGTAGTTAATATCTTGTAATTATCAAAGAAACTTCTGGAATTGGCATAAAACAATTGAGGTTACCCACAAAATCAGTGTTAGCATGCGTAGCAGACATTGTGTAGAAGAGCTCAGAAGCATGAGAGGACTAAACTATTCTAACAAGGTACTGATAAAAGATGTTATAAAATATTGGGATATGTACCTGTTATCATCCAAATCATACTTAAGTATCCAAATCTGTTTCTGTGGGAATAGGTTCCGTATGCTTGCCATAACATTTGTACTTAAATATACATTTAAAAAGAATCATACCATTTGGCTTGGGATTAATAAAGATTTGGCTTTATAAAAACTAAAATGTAAGTTTAATTTTCAAGGACTAAAACATCTGGTAATATTTACTATTATTTGGGAATATACTAGGCTAGCATACTAAGAATTTTTGTAGTTTGTTAAAGTATTCAACTGGCTTCTTAAAAAGTATTGATACTCTTCTGTTTTATTCTGTGTTAAATACTAGTGGGGAATTTGTCCAAGCAGTGTATTTATTTTGTCAGGACGCTTTTTCTTTTTGGGAGAGGCTCATATGTTTCTATAATAGGTTTTGACTTTATATCCATTAACTGATTAGGGTTCCAGTCAGAAAAAAGCCAGTCCTGTTTTCTGGTAAAGGTGATCTACATCCATATTATGTTCATATCCTGCAATGATTTAAAAGTTTAAAACTTAATTGTAGTTCTGGTCAAAGGTATATATAGGAATTCTACTTAGGACCCAGTTTCAATGTATTTAAAAAGTAGTTGGGGCCCATAGACTGTCTATGAGCTGGTTTAACTTGTGTTGTCTAATAGAAGACTTTAATTTTTTAAATTTTATTTTAATTCCAGTATAGTTTAACATACAATGTTATATTAGTTTCAGGTGTACAATATAGTGATTGAACAGTTCTCTACATACTCAGTGCTCATCCTGATAAGTGTACTCTTCAATCCCCACCCCCTATTTCACCCACCTCCCCTCTGGGAATCATCAGTTCTCTATAGTTAAGAGTCTGTTTTTTGGTTTGAGAAGACTTTAATTTTAATGAAGAAGTAAAAGTAACTTTTTCAGTAACTTAATTATTTTTAATCCATTTAGCTTCATTTCAGACTATCAGTAAAAAGTGGTACTTTTCATTTTTGTAAAGGTATCTTTACCTTTTTTACAAGGTTTGTTCTCTCAACTGAAAACTAATTTAATTTTATTTGTTAATTTCTTCAGCAATCCTGCAAAGACCAATTTTTTAGGAAGATTTAGGATAGCACAGTAGTTTTATGGAACCTGAGCATTTAAGAGAACATTTTCCATTGCTCTTAGGATCTCCTTCAGAAGCTTTAGATGACAGCCTTTATTTCTCTTTAAAGTTGTAAAAATCTTAATTCACAACAGTGAGTACTGGAAAGGGAAAGTACCTTTGCAAAGTGATCAAGCAAATGCTTGGGGAAAGGCACTAAGCTTTTCTGGTATATTTTTGAAGATTATATATAGCAGAGTGCACAAATCTCAGGGGTACAGCTTGATGAATTTTTTAAAAGTGAGCACACCTGTATAAGCATTACCCAGATCAAGATATAGAACATATCACCACCCCATAAATCCTCATGCCCTTTTTTCCCCAGTCACTACCTCCTAGATTAGCTTTGCCTGTTTTAAATTTTATACAACCTATATATCTGGCTTTTTTCCCTTAACATTGGATACAACCATGTTGTTACTTGTAACAATAGTTTCTTTTTGAATGCAGCATAGTGTTCCATTGTATAAATCTACCATAAGTTATGTATCCATTTTACTAGTAACTGGCATTTGGATTGGTTCCAGTTTTGGAAACAGGTGCTCTGAACTTTCTTGTACTGTCTTTGGATGTATATGTACATTTGTATTTCTGTTAGATATATACTGAGAGTGGAATTGTAGGTTATGTAGTAGACAACTACCAGATTCCCACAGTGGTTGTACTAATTTATTCTCTAGTAGCATTGTATGCAAGAATTTGAAAACCTACACATTTTGATAGACACCTTATAAAACTTAAGTCTTCAACTCTTGAGAGTGTTACCATACTTAGGTTACTCTGTATTAATCACTCTAATGCCTCAACTTCTGTTTTTAGATATGGCTCGTGGACAGCAGAAGATTCAGTCTCAGCAGAAAAATGCCAAAAAGCAAGCTGGACAAAAGAAGAAACAAGGGCATGACCAAAAGGCTGCTGCCAAAGCTGCCTTAATATATACCTGCACTGTTTGTAGGGTAAGGGGAATTGAAAGACATAGTTTTCCTGTGGATAATTCTTTCCTTAGACATTGGTTTATATAGGTTACAATTTTGCAACTATGGCAAAATAGTAGATAGGCGAGCTGGTTATTTTAGGTGTCCCATCTTCAGTTGTCTATTCAACAAAAATTTTGTGAATGGCTCCTATGGCCAGGCGTAGTTCTCTGGGTGTCAGGGAAAGGGAGTGAACAAAGCAAAGTCCCTTTCCTCATTTAGAAAAAAGGTGTCTTCTTCAGGGCAGATACTGCACTTTGAACTTTGTAAGGAAATCAGATCTACATTCTTGGTTTACAGGTATGCAGGATATAAGTGATACTGTTATGAGTTGACTTTTTTCTTCACTAAATTCGTAGTGGGATGTCTGTAAAACTATATGGAGTATATTTACATTGAGGGCTTTTCCTAGAACTGATGTGTTTTGTTAGATTTGAAGAATAGCCGTAACAACTACTATTGAGTGCTTATCAGGTGTTTTACATGTATGAGCCCATTAATCCACACAACCCACCCTGAGATAAAGGACTTTTGTTATTCCCATTTTACAAAAGAGTAAACTGAGTCATGGGGATTAAATAACTTGTGCAAGGTGCCCCAGTTAGTACAGAGAAGAGCGGGGATCTGAACCCCGGGCAGTCAAGTTCCAGAGCCCACCTCTGCCTTTCATACCACATTGCCTTTCAAGGAAGTTTTTCTTCGGGCGCCTGAGTGGCTCAGTCGGTTAAGTGTCTGCCTTCTGCTCAGGTCATGATCTCGGGGTCCTGGGATTGAGCCCTGTTTTGGGCTCCCTGCTCAGCGGGGAGTCTGCCTCTCCCTCTGCCCCCCACACCCCGCTTGTGCTCTCTTGCTCGCTCGCTCTCTCAAATAAAATCTAAAAAAAAAAGTTTCTCTTAAATTCCAAGCCAGAGTCTCTTTCTTGCTTTTTTGTTTAAGCTCAGCACCCTTGAAGTTAGTGAATAGAAGTCCCAAAGGAAAAAATACATAGTGAGATTGGTCAAATACATATGCATGTATATATACCATATGTATAAATAATGTGTTTTTTTCCAAAGCCCTACACCTGGGTAGGGTTGTGGGAAAGGATCTCAGTAAGACAAGTTCATCATGTGAAGGCATTACTGATGAAATAGAAGTTCCTGACTACATAAAAGGTCTCATTAAGAGAGGAAATCTATTACATTAAATATCTTGTTCATACTGAGCTTTGATACATTCAAAGTAATGAAATCGAGCAACTTTAGATTCTGTTTGGAAAGAGGCAGGGTAAAAGTAAATTTCATTAAATTACCGATGAAGAAATACTTTGACCTAAAAGTACTAGAGCGGTTCACCTATTTAAAAACTCAGAACGGAACAGCAAACGCTTTTATTTCATGTTTTGTGTAATCGAATGGGCAAAAGAATAAATAATTGAAGGTCCTTGCCTACGGAAGTTGGTATAATGTAGCATTTGAGAACTGAAGTACTAGTACTAGGTTAAAAGAGGTCTTGGGCAAATTACACTCTAGGTTTTAGTTTCCTTATCCTGTGAAATGAGGAAGGATAGTAGGAACTAATTTAGGATTACTGTAGGAAGGTTCTGTGAGAATTCAGGTAACCTGCTTAGCATAACATGTTAAGTAGATGTTATCTGTTTGCTGTTAATCGAACAAGCAGAATACTTAATTCTATGTGACCCACCCTTTTCTTTGTATGTGAAATATGGTGATATATTAGGAATCTCTTTGTTGCAAGGTCCTTTTTCATCTGCCAGCCACTAGTTGCAGGAACTTGAAAGAGTTTTGAGATAATTGTCTACCCTGAGCAGGCTCGGGATTTGAAAAGTTAATGCATTTTTATTTCATGAATAAAGTCTCTTTTTTCCACATTTTTTTAAATTAGACACAAATGCCAGACCCTAAGACCTTCAAGCAGCACTTTGAAAGCAAGCATCCTAAGACTCCACTTCCTCCAGAATTGGCTGATGTTCAGGCATAAAGTTGTTTACAGGTAATTGACCTTTTGTCTTTTCCCTTGTTAATGTCAAGGTTGTACACAAGACCAAAATTATCTTCTGTGACTGTGAAATTAATGTGTACTTTCCAGCTGAGATTTTATTGCTTCCCCTTTTTAAGTTAATATTTCCCTTTACAGTTGTTAAAAGCCCATTTTCCCAAACCAGATCATCTCAATGCCTTTGAAACACCCAAGTTTTTACTACTGTAGCCCAAAATGGGGGGATGAGGTGATGCTGGCCAACTCTGGTCCAAGAATGGAAGAGGCTTACCAGCTTAAAGAAAATAACTATTACAAAGGCATTTGAGGGTCTTGCTTCCAGAAGTGATGCAGAGCAGTGTTCCTGAGTGCCTTGGTGCAGGTATTTTACTTCCGGTGTCTGACAGAGCTTCTGAGTGCATTAGGACACATGGTGAATGGAGGCACACGCTGTGTAAACTTAAGAGTTGCTTGAAAATAATTGTGTGGTTGGTTTTCTGTTTTTTGTTTTCTCTAAGGTGGTGATGGTGTGAGATAATTATTTCTTTTTAAAGTAAATTCATCAAAGATTTGTTGTTTATAAAATCATTGACAGATCTGTCAGACTAACTTGATAGCTTATACATGTGGTGCATTTTTCTTAGACATTTGAAATGCATATAAGTTGTATTTGTGCAATGCTTACATTCACTGCCAATTTCATTTATGTCTTATAGGTGAATTCATGACACCTTTGACTCTTCTGTCTCAGAACTTAGGTAACAAACCTGCAGCTGCTTTTCTAACAAACTGTTGATCAGCAAAAATAAAGGGGCTACAGAAACACTCATTTTTATGCTGTTCCCTTTTGGGCTTCATGCAAAGACAATTCTGTGTAAATGTACAGTTGACTCTGATTTGGAAATCTGAAAATCAGTCCATCCTTGTTATAAAAAATTTTTTTACAATGTAATTATATTGATGTTCATATTGTGTAAAATAACTCATTTAATAAAGTAGTACTTTGATTTTACAACATCACAGGATAAATGGTTTTAGAAATTCTGTTCTAACTTTCCACATTATTTGCCTTATGAAAATCTAATGAATTCGTCAACTAGAATTGCAGGCGCAATTCTTATCTCCCTCTCTCAGTTCAGTGGCAGGTTCATTAGCTAAACTAGAACAGACTCATTCATACAGTTTTATTGGCAGCTGTTGATCTAGGTGAAGAATGACTTACCTGCTGCCTTAGTATATTACCATCATGTGTCATTTACCCCTCTGAGTGTTTCCTGTGTTTGAGGTTGGAATATTTCAACTTGCCATATGACCTGGCCATAGCTGCCAGCCAGGATTACCCTGTCGATGACTGATAAATTCCTAATGCGTTGGATTTTCAGTGAGCCCTTCTGAAAGATTAGGTTCTGAAGTGTATGCCATAAACGAAATCAGTAAGGCTGTCATTGAATGAAAAATATGATGGATCATATGCGAACTGGTAAAGCTCTATCTTACATAAATTATACCAGATTCTTTCAAAATTCAAAGTTCATTAATTGGAAGTCAAAACTCAATTTTTGAAGGACTTTTTGGAAGTTACTAATGTTTTGGCCAATTTTATGAATGGATTTTCATTAACAGGAAGGTTGGAATGACTTGCCACTGGGTTAATGCCCAGAACCTTCTCCCTCCTTTCCTTTGTAAGTGAATAGTTGATTTTAGGAGTTTACTTTGTGCTGGTTCCTAAAATCAAAGACTGTACAATATGACTTCTGTCTGAATTAGAAAAGGATTAAAATAGGCCAATCTCCACATTCTTTTGGCTCTGAGGATGGGGAAATGGGTTAGTTCAGATGGATGCGGTAAATCCTATCTAGTTAAGGAAGATTAATTTTAGGGTTCTTCTGATTTGCTTTTGTCAACTATTAACCTTACTAGTGAAACTGCTGTAACTGTTTAAATTTTAAAGTTAATATAATAGGAAGAACACTCAGCTATTTCCTGGTAATTGCTTAGAGCCACAAATCTGATCCTGTGGATTACAAAATGCATTCCCTCTTTCTGCTGTAATTCATCACTGCATTTGTTTTGTGGCTATGCATATTCTGCCCACCTTGTTTGACTTCACTGTAAGTTTTAAGTAAGATATTTACAAGGAAAAGCTTCAGTGGCGATAGTTTCTTAGCAACTTCTATTACATTCTTTCTTTAAAATAGTCATTTTTTCATGTATTTAATTTCCTAAGTTTCAGATTTAATATCTGTTATTTCCTAATATGTTGGTACCAGAACATTAGAATTTGCCTGATTGCTTGTGGTGGGTATTATTAAAGTTCTGGTTAAATTACAATTTAAAGGTTTTTAAAAGAGTTTTGACCATATGTATGTTTACATTTAGTAACAAATCATTTAAAAACCATTCACAAGTTTTGGTTAATTTTTTTTTTCATTTTTACTGACTGTAATTCAGAATAAAAGCTTTTTGTTCTTGTATTTAACCCTTTTTTATAAGCAGCTGAAGACACCATATTTAACTTTATATCTCAGTGATAGGAAACTAGCTGCATTGATCTTGCATAAGACGTTAATTCTCATATTTCGTATAAGGATTATTAGTACAATCCCTTTTTATTATGTTGAGTTAAATTTGCTCTAAGGGAAAAACTACAATTCTTAAGCATCCTCATTATTAAATTTGAAGATTCTTTAACAGATCACAGCAAAGTTCATTATAAAACTGTTATGGTGTCTTCAAAGACTATAAAATCTGAGACACTGAGAGAGAATTGGTCCGTTTGTATTCTGTATTTCCATTAATTGCCAAAAGGAATGGGGTTAAGATTACATTTGTTTCCATTCTAATTCCTATGGATCTGCATCCCCATGTTTAACTGACATACTGGGGGCTCAGTTGTGTGCTGTAATGTCTTATTAAAGAAGATATTAAAGAAAACTAAACTAGTCTAATTTCTTCTACATTTTAGGAGGTTTTTATATTGCCTCTTCCCTTTTTTTTTTTTTAATTTCTCAACTCAAGAGTTTCTTGAGTGTAGAGCTCAGTCTAAGGGCAGCAAGAGATTTTTCATTTCTCATTGTTTTTCCTGCAGTTGGTCTATTTTAGGGATATAGAATACTTAAGAGTGAAAGGGAAAAGGTTGTCATTCTGAAACCTTCCTGTAGTGTAAGTTATTGGAAGGGGGAAGTAATTGGCTATTAATATAAAAAAAAAATACTAAAATGAAAAATGCTTAGGTCAATAAACAGAACGAGATAACACTTTGGTTTTATATTAAGGCTACTGCAGAGCCAGTTAATCACATCAGAGTTCAAACCTGAGATATGTGTAGAATGAGTATAGTAGAAAAGACTCTTGTTTTTCATTCTTATTAGTATGTGGAATACACGGCATCTGCTTTAAATTGTAGTTAATATCAAGGCCTTTTACAGTGATAGTTGCACCAAACTGTAACTGAAATACTGTATTTAAACTACTGAATCTGAATGACTTTATTTGTGCTAGATTTTTCATTTTGGGGGAGGTTTTGGTTTGATTTTGGTCAGACATATTTTTCGTGTGTATAGAAATGAAGATCAACACTAGGGGGTTGTGTTTACTGTGACCGTACAGTCTGAAATCTTTCAGCCTAGCCAGATTTTATGTGTTGTAAATGTTTCAGAAAAATCTAAAGCCCTTCCTATGTGTAGATTTAATAAAACATCTGCATACTTTATTGAGAAAATAGATGTTTTATTAATAAGAGTTCAACCTGTCATTGTGGATTACCATATTGAACTGAAAATTAAATGTCCTCTCTCACTTATGTATTTATTTTGAGAGAGCGAGAGAGTGCCAACAAGGTGGGGGGTAGTGGGAGGGACAGAGTGGGAGAGAGAATTTTAAGCAGGCTCCATGCCCAGCACAGAGCCTGAAGCTGGGCTTAATCTCACCACCCTTGAGATGACCTGAGCCAAAATCAAGAGTCAGATGCTTAACCGATTGAGCAACCCAGGTGCCCAAAAATGTCTTCTATTTTAAATGTTCTTTGGGTAAGCTGTTTACTGAGTTACCAGCTTTTTGGAGTTTGTTTATAATTTTTTATTTTGGACAGTCATTCTCTAGTCCCAATTTTTTGTACATAGTATAGCTCCAAATTTAAAATCTGCACATACGGAGCCAGACTTCAGTCATTTATTTGTATCCATATGGGCATATCTACAATGTGAAGTGATTATGTTAAAATCATACTACTTTCTAATCATTTTTTTATGTATACACCATTGTTTCTATACATGATATCATTAATAGCTTAGATTTTTGTAGACCAAATAAGTACCTCACTTTATCACTGTCTTCTGTCTTGTAAAATTCTGAATGTGACTTGCATTTTGGATTCTATATTATTAAAATTTTAATTAGTAGGAAGTAGGCCAACATAGTATTTCTTCTATAACAATGTAACAGTGTTTTTCAAAATTAGGTCCGTAGTTAAGGGTGACCATACATCCTGGTTTGCCAAAGACAGTCTCGGTTTAAATATTAATTTAGTATTAAATATCAGACTTACACTAGATATTGAGGTGTTTCATTATAAATCTTAATATTGCCTCCTTTTAATCACACATGTCAACCAGTTCATAGGTCACTTTTGTCAAACAACCGGGGTGCTTTTTCAAAATGTACATTTTTTTTTTTTAAACCCTATGGTACCCAGAAATTCTTACTCCTAAATGAGAACGTGTGATACTGGCAAGGTTTGCCCTTTAAAGGCCTTCCATCTATTTTTATTCAGGGTTTTTTTTTTTTTTTTTTTCCCTACTGAGACTTAAATATCTGGTCAGATGAACTAGATTCCAAAACCTTGAAACGCCTTTATTCACAGGCATTCATATAAATTTAATACTGTTTGTACTGGGTTCAGACTTTTATTTCCTGATCATCTTTTCACCCAAAGGACTTATGGGAAATGGCCAGTTGGGATTAGAGGTACTGCTGCTTAGTACAGAACACTTCTCCTGAGGAAGGGAGGGAGATCTGCTGCCCTGGCTGCAGGTTAGACATCCTCTGGGCTAATGGCAGTGAACACTTATGACAAATCTTGTGATTTTGATACAGGATGCTTTACATATTATTTAATCTGGATCTCTGTAAGTTTCTTTTTTATAAACTCTTAGTTTTGTGGGTTTTTTTTTAAAGATTTTATTTATTTTGAGAGAGAGAGAGCACAAGCAGGGGGGAGGGGCAAAGGGAGAAGAAGTAGACTCCCCACTTGCAGGGAGCCCCACGTGGGGCCCGATCCCAGGAATCTGGGATCATGACCTGAGTTGAAGGCAGACACTTAGCCTACTGAGCCACCCATGTGCCCCTAAACTCTTTAATTTTTTAGTACCTCTGGATTTACAGAGAAGTTACAAAGGTGTAGTATAAGATTCAGCTTACCCTAGTGTTATAATCGTATATTACTGTAGTGTATTTATCACAACTAAGAAACCAGCAGTGGTATATTACCATTTATATCACCATTACCAGTTTGTCTATTAATGTCTTTTTCTGTTCCAAGATCTAGTCCAGAATGCCACATTGATTTAGTTGTCATTTCTCCTTGGTCTTTTGTGGTCTTTGGTGGAGTCTCAGTCTTCTCCTTGTTTTTCATGGCCGTGACAGTTCTGAGGTGTGTAGAGGTATGTTGTATAATATCCCTTAGCTTGGATTTGAGTTTTTTCTCATGACTACATTAGGGTGCCAGGTTTTAGTGAAGAAGAGCACAGGTGATGTGCCCTTCTCATTGCATCCTGGGGGTAATTGATCCCCACATGACATCATGGGTGATGGTAGCCTTCATCACTTGGTTAAGGTGCTATCTGCTAGGTTTCTCCACTGGAAAGTTACAATTTTTTCCTTTCCAAATGCTGATTTTTCAAAGTCTGGCCCTTAAGGTGAGTGGGGATTTAGCTCCACCTCCTGGAAGGGAGAGTACCTGTGTGTATTATTTGGAATTCTATATGGAAGATTTGTTCTCCCTGTTTTTTATCCATATGAACTCTTAATTCAGTGTTATTTATTTTGTTATTCAAATTATTTCAACTCTGGCCGTTGGGAGCTCTTTCAAATTAGCACCTGTATCCCTTTGCTATGCCCCCTCCTTTTTTTGAACTTTTCCTTACTGGTACTGCAAGAATTTCCATGCTCTTCTTGTGTTTTCTCTGTCCCAGTCCTCAAATGAGCGATTTCTCCAGAGTCCTGGTTTCTTTTATTGGAGAATGGTATTTAAAAACCAAGATCTGGCCATTAGTTATGAGGTTTGCTTCTTTTTTTATTTCTATTTTTTTGTGAGAAATGTTAACCTTTGTTTCCACCACTAGCTATTATTTTTTTTTAAAGATTTTATTTATTTATTTGACAGATAGCAAGAGCAGGAACACAAGCAGGGGGAGTGGGAGAGAGAGAAGCAGGCTTCCCGCCGAGCAGGGAGCCCGATGCGGGGCTCGATCCCAGGACCCTGGGATCATGACCTAAACCAAAGGCAGACGCTTAACGACTGAGGCACCCAGGCGCCCTACCACTAGCTATTTTTATCTAAGGGTTATAGGGAAGAAGAGTATCCTTATTCCAAGTCTTTAGGGGATGAGCTCCCTGTACATTATTAATGAAGCGTTGTCTTTTTTTTTTGGTCATTTAAATAATTTTTTAAATTTTGTTTTCTGAAATATTCTCTTTTAAGTCACCAGGATATTTATAGAAAATAGTACATGTGAAGTTGCTTTATGAGCTGTAAAGCATTATATAGAAGTAATTCATTGTTATGAAAGAAATATAGTAAAGGTTCCTTATCTTTAGAAATTAAAATGCATTTTAGGAAATAACATTCTTATTTACACAAGTTTGGGCTATATGTTTTAAGTGTTTGGTGTGTTTTATAAACAAAAACATCTGTAAGAACATACAGAAAGGAGAGGACTTGTGGGTTGGAGAGGTTGATTTGTGCCTGCAAGGTGAGGAGTCAGCTGGTGAGGAGTAGGAGTGAATAGGAGAATCCAAGTGAGGGTGGCTGAGTGAGCAAAAGCTCAATTAGGCATATAAAGTTTCTTTGAGAGAAAGTGAGTAGGCCAGCCAGAGCATAAGGCTTGTGAATGAGAGCCTTTGAGACCCTGGATGAGAGTGGGGTGCAATTATTAGAATGAGACCAGATTGTGCAATGCATGCACACTGCAATAAATAGTTCAAGTTACTCCCAACACTGTCGGGATACTTGCAAGGGTTTAGGGGCAGGAGAATGACACGATGGTAGGAAGATTAATAATTATTAGTGAAATATTCTGTTGGTACTTTTAAAAAATACATTTTTTTAAAGGTTAAACTGATTTTTTTTTAAGATTTATTTATTTGTCAGAGAGAGAAAGGGAGAGTGTGCTCAGGCAGGGGAGTGGCAGGCAGAGGGAGAAGCAGGCTCCCTGGAGCTGGATGCGGGGCTTGATCCCAGGACCCTGGGATTATGACCTGAGCCAAAGGCAGATGCTTAACCGACTGAGCCACCTAGGCATCTCCTATTGGTACTTTTTTGATAGAGATCTTTTTACTACCTTTTGTACTTGTTTTTTTAACAATATACCTGTCCAGGGTGCCTGGGTGGCTCAGATGGTTAAGTGTCTGCCTTCGGCTCAGGTCATGATCCCAGGGTCCTGGGATCGAGTCCCGCATCGGGCTCCCTGCTCCTTGGGAGTCTGCTTCTCCCTCTGCTTCTCTCTCTCTCTCTCTCTCTGTCTGTCATGAATAAATAAAATCTTTAAAAAAAAAAAAAAACAATATACCTGTCCATTAGTTAACTTTTGATTATTCCAGGTCATTATAAATGCAGATTTACAGGCAAGAATTTTGCTCTGCAAAAACAATAAGAATTTTGTTCTGCTACATTGCAGTGCTATTGGTGAGGCCCAAAGAGCTGTATTTTGGGATGTTTGCTTGGCACTAAATGGTCCCAGACTATAGTGTGTCTCAGATATTTATTGTGTTCTACTTCATTACACTAGTATTTTCATTACATATAGAAATTTGAAGAATATAGTAAAGTTGGATTTTACGTAGTCACTTTATATACATTACGTTTTCCATTTCACTTAACATTATAACAAGTGGGGTCTTTTCATGTTACAAACTTTGTATAAGCCATTTTTGTGACTGTGTAATGATCCATCCGGTAGGTTTGCTGTATAGTTGGGTTTTTTTATGTTTTAGTAAGTTTTTATTATGTTAGGTCAGTTCAAGTTACAGTAACAAAATAATCTTTCATGTTTCTAGATCTTTTTTTTTTTTTTTTTTGATAAAGATTTTACTTGTTTATTTGACAGAGAGAGACAGTGAGAGAAGGAACACAAGCAGGGGGAGTGGGAGAGGGAGAAGCAGGCTTCCCCCTGAGCAGGGAGCCTGATGCGGGGCTCGATCCCAGGACCCTGGGACCATGACCTGAGCCAAAGGCAGACGCTTAACAACTGAGCCACCCAGGCGCCCTCTTTTTTTTTTGTTTGTTTTTTTAAGATTTTATTTATTGAGAGAGAGAGAGGGAGAGCATAGAGTGAGAGGGAGAAGCAGACACCCTGCTGAGCAGAGAGCCCAACATGGGTCTCCATCCCAGGACCCTGAGATCATGACTGAGCAGAAGGCAGATGCTTAACTGACTGAGCCACCCAGGTGCCCCTCTAGCTCTTATTTCTGATCTGCATTTTGTTAAGTTCTGTTATTTCATATTTCTATACATAGATTTTCATAACAAAATAGACTGTATTTAAGCCTTGCTTTGAAAAGCCAGGGATATTTCTCATAGGACCAGAGTTTCTTAACTAGGGTAAGAGTTCATAAAACATTTAAGGCCGTGGTTGAATGACCAGTAAGAAAAATGGCAGCATTGAGTAAATTCGGCTCTGCTTTTTCCTAGCTGAGTAAATGTGGACAGGTTACTTCACGCTCCTGAGCTACAGTACCTTCTGTCATATTGTGAAACACAGACACTAATCCCTACCTCAAAGGATTGTTCTAATTTAAGGGGAAAATGACATAATAGTATAAGTACCTATGCAGTCAATAGGTGCTCCAGAACTTAGCTCTCTTCCTACTCTCTTCCTCTTCCTCCTACTGAATGTTAGTACATAATGTGTCTCACATATACCCTTCTTCTTTTTTTCTGTTTCTGCTTGTGTGTTTTCTTACTGAAATAGCTTTCTCTTCTCTCTCTAACCCCAGTCTCTTCCTGTGGAAATGCTACCCATTCTTCAGGGCTCAACTCAAATGCTGATTTTTTTTTTTTGAAAAGTTTCTAAGTTTCTGAAAAACAGTAAAGAAAAATAATGTGCATGCTTGTTTTCAGTTAAGCCGCAAGAATAAGGAATGGGTGTTGGATAGCACCACCTCAGCAACGTCTCTTTATGTGCTATATATTTGGTAAAAGCCTCATTTTAAAAATGAAACAAACCCAATATGATAAGAGTACTGAAGGGGGACATGATTTCCTTGGGTTTTCACTTGGCCTTGGTTAATTACAGCCGAGAAGGCTATAGGAATTTGCAGAATTTGACATTAAGTGTGAAGCCCTGTTATTCTAGGAACGTAATACAGATGAGAAGCTATTCCAAAAGATAGCGATAGATAATTTGTGTCTTGATTTTCATAAAGCACAAAAGAAGATATTAAAGAAAGGACAGAATTGTAAATTTGCTCTTAGTCTCTGGGTAAATACATGCATTAGCTTTTCATTGTGAATTCCCTTTTCCTCAACTGGACTGACTACGTGTGTAGTTTGCTAGTCTCTTCCCCCAACTGTTGGTTTTCCTTCCTCCGGAAGCACAGTTCAGCCCCACGTCTGAAGCCGTCGGGTGTTCCCGCCAGATGAACACACCCCTGGGCCGAGACTGGTGAGTGCTCCACAGTCTGGCCCCCGCGCACACTTTCAGCCAGCCCCTCTGCTGCCCCGGCTGAGCCCGTGCTCTTCTGGAGTAACTCGCACTGCCCCTTTCTTGCCTCCACACGGTTTTTCTGCTTCTTAACTAGGGTGTCCTCTTTCTCTCTCTTCCATTCTTTAGAGGCCTATCTCTAACTTTTTTCTGATGCTCTCCAGTCTCCTAGGATCACTCTTTCTAGCTCTCAGACACTTGGAATGGTCTTCTGTCTCTCCAGCATTATATATGCTATTCTTATGTAGGATCCATAGTTACCAGGAGTTGTCTTATTTTTGTGCCTGCTTGAATGCTTATGATGGAGCATACAACTATTCATGATCTTTAACTGGAGTATTCCCTAAATTGCAAGAAATCATTCTTGTTGCTTTTGTGGATTACTTTTAAAAAACTTTTGGGTTTCCTTTTTTAGATTACTAAAGTCATACCCAGTGCTTGTTACAGGCGGTGCCATACATGTAGGATACTTTACAGTTTTCAAAGTAGTTTTTCTTTTTTGAAATGCATCTAAAACAAGTCAAGGGACAGCTTGATAATACATGTTAATTTCAGTAATGTATTATAATAGTAAGTGGACTTAAACTAATTTTGAACTTCTAATACGTTTAATAGATGTTGTCAACCTATCAACTTCCATAAAGCTCTGTCTTGTTCTGTTTAAAATGTGTGTGTAGGGCGCCTGGGTGGCTCAGTTGGTTGGGCGACTGCCTTCGGCTCGGGTCATGGTCCTGGAGTCCCGGGATCGAGTCCCGCATCGGGCTCCCTGCTTGGCAGGGAGTCTGCCTCTCCCTCTGACCCTCTTCCCTCTCATGCTCTCTATCGCTCTCATTCTCTCTCTCTCAAATAAATAAATAAATCTTTAAAAAAATAAAAATAAAAAAATAAAATATGTGTGTATTAGCAGTTTCCAGGTGGCACAAAGTATGGAGGGAAGCTAATAGAGAATTATAGTTCAGAAAGATTTTACGCTGAAACACTAAAGTGAAACCAACAAGATTTAGTTTAAATGGAATAAATGTCAATACAATTAGGATCAATAAAAATTACATTGTACAGGTCCAAAGTGTGGACAGGAATCTGTTACTGCATTTTTTTTTTTTTATGTGAGAGCTGATCTGTTAGTTTGTTATAGGCTTATTATGAGTCTAATGTGGTTTCTCTGCTTTAAAAGGTGGGAATGCTGGGGCACCTGGGTGGCTCAGTCGGTTAAGTGTCCAGCTCTTGATTTCAGCTCAGGTCTTGATCTCACGGTTGTCAGTTTGAGCCCTGTGTTGGGTTCCACGCTAGGCATGGAGCCTACTTAAAAAAAAGGTAGGGGGGGAATGCAACGTTAGTTTAGGAGAACACACATAATCACACAAAGTCTTCTTTATTCATTGATACCAGTTTTCATGTAAAATTGGCGTTTGATTCTTCGTGTCTTTAGTTTTATTGTGTTTAAGTGAAGTAGTGCTTGGTTAGATTCCATTCAGTGGGGGAAGAGGTCTAGGATGGTGAGTAGACTTTAAATTGTGGTTCCGAGGGAGACACTTGGAGAGTTGCTGTTTGTTCTAGGGGGAAGATCTGGAAGGTCATGGAAGAAAAATCATTACAAAGCCTGGATCTATCCAGGAGCCTTCAAGTTCTTAGTAAGGTAGTCGTCCGATCACGCCTGGGACAGTGCATCAGGGTCTTCTAGCATGTGGAGGGAGGTAGAGTAGATCAGTTCTAAGATCCCTCCTGAACCAGTAATCCTATGATATCAAGTAAGTCACAGTGTGGGGCATATGTAGATAGTACTGTACTTTGAATTTTGTCGGGAGGGAAATAGAAAAAAGTAGTGGGAAGAACTCTTATATTGACTTATTTTAACATAAAAACTATTTGATCTTTGTCCCCATCTTTCTCAGATGTTTGTCTGTTTTACATGGGGAGAATATTGAGTCAGGATAGGTGTCAGGATATCTTTATCACATTTGGACTTGAGATGTACATCCAACTATAGGGTATATTTGTGTTCAGTATTTTAATAGGCTCTTGATGTCACACTTAGTTTAGAAATGCTTCTTTTTGTCACCTGGTGAATGGTATGTTATACCATATTAATAGATACAGTTTAAGTCAGGACAATTTTTCTTGTCAGTGGACTCCACACTTAAATTATAAAATCCTGTGAGTAAAAAAATTCGTGCCTATACACTACTACTGTCTTTATAAATGATATACATGTGTGTTCAGCTATAAGCCATCACAAAAGTAGACCTTAAATTAGGATGAGATGAAAAAATATTCTAATATTTTCTTTCCGCATTCCAATGAATCATTGTGTATTAGCACCCAGAACATACACACCTCACTTTTGGCATAGAACTTAGGACCTTGGTTTCCTATTTGTTCTTAAGCTGAAGAAATTCTAGCAACGTAGGGATACACATAGACCTATAAATCAATAAAAGTAAGTGAAATGTATATAGGGTCCATATAAAACATAAACATTATATAACTATAAAACATGCAAAGCCCATAAAAAGTATAAGACACTTGAAGTAGACTGGTAAACGGCATTTGGCAACATAGTTACCCCATTTGGTTTGGAATGTGGGACTTAGAACTGAGGAGAGAGATTTTCCTTAATATGCATAGTGGTGACCTGTGAAACCTTAGAAATGGTGATTATTTCTAAGGTGGTATATAGTCAAAAGAAGAAAAAGTTGCATATAAAACTTTAGAAGGCCTTTGCATTCAGAAGATGGGTAGAGAAGGAGCTAGGAACAGTAACTAAAAGAGCAGTTGGCGGGGGTACAGAGAGTCGCAGGATAATAGGGGCTCTAGGAGACCTGTGAGAAGAATGTGAGCAAAGGTTGGGTAGCCACGAGTGTAAGCTACCATTCATTCACCGACTGCCTGCTGTGTGCGAGTGTGTGGGTTAGACACATCTCTGAATTGCAGTGGCCATCATCCCAAATGCTGCTTTTAGGTCAAGGGAATGTGGTTTCAGGGAAATAGAAGGTTTGGAACCTGGGTAGCAAGGAAGGAGCAAATGTAGACCGCTGACTTAGGAAGCCAAGATAGTGTCAGATGGCACATGTCCAGCCCTAAATCAAGACTTCCCTCAGAGAGGCCAGAGCCCTGACGGCTGGGGAAACCTGTTTGTAGCTGGGCACAAGTGCTCAAGTTTAAAATGTACTCTGAGGTGGTCCGTTTTTAGGCACATAGTGCTTAATTTATATTTAAAATGTTGTGGTAAAATACTTAGAAACAAATATGCCATATTTAAATATAGCATCTTAACCTATGTTTTCAGTGTTTTAGTCCTCAGCAACATAACATTTACTAACCGTTCTTGGTAGCGTGAAAATAGAGCATACCAAGTGACTCATTTACTGTTGGTTGAATAGGGATATACTGACATTATGATATCCTTTCTGGCCAGTTGTTTAAACTCTGACATTTATTTTAGTCTTTTAAATCAAATGTAATATGGTTATTTTCTCAAAAAAAAAAAATTCCTAGAAGCACAATTTCTGAGTTAAAGGTGCATGAAAAAGCTTTCATGCTGGCTGTCCTTTGACGTGGGTCCCGAGGCCACGTGTCCCCACACATTTTGCATGAGGAAATGGCGGAGGGGCCGTTCAGAAGCTCTCGATAACACAGTAAGGAAGATTTAAGAAAAATATATGTTAAAGTGCTCTGTAACATCTGAAGCCCTTTGGGGTGTAGTGCAGGGTGTGCTCCAAGGTGGCGTGCAGTGTGCTGGTGTGTGGGTTCTAGCCAGTAATCTAACGATTACTGTAGAGTACCAAAGTTTGTAGACTCTCTGAGGAATTAGAATGGATTCAAGACTGCCCCCTACAAGAACAGCACTTAGTAGCATTTCCTCGTGCCTTCTCCAGAGGGAGAGAAGGAGCTCAGATTACAGGCAGCAGGTGGAGAAGCCCATCCATGACCCTAGATATGCCCTGTGTCCTGGATGCAAATGTGAAGCCACGTGGGCGTCACAGCGGGAGGAAAACCGAGTAGAGTCACAGATGCAGGGGAGAGAGCATAGGCTTCTCTGCCAGGTGAAGGTAGACTTGAATCTATCCCTGCCCTGAAGGATCCGAGTGACTTTGGGTAGTCAACTCATTGCACATCTCTGAATCTCACTGTTCTCAACTCTAAAGTGAGGATGACCACCAGTTTTTACACGGTAGAAAGAAAACCCTAAAACATGGCTCTTCCTGGCCATCTAAAAGGTAGCACTCCCTGGAAAAGGAGGTTGTGCAAATCCGTTGCTGGACCAAGGCATCCAGTCCAGATAGGTGTATGTGTTCAGAATATTTGATGTTTTGTATTTTGAATGAATAGCAATGGGAAATACCTTAACTCTTAAATGCTTTGGAGCTTTTCTTCATTTATCTTGTTCTTTATTAGTCTTGTTGGGGGTAATAAGTTTTTGATTCATAAAAGTACTTCGTGCTTCATGGTAAATAATTCAAGCAATACAGACATATAAAATACATAAAAGCCCCTACTTTCCCATTCATACCATGAAACTTTTTCCTTTTGTTTTGGTTTTGATTTGTTTGACTGGTGGACTGGTTAGCTTGGGTTTTGGTTTCCAAATTGAAAATGCCACTATTTTTGAATGGTTTGTTTGCGTTGTCCAACGGGGAAAATTCTATGACCAGTGGTCAACCTCCTGACACTCAACAGGGCCTCTGTGATTTAAAGCACCTTAAAAGCTCTAACTATGAAACTCTCCAACTTAATATAAAACCAGATTTTCACTGGCTTATGTAGTGAAAGGCTCTAATTAAAGAGCCTGCCACTTCGGGGAACTGCCACAGCTCACTGGCATACACTCCCTATGTGAGGGAGGCCTGTGGCCTAGTGTCACGCATAGCTCAACTCCAAATCCATTTCCATAAAGAGTGTTTGCATGAGCAAAGAACTTGAGGTTTACTAGTATTTTCTTGTTTTATTTTTAAAAGTCCAATTACAGGCCCACAAGAATAAATCTACCTGTTGTGGGATTGTTGTAACTACCATCAGATCCCTGCGGAAAGACAGATTACAAGGAAAAAAATTGAGTTTCGAAGAAAATGGTTTTAATGCACCAAGACAATGAAGTGGTACTTACATCAAAATATTGAGGATTGCCCCTCATATTCTAAGCTGGTTCTTCATTAACATAATTTTATCTAAAGTAAAATAAAAAGTTCAGTGTCCAACGTTTTCACTTAAAAGGGTTGAAATTAATGCCCAATTAACCTGTATCCAGAGCTGATTAGTAGCTGCCCCAGCCTGTGTGGCACTGCAGGTTACCATCTTGAAATCCTTCTGCCCCGTAGGGAATAACCTGTTGACACTCCCAGATGGTGCCCGCTCCTCAGCCACCCTGCCCCTCTGCTTCCCATAACCTCCTCATGATCCAGCAACAAAAGGGATGACAGAATAAGGGTTTGTTGGACCCCACAGTAGGATCCAGTCTGATTAGCCCATGCCCTACTAGCTGTTGATACCGTAGTTTGAATGTTCATCCCTATGTCACCAAGAGCTGAATGACACAGCAGTGATTAATCCAAAACCAACATTTGGCAGTTTTTTCCTTAATACTGAACACAGGAAATGTGATGTAGGATTTAAATGGTCAAATGCAGAACTGGAAATGCCAAACCTCAGGAAAAAAATCGCATGCCTTTTTAACTCCCTTCACTCTTCTGTATTATCCTACATTCCTTTTCTCTTTCTCGTATACCCAGATTTTCTTTTCTTGCAGCCTGAGAGGACACTGCCCCATTTTGTCTCGTCCATTTGTCATTGGATCTTGACGTGGGTACCTTGGGTCATTTAGTGTTGGTGTCGGCAGGATACCGACAATGATGGGATCACTGTCCATGTTGATCTTACGGAGCTGCTGGTTTCAATGCTGAGATCTGTTTCCTTTGCTTCTAAGGAAAGGCACAGTGTCATTCTGCTCTGTGATTTCCTGCTTCTACCAGGTGTTTTATTGACCTTTCATTAGTCTCCCAAAGATCTAACAATCCATTCCTTTAAGTTCTGATTGTTTTGAAGGGAATGGTTGTTTCTTGTCATTTGGGATGAAGCAATATGGTGCAAGAATCTAGAACATGGGCTCTGAACTCACCTGTGTTTGAGTTTTCAGCCCTGCCTTTTACCTGTGTGACTTTAGGCAAGTCACCTAACTGAGCCAAACCTATTTTGTCATTGGTTAAAGTAGGGATGATAATAAGAGTTAATTACTTCTTAAATGTGATATAAGCATTAAGTGCTTAGAGTATTCAGTAAATGTTAATCACACACAATAAGCAATCTAATTTTCTGACCCTGGCAGATAAGCTGCTTGAATAGTTGGTGTCTGAATTGTTGGAAAGGGCCATGTGATTTTGGGAAAGATTATTCTGAGTTTCAGAAAATGTGAAAGCAACCATAGGATAATTTGCTCAACAATTACTGAGCGCCTTTATGGGATACAGTAATGGACAAAGCAGACAATTGGTGTTCATGTGGCTTACACAGAAGTGGGACGGAATACTGATTTTTCAGCCAGACAAGGTGAAAAAGTGCCACATATACAAGTTCTCCCTCTCAAGAGAGTAGGTTTTATTCGCTACGAAATTAGTGAAGCATTCTAGTCACCAGTAGCTACAAAGATAATGCCGGTAGTCCCAAACAAGTGGCAGTCGCTGGTGACTTACTTTACTGAGGGATTTACAGATGCCTGAGCAGGAACTTGAAGCTGCCTTTCGGGAGCACAGGCCCGAGGTGTGCAGAATTGACCTTGCCTGCGCACTTCTGTGGAAACAAATATGTTAAATGAAATCTGGAATGTATCTCTAGTGATCTGGAGCCCTAGATGGTAAACCAGAAGTTTCATCTCTCGGAGTTGAAGGTCGAGCCTGGAAGAGGTACTGGAAGTGAGCAGATGACTTTATACACAGTATCAAACAAGAGTTTGTTTTTCTGGACCATGGCTTACAGTATCAATATTTCACGGCTCTAACGGGGCCCCTGGGAAACTGATGCCCAAACCGGATTGTAAGTGTGACAGATGAGGGGACATGACTGTGAAGGATAAAGGGAGAGAGTGGGAATAGGCCTGGCAAGCCTCCCGAGCACCATGCAGTTCTCACGGCTGTGAAGGGAGGAAGCGGCAGACTGCGGGCCAGTTCTGAGAGAGCTGCCCGGCCCGCGGGGTGTCCCCAAGCAGAAGGCGCCCAGCAGAGGAGCCCTGCGCAGGGCTGGGCTGGGCCAGCCCTCTGCCCCTGCTGTGCTGGCAGCGGGAGGAGGCTGGCCTCAGCAGGAAGACCGCTGGATCCAAGGGGGCCACACTGGGGCTGTCCGCTAGGTTCCCACGGCCTAGGAGACGGGCGCAGCACACCTTCACGGGTGCTGCAGATCCTCGACTGCACACCTTCTTGGGGAGCTGTGGCATACGGAGGTAGGTCCTTAGGAATCTATAGGCCCCAAGACCCACCTCTAGATCATCATTCAGTACTAATTACTTAGGTCAGGCACTGGGGGTGCAATCCTAAGCAGGGTTGATAGAAGGGTCCTTGCCTTTGTGTGGTTTGTAGTCTGCTGGGCAGACAGGTAGGGCACTGTGAAAGTACCATGGGGGTATCCTTCCCCAGAAAGGGTGGCCATCAGATTCCTCTCCAGAGGCCAGGTAACCTGGGCCTGGCTGAGGAAATGGCAAGTACAGAGGCCCTGAGGCAGGAAAGGGCTTAGCCTATTGTAGGAATGGGAAGGGCCCATATGCTGGAGTACAGGGAACATTGGGGATGAGGTTTGGAGGTGAGCAGGAGCTAGATTAAGGCAAGGCTTTGTCAGCTATGGTGATGCTTTTGGACCTTCTTTCAAATGCAGCGGGAAGAATTGATGTTCTGAGCAGGGGAGGGATGTGACCCGATTTACCTTTTGTCAGGAGCTCCCTTCCTGCTGTGTGGAGAATCTGGAAGGCGGCAAGCATGGTAGTGGGAGAAGATTAGGAGACTAACAGCAATCCCAGGGAATGGCAATGGAGACTTGGACCTGGGTGGTGTCAGTAGACAAATGGACTGATTTAAAAGCTATTTTAGAGGTAGAACTGACTGGGCTTGCTGATGGCTTTTCTGTGGATGAAAGAAAAGGAAGAATCGAAGCTGTCAGTTTTCTGGCTTTGTCAGCTGGGTAGATAGTGATGCCGTACACTGATCAAATAGGGAAGCAGGTGAGGGAAGAATTTGGGGATGAGTATGCCAGTAAGTTAAGACCTCACCTCTGGACAGGTCTGGGATGCCCATCAGCCAACTGGCAATGTCAAGTACACTGTACTTGAAGCACATGTGTCTACCTGCAAAAACCATTTTTGGGGAGAGGTTAGGCTGGAGATACAAATTACAGAGTTGTCAACGTGAAGAAGGTTTTTAGAGCTATAGGACTGGGTGAGATCACTTAGAAAAGAGAGGAGCCCCAAGGAGCCCAACATTCAGATGAAGTAGAGGAAAAGGAGTCAGGAAAGGAGAGAAGAACCAGGGAAGGAGGGAGTCCAGCAGCTCAGAGAGGAGGGTGCTTCAGGGAGCGGGCACTCACCAGTAAGGGTCTCAGAGAGGAGGGCTGGTCAGAGGAAATGAGCAAAGTCTTGGCGGCATGTGGGCATATTGGTGATCTTATCAAGACCAGCTTCAAGGGAGTAGTGACAATGGAAGCCAAAAATGGGCTAAAGAAGGAAGGTAAAAACAGCAGGGATGGAGCACCCATTTCAAGAGTTCTTCTGTGAAGGGAACTGAGAGATGGGCTCATCACTGGAGGAGGATGTGGAGTCCCAGGGAATCTTAAATATTTGTTTGTTTTAAAATGGAACAATTTGGGGGCTTCTGGCTGGCTCAGTTGTTGGAGCATGTGACTCTTGATCTCGGGGTTGTAAGCTCAAGCCCCATATTGGCTGTAGAGATTACTTAAACATGAAATCTTTAAATAAGATAAAATGGAACGAGTTGTAAAAAGAACATTGGGACTAGTAGTCTGCATCCCACTTTGCTGAGATTAGATTCTCAAACAAAAAGGAAGAACAGAACCTGCCCCCAGCCACTGGGTAGAGATGGCTGGGTCAGCATGGACTCCTGCCGGCTCAGGACAGTTGGGGGTGACCGTTAGCAGGTGGGAGTCCTTGGAGGTGGTCCTGAGTGGTGTCAGTCACATGTCTCCGACCTAGCTCTGATGTGATGAATCGGAAGCTCCTCTGCGAGTGCTGAAGGAGAACGTGAGCGAGGCCAGCCTCAGAGGACTTCAATAAAGATCTGTTAACAGCAAGAGGGAGAAGCATTCTCCTTCCTCAGCACATGATGGCAGCAACTAGGGGAAGGGCCAGGTCGGCATTTGGGCCTTGGGAACATTAGGATGGGCACTGAAACAAGGAACAAGGTCCTCTGAGACCTAGCCGCACCGCATACTGCCAGTCGACGTAGCTGGCTATCCGCAGCACAGAAGGTCATAAGCCAAAAATCCTCTCGTCACTTTTGCAAGGGTTTCCCAAACTCTTGATTGTCTCTGACAAGGAGATGACCTGGGGAACAGCAGCTATGCCAGAACAATGGGCTTCCAGCAAGAGCCAAATTTCACCTAAGAAGATCTGGAAACATGTGCTTGTCAGAGATTTGATCATTTCACCAAGGAGTCTATGCTGTGATTTGAGAAAGAGAGAAAATGAACGGCTCAGGTGAAACCGTAAACCTTGGTATTCACAAGAAAATGTGTGTGACACAGGTGTAGAGCAATTGGAGGATCCTTTCATTTTCCTGGAAAAATGGGAAATAAGGAATAATATATGGGATTTCAAGTTAGGAGATTGTATTAGGCAAAGAGAATTTGAGATGTTAGCCCCTGGAATTTCCCAGGTGCCCCAGAAACAGGGCTAAGGCCTGGAATATGGAAACCCTAATATAAGGGGTGGTAGAGGAGCGGTATATGTCCAAAAGTTAGAAGTGAAGTAAGCGATCAGAAGTGACTTCTCTGTGGGGGTTGTATGAAACCTAAAGACCACAGGCCACTACCCGCATCTGTAGGCCGTGGTTTCCTAATCCTGATTCCAGAAAGAGGCAAGATATGGTTGAAATAAAAGTGTGTTTCAGTTCTCTGAGCCTTTACTAGAATGCTCTGCTAAAAGAGTGCATTTGGTAAATTTTTGACGTGTTGATAATTTCATCTCTGAGATGCTGAATGAAAAATAACAGTAGACTATTTAGATATACTTCTCTCCTAGAAGGAAAAATGTATCCTTACAGAGTTCACAGTTCCAGGTTGAAAGGTATTAAGACTGACAATGGGCAAGTGGTGTAAAAACAAGAAGAGGAAAAGCTGTGCCCAGATGCTAGCAGAGAGAGCCTGGGTAAGCAGAGAACTTGGCTCCAAGGCAGGGTGGAGTCCAGCTCTGGGCTCTGGGAGGCTTAGCTTGAATGAGGTGCACACTGCAAAAAGTTTAGAAGACCCTGGGTAGGATTTCATGGCCAGAAACTAGAAGGGACCATGGTGTAAGAGAGACAGAGCTTTCCAAAAGGCAGTTCAGTCACATGGTCACATGACTGACATGAGAACAAAGTCACTGGGGTGCCTCAGAGGCCCTGGACCAGTGATGGAGCTCTCTCCTAACTGGGAGACACTGGTAAGAACTGGAACTTGCAGGAAGGCAGGAGCCAGGGAAGCTGAGGGTTTCCAACTAGGGCCATTCAGTACTTAGAAATTGTGTTTGGAGGGCAAAGGTTAAGAAAGGAGGGGCATAAACTATGGAAAGAGCCCAGATGTCGACAGATGAATGGATAAAGAAGATGTGGTATATGTACACAATGGAATACTACTCAGCCATCAAAAAGAATGAAATCTTGCCATTTGCAATGACATGGATGGAACTAGAGGGGATTATGCTGAGTGAAGTAAGTCAATCAGAGAAAGACATGTATCATATGATCTCACTCATATGTGGAATTTAAGAAACAAAACAGAGGGTCATAGGGGAAGAGAGGAAAAAATAAAACAAGATGCAATCAGAGAGGGAAATAAACCATAAGAGACTCTTAATCCCAGGAAACAAACTGAGGCTCGCTGGAGGGGAGGATGGGGTAAGTGCGTGATGGACATGAAGGCGGGCACATGATGTGATGAGCGCTGGGTGTTATATAAGACCGATGAATCACTGAACTCGACCTCTGACACTAATAATACACTATATGTTAATTGAATTTAAATAAAAAATGTTTAAAAAAGAAAGGGGCATGATGTAAAGACAACAGCTGACAAGACATTGCAGGACACCACTGTGGAGGGATTGGCAAAGACACAACCTGGACATGATGGGGACCTTCCGTAAACATGGCCTCGTCAGGATCCGTTTCTGTAGTCCATGATCAGGCTTTTCCTTTTGGATCTGCTGAGCTCCAAGCCATTGTTGGCCTGTCAGGGTCACATCTAACACTGAAAAGTTCTGCTCTGAATATATCAAACCATGGTCCGTGCCTGTTACAAGGCAGCGCCGTGTGCCATTGGCTAAGGCTGTAGTATCAGCTTTAGTTGGCCTGCCGGTAACAAATGCAGATTCCTGGTCGTCCCCGCCTTCCTTCTGTCCTCAACGAATTCAGAATACCTAAGCGTGGGTGGAGCTCCAGGAATCTGTATTTCAAACATGGTCCTTAGATGATTCTATCCCAAAATAGAGCTTCTGAACCACGAAGCTACGTAGTCTGCCCCCACCTCTTCTTGCTTAAGGCCCCCATGAATATGTGGCTTACGGCCTGAATATTTCTTTTTGTCTACCACAGCTGGGCTGCAACTTAACTAATGGGACAGAGACAAGATTTCCTATGGAACAAAGCCTTAAAAAAAAAAAAAAAGTCATAAATTTTCTAATGGTTAGATTTGCAGTGATTCTCAATTCTACACATTAGAAAAATACAAATGCCCAGGCCCCACCCCAGACCAATTAAGTCAGGATGTCCAGGGTAGGACCCAGGCCTTTTTTTTTTTTTTTTTTCCCCTGTTTTGTTTTGCCTTCATCTTTCTCAGCGGTTCTCATGTAAGGCCAGGGTGGAGAACCACCCCTGTTCAAACATTAGAAAAGTATAACACTTCTTCAAAGGCTCAATTCTCCGTGATACCTTTAAATCAACAAATAACTCCTTTTCATTTCCTCTCCATCAAATATAGCTCTTAGAAAGGATGAAACAAATCTGGCTAAAAGAGAACACTATTTAGGTAGCTGTACAAAATAGATTTATGTCTTTTGGCCCTAAAAACTTGTTTTCAGGGCACTGCAAAGATTTGCAGATAGAACTGAATAGCCGTAAGTTCTTACGGCGAATGAGAAAGGAGAGTGCCAAAAGACAGGAATCAAGGAAATGTCAACCCGATTGTCCAGAAGGTGACTCATGGACAATACAAGCCAATAAGTTTGAGTCTGTTTCCTGGAAAAATTATAGAATGCTTACTTAAAAAGACAATTTGTGCAACTTTAAAAAGGAATCAGTGGGAAGAGTAGACCATTCCTAGTTGGGTAGATCGGGGGTAGCTGGAGATGGAGGTTATCTCTACATCTGACAAGATCACACAAAATCACCTCACATTCCAGGATGAAGTGTGGACCGAGTTATCACTCAGTTTATGTGAATTTACAGCTGCTTGAACACATCCAAAGGGACCTCTAGGCTTTCTTTGAAAGCTATAGTTGTGAAACTTTTTATTATGAAAATGAATTTCATGTAAGGAATTTTATCCAAAGTGATGTTATACTCTTAACAAGGAATGTATATATGTACGTGTGTGTATATATATATATATATTCCTCTTCATCGAAGATCGTGTCCTCAGAATTAGGATGAAACAAATATGGTTAAAAGAGAACACTATGTAGGTTTCTGGAGAAAATATATTTATTAATTTTCTTGGCCACACACAGATGCACACACATATACATATATATATTGGGGGTGGCGGGGCTTGGACTAGCCCAACACACATTCTTCCACATGACGACTTGAAAACCTCGCCCTCTCCCTGTAAGGCTGTGCAATAATATGTAACAGACCTTGGCTTATTGGGCTCTTAGTGCAACCTCAGCTGTTGTTCAGCTTTAATTCTGGTGACTCACACAGATAATAGAGAACCGTCTTAGCAAGAACTGAACAATGTTTATCCCCCTGTAGGTTTCCAGGGCCCAGCCTGCTGTTGTGCAGTGTGCATCCGTGTTCTCTGTCTGCACAAGCTCACCTCCTCCTAATGACCACACAGGCTCTGAGCATATTCTGCAGACTTAGCTGAAGACTCCCATTCTGGAGATGTTTGCTTTCCAAAGAATCTCCTGTTTTAAAAATAATAATAACATTTTCATCACTGCAAAGTAGCCCTATTTTCCAATCACATAACTTTTCTGGAATATTTTTGAAGAAACCAGATTTATTGAAGAGCTGCTGGGTCCTTCAAAAATGCCTTTACCTCAGATGTAGACAAAGTTCAATGAATTCTCTGAGTACATGTCAGAGTAAGAAGGTAAAGTTGAGTCTGAAAGTGGGTTCATTGGACTACGGGTTCAGCTGTATCTAACAAAAACCCACAGTATCAATGACTGAAACAATATCGAAGTTTATTTCTCTTACCTAATAGTTTGAAGGTCTGCTGCCTAGGATTAGTGAGGTGATTCCACGGTGTCATGGACCCAGGCCCCTCTTGTCTTACTGCTTCATCATCTTCAGCAGGTGGGCCCTCATCCACGGGGTCCAGACGGCTCCCAGCCAAGCCACCATCCTCAGGCCAAGCAGGAGAGGTAGGGTATGCCCTCCCCAGAAGCTGCACCTCGCATTTACACACGCGCGTGCATGCACACACACACACACACACACACCAGCCACAAAGGAGGCTGAGAAATGTCTTTATCTTGGGCAACCAGCAAAAATTGAGATTCTATTAAGAGAGGAAGAGAGCAGACACTGGAGAACAACAAGCAGTCTCTCCCGCATATTCCTGGAAAATATAACATTTAAGAAGGGGGAGTGGGTGGCTCAGGGAGGGAGGAATCATTATCTCATGCAAAGAACGACAGACATCTGGCTTCAAGTATGGAAGTCACCATCAAAAAGCCTTGTGCTCTCTCTGGCCTTCCTTTAGAGGGCATCACCCCTCTACCACTTGCCCTGGGGCTGCCCCTCCGGGGGATCTGGGCCCTGGTGTGTGAGGTGGCCTTGAAGGGGAACAGAGTCACTAACCGACGCCCCATCAGAGCCGGCCCACAACCTCTTTAGGTCGTCACAAGAACCGCAAACAAAATTCTGGGCTGGAAGTAATGGGCAGAAACTGGAGGAAGAAGGTGCTCCAAGGCACAAAGCTGATTAAAAGGAGAAACCTGTTTTTACAGGCACCTCCGCACTATGCGCACGTTCTGCGTCCCTGTCGTTCCATGCCTCCTTCGGCACCAAAGCATTTTCAATCAGGTGCTGGTCGCTTTGCTTGTACCTTTACATGTAGCACGCTCTTTCCTTAGTCCCCTCCCTCTCATTCCTCCAGCTGCGGAGAACGGTTTTCTGGAGCATTTGAGCAAACCCACATACGTTCGGTCCCCTCCCCCACTCGAGTTTTTTAAACAAAGAGAATGCTGCTTTCTATTACAAAAAAAAAAGGGGGGGGGCTGGAGACAGTTCTATCCTGTAGGTCCACAGGGCGGATCTCGGGTCGCGCGTTCTTCTACCTGTGTGGCACTTTAATTAGTTGAAGCGGGAGCTCCGTGCCAAGAAATGGCAGCAGATCGCAGTCGCGATGTGCAGAGCGGATTTTCCCCCCTTACTAATGCTCTTTCACACTGACTGCCACTTGCAGTTTGGAAACCGGCAGCGCGTGGTCCTCGGGCCTTTCCAGGTGTTAGCGTCTCCCGTGGGCAGCCGGTCCCTGCCGGTGACAGGAGAGCCCTGTATTTGAAGTGGTGTGTGCCTTACAGAGCACCTCCCGTGCATTGTCTCCTGTCCGCCCGCCCGCAGGCTCACCCTGCTGGTGAAGAAGTCCCCCCCCCACCCCGGCCCAGCCCCCCATGTTGGTGATGCAAAAACCGAGCTAGGAATGGTTACGTGACAGAGGACGAACTAAAACTGGGTCCGATCTGTGCTGCTAATGTAAGATGTTCAAGAACTGTCCGTGGTTAAAAGAGAATGACTGACTATTTTTAACAATGTTCTTTTTTCTTCCTGCCACAGTCCTGAGATTGCCCTCGACTTTGATTTGATAGAATTATTTTCCACAGTCCTCTATGTCAGGCTTTGAAATTCCGTTCTGCCTCTGGGTCTTGTTTTGCCCTGAGGTAAGGATGGCAAGCAGGGATCTTTCTTATATAATCTCCGGGTCTTATATTGGAGTTCTCTACCTGAAAATGTGTAAAGTCACTTCGAATCTACCACAGTAAAGGAAAACAAGTCTCTCATTTCTGCTATTTAAGAATTAGATATTTAAGATTTAAGGAACTATATCTAAATTTTGCTTATCCAGAAGCCTTCTGAATATTTCATTTCTAGTGGAAATGCTGAATGTTTTTAGGCAACTTTATGCCTTACAAAAGAACTTGAAAAGGAATTTTTTAAATTCTATAAGGGTAGCCAGAACTGTTTTTTGTTGGAAGAAGGTAGTCTGCAAGAAATAGTTCTCAGTTTATAAGACTGCCAGAAAATGGATTTTATATGAAAATAGCTAAGAGCACAATCATTGTTTGAAGGATTCTTCAAGATGGGAGCAAATGTTCAGTATTTTTAACATGTATTGACATGTATCTGGATGAGCTCTTTTAAAGAAAAACCACAAGTTTTATAAAATCTAAGAGACTTTAAAACGGTGTCATTTATAATGTAAAATTAAGGCAGTTGAAATTCAGTGCTTGACTCATAGCTCCCACATCCATCTTCAGTTCTCTTTAGCTCATATGGTTTTCTTTAAAAATTAGTGATATCAGCTAAATGGGACTATTTCCCACTCCTACCCACAGAGAAAAGTGCTTTTTGTGAACATGTCAGCTCCATTCCATCATTATATGCCATCATGCAGTACAACAGAAGCAGGCTGGCTGTTCGCACTCAAGCACCAATATTAGTACAGTGTCAGGAGCCAAATCCAAGTCAGACAACCCTAAAGTTTCCACCCATTTACTTTATGCACATCAGCCACCTTTTCTTTTTAAGAAAATTTACGTCTAGACTAGAGCTTTGAAGTCTTCCAATCTAGCTTCTTTATATTATGGACAAGGGGAAACTGAGGCACAGAGAGGTCCAGCAACTCGCCCAACATCACACAGCTCCTAGCTGAGCCTAGAACCCAGGTCTGTGTGACTCCAAAGCCTTTGTTCCTTCTTGCTGTGTTGCTTCATAGAGCAGAGATGATTTGGTCCATGCCCTCTCCATGCCTTTTCCTGCATAGCTGCCTTCCCCTGGTGTCATGCTAAGTGGGAGGCAATCTCACAAACTTCCGGAGAAGCCCTCCAGATACGGGAAGCCAGCGACCGCATCCCTCCCTCAATCTCAGCTCCACTCTTTGCAGACAATGTAGATTTCTCCAGACTAAGCAGTTCCATCACTCCTCCCTGTAATGTGCTCTCTCAGTACCCTCTTCCGAACACAGTCCAGCTGTCAGTGCCTCTTTTATTAAAATGGGACCCAAAGCAGGACTCCTCCAACCTGTTCCTCATCATTGCATTCCCAGTGTCCATCAGCCCCACTCCTGTCTGCTTGTCTCCCAGGCCCCCAAATTCAGCCGTCTTTGCCTTGCCTCCTTCCCTCCCAACTCCCAGCATCCAAGCAATTTCTGTCGCAGCTCACCCTCTTTCTACTCCCACGACTCAATATTTTTTACCTGATTGTGAACCTGGTCCCTTAACTGGTTTCCTTGCCCCAAGTCCCTCCGGAAATGCTTTCCGAAACTGCAATAGCTATACGAGGTCTAGTCGCTATTGTGGTCACTCCCCAGACAAAGGAGCTACCAGTCCTGGATTCTGGTTTTGCTGTGCCTCTGCTAGTTCTGTGGCTTTAGGTACATGATCTGTACCTCCGGCCCCAGTTTCTCCTCCTACAGAATGAAGACGTTGAACAAGACAGTCTCTAAAGAGATCCCTCCAATTCTAAACTGTTGTGTCTCCCCACACTGATCTGCCCACCAGACTGCCTCCAAAGAAATCTTCCTAAAACACTGATTTTTTTTTTTTCCTGCAAAATCCTTCAGTTGTCCCTCTTCACATAAATCCCAATCTCCATAGCCTGGCACTAAGGACCTACAGATTGGTACTGAACCTCCCCCCAACACCTTATTGTTCCATGCTCTTCACAAGCCCAAACTCAAGCTAAATTCAGCCACTCACTTTGGGTCACACATGTGCCAAGTTTCCCACCTCTTTGCTCTTGCAGACCAAATGTTGTCTGCCTTGTGCTGTAAGGAGAATGCGTGCCATGTCTTTGTAAGCTTCAAAGCAGGGGCTACACCTTCCTCGTCCTTGCTTCTCACACAACACTGAGCACTTAGTAGGCACTGAGTAAGTAGTTGGTGAGTAAATTTATTCAGCCCAAAATTGCACTAACATTTTTTGGCCATCATATCATAGTCTTGACTCATCCTGGGCTTCCAGTCAAATAAAATCCTCAAGCCTTTTAAAAATATAATCTTTGATTAAGTGAGTTTTCTTCCATTCTTTCCTTTTGCCCACTTTTGAACTGATATTCAGAACTTCATCTATTAAATTTTCATCCAATGTTCTTATCTCTACGGATGTTTTTGGCTCTTGATTCTCTAATCTAGTTTATTGGTTTCCCATGATGTTATCCACAGGTGCAATGGGCATGCTGACCATTCCACTGAAGTTGCCAATAGTCATGTTGAACAGGAAAAAGACTGGTAGCTTGGCACCTCATTCTCTGACTTGACAATGACCCTTACCTAGCAGTTTTGGGATATGGTTACTTAACCACATATGACTACCTGCTCATTTTATTATAATTCATTGTGTATATAGACAATGAAGAATAATCTATACATTCATTCAACTCATTTGTTAAGAACCAATCAGGGGGCACCTGGGTGGCTCAGTTGGTTGAGCATCTGCCTTCGGCTCAGGTCATGATCCCGGGGTCCTGGGATGGAGCCCCGCATCGGGTTCCCTGCTCCGCGGGAAGCCTGCTTCTCCCTTTACCCCTCCCCTGGCTTGTGCTCTGTCTCACTCATGCTCACTCTCTCTCAAATAAATAAAATCTTTAAAAAAGAAAAAAAAAAGAGGTACAGGAGACAGGCCAACTGGAAACCATCAGGGAACTAAACGTTAGCCCTGACGTGAGGCAATTAGGGTGGGAGCAGAAAGAGTGGACTGCAAGGGACGAAGAGAGAAAAACAGCTTGGCTGTCCACATGTGTGCTTCTCCCCAGGCAGCTGGGGGCAGGGGAGGGCAGACCTGAGGAGCCCAGGAGCTTGGCCGCCTTGGAGATTCGGAAAGGAGGACTCCAGGAAACCCTGCCTTTGCCATGGTCATGGGCTTTGCTGCATCGTCCCCAGCCCAGCAAATAGAACCCAGTTCTTTCAGGGTAAAACAATGAGCACCACAGTAGGCTCTGCTCCTGAGAAGGCATTTTGTTCTGAAACAAGTGTTTTTTTTTTTTTTTCTCTCTCTCTCCTTCCTGATTTTTGTATCTGTTTAAATTCAGTAAAAACATTACTGAATTTTAAAATAATGTGGCCGGTGTCCCCTTTCCCTTGCTCAGTCACCAAAGGTATGTAATCTGTTTGTTCTGAAAATGCAACTGTTCCCTGGATTTATATGTGCTCTGATAGGAAATGTTTTGTGTAACAATAAAAATCATTCCCCTTGGCAGATAGCATTGTTGCTTTGTGTCCAAGAATGATATTTCACATCTGTTAAATAGTAGTATTTCCACCACTAACCAGATTCCCTAGGTGGCCAGTTTGTATTCTAGATCAAGGGACTCAAAGCTTGTGGCTCCTAGTGGTTGGTTGGGGCCATGTCTAAAGGGTCAGACCATAGAGGAACATACCCAAGCAGCGCCTACAGATCCCTGAGAGGAGAGAGGGAGACATCATTGGAAAGGGCCTCCAGTGAGGTCCTTCCTCCCTGGTGTATCTAAGGCTCTCCAGTTTGGGAGACAGGAACAGTCACAGGAGCTTCCTTGTACTGGGCACTTGCTATGTGCCAAGCGGTGGCCTGAGGACTTACGTGCATGATCTCATTTGTCCCTTGTAATGGTCCTATGTGTCAGGTTCTCTCTACCTCCCTTTTTCTAGAAGAGGGATCAGAAAGGTCAAGTGACTTGAGCAAGGTCACACAGGATTCGAACCTCACTCTGTTGGACTCCAGAGCCCAAGCTCTTAATCACTGTGTTGAATTGCTGAGTTGGAGGGTATACTCTGATGCTGCTTAGACTTTCTCTGACTCTTGGGCATTGGAAGCCAGGACAGAGTTGCCACAGGGGGACAATTTCCAGGAGGACATCAGGAAGAACGGGAGCAGCCAAAGCCTGAACCTGGCCCTGGAGGGAGCAGGAGGGCACAGAAGGGAGCTTAGCTGAAGGAACACGAGTCAGGGGTGCCAGACTCACTCCCATGGAAATTGGGTGGCATGGGGTTGAAGAGCAGAGGTCGCCTGAGTTCACCCTAGCTATGTACCTTGGCCAAGGCAGTTACCCTTTCTATGCCTCAGTTTCCCCCTCTGTAACATGAGCAGAAGAATACTAATCATCTCATAGGATTGTCATGAGGATTCAGTGAGGGAATATATCTGAAACAGGCTGTTTCAGATATATTCAAAGAGGCTGTTGTCCCACCATACTCCTTTCTCCTATTTTTCTACAGTAATGACTCCCAATTTCTAGCAAGGCACGTGGCCTCCCAGAATAAAGACTATACTTTCCAGCATAGGCTGAATATGGCCAGGTAACTATGGCCAACGAGATATAAGAGATATTATGTGGCTGCTACCTGGAAGAGCCAGCTGACATGTACTCTGTGCTCCCTTTTTCTTTTTTGTCCCTTTTTCCAACCTGCTGCCTGCAATGGTGGATGTGATGTCTAACATTCTGGCTGCCATATTGGACACGAGAATGAGGCCCACACTCATAAGGATAGTGGAGGTGTGAGCTGGATGGAGTCTGTGTCCCTGAGGACTTCATAAGCAAAGCCACTATACCAGTCATTGGCCACCTACTTCTGTACTTTTACGTGACAGAGAAACAACTATCTTAGGTAAACAACTATTTTAGGGCTTTATTACTTACTCGTGGTTGAATCTAATCTTAACCTATATAACATGAAAAACACTTACAGTGATGTCTGGCATATAGTAAGCAATTCAATAAGGGTTGGATAAGTATTATTATTATTATTATTTTGCATTAAATCATGGATGAGGTGAGGCTAAATTACAGTTGACTCGAACCACACAGGTTTGAAGTACACAGGTCCCCTTGTATGTGAATTTTTTTCAATAAAGACAGTACAGGACTGTAAATGTATTTTTTCTTCCTTATGATTTTCCGAATAACATTTTCTTTTCTCTAGGTTACTTTATTGTAAGAATACAGTAGATAATACATATAACATACAAAATAGGTGCTAATCGACTATTTATGTTATAAGCAAGTCTTCTGGCCAACAACAGGCTGTTTTTAGGGAGTCAAAAGTTATACACAGATTTGCAACTGTGCAGGATGATTGGCGCACCTAACTCCCACATTGTTCAAGGGTCAACTGTAAAGGACAAGAGTTATGGGAAAGCAGAGGACAGAATTTTATCAGAATGCTAGGCTAAGGCTGGTTATTAAAACTGTGCACAAAATTTAGCTCTGAGTTGCCTGGCTGCTTTGGCTCTGAAAAAAGGAGAAGCCTATGCCACCTTTTGAGCAGAAGTGTCCTGTTGTGCAGGGGTTTTGTAAGGCACTCAAATCTAGCACTGCTGTGCAGGAGATTGGATGGAGAAGAGATAAGTGTTTATTAGGAAACCATTGCAGGAATCCAGGTACTAAGCATTAAAGGATGTCGGCAGTGGAATGGGAGTCAGGGAAGAGCTATGGAAGATAATTCAAAGGAGATAAAGAGGGCTTGACAAGGAATAAGCTATGGGGATAAAGGAGGTGCAGATGTCAAGGATGACTGAAGCTTCACATTGGAGCAATTATAGTAGTCAGGTGTCTGCTACTAAAATGCTGTGTAACAAACAATCCTGATCTCAATGCATTACAACAATAGGCGTTTATTTACTGCCTATGGGTGTGCAGGAGGCTATGACCCTCTAGGATAGCGGGAACTAGATGAGCATGGCTCCAAGCTGCCGGTGGTATTCAGCTCTGTTCCAAGTGTCTCCTCATTCTGGGAGTAGAGGCTTTCCCGGCAAATTCATCTGGTGGCAGGTGACAGAAATGCCAAAGACTAAGCCAAGCCATGAAGGCATTTTTAAGACTCCTGTTCACATCACTTCCAATAATTTCTATTAGCCAAAGCAAGTCAGGTGGCCAAGTCCAAAGACAATGGGGCATGGAAGTATCAGCCAACGCTACCAGAAGGCACTGGGAAGGGTCACATAATGGGAGGAACAAAGACTAGGGAACAATAATGCAATCTGCCAGAGCAACGAAAGTGAGAGTGATACTCCAACATGGAAATTAGAAGTAGGTTGTTTGGTTTCTTACAGCGAGGCACAACTGTGCTATGGCAGACATCCGTCGGATGCAGAGTTCTAATACTCCAGTCTGAAGATCCGGGTTCCAGATCCAACTCTGGGGCATACTCAGTCTTTCTTTTGTTGCTATTGGACACCATAGATGTTTAAACTAGACCAGCAGATGGACTTTTTTCCCCTGCATCTTTCATCCTTCCCTCTTCCCCTCACACACTGTGGAGAGGATCCTGCTGCTGTACAGTCGCTCTTGAGATCAGCCTTGCAACAGACATGAGTGGATGGGCCACTAAACCAACTATCCAAATTGGACCTGCTACTAGAAATAAAAGACTAGAAAGAAATATTCCAAGATGGTACTACTATGGTGGGACTCCAGGCTATTTTAGGTCTTTCTGGATTTTCCAAACCTTCTTCAATGAACATATACAAATTTTATAATTTCAGGGAATTTTTTAATGATTTTTTAATGATTTTAAAACATCTTGTCAATTCTATCCCATTCATCGTCTGCCAGTAAATATCTAAAGAAAAAGCGTATCTGAAGCATTAGTCAGCACAATGGACCTGCCAGGCCATGCCTTCCTTGTAGGAAAACACTCATCCACTAACACAGGGCAGTTACTATCCTCCTTTTTTTTAATTTTTATTTTTATTTTTTATTTATTTTTGACAGAGAGAGAGCACAAGCAGAGGAAGCAGCAGGCAGAGGCAGAGGGAGAAGCAGGCTCCCTGCCGAGCAGGGAGCCTGATGTGGGGCTCGATCCCAGGACTCTGAGATCATGACCTGAGCTGAAGGCAGACGCTTAACCGTCTGAGCCACCCAGGCACCCAGTTACTATCCTTCTAATACTAATTTCTCAGACTTGCTTTGAGCATTCTCCACCACCCCACCCCCAAATTTGGGGGTGGTAGGCAGGGATATTTTTAGTTTGAATACAAAAGAGCTAAATGAGGTTTTTCTCTTTTTTGCCTCTTTTTTCTTCCCTTAGTTGTTGTATTGGCTTTGGACCTGTCGAGAACCAAGTCAGGCAGGAAGCAGGTAGGTACAAGATAGCTGCCAGCTATGCCCTTGGTCAGGTTTCCAAACACTCCTCTGCCCCCAGGACGCACGCATCTCTGGCCAAACCACACCTGCAAAGAACGCTCTGTTGGGGTGACCTCCACCAACCGAAGCCCCATTCTCTCAGGCACAGGGGAGCAGGATTTGACTGAAAGGAGCACTGACTGGAGCCACTGACATAAACCTTGCCTTGACCTTGCCCCCACCCACCATTCTGCCCTCTCTCCTCTCTAATCTCCCGTAAAACTCTCAGAGCCACGCCTCCTCTTCCTTCTCCTCAGGCCGCCTGGCTTCCTACTCCTGCCCCTCCCTCTAGGGATCCTACCCTTAGGTTCATCAACAATCTCCTGTCAAGTCCAAAGGCGGGCACCCGATTTACCTGGCCTCGTGGCTATACATAACATCTTTAATTGTTGAGGCTTCAAACTCTTAACTCCCTTGGTTTCTATGAAATCAAGCATCTCCTAGTTGTCCTGGGCTCTTTCTGAACATTGATGTTCTTGTTTCTTCCTCCTGACAGACTTCACTTGTTCTTCTGGACGCCGCCCGCGGCCTGCGGGTGTTCTCTCCCCTCCCCCTTCTCACCCCGATTCCTTCTTAGTTCCAGCCATGACTTACATGATCTACGTGCCAGTAACTCCAGCCCAGACCTTTCCCCTCCAATTCATGTTTCCTGGAGGTGCTGGTCTTCACTTGGATGTCAATGGGCCTGAGACCCATCAGGTCCGGGGCTGAATTCCTCTCTTCATCAGGGCTTTTTGGTTGCAAGTAACAGGGACAGACCCTGACTTGCCCGTGCATGGAAGAAACTAATTAGAAGGATTGCAAGACAGTTCCTAGAAGCAAGAGAATCACTGAACAACCTGGTGTCTGGTAACAAGAACAACAAGGTTACTGAACAGATTCAAGTTTCCAGGAGCAAATTTGACACACCCAGGTTGGATCATGACTCCACTTCTTGGGGTTCTTGGGGGTCTGTAATCAGAATAAAGGGGAACGAGAGATGCAAAAGGTCCCGGACAATAGCCACCATGCCTCCCAAATTTGTTTTTCTTCTGGATGAGGAGGGAGTCCCTCTCTCTCTCTCTCTCTCTCATGCTCCCTTTCCCTCTTCCCCCAACTCAGGTATCTCAACACCAATCAGTCATTAAGTTCTGAGATTTTTAAGTAGTTCTCCTAACAGTTGCCTCTCTCCATCACTTGGACCTCCGACTTCCTTTGGAGCCTTAAGATCTCTTGCTTTGATGACTACTGATGGCCTCCTAAAAAGTCCCTGCTCCCCTTCCTGTCCGCCTCCAATTTGTCCTCCATGTAATAGCCAGAGTGATCTATCCAAATGCAGATCTAACCGTATTACTCCCCTGTTTGGGCTCTTTACCTAGAGGGTAAGCTACGGGACTTGTAGTTTACATTTCTTGAGACCAAATAGAATTCTGCCAGGACCTGGCCTCTACCCACAACCCCTAGTCCACACTCCCTTCTCTGCAGTGTGTTGTTTGTTTGTTTGTTTGTTTGTTTGTTTTTGCTTATGGCACTCCCTCTGCCTGAGGGAGTTCTTCTCTCTCTACCTACCTACCTACCTTCTTCTTCTTCTCTCCCTACCACCCTACCCCAACCTGGCCATTACCAATTTATCTATAAAAAAATCAGTTGAGGCCTCACATTCCCCAGGCTGCCCTCCCTAAGTCTTTCCTGACATTTCATGTGGGGTTGAGGATCCCTCCTGAGGGCTCCCATAATGCCTTGAACATATCACTATCACTGCACACAACCCACTGTTGGAGAAATATCTCTTTATGTACCTATCTCTCCTACTAGCTGTACATTCTTGAAAAGCAGGGCAGGATAGGCATATAGTAGGTGCTCAATAAATGTGTTTTTTTTAATGGTATTGACCTTGGTAAGTCCTATAATGTCTCTTGAGTTTCAGCTTCCTCATTGCAAAAAGGAGGTAGGTCTTCCTATCCCATGTTGAGATTAAGTGAGATAACATGAATGAAATGCATTGTGCAGTGCCTGGCACCTAGTAAGTGCTCAATTAAAAGTCACTTCCCCCACCACCATTATCCTCCTGCCACAATTTTAAGTAAAAGGGAAAAGAATGCTTAGTGCCCTTTGCTTAACACTGTTTCCTCTACTGGAGTGGGAGCTATTGGAGAAAATGAGGCCAGGTCTATATTATTCATTGCTAAATCTTTTGTGTATGGCTGGTGCTTAATCAATATTTTTAGGATAAATGAGTAACCGTTATATATGCTTATCTGATCCTGCGTTTGTGCTTTCAATGAACTTAATGTTTTGTTCCCTTTTCCCATTAAAAAAATCACCTGCTTCAGATTATTTAGTATGCCTTGTTTCCCATTGCAAACCAGCCAAGGCTGGGGGAAGAATGGAAGCTGGGCTGCTGGACCAGCCCCTCACTAGGCTGGTCCAGGCGTTGGCTGGCCACGCTGTAGCCCTTGGGTTGGGGGTGGGGGTGACTGCAAATGCCCTGGGGAAGGGCACTGACTATCCTGCACCTGCTGTCTGGTTTGGCACACATGCTGGCTCATTAACTTCCCCTAACAGTCCTGGGGCGGGGGAGGTACTGTCCTCCTACAGTATCAGGCAGGGTCCCAGAAGGGACAGATGAGCATACTCCAGCTGGGTAACTGAGGAGAGCTTAATAAAAGGAATTTAATAAAAAGGTGCACAGGTTTAAGGAAGTCAGCAGGGAATAGTGAGTACCCCAAGGCTAGCAACGGTGGGAAAGTCCTTATATAAATACCCTGGCTACACTCTCCTTCTGCCTGAGAGGCGAGGGTCGGGGTGCTGGTCCCCAGAGCTGTACGCATCCCAGGCCATCTGAGAGGGTAGCTTTCCAGGCCATGGGCAGGATGAAGAGTCAGGAGTGACCAGCGTAACTAGGTTAGACAGCACTAGGTGAGGCAACCCTGGCGCTCTGTTCCTCTGCCCTGCCGCCAGGGCACGTACCTCCATCTCCCCGGCCTCCATCTCCCTGGCCTCTATCTCCCGGGCCTCCATCTCCCGGGCCTCCGTCTCCAGGGCCTCCATCTCCCCGGCCTCCATTTCCTGGGCCTCCATCTCCCCGACCTCCATCTCCAGAGCCTCCATCTCCCCGGCCTCCATCTCCCCTGCCTGCATCTCCCAGGCCTCCATCTCCCCAGCCTCGCACACCCACTAGCCCTGCTTCCAGTCTCACCATTGAAACCAGGGCAGACTGCAGCGCTCCAGGCTGCCCTGGAAGTTTCCATGAGGACCCTAAGAGACGGTTGCAACAACATGGGACAAATGGGGAACTCCCAGATAAGAAAGGAAGGCAGCCCAGTCTTTATAAACACACACACACACACACACACACACACACACACACACAGCATGCCGCTCTGTGCACATAGACACACACACACCCATGCCACTCTGTGAACACACACACACACACACACACCCCATGCCGCTCTGTGAACACACACACACACATGCCACTCTGTGAACACACACACACACCCCTCATGCCACCCTGTGAACACACACACAAACACACCCCATGCCGCCCTGTGAACACACACACACACACCCATGCCGCTCTGTGAACACACAGACACCCATGCCGCTCTGTGAACCCCCCAGGAAACCACCCGGTAACTTAACTCCACCAGCATGGAGAATGTGTCGGTAAACCCGCCCTAGCACAAATCCCCAAAGCAGTTAAGATCCTAGCCTGGGAATCAGATTGACCAGGACTTGAACCCTGACTCTACCACCAGCTATGTGAATTTGGGTCTCATTTGTAAAATAGAAATTATCATAATCAGTAGGAGTGTTAGGATTAAAGGCAACATGCGATTTGCTTTGCACTCATTAAACGTTATCTCACAGCCCAGCATGGTGATCTGCAGCTTTGCACTACCAGAACTTTTGACCTGATTGCTTACTCCTTCCAACTTTCAGAACCCTTTAAGAATGGATACTTCTACAACAGAAAAAAAGGATGATGAAAGGATGATGATATCTGGTAGAGATTTATAGTTTTGAAGTACTTTCCTTGGTTTCTCAAACATAACTGTTACAAAAGCCCAGTGGGAATGGCTGTGCAAATATTACTTTGCCTCTTGTAAGGATGGAGAAACTGAGACCCAAAGAGACTAAGTGACTTGCTCAAGGTCACCCACGGAGGAACCAGCTGAGCTGGGGGCACCCCACAGAGGAGGCAGCACCCACTAGCTGGTCTCTGCAGAGCAGGTGCGTGCTCCAGCCCCGAGGGGCCCTCTGTGCTCCCACATTACCCTACAGTGGCCTTTGGGCTGTGGTGTGCTCATCACTTAACAATATGTGTTTCCCCAAATTGTAATTATGTCCTTGTTCGCAGCAAAGAGTATCTGAGCCACTTCCCCCAGCAGGGGAAGTGGCAGGTGCGGGTGGTGGGGTTGGCCAGAGCCCCGCACACTGGTGTCCAGGCTTTGGGGACTCAGACCGGCTCTCAGGCTCAGGCTCAGGCTGCCCGCGGGGTGTTCACCCTGTCAGGTTTGGTGGGGTTTTCTCGGTGGTCAGGGGCAGTGACAGGAACTGGCCCCAAGCCTCCACTTACTGCAGGTGCACGTTTGACAATGAGAAGCCCATCTCCGAAAGCACAGCGTGCATTAGCATCCTCTCCTTTGGAGAGAGCTATTTTTGTCTTTCATCTTCAGCAACTGTGTTCCAAAATAAAGGAGACAAGTCCCAGAAGGAGAACCAACGACAAACAGTGTCTCCAGCTCAGAAGAGAGCAAGTCACTATTACTCAACAACAAGGACAGCAACCATCGCCCTGGCGGCGCTGGAGTGGGCGACCCGCTGCCCTTGGGGACAGCGCCTCGTCCTGCACCCGCCTCATCTCTCTGTGCGATTCCTCTCCACACACTTTGCCGAACCGGGTTCGTTGCCATGGTTACTAGCAAATCACATGATAGCCTGGCTACCTAGCAGTGTGGGAGAACAGTGGGATCAGATGCAATGGGGGAAGCATCCCTCCCCCAGCTTGGTGGCTTTTCCTTGGCAGACCTGCAGGGTCCCAGAGGTCCGCATTTCTGACCTGCCCTGCTCTGGGGTGAGGGCCAGCATTCTTTGAGCACCAGGACATTGCTTTCGTAATGTGATCAGCACGAGTCTTCCTCAAGGGCTTCTCCTTCTGGCTCAGGAGCCCCTCTGACCCTCCCCAACCCCGCCTTTCCCTGACCCCCCCCCACACACACACGCACGCACGCACACGGATGCTGTGATTAAATAGCTGGGTTGAGTGGGAAGGGGTGAAGCATGCAGCCTACACCACTTGAATAAGCTCTTTTTAAAAACCTGAGGATGGCGTGAGTCAGGGAATTTTGAAGCCATGATACAATCAGGACACTGATGCCTCAAGGGGGGTGGAGGCAGGGACCACAGACTCGCCCAGATCCTGGAGAGACCAGGCAGGGTCTGGTTTCCCAGCCACAGCCTTGCAGAGGGGCTGCTGACCCTTGGACTTGGAGTCGTGGAAGTGGGTGTGCTCTGCCAGGCTCTGATGTGGTGTGGTCGTCCTAGCCCCTGGGCACTGCCTTCCAGGGAAGAGCGGGTCTGAGAGCTGGAGAAAGCTCTCAAGAAACAAAGCTCTCTGCCTCTCCCCCTCCCCCTCCTTCCCTACAGAATGAGGCCATGGAGTCCGACTCCGAGAGGTTGGTCAGTGAGTGGGTGTGCCTTAGCAGCAGTGGGGGAAGCGCATGTCTTTGTTTCCCTGACAATCACAGTTGCCTACTGCTCTGGGTTCAGATTATATCTCATCTCGTCAATTCCATCAGATTTTCTGGTCTGCTTTGCTTTCCCCATTGCAAAAGCCAAGTCCAGATGATAGAAACAGACCCGGAAGAGTCAGCAGGCAGCAGAGGGCAGGGCTTGGGAGGGATTCTGCCTCCACTGTAGTAGGCTGGTTGCAAGAACTCCCTTCAGGACCCCTGCCTTAATGAGCAAAGTGTATTCAGGGAGAAGATGCAAACAGCCTCACAAACATAACCTTATGGAGGGCCACAGGGCAAGGACCAAGGAGACCGGTGGTCTCTAAAATGAAGGGGGGGCGGGGATGCAGCCCCAGGGTGTGTGACACTCTACCAGTGGGGTACAAAATACAGAACTTCTGTTTAGAGTTATTTTATCTGTTCTTTTTTATATCTATTTTGGTATATGTCTTATAATGTGTATAACTGTATCAGGTAGGATCAGTTTGGGCTGAGATTAAGAAAGAAGAGAAAATCCAACCCACCAGCAGCAGAACCAGGAGATAAGTTAATTTCTCTCTCATGTAAATGGACTCTGGAGGTAAGCCACCCAGAGTTGGTAAGGCGTCTTTTCCGGTAGCTCCAACATTCTCGACATGGAGATTCCACTTCCTAATCCAAGGCTGTTGGTCATGATCAAGCCATCCTATTCACATGCTAGGCAGCAAGGAGAAAGAAAGGAAGAATTGCATGCCCCTCCCATGAGGACACTTCCCGGAAATTGCACTGTACACATTTAACATTTAGCTAGCATTTGGTCATATGACTTTACTTAGCTGCAAAGGATCCTAGGAAATGTAGTCTGTTCTGGGATGCCGTGTGCCTATTAGGGAATGCAATACTAAGGAAGTAAGGAAGGATGGACACTGGGGTGCCACCAGCACATGTGTATACTTACCAAAAAAAAAAATAAATGTACTTGTTAGAGGCATAATCAAAATTGGGACTTTTTGGGTAGAGTTCAAAGACCACTGCTATGGGTTATGGTAACCTAGAAGTACACATAATTGATTGAAGGAGGGAATGAGGGACTTTTTTTTTTCCCCACCACCTTAAATCCCTCCATCCTTCTCCTTGTAAAACAGTATGGAGAATTTTGTGTGTGGGCTCATCCCTCCCCCATTCTCAGCCATGTATTTGTCAGGGGGGCCCTAACTAGTCTTGGCTAACCAACTTCTCCCACGCCCTTGGTCACCAGGATTGGTGTGGGTTACTGTGAGCCACGTCCAGGACTTCCATTCGACTCTAGAAGGGGGATGGTGGACATAAAGCTATCAGCACATGAAGTCTGCACCGCCTAAACTCTCCTACGACCCAGATAGGAGAGTGCAGCCCACCTCTAGGGGAGAGGGGAGCCACGCCAAGAGAGGACCAGGTCCTGGCGGCACCGATTTAGCTCCTGTATCAAGCTGCATCTCAACACAGCGTGACTTGTGATGAGGAGCCATCTTGGACCAGAAGGATGAGGTCAATCTCCTAGAACGAGTGGAGCAACTAGGTGGAAAGAGCCTGGGATGGGTGACTGCCTGGAGCAGGGCCACAGTACCTGGCTGGATGTTTATATGAAAGAGAAATCAGTTTCCATCTTGTGTAAGTGATTGTTTACTTAAGATCAACTTTTTAGCAGCCAGACCACACTCCAATGGGTACACATGTATTATTTCATTTAATTTATTTTTAATGCTGTCATTTAGTTACCTAAGGTCGTACAAGCAAGTGGGTGCAGCGCCCGGGTTTGAGCCCAGGAATGCCCGAGCTGGGTGCTAGTCATCGCTTCAGTGCTTGCTCTCTGCTCTTGCATCCCCGAGGTTAACTCTTTTCCCTCCATGCTGATCAGGGGTTCACAACACTTTACACTGTGCTCTCATTGTCTCTTTGCATGTGGGTAGTTTGGAGCCAGAGGCTGTGGGGTTCCCACATGCATTGCCCACGTCTGGCTGGGCCTTGGTGCTTCATAAATGTTGATCCAGTAAATAATAACGGTCTCACTAAGCTTCAGAACATATCTAGCAGGCTATTGAAGGATCAAATGAGGTAATGTTTGAGGAGAGGTTTTGAAAACTACAAGTCAGTATATATACACAGTGGTTATAGTTAGCCCTCTTGTTAGGAAATTCCCTTATGTGGGGCAGGAATATAGCTGTTTCTCGTTCTGCCTTTCAGTGCCTTCCTCTGAGAAACCGTTCTCCAGGTCATGTCACTCTCAGAGTCAGAGGACACCTTCGAGACCACTCAGACACACCTCCTGGTGCCCTCCCACCCCGACTCCAGGCAGGATTTCCCTCCTCGATGGCTTCACCAAGGGGTCAATTGGTCAGTGGCCCTCATAACAACGGAGTGCCGTGATTAAAATATGACACAACAGTGTAGGTTAGGGGACCAGTTTCATGCCGCTCCCCAGATATACCCATGAGTTCTCCCCTCCTGGCTTCTGCACACATTTTCTCTCCCCCATAGTCCAGAGTCCTCTTTCAAGGATAGGCTCAAAGTCACCTGCTCGGCAGAGGTCTTCCAACTTTGGCAGGGGCGTTTAGGTAGTCTCTTCTTTTTCTTGCTGTATCATTTTGTACTTAACTCTATTATAAGACATGTCAAATTATATTTTTATTTGTCCTTTCTTATAACCCCACTTCGTCACCCCTCCAAACTATCACCACCACCCTTTATATGTGAGATTTTCATGGGCAGAGGCTGTGTCTTACTCATTTTGATTCTGCAGCACCCACCCAGTGCCTGGCACCTGTTGATAATTTAACGAATGGGTATTGAGAAGATGAGTGAGTAAAGACGTGAGCAGGGGCCGCAAACTCGGTCCCTGGCATTAGATGAACTCATGTCCAAATCCCACTGACTAATTAAACTCATTCATTCACACATGCCACTCATTCATTCATTCAAATTTGTATTGAGTACCTATTATATTGCAGGCACCGCGCTCGACGTTGCCACAGGGCAACTGGGAGGGACAGCGTCCCTGCCTCACAAGCTTATATCTGAATGGTAGAGACGGACAATAAACAAACAAATCTGTAAGTAAACAAGACTCTATGATGTTCTTAGGAGGAAATGAGCAAGGCGCGGGGAGTGTTACAGAGGACCTGCAGGTGGCTGTGAACTACTTCAGGTGACAGGTGGGCGGGGAAAGCCTCGCTGGGAGCATCTGAGTGAATCCTCAAGAGTGGGAATGAGAGAACCTTTTGAGGCGCAAGAGGGAAGACAGGGAACAGCCACCAACAGAGAAAAATTACGTCTCTCCCTAAGGCTTGGTTTCCTCATCGGTAAAATGAAATAATAATAGCACCCAGCACGTGGTTTTTGAGAAGCTTAAATGCGTCGGAACACTTAGCATAATGCCAGGCAGATAGGAAGCACTCAATATGTTTTAGCTCTTATTATCAATTATGGGTCACGCTGCAGAAAGGAAATGAGGGTGAGGCCATGGGCCCTCTGTAATTGCCACTTCCTTTTCCAAGTTCCCCAGTCATCTGTTAAATAACCCATTTATGAATGTTCCTGGGCACCAACGTCAATCTCTCTGGTCTGTGGTCTCTAGAATCTCTTTAAAATGTGTGTAAATAGCTTAGGTTGATAGAGAAACTAAACCAAGTGTGGAAATGTATGTAAAAGCCCCACACGGTGGTAGTGACTACCACTGTATTGTTTCTGGATCATTTCCCGGTAGTCTCTGGACACCTTGTGTTCTGGCAGCAAGCACACCATCTGGTTGGCCAAGGACTTTCTTAAAATGAGGCTCCTGAAACTAAACGTGGAACTTCAAGCAAGCTCTGGCAGAGCTGGGACCGTGCCCAAGACCCGCAGACCCAACACAGCCTTACAACGAGGTCATAAATTAGCAGCAGAGGCAAGAGTAGAGGCAAGTCTCCTGCCCCACGAGGACAACCAGGTTCACCTGCAGCATCCTGTGGTCTAGCAGGTGAGAAGAGTTTTGCCCTGTGACTCCAGAACCAAGGCCATCTTTCAGGGAATTTCAAGACATTCACGAGGCTCGTTTTCCCTACTGGACAGGTAGGAGGATCTTGCGTGTGTACCAGCAGCAAAGAGAAGGATTCTGGGAATCTCAGAGGCAAAAGGTTTTCTGCAGTTTAAGTTTTTCCGAACCTGTGGTTTCTCTGATAAGGGGTGTGTGCGTGTGTGTGCGTTTGCGTGCGGGTGTTGTGTAGAGGAAGAGAGGAGGAATAGTGCTGGCTCCATACTGTAAAGCCCCTGACTCTTGCTGATATGATTAGTATGCCTGCTTTCAAGTCTGGCCTTATATGGCCACAGAAACAGAAAGATGCCAAGGACTGTGGTGGTACTAGGGCTTAATCACAGGGACCTTTGTCCAACTAACATGCCAATAATTTGCCTAGCTGAATGATTCAGCAGTAATCCTGCCAGGTTCCCAAAAAAAGCCCATATCTGGGATGACGTAATGTCTCTCTAGCCCCATACAGCCATCTCTCCACACCCACCGCCACACATTTACCATCTCCTCTTAGGAGCCACATTTCCATCTGTGGGATCTTCACTTGCCATCTGCATTGTGACAAATATGTTATTTTATTATTTAAATGGTATTACAATGTACAGTGTTGCTAAGCTAGCCCTTCGCGTTTAAAAATTCAATAGAAAAATTAAAACAGAAGAAAATCCTCGCCTCTGGTGAGTTATAGATTGGCAAATCATGTCTGCAGAATTCCTCCAGTATGTCAGATTGGATATTTGATCTATGTATCCCATGAATATTTATACTTTGAGGCAAAGTGATTGATTTAATTTATCACTGAAAATTGAGGTAACTGTCTAGACTGGCTCCGTGGTACGCGTTGCAGAGCATATGAAGAGAGACTCTGGTCCTACCCCATTGCACTTTGTCGGGAGCTGGCCAATACTTTTCCTTGCCCACATCAGAGCCATCAATCTCCCCCTTCTTCCTGACCAGATAAGTGCTCACGAAAGGTGCCCTTACCCTCATCTAAACTGATTTTGGTTTTCCTTGCCACTCCTGGTGGGGCATATCATTCATTTTATTTCTGTTTATTTCAATGAGAAATGAAAGGAGTTCTGCTGGGAGTTGGTGGGGGTGGGGAGTTCTGGGAAAGATCTCTTTCCTGATAAAAAGAGATCCAAAGAATAAGTCGCTGCTCTTTTTGAATGCTGGATGTTTTTATGATGCAAGGAACTCCTGCAGCCATCTTGCAAACATGAGGGAAGGTAGCCAGAAGGATGACAGAGATGGCAAAAAGCTGGGTTCTTGATGTTGATAAGTTGATAGTAAACCAACCCAGAGCTGCCTCCACTTTTAGACTTCTCATCTTATAAGATAACAAATCCTTTGTTATTTAAGCTGGTTGAATCAAGGCCTTCTGTTACACAGAAGCTGAAAACATCATTACTATGTGAGGCAGTGACTTTCTAGCTTTTTGATTGTGAACCAAAGTGAGAAATATGTTTATGTGTAATGTACTCTAAAATGTTCTATTTTTTCTATTTAATTTTTAAAAAAATTCAGGTCATGACCCACTAAAGGGATTTCAAAGCTCACTTGTGGGTCACGATCCACATTTCTGAGAACATTAAAGTCATAGGGAACATAAGCTACTGTGATATAATGAAAGCAAAATGTGGTAAGTGTCATAAGAGACATACGAATACAGTGCTGATCACTTTGAGCTGGGGGAAAGAGGGAAGCTTCCATGGAAGGGCTAGACCTTGAAAAATACCTACATTTGGGGGTTTAAGGAATGACAGGAGAAAAGGCAAAGTGGTGAGAAGTGCAGACATGTTCCAGCACCGGTGTGTAAATCTGGGCAGAGGTTGATGCATGTGATTTGGAGAACAGTGAGAAGTAAGGTCTGATTCTGTTAGATAATGTGCAGCCTTGAATGGCAAGCAAATGAGAGGCCGTAGGAAGGCCTTTAGCAAGAGCCGGGTCTCAGGAAGTCTAAAATGCTGGCGGTTGCAGCCTCGGTTGGGTCTGTGTCATAGCAGAAGCTCAAACTGGTAGAGTTTAAAGCTTGAGGCAAATGACAAGGGCCTCTGCTCTGGGAGGTGAGCTCCTGCTCCATCATTTCTTCCTGCCTATAGTCACTAAAGACCCATTTTACGTGCTCTGTCCAGGAGCTGAGTCTAGTGGCGAATAGTGTGCTGGCCTTTCTAAGAATTCAGCCTGGCAGCCCCCAGTTGAAACCAACAGTACTGATATTGTGATTCTTCTAAATAAAGCCAACAGAGCAAGAAAGCGTGGCTGATTTTCTATTTCAGAAAGGCCAACAATCCCCAACTTCTCATTGTTCTTCTTGTGCCCACCTACTTGCCTTCTGATGAGTTCACATTTTGTTATATCCAGCCCCAGAAGGTGGGCTGAGCCTTGCTACTTGGCACCTCTAATGAAAAAAAAAAAAAAAAATCAGTGGAGGAGGATTTGAAATTGCTGGTTAAATTGGATGTTTGTGCTATCTGTGGATTTTAGTAAAAGGCGAAAGATTGATGCGATCTGAAAAGAAACCAGAGTATTATCTGTGGATTTTAGAAGACCATTTTGCATCTTTGTGAGGACACAACAAGACATGGTCTTTTATAGCAGGAAAGGATGAGGGAAGAGCAGGTATAAATGAAATGAGGACAAAATTAAATCAAGGACCGTTGTGGGAAAAATGAAAATGCAAGGACATCTGGCAAATGTGATGAGAAGTTAGGAGTGGGTCAGAGGGCACCTAAAAGTTACTCAATGCTGCCAAGGGAGAAATGAAGGCAAGTGGAAAAGTGGCAATAAGCAAAGACATCTCTCAAGGCGCAGGTGACCAGGTCACCATATCCATGAAGATTTGCCCAACAACTATTTGTTCAGTAATATGTTGAGTGCCTACTACATAACAGGCTGTGTACTATAGGCCAAGATAAGATGGTGGCCAAATGGACACAGTGCCTGCCTCCTCGGATTTCTCGGACAGTAACAGCACAGAATCAACTCTCTCGAACCATCTGGTGTTGATTTTCTGACCACACCTCCTAAGGCCTCTTCGGAGTCCAAAGTCCACTGTTACTGCAGATGTGAAATTACCTGGTATTTCCTTTCTACATTTTTACTTTCTCCATGGACATTTATAACAAAACAGTTTCTAATAACTTACTTTAATAGCCTTTTCCCTAATTTTTAAAAGCAACAAGCCCCTTTTGTATATAGAAAAGCATAAAGAAAAAAATATTGCATCTAGAAGAGGTACTTGCTGAGGTCCATCCCATCCCATTTTGATGTCAGCCCCACCTATCTTGAGCACTTGGAACAGAGCTTGACATAGAATAGAAAATAATAAATGTTTGTCAAATGGATGGTCATGAGCAAGTACCACGGTCTCCATGCCTCAGCTGCTCATGAGGCTGAGGGAAGGCACTGCCCTGGTCCTGAGCCCCCTCAGCCACACCTCCAGGACTTACAATCGTGGCTGCTGTAGCCCCTGGGAGCTAGGACCACATCTCCATTTTCGGTACTGCCACCACCCCTGGGCCTGTGGCTACCATGCATCTTCTTCTTCTTCTTCTTTTTTTTTTTTTTAAGATTTTATTTATTTATTTGACAGAGAGAGACACAGCGAGAGAGGGAACACAAGCAGGGGGAGGGGGAGAGGGAGAAGCAGGCTTCCCGCTGAGCAGGGAGCCCGATGCGGGGCTCGATCCCAGGACTCTGGGATCATGACCTGAGCCAAAGGCAGACACTTAACGACTGAGCCACGCAGGTGCCGCTACCACGCATCTTCTGTAGCTGGAGTGGTCCTAGGCCCTTGGGTTTGTGGGAAACATAAACCATCTCTGAGCTTAAGAGTCCTGGTTTTCTGGAGTCCTCCATGCAGGGATGCTGAACCCTGCACCCTTTAGGAATGGAAAGAAAACACCCATGTCTTTTGTCATAAAGGGTGGAAAGCTGGCGGCCTTATGTACCTATGACTTGGTTTTATGAAATTTTTAATGCTTTTAATATTTTGATGGGTTTTCCTATTTTGGTGCTTGTTTTATTTATGTATTTATTTTTTAAAAGATTTTTATTTATTTATTTGAGAGAGAGAGCACATGAGAGGGGGGAGGGTCAGAGGGAGAAGCAGACTCCCTGCTGAGCAGGGAGCCTGATGCGGGACTCGATCCCGGGACTCCAGGATCATGGCCTGAGCCAAAGGCAGTCGCTTAACCAACTGAGCCACCCAGGCGCCCAGTGCTTGTTGTTTTAAATGCTCTGCCCATTTAACTGTGGCTTCACCTGGGCTGGTTGACATCCCTCACTTTTAAGATGCAAAAGCAGAATGATTTGGAAGGAACCTAAGCTGGAAGTCATGGCCACAGCAGGACACAAACCCCTCGGCCTTCCTATCTCTTCAGTGAATATAACAGGTCTTCTCTGCGTGCACCGCTGGGGGAGGGCAACGGGGACCCAGGCCCCCAGTAGGAGCTTCTACGGGGTTGGTTCCCAGGGAGGAAATGGTGGGGGGTGTCTGAGGCAGAGATTGTACCCTGAGACTCAGAGAGTGGACAAAAGCTGTCAGAAGCCCGCATATATTCAGGGGAGCCCCCACCACAGAGAGGGACTTGTGGGAAGGTGGGTAGCTGTCTCTGGGCCTCCCATTCCCAGCCGCCAAGGGAAAGAGCTTTTAATTGGCTCTGCCCATGGGCCTTGTATGACATTGCATTAGCCCACAGGGTGCACAGCCAGCAATAGCTGGGAAGCCACGGGTTACCCAGAAGGGGCCCAGGAGGTGACAGTGCCTGGCAGTGGTCTCCCCCCACCCCACCCCTGCTTTGCCAGTTCCAGAACTCCACTTTGTCAGGACACCTAGAATCAGTCCGTTCCGAGGCCCTGGACTGATTTAACCAAATTCACAGGAGATGATGCGTTGACCGGAAGGTCGGTGTATCTGTCACAACTGAAGGTGCTTCTTTGCAGGGACCAGAATCCCTAGTCGCCAGCCCGGGGAATACCTTCCCCTCTTCCTCCCCGCCCCCAGCCAATTCTTCCCAGTATGGAAGCAGCCAGGAGGCCACATTTGTCATCAGAAGGTTGCTGGGTGACACTGCAGTCCAAGGCAGGGCAAGTGGTTTGGTCAGTGGTGTTGGACCCAGGCCAGGTGGAGCCAAGGATGCGGATCTTCTTCCACAACAACGTCCTCTCCCCACTGCGCAGAATATCGCTGCCAACTCCGGGCCACTGGGAGCCGCCTGGCGCCAACAGCGTCCTTCCTGCTCTGCCGCCCAGGCCCGCTTCTTCCTTCCTTCCCGAAGGACCCCGACTTTGTCCCGACACCAGCCTCCTCTGCCCAGGCCCTGCGGCAGGGCTGTGAGTCCCATTCTCAGCCCCACAGGTGAATCTCTCAAGAGCGGCTCCTATTCTGTTGGATCCAATGGCCTCTTTTTATGGCAAATATTTTTATAACTTCCCCTTTCCTACGTGGAAATGATATTTATAGATAATAGAATCTATACATATAATTTCAAAAAATTCAATAACCCTATTATAAAGTGCTATGAACTAAATGTGTCCCCCAAAATTCAGATGTTGAAATCTTAACCCCCAACGTGATGGTGTTACCAGGTGGGGCCTTTGGGAGGTGATTGGGTCATGAAGGTGGAGCCCTGGGGGATGGGGTTAGTGCCCTTATAAAAGACACCCCAGAGAGTTCACTCTCTCTCGCTGCCATGTAAGGATACAAAGGCAAAATGACCCTCTGCCCTCCTCAGAACCTGATCATGCTGCCCCCCGATCTTGGATTTCTAGCCTCCAGAACTGGAAGAAATCAATTTCTCTTGTTGATAAGCAACCGCCGGAATGGACTAAGATGCAAAGTAGAATTTAAAAGGAAAATAACAAAATAAAATAGGGTTTATTTCAACATGCAAGTGCTTGGAAGAAATAAATAAGAACGTTCCAGGTGCGAGGGTCCATACCCAGAAGCCTTGTGAATCAGGAAGCCAGCAGGGCAGGCCCGGACAGCTTTGCTGTAGGGGACACTCAGCTTCTGTGACTGGTGGGGGCATTGCTCATGTGATTTTCTACGATGGTAAATGACTTTTCCAAAAGTCCTGAACAAAACAAAGCAGGGTATTCCCTTGAGGTACTCAGTAGTGGTTTTCCTGGAAAATACAATGTATTTTTTTTAAATGCTTTGGGTTTACAGATAAAAGAGAAGTAGTTTTAGCTCAGATCATTTTGAACAGTGTCTTCACCTATGGGAATGTTCAATGAGATGCTCGAAAATCATGCAGCTCATAAGAATGGACTATCCCATGCGCCGTGGGGCGTTCACCAGCTCTGGCCTTTACATCTCCAGGCGCGAATGGTCAGAATCACTGTGCCCACTGAAAATGTGCTCTGCTCCTTTGCAAGGCTTCAGCACCCCAGCTGAGAACCGCAGATCCAAGCAAACCCTGATGCTCCCATCCCTCTTTCCTGGGATGAAGCTCGAGAGGAATCCTACAGGAGGCCTTTGGCACAAGGTGTTTCTACCTGATAAAAAGAGACACCAGGGCATCAACAGTAGATCTCTCTGCCTGGGATCTCCCTACGAAGACATGCTGTCTGGGGGACGGCAACCACAGGCTAGTTTGAGGAGAGCCGGCCTGAGGAAGAGGCCGGTGCACAGAGTAGAGCGGAAAGGTGGAGTGAAGTGGGGTCCCCGGTGACAATGACCTAACATGAGCCCCAGAATGCCAAGCCCGGAACTGCTCTGGCTCCATTCCTTTGATATGGTAAGTAATTGTGCAAGCCAGTGCAGCTGGGGTTTTCGGTTAGGACAACCAAAAGCTCCTTCCTGATAAAAGTATGCATATTCTTGGGGTGCCTGGGTGGCTCAGATGGTTAAGCCTCTGCCTTCAGCTCAGGTCATGATTTCCAGGTCCTGGGATCAAGCCCCATGAGCCCCATGAGCCAAGTAGGGCTCCGGCTCAGCAGAGAGTCTGCTTCTCCCTCTGCTGCTCCCCCCTGCTCCAGCTCTCTTTCTCTCTCTGTCTGTCTCTCAAATAAATAAATAAATAAATAAATAAATATTTTTAAAAAAGTATTCATATTCTGGTTGTTTGGAGACCCCGTTTCTGGGCTTTGTGCAGAGAAAGTGCCTCCTTTCTTGGCCTTACCTTGAAGTGTGGTGGTTACGGAAGTTTCTGAGTTCACATTCCAGCTCTGCTTTTATAGGCTGGGAAAATTTAGGCAAGTCACTTCATCATTTGAAGTTTCTTCTCCTTCTCTGTAAAATAGGGACAATCATGGTTTTTCTAACTCTGGGAACCTAGGGATTAAATTAAATGAGTTAACAGAAGAAAAGCATTTCATACTGCCTAGCATGTCACTGATGCTGAATAGGTGTTAGCTATGATTAGTCTTTTTAGTTTTCTGCTTAGATCTCTTTTGGCCACTAATGACAAAAATTCAATTCCAACTAAATTAAGCTAAAAAGAAAAGTTATCGACAGCAGAGGGCATGAAATGGGTTACAGACTCAGGAAGAGCTGTTGAATCAAGGCCTCAAGGATGGGATGTGGTGCTTCTAGATAGCCTTTGGCTGCCCCTAAGTTATCACCCAGAGAGTTTTTAAAAGTCTCGAGGCCCAGGCTACACCCAGACCAATTCAATACAGATTCCTGGGGCTGGCCCCAGACCTCAGCAGGTGTCAAGCTCCTCAGGTGATTCCAGTGTGCAGCCCAGGCTGAGAACCGCTGTGTAGACCTCTCTTCATTGGACTCTCATCTTTGCTTCTCTCTGCCTGGGCCCATTCTATAGAGAGCTCTTCCCACCACCGCCTCAGATGTCTACCCTCCCATAATAATCTCAATAGGAAAAATAAGTCACTAACCAAGCTTCTTTCTTTCAGCATCTGCATGTCAATGGATTTGTCCTGCTTGGGTCTGTCTCCTGCTTGCCCTTCTTATTCTGATCACCGTTGGTGAGGGCCACCCCAGTGACCAGGAATCTTGATGGACAACACACCAGAAACACTTGAGACAGATGAGACAGAGCAATTCCCTCAGAGGTCTAAGAGGACAGAGCAGGGAAAATCCATACATCTCATCTTATTACATAGAACTAGTCACACTTCATCTTGGTTGATACAATTAATTGTCAGCGTGTTTTGCTTCAGCCATTTTCCCTAATGGATAAGATCTGGGCTTGGTGGGGTCTTTCCTTCAGGTCTCTGAGCCACTGCAAGTGACAGGTTATTGCTTGGCTGGGATGGTGCCTGGCTTGTGTCTTGGCTGCCTGTTCGGGATGGCAGGTTCTTCGTTCCCCCAACCGCTTATTCATCAACTCCTTGTCACGCCCACAGATGCTGAGCTCATAGGTTACGCTCTTGAACTCACTCCAGGATAATCTCCTCACAATGCTGTGACCCGTGCGTACTGACTACGCAGAATTTTGATTCAAACTGAAATCCAACTTTCCATTGCCTCCAACTTTTGACCTCTCATCTCCTCTACTTGCTTGTCTTCGGGTTGAGGAGCTGTCGTGGGAAGGCACGTGTTTTTGAGCTGACAGATGATTGCAAGGACACATGGGATCCTCACTTGTGCTTAATGCACTTGTTCTGAGTAGCTCTCACCAAATTCCCTTTTCTAAACTGGACATCATTGAGAACATGAAAACACATTCCCAGCCTTCCAGAAAGTGGAGAATTTTTTAATCAGTTTGGGCAAAGTGTATTTGAGGAGAGAAACCGCAGTAAATACCTGTGCATAATTAATATAATTACCAACATAATCAAACAGCCCTGGGCAGCGCCTATCTGCATCCCCAAGAGTTCCGGAGGCTTGTGGTTTATCTCCGTGGCCCTGCCTGTCACATTTTCTGAATTCGGCTCTCCTTCAGGTTTCAGAAGTTTCTGGTGACACACTGAGCTGTTCATTTTGATGGCTGTGTTTCCCAACCCGCTGAAGGCATTGCTGCAATGGGACAGATGGATGGACGATGGGGAAGTGGCTGCAAGGTGGATGTGGGCGGGGCGGGGGGGGGTTGGCGGGTGAGGAGGGAGGGTCTCTGCCATTGTGTGCACTGCCTCTGGGGGTTGTTCTTATAAAGGAAAGCTTGATTTCTTGGTTATTAAGTAGATCCCTAACTACGTATTAAGTAGTTGTGTATTACAAAACCATTCTCTTCCTGTTTTGTTCCTGCTTTGCATAGTTTCAGATGAAGTGAAAGGGACCCCCCAACGGGGCTTTGCTCCACCACTAGATGGAGGAACACCTTCACCTGTGCAGCCCTGGAGGCAAGGGCCCAGGGAACAGGAAAAAGATTACTGCTCCCCTCCCGCCAGCCTCGCAGGTCCCTCCCACCTGCCTGCCACAGCGATGGCCTCCGGCAGGATCACATTCATCGTGTGCTTTACATTTTGAGATCTGATTCCCTCATGAAGCCACAGCATCCTCTTTGGTGTTCTTTGAAAGTTCTGTGTTTTTCCAGCTGCACCACAGACCCTTGTGGGCCAGGGCAGCCTTGCACATAGCTTTCCAAAATTACCCAGGCCATCCACATTCTTTCCGCCCACAGTCTCCGCATTGACCCCTCCACTGTGTGTTAATGCAAATCCTTCCCCTCCGAACTGGCTTGTCTCACTTCCGCCTAGTACAAAGGCTGTGTGCACCGCTCAGCCCACGAGTCACCCTGGAAAGGGGTCACCGGGCACAGTCAGGATTAGTTCTCTCTATTCTTGAGTTTCGTATAAATAGAATCACACAGTATGTCCTTTTTGTGTGTGGCTTCTTTTGATCAACACGTAGTCTGTGAGATTCAGCCATGTCAAGCCCTTCTTATTCCATTATATAAATAGACCACAATTTGTCAGTTCCCTTATTGATGGACATTCGGGTTATTTCCGGGTTTTGACTGATGAATAAGGCTGCTATGAACATTTTTGTCCAAGGCAATTTCTGGATGTAGGTACTTGTTTCTCTTGTATATATACCTAGGGGTAGGATTGCTGGTCCTTCTAAGTGGCTGCTTCGCTTTATTAGAAACTTCCAGCTCTCCAAAGAGGTGGTTTTGATATGTTTATTCCTCATAATGTTAAGTGTTCATCGGTGAGTTCACCAGTGCTTATTGAGCACCTACTATGTGCCAAGCACTGTTCTAGGTGCCAGGATATAACAATGAGTACACAGACAAGGTCCCTGTCATTGAGACTCATTCTGGGGGTCGTGCGGGGTGGGGGGGCGGGTAGAGTCAGGCAATATGACTGAAATAAAGAAGGTAACTTCAGGTGCTTGAAAAATAGGGTAACGTGATGGAGCCCTAGGGAGTAAGAGCTGCTTCTGGGGCAGTATCCGGGAAAGTCTCTTTCAGGAGCTGGATCTCAGTCAACGTCTGAAAGATGGGGAGGGGTGGCCATGCAGAGCTTGGGGAAGAGTGCTAGAAGCAGAAGAAACAGCAAATACAACTGCCCTGGGACAGGAAAAAGTGTGGTGGGTTTTGAAGGAGAGAGAGAAGGCCTATCAGGCCCCCATGCAGTCCATTCACTCATCCAACAAGTAAATATATACTAAGCTTCTGTTATGCTGCAGGCATTGTTCTAGGCCCTGGAAATGTAGCAAGTGACCAAAATGGATGAGCAACCTGCTGCCACAGAACCAAAAGGAAAGAGCAGGCAGAAGGGTCTGGAGGAGGAAGCAGGGGCCAGGTTAAGTAGGACTGGGTAGATCATGGAAATGAGTCTAGATTTTCATCCTGTGGTAGTGGGAAGTCACGGACGGGTTGTAAGCAGAGACAGGAAAATGATCGAATTCACAGGGATAGACTAAGGGAGATTCATTAGAAGGTCGTGGGATCCAGGCAGAGACTCTGGGCTGAAACTCCATCTGTGACCGTGGAAACCATGAAAATGACCAGAATTCAGGATATATTTTGGAGGTTGAGCCAATAGGACGTAATGTAAGATTGGTTACAGGGTGAGCAAAAAGACGAATACAATTTAGATTCTAGGTTCTTAGCCTGAGCAGCTGGGTAGATGGTGGTACCAGGCACTGAGACCAGGAGGACTGGGGGAAAAAGGAATTTGGTGAGGAAAAGCAAGGGTCCATTTTGCTAACTGTGAGATGCAAAAATTCAAGTGGAAATGTTCAAGGGGCAGGAGTTCAGGGGAAATCGCTAGCCTGAAGATCTAACTTTGAGAATCATCAGCACGTAGATGACGTTTAACGGTCCAAGTCTGAATGGGAGCACCTAGGGGGAGCGTACAGGCCAAGAAGGAGACTGAGGAAAAGTCTTGGAATATACTGAGAATTTCAAGTTCCATTTTACCATGAGGAAACTGAGGCTCAGAGAAGCTAAGCAAATTGCCCAAGGTCACAAGGTATGGCAAAGCCGGTCTTATTTCAGCCTCTGCATACTTACCCACGCCTGAGGTTTCTCAGTTCTGCTACTTGGATGCCATGTGACCTAAAGGGAATTATTTGGCCTCTCGGTGCCTGTTGCCTCATCTATATGGGAGGGACAACCATAACTATACGTACCACCCAGGGCAGTGTGAGTACCAGATAAATGAATATAACGAAAGTGCTTAGAACAACGGTTGGCACGTAGTGCTGTTAGTTTGCACCATTCCACGAGCTCTAGGCTAAGCTCAGGCAGGCCTCAGGGGCGAGAGCGGGTAGAAAGTTCCGAATCTGCATGGCCAGGCGAGCTGGCTCCGGAGGCCACGGCCAGGAAGGTGTCAGGCCGGGACTGAGGAGGGTAGGTCAGCCTCCGGCAGAACTCGTTTATATTTGTTCTGACAATAGGTCCCAGGACGCAGATGAACTTGGGTCCTCTCCCTTGTGCAAGGGAGCTGTGTCACTTGGGGATCAGGTCAGTAACTAGGCGAGGGCAGGGCTGCAGGCAGAGGTCACAGTGACTCCTGAGCCCCCAAAATGTACAGAAGTATATGCCAGAGCCCTGCTTAAGGCCTTCTATTCTGCTCTTGGGGACATTTGCTCTTGCTAACCATGTTTGGTGCAATAAATCTATTTGGTCTTTGTCCTCAGTTCCTGGCACAAAGATCTTAAAACTCTTGGAATTTCCTGAGTGACAGGAATATCTTTTGTCATTCATAGTGGGCCCCTCTGGAGTGTACCTGAGTTTATGCTAATGAGGTGACTGAGCTTGGGGCTGCGACATTTCCTCAGGAGGGGGATGGTCACCAGCAAGGCCCAGGGATTAGAACGTTGGAACTTTCAGCACCACCCACCACCTCTGGGAAGGAGGGGGTGGGGTGTGGGCGACAGCAGATTAAACTCTATACAAGCTCTTGAATAGCAGGACTTGATGAGCTTTTGGTTGGTAAACACGTCCATGTGCCAGGAGGGTGGTGCACCCCAGTTCCATGGGGACAGAAGCTCCCATGCTCCGGACCCTTCCAGACCTCACCCTGTAGACCTCTCAGCGGGCTGTTTATTTATATCCTTTATAATAAACTGGTAAATGTACATAAATGTTTCTCTGAGTCCTGTGAGCCAATGGAGCAAATTAATCAAACCTGAAGAGGGCTTTGTGGGAACCCCCAATTTATAGCCAGTGAGCAGCACAGGTGACAAGCTGGACTAGCAGGTGACATCTGAAGCGGGGGCAGTTTTGTGGGAGTGAGCCCTTCACCTGTGGGATCTGATGCTATCTCCGGGCAGAGCCAGAACTGAGCTGAGCTGTAGGCACCCACTCAGGGTCCGCTGAGAATCAGAGAATTGCTTGGTAGTGGGGGAAAACATGCATCAGAACCATGACTCAGGATTCCTCCAATTAGCACCTAGGCTCTAAAAGCTGAAACTGAAGGCAAGAGAAGAGAAAAATCAAATGACTGTTGAATGTATTCTATGCACGTGGGACAAACACCTGTGTTTTTGTGTGTGGGCACAGTGTCCCTTGCCCCCTACTCTTGGTAATGGCCACCCTCCCTTCCTTAGTGTTCCCATCCCAACACCCACCCAATGTCATTTGTAGGTCCCACAGCCCTGTCCTCAGTGGTTGCCAGCTGTACGGACCAGAAAAGTGTCCTGTGGCTTTACAGATATTGGGAGGATAACTCTTCTTTTCTCAGGGGATGCTGAGCACTGATGATGTAAGCACTGTCTGCCTACATACCTCCCTTCGCCCATCAGGCATTAGGAGAGAGCAAAACCCGGAGAGAGACAGAGAGCTTTTGCCTCTTTACGGAGCCCCTGGCTCAGTGATGGGAGTCAATATATTCCCTCTGTTTGCTTAAGCTAGTTGGGATTCCTCACAATCTAAAAAGGACTAATTCATGTTATGTGCCACTAGTGCTAAGTTTCACAGCCTTGCTTGAGACTCTCCTGAAAGTAATTCAGTGTTGTTGTTTAGTTTCACGAATGATGGACCTAGAAGTTTGAAAGTTCCAGCCCAAGGTCTTATGGCATCAAACAAACTGACTTGTGACTTAGAGCGTATGTGGTCTATTTTTAGTTTACCACCTGCCCTGTAGACCTACCCTGAATTCTGAAGTCCTCGGGGGATCCCCATAAGAAGGGAGCCCTCAGCTCCTGTGGGCAGAGTGTTTGGAGACAAGAGGACACCAAACAGCTTAAGGACCTAAGACATCTCTAGACAAGGAGGCTGAGGCAAAGGAATCAGGTGACTCCGGATTGAAATCCTACTGGGCGCAATCAAAGCAGCCCTTTGGCCTTGGGTTTCTACAGTTCTGGCCCCAGTAAAAGTTCCAGTTGAATTATGGGTCCCTGAACGATTTAGCAGATTTCCAGAATCTTATGGAGTCCAGTCTTCCCGGAAAGAGAAGATCACTGGGTGGTATTTTTCATTTCATTCATACATATATGTATGTATGTTTGCATGTGTGTGTGTGTGTACACACACACACACACACACACACACACACACACACTCACATATAGGCTCCAGCCTCACACATTTCTTCAGAAAGGAAGATGTAAAGAAACGGCAAAAAAAAAAAAAAAAAAAAAAAAAAAAAATCTGAATTCCTTAAAACCTCTGGGGGAATCATTTGGACTTGGCCCCCTTTCCTCCTGCAAGATTTTCATCTCACAGCTCTAAATTCTTTTCACAGCTCCTGAGTAGGTGAAAGCCACTTGAGAACAAGTCTTGTATTATCTTGCTTTCCTTTGGGAAGCAAGGTGGGAAGAATGAGGGGTTGGAAGGTTGGGGGAGGGGTGGAGGTGTACATTTTCCCTGCACCTCCAATCTGGCAGGCCCAGGTCTTAAAAGCTCCAGAAAATGCAGCACTTGAAAACACAGCCAGGAGAGAGTAGACCCAGGAGGCCCAGAACTAGAAGCAAATGTGGGTTTTTGGTGTTATTCTTGTCTTCGCTAGGCCAATCACTCCTCCTCCCTGTTCCTGCTGCCTGGAGCCGCGGTTTTAAAGGGTAACTCTCTCTCGGCTGAAACGGAGCTTCTGTCTGCCTAGGGAATTCCTGAGCACGAAGGAGGGAATTGGGGAGCGAGGTCCAGGTTCCCGCCTGGCCACCTCCCTGCCGGAGCAGGATCAGATAGACCTTGGGCCACGTGGGTGAGTGGCCCTTTCTCCGCCACTGTTTTGCTGGTGGCACAATCAGCCTCTTAGCAGATGCTAATGAGATTCTGGTAGAGAGCTACAAAATCATCTGTGGCAGATGGTAGAAGGTTAGGTTTTGATTTCTCTTGTTCCACTGTTGTTTTTCTCTAAAAATGTGCTAACCAATGTGCCGTTTTCTTGCGCTTGATTTTGACAAAGCGACACATTAATTTTTTACTCCTTTTCACCCATCCTTCCCCTAATCATAAATATCTTTTTAGAAACGAAGGCAAATCATTATTCAGCTTTTTCCCTCTGCCCCTCTCCTGCAGTCTGTTTTGTTTTGTTTTGTTTTTTACACAGAAGAAATCATTTGAATTCCCTTTGAACCTACAAAGAGAATAGAGACCAGTGCTATGAGTGCCCCCTGGTAACGTGTAATTTCATTTTCTTATTGACTGGGGCAAGGTTAGGTTATCATGTTTTGGTTAATATACACACCCTCTATGGACAGATAGGAAAACCAAAAACATTGTAGGAGTCAACAAAGGGAATGCTACCATTTATTGGATACCTTTAACATTCCAGGCATCATGCGAATAAGCAATATATGGCCAATATTTTAGCTAATCCTCACATTAATCCTATAAATAGGCACTGTCCTTATCCCCATTTTATAGATGAGGAGACTGAGACTTGGAGAAAGAAACTTGTCCAACATGGGATGGCCAGGAAGTGGCAGAACTGGAATTCAAAGCCAGGGAGTCCCACTCCAAAGCCAGCACTCTCAGATGGTACATTCCTCTGTTTTCCTTCATGAATGTCAGTTGCATCAGTGCTGGTGGTCTCTAGGACTCAGGGGCACTTTTCCTGATTCCAAACCCTTGTTGGAGACCAGATATCAAAAGCTTTATTTATGGAGAGAGAATCTGATACTAGTTATAGAAGCACTGACTTAGCCTCAAAGATGGAAAGCAGACCCACCCTTTTGCACATGAAGAAATTAGGATCCAGAGAGTATGATGTTTCAGTTACCTATTGCTATGTGACAAACCACCCTAAAACTGAACAGCTTAAACCACAAAACTATTTTATTGCTCCCAATTCTGTGGGCCAGGACTTTGGGCAGAGCTCAGCTGTGCTGTCTCAGGACTGTTCATGTGGTGTCAGCCAGGTCGACCAGATACCCTCAGGGCCTTGAGGCTGGTGGCTGACTCTTGGCCCAGCAGGATAGCCTGGACTCAACAAGGTGGCTCAGGCTCAGAGAACACCAGGCCTCAGCCCAGAACCAGAACAGCATCCCTTCTGTCTCTTCGCATTGGTCAAAGCCAGTCCCAGTGCCTGCACAGATTCAAGGGGGAAAGGAATTAACTCTACCTCTTGATGACAAGAGCAGCACCTGCAAACAGGGATGGCCTGGGCATGGTCATCTTTACAGACAGCACCACACATGGTGACTTATCAGCGGCAGAGATCCAAGGGTTAGGCCACTATCATAGAAAATCTCACCCTGACAGCTTCCCCAGAAGGGAAAAGATTCCCTTTGGAATCTACATTCTATTTCGACTCAGCCCCAACAGGTAAATGTGGGCTCATCTAATCCTGTGGGGGATGATGTTCTGTGGGCCTGTGTGACCAGTTGGGTCCAGTGCCCACATTGCGCCTCTGATCTGGGCCAGCCTGCGCGTTCTCTTTGCCAAGAGAGAATCCCAGCCTAAGGAAAGGGGGTCGGGGGTGTTTGCCCTACCAAGGCCACAGAAGTGATGTGTCCAAAGATGTTGTAGAGGCTGCCAAGATGATCGGGGAAGAGAAAACTACCTCCATTGGCCCAGAATGATCAGCCCAGTGTGCCTCTCACAAGAACAGATGGACAGCCTCACCAAGAAGAATTTAGTGAGAAAATAAAGGAGTTTCAGGCCTTAACTAGCAGGGCATCTGCACTCACTTTATAAAGCTCATCCACCCAACTGAGTAAGGAGAAAACATAAAATCAAGGTCCAATGTAGGAATATGTACCTGGGGAGGAAAAATAAAGTGCATTATGACCAGATGAAAAATAATTTCAAATTAACAACTATTAGAGCCAGAGGGAGCCTAAGAGATCCAATTTAGCCCCAACCCCATTTTATGCATGAAACAGTGGAGGCCCAGGTGGAAACAGAAGTGAGGGGCCTGCCCCAGCTCCCACAGCTCAGTTATTCTTGCATTGGTAATGAGCACTTAGCAAGCACTGATTAGGTGGCAGGCATTTTGCTGGGTGACGGAACCTCGAGGTGGAGTGGGACACAACCCTTGCCTTCACAAAGCTGACTGTCTAGGGGAGGAGAAGGCCGTGGAAAGCAATGATCACAGCATAATGCAGGGAACACGGTGCTAGCAGTGCTCAGAGAGGTTCGTGAGCACCCCACTTCTAAGCTCTGGGTTCCTTGCATGCTTGAAGCCCATGGGCTCTGTGGAGAAGAAAGCCTGTTTTCAAAAATCCTGCCTACTGAGCTACCCATTGGAGCTACATCAGAGCCCTGTGCTTTAAAAGAAAGTGCAGTCTTTCAAAGTCCTGTGAAGAGAACATCCTAAATGTGCCTTGCACTCTCAGGCAGGTCCTAAGAGAGCATTCACAAATCTCAGGACAAGGCCAATGTCACTGCCTGGGGTCACCACCACCAGTCCCAAGGGAGGCAGCGGGCTTTCATCCAGAGCCTCTGATTTCTGACCCCTTTGCTGGGCTACCACAGGAGTATATTTGGGCTGGAATCCACCACAAGCACACACGGTGGGCCCTTTACCAAGTCATAAAGTTGGTTTAAAAAGGGTGTTTGATCTACTGGGAACTCAAGAGGTTTGGGAGGAAATGGAAAGTCGCTGGTGGCTGCTACCTTCCACAGCCTTCAGCTTCCCCACTCCTGCCTTCTACCAGTGGTTCTCAAAGGTTGCTGCCCCTTAGAATCATCTGGGGAGCTTAAAAAAAACCCCTGTGTGATTTTTTCCTATGTGATGGAAAGAGGGGAGCACAGACCTGGGTGTGACTTTACTCTGCAAGCCTCAGTTTGCTCATCTGTCCAATGGAAACATCACAATACCCAACCCCCTCAGAGGGCTTGCCGTGTGTCAGCCACTGATCAGAGGGCTCTACAGGAGTGCCTTGCTTATTCTCATGACAATTCTCTGAGTTAGCGATTATAACTCCATTTTACAGATGAAGAGACGGAGGCTGAGAGCTTAAGTCACCATGCCCAAGGTCACATGACTAGCAACAGGCTACAGCCTTGGTCAGCCTCTGGGGAAAGCCTGCACACTTAACTCTGCTACACCATTTCTGAGGGGCAATGAGACAGAGAGGGGAAGCTCCCCAGGTATAGTCATCTTCTCTCCTGGCTCCATCCCCTTCCCGGTGTCTCTGTCTCCTGGGATCCTGACCCTTGGTGGCCCCTGCTCTCTGTGACTCTCACCACCTGCTCCGGTCATTCTTCCTGCTACCCTCAGTGCTTCCAGCAGTTCTCCCTGGGACTCAGGCCTTCCAGGGACCCACGACCCCCCTCAGGGCTCCCATGTGGACCCTCAATGTACTCCATCCCTCTAGCCCAGCCCCCCTCCCTTCTGCTCCCCACCCATGTCCCAGGACAGTTTGAGTTTTGGCTTCAGCCCAGCAGTCCTCCTGGGAGGGCAGAGAACAGGAAAGAGGGAGCCTGGAAAGCTCCTTCCCTCTACTTATCATTTCCTGGCTGATTCTGCCATGAGGGTCAATGGAGAACTTAGCCATCCTCATAGAGCTGATCTTCACTGACAGCTCACTGAGTGCCAGGGGCCTTCCAGACATCATCTCATGTCAAGCTTGCCAGAAACTTGCAAGGTAACTATCACACCCCCATTTCGCACATAAAGACCCAGGCTCCAACTTCACCAAGCTGGAGAGTGGCAGAGTTGGGATTCCAACCCCTATCTGCTCCACGGCCCGCATCTTCTCTATTACAACACAAGAGAAAGGTAAAGGGACAAGGAGCGTCTACAGAAGTGTCTTGCAGGCCCAGAAGTACCCCCAGACCGGCGGCCTCGGCACCGCCAGGGAGCTTGTTAGAAATGCAGGCTCTCAGGCCCCGCCCCAGACCTACTGAATTGAAACCTGCATTTTAACAAGATCCCAGGTGATTTCAGTGCCTATTAAAGTTTGAGAAGCCCGGGTCTGGGTCCGTGGTCTGCCGTCCGCAGCCCTGGCTGAGCACTGGAATCACCTGGGGAACTTTGCAAAACGCTGGGGTCCCACACTCGCGGTTCGGGTTTCATCGGGGTGGGTACAGCCTGGGCATCACAGGGGTTTGTCCGTTTTTAGCTCCCCAGGTGAATCTAAGGGGCTGCAACCTTTGAGAACCACTGGCAGGAGGAAAGGGAAAGCCAAAGGCTGTGGAAGGTAGAAGCCACCAGCGACCTGCCATTCCCTCCCAGAGCAGGGCCACGCGGGGGTGGGACCAGCATCAGGGAGGCCGGGGAGACCCGCTGCCCGGACAAAGACAATCTGGGTTTCCTTCCCGCCGGTGCGTGCGGCTGGACACACACCAGCTGCGGAAAGACGCGCGGTAGGGGGACTCCTCAGGAACCCCGACTCTCCGGACGCCTGGAAAACGCTTCGGGTGAGTCCGCGGGGGTCCCCGCCGGCGCCGAGAGCCCGGCGCGGGACGAGCGGGGCGCAGGGAGCAGCGCGCGCAGGCGCAGAGCCGCGAGGCTCGGGACTGGGCGGTGGCTCCGGCTCCTCTCGGGCTGGGAGGGGGAGACTCGGAGGGCGGGGGACGGGGTGCGGCCGGGAGAGCCGGCTGGCCTCCGCGGAAGGCCGGAGCAGCCCCGCAACAGCCGCCGGCCGAGGCGGCGTCTGGGACAGGGGCCGCGGCAGGCCGGCAGGTGCGGCGCGGCCCCGGGAGGGCGCGTTCGAGCGGCTCTTTGTTCCCCGTGCGGCGCAGCCCCAGGCCTGGGCGCGGGCAGCCTGCCGCAGCTGAGTCACGGCTGACTGCTGGGTGTGTGGCCACACGGCCCCCTCCCGGAAGAACGCGTTCCTTTCCTGAAGCCGGCTTGTCTAATGCGATAGAAGGGACAAAAGCCAGAGAAGTGACTTCTCTGCCACAAAGCCCTTCCCTCCCCCAGTGCAAGTCCGGAACCAAGGTCACCCCCCCCCCCAGCACTCACACAGCCCCTGAGGATGCCACTTCCAAGGGGATCGTGATTTTGAGGCTCAAGGCGAAGCTGCTCGACACATCTGTAGTGTCACGGTTCAGGAAGGTTCCTCTATGGCTGCTCCATGTCCCCACACCTGCCTGGGATGTGGGGTACAGGCTGAGCGGGTCGGCCTGGAGTCATCCGGAGGACTTGTCAGAAACGCACATTCCCCAGCCTTGCTGGCAGAGGATGAGATGAGTAGAACTGGGGGAAAGCACGGAATCTGCATTTTAACAAGTACCCTAAATGTTTTTTTAAGCATGTGGTTGGTAGTCTTCACTTGAGAATCGCTGATTTTGTAGAAGTGCCCCTTAACATAGATGTGTTAACCACAAATGGGCGTTGCTGAATAACAAAGTTGAATTTGCCTGGGGAGATACAGCTAGCGTGGGGTGGCAGAGGTGGGAGTCAAGCCAGGATCACCGGGCCCCCAAGCTTGACTTTTTAAGTCCAGGTCAAACCAACCTTCAGGGATTCTCAGGGAGCTTCTCAACCCCTCCTTTCTGCTTTTGTGGTCTTGCCTACCACCTGAAATAAACAGTGTCAGCTGGCACTTTTACACCTCTGAGTTTGAACGGGATGTCCTTCCAGTTTGGTAATTGTGGATTGGGTATGCTGTAGCTTAAGCCTAATCAACCACTAATGGGCATTAGCCCCCAGAAGAATCTTTTATGTCTAGATAGATGTCAGCTCAAATGGATTTTTAGATCATCTGGACTTTAAAGGCTGCTCATCTATCACAAAAAGAGGGAAAAAATATACTGAAAATTAGGTTTAGGAATAAATTTATTCCCTTGGTTGGCAGATGTTATCCTGTTAACAGACCATAATGAAAAACAAAAAAACAAAAAAACAGATTCTTTTTTCTACAATGAAGGCGGATGACCTTGGCTCACATCTCAGCTTTCCCACTTATTAGCTTGGTAACCTTGGGCAAGTTTCTAACTTCTTTGTGCCTCCAATTTCCTTATCTGAAAAATGCAATTGCGAATATTTATTTTATACTACTGGATAAAAGATTTGCAAGTGTTATCTTATGTAATTCCCATTTTACAAATGAGGAAGCTGAGGCTCAGAGAGGCTAGAAACCATGGTCACCCCTTCTCAACGTCCACCTCTCCCCTCCCTCTTGACCACACCTCTTCATTGCCTCCTTGATCCTGCCTGCCTGTCAGACAGTAACTGCGCATGTTCCCATGAGTGCACCATCATGGCTAACTTTTTTTTGAGCCGTTATTATGTGCCATAAACTAGTGTCAACACTTTACTTGAATGAAATTCTTATCACCCTTCCATGAGACGGGAATTATTATCGTCTCCCTCTCTCAGGAGAGGAAACTGAAACAGAGACATGGAGGTCCCACTGCCAGCAAGGGGCAAGGCCGGAACGTGCTGGCTGCATTCTGGCTTCTAGGCCTGGGTACCAGACTGCCGGGCTGTGCTGCCAGTTACATGTATTACATAAGATGGGGGAGGGGGGCTCCCCACTCTCCTGACCCACCAGCACAGCAATGCTGAGATTCTTCCTTCCCATCAGCAGCCCGATTCTGGGTGCAAAGGCTCCTTCTACCAGAAAGCTTGCTACTCTGCTGGGCCTTTGGAAAAGTGGTGTTTATAGAGGACAGCTTAGAGGGGCTTTGGAAAAGACTTCAGTACAAGCTAGCTTCGAATCCCCTGGTGACCTGCAGCGGGCTTCGAGGGACGCCCATCCAGCGGGAGGAATGGACACTGATGTGGCTCACTGCCCAGGAGCTAGTGGTGTGCCAAATGCAGGAAAATGGTTTGCAGGCTCAGCCTCTGCATGTTGACTGGTCTCCTGCCTGGCAGCCTGGCTCTGATGGTCTCGTGTGTGGTCACTCTTCTCACACCAAATTTTGAGGTGCATGCTAGAAATATGGGCCTCATGGGCAATTCTGGTAAGGGCTCAGATGTAAACAATGAACGTGTTATTGGAAACTGGAGAAAAGGTGATCCTTGTTATAAACTGGCAAAGAGCTTGACTGAGTTGTGTTCTGGTGTTTTGCGGAAGGTGGATGTTGTGAGCTGTGAAATTGAATATTTAGCTGAGGAGATCTCAAAGCAAAGGGTTGAGGGAGCCGCTGGGTATCTCCTGAATCCTTGGAGTAAAATGCAAAAGGAAAGACAGCGATTAAAGAAGGAATTGTTAAGCAAAATGGAACCAGAGCTTGGCGGTTTAGAAAAGTTTCAGTCTGGCATCATTGCAAGAAGATGAGAAAGCGTGCTTAGAATTGAACACTGAGGGTGTGGCTAAACAACCATTTGATAACACCCGGTGTGCATACAGATCTAATCAGCCAGCTCAGTGGAAGCCAGGCAAGCGATGGGGTTATACCAGCAAAGACACTGCCCGTTTGAACTGAGGAAGCAAGAGAAAGCAGGACAGAACGCAGGAAAGGCATCAAAGTTCTTGTATGCTGCAGGACCAGAGCATTGGGCTCTTTGGCTGCAATGTGCACTGTTCTGCAGGGAAAAGGCAGAAGGACCCTATAGGCAGTTCAGAGATTATTAGGCCATCCCCTTGCAGGAAGCCTCCCACCCCCACTTGGCAGAGCCGCAGAGATGGGACCCACTGGGTCTGCAAGGCAGAGCATTGAACCAAAGAGGATTATTCTTGAGCTTTCAGATCTAGTGGCAATTGCCTTGCTAACTTTGGGACTTGCTTGGGATCCATTACCCCTCCCCCTTTCCTACTTCTCCCTTTCGGAACGGGAATGCCTACCCTGTGTCTGTCCTCCTGGTGTATATTGGAAGTCCATAACTCGTACGGTTTCACAGGTTCACAGCTGAAGAATATTGCCTCGGAGTGAATCGTATCTTGAGTTACCCATGTTGATTTTGACGGTTCGTTGAGGAGACTTTAAACTTGAGACTTTAGAGTTGCCGCTGGAATGAGGCAAGGCTGGGGAGCTGCTAGGATAGAACGGACATGTTTTGCACATGAGAAGGACACAAATGCTAGGGACTGAGTTGTGCCCTTCCGCACCTCAAGTTCCTGTGCTGGAGCCTGACCCCGCCCCCACCCTGTGATTTTGTATTTGGGAGTGGGGCGTTCGGGAGATAGTTAGGGTTAGGGGAGATTAGTGTCCTTACACGAAGAGACCAGACAGCTTACTCTCTCTCTCTCTCTCTCTCTCTCTCTCTCTCTCTCTCTCTCTCTCTCTCTCTCTGCCGTGGGAGACACAGCAGAAGTCTGCCGTCCGCGAGGCCGGAAGAGGGTTCTTACCAGACACTGACCCTGCTGGCACCTTGATATTGGGCTTCCAGGCTCCAGAACTGTAAGAAAAGAAGTCTCTGCTGTTGAAGTCACCCAGTCTATGGTATTTTGTTAGGGCAGCCCAAGCCTGCTAAGATAATTCTCGAAGGCCTGTTTTGAACGTTTAAAAACCCCGACTTCTGAGGCAGCAGACTTGGAGAGAAGCTCCGCACAAAGAGCTGGGGGGCAGGGGCGGGGTGTGGGAAGGGAAGAAACGCACAAAGAACACTATTTCCAGGCAGGGATCGACTGAGCTGTACCACAGTCTAGGCACTACGCTGAGCCCCACCCTGGGGAAACACTGCCCCTGGCCCACAAATGCCTGGGAAAGCTCGTATTCCTGGCTGGCTGTTGGCCAAGCAGCTCTCAGAGGCAGCTCTTAATCCTTGCTTCTCAGACCTCCCTCCAAGGACACCGTGTGAAGAATGCTCCGGTGCTCATCCTGAGATGAGCCCAGCATCAGGCTCCGTGCTGAGCAGGGAGCCTGCTTCTCCCTCTGCCTGCCCCTCCCCCTGCTTGTGCTCTCTCTCCCTCTCTCTCTCTCTCTCTCTGGCAAATAAGTAAAATCTTACAAAACAGACAAGTAAGCAAACAAACAAATACTGATGCTCGGGCCCAGCCTTGAATTCCTCATTTGGTGGTCTGGGGTTCAGCTTGGGTCTTGGGCTTTTAAAGATTTCCAGTGATTCTAACATGCAGCCAGGACTGAACTCCACTGTCCTCAGGGATCCACATCCCCTTCATCTGTAAAATGGGCTAATGGTACCTCCCAAACAGGATGTTGTGAGGCTGAACTGAGGGGCCTAGGCAGGGAGACCTGGAGAGGAAAGAGACTGCCTCGTCAAGGGCTGTGCCTGAGCATCAGGCCCTGTGCCCAGGGCTACAGCGCGGGGTGGGCAGGATTCCTCCGCACAAGGACTCAGCAACGTCCCCCAGGAGGATGGTGCCCCACCCTCCTTCCACCTGCCCAGCTCTTTACAGCTTATGGAACCCTTCATGCCATGAGACCGAAGCTGGCACATGGTGGCCCTCAACGAAAGTCTGTTAAACAGACGAAGGGACGACGTCCTTTGCCCTTCGCAACAACCTGGAGAAGTAAACTGGAGAGAGATCCTTACCTCCCCTGATTCCATACCAAAAGTAGGGAATCCAAACTCAAGTCAAGGTTCTGTCACTAGCTGTGTGGCCCAGGGACACAGTTAAGGGAGCTTCTCAAAGCTTTTGTTTCTTCATTTGTAAAATAGGCCTTTCTAATAATTCCTTTTTTACAAGGCTGTTCTGAAGAGCTGCTGACACAATAATAGAAACTGCTTGATGAGGGAATTGAGGTTCAGAGAAGTTAAGCGATTTGCCCACAGTCCCACAGCTAGTAAATAGTGAAGCCAGAACTTGAACCCAGGACCAAGGAATTTCTGGGCTTTTCTCATTCCCCATATGGAAACACAGGCCCACATATACTTTAAAAACGAAAATGAACCCCCCAATAAGTACCCGGTTGTAGAGTGAGAGATTCAAATATTTGGAGTTGCAGGAGGCTCTGGGGATTTTTGGCCCCCAAGATACAGTGTTGCAGTGAGTTTTGCAAGAAGGCAGGGCTGGACCTTGGGTAAGGATTTCTTTTTTTATAGGAGGACCAGCCTGGAAGAAAATTCAAAGAAATAAGTCAGCAGAGGATTTTTTTTGTCCAAGGAGGAGAAGCTGAGAGGAAACCACAGTGAAGAAGAGGCAGTTGTGTGGGAAAATCCTTCTGCCTCTCTGGAGGGCCTTGCCACTGGACAGAGCCCCTAGCTCACAGCCCAGGACTGGCTGAGGAGGGGGATTTGAGGATCCCCACCACCAAGTTCTGCGCCAGGGGCAGCTGGTCTGGCGTTAGCTCGCCTGTATGCACACTGCTGCCCTGCAGTCACACTAGAGAAGGAAGGAACCCGGCCTGACCACCTGTCCTGTCACCTGTGACCACAGGGCCGATTAGGTTAGGACCGCCTACCTCTCAGTGAGAGAGGCATTCTCTACCCCGTTACACACACATGAGGCTCAGAGACCTTAGGTCCCTGGCTACTTCCCAGGGTCCCTCCATCCCTACACACCGTGGTCATTCCTCTCATGCAACCCCAGAATCCACGTGCCCGCTCTCCCCTGCGCTCCCAGTGAGCTCTGGGACAGACCGTGCAGGGCAGCCCAGCAGGCAGCCGGGCATTACCTAATTGCTGGCCGGCCTCCTTTGTCACCTCATTTTTCCAAGCCGCCTGGCTCTGAAAGCCTCCACCTCAGACAGACAAATGAGACTCGAGCCTTGTTCTGCCAGAGCTCCAGAAAAAGGAAGAGATCAGAAGCTGTCGCCCTGATGGAGCAGCCGCTGGGGTGCACACAAAGCTGTGGGGGCAGCGGATGTCTTTAGCAGGCGACAAAGCCCAGGCCACTGCCCTACTTAACGGCTGTGACTTCCCTTATTGGGCTCTGCCTTCTGCTGTGAGGTGCCTGGGGTCAGCATTCTGGGCTTTGGGACTTGATCTTCATCAGCTAGCCTCCCTAGGGAGATGAGCCCTTGTTAGAGCCAGCCCCTGGCATCCTAAAAGCCTCTCCTGCCTCCACCAGGCAGATGTTTCTAGGGTCAGGGAAGAAGAAAGTCATCAAAGGAATGCACTCTGCTGCACGGCCTCCAACAGGCAGGCAGGGCTGGTGCAGTTTACCCAGTGCGAAAGCAGCATCGTGCCCCCTCTGGACTCCAGCCTGAGGCTACAGCATCTGCACCCCAGAGGCTGAGGGTAGTCTGGCTTTACCCTGTCCTTGTCCTGGCCGGTAGGTGGGGTGGACAGAGCAGCCCTGATGCCCTCCCTCCCTGGACCTGAGCATCTCCAGGGTGGAAGCCAGGCCCACTGAACTTGGCATCTCCTGGCACAGGTTAGCACGGACCAGAGCCGGGTACGGTTCCGAGTGCCTCAGGTATACGAGCCCACTGCCCGTCACCTCAACCCAAAGAGGTGTCATTCCCATTTTCCAGATGGACAAACAGAAAACTTAGGTTCCTAAAGCTCACGGATGGGGCGTCAGGATTTGATTTCAGGCACTTACAGGCCAGAGCCTATGTTCCTAACCCTTATACTACAGTGACTCTCCGTGAACAAATAATGGATTAACGAAGAAGCAAATGAATGAATAAAGCCATCAGTTAATGGCTTGTAGAGAGAAAGACAAAAAAAAAAAGCCCCCTGTTCAAAATAACTTCCTGTTAACTGTTTCGGGGCCCGAATCTGCCGATGAAATACATACCTTTGAGTTTTAGTCTGTGATTGTTTTCAAAAACTGGCCCTAAGAAATTGGGGTGATGGGCGATGATTGGCCTGGCACGGTAGCCCCTGGGACATCTGGGTGAGGCCTGCGGCCTGGGGACAGGGGAACCGAACGTATGAGGAGAAGGGAGCAGGGAGTCGGGGGGTTGGCTGCACCTTTTCCGGGGCTCCGCAGCCCTGGCCAAGTCAATGGCCCCCGCCAGCCCCGGTCTCCACATCTGTCCGTGGGGATACCGATTCCTAGCTCATGGTTTATGAGTGAACAAGCGACTGTAGGTAGTCTGCCCGGTACAGAGTGGATGCTCAACCAATGGGAGCTGTTATTGTTGTCATTACACAAATAATAGCTACAAAACATAAGTCCTCCTTCTCCCCCAAGCTCCACTGTCTCCCCCCCACCCCGTCTTTCTTTCCAGGCTGTCCTGGCCCTCCGCTCTCCCACCCGTGCCCTGGCCAGGGCTCCCACTCCCTGTCACCTGTCCGCTGTCCAGTCTGGGAGATGGAGCGAGCACGCTGCAGGCCAGGGTGGAAAAAGCTGCTGGAACGCCCACCTTTCCCAGTTTCCCCCTATTTGTCCAGTTCCAGCCATGGCCAACCTGGGTCTCCAGCCGCTCTTCATTCCCCACCCCTCTTTCCCCTCATGTTGTCCGTTCCTTCCCATTCCCTGGCTGGCTTCCTCTGGCTCCAGCTGAACTTGAATTCAGTTATGTCGTGGTGGCAGTGAAGACATCCTCTCCTTCCAAGTGCTCCTCAAAGGCTTGTGCACAACAGGCCTCCGACCCAGGACCCAGAGGGGCCTGGCACCTGGGGAGCAAGGGCGGGACAGCAGGAGGATCCCTGTCACCAGAGAGGGAGGGCCAGTGAGTATCTGTGTCCTGGGGTCATTCATTGGTCCGTCTGTCATGCCAGGACAGAAGTCCCCAGTTCTGAACACACGGGAGTAGGGGAGGGCAGTGGGGGGAATGGGAACTGAATGAAGAAGCCCATGAAAGTGCGGGTAACCATCGCTCTGCAAGGACTAACGTTAATTACGAGCATTTAGGGAAGGAGTCACCATGGACAAAGCCTCTCTCAGCTCTGTCACTGGATGCCCATGAGGTAATGGGTGAACCCCATTTTATAGATGAGGAAACTGAGGTCTTGAGGGTTTACATGATTTGCCCAGGGCCTGGGCCACAGGGCTGATCGCTTCTCTGAGCTCCTCGTCCTTTTGCACACTGCGCCACTGACCCACCGGTTCGTCCCGGCTGGCCCCGGGTACTGGGCCTTTTGGAGGAAGTCACGCAGCCTTGGGCCTGTGCCCAGGACAGACCCAGCCTCCAACCTCAGCCAGGCTCTTAACATACTCCTTTCCCACGCTTGGCCTGCCCTCTTGACGTTCTCCTTGAAAACGCTTCCAGACTGTCCCTTCCCTCCTTTCCTTGTCCCCTCACACTCAGTGGATGGCCTTATCTCCTATTACTCCAAAAAGGTCATGGTCCTGGGGCAGGAATAAGCCTGAGTTCCAGCCTCCCGCCTGCCCGCCCCCACCCTCCTCTCTTTTCTCCTCTCGGTCTGGGGGCTGCGGGTACTCTTCTTCCTGCTTGAGGCCTCCCCTCAATCAACTCTTGGCCCACCCTGCTGGCTCTGCGGCGGCGTCCTCCAACAGCAGCCGGACTTCTCTTCCCAAGTTTTCTTGCCCCTCCCAATGTACCCTCGTCCCTGGCCCAGGAACACGCCGCCGTCTCTGCTCCCACCTTCCTCACCCCTGCCTTTTTCACTCTGCTTCCGCATCCACACTAACTTCGTGAAACAGTAGTCTACACTGGGGTTTGTCGACCTCAGCACTACTGGTGTTGTGGACCGGATCAGTGTTGTGGGGACTGTCCTGTGCATTTGCCTCAGTTTGCGTGGGCTGCCATAACGCAATACTGTAGACTGGGTGGCTGAGACACAGAGATTTATCCCACCCCGTTCTGGAGGCAGGCGGGCTGGAATGGAGGTCTGGCAGAGTTCGGTTTCCAGTGAGGGCCCTCTTCCTGGCCTAAAGACACCGCCCCTCCCCGCGTCCTGTGCAGCCGGTCCTCTGAGTGCTCGGGGAGCAGGGAGCGGGGAGCGGGGAGCGGCTACCAGCTCTCTGGTGTCTCTTCTCCTGAGGACGCTAGTCCCATCATGAGGGCCCAACCCTCCTGATCTCATTGAACCCTAACTGCCTCCCAAATGCCTCCTCTTCCAATTCTGTCATGTTGGGGAGCAGAGCTTCAACATGAGAATCTGGGGGGACACAAACATTCAGCCTATAACAGCACTGTAGGATGCTTAGCCACATTCCTGCCTCTACCCACAAGACACACTTTCAGTTTGGGAAGACGCCAAAGGACCCCAGTTGTCAGTAGTGACTGTCGTGACAGCCTTCACCAGTTGTGACAACCAAAAGTGTCTCCAGACCCTACCAGACATCCCCTAGAGGACAAAATCTGCCCCTCTGGCCCCTGTGGGGGACCCACTGGTCTACACTATCTATTCTGCTTTCTTCTCCACATTCACTTCTCAATTCACGTGTAATTCAGTTTCTATTTCTCCCCCAACCTACTGAAACTGTTTCCGTAAACACTCCCTACGCCCCACACTGCTAATCGCTGGTGTTCCTAGCCCTGGGCTACTCTGCTCTAGTGGAAAGTACACTCCCAGCTCCTGAAAGGCCCCCGCTCTGCAGGCTCCAGAGGAAGCTGCTGCTGGCCCTTCTCTGGATGGTCAGCCTTTCTCCTACCTTGCAGGGAGAGCTCCGTTTCTACCACGAGACTTAATGCTAGTTACTCACTTGCCAGCCTCCTTGCAGCCGGGACCGGCTCATGGGATCTGAGGGAGAGAGTCTGCCTGGGAGAGCTTCATAGGAACATTCACTTTCTGATAAAGGGGGTGAGGGGACAGAAAGAGAAAGCCACATGATTGGTGAAAAGTATGATGTTTGGAGTTGCTGCGGCCATCTGCATCTCCCCAACGAGGCCTGACTTAGTGGTTGAGCCAACCTTGGAATTGCCTCCTTACAGACAGCTTGTAAGAAAATCTATGTTCCTATTACCTAATTTGTCCGTTTTTTTTCTATTTAGTAAGCTATTCTATTACTTGCAGCCTAAAGTACCCTGACCGAGCCAGCTTCTGAGACTCTACCTGGTCCCTGTTCTCATACTTTTCTGGCTGATCCTTGACCACCTCCTCTGAGGACTCCTTCTCCCCCCCTCTCCCTGACACGGTGATGTTTCCAAGGCTCACCGTCCTCACTGCATCCTCTCCGCCGTGTGGATGACATCCTAGGTGCTCATGACTCACGAATCTGAACCTAGAGCTGTCTCTTGAGCCTCTGACCCTTAAATCCAGCTGCCCGCGCCCATCTCGTCACTTTGGTGTTTCTTTTGCCAGCTCTCATTTCCCTGCCCCTCGTAATGTTGGGACTTCCAGGGTCCTTTTCCTTTTTCCAGCTATACTCTCCCCGCCTCCCCCGGGGGTTACCTGATAAAGGGGGAGGTGACATTCCCGGATGACATTTCTATGACACTTCTATGTTGAAAACCCAAGATTATGCCAGAGCCCTGCAGGGAGGTCTGGATTTGAATACGCAGCTGCCAGTTGACCGCTGTGTGCGGAAGGTCGCACAGAGCCGTCCTGCCCACACACCCCGTGGTCAGTCCATCCTCCCTCCTTGGAAGCGGTTCCTCTCAGGTGTGCTCCGACTCAGCGACGCCCGCCTCCATCCTCCCAGACCGGAACCAGCGGATTAGGCAGGGTGCCTCCTTTTTCTCATCTTGCGTGTTCCAGCAACTGCCAAGTCCCTCTGATTTTTACCTCCAAAATACCCCTCTACTCCTCCGCTTCTGTCCGGCACTGCCTAGTTCTGGCTGCGGTCAGTGCTGCAGTCGCCTCCCCATTGACCTAGCACCTCTGCTCTCGTTTCTCTGCAACCCATCCTCCTGCCCACAAGCAAAGTGGTATTTCTCAAATGCAGATCTTACTATGTCACTCTCTGCTCAAAATTCTTCATTAACTCGCCATTCCCTTCTAGCAGTGATTTTTAAACTATTTTCAGTGTAAGGCCTCCAATATACAATAAATTAAAGCAGAAGAGTAACAGTTGAAGTTAGGGAGGGACATCTAGAGACCCTCATAGATACTCTGCCTCTCCATCCCTTTCTCCAGTCCAAACACATGCGCGCACATAGCACATGCCTGTATGCACAAACATGCACAGAAGTGCATATAGACACATGCACACACACGTCTACATATGCATGCGCATGCGCATACATAAGTGCACGTGTATGCATACATACATGCACACACAAGTCCATGCATGTGCACACACCAATTCCTGTGTTACTTTTGTTGAGACGTCTGCCCTACCTGAATGTACAGGAAGCACCGCTTCCTGTGGATCCCTGGTAATATCCAGGATCTATTGGATACTTTTTTTTTTTTTTTTAAGATTTTGCTTATTTGAGAGAGAGAGAGAGCATGAGCGGGGTGGGGCAGGGCAGAGGGAGAGGGAGAAGCAGACTCCCGGCGCAGCATGGGGCTCGATCCAGGGACTCCGGGATCGTGACGGGAGCCGAAGGCAGACGCGTAACCGACGAAGCCACCCAGGCGCCCCCTATTGGATACTTTTGAATCACACGCAGCTCCCTACTTCACCTGATCCATTTCAGGATCATATTTTCAAAAGTCAAAAAGAATTTCAGTCATTTTTGTGACTGCATGCAATGTAGGGTCCTGTGTTACCTGTCGCCTGGTAGAGCAAGGCTTGTCTGACCTGACTCTGGAGGACTTGGGGTCTCTACTACCATTTGGATTTGGGAATAAACAGGAAAGGGCATGCTTCTGAACACTCCTTCCCTCACCTCACAGGGTTGTCTCAGCAATCGGCTGCTGGAACGCGTTTAGCCAGTTGGGGCTGAACTGCGGGACTGCAGAGCCGATTAATATGAACAATAGAAACCATGCCTCTTTCAGGCTTCTGCTCACTGAGAGGCTCAGCCCCTCCCCCCGACACACACCTCTGGAAGGGGTGACAATGGCATGGGCCACTCCAGGTTCAAACCCCAGCTCGGCCACTTAAGAGGCATGTGACTGGACTAGGTAAGCACTCTGAGCCTCAGTTTCCTTATCTATGAAATGACTGTCATTAGGATGAGGACAGTGTCTATCAAGTGCCAAGTGCTTGGTAGTTTCTCAACAGATGGTGGTTTTTAAGGGGTACCATATGTCAGCTCTTCTTCATTCCTACCTAGGTACTTCTGGATTTTATGAATGAATGAATTCACCCTTTCTTCCTGCGCTGTAAGGTGGGGGTGGTGGCTTGACTAATGGATGAGTTTGTGCATCCCTGGCACAGCCCCTCCTGGGCCCTTATTTTAGACACCCACACCCTTGAGGTTGGCTGTCCAGGCAGCCTCAGCCACCACAAGGGGAGCGAGGCCTGCCATTTGGGAGGCAGTTTACTTGGGGTGGGAAGGATTGCAGAACCTCTTGTGGCTTCGACATCTAAGCACTCGATCCAGAGGAATGTTCCCTGTGGGCATGCTGACACCCAGGAATGGCTTTTAGAGAGACAGTTTCAAGCAACAGGTGAGAGTGTGTACAAAGCGAATGTCGGGAGTCGTCCTGGTTCTGAGAAGCTTTGATGCAGAGTGTGTGACATTAGAGGGGAAGGGTCTGGCCCACCAGCTCTAACAGCTAATGGGCTGATGATAGCTGCTCACTCTATTGCAGAGGGGCAGGAGGGGGACCTAGAATGGGCCAGGGACAAAATCGGCCCTGGCCTCCTCCTGGATATGCCATGGGGCCCCGTGGAAGAGGGAGCTGATTCACATAGAGTACTTAGCACATGACCTGGCACAGAGTAAGAAAATACTGGCCTTTGACGCTTGGTGGAACTTTTCTTGGAAAGAATGAAAGGATTATAAGTAGAACTGAAGCCAGCACAAAACATAAATCTGGTCGTGGCATCCGCACTGTCAGTGCCCTCCGCGGCTTCCCTTTGTCTTAGGAGTAAGGACCGGCCTCGTGCACAGCCTGCGAGCCCACCTCCCCAGCCCCCACTCTCACCCGTTGCTCACCCATGCCAGCCGCGGGGCCTCATTTTAATGCTTTGAGCAAGTGACCTCTGACCTTTCCTGCTTCCCCCTGCGTCTGCCTCCCAAGGCCAGAGAGAGAAGCCCCAACAGGGAGCCCTCCAGTCAGCCCTGCTGTTAGGATCTGTCTGCTCACCGGGTAGAGACACTACGGGAAGGCAGCCCCTGGGGAGAAGAGAAGCCTTAAGAAGGGACAAGGTCTGGGTCTTGCTCCTAGATCCTTGGTGCTCCCTGTCCCCTGTTCCCACCAGCTGGAGGGGGAGGGCGGGTGGAAGTGCGGCACCGTACCCTTCCCTGGAGAGAAAATGAGAGCTGCTTCTTTAAGTCCAACTGCTGCACGGGTGCTCAGGGTCAGCAGGAGAGACTGGGCAGTGCCTGCACACGCCTGAGATTTATGCCTCACGCGGCCAGAGCTGAGCCTGGGTTGCCTGCCTTTGCAGCTTGTCTGTACCCACTGCGCCTGGCAACATGGCTCCGGGTGTGCCCGGGCTGAGCAGGAGCTGTGGAAACATCGCGATGGAGGGGTGGGTTAAATGAGATAGCACCTGAAAACTGCTTTGGAAACAGTGTGTTAGGGAACTACATTCCCACTGTCATTGACAAAAAGAGCTGGGAGGATCGCCCTGGGCCTTAGGGGTGGAATGGGGAGGAAGGAGATGGCCTGGGGCAGCACTGTTCACGTGGTGATCTGCAGAATCCATTAGATGAGAGCCTCGAATAATCCCAGGGCTTTCTCCACTTGCAAGACTGGGCAGATAATGAGTCTTTTCTCCAGGAAATAATAATTAGCATTAATTGTAATTACCAGTAGCGACTTGTCAAGTACTGGGCCAAACACTTTCCTGGCTGACCGCTTAGCACTCACTGCAACACAGGGAGGGAGGGACCATCGCTGGCTCCTCCACTGTATTGATGAAGAAACTGAGGTCCAAGGTCTGAGGGTGCTAGATGACCTGCCCAAGGTCACACACAGCCAGGAGTAGCAAAGTCAGGATACAAACCTGGGTCATCTGGCTCCCGAGCACATGTTCCTCCTGTGTGCAGAATGACTTGTCCAAGGACAGCTTTTCAAGAAGGGGTTAACTCAGCAGCCAAGTCCCATTAGGCCAGAGCATCTCAACCCTGGCTGTGCTGTACCATCAGGAGGGAAGCTTTGTAACAATACCCATGACTGGGCCCCATCTTAGACCAGTGGAGTCAGAACCCCTGCGAGTCTGGGCATGAACATTTTCTAAAAGCATCTCAGGTGGTTCCAGGATGGCCAAGGTTGGTCAGGCAGGGCACTTGAAGCAAATGAGGGGGAAGGACTGTTCATTCGGGTCAGCTCCGTCCCTCCCTCTCTGCACCAGCCATCTTCTGAGGGGCCCGCTGAGCACAGGCCAGGAAGTCTGACTTTTGCCCTGACCTTGGCACAGCACCGCCCCCTGGGACTGCTCAGAGGGTCCCTCCTGCACACTCCGACTGACACACTCTACCCACAGCTGGGCTAACTAGCACAACCCCTGGGCCCAAGAGGAAAAGGAGCAAAAAGCCTTTTTTTTTTTTTTTTTAATTGGGTCAAGAGAAAAACAGAATTGTAAAAAGTGCAAGTCATGGTTAGAACTCCAGTCATTTTTCAGGACGCTGCTGTACTCTGCATCTCCCACCTGGGAGAGCTGGGAGTCCAGCGAGCGGTGGGAGAACAGCGTGCAGTCTGTGCGCCAGGCACTGTGTTGGCCACGTTTGTGCATGGTCTCGGCCCGGCCTGGGGTCACCCCGTAAAGGAGGCATTATTAGGGCCCTGTGACAGATAAAGAGGCCAAAGTTAACTGCGGTACGAGAGTATGAGGCAGCCTGGCACCAGCTTTCCAGTCTAAGTGGCTCTGCTTGGTGGGGTCTCCCGGGAGGTCACGGGGCTGCCAGGTCCCCCTGCCCCACTCGCCTCTTCTGTCTCTTCTCCCTGCTCTCCGCAGGCTCACAATGTGGGCTCAGGCAACCCCAGACCTGCAGATCTGGGGGCATCAGTCGACACTGGCCACCCACAGAACTACTCGCCACCCACAGAGCTACTTGCCATCAAGGCCATCTTGATGCTGGTTTGCTCTGTGTTCTTGAGAAATCAAGCGAGGACAGTCAACCTCCTGGGCCTTCACAGGGCGGATCTGAAGTTGCGGGGCCTGGGAGGGATGGCATGTGAATTCTCTGGGAGTCCTTGCTGAGCCAGACACAACGGGAACTCCGACTCTCCCCGCAGATGGCCCTTACGGAGAACTCTGTGTCCTGTCTGGCTCTCTGACCCATCACCCACCAGCATTCCCACATCCCCGCATGCAGACAGGATGGGAAAGGGAGGCCAGGGAGGGGGCTGGGGAGAAATACTTGCAATGTCACACACTGTGCCCTAGTCATCATTTTCCTTCCTGCATTGGAGAGTATTCACTCTTTTATTCAGTTCACATTCTTGAGCCCCTGGGCTACATTGGGGGCTGAGGCTGCCAAAACACACAACCGTTGAGCTGGTGGAACTCACAGCTTCATGGGGTAGACAACTAGTTACAAGCTGTCCAGCCATGGGATGACTGCAGTACCAGAAGCGTAACCACAATCCAGCGTTAGCCCGGGGGAAGGCATGATTAGTTTTGGGGGGAGAGGTGCCAAGTCACGGGAGTCCAGGAGCAAGGCATGACCTCTGAGCATGCAGGCCGAGTTCTACGTCCTTCCTGGAGCCTGATCTGGCCATGCCCACCCTCCCTGGTTTCCCCTTCTGGGGACACAAATGGCATGTCTTCTTGCGTCTCACAGATACTCTTAACTATGCTTCGTTCACGATGGTTTTTTGTCTAGGGCCCCCTCTCTCAACTGGATTTTAAGTTCCTTAGGACAGGGACCACTTCTGGCATTTCCTCTCCCCCTGAGGGCTAAGACAGCATTGAGCGTCTTGGAATACTTAAGAAACACCAAGTGAGCTAGTGACCTAATGATGCTTGGAAAGCGGACTTTGATAGCCAGTTCCAGGCAAGGAGTGGGAACGCAAATGACGGCACAGTGAGCCGGAGGGACTGGGGTGCTGTGATGGGGACTTTCCGTCAGAGAGCCCGTGAAGCAGACCTCTCCCCTGGAGGAAGGGCAGGTGGCAAAGGTGGACAGCTTGTACGTGTCTCACAAGCTGGCTTTCCATAATGTGATTTATGACCTCCGTGTAATCGAACAGAGCTGTGAAATTAATTTCAAAGTCAAATATTGGGTTGAGGATTATGTGCTCTTTGGGGTGATTAAAACTGCTGTTCTGTTTCATAATAATAGAGAAGAGGAAGGAGTGAGACAGGATATTCTGTTCAAAGAGCAAAAAGGGCCCAAAGAGGCGATATTGTCCCCTACTCCACCTTCTAGTTTTAAGAGGAAGAAGAAAAAGCAGGTTAGGAAGCTGGTACCGAAATTACCTTCTAATGTTAATTTTGGTCAAGGTAAGAAACATACCTTATTGAAGCAACAACGGGCATCACAAGGCTTATAATAAAAAGCAGATACTCCCTTACTGCATCCTGTTGCGGCCTCCCCACCCCGAGTCCCACTTTTTGGAGACAGGCATTATCAACTCTTTTAGACACTTTCTGGTAATTTCCTCCATAGTTTTAAGTAATGTTGCTTGATTCCCCCTGCCATTTTACATATATTATCTTCCTACGATAGCAGAGGAGAATTTAATTTCTACACCTTATACACATTTGCACATGTTCACAACCACTCTCCGACATGGCATTTCGCCTCTCTCGGATTCAGTACTGCTCAGAGTTTGTGTCGATATGCCTCCATAATTACTATTAACTACTGTTCCCGGCTAAGCCTCCGAGTCTGCTCTAATGACATTTCCTTTCAGGTAGAATGTTTTGTTTCTCCTGGAGTTAATCATCTTGGTACATTTGCTCAGATTTTCAGGGGCCTCTCACTAAGTCCTCTGACTTCTTGTTAAACTCCCCTCAGAGTAGGCAAGCACATGAAAAGGCCATCAGATAATTTGTCCTTGTGGCATAAACACTGGTGTCCAGCGTCCTCCATCCTGTGGCTCTCTGAGCTTAGAGCTCTCTAGACATTCTGACCCATGTTGCCTTGGACATGACAACCATGGGCTAGATGTTTCTCAGGACAATTTTGTTGGTTTACTCCCTTGTTTTGTTGAAGTATATCCTTTAGCAGCTTCTTAAGAAATGATCCGTGGAAAATGAATGTGTTGAGATTTTACCTATCTGAAAAAATGTCCTTGGTTTATCCTTACATCCGACTGACAGCTTGGAGGTCATTTTCCTTCAGCATTATAAAAACATTGCTCCGTGGGCTTCTGGTTTCCAATGGTATTGGCGAGAAAGCTGAATGCCATTCTGATTCCTAATTTTTTCTATTTCCTTCTGGAAGTTTTTATGATCATCTCTTTACCCCTGGTGTTGTCAGGTTTCACCATAATTGATCTAATTTTTATTCAGTGTCTGGGCACTTGGTCCACACTTTCTTGTGTCTTTTTAAATAATTTCCTCCCCTCCATTTTTTGCTCTCCTTCCTTTCTAGAATGCCTATAAACTTGGTGTTGGACTTCTTGCGTTGATTCCCTGGTTTTATCTCTTCTCTCTTATTCTTCATCCCTTTGTCTTGGTCTATTTCCCGGGAGACTTCTTCAACCTTACTATTCAATTCTTCTATTGAAATATTCGTTTCTGCTATAAATGTCTTAATTTCTACAAGTGTTTTCCTATTCTCGGAATGTTTCTTTTTTACCCTGTTCCCAATTCATGGTTGCAGTATCTTCTAACTCAAGTTTATAAAGTTCAGTTTGAAGCTGTCTTCTGCTTTCTGCATTATTTGAGCTTTAGGATTTTCTGCATTTGTTTATCTGTTTGCTTCATTAGATCTCCGGCACTTGGGTTAGAGACTTTCCTCAAAAGTCTGAAGATGCTTGGCTTTCTCTTCATATTGAAGAATGGTGACATTTAGCAAGTATAAATTATTTCAAACTGCAAAGTAAAATTTTTAAATTAAAAGCACACATACAAGCAACAGTGACATTTAAAGCTACCTGGGGGCTCTGGGCACACATACTGATTGTAATTCTTAAGAGCTGGGGCTCCGGACTTAGCTAGACCTGTGTTCAAATTCTCTTTATTCTTTAGCTCTGCGACCTTGGGTAGCTGCCCTACCCTCTGTCTGCCCGTTTCCTTATATGTTAAGGTAGAGATGGAAATCACTGTAATGCTCAGGCTGGGGCAGTGTGAGGCATTCTCAGGGGCTGGCCTGCACTTTCAGGACCCCAAGAGTGAGCGCCCCCTTAAGCTTTGTGCCCTCGGATCTCGCTCGCCCCCCCCCCCTCGTCCCAGTCCTCTTAAGGACCTCACAACCTCAGGGGAAACCTGAGGATTCGGCAGGATGTGCATCGTAGGAGCTTGGCCCAGAGCTGGCCTGTGGTAAATGCTCAGAAACTATGAGCTGTTAGTGCACATCAAGTGATGTAACATTTATTAACATGAAACATTTATTTAATATCCACTGTACATTCGGTGCTGTGACTATGAAGTCGGAAACAGAAAACAGAAGGAAAAAGGAGAGAGTACTAAGAGAAATGAGGGGAAGAAAGCATTATGATGATAAAAGTAGAGAAAACGAAAGGAAAATAATCAAAATCTAACTAAGAAAGGCTGACCCAGGAGACAGAAAACTGTATCAAGCGAATTTATATGTACACTGACGTTGCAGCTGGAAAGATTTTCTGGGTGAAGAGGAATACCTTCATCATAATGAGGAATGAGTTAATAAGAAAAATCTGGAATCCCTGTCTCTTCAGAAAAACAGAAGTGATGGATTCTTCGAGCTTTCCTGAAGGAAGAGAAGCAGCCTCAGGCCCGAGAGAAAATGATCTTTTACAATCTGTGTCCCCTTGATTTTAATACATGCCAGTCATGCTGCTGTTTCTTCACATTTTAACTGATCGTCACTGTCCTGGGCTAGGGCCTCAAGGTGACCTGAGTTGGGAGCTGGGCGAGTCTCTAGGTCTCGAGTCTCTAAGTCTCGAGATGCCTTCCCTCCTTAAGATTATGGGGAATAAAATCTCTATGAAATAAAATCCTCTCCACCCCCCCGACCATCCTCCATCTCTCCTGCCCCCCCAAACACCAGCATGAAGTAGAAAACTAGGGGAAATTAAAAAAAAAAAAAAATAGAGGAGCCCATAGAAGTTGTTTTCTTCTCCAAACCCATTGTTCTCCCCAGTCTAAGAGCTCCGTGCCTAAAGCGATTATCGCTAACGTTTGTGGTGGTCCCAGTTCCCTTCTCCCATTTGGGCCTACATGTTGGGGTGCGGCCTTCCTGGCCAGGCCTGTGGAACAGAAGCTGCGGGCGTCTGACAGCCGGGAAAGCGGAGACACGTCAGAGCAAGGGGACGCACGCACACACCAGCCACCTCCCAGGCCCGCCTCAGGAAGAACCTGGGAGAAGGGCTGGCCACAGCACTCCCACCGCCAAACACAAAGGAAATGTTTGATCACAAACCATTTGACCTTTCTGGAATCCTATTGTTTCTTTGTGGTTTGCTGGCATTTAGGGAAGCGACTGAAACACCAAGTCTGTTTTCAAGTACGAGCCCTTACTGCAAGGGGTGAGGGAGGGTTTGCTCTGGCCCTCAAACCTCTCCTGGGGGGCTCAGGCATCCTTGGGAGGAGCTACAGGGGCTAAGCCTGTGTGCCGAGAAAGGGGGTGGCTCCGCCTCACATGAGTGGGCCCTAATGCAGTGTGACCGATGTCCCTACAAGAAGAGGAAGAGACCCCAGGAGTGGGTGCACACAGAGGGAAGACCGTGTGAGGACACAGCAAGAAGGAGGCCGTCTACAAGCCAAGGAGAGAAGCCTCAGGAGAAACCAAGCCTGCCAACACCTTGATCTTGGACCTCCAGCCTCCAGAACTGTGGGAAAATAAATGTCTGTTGTTTAAGGCCCCCTGGTCTGTGGTATCTTGTTATGGCGGCAAACTAAGAGAGATGTGATGACAGGAGTCTCTTAAAATTCTCTTCTAATTTCACGATTTCCCAAGCGACATCAGAAGTGATGTCACCAACTGAGATGGAGATGCTGGGGACTGGAGCGTGAGGGAGTGCACGGACTGGGGGACATGGCTGGGTTTTCAGGGAGCACTAAGGGGCCCCTTACATTTAAAGTAACACTAGTCAGCCTACTGACAATCTTTTCCGCTGTCCATGTTCAATGTTGGGGGTGCCGGCTGAGGTGGGGGTGGGACAGGCGTGGAGTTGACGGAAGGCTGAGTCCCACCTGGGCTGCCGTCGTGTGAGGACCACAGCACAAGGGAAGGGGGGCGTGGCACGGATGTGTATGCGCGGAGTTATGACTGGCCACGGAATTTGAGCTAGATAAGCGGGAACTGGGGAAGATGAGGGTGGTGAGGGACGCTTGGAATGTGATAAGATCCGTGACTTTAGGTCCTGGTTCAACTGAGCACGGGTGGGCTTTGGGGTTCTGGAAGAAATGAGCAGAGCTGGGAAGTGAGGAGGAGGTCGAAGAAGAGGTCACAGAGGCTCTGCAACTCTTAATGAGGGGAAGGTTCGGCGTCCGTGAGGGGGAAGAAATCAAGGAAGAATGGACCGTTAGAAGGACTGAGTCTGGGGATACTGAAATCAAGAGTTGCTGTTGAGGAAGTGGCACAGGTGACAGGCAGGTGTTGAATCTAAAGAAATGAGGAGAGTGGGCCGAGGCTGGGTGGATGGCGGGCGAGGTCGGTTGGCAGGAGCTGCAACTCTGGGGGTCTAGGCCCAATGAGTCTCTTGGATGACCCTGATGAGTGCAGCCCGGGGGTCAGAAGGCTCACTGGTGACTGGCCAGAGTCCTGCGGCTGCCACAGAAGCTGCCGGTGGCCCCCCACATGCACATACTCATTGCCCATCCAGTCCTTTCCTTCTGAGGACCCAGGATGTGCCCTGCGCGGTGCGGAACACTCTGGGAAGGTCAGAGATGAAGAGCAGGAAAGATGCTGCACCCAGGCTGCCCACCAGACCAGGGCCCTGCCCCTGAGAGGTGAGCTGCCTTCCTGTCTCCACCTCTGAGGGTGGGTGGTAAAGGAGCTTCTCTCCCTGACCCTGCACACGAGAGCAGCCCCCCGCCCGCGCGTGTGCACACACATGCATGCACACACACACACACACACACACACTGCATTCAAGCAGTCTAATAAGAGAAGTCTATTTAGATTTTGTGTGTGAAATTATACTTTCTGGCTTTCAGGAATATATTATGGACTGATTATTACTTCCACCGTAGGCTTTTGATTATGTGAGTAGATGGTGCTTTTCACTCAAACATCCAACAAAAACTTCATTTGACTGAAAAACAAAGGACCCGTCAGCATGCTGACAAGTTATAACCATGAGTCAAACAGATGAGGAGGCCAACCTACTCCCTTTTCCTGTCACCTTCCAGACCACCTTGCTGGAATTCTGAGAAACAATTTGGGCAGCTAGTTCAGCCTCCATATGTAGCCAGTACCCAGAAGAAGCAGCACATTGGAGTAAGAAAAGCATAAGGCCATCTCCCTGTCCCGGGGCTGCTTGACATCCTCTTTTCTGCACATTTTCTGCCATCCAGAGACCTTGGCAGGGAGCCTTCCTGCCATCCTGCCTGATCGACTGCCACACACACACATACATACACACACACATACATGCACGCAAAACACACACTCACACCTTTTATTTTATAACTATAATGAGGGAGGCAAGTGGACCCAGACAGGCTGAGCTGGAAGGGAAGAGATTTCCCCTCAAGCCCCAGGTCACCAAAATACAACTTCATTCCAGGGACAGTAGAAACACTCCGCTTAATGAGGCCAAGGATACCCGAAAAATGTTGAGTGGTCTGAGAGGAGCCTTGGGTCATTGAGACTATGGAAGTTTGGTTCTTCTTCTTCTTCTCTTTTTTAAAAGATTTTGTTTATTTTTATTTTATTTGAGAGAGAGAGCACGAGAGGGAAGAGGGCCAGAGGGAGAAGCAGACTCCCTGCTGAGCAGGAAGCCCGATGTGGGACCCAATCCTGGGACTCCAGGATCATGACCTGAGCCGAAGGCAGTCGCTTAGCCAGCTGAGCCACCCAGGCGCCCTGGAAGTCTGGTTCTTCTAATTTTTTTTTTTTGTTTTTTTTTACTAGAAAGCATCTGAAGCATCTGGTCACAGTTGTCATTTGACGGCTCAGGAACGTGACACTTGGGGAGAAGTAGCATGACCTTCCCATAGCCACACAACTTGTAAGTGGCCTGCCCACGACTGGAATTGGGTCCGACTGACTCCTAACTCCCAAACAAGTGGTCTGTCCCCCTGCTGAGCTATCCCCACTCGACCACCCAGCACGTGGGTGAGCACGTGCATGCACACACATACCCCTCGCTTCTCCTGGCTGGCCTCCTGACATTAGGTACCTGGTCAGCTTGGTGCAGACCTCACACAGTCCCTAACTTCAGGTGGGGGGCGAAGGTACAGTGCCTTCTGGCTTTGTGACCCACAGAGGGTGAAAGGCCCTCCAGAGCTAAGGCCTCACCATGGTGTAATTTCTGTATGTGGGAGTCAGGCTCTTGCTGGGATGGGCTGCTATCTGCCCAGTGGCCATATACTTGTCAAAGGACTTTTCTAGTTCCAAAGCTTTAGAGGAAATTCTACTGAACTCTAACCTTGGATTTGGCCAGCATCATCTATGAGAAGGCAGCTTGTCACCATGTTATTCTGGGGAAAGTTCTCAATAACCGTTATCGATTTGACATGCGGTTTGCTCTAGAACCATCTTCTGCATGGCATCCTCAACTGCAGCAAGATGCCTCCTGTGAGCTAGTGACAGGCCTCCAGAGCTCCAGAGAGGCCCTGGCCACCTCCAGCCACTTTAGGCCCCAGTGAGAATAGAAAGGTGAGGACAAAAGCGAGACCGTTTGATGGCAGGATTTTTAGGTTTTGACGATGGATCTGAAGTGGGAACCATGGGAAGAAAGAAGCAGGTTGGTGGTAATAGAGTAAGAACCTCCCGAAGCTCCCAGGACAGGGCTGCTGTGTGGTTTGGCAAGACACAAATTGCGAGAAAAGTCTTCTCAGCACACCGGACCTAACTCTGGGAACCGAGTCAAGCTCAGGTTAAGTAAGGATTGCCTCCCCCTTCCTCCTCCCACATGTGCTTTCAGGAAATGGCCCCCCCACCCCTGCAGTCACTCAACTGAGCCAGAGCCTGGGAGTTATTCTCGGCTCATCCACCCTCCGCACCCCCACATCCCGTCCACATCGGAGCTGTCCCCTCTTCTCCATCCCCATCGGCCCTAGGTTTGTTCAGCTCCTTTATTCCAGCAATAACTTGCTAGCTGGCTCCATTTTACCTCCCTCTGATCTGTCTGTCATGTTACCACCAGAGAGATCCTTCTACACTGCAAATCACGTCATGCCATTCTCGGGCTTAACCCTTCTGTGGCATCCCAGTCAAGTACTATCTGGCTCGCCTCAGCTCTTCTCCCCTCCCAGGAATGCTCTTGCCTCTTCTTGTCACCAGAAAACAGCCCCCTGTCCTTTACAGACACTGGCAGTATGCTGGGGGGAAAGGATCAATCAGGAAGTCTAACCTTAGGACTCACAACCTTGGCTCCTGGGCACCACCTCCGCGTAGATGCTCCCTGGCTCTTCCGACTTAGCGTGCCCCAAACCACTCCCTCCAAGCTCTCCCACACTCCACCTCAAGCCTGCCCCTCCTCTAGGTAAAGAGCGCCTCCATCAGGAGTTCAAGCAAGAAACCTGGCTGGCTGACCCTCGTTTTTGGTTCCCTCTTCACACCCAGCTTTCCCGTCGCCCATTCGTCCACTTCTCCCCATCACCGTGCAGCGCCCCCAGCGTCCACACCAGCACGTCCAGCCTGGGCAGCCAGGCTGCTTCTGGACCCTTCCCTGCTTCCATCTGCCCCTACTGTCCCACAGCCACCAAGGTCTTTTGCTTCTTTATAGTTCTAATTCCTCCTCTCCTGGAGGACCCAAACGCACATGCACATACCTTGTTCTTAAATGATGTATACTCTATACCCGTGACTCTGAAGCTTGTTCTTTTCTTTAATTATTGTTATTGGTGTATAGTTGACATACAATGTTCTGTTAGTTTCAGGTGTATGAACCTTGCTTTTTAAAATTGACTATATGTTTATCTCAGAGACTGGCCCCCATCGGTACGTAAAGAGCTCCCTTATCCCCACGGTTGCCCAGCAGTCTGTTGTGTGGATGACCAATATTTACTCATCGAAGCCCTTATTTGTTGATATTGTTGGGTGTAGTCACTTATTGATATTTAGGGCCTTTTTCGATCTTTTGCAATCATACAGCACTACAGTGAATAATCTAGTATACGTTGATTCTGAAGCATATATGTACAGGATAAATTCATGGAAACAAAGTTGCTGAGTCGAAGTAGTACATTTTTGATTCTGATAAATATTGCCAAATTGCTCCCTTTAGGGTTTATACAAATTTATAACTCAACCAGCAAGATAGGAGATTGTCTGTTTCCCGCACCTTTGCCAACACCATGTGTTTTCAAACGTTAATCTTTGCCAATCTGGGACAAGGAGAATGATTTTAAAAACTACACACAGAAATCAAATTCTACCACTGTCTTGCTTAAAAACTCCTCAGTGGCTTTGCCTAGTGTCGGTGTGAAATCTGATCTCCCTGTCCTGGCCCACATCCCCCTCTCCTATCTTGCTCATCTCTTGCTTCTGCCACTGCACATCTACTTCTTTTCAGTTCCTTAAACACACCAAGTCCACCAGCAACTCGGGGCCTTTGCACAAACTATTCCTGCCACCTGGAGCACCCTTGCCTGAATCTTCTCGGTCTCATTTGTTACCGCCTTAAGGGGGCTCTCTGACCACCTTTAAAACTCAATATCCTTGCTGTTCCTTATTATTGCACACTGTTTCCTTCCTATCATTTATCATGATCAGAAATTACTTGCATGTTTACTTGTCGTCCCCACTAGATTTTAAATTTTGCCGTGCCTGGCTCATACCAGGTGCTCACTCACTGAGAACATGTTGAAAGAATGTGTGAATAAATAAATGAGCACTTCCCTGGACTCCCAATGACTTCCAGCTTTTCCCATATTCTCTCTAACCCCATTGTGTGTCTTAAAGACGTTGTGCTTCTAAAGCTGGAAGGCTTCCCATCCCCCACGTGGCTGCATTTCCCAGGTGTCTTCAGCCAGCTAATATCATTCTTCGGGATCCTTCTGAAGGCAAGATGTGACTCACACCTAGGTCACAGCTGTCACAGGTGTGTCCACAGACGGAGATTAGAGGCCCCATCAAAGACTTTCTGTAGTTGCCAAAGCAGATCTCAGGCTGCAACATGCTGTCTCAGGAAAAGAGACAGATCCCCGGGCTTGTCGGGGGTAATGAGATTTTTCAAGTCAATCGGCTGCATTGGACAGTTTGAAGCCAACAGTCAAAGCAGGATGCGAACCCAGGAAATCCAAAGTAATGCTTCACGTGGGAAACAGAAAGCATGTGAGTTCATGGAACAGCTTTTGTATGGGTTGAGTTGTATCCCCCCAAAATCCATATGTTGAAGACCTAACCCCAGAATGTAACTATACTTGGAAATAGAGTTCTTTCAGGAGTAAGTTGAGATTACATTGACGCAGGGCGGGCTCTACTCCAGTAAGACTGGTGTCCTTATAAAAAAGGGAGATTTGGACGCAGACACATATAGGTAGAGATCCCGTGAAGATGAAGACAGGGGAATGCAAAAGATGGCCAGCGAACTCCCAGAAGCTGGAGGAGAACGTGGCACGGATTTTCTTTTGCATCTCTCAGAAAGAACCAACCCTGCTGACACCTTGATCATGAACTTGTAGCCTCCAGAACAGTGAGACAGTCCATTTCTGTTAAGTCACTCGGTTTGTCGTACTTTGTTACAGCAGCCCCGGCAAACTACTACAACCAGCAAGCATGTTAGGCTAACTTGGACGGTGTATTTTGCGTGCCCAAAGTAAATGTATCTATTTTCCATATAAATAACCTCAATCACAAGCACTGCCTTGCTTGAGCGGTAAAAAGCACATGTGGCTTGGGTGGGAGGTCCTGGGGTGTAGTCCTGGTGCACATTCCCCATTCTGGCTTCAGTAGATGGCAAAGTGAGTGGGTTGCACAAATGATCTCTCTTTTCCCTCCCAGATCAATGCTTGATGGTCCTATAGCTCCCACACCCTTTCCCCCATGGCCATGGTTACCACCAAACAGTTTGCAGGGCTTAGGGAGCTCAAGGCCAAAAACCTAGCACCTTAGATGTCAGAGGTAGAGCTGTGGAGACGCTCTGCATTTGGACTTGATAACTATATCCTGCTTACTCTCCCTTTGTCTCCTGTCCCACTAACAGAACTGCACTCTCTTTTCCATTCGTGTGGAGTTCAGTTTTGAACCACCTCAAAATGGTTTCGTCTACCTGGAGATCTCACCTGGGGATGTTATTCTTAGGAGTCATTTGGGAAACTGTGAAGGCATGCTTAGTTATCACCATGAAACTGGGGGAGGAGTATCAGATTCATGGGCAAAGGCCAGGGTGTTAAGGATCCTAGAGTGTGCAGGGAAAACTTACAAGCTAAAAATTCTCCCACCCAAATTTCAATAATGTCTCTGCTGAGAAGCACTCATAGGATGGTGTCAAGGAAAGAATATAGACCTTGGCGTCAGGCGATGTTTCAATTACCTATTGCCATGTAACAAATCACCCTAAAACTTAAATGACTTCAAATAATAAACTTATTATTCTCTCTCACAGTTCTGTGCGTTGACATATCGGCTGGGTGGTTTCACTTGGCATCTCTCATGTAGTTGTAGTCAGATACTGACTGGGGCTGGAGTAGGCCGAAGGCTCACCTGGGCTGGTGTCCAAGATGGCGGCTCACTCACATGGCTGGCAGTTGATGCTAGTTAAGCTGGGATGTTGACTAAAGTGCTTCTACATGTGGGTTAGGCTTCTTCCAGGATGATGCTGCTTTCCAAGAGAGAGTGTGCCAGAGGGAATATCCCATAAGACCACAGCAAAAGCTGCAAGGCTTCTAATGACCTAGTCTTAGAAGTCACCAAAAATCACCCTATATGGTATTATATTGGTCAAAGCTGACACAAGACTTGCCCAGACTCAAGAGGGTAGAGAAATAGACTCTATCTTTTGATGGAGGAGGGGAAGAAGAGCATGAGGGATTAGCCCATCTTTGAAAATATAATGTATCACAGAGGACTTGGCTTTAGGTCCTGCCTCAACCACTTATTAAGTTAAAGACTTCCATTAAATCCTGAGTTTTGGTGTTTTCCTTGAAAGCATGAGATTACATGGTGGCAAACTTGCTAGCATGTCTTGAAAGCCTATGGAAACTCTTGCTAGTTGTTACAGTTGGTGTTTTTGTATTAATAGCAATAATTGTCCCCATTCCAGAAATTCTCCTAATGCTATGCATGTATCTGCCATTTTGTCTTTGCTGACTGTGTCATTGAGAGATTTGAAAAGCACCCCCTAGGTGTATGTTTGTAAAGCCATCAATTGACCAACACAGGTCCAGCTTTCTTTCCTTTATTGGATTTTTTTTTTTAAGATTTATTTATTTATTTATTTATTTATTTATTTATTTATTTGACAGAGAGAGACACAGCGAGAGAGGGAACACAAGCAGGGGGAGTGGGAGAGGGAGAAGCAGGCTTCCCGCGGAGCAGGGAGCCCGATGTGGGGATCAGGACCTGAGCTGAAGGCAGACACTTAACAACTGAGCCACCCAGGCACTCCCCCTTTATTGGATTTTTAATTAAATTTTATTGTATCAAAATATACCATCTGTGAAAGTCCCTTGAGGACAAGGGACTACCTCATCTTCCTTTTGTTCTGCAGTGGCAACTACTTGTAACATTCATAGCTTTATTTTTCTTTTTTGGTATTTACATTCATATTTTTAGATAATAGGCATTATACTCTCTCAAGTCACTTATTTTAAATATTTTCCACTATAGTAAGCAAATATTTTAAATCATTCACCCTTCCCCTTCCTGTACTTTCTATCCTTCCAACATAATTGTTTATCAGTTTTTGGTTCAATCCACACACAGTGTTTTCATTATGATGATTATGTAAAATAAACAGTGTTCACTACCTAGCCAAGTAGCGAACTGAGATTTTATTTTACTTTTCTCAATGCTTTCTTCGTTCTGGAGTTAATTCATTTATATTTTGCATTTGCTTTGTTTTTCCTAAATATCTAAGTCTTTCCCTATTTCCACCAACTCTGCAAACTGATTTGATAATCAAAATTTCCTAGAGAAATTCTTCGTGGAGTCCTCAGTGCTCTTTTCTGACCCCAACTGGTTGGTTCCTAGGCCTGCCCCATAGCTGGCATTCTGGGACTTTCCTTCACCCGCATCTTGGAAATTCCCTTTGCCCCTCTGCATTGTTGGATCACAAGCCTTCTTCCTGTTTCTTGGTTACTCCCTCATCACGAAGGGCACATCAAATGTAAACTTTTTTGTATTTTGCATGTTTGAAAATGCCTTTATTTTATCCTCATACTTCTTCAATAGTGTGGCCGGGAATAGAAATATAGGCTGAAAATAATTTCCCCGGGGGATAATGAAAGCATTTTTCCAAAGTCTTCTAACTTCCAGTGCTACTATTGAGAATTCCAACACCATTCTGATTCTTGATCTTTTATATGTAACTTCTGAGTTTTCTCTTTGAAAACTCTTAAGACTTTCTTTTTAACCCTAGAATTCTAGTGTCACAACGGGGTATCGTGGTCTAGGTCCATTTTCAACTATGGTACAGGGCATGTTAACCAAGATTTGTGTACTTCAGTTCTAGAGCATCTTTTTGTATTATTTCCTTGATAATTTGCTTACCATCATTTTTCTCAGTTCTCTTTCTGAAACTCCTTATTGGATGTTGAACCTCCTGAATTACTCCCCTAATTTCTTTTTTGCTCCTATTATTCTTCTCTTTGTTTGCTTTCAGGGAAATTTCTGTAACTGTATCTTCCAACACTGGTACAGAATTTTTGAAATTTTCACTTCATATTTTTTATTTCCAAAAACTCGTTCTTGCTTTGATTATCCCTCTTTCTTCATATCCTGTGGATGCAGCATTTTCTTGTATGCCTCCAAAGATATCAAATAGAATTTATTTTCCGTTTCTGCTGCTTGTTCATCATTTCTGCTTCTTTCATAGATCCTTTTGATTTCCTGTTTGATTATTTTATTCTCTGTCATGTTGGATGCTCTCCTCTCTGGTGATTATTGACTGCCACTCAGGTTTAAGGATGAGACCCTAAAGAGCTGATTGAAGTTCTATGTACATGGATGGGATTTATTCTAGCGTGATCACGTCAACGATGGCTTTTTCACCTGGAGCCTCCAAATGTCGATACGTATGGTCTTTTTCCTGGATTGGGTTGGTTTCTACAGAAAAGAATCTTTCAATCTCCTGCCCCTGTTGTTCTTAGTCTAGGAGGAGGATGACACAAGGGAGAGGGGCTCCCTTAGTGTGCAAACTTTCACCAAACCCCAGCGTCCCTCTGTAGCTGATGTCAGTAGCACAAAGTCTCTCTGATTTGGTTTTTCTAGAAAATAACTCTCCTGTCCCCTGCACGAGGGGGAGTAAGGGCTGGGACCTGCAAGTCTATCTGCCTTTTATAAATACTTGTAAACAATGTCTCTTTTCAGGACCCACATCATCCCCTTCTACAGGATTGCCAAGGTTCTACGGGCCATTAGCAACTTACTCCTCTTTGTGCTCTTTGAACTCCCGGGGCACTCAGTTCGGACTTTCCTCCTTCCTGCTAATTCCTTCACTTTTCTACTATCTTATACATTGCGATTCAGGGTTCCATTATGTCTCCCAACATGGAAGAGACTTTTGAGGCAGGGTTGGAAATTGCTCTACCCCCTGGCTTGAAACTGACGGTCCTGGCAGCCCTTAAGTCACTGTTGGGAAAACCTGCCTTTTGCGTAACCTTCAAATCAACAAACCCATGTGTTGCATCTCCAAGGGTGTAGAGCTCTAATAATAATAACAGCAGCAACAACAAGGGCCATTTTTAGCGCCTACCATGTGCCAAACACTTTGCATAAATTATCTTTACTCCTTACTACAACCTACAAGGTGAGTGTGGTTATCCCCAATTTATATAAGAGGAAACTGAGGCCCAAACAGTTTCAATAGCTTGTCCCAGTTTATCCCTTTGATAAGTGGCAGGGTCAGAATTTGAATCCAGGTCTGTCTGGCCCCAAACTGCCTCTGACAAGCAAAGCCTTACAAGGCTACCTCAGGCCGCCCAGTGAGAGGCCCTTACATCTTGGGTGTCAGTTCTGCCCAGCACACTCTCATGCATCACTGCTTAAAAGGGAAGCCGTGGTGCATCCTTTCGTGGTGCAAATAAGGCCCGGTGGTATACCCGTTCTATTCAGGTGTTCTCATCTTGTGTGTGTTTGAGGTGAACCCTTCAGGTAGGCAGGCCTCGAATCTGCAGTGTGCAGCCATGAGCTGACTTTAAAAGAAGCCAGTTCAATAGGAAGACTAATGAGACCAGCCGCCCTCCCCCTGCTCCGACTGCTGCGGATCTGGAGCTGCGGCAGGAGCCCGCGTAACCATGGTGATGGCAGCGGGGCCCCGACAGTGGAGGGAGGCGGGCGTGGGGGAGAGGGGACTGGGAAGAAGCCTCCTGCAGGGGCTGGGACCGAAGGGTTCCTCTAAGAGCTCAGGCGATAGGTACGAGTGGAGGGTGGAGGGAGGCTGTGGGGGTGGGGCTGCCCCCCCAGGAGGCTGCGCCCCTGCCTGCCAAGCGCCCACCTGCCTTGCCAGCCTCGTGGGCACTCACGTTCTCACCTCTTCCCCTGCCTCACCACGCAGGTGGGTGACTCACAGCCCCCAGGGGGTGAGCGCTGCAAAGGCGGCACACGGAAGCCTCCCGCTGGGGCTGGGGCCCTCGGTGGGCTCCAAGGCGGGAGGGGGGTGAGCAGCGTCTGGAGAACGCAGACCTGAGGGACCTGAACCTCACTTGGCCAGGGTTGGGAAGGTGACACGGAGGGCCCACTCTCCTGGCATCTGTCCCGGCCCCGCCTCCAGCTCCACCATCTCCTGGTCCGTGAGCCTGCTGGGTCCCATACCCATTGGCACTGCTTGACCGAGAGGGTGAAGAGGCCTCTGGGGCCTCGGCTTTCCCTGGGCTGGGTGCCCAGATATATATCCAGTACCCCCTGAATGTCACTCCCTTCTCCAGCCCCTCCACAGGCTTCCCGTCACCCCCAGCATGAAGACACGACTCTGAAAGCAGCTGACACAGCCTCTCATCTCCAGTCCTGACTCCTACCTTGGTCCCCTCCACCCTCTGCCCTGCGCCACCCGGGCCACCTTCCATTCCCAGCAGTTTTCTCACAGGGCCGTGCCCTCACTCCCTCGCTGCTTACGCCCCTTCAGATATCCTCCACCCAAACACCACTTCCTCGGGAACATCTGTCTTAGCCTCGTGGATTAGTCACTGCACCCCTGAGGCCCCCACGGACCTCCTCTTCGCAGAAGCCCTCACAGCTGCCATGTCTTGATAGGATGCCTCTCCTTCCCACTGGACTAGAAGGGCCAGGAGGAGCGGGCCAGGCCTCTGTCTCTGCTCCCACTGGATTCCCTGCATCTTGCACAGGGTCTGGCAGATGGTTGTCACTCAATAGAGAGGGAGGGAGGAACACATCCATTTGCCCGCCTTGGGTAAATAGCTGATGCCACTCACTGCCCCGCACCTGCCTCCCACCGGGAGGCAGAAACCAATGTGACGTTTCTCCTGACCTCTTGCTGCCCCATCGGACCACAGGCTACGATGGTGACAATAATAAGATTTGGGACTTGGGCTTCTCAAACCAAATGATCATTTGTCTTACTCTCAAAATGTATTTCTTGAAAGTAGGAGCGGCTAACCCTTCCAGCATGAAAGGAAGCATTCCTTGAGTACCCCGTCATTCGGCTCACATTTCAGAATATTTGCTTTCTTTCCCGCAACCACCAGGCCTGGTTCCTATGTCACTCAGCTGTCTGATTTCCTCAGGATAATGTGCCCCTAAAGGCCACCAACATGCAAGGGTCTGTGGGAAGGGCCAGGAATGACTTCTGGGCCAAGCTCCCCTAAATCCTGGTGGTGGGGCTTCCCACTGGGGGAGATAGAGAAGACTAGAAGTTTAAGAGGCCCTTCTCTCAAGTGGGTAGAGAAGCTGGTACTTCTCAGCCCTGCAACCTCAGCCCAGGTCTTTACAAAGGGCTCCAGGGAGTGAGTCACCTCTGATAAACCCAGGCAAGAGGGATTTTTGATAAGACAAAAGGAAGGGTGTTTACACATGGCCCTTCGATATTGGGTGGGTCTCTTTGGTGTGGAGGCCAAAGAGCATCCTTTGGAAAGTGGAGGAAGTCCTGCTAGAAACAAGAGGGAGGCCGAGTAACTGACTGCCTCCAACTGACGTGTTCTTGAACTTATTTTAAAAGGGTTCTGAGTCCATGCTGAAAAAGAAAGGTGTCTGAATGCGTAATGCGAATCAAATGCATTCTCTAGCTGTATGACTTTGAGTAAATCATTTTACTTCTCCGCTTGATAAACTGCTTAAAAGCCAACTCAGATGATCTATTGTGGACCCTTTCACTCTAAGAAATATTTATGGATTCATTAATGTCTCCTCTGTCATGTACTTGAATTTGAGTCTCAATTCTAGAATTTGCTGATTTTCCACCTCTGTAAAATGGAGCCTAATCCCAGGGCTGTGTGGGTCTCCAACCCAGTGCCCTGTTCCTGGAAGGAAGGAGCTGGCTATTCGTGAGTCACTGATCCCCCCCTTTCTCCACCTTCCAGTGAATGTGGAATGGGCTGCTGCAGGAGTTTGGAGACCGTACATTACCTTTCTGAAAGGGAACTCCTGGCTTGTTAAGAATGATCCAGAAAGGGCCCCTGGGTGGCTCAGCTGGCTAAGCGACTGCTTTCGGCTCAGGTCACGATCCTGGAGTCCTGGGATCGAGTCCCGCATCGGGCTTCCCGCTCAGCGGGGAGTCTGCTTCTCCCTCTGACCCTCCCCCCTCTCGTGCTCTCTCTCTCTCTTTCTCTCTCATTCTCTCTCTCAAATAAATAAATAAATAAAATCTTAAAAAAAAAAAAAAAAGAATGATCCAGGAAGCCAAAAGATTGTTCCTTTCCTCAGCAGGTGCTGGACCTAGAGGCCTTCAGTCTTGAACCCACAGAACGCTTTTATGTGAAAGCCTGTTTCAGACAAACCAGTACTACAAGAGCCAGCAGGACTGGGGAGCCCATCTGAGCAGAGGCGAGAGAAACACAGTGGGGGCGGGGTGCCCTGTTCACAGGCCAGCCCTAGAAACAATTACAAAGCCCATAAAACCAGAGTCAAGACTAGAAGAGTTCTCAGGGGTGGCCTGCCCCACCCTCCTGGTGGAACATACAAGGAAACAGGTTCACAGAGGTGAGGTGAACCATCTAGGATCATCCAGAGAGTGGGTGGCGGAGCTGGGACAAGAGCCCAGTCCTCCTGCCACCAGGGAGAGGTTGCCTTTGGACCTTAGTTACCCATTGTAAGTTCTTCTGAAGCATAGGGCCCTGCTCATTTCCATCAAGGATTAACAGGGAACTGAGGTATAAAGTCCAGGGAGTTGGAGTTAATTTTCTGAGCAGTGACTTCCGTCGAGCTTATGAGCTTATACACACAGTACAGCAAAATGTAGCATTAGGTCAACAGTAAAACCATCTTACCAATCATGAAAGGTCATTTCTAACTCTTAAGTTTCTGTTTGATTAGTTTGTTTGTTTTTAATATTAGCCAAAGATAATCATTCATCTCTAGACCTCTTGAGACTCAGCCAGTGTGTCAAAGATCTCACTGAATTGGCAATAGATACTGTGATGAGAGGGAATACTGTGGTCCCTCAGGACCCAGCGTGTGGCAGCCCACACATCTGTACCCTTGCCTCCCTGCAAAGGCCCAAGGAGAGACTATCACATGTGACTGATGAGCAGTATCAAGTATAAATCTCTTAGGAATACCCTGAAATAAGCCAGTGTCCCATGAAACTGTGGAGGAAGCAGAACAAGCCTGGGTAGTGTTTCTACTTTTTTATCAGAGACTAGGAAGCGACCCCACAGGGTTAGAGCTCTCCATCTCCTGGCGTGGGAGCAGCACTCTCTGGGTCCTCCTAGCCAGAGTGATAGAAGTAAGTGGAAAAGTTGTATTTGTTGGGTCCTGAAGAATATGATGTGGTCTCCCAGGAACCAACTTCCAACCAGGGCAAGAGAGAGGGGGTCACTACTCCACCAAGGGTAGCCCCACAAACCTTAACTCCCAAAACCACAGGGGGTGCCCAGGGCAAGGAGTGGCTAGAAGATAAAGAAGAGGTTGGGGTCCTGGGGGCTGGGGGCCACTGCTATCAGAATAGATGGAGCTGCGAGTAGATGGCACAGCAACTGGCAGAGGCAACTGAGCATAGAGAGTGAGATTCTGTTAAAAAAAACTTAGGAGAAATTCCCAAGTTTCCTTTCAGGCTCTGCTGAGACAAGAGGACTAGGTTGCCAACAGACCTCAGGGGACATGGAGCAGAGACGAGGGCCAGTAGGAATGAACCAAACTGTAGAACATATAGTGTCCAAGTCAAGAGCACATGCCCAGGAATATGACAGCCTGGGTTTGAATGTCAGCTCCTGCACTTACTAGATATGTAAAGGTATTGGACAGATGTCTAAACCTTGGTTTTCTCAACTGAAAAATTGGGACAAGAATATCCACCAAATGCTGATTAAATAACATCAGATATATGAAGTAACATATCTTATCACAGCATCTAGTACGTTAGAGTAAGTTCTTGTATTGGTTATCTGTTGCTGTATAACAAATTACCCTCAGACTTAGTGACTTAAAACAACAAACATTTACTATCCACAGTTTCTGTGAGTCAGGAATCTGGGCACAGCTTAGCTGAATGCTTCTGCCTCAGGACCTCTCAAGAGATTGCAGTCAAGCGATTGGCAAAGAGATTTCATCTGCAGGCTCGGCTGTTGTGGGGAAGGGACACATCCAAGCTCACTAACGTGGGTGTTGGCAGGCCTCAGTCCCTCACCATGTGGTCCTCTACATGGGGCTGCCTCATGACATGGCAGCTGGCTTTCTTCAGGGAACACAATCCAAGAGAGAACAACAGCAAGAGAGAAAAATGCCCAAGAAAGAAAACACACTATAATCTAATCTCAGAAGGCACCCCATTACTTCAGATATACTCTCCTCATTCTATTCATTAGGTCAGTTGATCCAATCCGTACTCAAGGGGAGGAGTTACATAGAGCATGAAGATCAGGAAGCAGAGTTCACGGAAGGCCATCTTAGAGAATGACTACCACAGTGTTTGACATTACCTATTTTTATTATTCCTTTTATTCTCTAAATAATTCTCCAGTGATGCCACTACAAGTTTCCACTTCTATGTTTTGTTCCTGCCATTCCTTCTGCCAGAAATGCCTGCTTCCA